>NW_024870680.1:8576250-10062500 GCF_019054845.1 Dipodomys spectabilis
AGCATCACCAAATAAAGTATATCTCATGATCCCGAAATGTAGCATAATTCCTAATAACATCAAATAAATCATATAATACATGCAGAAAGAATATAGGACATAAATAATATCTCACTTATAAAAATAAAAATAATGGGAACCTGATAAAGAATATATATGAAAAGTCTACACCAAACCTTATACTTAATGGTGAAAGAATGAATTGTTTCCCTTAATATCAGAAAAAATGTATCCACTCCTATAAGTCATTTTATCAGAGGTTAGAATTAGTGTAACAAATTTTTAAAATAAATATGCATAGCAATTAAGAAGAGGGAAATTAATGGCTATTTGCAGGTAATTTAATTAGGTGCATGGAATCCTAGGAAATTTATTTTAAAATCTATTGGAAATAATGAATGAATATAGCGATGTCACAAAAAAAACAAAATAGAATTCATTTTTTCTATATAAAGTGAATTCATAATTAGACACCAAAACCCTATCCAAACCTCAAAATTAAATTTTGAGAGAATTGACAATTCTCCTGAAATATATAGGATAAAGTAATACTATGGGGGAGAGAAATAAGATAGGAATGTGTACAATGCTGAATTTCAGGATTTGTTCTAAGTCTACATTAAAAAAATATATGGTAGGGGCTGGGAAGGTGGCTCAGTGGTAGAGCGCTTTGCCTTGCATGCCTGAGGCCCTGGGTTTGATTCCTCAGCACCACATAAGCAAAAAGAAAAAGGCCAGAAGTGGCGCTGTGGCTCAAGTAGTAGAGCGCTAGCCTTGAGCTGAAGAGCTGAGGGACAGCACCCAGGCCCAGAGTTCAGGCCCCACAACCAGACCTCCCCTCCCCCAAAAAATATATATATGGTAATAATGTCAGGATAGATAGGGAAAGCAGTGGAAAAGAATATAGTTGAAAATAGACCACAGGGAAATCAAATTATTTCAAAAACAAATGCTCAAAGAAACAATTGCCAGATAAAAAATTGGGCTAAAGATTTAAAGAGAAATTTCACTGAAGAGGAAACAAGAATGGACAATAGTCAAATGTTCAACTTCTCTAGCCATCAAAGAAATGCAAATTAAAACAACATTGAGATTCCATCTCACCCCCAGTTAGAATGGCTATAATCAAGAACTCTAATAACAACAGATGCTGGAGGGGATGTGGACAGAAGGGAACCCTACTGCATTGTTGGTGAGAGAGTAAACTTGTTCAACCACTTTGGAGAGCAGGATGGAGGTTCCTCAAAAGACTGCACATAGAGCTCCCCTATGACCCAGCAATCCCAGTTTTGGGCATTTACCCGAATGATCACAAACAAGACCATACTAAAGCTGCCAACACAACTATGTTTATTGCAACATTATTTACCACATCTAAGATATATAACCAACCCAGATGCCCCTCAGTAGATGAATGGATCAAGAAAATGTGGTATACATATATACAACGGAATTCTATGCCTCCATCAGAAAGACGGACATCGCCTCATTTCTTAGGAAATAGAAAGACTTCGGAAAAAAGTATATTAAGTGAAGTATGCCAGGCCCAAAAAATGTAGGTCCCATGGTTTCCCTTATTTGCAATAACTGGTATATCTCTAGGACAAGCAGAAAAGATCAAAAGCTATGTACATATGACCATATAAGTTGATATTAAGCAAAATGAACCCCAAGAAAGGGACACAAGTGATTTTCTTTCTTGCTTGCTATTGTTTTTAATGTATTTATAATGTACTATGTGATTTTTTTTTTTGGTTCTCTGGTATGTTCCTCCCCCATGGTATAACCCTGCTTTCACTCTATTTGATTTTGGTGTCCTGCGTCTTGTATATACATTTTTCTAATTTGGGGAGGGGAAGGGAATAAAACAAAATGCTTAAATAGTGATACAGGTTGACCCATTTTAACAATGAGATGTACAAGATACTATGTTGAAAATGAACTTTACCTCATCTTTGGGGGTAGGGGGAGGTAGTTGGGAGGTAGGGAAGGAAGGGATGGTAGGACAAACACAAAGAGGAGGCAACAATGCTCATAGGAAATGTACTCATTACCTCACTCATATAACGGTAACCCCTCTGTGCAGTATTTTTACAATAATAATTGTATTTAAAAAAAGAAAGAATATCAAAATGACCCTAGTATCTCTTAGATAATGCATCCAATAGAATCAGGGCTCACTTCCTGTGTTTTTCTATATCTATCTACCAATCTGTCTATCTGTCTATCTCAGACTAAGATGTATATGATGAACCTCAAATTGCAATTTGGGAGTATGACATCATTTATTATCTATAAAGTAAATCATTCTCCCCCCCCCCCCAGAAAAAAAGAAATCAAATTATTTTGCTAGGTAATGGAAGAGAAAAATGAATCTTTTCAACAAATGGGACTGAAACAAACATTTGTCATAGTGTTATAGGCTAAATGTTAATGATAATATATTATCATAGCTCTATCAAAAAATAGAAGAAAATCTTCATGCCAAAGAAACTTAGGTCCCTTGCTTTCCCTTATTTGCAACAACTAGAATACATTACCTAACAAGCAGAAAAGGTCAAAAGCTATGTACATACGACCATATAGAATGATGCTAAGCACAATGAACCCCAAGATAGGGACACAAGAGATTTTATTTTGTCACTGTTGTTTTTAATGTACTATGTTATTTTTTTGTTTATTTTGTATGTTCTTCCCCCATGGTATAACCCCCTGTTTTCACTGTATTTGATTCTGGTGTCCTGCATCTTTTATATGCATTTTTCTAATTTAGGGAGGGGAAGGGCAATAACAAGGATACAGGTAGACATTTTGTAATAATGAGACATACATGGCAGGTTGGGAGGGGGGTATAGTAAGGGAAAGCAAGGGAGGAGGTAACAATGCTCAATAGGAAACGTACTCATTACCTTACTCATTTAACTGTAACCCCACTGTACAGTAGCTTTACAATAAAAATGTGAAAAAATAAATATAAGCAAAGATTATATAGAACATAAAGAGCTTAGACCATACAAGAAATGAATATGGTACTTGTGCTATTAAAGAGGAGAACAGAAAAAGTATGTCTACTCATGGAAAGTAGTTCCAAAAATATTTGGTAAATACTCATATCTAGGATATATAAACAGTTCATACATTTTACTTGTTAGATATGAGATAATCCATTAAAATGGACAGATACCACATGAGCAGTATAACATAGTCAATGAACAGCAGAAATCATGTTTAATTTCATCTTCAGAGAAATGAAAATTAATAGCTTCACAACAAAATAATATGTCATCTGCTAGTGAGACTGTGAAACTTACAGAAATCATGTGTACTGTTAGGTGGAACATTAGTTGTTAAGACCACATCAGAAAATATTTTGGGTAGTTTATTTTTTATTTTTTAAATTTTCATTTTTAGTAGTTGTACAAAGGAATTGCTATTCAATAAAATTTTATATGAACACAAGGAATCTTGATCCATGTCATCCCTTTCATCATTCTCCCCCAGTCCCTCCTGGCCCCATCTGTTCTCTCCATTTTCTTAATTTTGTAGGCTATGCATTGAATATTATGGCCCATGAATTCATTTTTTGTTTGTTTGTTGTTGGTATTTTTATACATTTTTATTGTAAAAATACTGTACAGATGGATTACAGTTACATGAATAAGGTAATAAGTACATTTCCTATTGGGCATTGATGCCTCCTACTTTGTTTTTCCCCTACCATACCTTCCTTCCCCACCTCCCCAACTACTCCTCCCCTTACCCCCACCCCCACCCAGAAGTTGAAAAGTTTGTTTACAACATAGTGTCTTGTATATCTCATTATTACAATGGGTCAAATTATATCACTATTTAAACATTTTGTTTTTTTCCCTTCCCCTCCCCAAATTGGAAAAATGTATATACAAGATGCAGGGCACCAAAATAAAATACAGTGAAAACAGGGGTTATACCAAGGGGGAGGAATATATGAAAGAAACAAAAAAAAAATCCCATAGTACATTTTAACTACATTAAAAACAATAGCAAGAAAGAAAAAAACCACTTGTGTCCCTATCTTGGGTTCATATTGCTTAACATCATCTTATATGGTAATTTGTACATAGCTTTTGACCTCTTCTGCTTGTCCTAGACTTATACTAATTATTGCAAATAAGGGAAACCATGGGACCTATGTTTTTGGGCCTGGCTTACTTCACTTAATATACATTTTCCAAGTCTTTCTATTACCTAACAAATGGGGCGATGTCCTTCTTTCTGATGAAGGCATAGAATTCATATATATATATATATATATATATATATATATATATATATATATATATCACATTTTCTTTATTCATTCATCTAGTGAGAGGCATCTGGGTTGCATCCTTATCTTACCTAGGGTGAATAATGCTGCAGTAACCATAGTTGTGCTGGTAGCTTTAGTATGGTCTTGTTTGTGAGTATTCAGGTAAATACCCAAAAGTGGGATTGCTAGATCACAGGGGAGCTCTATTTGGAGTATTTTGAGGAACCTCCATACTTCTTTCCAAAGTGGCTGAACAAGTTTACATTCCCACCAACAATGCAGTAGGGTTCCCTTTTGGCCATATCCCTTCCAGCATCTATTGTTACTAGTTTTCTTGATTAAGCTATTCTAACTGGGGTAAGGTGGAATCTCAATGTTGTTTTGATTTTTTTTTTTCTTGAATTGTGTGTGTGCATGTGTTTGTTTAAGAAAATACCTACTAAATGCCTTAAAAAGTGTTCTTATTGTTAATTGCCCAAGAGGATAATTCATCAATTGTTCATCATTTGCATACAATTCTTATGTGTTGTACACAGTTTGTACACAAATATTGTAGAAGGAAAAATGGGTGAAAAATGTAGCAGTGACACTCACTAGACACTGTTGAACATGAACTGTACAATGTATGGTAGATGGTCTGAGGGCCAAGTAGGGAAAAAAGGAGAGAGTAAATGACACTGTTCAAAAAGAAATGTACTCACTACCTGACTTATGAAGCTATAACCCCTGTATATATCACCTTTACAATAAGAATATGAAAATACTCTAAATGTCTAACAAAGGTGAAGGATAAACAGACTATTTCCCAAGTGAAAATAAACAAATGTAATTTATAGATATGTAAATGTAGATTAGTACCTATAATAATGTGGATGACCCCCCAAATTAATATGGTACAAATAAAGCTGGACACAAAAGTATCTAGTATAAGATGAAAATCTAATGCTTAATATATAGCATTGATGTACAAATTAATGGTTTCTTTTTTTTTTTTTTTGGTGGGGGGGTCCGGTTGTGGGGCCTGAACTCTGGGCCTGGGCGCTGTCCCTCAGCTCTTCAGCTCAAGGCTAGTGCTCTACCACTTGAGCCACAGTGCCACTTCCGGCTTTTTTCTTTTGCTTATGTGGTGCTGAGGAATCGAACCCAGGGCCTCATGCATTGCAAGGCAAGCACTCTACCACTGAGCCACCTTCCCAGCCCCAAATTAATGGTTTCTTATGGCACCATATCAGTATTACTGGGAAAAGGATCAAGGGAAAACATTGTGGATTAGTGGAGAGATTCTGTATCTGAGCTTTAGTCTTGAAAATGGTAGGGCACAGACTAGTAAATGTATTGAATGCTGCATTTCAAATTAGTGTACCTGATTGTGTAAAGGATCACTTAAGAAAATTTGTTAGTTAAAGTTAACTTCAACAGGGGGTTTTCCCAAACAGCGCTTTCCAGTTTGTCACTCCAATTGATGTTTCCCTTGCCATCATTAATTTGAATTTTTAAACATTAACTCTTGCTAATTTGTTCTGGAATTTTACTTATTTTTTATTAATCTTCCGACTATCTTAGAACAGAAGCTTTATGAAGGCATTTCTTTGGTACTTTTTCAATAAAATCAATTTGAGAGCTAATTTAGTATGGTAGACTAGGTAATAAAATATCAAGGAAAACATGTTTTATTGCCACACAATTTCATTTTTGATCCTTGCCTTGTGTGTTGTGAGTACTTCAGTGTTCTGATTGCATAAACCCTAATGTAACAAAACACATGTCTTTGACTGACTATAAAAAAATTATTTCATATCAGGAGGCAAGTATTTCAATTGGTCTTTTTATAAATTTTATTATTTTAAGTCTGTTACATCTTAAGTGCATGGTACTTGAAATAGAAGGGAAGACTTGAGGATTTTGCAAAGGTGAAGAGAGAAAGATGATGTTGTCCCTAGTAAAACACTATCTCCAAGGGCTTGATTCTTTCACGATAATCTCATGCATACTAGAGGATCCCAGGATTGTTATTTTATTTTAGGAAATACTTTATATTCCTTTCCCATTGATAATATGTCCATCTTTCTAAGAGGCATAGTTCTATAAAGAATGTATGTGCATGTGTAGGAGTATGGGAAGGGATGGGAAGGGGAAACAACGAGGAAGCAACAATGCTTGATAAGAATTGTACTCGTTACCTTGCCCATGTAATTGTAACTCCTCTGTACAGTATTCTCACAATAAAAAAAAAAGAATGTATGTGGGTGTGTATGTATGTATATATATATAGATAGATAGATAGATAGATAGATAGATGTGTATATATATATTTAGAGAGAGAAAGAGAGACATACAATTAGTGAATGACTGTGAAAATGCATCCATTTTTGGCTTTTATTCTGACCCCAGGACTTTAGTATCTATGCGTTCTTTGCTAAATGAGAAATGAAGATTTGGAGTTGGTACGTAATCTGAAGAAGTTTTCTGAGTTTCTTTCTCTGTGGTTTGAAGTTAACCAAGCCTTCAAAGACTAGACTTGTATGGAATAGAAATATTTGCATGGATATGCCTCAAAGTTTTTAAAGTTTCTTTAAAATCAACCTGCAAAGTCTCAATTTCATTTATTTTTATAGTTGTTTTGTGAAAGTTATTGTCTACTGGGATAAATATCAAAAGTTTCTAACACCATAGAACATTCTACTGAACCAAATTATATTAAACCTTTATATTTCATTTCTACATGTTATACTTTGCTCCAAGTTAACCATTTTATGATTGTTTCAGGGGGATTGAAGCTTTTTTTAAAAAAACTATCAAGGGCCATTTGGATATTTCTAACATGATTCCTGGTCCACACAGTTATCAATACAAGCAGATGCCTGTGGGAAGCTGATGAGAATCACACTAGAAGCATATGTGTCTGGCTTATCATGTACCAAATGATTTCTATGGCCTGGAGGATGGACAGTTCTCATCTCTCAATAGAAGTTATCTATGTGGCCTAAATAATATATTTGTATTTCATTTCTGCTTGTTATACTAACATTGGCATCTATGTTCTAGATGTTACTCACAAACTATTTTAGTTGATATTACACATGATTTTGCTTCCTGGTTTTCTTACACAGGATGTTAATTATTATTTTTTTAAGGCATTTGAATTTTCCTTGTTAGGTTGGTCAGTGATTGCATTTAATGACAGATTCTTTAGGGACATTTTATTGTTGTCATAAACCCTTGCAGAGTTGGTAGTTTCAAGAATTAGAAGGAGTTATATGTAGGAAGAATGCGGTGTATTGATTCACATCACTGACCGGCCCATGTGAGACATTTAATAAATGTGAAATGCTGTTCTTATTTTATTGTAGAGGAAAAAGGAATTATGACACCTACATCTCTGGATTATTATAGAAATGCAATTAAATATCACCCACACAGCTGGTAATATATAGTACCCAGCTTCTATTCAGAAAACTCAATAAATGTTAATTTCATTCTTTTCTCTGACTACTAAACAAAACATCCAGAGCAGCAATAACACTGTCTTCATGATCTTACACCACCCCAGCAAAATAATTTCCTCTTCTTAGAAGAGAGAAACCAATAAAGTTCGATTTCAATTTATTTTGACTATTCTCTGTTTTGATGGTGTAAAATAAATCTCTGTTATGAAATAACCTTTGTGGTGATCTTTGTGTAATGACCACCCATTCCTACCTAGCTCTCTTTGGATAAATAAATGAAAATAACACTCAATTTCCAACTACAACTAGCATATCATTCCCCTGAAGGAACTGGGGTAGAGTTACAGTTGGAGACAGTACAAAGCTGGGTATTTATATCTCTGAATGTTACTTCCTGCCTGCAAGAATTTGCGATTTACTTCCAACTGAGAACAATTAAACTTAAATCCCAAAGCCACATTTCATATACATAAAAGTCAGGAGCACAGGAGTAATTGTGTTATTCAGGTAGCAAATATCTTACCTTTGTAGTTTGTCAGTTGAAGAATACTATATCAATAATTATGTTTATCAAAACTGGGTAATTATATTTGCAGATTTGTTTTACCTGTTCCAAAGACTCCCTTGTAGTGTGTTTCATAATTCCATGTGTATAAATGCCTATCTATGACTGATTATAATAAGATATTTTCTTGGCTCACCTATAGTATGAAAAGTCTAAGGCAAATTTCCACAAATCTCAATATTCTAGAGATTGAAGTTCAATGTCCATGCAATATGTGATTTTTTTTTCTGGTTGTAAAAACTTGAGGTTCTGTTTTAGATTATTATGTGATGATTCTAAAGGAATAAACTAGAAAATTATCATTATTTTTTTGCCAATCATGGGGCCTGAACTCTGGGCTAGGGTGCTGTCTCTCAGCTCTTCAGCTCAACGCTAGTGCTCTACCACTTGAGCCACAGCACCACTTCTGGCTTTTTCTGCTTATGTGGTGCTGAGGAATCGAACCCAGGGCCTCATGGATGCAAGGCAAGCACTCTACCACTGAGTCACCTTCCTAGCCCTAAACTAGAAAATTATTGATACCCTTGGCATACTGACTTATTTCTAGAAAGTATGTTAATTATTGCGTTAAATCTCATCCAGTCATCATATCTCAATGAATGGTAGATTTTGATTGTCTTGTCCTGATAATAAATAGAATTTGTTGGCTGTAGTTTGGCAATTAAGTTAATTAGTGGTTTGTAAAAATCATGAGTGATGGAAGTTTGGGTTCATACATGAATATATCTATTTCTGTGCTCTTTAAACAAGTTTGTAAATTAAAAAAAACCACTAATATGTTTCTCATAGAGGTTAACTGCCCCATATTATTGTGATATTCAGGTGGTCAAATTATTATATAGGACATTCAATTCTGTAATGAATATTCACTCTTACACTTTCATTTTGCAGTCTAAGCTTGTGGATACAAACCTAGAAGAGTTCTAAGAATGTAATATTTGGTGAATGAGAGAAATAAAGAGTAATGACTTTTTGTATTAAGGTTATATGCATTTAGCTTGGTGATTGTTATATGTTATTAAATTTGTCTCTATATGTTTTTATTTCATGACTTTGCCAGAGTGTGGTTTATTTATTTCTGTTTTAGAGACAAGGTCTTGATCTAAACCCAAGTTACATTCAAATTCCAGATTCCCCTGCCTCAGCCTCCTAACTGCTGGATTATAGGTATAAGCCAACATGCACATCTCTGGTCAAGGTTTAAATATAAATTATCTGTTTGGCTGCTCAAGAGAGAAAATAAGAAGGGCAGTCTAGTAAATGTTGTATACGCATTCCCACGGGATATTTAAGTTTTCTTCATGTATCAGCTTATACCAGTAGGAAGTCTACAGTTACATTATACTTGATGACTTTTGCTTCAATCTTGTAAGCTATACTTATAACTGCATTTTTTAGGCATTATATGGATACCATCATTAAGGATGCATTTTAGCATAACAAACATAGTAAATAAGTTATTAATTGTGTGAGTTAAATAATTTGCTGATTTTAAAATGATGAATGACCTTGAGAGAATGTTGGAGAAAGTACAGATGCTTTCCATACAGTATCCAGCTTGGCCCAGTCAAGTTTTTCCTAAGAATATTCTAGAATCACAAACTTAAGTTTTTCCTAAGAATATTCTAGAATCACAAACTTTGTTGTCTTTACCATTGTCGTCATCATCATTATCATCCTTAGAATTCTAGTCACTGATTATAAGAGTGTTACCCACTATATCCCTCGATGTCCCTTATGTCAAATTCTGTTGGTGACAGATATCTATTAGAATTATTATTGAAAAAATTGTTTTATGAAGCCAACACAATCCTTTTGATTTGTGTTATTATCTCCTTATTATATAGCTAACAGGGAACAGACTAAATTTTAATTTTAGCTTCTAGTTCCAGTGATAATTCCAAAAAGAGATAAAAGTGATTCTTTTAAGACAAATTCATAGTTCTAATTTTCCTAATTCTATTTGCATGTTCTTTTTCTTTTTTGTTATTATGTATTAATTATTTTGAATTCTGGTCTTACTGTTTGATCTTGTTAATTGAATAGAGATTTGATGATATTGACAGAGTGCATGCTTTGCTTTGTTGTTTGCAAACTGACTTTATATTTTTTATAAATATATAGCTGAGGATTATATTCAAAACTATTTCTGTCATAAGTTTGAACCACCTAAGTTATCTGGTTTTGAACTCAAGATTTTATGCCCCACTGGACATGTCCAGAAAGAGATTCCTATGTCTTTACATCAGAGTTATGAATAAAGAGGCATATTATTCAAGAATATTTTAATTTTAGCTTTAGGAAAACTTATTTGTCGATTAAGTAGTTGAAAAGATCCATTCCTTTCTAAGATGAAGCATATGTCCCATCTTTACATGTCTGTCAAGCCCAGCTATCTGTCAACAGTCCATTAAAGCTAATCTATGACACCAAGGGGCCAAGATATTCCATGTTTAAACACTGTACACTGAGTAACAAGCTTGTTGTATTAGTTCCAAATGTGAAATAAGGAAAGAAATGGCGAGTTTTTTTGAAATTTCCTGAAATAAGTGAAGATCACAATCACAACAAATAATTATATGAGTACTTCTTCTAGTACTAGTCTAGAAATGTATAATATATATAATATATATATATTATACACATCTATCTATCTATCTATCTATCTATCTATCTATCTGTCTGTCTGTCTGTCTGTCTGTCTGTCTGTCTGTCTGTCTGTCTGTCTGTCTGTAGGTATGTATGTATATCAATATACTTATATATATATATATATATATATGGTGTGCATATATAGAACAATTCTATGCCATATATATGATACATTTCTATATGATATATATATTTCTATGCCATATTTATCATAGTAATTACCACAGAAGCTCTAGAAATTTACTGTTATCATTCTCATTGGACAAAAAATGGAAAAGAAGCAGAGGCAATGTTCTCAGGGTCCCAGTGCTGGTTTATCTATGGATAATTATTTTCACTTCTTCCCTCTAATCTTCACTCATGGAAGTCCATTTTCCTCAAAATTATAAAACCCATCCCCTGTACTCCAGCCCATTCTACTCCAAATGACCCAAAACTGTGCTTATCTCTACTGTTTATCTGACCTTATTGGACTGCAAGCTAAGTCACTAAAAATAAATAAACAAATAAATAAATAAAAATTAAAAAATCATTTTCCTTTACTGTCAGATCCCAAGTGATTACATAAAGTAGGGAATATAAGGAATATTTAATAGATGACTACTGATCAAATAATAAACAAGTGAATGTATGAGTATACTAGTAGAACTGGTATGCCTACCAAGTGTCCTGACTATTTATTTGCCTGTTCACCATGACCAGTTCCTCCTCATGGTTGATCTGTTTGCTTCTCTGGATGTACAGGTCTGTGAGCCAAACTGAGCTACTTCCAAAACTACAAAAGGGAAATGATGATTGGTCATTTAGATATCCTGATTTTTTAACTTTCACCAATCTCCACTTAGTGGTTATTCTGTGTGGGTCACTTTTGCATGCCCTTCCTCTTGTAAGTTGCCAGAGGATGCTGTATATATTGAAACCAGTTTTGGGGAGAAAAATGAAGAGATAGCACCCAGGTCCTGAGTTTACGCTCCATTACCAGCACACACTGACAGAGACATACAGACAGACAGATGAACACACACACACACACAAATTGTATGGGTCTCTGGTCTGTAAGGAATTAATTCCGAACAATTCCACTGCCTGGAGGCTCAGTTTGAATTATGTTATACTCACGGCAAACTTCTACTCTCCTCAGACGTCCCCGTCTCATTTAAAGACCTAACTGAGAAAGCAGAGTTCAAATGCTAAAATCCTCTCCACCATTCCAAGTATATATTTTACATTAAAAACCCTTTTCAATTGGCCAAAGCCACCATAATTGAAGCCAATTGAATCTGTATTTGAACAGGTCTCAGTCATAATAACACAGCCAGGCCTGCAGGTACCACAGACAAAACCTAGGCAATATAGATTGTTTGGGAATATAAAGAGAGTCTTTAAAAAGCTATTTATATTCTGTAGATTGGAGGAAATAAGACTTTGGAAGAAGATCTAATTACATTTTTGTATTGATATTTTAGGAAAATTTGTAGCAGCAATATACTAGCATATAAAGAGTCCACCAATGAACTAATCTGAAGTTTAAATCAAAATAGCTTGTATTGGTCTGTTCTAATTTCAGAGGATTCATATTTTTGAGGTTTGGAAAAGCAGCAATATAATCTCTTTTATGTAACTAGTTTAATTTTTCATAAGCAACCCTAAGATTAAAAAAAAATCAGAGAACATGCTGTAATTGACTCATCTTGGAAAGAGAACAGCAGAAAGTAATGAAGATTTAGGTGGGAATGGATTTCACACTTTATCTCCTCCTCCTACTTTTCTTTGCACTCACATAGGTGAAGCTGAGATTTCTGGTTAGAAAAATCAATACGAATTCACAGCAAACATTGGAAAAATGCGCTGTGATGTGACTAAAGCATTGTAAAGGCTGTTGTTACTCAGTGTTGAAGCAACTGCAGTTTATGGATGGGAGAAGGCACAGATGGGTTAGAAAAAACATGGGGAATGGGGGTAACTGAGATGCCTCGGTGAATAACTATAAGGATATTCTCAGGTATGGGTTTTTCCCTTTTGTCTGTTATTGATGCAACTACTTCATTCATTCAAACTTTGCTGCATAGCTACCATGGTCTACCTTCGCTCAGTATACATATACATAACATATATGTACATATATATATGTACATATATATACATATATATGTATATATATGACTGCCCAAGAATTTCAGCTTCTCATAGCACAGGTGAGATCAACTTAAAAATACATGATGTGTGTAACTGTAACTCCTCTGTACAGTATGTTCACAAATAAAATTAAATTAAATTTAAAAAAAAAATACATGATGTGTCTTGATAGAGGAAATGTGGTGGCCCAGCCTTCCCTGGTCTAGAGGATTCCAGGAAGGAATTCTGCAGAAAGCACTATAATACGTAAACTACATCTTTATAGTAGAATATTCTGATTAAAACAGTAAGTGGAGGAAGCATTCTAGACAGAGACATTAGCACCTGTAAAGAGTTTAGCAATACATCAGATAGAATTAGGTTTGTCTTTAAATAGCAGAAGTACACTAACAATACTTGATTCAAGAGAGACATATTTCTATTTCATCTAAAGTTTTAGGGCTGGTAGAATCTGTAGAATTTTCCTTCTTTTTTCCTTCCTCCTTCTTTCCTTCCTTGTTTTCTCCCTTCCTTCTTTAGTATCAGTGTTTGAACTTAAAAGTTCTCACTGTTGGCTCTTGTCAAGTCAGTTGGTCTACCACTTGAGCCATTTCCATTGAGCCTTTTTGCTTTAGATATTTTCCAGATAAAGTCTACAAAGTTTTGTCCTGAAGTAGTTGTTGTTTGTTTGTTTGGGGTATTTTTGTTTTGTTTTGTTTTGTTTTTTGGACTGAAATCTTCCTATGAGCCAGGATTACAAGCTTGCGTGGTACTACTTGCTTATTTGCTCGAATAGGTCTCTCTCTTTTTCTGAGCTGGTCCCAATCTCCACTTCCTGATGATGTGGAATCATAGGTGTAATATACTGTGCCCAGCCTAGGAAAATTTTTCTAAGTAACTCTTTTGTTATCTCTATGCATGGCCCTTTGTCTTCAAATTGCCATGTCTATATAGGTGGAAACTTTCCAAAAAAAAAACAAAAAACCACAAACAGGAAAAAACTAAGGAGCAAAAGTGCATATCCTAGGTCCATCTTAAAGAAAACGATAGCAAGTCACTTGTGACTTTCTCTATTACAATTCATTTCCCCAACTCACTGCCATGCAGCCTCTCACAAGGAAGGAATCTGTAACCCATGTTCCTAGAGTACCACATTACCCAGGAAAATCACATTACCCAGGGACATCACATTACTGTGGCAGATGAGAAGACTGGGATGTGAAGGACAACAATAGCTTTGGCTATAAGCAGGGAATAGTAGCTCTTCAAGACATGGCAAGTACTTCCACATGACTGATTTTGGTAAAGGCAGAGAAGGGCAGAGGACAGAGAGAGATAAGGGTAAGACAGAGTTGGGGGCATAAGGATGAATCACATATATTGAGCTATTCCATAAATTAACAAATTATAGCTGGTATGTATTAATTGATTATACATAGAGGCCTATGATGTATAATTCTTTTTCTTATTTGTAATGACAAGGTAAATTGATATTTAGACACTTAGGTTCAGGGCTACCATTATGTATCTAGTATGTGTAGAGCTGAAATTTGACTTTAAGTTTATATGAGTGCAGAGACTCCTGAGGAGTCAACCATACCAGGCAACAACCCGCATATCTTCCTCTTTTATTTACACAGCCATGGAGATTTTCTGTGTTTTTGTTCTGGAAAGCTTCTTGGATCCAGCTAGCGATTCTGAGTCTATTCAAAATCAAGTTCTGATAGAGTCAAATCAATTGAACCTGGACATTCAGGATTCAAAACAAGAAGCAAATCTGAAAATCAAGGGTTGGCATTTTACCTTATCTTTTCACTAAGGTTTTGTTGTTGTCGTTGCTGTTTTTGTTTTTATCAGTCATGTGACTTGAACTCGGGGCCTGGGCGCTGTCCCTCAGCTCTTCAGCTCAAGGCTAGCACTCTACCACTTGAGCCACAGCACCACTTCCGGCTTTTTTTTTCTTTTTGCTTATGTGGTGCTGAGGAATTGAACCCAGGGCCTCAGGCATGCAAGGCAAGCGCTCTACCGATGAGCCACCTTCTCAGCCCATGTCCCTCAACTCTTTAGCTCAAGGTGAGCACTCTGCCACTTGAGCCATAATACCACTTCCGGTTTTTTGGTGGCTAATTGGACATAAGAATCTCATGGACTTTCCTGCCCTGGCTGTCTTCAAACCACAAATCTCAGCTTCCTGAGTAGATAGGATTACAGGCCCAGCAAGTTTTTTTTTCATGCATTTTTTATTGTTATTATAAAGATGATATTCAGTGTGGTTTCAGTTACATATATCAGATGAAGAATACATTTTTTTAACAATGTCATATATAAAAGTAAGTGACAAGGTGTTTTAATCTCATATGAAAGGTCAACCAAATCCAAAGTATTAAGGCAATTCTTAATGAAGTATCACACATTTGAACATGGATCAACATAAGTCATAATGTTTCATGATACTAAGATTCAGTTATTTCCAAAGATGATATGTAAGTCTACAGAGTAGGCTGCCTTTATGCACTGTAAGCAAAACTAATTCTGCTCTAGATAAGTTATGATACTCTCTGTAGAACATTGTAGACTTATTTTTTGTGCATTTTTATTGTAAAAATACTGTACAGAGGGGTTACAGTTACATGAGCAAGGTAATGAGTGCATTTCCTATCGAGCATTATTGCCTCCTTTGTTTTTCTCCTACCATCCCTTCTCTCCCACCTCCACAACTACCCCCCCACCAAAGCTGTAAAGTTCATTTTCAACATAGTGTCTTATACATCTCGTTGTTACAATGGGTCAACCTGTAACCCTGTTTAAGCATTTTGTTTTTTTCCCTTCCCCTCTCTGAATTAGAGAAGTGTATATACAAGATGCAGGACACCAACATCAAATACAGTGAAAACAGGGGTTATACCGTGGGGGAGAAACATACAAAGAAACAACCAAAAAATCACATGGTACATTATAATTACGTTAATTTTTAAGAAGTGTGTATTTTTTATGTATGTGATTCAAAACACATGCTCATTCAAGAAAATCTGATAAGCATAGAAGGGTGTAACATATAATTGTTTTTCCATTTCCTAAAGTATATTTTGATAAATATGATTTTATGTAATTGAGGTACATGGGCATTGTGCTTTGTGTTCCTACAATAAGAGTACCTTCCTTTGGTCTTACTGTGTGTGACTGTCTAGAGTCCTGAATAATTTATCGTGTCCCAGTGTAGTTTAGATCTAGCACCTGCATATAAGAAAAAAGATGTCCTGTTTTAAATAATATCACAGAGAGGTGTACCACTCAACAAGTGCTATTATACTTTTAATAAATGTCCTTCTGACTTTTATAACTTCACATCTAGTACCTATTTCATAGGTTACACTTTTACTGCTTATATTTTTATTTCTATATTTTTAATAGATTACACTGCAGCTATTTTCATGACATTAAAAGTATGGATGAATGTAGTTTGAATGTTCATATTATAGTTGGTGAGTGTATGAATTATGTTTCATTTGGGAACACTGCAGGTTGTATGTTTGTGTGGATGCAGGTCATTGTGGACAGAAGTCTGGGAAGCAAACATTTCTGTTCAATGGTTACTAATTTGAATATGCAAATGAGCCCAAGTTTTATACCTTTTTGGAGTGTTCTTTTGTTTTTTCATCCCCCATCTTTTTTAAGAGGTTGAGTTTGTCCTTTTCTTCAAGCCTCCACTTCATGTTCAAGTTTCAGACCTATCTATTCTGATGCTGTTTTCGTTCAAAGCCATTGCATAAAGGATTCAGATGACAATATGGAGCCAGAGATCACTCTTACTATGGCTCACAATCATGCAGTCTACTATCCTTCCATTTGATTTGGACCTATGTAATCATTCTTCTGAGTATTTTATTGGGCATTTTATATCCCACACTTTTGCTCATGTTCTGTCCTCTGTCATGTCACATAGGGCTAGTCATCCTTCACATATAAAGTCCAATTCAGTGCCATTTTTTTTCTCTAGGTTAACCTCATTTGTTCCTGTCCATTTTCCTAGTGCAGATATAAGTGGAATAACTTGAGAAGGTCCTCTTTCCCAATCTCTCTTCTTCTCTCCTTCCCTTCTACCGCTCTTGCCTCCCTCCCTCAATACTTACCTAATCTTTAGCATTTATTTAATCCTGAGTAAAATACTTTTTTCTTTCTCTATGAGTCATTCTTGCCACTGCAGTGAAAATTTCTGATGGCAGAGATTCTAGCTCCTTGTCATTCTCTTAATCTCTCATGCCTGGCATTTTACCTGCCCTACTGATTATCGAGATAAAGCAAATTATACCTTAGTTTATTTTCATTTCTAAAATATACAGTATGATCCCAAACTTTCCAAAAAAATTTTAGGGGCATGTTTAGGTCCTTTTTTTGTTAAGGTAGAATTCCCAAAGATCTCTGAAACGTAGTCTATTTGCATGGCTCCAACTGGTCTTTGACTTGCTCAGTTTTTATTTTGCCTCTAATTATTTGACGCATGTCACTCCACATGATTGTTTTTATAAGTACAGGGATCAAGAAATACCATAAGTTTGAGCATCTATGACTGAACTGGAATAGATGAAGTAGAAAGGGTTAGAAAATTACAACTATATTCAGACACATTGATTTGATTTTCCAATAAGACAACTCTCTTGAAAAGTTCTGTCAATAAAATTCCTATTAATACTAGCACAATGGGGATTTAGGGAGAGTGAATAAAATATGTTTATAAATCATGGCAAGGATGATTAATAACTCCTACTTTAAATGCTTGACTTGGTGATTCCAAAGTACATTCAGACATGAAATTGACTATTCCAGAGGAAGAGATTAAGATTCCCCAGGCCACAAAGTATTATCTCTTGTATACAACCACATAGCTTGTATATTAATGACTCTCCCCTTGAAATTAAAAAGAAGAAAACATAAATTTACATTTATTGATTTTCTTGATTGTGTCCAGCATTAGCAGGTACAGAGTAGTACAGGTCAACCAAAATCAAGAAGTCAAAATCTATACTTGAGTTGTCTTAGACTAAGTATTCTCACAGAGGAGAATGCTAAGGCTGAAAGAATGTTGCAGGGGGAGGGATAATTTAATCTCTACAGATCAATGGGTTCCGTCTGACCTTTTCAGAAACCATGCGTTGAACTGGATTTTGTAGGATAAAAGGAAACCTTCTGGAGTAGCAGAGTGGGAGGTGCATACCCACAATTTCAACTCTGAGAATCGAAAGCTGCCTGACAGAGCTGGATGCCACAGGGTGAGTCTGGAAGTATCAGGCAATGAGTCTTGGGAAATTTTGAGAGCAATCAAGACCAATGTTAAAATGTCCAGCTACAGAATTTGACAATAGTGACACAGATAAGGGTCAAATGGTTTAAGAACTGGATGCCTGTAGTTCTGTAGTTTATAAAAATCTGTGTTATCCTCTGAAGTTAAGTTATTCTGTGATAACAAATAATCACAGATCTATAATATCGAGTATTTCAAAACTATTGTTTCTTCTACCACCCACATTTTCAAGCTACTTCATTCTATATCATCCTGTCTTTGAGAGCCAAGATGACAAAGCAGCCCCTACCTAGAGCAATTCTTGTTTAGTGGCAGAGGGAGAAAGAGACAGTGAAAACCATGAGCTTCTTATAGAGATGTCATATACCGCTTCCACATTTTGTTGATCATGCAAATGGCCTGACCCATTGGAGCATGGATGTATGTGAGTTTGGCTCAAAGCCAACAAACCTGGAGGAGGCAGCAAATATTTTGAGGAATCTTTCCATTTATTCAGAAGATAATATTCCACATTGGGGAAGTCTCACAAATAATTTGGAGATATGCTAACATATGTAGAGAGAAAATCACACAGCATGAACAGATAACTTTGACTACAGGTAATCATTTAAATGATTAGCACAGGACTGTTAATGATAATCATAACCAGATCATAGGAAATATGCCTTAGCAATGCAGGTGTTTTCCACTTTGTGTTTTATAGTCATTAGATGATTATTATCAGATGAGAACTTAAATCCACTACATTGTCCCAAGTTACACTTATTCCAGAATTTAAACACTATATTAGGAGCATATCCTACAAGAAATGTCTTATACAAAGCAAGCTTTCACTTAGGAAATTTAATCAATGCTCTGATAATATTAACTTACTTTGGCATAATTTAAAAGGAAGTGTCAACATTTCTCAGTCATGTTTATCATCAGTGAGATCCAAGTTCATTCACTTAGATTTATAATGATTTATATCCACTATAGCACACTGGGAGATCATACTACTTCAATTACATAAATATTTTTAAGATTAGCTAAGCAATTATTTTATATCAACCAATGAAATTTTCTAACATCTATTCATCATGAAATAGTCTAAATCCAAAATAAACATTAATTGTACAAGTTTTATCAACACACACACACACACACACACACACACACACACACACAGGCTCACAGAACCCCTATCCAAGACAGGGAAGCAGGTGAGAAAGTCATGCTGTCTACTCAGTACAAGTGCAGTGCTGAGTGTGCAGGTGTTGTGGAGGGGCTCTCGTATCCAGTCCAAACCTTGTTCTACCACAATTTATCTCAGATAAACTCTCTTCTGGGTACCAGCTTGGTTTATCACCAGTATATACTCATGCTAAAAATCCCTCACTTATTATGGCTGGGTGTGTGGTTTCATTACATCCCTCACTGTTTAGATATGGAAAAAGAAAGCCCAGAGTTTGAAATGACCAAAGCTCTATGAAGTAGTGAGGTAACCTTTAAGATTACATTACCTGAGCCCATCTGCAATCACTGGCTGTATGGAAATTGGAGCACTATCAATTATTTTTTTTCCAGTGCTTTGTTGAGTCTCTGGTATAATTTCTGAGAAATTCAATTACAGTTTCTGTAGTTAATGATGAGATCAGGTCTCCTGCTCATTAAGAACTTGCCTGCCTCCTGCTGTGATGAGGGCACTGATTGGAAGAAGAAAGAGTTGATAACCCTCAAGGGAGAGGGTGGGAGCCTGTCCAGCCAGGGTTCTGATTTCCCATTCCATGGACCAGTGTGTGAATCTCTTTAGCCGCTTAGATTTTTGTTAATTTTGCCAAGATAAAAGGTACAGAGATCTCGCTTGTAGGCTACTTCACAAATACCCTCTTAAGTGCATAAACAATGATTCCTCCAGCAAGACAAAATGGTTTTTCTTTCTTGCTATTGCTTCTAACATATTTATACGGTGATTTTTTTTTGTTGCTTTGTAATGTCCCTCCCCCACGGTATAACCCCTGTTTTCACTGTATTTGATGTTGGTATAATTTGGGGAGGGGAAGGAAAAAAAGAAATTGTTTAAATAGGGATACAGGTGGACCCATTGCAACATGAGATGTACAAGACGTTATGTCGAAAATGAACTTTACAACTTGGGGAGGGATGTTAGAGTAGGGATGGTAAGGGGAAACCAGGAGGCAACAATGCTTGATAAGAAATGTACTCATTACCTTGTTTATGTAATTGTAACCCCTCTGTATGGTATTTTCACAATAAAAAAAAACTTATTAACAATAAAAAAGCCGGTCAAATTTGAAAGGAACATCTCCAAGGAGCCTTCTTCTGCAATGGGGAGCAATAAACAGCCTCAGGAGTGGCTATTGGCAGAAAGAAATGCAAGAATCTCTAAAAATAAATACAAATTTAGACTTCAAAAGCCATTTTCAAAAGTCGTGGTAAGAACATAGACTTAATTGGGACAGACAGGCATGTTAACTTCTATACTTTTTCTTTCTTTCTTTTTTTTTTAATGTAATGTACCTGGGAGTCTGTGGGAAGGACTTCCAATGATGACTAGGGCAGGAGGTTCACAGCAGCTGCTGTGACACCAGGTCCCTTCCTTCCTGAATGTCCAGAAAGGTTGAAGGTGGAAGGCTACTCTCTCCATATCCAGTCACTGCCCTGTCCACCCTAGCACTCACAGAGAAACAGGACATGCCTGCAGGATGGACTGCTGCCTTCCTGTTCACAAGTAAAACCTTCAATGAGTACTCTCCTGTTTTGTTTTTCTTTTTTTTAGGGTCAAATCTGGGGTCGCCTACTTGCTGGACAGACATTCTACAATTTGAGCCATTCCCTCCACAGTTTTGTTGTATTTGTCAAGGAGGGATCTTGTGATTTTGCTCTGGGCCGCCTTGGATTATTCCTATTTTGACTCCCATGTGGCTGGGATGGCAGCTACGTTTATTCAGATGGGGTCTCTAACTTTTGTCCTGGGCTGACCATAACTATAATCCTCCTGATCTCCATCTCCCTAGTAGTTGTGATCACAGGCATGAGCCAACATGCCTAACCAACTTAACACTTTCCTAAGCAACAAAATCCATGGTTCTTCTGAGCTCAACCCAAATAAAAAGATTTTAAAATTCAGAAAAGAATACCACAAACTATATATTAGAAACAATCACAGCTACTGTTTCTAGTGCTTAATAGGTGTTTGGCAAGGTATTGATATAGTTTTAAAAAGTGTGATTTTTTCCAATTATTTATTCATTCATTTATTTATTATTTATTTATTTTTGTGCCAGTTCTTGAGGCTTGAACTCAGGGGCTAAGCAGTATCCCTGAGCTTTTTTGCTCAAGGTCAGCTCTCTACCACTTGAAACCACAGTTACACTTCTGGGATTTTGGATGGCTGATTGGACATAAGAGTCTCACAGATTTTGGTGCTTGGCCTGGCTTTGAACTGTGATCCTCAGATCTCAGCATTCTGAGTAGCTATGGATTATAGGTATGGACAACTGGCTTCGAGTTTTATTATTTCTCTTCTTCTTTTTTTTTTTTTAATTTTATTTTATTTTATTTGAGAACATACTGTACAGAGGGGTTACAATTGCATGGGCAGGATAATGCATACATTTCTTACCAAGCATTGCAGCCTCCTCCTTTGTTTACCCTTCACCTCCCTTCCCAGCCTCCCCCCTCCCCCACACCCAATCATACCCGCCCCCCACCGACATTGTAAAGCTGGTTTTGACATGACATTTTGTACTTCTCATTGTTGCAACAGGTCCACCTGAATCCTTAAACGACTTGTTTGTCCCCGTCTCCTCCACATGTTATACTGACATCAAATATAGTGAAAGCGGGGGTTACACTGTTGGGGAGGGACATACAAAGCAACAAAGAAATAATCTTATAAATGCGTTAGAAACACATGCATGAAAGAAACAAAAACACTAAAATACATATTTGAGGGTTCGTTTTCCTAACATCACATTCTCTGACTTTTTCCACTTGATTCATACCTATACTAGATATTGCAAATAAGGGAAACCATGGGACCTATGTTTCTTTGGGCCTGGCTTACTTCACTTAATATAATTTTTTCCAAGCCTTTCCATTTCCTAACAAATGGGGAAATGTCATTCTTTCTGATGGAGGCATAGAATTCCATTGTGTATATATACCACATCTTCTTGATCCATTCATCTACTGAGGGGCATCTGGGTTGGTTCCATATCTTAGCTATGGTAAATAATGCTGCAATAAACATAGTTGTGCTGGTAGCTTTAGTGTGGCCTTGTTTGTGATCATTTGGGTAAATGCCCAAAAGTGGGATTGCTGGGTCATTGGGGAGCTCTATGTGGAGTCTTTTGAGGAACCTCCATACTGCTTTCCAAAGTGGTTGAACAAGTTTACATTCCCACCAACAATGAAGTAAGGTTCCTTTCTGTCCACATCCCCTCCAGCATCTGTTGTTGTTAGAGTTCTTGATTTTTGTTGTTCTAACTGGAGTGAGGTGATATCTCAATGTTGTTTTGATTTGCATTTCTTTTATGGCTAGGGATGTTGAACATTTCTTCATGTGTCTATTGGCCATCCTTCTTTCTTCTTCAGAGAAGCTTCTCTTTAAGTCTTTTGCCCATTTACTTATTGGGCAGTTGTTTCTTTGAGGATTTGTTGTTGGGTGGTTTAATTTTTTGAGTTCCAAGTATATTTTAGATATGAGACCCTTGTCCGTTGTATGGCTAGTAAAGATCTTCTCCCAATCAGTGGGCTTTCTATTGATCTTGCCAGCTATGTCATTTGCCCTGCAGAAGCTCTGCAACCTTATACAATCCCATTTGTCCAAACTTTCTTTGATTTGTTGTGTTTCTGGGTCTCTATTCAGAAAATTTCGGCCTGAGCCAAGGAGACCCAGGGTTTCTCCTATTCCATCCTGTAATGTTTTCAGAGTGTCTGCTTTGAGTTCAAGGTCTTTGATCCATTTGGAGTTGATTCTGGTGCAGGGTGATATATAAGGATCTAGCTTTAGTTTTCTACATGTAGTTGACCAGTTTTGCCAGCACCATTTACTGAAGAGGCTGTCTGTCTTTCTATTGTTTTAGCTCCCTTATCAAAGATTAGATGGCTATAGTTCTGTAGGTTCATTTCTGGGTTTTCAATTCTATTCCATTGGTCCTGAGGTCTGTTCTTATGCCAATACCAAGCTGTTTTGATTACTATGGCTTTATAGTAGAGTTTGAAATTTGGTATTGATATTCCTCCAGCAGTGTTCTTTCAGTTGAGGAGCGTTTTTGCTATTCGGGGTCTTTTATTGTTCCATATGAATTTTTGGATTGCCTCTTCTATTTCCTTGAAGAATGAGGGTGGAATTTTGATAGGTATGGCGTTGAATTTGTAGATAGCCTTGGGAAGTATTGCCATTTTCATGATGTTAATCTTTCCAATCCAGGAGCATGGGAGGTTTTGCCATTTTTTAAGTTCTGTGTTGATTTCCTTTTTCAAGATTTTAAAGTTTTCATCATAGAGGTCCTTCACTTCTTTAGTTAAGTTAATTCCTAGGTATTTTATTTTTTGTGGGGCTATTACAAATGGAGTTGCTTTCCTAATTTCAGCCACACTTTTCTCATTGTTGGCATACAGAAAAGCCATTGATTTTTGGGGGGTTAATTTTATAACCTGCTACTTTGCCAAAGTTTTGAATCAGCTTGAGTAATTTGGGAGTGGAGTCTATGGGATTCTTTAAATACAAGATCATGTCATCTGCAAAGAGGGAGAGTTTTATTTCTTCTTTCCCTATTTGGATCCCCTTTATGTCTGCATCTTGTCTTATTGCTGTAGCTAGGCATTCTAATACTAGATTGAAGAGAAGTGGAGAGAGTGGGCATCCTTGTCTTGTTCCTGAGTTAAGAGGAAATGGCTTTAGTTTTTCACCATTGAGTATAATGCTGGCTGTAGGTTTGTCATATACAGCCTTTATTGTATTGAGGAATGTTCCATGGATTCCTAATTTTTCCAAAACCTTCATCATAAAGGGGTGTTGGATCTTGTCGAATGCGTTTTCTGCATCTATTGAGATAACCATGTGGTTCTTATTCTTGCTCCTGTTGATGTGATGAATAATATTAATTGATTTGCGTATATTGAACCAGCTTTTCATTCCTGAAATGAATCCTGTTTGATCATGGTGTATGATTTTTTGGATGAATTTTTGAAGTCGGTTGGCCAAAATTTTGTTGAGAAGTTTTGCATCAATTTTCATCAAAGAAATGGGTCTATAGTTCTCTTTCTTTGATGAGTCCCTGCCTGGTTTTGGGATGAGGGTTATGATGGCTTCATAGAATGTGTTCGGTAGTGAGCTTTCTCTTTCAATTTCATTGAAGAGTTGGAGGAGAATTGGTGTGAGCTCTGCTTTGAAGGCCTTGTAAAATTCCGCTGTAAAACCATCTGGTCCTGGACTTTTCTCAGCTGGGAGGTCTCTTATTGCTGTTTCTATTTCGATGCTTGATATGGGCCTGTTAAGATAGTTTAACTCATCTTGGTTTAGTTTTGGCATGTCAATATTTGCTAGGAAGAGGTCCATTTCTGTCAAGTTCTCAAACTTATTAGCATAAAGTTTTGAGAAGTATTCCCTTATAATGTTCTGAATCTTGGTTGTTTCCGTGGTGATGTTTCCATTCTCATCTCTGAGTTTATTAATTTGGGTGTGTTCTCTTCTTTTTCTGATAAGATTTGCTAAGGGTCTGTCAATTTTGTTAAGTTTTTCGAAGAACCAACTCTTTGTTTTGTTGATTCTTTCTATAGTTTTTTTGGATTCTAATTCATTTAATTCTGATTTAATTTTGATTATTTCTTTCCGTCTAATGGATTGGGGTTTATCTTGCTGCTCTTTTTCAAGGAGGTTTAGATGTGTCATTAAATTGTTAGTTTCAGATCTCTCCAATATGTTGATGTAGGAGCTCAGAGCTATAAACTTGCCTCTGAGTACTGCCTTTGCTGTGTCCCAGAAGAGCTGGTATTTTGTGTGTTCATTTTTGTTGAATAGCATGAACATTTGAATTTCCTTTCTAATCTCTTCCATGACCCACTCATGATTCAGCAGTGTGTTGTTCAGCCTCCATGTGATACCAAACTTTCTTTGGTGGCTTTTGGTGTTGAGTTCTAATTTTATTCCCTTGTGGTCAGAGATAATGCAAGGTATAACTTCAATGTTTCTGAATTTAGACAAGTTTGTTTTGTGGCCTAAAATGTGGTCTATTTTAGAAAACGTTCCATGTGCTGCTGAGAAAAACGTGTATTCTGATGCTGCTGGGTGAAATGTTCGGTAAATGTCTGTTAAGTCTAGTTGATCTATGCAGCTGTTTAGATCTGCGGTTTCTCTGTTGAGTTTTTGCCGAGTTGATCTATCTAGTGGGGAGAGTGGTGTGTTAAAATCCCCAACAATTAATGTCTTTGGATCTATATGGGATTTGAGGGAAAGTAGTGTTTCTTTGATAAATTTGGGTGCTCCATTGTTTGGCGAATAGATATTTAGAATTGTAATATCCTCCTGAAGGAGAGATCCTTTAATTAGTATGCAGCGACCTTCTTTATCTCTTTTCACGAATTTTAATTTGAAGTCTATTTTATCTGATATTAGGACTGCAACTCCCACCTGTTTATGGGGGCCGTTTGCTTGGTAGATTTTGTTCCAGCCTTTAACATTGAAAATGTGTTTGTTTTTACGGGCAAGATGTGACTCCTGCAGGCAGCAGGTAGAAGGGTCTTGTTTTTTAATCCAACAAGACAGTCTATGTCGCTTAATTGGAGAGTTCAGTCCGTTAACATTAAGAGATAGGACTGAGAGGTATTTGGGAGTTCCTGCCATGTTATCTACCTTCTTGGGGGCTGCGAAAACTGGGTTCTTCCTATGGTTCTTGGATTCTCAGTTTGGGTGCAGTTTCTTGGCCTTTATTGCGGTCTTGTTGGTTTTCTATGTGTAGGACATCTTTAAGAATCTTTTGTAGGGCTGGTTTGGTGGAGATGTATTGTTTCAATTTTTCTTTGCTATGGAAGGTTTTTATTTGGCCTTCAGTTATGAAGGAGAGTTTAGCTGGGTACAGTATTCTTGGTTGATAGTTGTTTGTTTTTAGGGCATGGCATACATCATTCCAGGCTCTTCTTGCTTTGATTGTCTCTGCTGAGAAATCTGAGGCGATTCTAATTGGTTTCCCTTTATAAGTGATTAGCCTTTTCTCTCTGACAGCTTTAAGGATCTTTTCCTTGTTCTGAGTTGATCCTGTGTGGATTATAATGTGACGGTGGGATGTCCTATTCTGGTCTGGTCTATTTGGGGTTCTAAAGGCTTCTTGTATCTGGACAGGCCTACCTTTTTGCATGTTTGGGAAGTTCTCTGCTAGGATCCTGTTAAACAAATTTCCTAGACCATTAACTTCTGTTTCTAGGTGCTCCTCTACACCCATTATCCTTAGATTAGGCCTTCTGATGGTGTCTTCCAGGTGTTGGATAGATCTATCATATTTCTCGGACTTGTCTTGGATGGTTGTATGTTCTTTCTCTATAATATCTAGGCTGTCTTCAATCCCTGAGATTCGATCTTCTGCATGGTCTAACCTGCTGTCAAGACTCTCTACTTTGTTTTTTATCTCTTTTCCTTCTAGTTGGTCAGCTTTGATGGCTTCAAGTTCTTTGTTGAAGCTCGGTTTTAGGTCTTGTATGAATTTCTTTACTTCCTTAATTTGGTGTTCAGTGTTTGTCCTCAAATCACTTAGTTGATTGGTTATTTTTTCTTTGGGCTCCCATTCCTTCTGTTGGGTTCCATTCAGCATTCCCTTTGTGGTCTCCCTGACTTCCTTCAGCTCTTTGTTAATGGATTCCATGAATGCCTTTAGTGATCTTTGTGTGTTCTCTACCTGGTCTCTCAATTCCTGGATTACTCTTTGATTAGCTTCCTCCCATTCGTGGGATTCCTGCTCACGCCATTCCTCCCTTTCTCTTTGAGTATTCTCAAGTTGTTCACGCAAATCCTGTATCAGTTTTTGAGTAGCTTCCTCACGCTTATGATATTCCTGTATAAACTTCTGGGATGCCTCCTCTCTCTCCCTATTACGCTCATACAGAGTTCTTTGTAAGTTGTCAAACTTTTCATTTATCATGTTTGCCAGCAGTGTTTGTAGAGCTGTTTGGGAACTCTCCTCTGGATTATTCATTATCTCTTCTAACCCCTGATTATCAAGATTGGGAATTGAGATACCCGAATTTGCCATTTTTCTTGTGTTTTTCTGGCTTACTCTGCCCATTTGAGATGAAGATAGCACCAGTTTCGTGCTAGAACACTATCTTAAGGCAACCATCAACCATAGTTTGCATTTGTACAGTCAATAGTCTACAGATACAATCTAGTTCAACAGATACATCTATTCGACATCAAACAACTATATGCTAAAGGGCTTCGAACCACAGAGAAGAATTTGGAAAACCAGAAATTATTAGGGTTCGGGAGAGATGTGGGTAAAAACTAGGAATAGATTGGTGTGGGGAGGTACAGGGAGAGTTAACTATGTCCTAATCACAATGCAGGAAATAGGTTGGGTAGGATGCAAGTAGAGAGAGAAAAAAAAAGAAGAAAGGGAAAGGGGAATGAAAAGAGACCAGATAAAAAATAGAAATGTAAAAATTAATGTTATTTTAGAGATTAAAAGACCATCTATTTATAGAGGAATATGAATATGTTGAGAGAAAGGGAGGGACATAGAGGAGATGTGAGAGACTTTAAAAAAATGCTTAAAATATTATATAGGTATAAAGAGGTAGTACTGCTATTAATGAATTTAAGTCTCAGAGGTTTTGAATTGAGTAATAAGTTTGTGGATTAAGTGTGTACACAATGGGGGATAGGGTCTACTGGTTAACTACGGGTTTATCTGAGGATGTGCAGGACAAGAGTTAAGTCACATAAAGAAGAACAAAGAGGAAAAGATGGAAAGGATAGGAAAGTGAGAAGAAAAGATCAGAAGTTCAGTAGAGCTAGACAAAAAACAAAAAGATAATTAAGAATGAAAGAAAAAGAGAAAGAAGAAAAGAAAAGAAAGGAAAACACACATTCACGTATTCCTAAAATAAAAATTATAAGAGGAGAAAAAAAAATTAATGGAAAACAATTATTTTTTCAGAAGAGGCAAAAATTAAAGATTAATAAAAGTTTTAGAAAAGGAAAAAAATTTTTTTTATATATATAAGGTAACAAAAAACGGAAAAAAAAAACAAAACAAAAAAAAGAAAAAAGAAAAGAAGAAGAAGAAAAAAAAGTTCTTTGATTTTTTTTTTTTTGGGGGGAGGGGTGGAAAGAGTCCTGTATCTCCCTTTTGTCTGTAACCAGAGTCTGGTTGGAGTCTCTGGTCAGCTTGAGGTCCTGTGGCTTGATTGGTTTCTTAAGTCAGTTTGTTGGAACAGGCAGAAAAATGCTCTGCTTTACCCAAGATTTTGAGATCCCCCTCCCAGGTTAGTTTACTGGGAGGGTGATCTGCTTTGAGAATCACACAAGAGGGGGATGCAGTGATGAGGCTAGGTTCTGGGTAGAGTTGAGGCCTTTCAACAAACAGTAGCTTTTCCCTGGGGCTATTTTGTGAAAAAAAAACTCACAGCACCCAGCCTGGAGCCATTCTCAGGGTTTCTGTTTTTCAATTGATTGTGGTGACTGCTAGAGGGAGGGGCAGCCTCTGGCTCTGGTTACCCGGTGAGGAGAGCCACTCCAATGGCTGGCGCCTGAGCTGGGTGACTTTTCCCTGGATGGAACTGAGTCTGTGAGGTCACTTCGCCATTAAGTTCTTGTGACCTGCTAAATGACTCGTTTTATTCCAAGGCCTGAGCTGGAGCTAGCCGCTCCTCTGAGCTTTGTCGGTATCCAAGATGGAGATCACCAGTGCTGGGGGGGGGGGAGGGGTGGCCTTCCCTCCTCTGCTCCCAGAGAAGGAGTGAGGAAGTCGGGCTTCTACTCATGCTGAGTCTTGGATCCCGGGTCGTCTCTGGTCTGCAAAGTGCAGGATGAAGTTGTCTGCTCCTTGTCGGTTCTTGCTGGTGTTGAGTAGAATCCGTTCGTCCGCTGCATCTGGCTCCTTCATCCCGGACTGTGTCTCAGGTGTGCCCCCATGGCGGTGGTCACTGTGGTGACCCTGCCGCCGCCGCAGCAGCTGCTGGCAGGCGCTCAGATGTGTCTGCTTGGCTTCCCCTCTCTTGACTAACTCTCTGTCCTGTGATGGCACACTTGGTGTGATTCTCTGGCTTGGGACTGTTCACTGGAACTCTGAAACTGTTTTCTATGCAAGAGCTTGTTCAGATTCCAGCTTCTCCTCCGCCATCTTCCCGGAACTCCTTTCTCTTCTTCTTCTTCTCCTCCTTCTTCCTCTTCTTCTTCTTCCTTCTCCTCCTCTTCCTCCTCCTCCTCCTCCTCTTCTTCCTCCTCCTCCTCCTCCTCCTTCTTCTTCTTTCTTCTTCTTCCTCCTCCTCCTCTTCTTCTTCTTCCTCTTCTTCTTCCTTCCTTCCTTCCTTCCTTCCTTCCTTCTTTCCTTCCTTCCTTCCTTCCTTCCTCCTCCTCCTCCTCCTCCTCCTCCTCCTCCTCCTCCTCCTTTCCTTCTCCTTCTCCTTCTCCTTCTTCTTCTTCTTCTTATTCTTTCTTCTCCTTCTCCTTCTCCTTCTCCTTCTTTGTTTTAAGTAGTTGTATAAAAGGGCTTCAATTCAACATGTCACTTTGTGAGGTCACTGCATCTTGATCAATGTCATCCCTTCTCTCCTTCTCCCCTATCTCTCCCTCAGTTTACTCAGTTCCATTCTCACATGTGAACATTGACTCTTATGATTGTATTTGCTCATGATTCCACTCCACATTTGGACACACTTTGTAGATACAGTTACCCAAGTTCCTAAGAGCTTTTTAATGTAATTTTATTTCGAATTTTATTTTCACATATCTAAATGTAAAAATGAAACTTTATATAGCCCTTCCAATGTCAAATAGAAATAAAAGCCAAGATTTCACTTTGCACACCAGCATATTATATAATTATACAGTATTGGCATCAGAGCACAGATGGTCACAGGGTTCCAGCCAGAGATCAATTCTAATTGTCTACTGGTTGACCACCACTCTGGTAAGAGGCACAATGAATGTCAAGGTACTTTCATCCAACCTAGTTTCAGCTCTAATCTTTTCTTTTCCTTCTCAGCCTTTCCTCATAATTCAGTTTTCATTTAAATATCTTAATGTCTTTAAGCAGTTGTACAAAGAATTTTCCATTTAACAGCAATTTATGGATACAATATATCTTGATCAAGTCAACCCCTTCAACCTTCTCACCCATCCCTCCCCAACTCATTGCTTCCCTTCCTCTTCTTGATGTTATGGGTTGTATGTTGGATTCTTGACTGTATTGTCCCCTTCTTCCCCTCTTCCTTCCTCTGCCCCTTCCCCTTGACCACACCCCACCCCTTTCTAGTAACCACCTCTTTGAATTTGATTTTGCTGAGCTTTGATTTAGGCTTTCTAAGGAATTGCATTATTTGAGCTCTCTATTGAATTTACTGTTTTTCAATTAATACATTGTATACACTTGCATACCACCAAGGTGTTTATGTATGAGTTTGTAAGTTAAATCTAGTTTCCACATATATGGAAAAAAAAACATGCATCCTTTGTCTCTCTGAGCCAGATGTACTTCACTTAGCACTATTTTCCAAGTCTTTGTTTTTCTTTATTAATGGTATAATATCATTCTTTCTTATGGATGAATAAAATTCTAGTTATTTCTTTACAAAACCTTGCCCTTCTGAATCTTAATTCTCTTGTAGTGAAAATTTAATTATTAGCACAATTTAAACTTGGGGTAGAGGTAACATGTATTAGGGATTTTTTAAGAAATAAATGAATTCTCTTTTTAATGTTTTAATCAGCTGGGAGAAAACTAATATATATATATGTGTGTGTGTATTATGAACATGTGTTCTGGAAACTGATTTGTTAATAAACCGTCTAAATTATTCCTCATCGTTACTGGACAATATGGCAATAGCCCTAATTTTAAGGGGGGGAATAGGGACAGATGTGGTAGCATACACTTGTAATCTCAGCTGCTTCAGATGGAGAGGCATTTCAAGGACAGCCTAGGAACAAAGTAGGGGAGACACCATCTCAAGAAACAATCCTGGTGTACTAGTGCTACATGGGAGTTCTAGATGTGAGAATCATAGGATAAAGTCACCTGGTACAAAAAGTGCAAGACTTCATATGAAAACATCATATGAAAGCAAAAAGGGCTGGGGGTGTGGTTCAAGCCTAAAAATAGTGAAGATTTGAATGCATACTTCCAAATGGCCACTAAGGAAAGAGAAAAAAACAGGAATGAAGGAAGGAAGGAAAAGAAGAAAGGAAAGGAGGGAGGGAGGGAAGAGACAGGAAAACAAGTTCAATATATTACATAATCTTAAATGTGTACAGTGGCTAAGTAACAAATCTGGGAACTACACTGGAGAACTACACTCCTTATTTACAGGATTTCCCACCGTCTCCATCATGTCTGGCTTCATACTTACCATGGTGCTGTGTGGAATGGCAGACATGGAGAGCAGGCTATGATCACTGATAGGCAAGAGGCTACAATAGTCTCCACCCGATAAACACACAATCACAAATCTCTTCTGTATGTAATTTTTCAGGATTAAATTACCTCAGATGCCTACAGATCAAGTTATTCTTTTGTCCTCTTCCCATTCTCAAGGGATTCAGAGATGCAAAATAGGAACTTTCCCCTTCACATGAGTTTAATTCCATGTTTAGGCCAATGGAAGGAAATCTATGTGCTTTTTTCTTGTGTTCCCTCCATGAAACAATAAAATTTAAGTTCTCCTAAATATTTCAATTCAAATGGTACAAGAACTCCTTTAAAAAAATGAAACTATCAGTAATTGCAGATGCACAAACAAGTGCAGTCATGGTACTGAGTAGACACCATGTGGAAAATGAACTATGCAACTTGTGGGAAGGGGAAATTTGGGGAAAGCAAAGTTAAAGATGATATTGTCCAAAAAGAAATGGACTCATTGCATGATTTATGAAATAGTAGCCCTTCTGTATAACACAATAATAATAATAATAATAATAAGCTATATTCTTAAAGACATTCTGTATTTTCACAGATCCAAAAGGAAAGACTAATCACAAAGCTAAAAAAATGACACAATTGTAATACCCTCTTAGTTGTGAAGAGAACTCATCCACCCATTTTTATAGGACGAGCCTGCATGATCAGGAGATGCAACCTGTTGTCTCCTGTCTCATTCTCTGCAAGTGCTTTGCCAAAGTAACATCCACACATGCTGAGTGCTAGAATGTGCACCAGTGGTTACTATCAACTCCTCCCATAGCAGGGGATGATCGTGTCTCAGTTCCCAACACAAACACATGTGATAGTGGTTACGTGGATATTTTTCTTAGTAACAGTGTTCATCTATTTTATCAATAAATTAATAAATGACGATATTAAAGACAATTCAAAGAAGCCTCACTTATTGTTGGAAGGAGAAATGTGATATTTTGTAATCTGTGAAATGTGATAGATAAGTTCTCAAAAGTCTAACAGCACTTTTTTTTGGGGGGCGGGGATCCGGTCATGGGGCCTGAACTCTGGGCCTGGGCGCTGTCCCTCAGCTCTTCAGCTCAAGGCTAGAGCTCTACTACTTGAGCCACAGCGCCACTTCTGGCTTTTTTCTTTTTGCTTATGTGGTGCTGAGGAATCGAACCCAGGGCCTCAGGCATGCAAGGCAAAGCGCTCTACCACTGAGCCACCTTCCCAGCCCCTCTAACAGCATTTTTGTAGATTTATCAAGCTATGTGTCTATGTATGTGTGTGGGATGTATGTATGGATGGATGGATGAATGGATGGATGTGGTATGTGTATGTGTATGTAATTTATCATATTTCCCACTGTAACAAAGACCTTAATGTGCAACAAAATAATATAATAACAATGTAATCACCTTCTCTGTAAAAGAAAACAATAAAAAAGGACTTTACCATTGTAAAATGGGCTTAGTTGTAATTAAATTATAAGCTATTGATGCCAGGTACAAACACATTAATTTTAATACAATATTTTTTTGCATTATAATATATGTTTATAGTTTTAAAAGCTCATTTACATGTCATATGTTCACCTTGGTATAAAGGATTGTAGTGCTAACAATTTGGTCTGGGAACATCCAGTAACCAGCATCTGTGCATGGGTACATGTGTTCATTACTGTGTATGTACATGTGTATGAGTGTGTGTGTGTGCATGCATGTGTTGACATGTGTAGGTGTGTATTGTGTGTATATATGTGTATATATATATGTATATATATACTCGTGTAAGCATGCAGTATGAGTTTATATGTGACTTTAGATATGCATATGTGGATATAGATGCTTAGGTGTTTACATTTCTGTATGTAGGTATATATATGTGTGTGTAGTTACATATGTATGTATAATTGTGTGTGTCTATATATATGCACATTTTTCTAGGAGTTTGTGTGTGTGTGTGTGTGTGTGTGTGTGTGTGTGTGTGTGTGTGTGTGTTGATAAGGTCATTTTATGAAAAGGGAAATCTTCTCTTTGCTATAACAAGTAGGCTGTGGCTGCCAGGTTTTGGTGAGTTGATACATGGGTAGGCTACAATTGGTTTAATACTTGACTTTCTGTTCTCCACGTTGGATCTGGCTCTTGTCTTAGCTAAGATTCTATACTGCAGGCCTTCCCTCCCCCAGACCTTGGTTAACAGGCCATCTTAGTGAAATGATTACATAATAGAAATTAATGTTTAGTTAACCATGATGATGTTAGGCACTTTGCTATACACTTTCCATTAAGCATGGCTTCACTCTTGAAGGAGTTCTGCCAGATCACTGCTATTAACTTCTTTTGTAAAGGAGGAAGCAGAAGTCAGAAAAGTTAACTTATTGTCTCAGTTTTAAAACAATATAGCCTCCCAATGTTTTCAGGCTTCTCTAACTCCAAAGCCCTTGCTCTTTCCATTACATGACAAGATTATTAAAAACATAAACCCTGTGCTAATTTTTAATTGTTCATTGCAACCCTTGGTGTAAAATATATGGTATGCTAATACAAAGTATTTGGATATTTATTGCTTGAAAACTCATTTTATGCTTGAAATTTTCTACTGCAATTCCTATTTAATATCTAAAACCTTTGAAAACCTATATTCATTCTATCCTACTGTATGTCAATGATTTCATGTATTTAGTATTTATCTATACCCTAATGATACTAAGCTTTTTATAAAATTAACAATCATTTCTATATTTTATATGAAGGGGTGTCCATTCAAGTCTTGTGCTTATTTTAACTTAGATTTTTGAATTTTTACTGTTAAATTTCAAGTGTGCTTTCTATCTGGACAAATATGTATTGGTAATATCTTATGTTTTTGTATCCATGATTATCATCTCTCACATACAATTACTAATACTTTTAGGTATTAAGAACACTAATAATAATAAATCATAGGAAAGATTAATTCAAAAAAGATAGAATACTTAAGTATCCAACTACAGATTGAGTGTTAAATTATATAGAGTAAAACTATACTTTTGGTGTTAACATCAGCTTACTATTCCATTAGAGTAGCAAAATAAATTAGGATGTTAGTTTCAGACCTTGGTTTTTTTTAAAAGTATTTTGTGATAAGGACACTTTTTGAAAATTCTTCCATTAATTTTGTCCAGTAAATAACCAAGCCTCATTTTACCTCTCATCAACCTTTCCCCATGTCTAGTATTAAAGTTGACTTTCTAGAAATGCTGCTACTGATTTCTTTATGGTTCATCTACATGAAGCATTTACTAACATGTGTTTGTATAAGCTTTCTTTAACAATACAATATTTCTGGGTTGGTTTTTTTTTTATTGTAAAAATACTGTACAGGGGGGTTACAATTACATGAGCAAGGTAAAGAGTACATTTCCTATCAAGCATTTTTGCCTCCTCCTTTGTTTCCCCTAGTATTTCTGTTTTATACACAAATGTAGGCAAAAATGAGGATTTAAATTCCCTCCCCAGACTCATCCTCATAGAATTTTTATGGTCTGAGCCTTTTCATGACAGTCTTCCACCCTCCTCTAACTAGTTATTCTTCATTTTGTGGGGAAATGAGGTATGTTTAGAATAGAGGTGGACAATATTCCTAACAGAGATCACCTGAAGATGCAGAGATTTAACAAATATAAGACAAAAATTATGAGAAAGAATTCAGAGTTCCTACAGCATGCAGTGGAGCTAGGTGCCACAGAGAAAGTTGAGCAGGCAGAGCAGTTCACAGTGACTTTAAAAGTAGAAGATCAGCATAAAATGCTCAGTGTTTAGTTTAGGAAACATAAATGTATGTTTAAATATATTTTTATCTTCAAGAAGTTGCACAAAGGAATCACCATTCAATGAAGTATTTTTAATACAATGTATCTTGATCAATATTATCCTTTTTATCATACCCTCCCATTCCTACCAACCCACCATTCCCTCAACTTTCTTAATTTTGTAGGATATGCATTGAACTTTATTATTATACCACCTTCTCCATTATTTACTAAATTCTGTATGTTCTTTAACATTTGAATCCGGAGACCTGGAAATGACAAACTAATCTTGATTTGCCAACCTCGACCTGTATTTACTTATCAGATTGTTGCTACATAATCAGTAAGAAGATAAACTTTATTTAACCTTTGCTCTAAATGTGTTTCTGTTATTCTTGGTTGAGTATTTTACAATGTAGAATATGTGCTCAGTATTTGCAAGCAGCAGACCTGGAGTTCCTCAAAGGAAAAAAAAATTAGTGTCCTTTTTTTATTTAAAAATGAAATCTTTATATTGTAAAGAAATAGAAACTTAAGTAGTATATGTAACAAGAAACAATATAAAGAATTATAGTGAGTTAATAGCAGGAATTATCTTCCTTGTTGGATTGGAGAGTTTTATTTCTGTATGGTAGATGGAAGGGAATGTTCTAAGCAATGGGAACAGATAACTCATAAAGCAAAAATTCAGAGGTTTTAAGAGGCATATGATACACAACAATACAGAAATTGGAAAAAATAATAATCTAGTTCTATTATTTATCTATAGAGTCCATCACTGAAGAAGAGCAGAGTACACATTAGTTTTAAGTTTACATATAAGGTTTTCTAGGTTAGAGTAACTATTAATAACTCATAAAAATCTCAAAACATGCATAAAGATTAAAACCATTTCAGGTACTTATTTCTCATTTTGTTGGGTATTGACTTACTTGACTTAGACTTTTTTTTAGAATTACACTGTTTGCTCTCTCCATAGAGTTTATTATACGTCAGTTAATTCATTTGTAACCACTGGTTTACCACCCAGTGTGTTTATTTGTGGATTTATAGACACATTTTAGCTTCCACAAATGAGGAAAATTATGCAACCTATGTTTCTCTGGGTATGCTTGCTTCACTTAATATATTTTTTCCAAGTCCTTTATGAATGCTACAAAATAAGTACCAAAGTGTAGGGTGGAACCAAGCCTCTAAAAACAAACAAACAAACAAACAACTGCCCCATTAATAAGTGGGCTAAAATAAAATAAAATAAGTGGACTTAAAGAGAGACTTCCCTGAAAAAGAAATAAGAATGGCCAATGGAAACATAAAGAGATTTTCAATATCTCTGGCCACAAAAGAAATGTAAATCAAAACAACATTGTGATTCCACCCCACTGCAGTCAGAATGTCCATTATCAAGAAAAGTAATAATTACAGATGTTGGCGGGCATGTGGCCAACAGGAACTCCACTACACTGTAAGTGGGAATGTAAACTTGTTCAATCTCTCTGGAATGCTCTATGGAGGTGTCTCAAATGACTAAACATAGAGATTCCCTATGACCCAGCAATCCCACTCCTGGGTATTTACTCAAATGGCAAAAAAGCAGGCCACCAGCGCAACCATGTTCATTGCAGCATTGTTTACCACTGGACATCAATTAGAAGAAAATGAGCCATTTTTTTTTAATGTGAAAATGCTGTACAGAGGGGTTACAATTACATGGGCAAGATAATGAGTACATTTCTTATCAAGCATTGTAGCCTCCTCCTTTGTTTCCCCTTCCCATCCCTTTGTTGCAATGGCTCCACCTGTATCCCTATTTAAACAATTTGTTTTTCCCCTTCCCCTCCACAAATTATACCAACATTAAATACAGTGAAAGCAGGGGTTATACTGTGGGGGACATACAAAGCAACAAAGAAATAATCTTATGAATGTGTTAGAAACAATCGCAAGAAAGAAAAAAACATTTGAGTACATATCTTAGAGTTCATTTCCCTAACATCACCTTATCTGACATTTTCTGCTTGACTCAGACATATACTGGATATTGCAAATAAGGGAAACCATGGGACCTATGTTTCTTTGGGCCTGGCTTTCTTCACTTAATATAATTTTTTCCTAACAAATGGGGCAATGTAAATCAGCCATTTTTGACAGGTGTGCATACTTGTTTTGATACTAAAACTTATTTAAACTTATTTATTCATCTGAAAAGAAATTGTCCTAAGCTAACCATTGGGTAAATGTCAAAGCAAGATTATCTATTTTAAACTCTATTGCCAATAGCAGCAATTTTAATTCCTTTTGTATAATGAAATAATTACTTGCTAATATACATTTCACTTGGAATATCAGCAGAAGGGAAAGAAGTACACATTATTTAAATATGATTTAAAAGTGTGTTAAGAAGATTAAACAGTGCCAAATAAGAACTTCCCTTCAAAGAAAATATAATTATGAAGACTAGAAAAAGGTAGGATGCAGAGACTCAATAATACATATTAGCTTTGACAGGATATCTTTATTTTTTATGGTTTATTCTTATTTTCTATTTTCTCCTGCTGTATATTGTAAAACAATTATGATTTATATACTTTTCTAAGAATCTTTAATAAATATGCCTGTTATCCAATTTAGTGTCTAAAAGTTGTTGCTAATACTGTTTCTTTTATCATATTTTTTATTTACTAGATAGTGAGCCCCTTATTTCCTTCCCAGCTTTAGTAAATTGAGAGTACTCTCATTTTGTATTTGTCAGTCTAGTGAAAATATTCATGATTTTGTTAATAGAGAAACAAATTCTTAGTTTGTTTATTGCTTGTCTCTTTACCAAGTCATTTATTCCAATGTAAACCTTTGTTTTTTGAATGCCAACCCAACTTCCACAGTGTCTCTCTTTTAAATATATTCGTTCTTAGTATATCACTGCATAAATAGCACAATGATATATACATAAACAAAAATGTAATAGAAAATTAAAATACTGAGGTATGCAGAATTAATCCAATACTGATTTTCTATTTATTGGAATTTTTTTCATTTTGAAACATTGCCAAATTCCTTGAAATCAACCCTTGCTCAATAGATAGTACCGGCCAAATATATCAGACAATTGCCTTTTATTCCTTTGTACATTTTCTTTAACTTTAGGCTTAGCATCTTTCTTCTTTCTGCTTGGTTAATTTTGGTTTACTCTTCAGAACTCTGAACTTGTATCACCATGGAATTCTCCACAAACCCACCTAAGTGCCAGCAAATAACACCGGCAATTAGTGAATATTCACTTATCTAGTGACAGTTTTCACACCACACGATATATCAGCTAGTGCTACATTTCAAGTATTTACCACAGTACTGGGACTATGGTATTATACCAAAGAAGCACACTAATTTCACATATTTTCTTCTCCCACTGATTTTTATGCATGTTCTTTTCCATTTACATCTTCATTTTCTTAATGTATACACCTTGCTTCTTTCTGTAAATTTTAAGATTCATGTAGATAAGAAATATGTTTTTTTATGAGGAATATAAAAGGAAATTCAATATGCTTACATTTTAGTTGAAGTAGTGTAGTTTGATTTATTTGAAGTGTTTACAAGATACCTGTGGTTTGGCAGTATTTTCCTGACATTTTCTCAGAGAAGAAACAAATAAGGTTTAACAATGCGATGTACAAAACACTATGTTGAAAACGATCTTTACAACTTTAGTTGGGGGGGGCTAGGTGTGGAGGTGGGAAGGAAGGGATGATAGGGAGAAAACAAAGGAGGAGGCAACAATGCTCAATAGGAAATGTACTCATTGACTTGCTCATGTAACTGTAATCCCTCTGTACAGCATTTTTACAATAAAATGTACAAAAATGAAAAAAATAAGCAGTCAAAATCATACTATACGCTAGAAGCAGTACTCAAGCCTGCAATCCCAGCTACTCAGAATGATAAGGTAAGAGAATCACAATTAAGGCCAACTAATTGACTCTGAAGTGCACTTTTTCTTGTAGTTTAAACAATTAGTTTTCTAAATCAGTTGAGATCCTAACTTCTGTGACCAAATGACCTTATACATTATACATTAGCTAGATACATAGATAAGTAGGTAGATAAGTAGATAGGTAGATGATGGAGATAGGTATTGATATATGGACCTATGGTTGATAGATTGATATTTTATATAAACATATGTACATATATTTCAATCATGATCTATTTTATGGATTTTAGTCAAATAAATAATTGTATTATTTTAGCAGCAATGCATTTAATATAATTTAATTCAAAATAATCAGGAGTATATGCTTTCATTAAACAAGTTATTTTTAAAATTAGCATTTTTAGGTGTAAAGTAAATTACAATATAATCTCACAGGTAGAACCATCTTTGATATCTTCACTTATAAAATTAATATATGTTGATATTAGAAATTGCTAAAATACAGAAATATATAATTGTATGAAATAAAGAATAGTAATAATTATAATATTTTTAATGTTTGTTTCAGATTTATTATTTGTTCCCATTCTATGACACTAATGTAAGCTGCTTAATCACAAATTGTGGGAAAGAAAAAGATAATCATTCAGAGGTGAATTTTTATATTATTAGTTGTCCTTAATATAATTAGAAACCAAGCTTTTCATTAAGGTTTAAATTGTTTTTGCTAAAATGTAACAAATGTATAATGCAGCATATTATGAAAATCCAGTTCCATTTTGTTTTGGTGCTCCTTTCAATGTTAATTGAATTCTTCCAATTGTTTTCACTTTTTTAATTTTTAATTTCAAATTTTAAATGGATTTGATTTAAAATTTAAAATTTAGGGAGCTGGGAATGTGGCTCAGTGGTAGAGTGCTTGTCTTGCATTCATGAGGCTCTGGGTTTGATTCCTTAGCACTACATAAACAGAGAAAGCTGGAAGTGGCACTGTGGTTCAAATGGTAGTGTGCTTGCCTTGAGCTGAAGAGCTGAGGGACAGCACCTAGGCCCAGAGGTCAAAACCCACGACAGACAAAAAATAAAATAAAATAAAATTTTAATGTACTTGATTTCTTTAAAAAGAGTTTATTTTGGGCTGGGAATGTGACTTAGTGGCAGAGTGCTTGCCTAGCATGCATGAAGCCCTGGGTTCAATTCCTCAGTACCACATAAACAGAAAAAGCAGGAAGTGGCCCTGTGGCTCAAGTGGTAGAGTGCTAGTCTTGACCAAAAGAAGCTCAGAGACAGTGCCCAGGCCCTGAGTTCAAGCCTTAGGACTGGCAAAAAAAAAAGTTTATTTTTTCTACTTAAAGAAATTCTGAGGTACTTAAATCTAATATGCTAAATTTAAAAATATGAAGAATGTTAGGTTTTGTCATTTGTCCCCAAATTACATGCAAATTTTGTAATATTTGCGCTAAAAATTAGAAGTAAAGAAGTTATTCAATTATACAGGATAACGGCTTCAGAAAAAGAAATGTTTTTCTAATTAGGCAAAAATCCTATCCTAACTAATATTTAAAATGTAAAATACCTACGGATTTCTTCTTACCCACCAAATATTTAATGTACTGGTTTAATTTTTTATTTTTATAAATATTAATCAACATTTATTTTCATCAATAATTTTTTTCAATTAAGTATATTTGTTCATTCATTCATTCAGTTTATGTCAGTTCTGGAGAGTGAACTCAAGTCTTATTAATTTGTGTGTATGTGTGTGTGTGTGTGTGTGTGTGTGATGCCTGGGCACTGTCCCAGAGCTTTATTGTTTAAGGATATCACTCTGTCACTTTTGCCACAGCTTTACTTCTGGATTTTTCGTGATTAATTATAGATGTGTCTAATGATTTTTCCTCTTTGGTCCGGCTTCGAATCAATCCTCAGATCTCACTCACCTGAGTAGGTATGATTATAGACAGAAGCTACTGGTACCCTGCTACCTTGATTGTTTTTTGAGTTAGGATATTGCTTTATTCCCTGTGCTAGCCTGAGCTGCTCTCTGTGTTCCATGAGGTATATCTAATGTGTATAATCTATTATGTATATTTAATGTGTATCCCACTGGGTATATCTAATGCCCAAGCATTGGATGAGATGAGATGAATGGATAAGTTTAGGCCCAGGATAACCTGGAGCTGTGGTCCAAAGATCTATTCCTTCAAAGTATGGAAGAGTACAGGCTTGATTTATTGCATATGTAGTAATTGTTATATAACACATACAATATTCATTGTATGCAATATGTCTATATGATGAAATATATTTGATATATCTTATACAGAATTCCTTAAGTCTATATATAGCTACACTATAAATACTTATGTTGTCTTGTATGTGTTCAATGTGTGGATTTATTAATGCACAATGCACACAGTTTATTGTAGAATATACTGTGTTGTTATATATGATAATACAACTACAGAACAGTTTAATAAATATAATTTAATATATTTACATATAATAATATGCTTTAATATTGAATATATATTCATAAGATCTATCTGTAAGTATGTATATGTATATCTATTGTTTTCAGTGAAAATATTGGATTTAGACAGTTTAATGCCCTGTTAAGTTCACATGTATAGCTGCTAAATCTTTCCCCTTTGTAGCTTTACTTTTCTACTTTTATCATCTACTGTTCAGAAGCTTCTAAGCTTGAAATAGTATCATTTTTCATTTTTGTTTTTCTGCTTTTGAGCCCCTGGAATTATATTAAAAATTTCTACCAAAAATATTAGTCTTTACACAATAACAAAATAATTTGACATTTACTTTGAGTGATTGACAAATTTCTCAGCAAATAGAATTTGTATAATAAGTAGTGATCTTTGTCCCCAGTTCTGCTTGATTTCAGGTCAAGCCTTTGCTAAGCTACACTGCTAATCTACGTTTTCATTTTCATTTTCATATATATATTCATGTTAAAGAGGGGTTTGCTTGGAAGAAATCTTGTACTTCAAGGATCTAATCTACACAGGGGAGATTTTTTTTTCAATCTATTTAGGCTGCCATTCTTTGTTTAGCTTCTGTGTCTCTTTGGTTAGGATATGTAATTATCCCCTCCCCAGTCCCCATAACTTTGACTGAGTGTCATTGAGACTTCTTGTCTAAGAAAGGATGTTATTGTTCTTTTTGTCCTGGAGAGATTATGCTCACATTTGTCTCTTCTACAAATATATGTTTCCATGTAAACTATATTAAATAAATGACTTTAGATTTTGTTTTTACTTAAGAAAGTGAAATAAAAATTGTTCTTCTAGGTAGATTTCCAGAAGCAATCTACATTCTACCCTTGAGCCTCAACATTAATGAATGCTTTATATTTCTCAACTTATTATTTGTGTTGGAATACTATCATCTAAAACAATGCTAGACATAAAACATTCACAATTTTTGTCATGTTGAATAAAGGAAAAAACAGATACACAGAGTGGAGCTGATTTTTGCCCATCATGTACTGATAATCAAATGCATTGGAATTTTCAGTTTATATAAGATTTTTTATATGTGTGTTAACATCTGTTCAAGTCAGAAAAGTAGGCTTGTGGCATATTTCTCAAGCATGGATTGTTCATGAACACTAATAACTAATGATTTCCTCTCTGATCATTAATCCTGCTGAGATTCTTTACACCTTGATTATTATTGCATAATAAGGAGAGCCTGGGATACAGAAAAAAAACATTAAAAATATCAGTGAAAGATCACCAGACTGCTATATGTGAAAGCCAAGTCTCCACAAGACTCTATATTAATCAACTCAGTAACATCTCAACTGAAGGATGAACAGAAGGTGCAGTTGATTGATTCCTAGCAGCCACTGTGTTTTGATAACCCTTTGATAGTGATTTGACTCAGGCTCCTGTCATCATAAAACCCCCTATCGTGCGAACTAATTGAAACCTCACAAAATGGTATCACATGAAGTGCATTACTCCTGGCTGATTGCAAGCAACTCTAATTCCCAATGTCAAGATCACATTTCACTTCACAGCTATATGGGTCTCAACATGAAAAGGATTAATTTCTGGTTGATTACCCTGGGCTGCTATAACATGAAACACACTTCATGGCAAGTGGGCTCTTTGCATGCTTGTTTGCCTGCCACATTGGCATTTGTGTGTCAGTTCTCTTAAGAATGCTAATAAGTGTTCAACAGAAAAATAATGTCCACATGAATTATGAGCCAATGGCCCAAGGCCCAACTGTTGTTAAAAAGATGTGTTTTGTGAGAATATGTGTGTATTTGTGTGCATTTATACAGGATTAATTCAAACAATTCCCTTGTAAATTTCTCAACATGAAGTATAGTACTCAGTTGATTCCGATAGATCTTTTGTGGATTGTAAGCATTTAAGAGAAGGATTTATTTATACTGGTATAAATAAAGGGATTTTGAATAACAAATGTCTTCAAGGTATCCAAGAACACCTGTAACAAGAGATCTTGGTATAAGACTGCTATAATCTCTAGTACCTAATATCAAAAGTGGGAATAGTCAGAAGATATAATAGTTTAAAATTATGTTAATCTAATTTGCATATTTGAAATGACTTGCAAGATTCCACTGAACTTGCAGACATAAGGTTTTTATTTAAAGGCAAATGATGTTTAACATATTAGAAAGTAGTTCAGGCAGGAGTCTTCATGAATAAGTATATCTAGGCTCCTACTTCCTTGTTGATTCATGCAAACTCCTTGTCTACAGACTCACCCATCAAGAACAGTCCTAGTGAATCTTGCTTTTAGAAGACATGAAGGTGGAAAGTTTAGATGAGCCTTCCCCTTTACAAGTAGTCAAGTTTGGGCTGTCTAATAATGTGTCAAATGAATTCAACAGTTTAAAAAATAGTCACTAGTAGAATTTGGAGTTTTGTAAGAATATAAGTCATATGCACTGTTGTTTTGGCCAATACTCAAAATCAGACATCTAATCAAACTCAGAGACAAGCATAGGACTTACACAGTCCAATTATAAAATAACTGTCCTCTGCAAAGGGCAGTGATGATAATAATAAATAGCTCTATTGGTTTTCACAAACCATTGCACACTTATGTGTCTGGAAACCAGAAATCCAAAGTCATTTCTGAAGAATATATTTATGTCTGAGTGTTCTATTAATACATGAAATGAGGGAGACCGTTTGTACCACTTTAGGATCGTCTAATATCCAACTATTTAAAACAATTCCAGGGATTGTAATCTGTAAAAATAGTGTTTATGGATATATCTTTTTTAAAACATTTTAGGATGTAGTTAGTGTAGTTTCTTTTAGTTGTACTGTAAGTTAACTTGAAAAATCAGATATTATATATGCAATGTCTTTACCCACACATACATACATGCCTACCTGTATGTGTAAATACACACAAAATACAGCTTTCTTCTGGGTGGATATATCTCTTTATAGGAACATCATAGCCACTAATACTCAATAATTCTATAAAATAACTAGAGTAATTTGGGTTAAAAAAGCATTCACAAACCACATTGATTTAAGGAATTATGTTGACATTTGCTGACCCCTTCTTAAAGAAACTCAATGCTAAGCAATTCCAAGTAATTTTCCTGAAAATGTACAGAGATATTTTGTGTCTCATTGATTGGAATTGTATGCCGCAGGTAAAAAGCACTAAACGAATGCTTTAGAAACGCTATAGAATTTCTGCTAATTTTATAAATAAGGTTTGGAATGTATTATCTCTTCAAGGTCCACTGTTAATTTTCTCTTGTACTGCTGTCATTATGGGTCTTGACATTTATGATTAACATGACTGTATATTCACTTAAACCACATTTTATGAATATGCTTATTTTTGCTTCTAGCAAAACTATTAGTATTTATCCAGCCATCTAACACTATCTTGAGTCAATTACTATATTCTTTACATTTTTAATTCGAAAGAAATTTTGTTTATCATTTGCTTCAAAAAATTTAAAGGGCTCAGCAGCCAATTTGAATATGTCACTAGTTTAACTGAGCAAGGATTAGCAAATTAAGTCTTAATTAGCTAATTTTTTGCATAATTTTAGGGAAATTATATGCTTTGTGCAGATGACAGGTGGGAGGTAAGGCATTTAACTTGCACTGAAGTTTTCCTTGACTTTATGAATTTTAATAGAAAAATAACATTTAACAGTTAAAATATGAGTCAAACAGAATAGATTATGTCTGAAGACACTGAAATTACTGTGTGTGTGTGTGTGTGTGTGTGTGTGTGTGTGTGTGTGTATGTGAAAGAGACCAGTGAAAAACATTTTAGCATTCCTACTGATAAAGATGTAAGATTTATTTTGCAATTAAAAGGGGATTTTTTTTTTCAAACAGGTTTTATGGTTCATTAGTAAGCATATTTTCTGGTTTGAATGTGATGATAAGTTGGTGGAATATGAATGCTAATTCATGGTTTGCACATGGATTTTCAATCACAATACAGATGGTGTTAACTCTGTACATGTGCTTGATGGTTTTGCAGTGCCATCTCACATATGCAGGGGTCTAGAGTTAACTCTGTGGCATAAAGCAGCCTCAAATCCTCTAATCTCATGTCCTTGGGATTTTTCTCTTTTTTAATTTTAATTTTATTGTTAAGATGTTGTACAGAGGGGTTATAGTTACATGAGTAAGGCAATGAGTACATTACTTGTTGGTCATTGCTACCCCTTTCTCTTCCTTGTTATCCCACTATCTCTTCCCTCCCCCACCTCCTACATTCGTATCCCCCTTCCCCCCTCACTGCCCTAAGTTGTAAAGTCCTTTTCCAATATACTGTCCAGTAGGTATCTTCATTGCAATAAGTGATCCTGTGTTTTCGTTTCAGCGTTTTGTTATTCCCCTTCCTTTCCCCAGATTAGACATATGTATATACAAGATGCAGGGTATCAAAATCGAGTACAGTGACAACAGGGGATATGCCATAGGGGAAAGCACATACAAAGGAAACAACAAAAAAAATTATAAAATCACATGGTACATTTAAAACAGTAGCAATAACGACAGACCTCTTGTGTCCATAGCTTGGGGTTCATTTCACTTAGCATCAACTTATATGATCTTGGTTTTTGAGCTTTTCCGCTCATCTGATAAGATTATCCTATGAGGATACTAAATAAGGGAAACTATGGGACCTAAAGTTCTTTGGGACTGGGTAACTTCACTTAATATGATTTTTTCCAAGTCTTTCCATTTCCTAACAAATTGGGTGGTGGTGTTCTTTCTGATGGAAGCATAGAATTCCATTGTATATATGTACCACATTTTCTTGATCCATTCATCAACTGAGGGGCATCTGGGTTGGTTCCATAACTTAGCTATGGTAAATAATGCTTCAGTAAACATGGTTGTGCTGGTAGCTTTAGTATGGCCTTGTTTGTGATCCTTTAGATAAATGAATCCTTGGGGCTTTTCTTCTATTTGTGTTGCCCCTTCTTTCTGGACAATATTTCTACTACTCCTCTTCATAATTCACCTTGATATCAAATCATCTTGCTAAGCTCCTGACAAAGCATCTGTGGTGAGGTCTGTATGCATCCTGTTCTATCATACTAAATATTGGACACTTCTCTTCTTGGTTCCCATTGTTCCATGAGCATTCTTTTTTTTTTTATTTTTTTGTCAATAATGGGGCTTGAACTCTGGGCCTGAGAGCTGTCCCTCAGCTATTCAGCTCAAAGCTAGCGCTCTACCACTTGAGCCGCAGTGCCACTTCCGGTTTTCTGGTGGTTCATTGGAGATAAGAGTTTCATGGACTTTCCTGCCCGGGCTTGCTTTGAACTGTGATCCTCTGATCTCAGCCTCCTCAGTAGCTAGGATTACAGGAGTAAGCCACGAGCACCCGTCCATGAGCATTCTTTAATCATCACATTAAACATACCATGGTATAATTGCTCAATCATCTATTCATATATTATGACCAAGTATTATCCAACTTTACATGCTGCCAATAAAACTTTATGGAGTAAATTATGAAAGGATTACTTAGATGGTTCTGAATTCAGTTTATTTAAGTTCAGTAAGTTTCAAAAACATTGATACATGATACATGGATTAATGTCATGCATTTCATAGTTTATTATGAGAACATGTTTCTCATCATTTATAAGTTTGGCTTCTATAGCTCTCATATCCCCCTTACATATTCTGTTCATCCTATTGGGTAGGATACCAGGATATTAGACATTATTATTTTTATGAGTTTCTAAGAAATTAGACAAAGCATAATTATGAGTCAGGCTAAAATATTCTCACTGTGAATGGTTATAAGTAGTTATGATCAAGCTCAGAAAATAGCAATTATGCAAATGATTCATGCAAATTAGTTCATGTTTTAGTATGTCAATGACATTTTGGATAATTATGTATAGATGTATATGTAAATATATGCCAATGATATCTGAGATAATTATGTATATATGTATGCATATATCTACATGTATGTCACTAGTATTTGAGATTTATATTTATATTATATATGCGTATGTTACAGGCATACACACATACACACATATACACACACATACACACACACACACATATACACACAAGATCAAACCATCTAATTTGCCGATCCCTATTTTTAGCTCCCATAGTTTCTGGAAGAGAACATTTTTCATATTTTCCTTATGGGGAACAAAGACTCTATAATAGTACATAGTTACAGAAAAACACTAAAGCAGGGCAACATAGTATAATCACAGTGGTATTCTTTTTCACTGCACCTAGAAAATCAGTTCTTCAATCACAATGACTTGATTACATTTAAATTCTACAGTTATACCTATTATCTACATGAGTTTGGGAAAGCTATTTAACCTTTCTTTGCCGAAGTTTGTACTAACATTATGAGATGGGAGGGCAAGGATGATAAGGGGAAACAAAGGAGGAGGCAATAATGCTTGATAAGAAGTGTATTCATTACCTTGCTCATGTAATTGTAACCCCTCTGTATGGTATTTTCACAATAAAAAACTTATTAATAATAAAAAATTATTTAAGTATGAAAAAAATATTTTTACTAACAGCCATATAAAATCTTATATAGGGCTGAGGTACAGTGTCAGAGTATTTCTCTGGGATATGAGAAAGTGTTTGATCTGAAGCATTACAACATACAAATACCTACCTACCTACCTACATACATACATACATACATGCATACATACATACATACATACATACTTAAAAATATATAGTCATGTTGCAGAATGAGTGGTTTATTACTCATATTATTCTTAGGAGAGATGTTAGTATAGGGTTGACTTTTAGAAAATATCAACCCCTGTAGTAACTGAGAAATAGTCCTTAAACAAACCCATCCTAATCCACAGGTCCTGTGAATACTTTCATTTGTTGTAAAGGGAAGTTTGCAGATGTGCTAAAGCAAAGGATATAAATGTGGGTGTTTATGCTATGGTACTTTGAGAATCCAGTGTAGTCAGAAAAGATCTTCCAGCAAGGACAGAACAAGATAAGTGTTAATAGTAGAAAATTTGATGATGGGAGCAGGATTTTGAGGTGATATAAAGGAGTTCTGTAAAGTCATGGCTACTAGTGCTGGACAAATACAAGGAATTAGGTCCCCAGGTCAGAACCTCCAGAGGTAACCAGCCTTAATTATAGCCCAATATGACTGACTTTGGATTTCTGAACTCTGGAATCATAAGAGGATAAGTTTGAGCCCATAGCAATGATATCTACAAAAATTTGATTCCCTAACTACTCTTTATAATCACTGCTATTAAGTACAGCAGCCCATAGACTTTTTATTCAGTCTGGTAGATTAGGACTTGTAACTAGGCAATGAGGATTCTCTCAAGCTATCTCCAATTCTCAGACTTATCTTCAGTAGATGACACCTCTCTTTTCTGCATCATTCACACTTTCTCCTCCATCTGATCATGTTTCCTTTGACAAGTATTTTCTCTGCTGTATAATTTCAAATAATAGAAACAAACTCCTCAAAGCCTCTCCTGTGACCCCCACTTTCCATTTTTCAAGTTCCTTAAGAACAACTATTTTCTCTTGGCTTACATCTTATCTGAGTTTCTCTTGTACCACTCCCTACGAAACTTTCACCTTAGTGTCTCCGGAAGCAACTGTTTCCAAGGTCATAAATGACTTTTTCTAAGTGGACTGGAATCCCTTACTGGTCTTGTTTGAGGTTCTCACAGAATTGATCAATCCCTCTCTAGACAGATACCCATCACACATCCATTGGGAGGGTACAACATCTGGACAATGTTCTCTAGTCTCTTACTTCTTGCTTTACTTACTATTCCTTTACATCGTATTTTACTGATTTCTCTTTATAAATTCAACATATAAATCATGGAGAAAACCTAGGGTTTCATCATCTGTCATATCATTATCTCCATAGACATCATTCCTGAGTGGTCTTCTCTCTCTCTTTTTTTAATTTTAATTTTATTGTCAAGGTGATGTACATCAGGGTTACAGTTACATAAGTAGTGAGTACATTCCCTGTAGAACTTGTTACCCCCTCCATCATTTGTCTCCCACTTTCCCTCCCCCTCCCCACAAGTTGTACAGATTATTTCTAACATATTGTGTTTTCAATGGTGAGAGTTCTTTGCATCAGATGGTAATTAATCTACATCTCAACTTCCTTCTACCTTTTGAACCCTCTATCTCTTGGCTTAATGAACATCTTTTTGGATGCCTTCTGCAGCTGAAATTTGCAATGTTCATCCCTCACTTTTAAACATAAGCTTTCTTCTCCTGTTGTATTCTCTACTCTGAAAATGACAAAGTTATTGCTTCTATTGTTCAGTCCCAAAGCCTTGCATGCATTTTTACATGTTTTTTCTAATATATTGTCTTATGCTATTAGTGCTAGCATAAATATATATTTGAAATTTGACTTCATAATCTATTCTAGTCATATTGAGCCAAGCAGTTACTACAATATAATGTTTTTCTACTATTTCTGTCTCCCCAGGCCATTTTTACCTCTAAGCTATGTCAGGATCTATTCTCAACAGAGCAAAAAGAATCGTCTTTAAAAAAACCCAAAAAACCCCCAAAATATTATATCATGACTAATTCTTTACTTACTGATATTCAATGGGATATTTGGGACCCTCTCTCTCTCTCTCTCTCTCTCTCTCTCTCGCCCTCTCTCTCCATATATATATATATATATATATATATATATATATATATATATAAATTGTAAAGATACTGTATAGAGGGGTTACAATTACATGAGTAAGGTAACGAATCCATTTCCTATCCAGCATTGTTACCCCTCCTTTATTTTTCCCCTACCATCACTTTCCTTCCCACCTATCAATGCCTCTCCCTCCTACCCCCTGCCCCTAACCACAAAGTTGTAAAATTTGTTTTCAACATACTGTCTTGTACATCTCATTGTTACTATGGGTCATCCTGTATCCTTATTTCAGCATATTGTTATTTCCCTTCCTCCTCCCCAAATTAGAAAAATGTATATACAAGATGCAATAAAACGGACTCAAATACAGTGACAACAGGGGTTGTACCATGAGGGAAGAATGTAAAAAGAAACCAAAAAGTCAGGTAGTACATTATATGTACATTAAAAAGAACAACAAGAAAGATAAATCGCTTGTGCCCCTATATTATGGTTCATTTTACTTAGCATCAGGTTATAGGTCATATGTACATAACTTTTGACCTTTTCTGCTTGTCCTAGATATATACTAGTTATTGCAGATGACAGAAGCCATGGGACTTATATTACTTTGAGTCTGTCCTACTTCATGTAATATAAATTTTTCCAAGTCTTTCCATTTCCTAACAAATGAGGCAGTGTCATTCTTTCTGATGGAAGCATAGAATTCCAATATACATATATATGTAAGTATACATATATGTGTGTGTTTGTGTGTATATATATATATATATATATATATATATATATATATATACCATATTTTCTTGATCCATTCATCTACTGAGGGGCATTGAGGTTGGTTCCATATCTTAGTTATGGTAAATAATGCTGGGATAAACATGATTGTGTTGGTAGCTTTGGTATAACCTTGTTTGTGATCATTTGGTTAAATGCCCAAAAGTGGGATTGCTGGGTCATAAGGAAGCTCTTTGTGTAGTCTTTTTAGGAACCACCATACTGCTTTCTAGAGTCCTCAAACAAGTTTACACTCCCACCAACAATGCACATTTTGGCCACATTCTCTCCAGCATGTGTTGTTATTAGAGTTCTTGATTTTAGCCATTCTAACTGGGGTGAGGGGTAATCTCAATGTTGTCTTGATTTGCATTTCTTTTCTGGCAAGAGAAGTTGAGCATTTCTTCATGGGTCTATTGGCTATTCTTATTTCCTCTTCAGAGAAGTTTCTCTTTAAGTCTTTAGCCCATTTATTAATTGAAAGGTTGTTTCTTTGATGATTTGTTGTTGGGGGATTAATTTTTTTAGTTCAAAGTGTATTTAGATATGAGACCCTTGTCTGTTGTATGTCTTGTGAAGATCTTCTCCCAGTCTGTGGGCTTTCTATTGATCTTGCTTGCTATGTCCTTCAGGAAGAAGCTCTGCAGTTTCATGCAATCGCATTTGTCCAACTTTTCTTTGATTTGTTGTATTTCTGGTTCTTTATTAAGAAAATTCTGGCTTATGCCAAGGAGCCCTAGAGTTTCTCCTGATCCTTCCTGTAATGTTTTCAGGGTGTCTTTTTGACTTCGAGGTCTTTTGTCCATTTGAAGACGATTCTGGTGCATGGTGATATATGGAGATGTAGCTTAATTTTCTACAGGTGTTTAACCAATTTTGCCAGCACCATTTACTGAAGAGGCTGTCTTTCTCCCATTTTATTTTGTTAGCTCCCTTATCAAAAATTAGCTGGCTATAGGTCTGTGGGTTCATTTCTGGGTCTTCAGTTCTATTCCATTGGTACTCAGGTCTGTTCTTGTGCCAGTACCAAGCTGTTTTGATTTCTATGGCTTTGGGTTTGAAGTTTGGTATTGATATTCTTCCAGCACTGTTCTTTCTGCTAAGGATTTTTTTGGCTATTCAGGGTGTTTTATTGTTCTATATGAATTTTTGGATTGCCTCTTCTATTTTCTTGAAGAATGATGTTGGGATGTTGATAGGTATCGCGTTGAATTTGTAGATAGCCTTGGGAAGTATTGCCATTTTCACGATGTTAATCTTTCCAATCCAGGAGCATGGGAGGTTTTGCCATTTTCTAAGTTCTGTTTTAATTTCCTTTTTCAAGATTTTAAAGTTTTCATCATAGAGGTCCTTCACTTCTTTAGTTAAGTTAATTCCTAGGTATTTTATTTTTTGTGGGGCTATTACAAATGGAGTTGCTTTCCTAATTTCAGCCACACTTTTCTCATTGTTGGCATACAGAACAGCCATTGATTTTTGGGGGTTAATTTTATTTTATTTTATTTTATTTTTTTTAATTTTATTTTTATTTGAGAGCATACTGTACAGAGGGGTTACAATTACATGGGCAGGATAATGCATACATTTCTTACCAAGCATTGCAGCCTCCTCCTTTGTTTACCCTTCACCTCCCTTCCCAGCCTCCCCCCTATCCCCCACCCAATCATACCCCGCCTCCCCCCACACACACCGACATTGTAAAGCTGGTTTTGACATAACATTTTGTACTTCTCATTGTTGCAACAGGTCCACCTGAATCCTTAAACGACTTGTTTGTCCCCATCTCCTCCACATGTTATACTGACATCAAATATAGTGAAAGCAGGGGTTACACTGTGGGGGAGGGACATACAAAGCAACAAAGAAATAATCTTATAAATGCGTTAGAAACACATGCATGAAAGAAACAAAAACATTAAAATACATATTTGAGGGTTCGTTTTCCTAACATCACATTCTCTGAATTTTTCCGCTTGACTCATACCTATACTAGATATTGCAAATAAGGGAAACCATGGGACCTATGTTTCTTTGGGCCTGGCTTACTTCACTTAATATAATTTTTTCCAAGCCTTTCCATTTCCTAACAAATGGGGAAATGTCATTCTTTCTGATGGAGGCATAGAATTCCATTGTGTATTTATACCACATTTTCTTGATCCATTCATCTACTGAGGGGCATCTGGGTTGGTTCCATATCTTAGCTATGGTAAATAATGCTGCAATAAACATAGTTGTGCTGGTAGCTTTAGTGTGGTCTTTTTTGTAAACATTAGGGTAAATGCCCAAAAGTGGGATTGTTGGGTCATAGGGGAGCTCTATGTGAAGTCTTTTGAGGAACCTCCATACTGCTTTCCAAAGTGGTTGAACAAGTTTACATTCCCACCAACAATGAAGTAAGGTTCCTTTCTGTCCACATCCCCTCCAGCATCTGTTGTTGTTAGAGTTCTTGATTTTTGCTATTCTAACTGGAGTGAGGTGATATCTCAATGTTGTTTTGATTTGCATTTCTTTTATGGCTAGGGATGTTGAACATTTCTTCATGTGTCTATTGGCCATCCTTCTTTCTTCTTCAGAGAAGCTTCTCTTTAAGTCTTTCGCCCACTTACTTATTGGGCAGTTGTTTCTTTGAGGATTTGTTGTTGGGTGGTTTAATTTTTTGAGTTTCAAGTATATTTTAGATATGAGACCCTTGTCCGTTGTATGGTTAGTAAAGATCTTCTCCCAATCCGTGGGCTTTCTATTGATCTTGCTAGCTATGTCATTTGCCCTGCAGAAGCTCTGCAACCTTATGCAATCCCATTTGTCCAACCTTTCTTTGATTTGTTGTGTTTCCGGGTCTCTATTCAGAAAATTTCGGCCTGAGCCAAGGAGACCCAGGGTTTCTCCTATTCCATCCTGTAATGTTTTCAGAGTGTCTGCTTTGAGTTCAAGGTCTGATCCATTTGGAGTTGATTCTGGTGCAGGGTGATATATAAGGATCTAGCTTTAGTTTTCTACATGTAGTTAACCAGTTTTGCCAGCACCATTTACTGAAGAGGCTGTCTGTCTTCTATTCTATTGTTTTAGCTCCCTTATCGAAGATTAGATGGCTATAGGTCTGTAGGTTCATTTCTGGGTTTTCAATTCTATTCCATTGGTCCTGAGGTCTGTTCTTATGCCAATACCAAGCTATTTTGATTACTATGGCTTTATAGTAAAGTTTGAAATTTGGTATTGATATTCCTCCAGCAGTGTTCTTTCCGTTGAGGAGCGTTTTTGCTATTTGGGGTCTTTTATTGTTCCATATGAATTTTTGGATTGCCTCTTCTATTTCCTTGAAGAATGAGGGTGGAATTTTGATAGGTATGGCGTTGAATTTGTAGATAGCCTTGGGAAGTATTGCCATTTTCATGATGTTAATCTTTCCAATCCAGGAGCATGGGAGGTTTTGCCATTTTTTAAGTTCTGTGTTGATTTCCTTTTTCAAGATTTTAAAGTTTTCATCATAGAGGTCCTTCACTTCTTTAGTTAAGTTAATTCCTAGGTATTTTATTTTTTGTGGGGCTATTACAAATGGAGTTGCTTTCCTAATTTCAGCCCCACTTTTCTCATTGTTGGCATACAGAAAAGCCATTGATTTTTGGGGGTTAATTTTATAACCGCTACTTTTCCAAAGTTTTGAATCAGCTTGAGTAATTTGGGAGTGGAGTCTATGGGATTCTTTAAATACAAGATCATGTCATCTGCAAAGAGGGAGAGTTTTATTTCTTCTTTCCCTATTTGGATCCCCTTAATGTCTGCATCTTGTCTTATTGCTGTAGCTAGGCATTCTAATACTAGATTGAAGAGAAGTGGAGAGAGTGGGCATCCTTGTCTTGTTCCTGAGTTAAGAGGAAATGGCTTTAGTTTTTCACCATTGAGTATAATGCTGGCTGTAGGTTTGTCATATACAGCCTTTATTGTATTGAGGAATGTTCCATGGATTCCTAATTTTTCCAAAACCTTCATCATAAAGGGGTGTTGGATCTTGTCGAATGCTTTTTCTGCGTCTATTGAGATAACCATGTGGTTCTTATTCTTGCTCCTGCTGATGTGATGAATAATATTAATTGATTTGTGTATATTGAACCAGCTTTGCATCCCTGAAATGAATCCTGTTTGATCGTGGTGTATGAATTTTGGATGAATTTTTGAAGTCGGTTGGCCAAAATTTTGTTGAGAAGTTTTGCATCAATGTTCATCAAAGAAATGGGTCTATAGTTCTCTTTCTTTGATGAGTCCCTGCCTGGTTTTGGGATGAGGGTTATGATGGCTTCATAGAATGTGTTCGGTAGTGAGCTTTCTCTTTCAATTTCATTGAAGAGTTGGAGGAGAATTGGTGTGAGCTCTGCTTTGAAGGCCTTGTAAAATTCCGCTGTAAAACCATCTGGTCCTGGACTTTTCTCAGCTGGGAGGTCTCTTATTGCTGTTTCTATTTCAATGCTTGATATGGGCCTGTTAAGATAGTTTAACTCATCTTAGTTTAGTTTTGGCATGTCAATATTTGCTAGGAAGAGGTCCATTTCTGTCAAGTTCTCAAACTTATTAGCATAAAGTTTTGAGAAGTATTCCCTTATAATGTTCTGAATATTGGTTGTTTCCGTGGTGATGTTTCCATTCTCATCTCTGAGTTTATTAATTTGGGTGTGTTCTCTTCTTTTTCTGATAAAATTTGCTAAGGGTCTGTCAATTTTGTTAAGTTTTTCGAAGAACCAACTCTTTGTTTTGTTGATTCTTTCTATAGTTTTTTTGGATTCTAATTCATTTAATTCTGATTTGATTTTGATTATTTCTTTCCGTATACTGGATTGGGGTTTATCTTGCTGCCTTTTTCAAGGAGGTTTAGATGTGTCATTAAATTGTTAGTTTCAGATCTCTCCAATTTGTTGATGTAGGAGCTCAGAGCTATAAACTTGCCTCTGAGTATTGCCTTTGCTGTGTCCCAGAGGAGCTGGTATTTTGTGTGTTCATTTTTGTTGAATAGCATGAACATTTGAATTTCCTTTCTAATCTCCTCCATTACCCACTCATGATTCAGCAGTGTGTTGTTCAGCCTCCATGTGATACCGGACTTTCTTTGGTGGCTTTTGGTGTTGAGTTCTACTTTTATTCCCTTGTGGTCAGTGAGAATGCAAGGTATAACTTCAATGTTTCTGAATTTAGACAAGTTTGCTTTGTGGCCTAAAATGTGGTCTATTTTAGAAAACGTTCCATGTGCTGCTGAGAAAAACGTGTATTCTGATGCTGCTGGGTGAAATGTTCGATAGATGTCTGTTAAGTCTAGTTGATCTATGCAGCTGTTTAGATCTGCGGTTTCTCTGTTGAGTTTTTGCCGAGTTGATCTATCTAGTGGGGAGAGTGGTGTGTTAAAATCCCCAACAATTAATGTCTTTGGATCTATATGGGATTTGAGGGAAATTAGTGTTTGTTTGATAAATTTGGGTGCTCCATTGTTTGGCGAATAGATATTTAGAATTATAATATCCTCCTGAAGGAGAGATCCTTTAATTAGTATGTAGCGACCTTCTTTATCTCTTCTCACGAATTTTAATTTGAAGTCTATTTTATCTGATAGTAGGATTGCAACTCCCGCCTGTTTATGGGGGCCGTTTGCTTGGTAGATTTTGTTCCAGCTTTTAACATTGAAAATGTGTTTGTTTTTTCGGGCAAGATGTGACTCCTGCAGGCAGCAGATAGAAGGGTCTTGTTTTTTAATCCAACTAGACAGTCTATGTCGCTTAATTGGAGAGTTCAGTCCGTTAACATTAAGAGATAGGACTGAGAGGTATTTGGGAGTTCCTGCCATGTTATCTACCTTCTTGGGGGTTGCGAAAACTGGGTTCCTCCTATGGTTCTTGGATTCTCAGTTTGGGTGCAGTTTCTTGGGCTTTATTGTGGTCTTGTTGGTTTTCTATGTGTAGGACATCTTTAAGAATCTTTTGTAGGGCTGGTTTGGTGGAGATGTATTGTTTCAATTTTTCTTTGCTATGGAAGGTTTTTATTTGGCCTTCAGTTATGAAGGAGAGTTTAGCTGGGTACAGTATTCTTGGTTGATAGTTGTTTGTCTTTAGGGCATGGCATACATCATTCCAGGCTCTTCTTGCTTTGATTGTCTCTGCTGAGAAATCTGAGGTGATTCTAATTGGTTTCCCTTTATAGTTGATTACCCTTTTCTCCTTGACAGCTTTAAGGATCTTTACCTTGGTCTGAGTTGATCCTGTGTGGATTATAATGTGGCGGTGGGATGTCCTATTCTGGTCTGGTCTATTTGGGGTTCTAAAGGCTTCTTGTATCTGGACAGGCCTATCTTTTTGCATGTTTGGGAAGTTCTCTGCTAGGATCCTGTTAAACAAATTTCCTAGACCATTAACTTCTGTTTCTAGGTGCTCCTCTACACCCATTATCCTTAGATTAGGCCTTCTGATGGTGTCTTCCAGGTGTTGGATAGATCTATCATACTTCTTGGACTTGTCTTGGATGGTTGTATGTTCTTTCTCTATAATATCTAGGCTGTCTTCAATCCCTGAGATTCGATCTTCTGCATGGTCTAACCTGCTGTCAAGACTCTCTACTTTTTTTTTTATCTCTTTTCCTTCTAGTTGGTCAGCTTTGATGGCTTCAAGTTCTTTGTTGAAGCTCTGTTTTAGGTCTTGTATGAATTTCTTTACTTCCTTAATTTGGTGTTCAGTGTTTGTTTTCAAATCACTTAGTTGATTGATTATGGTTTCTTTGGGCTCCCATTCCTTCTGTTGGGTTCCATTCACCGTTCCCTTTGTGGTCTCCCTGACTTCCTTCAGCTCTTTGTTAATGGATTCCATGAATGCCTTTAGTGATCTTTGTGTGTTCTCTACCTGGTCTCTCAATTCCTGAATTACTCTTTGATTAGCTTCCTCCCGTTTGTGGGATTCCTGCAGTTCTCTTTCCTCCCGTTCGTGGGATTCCTGCAGTTCTCTTTGAGTGTTCTCAGCCTGCTCACGCCATTCCTCCCTTTCTCTTTGAGTATTCTCAAGTTGTTCACGCAAATCCTGTATCAGTTTTTGAGTAGCTTCCTCACGCTTATGATATTCCTGTATAAACTTCTGGGATGCCTCCTCTCTCTCCCTATCACGCTCATACAGAGTCCTTTGTACGTTGTCAGACTTCTCATTTATCATGTTTGCCAGCAGTGTTTGTAGAGCTATTTGGGAACTCTCCTCTGGATTATTCATTATCTGTTCTGACCCCTGATTATCAAGATTGGGAATTGAGATACCCGAATTTGCCATTTTTCTTGTGTTTTTCCGGCTTACTCTGCCCATTTGAGATGAAGATAGCACCAGTTTTGTGCTAGAACACTATCTTAAGGCAACCATCAACCAAAGTTTGCATTTGTACAGTCAATAGTCTACAGATACAATCTAGTTCAACAGATACATCTATTCCACATCAAACAACTATATGTTAAAGGACTTCGCAACGCAGAGAAGAATTTGGAAAACCAGAAATTATTAGGGTTAGGGAGAGATGTGGGTAAAAAATAGGGATAGATTGGTGTGGGGAGGCACAGGGAGAGTTAACTATGTCCTAATCACAATGCAGGAAATAGGTTGGGTACGATGCATGTAGAGAGAGAGAGAAAAAAAAGAAAGGGAAAGGGGAATGAAAAGAGACCAGAAAAAAAATAGAAACGTAAAAATTAATGTTATTATAGACATTAAAAGACCATCTATTTAGAGAGGAATGTGAATATGTTGAGAGAAAGGGAGGGACATAGAAGAGATGTGAAAAACTTTAAAAAAATGCTTAAAATATTATATAGGTATAAAGAGGTAGTACTGCTATTAATGAATTTAAGTGTCAGAGATTTTGAATTGAGTAATAAGTTTGTGGATTAAGTGTGTACACAATTTGGGCTAGGGTCTACTAATTAACTATGGGTTTATCTGAGGATGTGCAGGACAAGAGTTAAGTCACATAAAGAAGAACAAAATAGGAAAAGGTGGAAAGGATAGGAAAGTGAGAAGAAAAGATCAGAAGTTCAGTAGAGCTAGACAAAAAACAAAAAGATAATTATGAATGAAAGGAAAAGAGAAAGAAGACAAGAAAAGAAAGGAAAACACACATTCACGTATTCCTAAAATAAAAATTATAAGAGGAGAAAAAAAAAAGTTACTGGAAAACAATTATTTTTTCAGAAGAGGCAAAAATTAAAGATTAATAAAAGTTTTAGAAAAGGAAAAAAATTTTTTTATATATATAAGGTAACAAAAAACGAAAAAAAAAAACAAAACAAAAAAAAGAAAAGAAGAAGAAGAAGAAAAAAAAAGTTCTTTGATTTTTTTTTTTTTTTGGGAGGGGTGGGAAGAGGCCTGTATCTCCCTTTTGTCTGTAACCAGAGTCTGGTTGGAGTCTCTGGTCAGCTTGAGTTCCTGTGGCTTGATTGGTTTCTTAAGTCAGTTTGTTGGAACAGGCAGAAAAATGCTCTGCTTTACCCAAGATTTTGAGATTCCCCCTCCCAGGTTAGTTTACTGGGAGGGTGATCTGCTTTTAGAATCACACAAGAGGGGGATGCAGTGATGAGGCTAGGTTCTGGGTAGAGTTGAGGCCTTTCAACAAACAGTAGCTTTTCCCTGGGACTATTTTGTGAAAAAACTTCACAGCACCCAGCCTGGAGCCATTCTCAGGGTTTCTGTTTTTCAATTGATTGTGGTGGCTGCTAGAGGGAGGGGCAGCCTCTGGCTCTGGTTACCTGGTGAGGAGAGCCACTCCAATGGCTGGCGCCTGAGCTGGGTGACTTTTCCCTGGATGGAACTGAGTCTGTGAGGTCACTTCGCCATTAAGTTCTTGTGACCTGCTAAATGACTCGTTTTATTCCCAGGCCTGAGCTGGAGCTAGCCGCTCCTCTGAGCTTTGTCGGTATCCAAGATGGAGATCACCGGTGCTGTGGGGGGGAGGGGTGGCCTTCCCTGAGAAGGAGTGAGGAAGCCGGGCTTCTACTCACGCCAAGTCTTGGATCCTGGGTCGTCTCTGGTCTGCAAAGTGCAGGATGAAGTTGTCCGCTCCTTGTCGGTTCTTGCTGGTGTTGAGTAGAATCCGCTCGTCCGCTGTGTCTGGCTCCTTCGTCCTGGACTGTGTCTCAGGTATGCCCCCGCGGCGGTGGTCGCCGCCGAGACCCTGCCGCCGCAGCGGCAGCTGCTGGCAGGCGCTCAGATGTGTCTGCTTGGCTTCCCCTCTCTTGACTAACTCTCTGTCCTGTGATGGCACACTTGGTGTGATTCTCTGGCTTGGGACTGTTCACTGGAACTCTGAAACTGTTTTCTATGCAAGAGCTTGTTCAGATTCCAGCTTCTCCTCTGCCATCTTCCTGGAACTCTGGGGGTTAATTTTATACCCTGCTACTTTGCCAAAGTTTTGAATAAGCTTGAGAAATTTGGGAGTGGAGTCTATGGGATTCTTTAAATACAAGATCATGTCATCTGCAAAGAGGGAGAGTTTTATTTCTTCTTTCCCTATTTGGATCCCCTTTATGTCTGCATCTTGTCTTATTGCTGTAGCTAGGCATTCTAATACTAGATTGAAGAGAAGTGGAAAGAGTGGACATCCTTGTCTTGTTCCTGAGTTAAGAGGACATGGCTTTAGTTTTTCACCATTGAGTATAATGCTGGCTGTAGGTTTGTCATATACAGCCTTTATTGTATTGAGGAATGTTCCATGGATTCTTAATTTTTCCAAAACCTTCCTCATAAAGGGGTGTTGGATCTTGTCGAATGCTTTTTCTGCATCTATTGAGATAACCATGTGGTTCTTATTCTTGCTCCTGTTGATGTGATGAATAGTATAAATTGATTTGCGTATATTGAACCAGCTTTGCATCCCTGAAATGAATCCTGTTTGATCATGGTGTATAATTTTTTGGATGAATTGTTGAAGTCGATTGGCCAAAATTTTGTTGAGAAGTTTTGCGTTGATGTTCGTCAAAGAAATGGGTCTATAGTTTTCTTTCTTTGATGAGTCCCTTCCTGGTTTTGGGATGAGCATTATGATGGCTTCATAGAAGGAGTTTGGTAGTTAACTTTCACTTTCAATTTCATTGAAGAGTTGGAGGAGTATCGGTGTGAGTTCTGCTTTGAAAGCCATGTAGAATTTAGCTGTAAATCCTTGCGGTCCTGGGCTTTTCTTGTGTTGGAGGTCTCTTATTGTTGTTTCTATTTCAATGCTTAATATAGGTCTGTTAAGTTGATTTAAATCATCTTGGTTTAGTTTGGACATGTCAATGTTTGCTAGAAATTCATCCATTTCTTCTAAATTCTCGAACTTATTAATATAAAGTTTTGAGAAATATTCCCTTATAATGTTCTGAATCTTGGTTGTTTCTGTGGTGATGTTACCATTCTCATCTCTGAGTTTGTTTATATGGGTGTGTTTTCCTTTTCTAATAAGACTTGCTAAGGGCCTGTCAATTTTGTTAATTTTTTTGAAGAACCAACTCTTTGTTTTCTTCATTCTTTCTATGGTTTTTTGGACTCTAATTTAATTCTGATATAATTTTAATTATTTCTTTCCATCTACTGTATTGGGGTTTAGTTTGTTGCTCTTTTTCAAGGAGCTTCAGGTGCCTTGCTAAATTTTTGATTTCAGATCTCTCCAATTTGTTGATGTGGGAACTCAGACCTAAAAACTTGCCTCTGAGTATTGCCTTTGCTGTGTCCCAAAGGAGCTGGTGGTTTTTGTGTTCATTCTTGTTAAATATCATAAACATTTGAATTTCCTTTCTTATCTCTTCTATAACCCACTCTTGTGGTTCAACAGTTTGTTGTTCAGCTTCTATGTATTATAGGATTTTCTTTGGTGGCTTTTGGTGTTGAATTCTAATTTTATTCCTTTGTGGTCTAAGAAAATCCAGGGCATAATTTCAATGTTTCTGAATTTCCATGAGTCCCTCTTTAAAGTGAATATTCCTTTCTTCTAAAGCAAGTCATGGACATCATTGCTTTTCTGTATTCCTGGATGTAACCATGAGATACATTAGGTCCAACAAATGTAGTTGTCGATATCCATTTTGTGCCCCATTTAAGATTATTTTATCTAGATTAAGCAAATATTTGCTTCCTTAATTACCTTTCCATTCCAATAGCAGTGACTGGTCTGTTTGAGGAAGTGTTTCTTCAGAGCCCAGACCATCACTTTGCACATCGAATTTAGGTAGTGTATTGTTGTTAAAAGAGTGAAAGAATTGTTGAACAAAATATGAAAGGAAGGAGGCTAAGAGGAAGAAAAGAAGAAAGGAAAGAAAAGATGAAGGAAAAGAGGGAGGAAGGGAAAAGAGAGAGAAAATGCAAGAGGAAGAGGGGCAGAGCAAAAAGGAAGAAGGCATGCATGTAGGCAGACTTGCCTGTCATCATCACACTGATGACAAACTATTATTCCCCTTATTACTGAGCAGAATGCTCCAGCATGAAAGGCACTTACTGATATTTTATTGATTGGGAAAATGCATACATGAATATTATTTATTGTTTCTAGTTCAGAGAAATGAAACAGGGTATAAGGATGCAATTATAGAAATAGATTTTATAAAATATTTCAGTTCTACATACTTATACTTTCTATAGTAAAATCTAACTCTTACCCTGGAGTCATGGTTTTCTGACAGCCACGTGTTCTCTTTAACTCTACATTTTGGTTTACAATTTCATTCTAACAGATAATTCTTGGAGAGATATTTCCATTTTTGAAATAAGTATTTTTGTCATATATGTTAGTCAGACACTATGTTTGCTGAGTCTCCTTTGCTACTTCTATGTTTGGGAAGTTGGCAGTAAATTCCATGTTCTTGCCTCTAACTGTGCATAAATGCATTTATCTTTTTTCCCCTTGATAGAGGCAAATAAACCTTATTGCTTCTGGTATGCAATAAGAATTTAATTTAAAATATGTGAGGAAATAGCCCCAATATGTTGGTTTTAGAAACATGTGTCAACATTTGGCATTTAGGTATTCTATGTAAATGTGAGCTTTTAGCAGAATTCCAATGGAACAAATTACAGTTTTGATGATAATTTATGGAAACTATGTAAATATCTATAACTTTATAGCCAGTGTTTCTTGAATTCCTCATGAATTACTAATTGCCTTTTTCAGCTACAGGATATGAAAATATATTTTTACATAGAAGAAATACTGAAGGGCTTTTTTGGTTAAATAAATAAATAACGACATGCAGTGTTTTACCTCCAGAAGAAAGGATGGTTTTTTTCTTAGATCTCAAACTTAGTTTAATGGAACTATTGTAGTTTGCTGAAAATTGTAAGTTATGAGAATGTAGTATTAAATTCAAATCTACTCTGAGCAGTGGACGATGAGTGAACATTTTTAGGAAATATCACTCAACATCAAGCACTTGAATTTGAAGCTCAACAGATCTGGCTCACCCCAATCTCTCTTTAATCTAGAATCTTAAGCAAATAGTTTTAATGCTTGCAAATCTAGTTTTCTTATCTGCAATTACTATGTAACAATAACTATCTCCATTTGCAGTTAGTAAGTTCAATGGACTATAAGATTGCTGATTCAGGGTAGACAATTCAAAATGCTTTGTTTTGATGTTATAGGGATATTTCTGATGATTTGATTGGACTTTGGTAAGAAGATCTAACTAACAGCCTAACAAAATTTTCTTGTGCGTGTCATACTAATTGAAATTCTTCTGCATAGATGCATTATCATTGTGATTTTTACAATGAAAGAAAAATTCATTGCAATGATGTTAATCTAACTGCAAGAAGAAAGATCTAAGATTCACAATAATAGCATAAAATATGTTACATTCTTCTTAAGTATCACAGGATATGGAAAAATATGGCTTTAAAATAAGAATATCTGCAATGAGAATAGGCTCCACTTAATAACTTGGTGGCTCTGAAATTTTTCAAGCCATTTATCTCATCTGATTCTCACATTACAAAGCCATTAATAGGAATATGAATAAGAGAATAAGAATAAGAATAGACATAAGAGTAAAATAAGAATATGAATAAAATAAGGATAATAAGAAATATAATGATAATAAGAAAGAATGCTAAGAAAATGAAGTTTGTTCATCACACCAACAAGCACGTATAGCCCCCTTAATGTGAAATCTATGAGTCTTTCCTTCATGGAATTGATGGTATATTTTATAGTCTATCATCATATATTTCATGTTGTTATATACTTATTCATTTCTATGGCCATATTCAGATGCCCCTCAGTAGATGAATTCTATGCCTCCATCAGAAAGAATGGCACAGCCCCATTTGTTAGAAAATGGAAAAACTTGGAAAAAAATTATATTAAATGAAGTAAGCCAGGCCCAAAGCAACATAGGTCCCATGGTTTCCTTTATTTGAAATAACTAGTATATGTCTAGGACAAGCAGAAAAGCTAAAAAGATATGTACACATGACCCTCTAAGAGGATGTTAAGCTAAATGAGCCCCAAGACAGGGACACAAGAGGTTTTATCTTTCTTGCTGTTGTTTTTAATGTATTTATAATCTACTATGTGATTTTTTTTTGTTTCTTTTGTATGTTCTTCCCCCATGGTATAATCCCTGTTTTACTGTATTTGATCCCAGTGCCCTGAATCTTGTATATACATTTTTCTAATTTGGAGAGAGGAAGGGAAATAACAAAATTCTGAAATAAGGATACATTGTAGAGTGAGATGTACAAGACCAATGTTGAAAATGAACTCTACAACTTCAGGGGGAAAAGGAGGGAGTAGTTGGGGAGGTGGAGAAGGAAGGGATGGTAGGGGAAAAACAAAGCAGGGGGTAATAATGCTCCATAGGAAATGTACTCATTACCTTATTCATGTAACTGTAACCCCTCTGTACAGTATCTTCATAATTATATATATAGTAAAACCATTTTTGTCATATCTTTCATTTAAGTTCAACCATTGCTGACATTGTATTTCTACTTGCTCATGGGGAGAGGGAATACTGGGTAGCATTTTTTATTGAATTCCTCTTATTTCTTCATATCTCCATTCTTCAAACAACATTTATGAAACTCCTATCATGGTGAGTCACTGTTCTGTGTATGAGACAGTTTCGTGAACTCCACTGATCAACTTTTTTTTTTTTTTTAATCGGTCGTGGGGCTTGAACTCTGGGCCTGGGCACTTTCTCTTAGCAAATCAGCTCAAGGCTAGTGCTCTACCACTTGAGCCACAGCACCAAAGCACCACCTTCATTTTTCTGGTGGTTTATTGGAGATAAGAGTCTCACAGACTTTCCTGCCCGGTTTGGTCTTGAACCATGATCTTCAGATCTCAGCCTCCTGAGATCTGAAAGAAAAACTTGTCTGCTTTTTTTTTTTTTTAATCGGTCCTGGGGCTTGAACTTTGGGCCTGAGTGCTGTCCCTCAGCTCTTCAGCTCAAGTCTATGCTTTACCACTTGAGCCGCAGTGCCACTTCCGATATTCTGGTTGTTTATTGGAGATAAGAGTTTCCAGGAGTTTCCTGCCCTGGCTGGCTTTGAACCATGATCCTCAGTTCTCAGCCTCCTGAGTAGCTAGGATTACAGGCGTGAGCCACCAGCATCCAGCAAACTTGTCTACTTTCTTCTTACTTATTGCCACTCATTCTCAAAAACAAAACTCTTTCAATAGCCCCAATTAAAAATGCCAGCAAGAAATTCATTGTTGATGGGGTAGAACAATCAAAAGGGTGACAATGATGTACCCATAAAGTGTAATTTTTATTTGAGCCCCCTTTGTACATCTCCTTAGAGATAATAATAAAGAATCACCATTTCTGTGAGGAATCTCTTCGGAAATATCTTTGTAGAGAGTTTCTATGTGGTCAAATTCATCTTGTGTTTCTTGTTCTTCAGACCTTGGTAATCTAAGCAGATATATATATATATATATATATATATATATATATGTATATATATGTATAGATAGATAGATAGATAGATAGATAGATAGATTATATATCTATGTATCTCTATATATCTCTATAGAGATATATCTATATATATAGATATATATATCTATATAGAGATATATATAATTTATCTGTCTATCTATCTATCTATCTATCTATCTATCTATCTATCTATCTATCTATCTATAACTGGCATCAAATAAAAAACAAAACCCAAAATCAACCTACAGATTGTCTGTATTACCTGCTAATGTGTCTTTCCCCCTTTCTGTCTACATTTTAATTCTCTGATTCATTTTGTTTCTCTTTCCTCTGATGATTTCAGACCAATAAGGACATTATTATTTCCTGTGTTCTTTCGTTAGAAAGATTGACTTGGCATAACATAAGAAGAAGCCATCAGAATTACCATCCAGAAGTAATGAATGTCAAGAACTTTCTTCTAATTGGATCTTTTCTGTTGTTTTTGTATAGTTGGTATACAGATATACTGTTACATAAATCAAGTTCAATCAGTGCAATTTTGGGGGGGGTCATGTCTCCCCTTCAGTTGCTCTCTACCAGTCTTTTCCTCCCATCCCCACTCATAAGATACCCAGATAATTTTCCACAGTGTCTATTTAAGAGTATCACTGTGGTATTTATTCATCTTTTATGTGCACTCCCTTACCCTCCCAAATACAAGAAATGAACAAGACAAAAGGAGAAGAAAACAAAAACAACAACAATGGCAACTAAAGACTGTCTCTTATTCCCCTTTCTTGGAGTTCATTTCATAGAATATTATTTTATATGATCATCTGCACATAGATATTGCAGAGCCTCCTTTGCCTTCTGTATGTGAGTTACGAGGGTCCTATGTAATTTATCATGTCCCAGTGTTATTTAGTTAATATAGTCATTCGGTGTGTTTACTTGTAGATTCATAGACACATTCTAGTTTCCACAATTGAGGGAAACCATGCAGCCTATGTGTCTCGCTCTGATTTACTTTGCTTAATATAATTTTCCAAGTCTTTACATTTTCTTACAAATGGAACAATATCATCCTTTCTCATCAATGAGTAGAGTTCATTATGTATATATGCTACATTTTCTTGATCTATTCGTCCACTAAGGGAATCATACTTTACATTGCTTTAGTGCAGCAAGTCCAAAGTTCAGTCTTTACCACAAAGAAAATCCTCATTACTTTGGTTCAAGCTTCTGAAGTTGATAAAATTCTAAAAAATGTTGATAAACACTGAAGTTAATAGTACTAAAACACAGGAGTTTAGCTATTTAAGAATTCTCAGGATGACTGTAATATTGTGTAACTTGTCTGTTTTCTGCTAACATGGGGTAGCTAAATTGGTCATTTTAAAATTGTTTATTTGGGGGGGGTTAAAAAAATTAAAAAAAATTGTTTATTTTTTTCTAGTTTAATATTGCAATTAAGTTATTCAGTGTGCCTCCATTTAACATCAGTGTTATGAAACTGTTTATGAAACTGTACTTAATTTCATAAATAGACAGAAAATTATTGTATATACTGGTTCATACTGGTAGGATAAGGAAACATATTGAATAAATAAGTAGGTGTAATTTCAGGCATTTCTACCTAACAAATTACATGAGCATATTTGATCAATTATTGTAATTATTTATTTTCAAACATTTCAAATGAGTATAAAAGTTCTTTGTTCCAACTTGCAGATAAAATAAAGCCATGATCTCATATTTATGTGCTTACAATGCATTCATCATTACCATGCAATTGAGAAGAATTTGATTTATCATTATTATAGACATTACCACACAAGAGTAATTATTAACTATCTATATATTCTATGAGATACTAAACTTGTTAAGGATAGCAATTTATTTTAACTTATCTTCCTGTCAGCACCTGCTTTTTGTCTGACTTATAGTAGATGCTTATTAAATATCTGGTAAATGAAAATATTAACTGATCATCTAGGAATTAATCCTCTGAAGTGTTTATTAAATAGCCATGATTATTTGCAGTCTATTTTTTTCCCTAGTGATAGTGGAGTTTGAATTCAGGACCTTGAACTTACTCAGCAAGTGCTCTATCATTAGAGCTATGCCCGCAATCCTACTTTCATTCTTGAGTTGTTTCTATAAATCCTTATGAATCCTATAGCGCTTCAGCTTTCAAACTCAAATGCTTTAACACTTTCTTTTACATTCAAATGTTCAATGAGTTATCACATCATATCCCACGCTGGTTTTCAGGACCCTAACAAATTTCTCATTGTCATTTCTTTCTTGAATTCTTGCATAGGTTTCTCATCAGATCTTGCCAAAGGTTGCTTTTTATTCTAAATTGCTACTACTTTCTACTTTAACACCATTCTTTCTTTCTTGCAGAAGGAGTTCTCAGGAAATGTATCAAATCTGTCCTGAATGATGATGATAGATGATAGATAGGTAGGTAGGTAGATAGATAGATAGATAGATAGATAGATAGATAGATAGATAGATAGATAGATAGATAGATAGACTCTATGTCCCCATATACTCTGTGGAGTAGAAATTCTATGTATCCCAGGAACTACCCTGTTTCTCCTCCAGCTTCCATTCATTTGACTGGAAAATTCATTCTAATGTAACATTGAGTGGACTTTGAAGGAGGTGATGGTGAGAATCATGAAGTACCTGGGACCTGGCCAGACAAAAGTCCCCAGACAGATAAAATAATTACGAATAGAGAGGTCTCTGTTCAAATAAAAACAAATCTACATTTACTTAAGTAAGATAAGAATATAATCATAGAAATACAGTTTGGACCACGTTCCATGTTCTCATTCTTTTTAACAAATTTTCAAAACAAAAAGAAGGTATTTTTCTTATTATACATTGTAATAAAAAATATAGGTATAAAGTATCTTGAAAGCATGATACATTCTGAATAACAAGGCATTACCACATTACATTGAACTTGTAAACCTGAGCTTAAAATGGTCCTCAGTGTGAGAGGGATGAGCCTACTTTAAATCGGATCACTAAGTATTACCATATGTCTTTAACTTGGCAGTGATATTACTGAATTCTCTGCTTGTCATACAACTGGAAAATAATATCACTGAGCTTACTTGGTGGGAAAATGAATTTAACAGCCTGATAATGGTGGATACTACAGCAATTTAAAAATATAAAATTATAATAGAATTCATAAAGGCTGGCACATGGACTTACCTTTCCTAATTTAAAATTCAAAGACATTGAAGACATTAACTTAACACACACCAGAAAAATATACTTGATATTTTAGCAACTTGTTCTTTGTGATGATCTGGAGTTACAACATTGCACTTTTCCCTGAGTGTAACAGGAATCATTCCCTGTGTTCCATACTTTGGTCAATTTTTTGTGTGTCTCATCAGATGATATCATATATGATTTCATGTATGTTTATAGTTTAGATCTATCTTCCACATATGAGAGACAATATACAACTTTTTTCTTACTGGGCCTTCCTTCACTTCATAAAATTTTTTCAGGTCCATTCATTTCCTTGTAAATACATAATATTCTTCCTGACAGATGAGTAAAATTCCATTGTATGTGTATACCAAAATTTCATGATCCATTCAAGTCAAGCATCTGGACTGTTTGCATAACTTGGTATGGTAAATAATGCAGCAATGAATGTGAGTGTGCAAGTGTGTTTACGGTATCCTGATTTTTACTCCTTTAAATAAACAAGAATTATAGTTCTGGGTTGTAGGATAGTTTAATTTCTGAGGGTTCTCTAAACTGCCTCCTTTAGCCATGTTATAGTTTACTTTGCCATCACCAGTGTAATAGTTTTCCTTTTTATTCCCATATCCCTATCAAAAGATATTATTGTTTATACTATTGATGGTAGCCATTCTAACTGGATGAAATGGGATCTCAGTGCTGTTTTGATTTTCATTTTCTTTTTTTTCTTATTAATCTTTTATTTTTACATTGTTTAATATTTTAGAGACTATTTGTACTAGTTAACTTCATGTTCTCTTTTTCCTTTTTTAATTTTTTTATTGTGAAAATACCGTACAGAGGGGTTACAATTCATGAGCAAAGTAATGAGTACATTTCTTATTAAGCATTGTTGCCACCTTCTTTGTTTCCCCTTACCATCCTTATCCTCCCATCTTCCCCCCCACCTCCATTGTAAAGTTTGTTTTTCGACATAGCATCTTGTCCGTTTCAATGATGCAGTTTAAACAATTTGTTTATCCCTATTTAAACAATTTGTTTTTTCCCTTCCTCTCCACAAATTATACCAACATCAAATACAGTGAAAACAGGGGTATATGTCTGAGACAAGCAGAAAAGCTCAGATAAGGAGGCTGCAATGCTTGGTAAGAAATGTACGCATTATCCTGCCCATGTAATTGTAACCCCTCTGTACAGTATGTTCTCAAATAAAATAAAATTAAATTAAAAAAATAAAAAAAGTCATAAAAAAAAGAAAAGCTCAGATAAGTTGATGTTAGGTGAAATGAACCCCAAGTTAAGGAGTCAAATTGTTTTTCCTTCTTGCTATTATTTCTAACATATTTATAAGGTAATTTTTTTGTTGCTTTTTATGTCCCTCCCTCATGGTATAACCCCTGTTTTCACTGTATTTAATTTTCATTTTCTTTATGAGCAGTGATTGTGAGCATTTCTTCATGTGTCTATCAGCCATTTTCACTTCTTTTTCTAAGAAATCTCTAGTTAATAACTCCTATGAACAAGTAATTCCTGCTTTAACAAAAGGAATACCAAGATGATGGAACCTATGCTGTTAGTGGGAAATGTCAGAAGGAGTAGAGACCGACAAATGGAGAAAGGAAAATGGATAGAAACAGTGATGCTATTCAATGTAAATGTATGAAAATGGAACCAGGCAACTTGAGAGGATAAGGGGGCTTAGGAGAGATGGGGGAGAATGATATAAATGACATTGATTTAGACACATGGTATTCATACACTGACATGTTGAATTGAAACTCCTTTGTACAACTATTTAAGCATAATAATAATTTTTAAAGATTATCTGAATTACCTTCCATAAAACTCCATAGCTCTGATGTTGTGCCGTCATTCGATGTCATTCCAGGTAACTTGTAAAAGTATGTATTTTAATTTCAATATTTTTGTTCTTATTAAGACCATTTTAAGGAACAAAAGACTAATATTCCTCATACCTCTTATTTATCAATATAATTTTATGTCAATGATAAAGTTGCAGAGCTTCTGCAGGGCAATTGACATAGCTAGCAAGATCAATAGAAAGCCCACGGATTGGGAGAAGATCTTTACTAACCATACAAAGGACAAGGGTCTCATATCTAAAATATACTTGGAACTCAAAAAATTAAACCCCCCAACAACAAATCCGCAAAGAAACAACTGCCCAATAAATAAGTGGGTGAAAGACTTAAAGAGAAACTTCTCTGAGGAAGAAAGAAGGATGGCCAATAGACACATGAAGAAATGTTCAACATCCCTAGCCATAAAAGAAATGCAAATCAAAACAACATTGAGATATCACCTCACCCCAGTTAGAACGGCAAAAATCAAGAACTCTAACAACAACAGATGCTGGAGGGGATGTGGACAGGAAGGAACCTTACTTCATTGTTGGTGGGAATGTAAACTTGTTCAACCACTTCGGAAAGCAGTATAGAGGTTCCTCAAAAGACTTCACATAGAGCTCCCCTATGACCCAGCAATCCCACTTTTGGGCATTTACCCAAATGTTTACAAACAAGACCACACTAAAGCTACCAGCACAACAATGTTTATTGCAGCATTATTTACCATAGCTAAGATATGGAACCAACCCAGATGCCCCTCAGTAGATGAATGGATCAAGAAAATGTAGTATATATACACAATGGAATTCTATGCCTCCATCAGAAAGAATGACATTGCCCCATTTGTTAGGAAATGGAAAAACTTGGAAAAAATTATATTAAGTGAAGTAAGCCAGGCCCAAAGAAACATAGGTCCCATGGTTTCCCTTATTTGCAATATCTAGTATATGTATGAGTCAAGCGGAAAAGGTCAGATAATGTGGTGTCAGGAAAATGAACCCTTAGATATGTATTTTAAGTTTTTTTTCTTTCATGCATGTGTTTCTAACGCATTTATAAGATTATCTCTTTGTTGCTTTGTATGTCCCTCCCCCACAGTATAACCCCTGCTTTCACTATATTTGATGTCAATATAACTTGTGGAGGAGATGGGGAAATACCAGTTGTTTAAGGATACAGGTGGACCTGTTGCAACAATGAGAAGTACAAGTTGTCATGTCCAAAATGAGCTTTACAACATCAGTGCAGGGGGGGGGGGGGTGGAGGAGGAGGGGGGGGGAAGGAGAAGGATTGGGATTGGGGGGAGGGGGGAGGCTGGGAAAGGGATGTGAAGGGTAAACCAAAGGAGGAGGCTGCAATGCTTGGTAAGAAATGTACGCATTATCCTGCCCATGTAATTGTAACCCCTCTGTACAGTATGTTCACAAATAAAATTAAATTAAATTAAAAAAAATAATTTTATGTCAATGAAAATAAAACAAGTCCATAAACATCAGCAGTCTAAACAGTTGAAACCCACAGATTAAATATATATGTATATATATAGAGAGAGAGATGTATATCTATCTATCTATCTATCTGTCTGTCTATCTATCTATCTATCTATCTATCTACCTATCTATCTGGCTTATGGGGGCAGACATGGTAATGTGGGCATCTTTAATCCTAGGGCCATGCAGGAGGATTTCATTATGAGGCCAGACAGGATACAGACACATGATCCAATCTCAAGGGACAAGCAAACATTACTCTTGCTATCTCAGATCCTTCCAGTTTCAGCCAGGCCTGCATGGGTTTGATTCTGGACTGTAGCTCCCACAGAGGATAGCATGGAGGCCCATAAGCTCAGCCAGCAGAAGCCAAAGAGCAGGGCCTGGACAAGTTGCCCTCTGCAGAAAGCCAATCTCCCAGGCATGCACTCATGAAAACACATCCTGTAGGCTAAAGTGGGAAAGAATTCAGGATGTGAAATTAAGAAAATATTTTGAAAATACAAATAGAATCACATCTGTCTCGGAGTAAAATACATCAATTCTTCTGTATCACACACAAGATTAAGAACCAATTCCTTACCCCCTCAAACTTCATTTCCTGTCTCTCCAGCTCATTCACTTAGTGTTAGTAGTAATCAAATGGATGCCTTCTTCTGAACACATGTTGCATAGATCGGCAAGAACATAAATAATAATTAAAACCTCTCAAAAGTTTAAACATAATAAATTATATATTCAGAAAATGATTATTTGAAGGCCACTATTTAAATTTTTAAATTAAAATTTAAAATTTTTAAAAATTTTTGATTATTTTTTATGAAAAATTCTCTAAATTAATTTATTTTAAATATAAGAAGCCACTATGAATTGATTTATGTATACATTTAAATGACTGAATACATATTCACCTCATATACATACACACACATATATACACATTTTATTCAGCTTTTATAACTTAGCATGCAGGTGTTATATGCCACAAATATTTTGTTTTATTTTGTTGTCTTCTTTGAGGCCAGTGTCACTGTATCCAAGTCTTGAACTTGTTTGGCTGGTGCTCTGACTTGAGCCACACTGGCAAACCTGAATTTTGCTGATTATTCTTGAGATGAAAGTTTTTGGAGTTTTCCACCTGAACTGTGATCCTGAGGATAAAGGACTATAGACATGAGCTCCTGGCAATAAGTAGATATTTTTAATTAAAATAATAATACAAAATAAATTAGAAAAGGAAAAAATATCATGAAAAGCAAAATGCTCAGGTATAATCATCCAGTTGCTACCTGTATTGCTTTTAGATTCTCATCCTTCAAGCTGTCACTGATGAATATTTTTTATATTTACCACCAGAATTTATATTTTTCACATTCAGAACTTTCTTAGGCATGCTATGAAACAGAACAGAGAAATACTTTAATGTTTTCTTATATCCCACAAGGTAGACACATAAAATTTATTTAACTATTGCTATATTGTTGAGTAATTAAAATTAACATGATGCTAAATATCATGATACATTCATGGTAAGTATATTGCTGTATATAAATACTCATTGTTTTTCATAATTGAATTTTATAGGTTTATTGTTTAAATCACTCAAAATACTTTATGGTTCACAATAAATAAATTAGTTTTATGATGTAATATAATGAATAATATTTTCACTACCAATAACTTTGCATGACATTTGGGTTAATAATTGAGCTTATTCACTTTTAGGTTGTTTTTGTTTTCCTGGGCTTGAACTGAGGAACTGTGTGCGGTGCCTGAGCTTTAGTACTCACAGCTAGAACTCTAACTGTTGAAGCCACAGCTCCTTTTCTGGCTTTCTGGTGGTTAGTTGGAGGTAAGAGTCTCACAGACTTTCCTGATGGGGCTGGCTTCAACCCAAGATCCTCAGATCCCAGCCTCCTGGTTAGCTAGGATTAATGGTTCATTTAAATTCTTCAAGCATCTACTCAATCGATTTCTGAAGCAAATTATGTTGTACATAATGCAATACAGTCATAATTACCTGTATTTCCCTTCTAAAGTGGTAAAGGAATGCTTGCCTCCAGATTCTGACACGCATTGCACATTTGGCGTTTTTAGCATTTCATGGGAGTTCTCTGTTTTCCCCACATCTCTGCTCTAAAATTCCACTGATGTCATTTCAGATTAAACCATGGCTGAACTCCTGAGATTTCCCAGCATGTAGAACGTAACCAACTATGGGGTAGACTTTTCACTAGATTTTCTCTAATTGTTAAAACAACCAAACAAACAAACAAACAAAAACTTACTCTTGCTGGAAACTGGAAGCTGACTCCTGTAATTCTATCTTCTCTGGAGGCTAAGAATTGAGGATTGAAATTGAAGCCAACCCAGGCAGAAAAGCCTTTGAAACTCTTCTTTTCAATGAACCAACATAAAGCTGGAAGTGGAGCTGTGACTTAAGTAATAGGGCCCTAGCTTTGATCACAAAAGATCTGGGAAAGTAGTACCCAGGCCCTAAATTCAAGCTTCAGGATCAGCCCACGGGCACGCGCGCGCACACACACACACACACACACACACACACACACACACACACACAATGACACAATGACACAATGTTATTCTTTATTTAAATCAAGCAATTCATGTCTACTTGAAAAGGGTTGCAGTGTGAATAAAATTATATGGGGGAAGGGTGACATACAGGATACAAATAGAATAAATGCATTGAAGATATATTTTATACTGCTAATTATGCAGTTCTTTCTTTTTCTAGTTTAAGTTTTCTCTGTTTGTTTTCTTCCTTTTTCTTTTCTTTCCTTTCTCCCTTTGTTTATTCCCTACCTCTGTCAGGTTCAGGCATGTTACGTGGTTCTTTACTGGTCTTGAATATAGATACTCTTAAATTTTCATGACATGGAAGTACATTAATATGTAAGAATTCACCTGTTTGGTAATTGGCCAACATTTTGAGCAATTTAAGGCCCAGAGTTCTTACCTATGACTCTTGAGGGAAATTTTCCATTATTTTTCAAAGAATTCCATCCTAAAATTTTTATATTATCTATTTTATTTTATTAGAGTTTAAAATAATAACACAATGAAGTAAATACATACATAATTTTAGGAATAACAAAGTAGAATAAACTAAATGAGAAAAGAACAATGCTCTATAACTTCATAAAGATACTATTTTTAAAAATCTGTTTTCAATCCTTCCAGAAGGGGAAGCACAGAAATGATGGGATGAAGTATGAACAATTCAGCAGTGATACTCTCTGGACACTGTTGGAAATGAACTATACCACATGGAGGGGAAGGCAGTGGGAGGGAAAAAAAACTAGGAGAAAAAACAACTGGGTGTTATACTCAATACCTGACTTATGTAATTGAAACCTCTCACTTTTACAATAAAAATAAATAGCTAAAATTATAAATTGGATAAAGGAAAAAGAAGTGCTTGAATTTCCCAATATCATATCTATTTAGTGATGGGAACAGAAAAAAACAATTGCATTGGAATTGTCTAGACACATCTGCTCAAAGGAATCTATGCACACACTCAAAAACACATGTTTAAACATACACACAGTGCTATAGTTGCATCTACAAAACAAGAAATAGTCTATTAAAATATATTTGCCCACATTGGAAGAAACTAACATTTTTGTACCATCTCTGAATGTTAGTGTCAGGCCTAGGTAGTTAATTTTTTGTTAATTAAAGTAGATTTGAAAACTATCTGGAATATCATCATTACTAAAATGATACAAATAATTCTGGAAGGATTGAAAACAGATTTTTGAAAATAGTATCTCTATGAAGTTATAGAGCATTGTTCTATTTGTATCATTTTAGTAATGATGATATTCCAGATAGTTTTCAAATCTACTTTAATTAACAAAAAATTAACTACCTAGGCCTGACACTAACATTCAGAGATGGTACAAAAATGTTAGTTTCTTCCAATGTGGGCAAATATATTTTAATAGACTATTTCTTGTTTTGTAGATGCAACTATAGCACTGTGTGTATGTTTAAACATGTGTTTTTGAGTGTGTGCATAGATTCCTTTGAGCAGATGTGTCTAGACAATTCCAATGCAATTGTTTTTTCCTGTTCCCATCACTAAATAGATATGATATTTGGAAATTCAAGCACTTCTTTTTCCTTTATCCAATTTATAATTTTAGCTATTTATTTTTATTGTAAAAGTGAGAGGTTTCAATTACATAAGTCAGGTATTGAGTATAACACCCAGTTGTTTTTTCTCCTAGTTTTTTTTCCCTCCCACTGCCTTCCCCTCCATGTGGTATAGTTCATTTCCAACAGTGTCCAGAGAGTATCACTGCTGAATTGTTTATACTTCATCCCATCATTTCTGTGCTTCCCCTTCCCCTCCCAAATCTTTGCATATTTTTGAAAATTGATTTGTATCCTGATTCCAAACCTTGTTAATTTATCAAGTCCCTGAGCTGGGATAAATATTTTAGTTTGGCTCAGTCCAGAGCTATCATTTCCCATTCAGGTCAGTAGATAAATCCTTCTCTTAATATTTCATAAATGCCAGGAGTTAGTTAGTAGTACTGAAATAGCATTAAACTAATCTCTTTGCTTCTTGACACAACCTTTATTTTATTTCTGGCCTCAGAAGGTGTCACATTTGTAGACTATATTTGTGTTTCATCTGAAACAGTAAGCTAAGTTTTCTTCAGAAATACAGTACTCTGTGATCATGTCTTAAAAAAAACTTTATTGTAAAGGCAATATACAGAGGGGTTACAGTTATGTAAATAGGGTAATGAGTGTATTTCTTTTCCTTTTTGTACATTTTTTATTGTAAAAATGCTGTACAGAGGGGTCACAGTTACACGAGCAAGGTAATGAGTACATTTCCTGTTGAGCATTGTTGCCTCCTGCATTATAAAGTTTGTTTTCAAGGAAGTGTTTTCTACATCTCATTGTTACAACAGATCAACCTTTATCCTTATTTAAGCATTTATTTCTTTAACGTCCTCTCCCCAAATTAGAGAAGTGTATATACAAGATGCAGGGCACTGACATCAAATACACTGAAATCAGGGGATATAAAATGCTCAACCTCTCTAGCCATAAAAGAAATGCAAATCAAAACAGCATTGGGATTCCACCTCACCCTAGTTAGAATGGCTATAATCAAGAACTCTAATAACAACAGATGCTGGAGGGGATGTGGACAGAAGGGAACCCTACTGCATTGTTGGTGGGAGTGTAAACTTGTTCAGCCACTTTGGAAAGTAGTATGTAGGTTCCTCAAAAGACTCCACATAGAGCTCCCCTATGACCTAGCAATCACACTTTGGGCATTTAACCAAATTATCATTAACAAGACCATCCTAAAGCTACCATCACAGCTATGTTTATTACAGCATTATTTACCATTGCTAAGATATGGAACCAACCCAGATGCCCCTCAGTAGATGAATGGATCAAGAAAATGTGGTATATATACCCAATGGAATTCTATGCCTCCATCAGAAAGAATGACATTGCCCCATTTGTTAGGAAATGGAAAGACTTGGAAAAAATTCTATTAAGTGAAGTAAGCCATGCCCAGAGAAACATAGGTCCCATGGTTTCCCTTATTTGCAATAACCAGTACATATGTAGCACAAGCGAAAAAGGCCAAGAGCTATGTACATATGACTATATAAGATAATGTTAAGAGAAATGAACCCCAAGATAGGGACACAAATATCTTTTTCTTTCTTGCTATTGTTTCTAACATATTTATAATGAGTACATTTCTTTTTAAACACTGTTACCCCTCCCTCATTTTCTCCCACTTACCACTCCCCACTCCTGTCTCCACCAAGTTGTAAAGTTCATTTCCAAGATAGTGTCTGAGTATCATTGTTGCATTATTGTATTAGTTAGTTTGAACAGCTTTTTTTTTTTTTTTGTGTGGGTTCTGGGGCTTGAACTTTGGGCCTGGACGCTGTCCCTCAGCTCTTCAGCTCAAGGCTAAGATCTACCACTTGAGCTACAGTGCCACTTCCAGTTTTCTGGTGGTTTATTGGAGATAAGAGTCTCATGGATTTTCCTTTCTGAGATAGATTTGAACTGTGATCTTCAGATCTCAGCCTCCTAAGTAGCTAGGATTACAGGTGTGAGCTACCAGTGCCTGGATTGAACTGTCTTGATGTGAAAATTTTTGCAACATTCAGAAAGCCAAGTCTTTCAGAAACCAGAAATTTTTCATCTGTTAACTCAATTTAAAAATTTCAACTTAGGAAGCTAGTAAGTTAAGTTACGTGCTATTTACAGCAACCTCTTCTTCCTCATGTTGGAGATTAGCTCTCATTAGCAAGTCTGGCAGATGAAGAAAAACAATCTGTTGCAATTTTTTTTATCAGTTTTGAATCATATATCAAATCACCTGAATTTTGATGTGATTTTTACTTTTGTTACTTATTGCTTTATTGGAGTCTTAGCATTTACCCATGGTTTTGGAGATTTTCTGTCTCTCATTTATTTTGTATTTATCTATTTTTAAACAGGTTCTTACTATGTAGGCCAGCTTGGTTTTAAATTCCTAATCCTCTGCTCTCCTGGCCCTAGTTCTAGAGTGATAGGATTGCAGGAATATGTTACCACACCTGGCTTCTTTCTTTTTGGCCAAAACTTTTATTTGGGAGATACTACCACAGTTTTATAATAAAAAATCACATAGGTAAAATAATTTTTAGTTACCACCATAAGGATTTTGCTTCTGTATGATAATTTCTAATAGACAACTAAATGTGTGCATTTAAAATATTTATATCACAATTCTTAGAATCAGTATATTTGTTTCAGTTTTGAAATGTGCCTCCTCTTGCAATATACCTACAATAAAAAAGTTAAAAAATGAGGAATACTTACTAGTTCCCAAATATGGAAATAGATGGAAACTAATATATATATATATATATATATATATATATATATAAAATTATTTTAGAATTTGACCTCCATGTAAGACAAAGGACTGGTATTATAGGAAGGGATATTGGATTTAGGGAGCATTTTCAGTGAGAACTGTGGACCAGAACATTTGTGATAGCACATGTGTCTAAGAAATACTGATGTTTTTGCTTCTCTTTTATTCCTGTCTTTACAGATGCTTAGCATTACTTACCACCAAAAGACAGGATTTAGTAAACCATCCTTCATTTGATAATTTGCTAGATACGTTGTATATTATTAAAGAACCGTACATGCTAATTTTGTGTATATTATGTGAGAAGTTCAAAACCTCTCTGTAGACTGAAAAGTCTTACTGAAGTCTAATGAAAGAAGATTTAATTTTTAAATGTTATTGAAGTACAGGATATAATAGTTTCCAATATTTGCATGAAAGTTGATCAGGCTTGCATGCATTGTCCAATGTTCACTATTGGTGTGCCATTGGCATTAAGCCCTCTATTAAAAATTACTTTTAGGACTAAGCATGTAGCCTCACAATTGAGGTGCATACCATCTTCAGCACTGGAAAAAAAAAAAAAAAAAGGAAAACTCCTGCCCCCCAAAAACAAAAAAACTGTGGAAACATTCTTGTAATACATTATAAATTTAGGTAAGTTGGAAGAAGATATCTTGACAGTTTAAAAAATATGTTTTAAAAACATAATCTCTTAAATTGTTGCTAAACACTTATTTGTAATTGGAGCATACAGGATTGCTATCTGTATACCTGTTAACTTCTGGTATTTTGTTATGCTGGGCTAACAAAACTGTAATCAAACTATGATAATCAGTTATAGTTGCTTTGATATCTTATCTACACCTTGCTAAAAACAAACAAACAGAAGTTGAATACTTTGTTCTTATCAGCAAAAGTGAGTTCTCTAAAAATGTTGTATTAAAAGAGGTCCAAAATAAAAAACATAAATCTTAGATTGTAGTCTTAGTTGTGCCAGTAGCTAGACCGAGTGGCTTTACATAGGCCTTCAACTCTTCTATTAATAACAAAAAAATGTTTGCAGAAGATTCATCTACATATTTCTTAGCTTAAAAATTGTTACAGATAAACATATTCTCTTGATTTTAAGTTTCAGACACAAGGTGGCACTATGAGTAATGATTTTAATTTAATCTACACATAAAACCAGAGAATTTTAAAATTTTTATATCTCCCAAATATATCTGAATTTCTAAGGATACATACATACACACACACACACACACACACACACACACACACACACACACACACACACACACCGTATCACAGGTTTTGTTGATTGCTATTAACATCTGGATGAATGCTCAACAATTCAACCAACTGTTTACTTGACACCAAAATGTTTGATTGATTCTTTTTCATTTCCATGAGAATATTTCAGTGTTAGGCAGGCAGGCAATCAAGATATATTTGCCAAAATGTGTGCAATATAAAGATTGATAATGGTATGATTTCAACATAAATAGGAACTCCTAAACAAGATATATCAATTTTATAGGATATGGGAAAAGGTGTTGAAATGCATAAATTGTATAAGTGTGAGCTTGCTATTAAATGAAAAGGAATGCATGGTGGTGTACAGACAATCTTCAAATAATATTAAAGGCACAGATTTTTTAAAAAATAGAAATGGTATAGCTCTCATAGATAGCTTAAAATCTAGCCTCTCAAACATGTTTGTTAAGATCTGCTAACATTTTACTGCTATTTCCTGAAACGCTCTATATATTCTGGGATTCAAAAATATTTTGAGGATAAACCAATAATGTGATTTTTCTCTGATGATAAACATTTTACCTAATATCTGATTTTTCCCCTTGTTGGTTTGATAGTTCTCAAATTAAATCATTCATGATTAAGTTCAAATGCAATTCTTTTGCTTGATCTAGCAAGAATTAGTTTCTCCTAAATGATTTATAAATTCTTGTAATTAGTATTAGAGATCTTAGCAATCATTTAGATTACATTCATTTAATTGATGAGAAAATGGAACTCCATGGGAAATAAGAGAGCAAGTGCTGGACATTGGTGACTCACTCCTGTAATCCTAGCTCCAGAGAAGGTTGAGATATAAGGGTTAGTCCAAGAGACTTATCTGCGAATAAACTGGTTATTCGGAGATAAGAAGGTTTGGCTCAAATGTGAGAAGCTACTGGAGAGCCCTTAGTATCAGTCCCTCCAAACAAATGAACGAACAAAACAAAACAGACGACAACCATAACATCAAGATCAAGACCCCTGAACTGTGACAAAGTGGTAATCCAGCCCTGTGTTATTAGTATCAGTCATTATTAAGTAGTTATGATGACAGTCTTTTGTACCTAGAAGGAAGTACGATGTACTGTCTGACCTAATCTGCATATTCCTTTTAGAAGAGTTCTTCCCACCTTAACCCATCTGTCTGAGAAGATACTCTGTAGAAGATACTTGGTAATCTAGAGTTCTCAAGGCATAATTTTAAATAAATAAATGATTAAATGCAGCAAAGAATTTTAATCTTAGATCCTTCCACATTTATTTGGCCCCAGACTTCTCCTAATCTATGAATGTTGAACGTGACATATCTTTAATCTATGACTCAAGTGACTTTTGTATGTCCTGGTAAGTTTCATGTGTGCTAAAGTCTAAACTTCCATTTTCTCCTCTCACCCCCTTTTTGGTGTTTTCCAACATCTAAGACACATTGTGAGGTGTTTCTAGACATCACTTTTGGTTGGCCAGGTGTCCACAAGGAGAAACAGATAAGGTAAACACTCCTCCACACTGCACAATGCTTAGCACATAGCAAGGACTTGGAAATTTCTACACTAGGAATTGATGCTAGGTACATCAAAGCTGTTCCTGGAATACTTAGTACACTGGAGGTAGACTGTGGTCAGCACACACTTGTCGTCTGAGTTTCAAAAGGGAAAGTGTTCCTATAGTGACCAGGCAGAGTGATCTCTTTGTGAAAGATACCTACAGCTTCCAGGCAAACACTTCTTCAAAAGGCTGAGGGGAATACACTGTTCAATTCATTGATCAGTGGGCCCAGCTCTGAGGAAACAATGGTGTGCTATCTTTTTACTTTGTGGTTCTGTAAGAGCTATCATCCATCCAACTCAATGGGGTCTCCTTACGTAGCACAAGAGAAAAATATACTCAGATTGCCCTAATTACTTTTGTGGCTAAGCCTGTAAGTATGTAGTTTACTAATGAGACTCAAATGATCACTGTTGTATTAAACAGAAAAGAGGAAATTAGAATTACATTATGAACAAGGTACAAATTCAATGAGAATATGGTTAATAAAATGATGAGATACATCAAGGCACCATGATTCAAGAATATTAACAACGCTACCTGGAAGGCCAGCTTAGGCAAAAACAAAAACAAGAACAAAAAAAAAAAAAAACCATTCTCTGGGCTGGGAAGGTGGCTCAGTGGTGGAGTGCTTGCCTTGCATGCATGAGGCCCTAGGTTCGATTCCTTAGCACTACCTAAGCAAAAAGAAAAAAGCCGGAAGTGGTGCTGTGGCTCAAGTGGTAGAGCGCTAGCCTTGAGCTAAAGAGCTGAGGGACAGCGCCCAGGCCTTCAGGCCCCATGACTGGACCCAAACAAACAAACAAACAAACAAAAAACGTTCATCTTACTAATAGTTGGGGACAGGACTGCATCTTTTTCAACTGGCTCAAAGAGAACACTATGCCTGTATTTGGGATCATGTGCCTGTCATCGTAGCAATGAGGGAAACATACATTGATTGGTGTCACCTTCAAGGTCAGTACAGTTATGAAGTGAAATCCTAGATTGAAAATATCTAAGGCAACAAAAGGACTGGGTGTGACTCTAGTGATAGTGTGCCTGTTTAGCAAGGGCAAGGCCTTGAGTTCAAACCCAATACCACTCTGTAAATTTAGCTCTCAGTATCTGTATCTATAGCTATATATTTTTATTTATGTCATCTACATTATTTATCTCTACCAATACATATCGAAACCTACATCTACCTATAACCTCTATTGCTATATCATATATATATTTCTATAATGGTTATATCTATAAATATCTATATCTATTTATGTATATGACATAATTATACACAATATAAAATCAATTTTGATATGCCTCAAATTATTATAAATAAGTATAGTAAAATTAGCTTTGAAAACTAAAGAATAAAACAGGGATTTAGAAGAAAAAGAGTAAATAATACAAGAAATTAACAAAATAAGAAAACTAAAATTACAAGTAGGAATTAAAGTGGTAAAACATGTTACTGTTAAAAATGATTTAAAAAAATGTCACCTGCGAAGACTAACAAAGTTTTAAAAATACAGAACGCACACATGATTAGGAATGCAAAGTATCAGCTATGACTATAGATTCAAGTTCAATTAAACAAAGTAATTTTGTTTGTATAAATATGCAAGTAAATTTGACCTACATAAAATGGGTCATTTTCTAACAAAATATAAATTATTGAAATTGGCCCAGTTGCACACTGATACATATCAAGACAATTACATTATAAAAAATGTGGCAATGTAAACATTTCTTCGTAATTCTAGGATGCTAATATAATTTCAAAGCAGAAAATCCTGTTTTATCATAGAGAACATGAATATAACAAAGGGGAAACACATTTAACTACCTGTGTATTTCTTTACTTTCTTTCTTTTTCTTTTTCTTTTATTTTTTTGTCAAGTCTGGGGCGCTGTCCCTGAGTTCTTTGGCTCAAGGCTAGTACTCTACCATTTTTAAAAAAGTATTGTGAAAATACTGTACAGAAGAGTTACAATTACATGGGTAAGATAGTGAGTACATTTCTTATCCTCCTCCTTTGTTTCCCCATACCATCCCTTCCCCTTTCTACCCCTACCACCACCACCCCATCCTCCCCCAACCCCTCACCCCGCCAAAGTTGTAAAGTTCGTTTTGATCCACAGCTCCACTTACAGTTTTCTGGTGATTAATTGGAGATAAAAGACTCATGGACTTTAATGCTCTGGCTGGCTTTGTACAGCTATCCTCCCATATCAGCCTCCTGAGTAGCTAGGATTTCAGGTGTGAGCCAACAGTGCCTGGCGAACTATGTATCTATTCATGAGAACATTTAAATAAAAACAATTTTAATATGGCTCCTCATCCACATATAAAATTAAAGTATAATGATATGCATAATGTGGGCATATGGTTTTAAGGCAAATTGTATATATGTCAACTTATTTTCTTAAGATAAGTCACATATATGAACAAGCCATTATGAAAAGAAGAAAACTGAAAGACATATGGCATGAGAAGGTACTTAAATTCATTGCACAAATTCAGGGAAATACAAATATAGTGCTGAAGACAAGTACTGCCTGGCTTCATTCACAGGGTGATCTGAAAAGCTGGATCCCATGAATGTTGAAAGTAGAGAAGGTACGTGATGCTGAGAGCAGTAGTGTGTAACAGTTAAGAGTAAGATGTTCCACTCTGGCACATGTGGCTCATGCCTACAATGTAAACAAACAAGGAAGTTAGAATCTGAAGATCACTACGCAAAGCCAGAAAAGTCCATGAGATGCTTATCTCCCATTAACCAACAAAATGTAATTCAGATGCTTGTTACAGTAAAACAATGATATCAAGTTTGGAAGATTAGTTAGGGCAAAGAATGATGCCAAAGATACTAAATATTATCCAAGTATACTTTCGACTTCATCTTGAGCATCACTATATATTTTTAAACTCTGATTTCCATGTTGTTGAACTCACACCTGTACCCTTCTAATTTATGAGTCCCCCCTGCATAAATGATCACAGACAACGCTTCAGGCAGTTACACAGTCCATGAAGAGTTTCCTGGGCAGTATGTTCTACAAAATAAAATTTAAGAAGATAGAATACAGTGTATTGTATGTAATAAGACACTAGACTATTGCATTATCACATACCATTTTGGCTCTAGGTATAAGGTTGTACTCACTAGATTGAATTGTAAAATGTATTTTTTATTGTGATTCAATGACAAGATATTTGAGTGACATAGGTCTCTAACCCAGGCTTAGAAAAAAAAACTAATGTCATTTGTAGATGACTCTGAAGTTCAAATTTATAAATATGGTTGAGAGTGGTCTGAGGGAAGATATCACATCAACATTCTGTTATTTAGCACAATATTTTCAGATAGTAAAAAATTTTTATTCTGTGGTGACTACTTTAAAATTGCACATATATATATATGATTTAGACTGTAATGTTATATTTTAAAATGATATGCAGGTGATGTTATCCCCAAACCATAGAATAAACATTGTTAATGTTAAATAATTATCATAATCCTACTAAAACTTTTGAAGTCCTATAAACTTGAAAGATAATAATATACAAGGCTGTAAAGTGGCTCCTCACTTGCAATGGTCCTGGCTCCTTGTTTTAAACCACTTAAAGCACCCAGCTATCCTACTTGTATGTGCCAAGGGAACTTCAGCAGAAGCCTTGCTCTCAGACGTGGTAAGGTGGAACCTGGCAGAGCCATGTAAAGTCTCACTGAGAATAGAAGGTGGTCTTTGAATTGGGCGTGCGTGAACATAGAAACTCCTTGCTAGACTGGGCAAATTTTGTTTCAAGAAGACATATCCAGCTCACCTCAAATACTGGGATTTTAGTAAAAATAGGTGCTGAAAAATAAAAAAAGTCAATAATAGTATTAAAAAGAGTAAAACTCAGAAATATTATAGAAGTGCAAAAGTTTTTCTGCATTTCGAAATGTAGCTTCATAGAAAACTGTACAGTTAATTCTGAATCCAAGGCAAAGAGGTAGTTTGGGTTTTTGTTATGGAATCTTAAGCAAGGGTGATGTTATTTTTCCTCACTACTTCTTCAATATGTAAACCACATGGTTTTCTGATTTTTTTCCTTATCACTTTTTCCCTTTCTTTTCCTTCCCTTTCTTCCCTCTTTTCTTCCTTTCTTCTTTTCTTAATTTCCTTCCTTCCTTCCTTCCTTCCTGCCTTCCTTCCTGCCTTCTTTTCTTCCTTCCTTCCTGTCAAACCCTCAATTTAATGGTTTAGCTGGTGCTGTACCACTTGAGGCATGCTTCCAATACACTTTCTGTTTGTTACTTGGAGATGCAATCTCATCGGATTTTTCTGTCTCAATCTCCTGAAGAGCTAGGATTTGTAGGCATCAGTCATCTGAAGGTAGCTTCTTCTTTCTTCATATTATATTTTTGTGGGGTTTTTTGGCTATGTCTTTCATATGCAATGTCTTTCTTAGCCTCTGTGGTTTTATTTTCTTCCTGACAACCTGTTTGCAACCAAGACTGATAACTCTCTGTCACCTCAAATAGTACAACTAGAGAACCTCTCTGAGAAGTCTGGCTAAAGATGTCATGTCCTGCTCCCACTGAGCATGGTCATTAGGAGTACAGATTCTGCAGCTTAATGGCCTGGTTCAAAGCTTAGGCTTTGTATCCCTGAGCACCAGGCTTGTAACCTTGGGAAATCTATCGAAGGTTTTGTACCATAGTTTCTTCTCGTAAAGTGGTATTTGTCAAATAGGATTGTTGAAGAATTGGTAAATATCACATCTCTGTAAAAAAAAAAATGCCTGTGCTGCATAGTAAGCACTGGGAGAGGTTGAGAAATCAGTTTTGCTAGACAAGCTATAGTCATGGCCAGTGTGCTGGGACCACAATGTGTGCAACATTATTTCCCAAGTCCTTCTGCATGTGTACTGGGTGCCAAGCTCACCAGTAAGGCTTCCATACTGACTGATGAATATAGAAAACATCAAGTGAATTCATAAATGTGTTTGTGTTATGGTAGGGTCATCCCCTGAATGTTAGTGACAAAATATTTCAGTTGATCTGCATGCCTGGAAGACCTTCTCTGAAGATTGAAGTGGAAAGAAGGTTAGTAGTAGATAAAGCAATATTGGAAATAAATTCATGAATGCAACTCATGATGAGCCAGGAGCAGCATGATTGGCCATGAAATAAAGACAATGAAGACAAATAATGAAGGAATGTGCTTTTCAAGAGTATGTCTCTGTTGAAAATACAAATTGTATCTGTACAATGTCATAAGTAAATGGTGAGGAGACTATATGATTTATTTCACTTTTTTAAAGCACTACTTACTGGGTTGTTGGTGGACAGAAATGGATTCCTGGAGTCGCTAGACAAGTATACAGTAGCCTGAAAGATGATGATGGTGTTGGGTTGAGTGGATGGAAGAATGGGAAAATAAGAATTGGATGGATTTGCAATATATTTTGTACCAGGCAGAGTCTAATGTTCAATTAGATTAAGAAGAGAGGAGCAATTAAAGAAGACATCAGATATTTGGGTTAAGCAACTAAATGTATGCAACTAATGAAATGAAAATATAGAAAAAACAAAATTTGGTGTGTGTGCACCAGGGATCAGAGATGCAAAAGTAATATTTATTTGAAATGGCAACTCAATACCCACCAAATGAAGATATCAAGAAGTAATAGTTCTGGAACTTGATTGAGTTCAGAACTAGAGACATAAGTATGTGTGCACCCATTGCCTGTGTCACCAGATGAGTTCATGTAGAAAAAAGGTGGAATGTAAGTAGGGGCATGCACAGCAATCATGCAATATTCAGAAATAAGCAGAGGAAAAGCAGTAAGCACTGGGGTTTATAGTAGGCAAATGAGGAAAGATTAAAAGCAAGGAATAGGGTAGGTCATGTGTGCTTATAAGGACTACTGCCTCATACATCCAAATTGGACCCTTTGGATTGGTGTGAGAGTGAAAATAATCTGAGGGCAACATGGCCTGTTCATTCCTGTCTGGCTGTACAAGCATGAACTTCTGTTTCCCAAGGTTGGTCATGTATTTTCAGTCTTTGTGAGACCAAAAGCATATACCCACTCTTTAGTGATGTTATTGAAGTGTACCTTGTACAGTCATTATGTTGGTTATATCCACAAACAACTTTATGGGGATATTTTAATGATATATATTTGTCTCTAGGCCTGTAGCAATACATCAATATTTCTTGATGGATTTTAGTTTCTTCAAACCCTTTTTTTCAGTTGTAGCATTCACTATCCTTCACCTAGTAATTAATCAATGAATTATCTACCTTCACAAATGACATCAAGTGATTGACTCAAATAGGAAGATACTCATTCACTTAAATGGAAAGGATTTGCTCTAACAAATCCCATAATAATACTACATAGGAAAAGGGTTGCATAGAGGTTTCATTTTTTAAGTCACACATTCAGTGATATAAATGCACTATTATATATCGGTGGTGGAGGGGAGAGCAGGATTCTAATTTTGAAATAAGTTAACTTCACTAATGTTAGAGTATAAAGAGTACATATAAATCAAGTTTGTAGGTATACAAAGTATTTTTAGATCTAATAACTAGGGACATGCATCTGAGTGGGGAAAAGATGAAGCCAGACAGAAAAGCATGAGAAAAGAAAACAGTTGCTATGTCCTTCCTTTCTGATTTACCCTGTTGTTGTCTATGTGGGAATACAAACTCATGTAAATGTATTATATTTCCTCTCTTCCTTCTCTCCTTCCTCCCCCTTCCTCCCTTCTTCCTTTCTTTTCTTCATTATTTCCTTCCACCTTCTTTCCTTCTTCCTTCCCTACCTTCCTGTTTTCGTTTTTTATTGATTGATTACTTATGATAATGTGCTTGTTTATGATATGTATCAAGTGTTGTCAGAATTAATAAATATCTGTGACACACTTAAACATGCTTAATCTCATGTAATCATAAAAATTCTTCTTGGTTTAAATTAAGGTCTCTTCTCCCAGTCAAGGAGCTCATGGTACAAGAAGCCTGTAACATTGTGAGAGAATGGTATGTGGCTGGCTCCCAATTTCTCTCTGCTCTGGTTTGTCTTTTTCTCCCAATGACCCTCTGGGACATGGCCAGACATCATCTATTGCCATTCTGTGCACCTACAGCTGCTCTAAAATAACTCAAAACCTTGTTTCAGGAGCAAAGGTCAGCCATCATGCAGCAGCCATGCTCTTGGCTTCACAGACAAAATTACCAACAAGACATTTCTCCTACCTCCTTTGTCCAGGTGGAAATCAACCTCTTTTGATATCTGTAATATCTTCCCAAGAAAAAAACCTAATTGTTATTTTGCTTGATTGGTTGTTTTAATGTGTTGTGATAAGACCAAAACTGATTTTTCACAAAACCTGCCACTTGCTAGAGACATATCTTTCTTTCCCATTGGCATAGCTTTTGATAATCATTTTTAAACAGCACAAAGAGCCTCCCTATTGAATTCATACATGTGGTGCTTCCCATTCCTACAATTAAGCCCTGCAAAATTGACTTGAAAGAGGGCTTGAGTTCATACTTGCTTGTCTATTTCATCATGAATGAACAAGTACAAGTTAATTCAATGCATTATTGCTTCTGAAGGTTCGGGCACTATAAATATATATATTTATATATATATATACATATATATACATATATTCATATATTGAAGAAGCATTACATACATTTGTTTACATGTATGAGCAGCTCTTATTTTCAGAACTACTAAGAAGTATTTATTACTGTCCTCAATTTTGCAAAGGAGAGAGGTATTCAAAATTGAGACATAAAGCACAAGGCAATAAACTATTCTTTTCTCCTGGCATAAGTAGAGACAGCCTTGTTATTGGATAACAGATCACATTATAACTGCTTCCAAGACAAAAAAAAAAAAAAAAGAAAGGAAGTAAAAAGAAAGAAAAAAACCTACTCTATTCTTGATTGTTGAAAAGAGAGTTTTGTTCTACGGTGGACTTCTCCTTTCCTTTTTATCTTTAAAAATTAAACTAAATCTTCTACATGGAAAGTCGAAAAGTTCCCTTCCTGCTGAAATAAATAACAAATCTGGAGTTTTAGCCACCTGATGTTCTTTAAAATGTCAGTTTCAAGGGAGAAAATTAGTGTTGGAAAGCTTGGGACTAAATTTCAACTGTGCCTTTTTAAATTGTGCATGCAAATGGGCAATTAGACCTGAGATGGTTAATTGCATGCCTAAGTGAACCCTTCCAGAGGAGCTGAGAAGCTTACTTGAAGGTAGAATTTGTTGAAAACTTTAAAATTTCTCTCTCCTGCTAAGACAGCCTATGGAAGACTATCCTGTTTTCTGCTTCAATAAAGGAGCATAGCTGTTCTAGACTTTTCTCAGCAAAACATTTGAGGAAGTAAGAGTCATAAAAAGTAATACAATTTATGTTTTGTATATGATGCAAAATATTTTGAAAAAATCTTTAAATCATATAAGTTGAAATTAGTTTAAAATGGAATCATTAGTAAGATACTGATCCATCCTGAAATACTACTGTTAATATCTTTCTCCATCATCCCAATTTTATTAATATATTCATGAAATATTTTATATATGCATAGTGCTACAATATATTTCTTAGATTTAGTAATGTAGTTTATAATGAATATCCTTCCATAATCAGATTGCCATCATACTTTTCCATTTTATTATATCTCAATATATGGAAGGCACATCGAAATATGTAATGCTTAGGTTATTTTAATTTGTACTCTTATAAATATGCCATGATAATATGCAGTGGTAAATACTAATGTTGCCTGTTTCACTGATTTTTTTTTTGCAATCACTTCATTCTTTGGCAGTTCTAAACGATAATCTTTCATTTTTTTTTGTCTCCCATATAAAAATTGACTCATATCTTAGATTTCCTATGTGGTCATTATTTGTAAAGGCTGCCCTTACCACTTGTAATTTCTTTTTTCTCTCTCTTTTTAACAAGTAACATTTATTAACTATCTGTGAAATGACTATGCTAGGTAATGTACAATAAAACTCACTGATCTAACTGATTCCATATTTTTTCCCCCATCCTCTACCAATAAATCAACATTATTCAAAAGCTCATTTCATCATACATAATTTCTTTCATATGTTTATAATCATCAATCCTTAAAGAGAAATTAAATTTCCTTGGAAATTTGGGAGAGAAAAACCCCAAAACCTCTTAGTCTTTGAGTATAATATTTTCCCTTTTCTGTTTCTTCTCCTTCCTTCTCCCCTTCTTCCCTCTCTTCTTTACACTCTTCTTTTATTTCTTCCCCTTTCCATTTGTGTTTAATTAGTAAACAGTTTAATATCAGTGATGGAATTGTGATAGAATTTTAATTTTGCAAAAAAATGATAGTTATAAGAAAATCCCATGATAGATACACAAGGACTTAGCAAATCATTTAGGCCAATAATTACCATCCAACATGTTTAAAAGCAAGAGTAACATCCATTCCGACTCTATGTTAAAGGGTAATGAAGGCTGGAGTGATCCAATAAATGAGATTTGGATTCTGCGAGCTCTGGCTTTATCAATTAATTATTAATGGATTAATCTCTTGATGAATTTATAACATGGTATCACATGGGGGACATAGTACAAATAAGAAGGTGATGCCTACTTGGTCTAGGAAACTCTACTTGTGCCCTAGGAAAGCTCTCTCTCTCTCTCCCAATTTCTCCCTCTCTCTCTCTCATTCCCCCCTCCCCTTCTCCTTCTCTCATTCTTTCCCTCCTCTCTCACCCCAGTCTCTCACTTTATCATTCTTATTTTCACTCTCTGCTTCCTGGCTATCATAAGGTGATCAGCATTTCTCCAAAGTTAAACTTTCACCATGGACCTCAAATAACTGAGCCAAAAAGCCATTGACTCTAAATTCCTGGACCACAACGAAATTTCTTCCTTTAAATTGTTTCAGATATATCTTAAACTATTGAAACCTATACAAAAATATGTTATTAGTGCCATGATAAAGCATAATTTTAAAGTGTAAAAATATAAAATCATAATAACAATAAACGAGCAGATGTTAAAAATGTATTTTGTGATCTTTGCAGGAGAAAGATCAACTGGTTTTGCTCAGTTTGGTAGAGCAATTGGAACTTGAACTTAAAAGGTTTAAAATTCTAAATGAGATGGTTTGTTCCATGATATGCTGAGCCTTCCCATTCATAGTAATATTTTTAAACTATTATGTTGGCTTTGTAAAGTTAAACTGGTAGTTAAATAACTAACTTCACTGATGGAATATTAATGAGTATTGGCAAGTTGCTCTTTAAAAGGGGTTACTCTTTTTTTTTTTTTTTTTATTGTGAAAATACCGTACAGAAGGGTTACAATTACATGGGCAAGGCAATGTACTCATTGTACTCAGTTCTTATCAAGCATTGCTTGCCTCCTACATTTTTCCCCTTCCCATCCCTTCCCATCTCCACATCCCCCGCGTCCCCTGCCTCCCCTCCCCGCCCCGCACCTCGGCCAAAGTTGTAAAGTTCGTTTTTCGACTTAATGTCTTGTACAACTCATTGTTGCAATGGGTCCACCTGTATCTCTATTTAAACAATTTGTTTTTTCCCTTCCCTCCACAAATTATACCAACATCAAATACAGGGAAAACGGGTTATACCGTGGGGGTTACTCTTGTACACAAAATATTTTATTTTTTTCTTTTTGTAAGACAATGAAAGAGTCCTTTATTATTCATTTAAACACATATATTTAATCATGTGTCAATTTGCCATCGTTTATATAATACAAATTAACTTTCATTGAGGCCCTCATTTCTTATTAATAATATTTGATCTATGATCCATGATGGCAGAATAAATCTGTAAGAAGCTATAGTCAGCTTGGACATTGATGTGTTCCTTCATTTTATCTGAAACCATTAATATCTAAATAATTTGAATTTTTATTGTCAAGGTGATGTACAGAGTGGTTACAGCTACATAAATAAGACAGACTAGCTCAATATCTATGTATATATGACCATATAAGATGATGCTAAGGAAAATGAACTCCAAGACATGGACACAAGAGCTTTTTCTTTGTTGTTGATTTTCATGGACTAGATGATTTCTTGTTTCCTTTGTATGTCCTTCCCCCTGTGTTATATCCTCTGTGGTCACTGTATTTGATTTTGGTACCCTGGCATTATATATACACTTATCTGAATTAGGGAAGGGAAGGGGAGCAACAGAATGGCGAGACAAAGGACAAAGGAGGAACCAATGCAGCAGCGATATTCACAAGAAAATACATTGGAAATGATCTGTGCGACTTGGGGGGGGGTGGTAGAAGACAAAGTAGGAGAAAAATGAAGGAGGGGGTCATAAGTTTGACAATAAATATATTATCACCTTAATTTTTGCTGTGTTGGGTTTTGTATTTATTTCTTCTGATTAATTATTATTTTATTTTTGAATAGTATTATCTTCAAGTAGATGTACAGAGTTATCATTCACCAAAACAGTTTATGAATACAGTGCATCTTGAACAATGTTACTACTTTCAGCATTCTCACCCATCTTTCTCAAACTAACTTTTACCTTACTTACCAACTTTAGGTTATAATATATCTTGACCAAGATATATTATACAGATCTTCATCACAATCTAACTCACCCCTTTCTCTTATATTTCTCAATTTTGTGGTAGATACAATTAATCTTGCCTATATTCTCCCCTTTTATTCTTCTATACCTCCTCTTACCTAAGCTCCATACTACCCTCTTGCAAATATCCATTTCCTGATACATATTTTGTTGGTCTTTAATTTAGTCTTTTTAAAGGAGTATACTATTTGTCCTCTTTATAGAATCTATTACACTTCAGTTAATTCATTTGTGACCTCTTGTTTACAACACAGTGTGTTTACTTGTAGATTTGTGGGCACACTTTAAGTACTACCAATAAGGGAAAACATGAAAAAGATGATTCTCTGAGTCTGGCTTACTTTGCTTAATTTGATTTTTTCCAAGTTTTTTCATTTCCTTACAATTCATTCTTTATGATGAAGAAGAATTCCAGTATGTATGTATACCACATTTTCTGGATCCATTTATCCACTGAAGGACATCTGTGTTGATTCCCTATCATCACTATGGTGAATAATACTGCAATGTGGCTATGGTGAATAATATTGCAATGAACATGATTGTGCTATTAACTTTAGTGTGGCCTGGTTTGTGTTCTATTGGATAAATGTCCACCAGGAGTGAAATTGAAAGATCATAGGGAATCTCTATGTTTAGTTTTGTAATGTAATTTTATTGTAAGGTTGATGTACAGAGGGCTTATGGATGTTAAGTAAAACTTGTATTTCAGATCCTTTAATGCATTCTTCCTTCTGCCATTTTCTTTCTTTCTTTTTTTTTGTTGTTGGTCATAGGGCTCAAACTCTGGGCTTGGGTGCTGTCCTTGCACTTTTCAGCTCAAGGCAAGCGCTCTACTGCTTGAGCCACAGCGCTACTGGTTTTCTGGTAGTTTATTGGAGATAAAAGTCTCACAGACTTTCCTTCCCAGGCTGGCTTTGAACTGTGATCCTCAGATCTCAGCCTCCTGAGTAGCTAGGGTTACAGACATGAGCCAACTCTGCCATTATATATATATATATATATATATATATATATATATATATATATATATATATATACATACATACATATATATGCATAGAATTCCATTGTGTATATATACCACATTTTCTTGATCCATTCATCTATTGAGGAGCATCTGGGTTGGTTTCATATCTAAGCTATCGTAAATAATGCTGTGATAAATTTAGTTGTGTTGGTAGCTTTAGTATAGTCTTGTTTGGGATCATTCGGATAAATGCCCAAAAGTGGGATTGCTGGGTCATAGGGGAGCTCTATGTGGAGTCTTTTGAGGAACCTCCATACAGCTTTCCAAAGTGGTAGAACAAGTTTACACTCCCACCAACAATGCAGTAAGGTTCCCTTCTGTCCACATCCCCTGCAGCATATGTCTGTGTCTAAACTGCTGTATTTGTGTGTATGTGTTTCTTTCTGTGTGAATGTGTGCAGACTCCTGGATCTTGAACTCAAGACCTAGGTGCTGTCCCTTAATATTTTTTGCTCAAAGGGTAGTGATCTACCACCTGATCCGCAGCTCAGTTTCTGGTGGTTAACTGAAGATGAATCTCAAAGACTTTTCTGCTGGGGTTGACTTTGAACCTTAGTCCTCAGGTCTTAGCTTCCTTAGTCACTAGGATTATAGGTATGAGTCACTTGGGCCTAGCAATTTCTGTAACTTCTGCACTTTGAATTATCATGTTGATCATTTATCATTGGATTGTTGTTAATTCCCTACACAAGTTTAGGAGTTCTCTTGCTTGCCTTTGCACCTCTAGCAGTGATTGTAAGAGAAAGGAATTAATTAATATCTAATGGATAGACAGTTGGATAGAACAAAAGACAGACACACTAGAAATGCTTAGAAGTCAATGAAAAACTGTATTTACTCCAGGTGTTTCTTGTTATCTATATAGTTGCCCCAGACACTAAGTTAGAAAATATTGAATCATGAGGTTAGTTTAGGTTCTTGCAAACATCCAGCTGTCAATTTTGCCAGCTGGACATATATACCTTATTATGTGTATATCTCTGTTGAAATCCCCCCTCATTAAAAATGTGCTGTTCATTCATTTGCAGTCTCATCAGCAGCATGCAACTCATGACTAGATGGAGATTGATACACAGCTTTTCCACACAGCACATCACAGAATTCTTGTGTGTATGCATACTAGATAGCAGTCCATCATGATTAGTGACCATTTTACACAGTGAAATCACAAAGAAAAAGCACCAGATGCAAAAATCATGCCATGCAATCTGCTACAACCAAGCAACTTGTTTTTTATGTGAGTGCGTAGGCAAGAAGGAAGAACAGTTTTAAACAACACATACTTGTTTTCTTGCTATTTCCTGGGGCAAAGACAAAAGGTAAGACCTCTGCTTGGGTGTCACTAGGCTACAAACAAAAGTCTACCTGGCCCTCCAATATTGAGGGATTTACAGAATTTGGTTCATCAGCTGGGAATATATGTGACATGTAAACCAAATTTTTGCTTGTCTTCACATAAGCACATTTGTGAATGACATGATTTTGGATTTTAAAGTATAACATTTAGAATTTGGCAAAGCAAAATATCTGCATATAATGAGGACATTATTTGTGTTTAAAATATTAAGGCTTCTATTAACATAGTGTTTATGGACTAATTAAAGATAGAAAACAACAACAAACAACTATACAAAAAGTGAAATGGCGGTAGGGATAAATGGAGGAAGTGATAAAGGGATTCAGAAAAGATCATGATCATCATTAAGTAAGGCTTCATGGTAGCGCAGTAGACATAGTCATGAGCAATAATTTGAAGGATAAGTAAGATTCCAAAAGGGAGAATTATATGAAAAGACAGATATGCTCTTGAAAATCAGGTAAATGTCCCACAATACTTCCTGTTGTGCTATGAATGTCTCCTCTCAAAAAAGAATGTCTCCCCTCAAATGCCAATATCCTCACCCATAGCATGGGATGTAATTCCTTTGAGTTGTGATTGGGTTACAAGAACAAGATGCTTATGAGCACCATCAGTATTCTTACAATAGACTCCTGCAGTAATAACTTCCAACACAGATGACAAAGGTCCACATTCTACATCTTGCTAGGTCATATAATATTTACTCACACATAGGATTTCTTCTATTCTGGGCTTCAGCTGCATCTGATCTCCTGATTTGGAGAGAAAGCAAAGATCATTCCTGATGTGCTTGTTCCACACTAGTTTCCTCTGCAAGGTTCACTTCTTCCTTCAGTTCAAATCACAGGGTAAATGCTTCCCCAGAGAGTCCTAGGATAACCCAATCTGACACAGCCACCTAGTTACCATCTCTCAAAGCACCCGTATGTTAATTCTCTAGCACTCATCCCCATTGGCTAGATCTTTACTTTATTCGTTTATTTTCTGGCATCTGGCCTCCCACTCCTTTCCCTGAATAGGCCATGGCTGCTCAAGGTCAGGCTACTTGTCTTTTCTGTTAACCAATGTGTCACCATAATTATAAGAGCACCTGACATGCGGCAGATGCTTTACAATTACTACCTAATAAATGAATTCATAAGAGAGTAGGATGTATGGCTCACTTTCTTCCAGAGTGTAGCATAGCACATCAGAGAAATGAACAGGAAAAGTTTGGAGTTTAGTTGAAACAGCACAAAGGCAACCTAACACAGGAAAACACAGCAGACAACTGATGTTGCTTGTGAGACACTTTAACCTTCTTTCAGCTATTGACCTGGAGCAAAGGTGAAGGATCTAAAAGATATCCCTTGGACAGAAAAAAAGCAAACATATGATTACTTCTTCATACAAAACCTGTTATATATTATTATACCACTTTCATGGATAAGAAAACTGAGATTCAGTCAATTTAAGGACTATATGATAATTATGCCATTGAGCTGGAATTTGAAATCACCCATATCTGGCTTGAAGCATTCAACCAGTTCCAACATTCAGAAAATATGAAACACCACCATCTTCTATAGGATAAACCCTAATCACACATCTAGCACTTTTTATGTTATTCGGCTTTTCTAATTTATAAAATGGAAGAAAATACACATCAAATAGAAATTCTGAAAATGATTGCCTAGAGAATACGTGGCTTTATTTTTTTCAGGTTTTGTTTTGAAGAATAAGAAACAACAGTAATATGTAGAGATAATGTCTGCAGAATTGCCTTTTCCATTATCCTTGAGAATTTCTACTCTCTATAAAAACAGCCTAGTTTGTCTTTATCTAAGCACTTTATTTTTCCAATCTCTTATTGTTTGTATGTGAAATGCTTTCTAAATGATTTGTAAGGTTGATATTTAAGCAATGCTTACACTTGCCTAATCACATAATTTACTCTTTTGAAACCTCAACTTACCCCCCACTCCAGTTTCAATATCTTTATTTGGATGTCAAATTCTGCCCATATTGCCAATGTTAATTCAGTGGCAAGCAGTGATTATGTCATATATACCTGTTTTATTCTGATTCAGTGAAAAGATGTCTCTCACTTCATCTATTTTTTTAATTGATTGTTCTTTTAAGTCGTACACATGAGTTTGGTTAGTTGAAATTTTCAAAAGCAAAGCTATTTCCTACATGCGTAAGAGTCACTGTGACATTAACAAAAAGCTGTTTGGAGTTATGGATGAGTAATTGCTTAGTAATTCTCTATTTGACTATGGGAGTGCTTTAAAAAATTAAAGCAAATTATAGCATTTCATGCAAGAACATGACAGATTCTTTACACTGTGTAGACTTTCACAAGTTGTCTATGCCTTTCTGTAGATTTATATAGCTACAAATTCTTTTCTTAATGTCAATAACCATATGACCACAATAACAATAGTTAACTCTGTAGTGTTATTATCCTCAGTTTGCATGAAAGAAAACTAAGACAGAAAGGCTGAGCAACCTCAGTTAGTCAGGGGTTGAAACTGGGAATGAAACTCCAAAACTGAACCCCTCACTAAAAGAATTTGAGTAATTCTCCAGCTTTGCGGCTTTAAGTGCACTCTATTGTTTTCCCTGACCTGACCTGCATAATATTCTCCTTTATTCCCATTAAGAATAATGTATTAAGCATGAGCAAAACAAGAAAGAACAAAGCAGAAGGCTATTTTTAAGAATCTTAGCCAGATGCTGGTGGCTCATGCTTACAATCCTAGCTACTCAGGGGTCTGAGATCTGAGGATGGCAGTTTGAAGCCAGACCAATCAAGAGAAGTCCATGAGAATCTTATCACAATTAAACACTCCAAAACTGGAAGTAGATCTCTGGCTCAAAGTGTTAGAACACTTGCCTTTAGAAAAGGAGCTCAAGTACAGTGCCCAGGCCCTGAATTCAAGAAAAACAATGGAGACAAAAATAATAATAGTAAAGTAAAAATCAAAAGGCTTAATGTGCCAGGTACTGGTGGTTCATGCCTATAATTCTAGCTACTCAGGAGGTTGAGATCTGAGGATGGAGGTTCAGAGCCAGCCTGAGCAGGAAAGTCCGTGAGACTCTTATCTCCAATTAATCACCAAAAAAATGGAAGTGGTGATGTGTTGTGGTAGAGTGCTCAACTTGAGCTAAAGAACTCAGGGACAGCAGTTAGGCACAGAGGTCAAACCCCACAACTGACAAAAAAAAAAAACCCAAGATTTAAAGTTTACTTGGGTATTGGGAGAAGGCATTGAGTCAAGTGTTAAAACTGAAAGCAATCCTTTCTACTCAACAGTCTCAGATTTTTTCAAGTCTCTGTATTTTAAATCCATGTTAAATAAGTCTGTGTTGACTAGGGGAAACAGGAAACAATTATTGGATGGTCAATATGGGTAAGCACTGTGATAAATATAACACTGATTAACACAGGTCTAACACCAAAAGAAGTCTAGAACTTTGTTTTGCTTTTGCTTAGATATGGGTCTTCTTGATTAAGCAATCCTCCTTCAAGACCCTGATCTCTTCCATCCTCAACTTGTGATTTTCAAGATTTCACTAGAAGCCTTCCTTATTTCAACCTGCAGACATTGGAAAAGAGCAGGGGAAATTATACAGGATACATATATACTGATCTTACTGACCATACTCTAGAACTTAATGATATGGAAACATAATTGAAAGGAAGTTTGGGAAATATAGCCTGCAGGGAACCCAGGCAAAATACAGTAAAGACCACAAATAATTCAAGACTGTAAATGTCATGATGCTGCCTCTTCAGTAGTAATAAAATCAACCTCTCTAGATATTGGTCCTGGAAATCAATCTTGTTAATTTTGTGATAATTTACCTTATGCTGGTATATTTTCACAAGGCTTATGGAACAAAAACAAAGGAAGCCATCACAAAATACTGTGAGGACAGAAATCAACTGGTTTCCTAAGCGGAGGCATCTGAGTTAAAAAGGAGAACTTTTAAGTTAAAAAGTGTGTGTGTGTGTGTGTGTGTGTGTGTGTGTGTGTGTGTGTGTGTGTGTTTGTGTGTTTACACTAGGTGTGAGCACTAAAGAAAAATGTATATCAAATATTTATTCCCTACATAATTTCTGCAGGAATTTTTGTTGGTAATAAAACAATGTATCATAATTTTCATTTTACTGATGAGTCTGAATAAGTCAAACAAATTAGTCAAGATAATAAACAATGAAGTCTGGATCCAAATCCATATTATTTGCTCTAAGTTTATAATATTATTAAATAGCTAAGAACTTTTAAGGGAGTCTCTAAAGAAAAAAATATTAATTCATAAAATAACAAATGTTAAGGTTCTTAAACTTGTGATATTTAAACCACTGATGCACCTCTAACTTCTTAAACTAACACTTTACATTAAACTCTCAAGTAATAGCTACAAAAAACTAGTATTTATGTATGTGTATACTTATTTATTTGTTTATTCAGTTATTTTGTGTGCTGATATTGGGTTTGAAATCAGTGTCCTGCTCTCACCTGACATTTTCACTCATGACAGATACTCTAACATTTGATTCACATTCCAGTTCTGGGTTTGTTCTGAGTAATTGGAGATCAGAATCTCAAGGAGTTTTCTGCCTAGGCTGGCTTTGATATTAAATCCTTATATCTCAGCTTCCTGAGAAAAGGATTGCAGGCATGAGCCACCAATCCCAAATATTTCTATTTATTAATAATATAGTACAACCTGTATTGTCTTCAACGAATCAGCTTATAACAAGAAATCTGTTTTTTGAGGTTGTGGCCAAGGAAAACATTATCTCATCTCCTCCCCCAATTTTCTCTAGACCTTTATTTTTGTGTTGGATAAACTCTTCCATTAGAAAAATGGCGGAGTTTAAAATGTGACATAAATCTGCTATTACATATTAAGGGAAAGAGATTATTAACCTTAGCGTTCAGAGGTCTCCTAATTCACCAAAGCTATTTATTTCCCTTCCCTTCCCTTCCCTTCCCTCCCTTCCCCTCCCCTCCCCTCCCCTCCCCTCCCTTCCCCTCCCCTCCCCTCCTCTCCCTTCCCCTCCCTTCCCCTCCCCTCCCCTCCTCTCTCCTCCCCTCCCCTCCCCTCCCCTCTGTTGTTCTTTCCTACTTACTCCTTGTCCTTTCCCTTCCTCCTTCTTGTCCCTCCCTCCCTCCCTCCCTCCCTCCGTCCCTCCCTCCCTTCCTCCCTTCCTCCCTTCCTTCCTTCCTTCCTTCCTTCCTTCCTTCCTTCCTTCCTTCCTTCCTTCCTTCCTTCCTTCCTTCCCTTTCCTTCTTTCCTTCTTTTCTGCTGTTCTAAAGCCTGAACTCAGGGTCTAGTGCTATCTCAGAGCATTTTTGCTCAAGGCTAACACTCTACCACTCTAGCCACAACTCCATTAAAAGCTCTTTAGTGGTTACAGGGAGATAAGAATCTCAAGGACTTCCCCGAGAGAGCTAGCTTCAAACCTGATCATAGATCTCTTTGTCTCAAGGAGCTAGGATTACAGGCATGAGCCACTAGTGCCCAGCTAAAGATTTTTTTTAAAAAATTTATTCAAGTACCTATAAAATACACAAGACAAAGCTGGGCCTAATAATTATTTCTGATTTTAAATAATATCACACTTCAAAGTAAAACATTCAGGAAAGCACACAGAGAATAGATCATTTACTGTAGGGCCTAATGCAATAGCAATAATAATAAAGAAATAATCATAGGCTAATAAACTTCTTGCTTAGATTTTCAGTTTGTATACTATTTTATTTGTATAGTATTTTGGTTTGTACACTGTTTGGTTCTGCTCCTTAAGCACATTTGCAAGCTGACCAGAGTATCTCCCAGGGCAGAGAGTAAGTTAGTATGAACGCTAACCCAGTTTCCATGGTTGAATCATGACTCCTCTAGCGCAACTACAAGACTGCTTTCCATAATTATTGCTGAGTATTACAAGATTCAGGAGGATTAGTAGAATAATAACCCATTCCTATTTTGGATACATTTCTCCTAACATCATTCTTATTTCCACAGTTACTTGCATTTCTTTTGAGAAACTTTATACCATTTAGAATCCAATGGAATGCCACTATTTTCCTCCAACCCCCCCCCCCCCCAATCTCCTCACTTGTTCAAATCACTTTGTGTAAATTATTTTCCATTTTTTAAAATTTATTTTATTTTGTTGTTTTTGTAGCGTTGATATATAGAGGTGTTACAGTTACATGAGTCAGGTAATGAATATAATTCTTTTTGAATCCTGTTTCCCCTTCCCTCTCTCTCTCACAGTTTTCCTCTCCCATTCCCACCCACAAGATATGCAGTTGATCTTCCATATAGTGTTTAGTGAGTACCATTCTTGTATTTGGTCACCTTTTGCTCCACCTTTTCTGTGCCTCCCTTCCCTTCCCAAAGACAAGATAACAAATGAGAGGAAAGGGAAAGAAAACACTGTCATGGCTTATAAAGTTCGACTTGGCAGCTTGTTACATGATGTATTATTTCAGTAAAAATATACTTGAATGATGAATTTATGTGAACACAAAATGCTCACACAACAAATGGCTTTTGATTTGTTGCCTCCTTGAAAGCTGATTTTAATAAGTAGTTAAACAGAAGAGTATCTGAAATCAAATGCATCATCTCCCTTTCCCTATTCTAGGTATTTTTGGGTTTTATGTAGATTTTTGGATTACAAGTGTATATATATATATATATATATGCATATATATATGATATTTGTATATATGCAAAGTTGATGTAAAAATAAAAAAATCATACCTGAAAGAAAAAGAAAACAAAAACAGCAATAATAACAAGTAAACAAAATCTCATTTCCTTTTGTTGGAGTTCATTTAATAAACTAATTTTTTATGTTTTTTATTGTAAAAATGCTGAACAGAGGGGTTACAGTTACATGAACAAGGTAATAATGAGTACATTTCCTATTGAGCATTGTTGCCTCCTCATTTGTTTTTTCCCCCCACCATCCTTTCCCTCCCACCTCCACAACAATCACCCCCCCACTGAAGTTGTTAAGTTCGTTTTTAACATAGGACTTTTGTACATCTCATTGTTGCAATGGGTCAACCTGTATCCTTATTTAAGCATTTTGTTTTCCCCTTCCCCTCCCGAATTAAAGAAGGGTATATACAAGATGCAGGGCACTGACATCAAATAAGTGAAAACAGGGGTTATACGGTGGAAATCTGAGATTTGTTTTAGGGCCTCATTTTATGGTCAACTATGGTCTCTACAAAATTATAAAGGTATTATCATTTGATGGAGATGAAGTTGTTGAAAGTCTGTATCCTAGGCATCATTTAAGCCTGCATTATTAGTGATCCCAAGATGAATGAATGAATGAATGAGTTAATAAAATAAGCAGGGGTCACCAAGAAAAAGTAGGAGACTTCCTCTCAGTTGGTGCTGGGACTTAGGAAAAGGGCCAATTCTGTGTGCACTCACTGAGAAAATTATTACAATTTGCCAACAGGCTTAGAAAGACAGGCTTATTCCTGAGCAGAATAAAGATAAAAAAAAATCCAACATCTTTCAAAACAAAAGACACCACTACAGTTCCTATTGTAAATACATTGTTTATCAAGAAATACTCCTGTTGATGGCTTGACTTTGGGAATAATCGTTGCATAACAATGCTCTCATTGCACAGGACTGAGCCTGAAAGGGATGGCTTCACAGAGGACAAACACAGATGCAAACAGCACTTAATATTTTAATTAAAACAGCTTTTCTTTTGACTTCCAACCTCTAGAAGATTGCTCAGAGATACTCTCCTCACTACAAATTCAAGACAAAAGAAATCAACAGCAGTCTTGCTATTTTAGTAACAAATGAAAAAGAGCATATGTAATGAGAGATTTCAGCTAGCTGCACAAGGACTGGGACCATTTTAAAACCCAATAGAAGACAAAGGCCGTTCAAAGAAGATAAATGTAGCCTAATGATGGTTTTGATGGGCCTTTTTCTCTCATCTCTTTGTGCACAGTTAAATATGAAGGATTTTTAAAAAGAGAGAAAACTAGTCAAAGACCTATCTGTATGTGTCACTAATGAGTGATGAGAACTGGAAAGACAAAGGAAGAATTTCAGTGGTTTTGATGGGCCTTTCTCAGATATATCTGTGTGAATCACAGAAATTTGAGACATGACAGAGTAGGAGAGAAGGGAAGAGGAGGAGATAGGATTGATATGTGAAGAGTAATACATTAAACTTTGTGTAAGAGGGATGTGGGTTGGGAGGGAAATGATGGTCCTGTGGTTTTTGTATAAATATTCAGGCAATTGACTATCTGGCTTGAATATACTACTAGAATCTGTATACTATTGAATTTATTGGATGTACATTAAAGCCCCATGAGCTCTCCAGGGAGGATCCTTAGAATGGATATGTAGAAAATGATTTATTTGACATGAGTAAATCACAGGCTATCTATATACACTGCCATAGCAGTTGACTTAGTCTGTGTTTGCTAAACTGGTTATTCAGGTTGGTTGCTTGTCAATCTGACTATGTATGTATGTATGTATGTATGTATATACTTATTTAGCCAATACAAGAATTTGAATTACGGGAGAGCCTCAAGCTTGCCTTGCTTTCTTGCTTTTGGGCTGACTCTCCCACTTGAGCCAGAACTCCAGCTCAACTTTTTACTGGTTAATTGGATATGGAGTGTCTCAGACTTTTTCTGTCTGTGCTGGCTTTGAACTGAGGTCTTCCAGATCCTATAGATTTCAGACTCCTAAGTCATTAGGATTAGAGGTATAAGCCATTGATAACTGTACAACCTGATCAATTTTTTTTTGTTTTGTTTTCTTTATTTTTTTTTTAATTTAATTTTATTTGTGAACATACTGTACAGAGGGGTTACAATTACATGGGCAGGATAATGCGGACATTTCTTACCAAGCATTGCAGCCTCCTCCTTTGGTTTACCCTTCACATCCCTTCCCAGCCTCCCCCCTCCCCCCCAATCCCAAACCTTCTCCTTCCCCCCTTCCTCCCCCCACCCCCCCGCACCGACGTTTTAAAGCTCGTTTTGGACATGACAACTTGTACTTCTCATTGTTGCAACAGGTCCACCTGTATCCTTAAACAACTGGGTGATCAATTTTTAAACTATGCTTACAGTTCATTGCAGTCAAAGTACCTGTGTCTCTGCATGTAAATAAATAAATGTATATGAGTTTATCTATGAAAGCAGCAACCTAGATTGGGAACACTGGCTGGCCCATTTGCTTTCTCTATTTTCTAAAATTGCCTAATCTTTCGAATTTTGTTTTCTTGAACTATTCATTAAATACAGCGTTATGTGTCGAATAAGAATATCTAAAAGTGAAGAAAAAATTTATGTAAATTCCAAGCCCTCTGATTTATGGGAGAGAGAACTGGCAGGTAGGATTGACTCTTGGTCTGCATTATAATTGAATAAAAATTTGATCTTAAAGGATCAGAAAAGAGAGGATCTTGACAAGGCAAGAAATTGGAAAAGAATATGCTGATTAGAGAAGTTTAGCATGTTTGAGCAAGGTAGGAAAATGACAGATTGACAGGTCCAGGCTCTTGTGAAAATTCTAGAGGAGAATTAAGTTTGGGATTCTTCCCTAGCTTCTGTGTACTCTGTGACTGTGGCAACGTAATTTCAACCTTGGTGTGATTTTTGTGTGTGTGTATAGTTTTCATGTGTCTAAAATTTTCTCTTGAATAAGAACACTGTTGAGACCTCACCATTTTCCTAGGATGATATAATCTTAAGCAGTGCCATTTACAATGGCCTGATTTCTAAAGTGTTAGAGGGGCTAGGAATTCAATATATGAATGTGTGGGGCCACCTAATTCAATCCACAATGCTCACTAAGGGTTAATTTTTATGAGTTTCTACATTTATACTATTTTTTCTAGAAGATTTTAAAAAATAGTCTTTGTTCTGAAACTGTTTTGATCAAGGATACAAACAGAGCTTAAGTTAACATTCAAGTACTGGCTTGGAAGAAGAACTGACAAATGGTTTAAGAGAAGGAGATTCATTGGATGTGTGGATTATAGCATCAAATTGTTCCTGGAAGCTATTTTATGCTAGTCTTTGACAAACACAATAAGAAAGGGACCTAACAATGAGAGCATCTGATAGTACAGTGAAGAGAAGACAGCAGGAGAAGAGGACAATGCACTGGACTTAATAGCCAAAATACAGTTGGATCCCAACAGAGTCATTGCTTTGATCCTGCTATGTTTTAATTTCCTTAGAAATTTGTGAAGTAGTACTTTATCATAACTGTACAGTTATGATAAAGTACTACTTCACAAATTTCAGGTGAGTAATAAATTCTTTATTATTTAATTTAATTTTATTGTGAAGATGATGTACAGGGGTTACAGTTATATACATAAGTAAATGAGTACAATTCTTATCAAATAGTGTTACCCCTCTCTCCTTTTCTCCCATTTTCCCTCCCTAATCCTTATTCTCTTCCTCCCCAAGTTGTTCATTTTCCAACAGTGTCTTGTGAGTATCGCTGGTACATAGGTTCACTCTTTGTCCTTTGTTTCACCATTTTAATATTCCCCTTCTCTTTCCCAACGCAGATAAATGTATATGCAAGGCACAGGGTACCAACATCAAAAACAGTCAGACCGGGGATAAAACAAAGGGGAAAAAGAAAAAAAGAAATAATTTCACAGAGTATATCAAAAAATACAAAAACAAAACAAAAAATCACTCTTGTTTTCATATCTTGGAGTTCATTTTGACTAGCATCATTTTATATGATCATATGTGCATAGCTATTGTTAAAAATTTAAGAACTAGATGGACACCAGTGACCCACGCCTATTATGCTAGGTACTCAGAAGGCTAAAGTCTGAGAATCACAATTTGAGCAGCAAAGTTGCAGCCTGGGCAGGGAAGTCTATGAGCACATATCTCCAGTTAACTAACAAGCCAGAAGTGGGGCAGTGGCTCAAGTGGTAGAGGGCCCCCCCCACATACATACACAAATTAAAACAATGAGAACTGTTTTAAATGTCTGTACATGTGCCTAGGTGTGCCTTGAAATCTTAGTTGATATGTGTGTGTGTGTGTGTGTGTGTGTGTATTATATATATTTATATACTTATTTATATGTATAATTGTCAAGGTGATGTACAGAGAGGTTACAGTTGCATAAGGTAATGAGTACATTTATTGTCAAACTTGTTACCCCCTCCCTCATTTTTCTCCCATGTTCCCTCCCCCACTCCACCCCCCAATTTTACAGTTCATTTCCAACTTGTTGTCTTGTGCGTATAGTTGTTGCATTGGTTCCCACTTTGTCCTTTGGCTCACCATTTTGTTGTTCCCCTTCCCTTCCTAATTCATAAAAAATATATATAATATCCAGGCTATCAAATTCAAATAGTGACAACAGTGGATAAACCATAGAAAAAACACAAAAATAATAAATCATATAGTACATTATAAACAACAACAACAAAGAAAAACCTCTTGTGTTCATGTCTTGGGGTTCATTTCACTTAGTATCATCTTATATGTTCATATATTCATAGCTATTGAGATATTCTGCTTACCTACCAGGATTATCCTAGACATATTCTAATTATTACAAATGAGGAAACCTTGGGATCTATATTTCTTTGGGTCTGGTATACTTCACTTAATATGATATTTTCCAAGGCTTTACATTTCCTTACAAATAAGGAGGTATCATTCTTTCTGATGGAAGCATAGAATTCCATGCTCTCTCTCTCTCTCTAAAAGAGCAAGAGATAGATAGATAGACAGATAGATAGATAGATAGATAGATAGATAGATAGATAGATGATAGATAGACCATATTTTCTTGATAAATTTATTTATTGAAGGGCATCTGGGTTGGTTCCATATCTTAGCTATGGTAAATAATGCTGCAATAAACATAGTTGTGCTGGTAGCTTTAGTATGGCCTTGTTTGTGGTCATTTGGGTAAATGCCCAAACGTAGGATTGCTGGGTCATTGGGGAGCTCTATATTTAGTCTTTTGAGGAACATCCATACTGCTTTCCAGAGTGGCTAAACAAGTTTACACTCCCACCAACAGTACAATAGTGTTCCCTTTTGACCACATCCCTTTCAGCATCTGTTGTTATTAGATTATTTGATTATAGCCATTCTGTGTTTAAAAACCTCAGATCTAAGCAATTGGTTGATTTTTTTTTATTGTACCTCATTTTCAACCTTTTCATTCACAACCACAGGAACACAGAAATTTTCATAAATCTGAGTGTAGTTAAAATCAGGTTTTCATGATAACATTTGAATATGATTTTAGAATCATATTTAAACATGCCAGACCATGGTGAATATAATCCCTCGTTATTTTGAGATAGTTGCAAAAATCTTTATATACAGTTATCTATCTACACACACACACACACACACACACACATATAGTATTTATTTATTTATTTACTTATTTTTTGCTAGTCGTGGGCTTGGACGCTGTCCCTCAGCTCTTCAGCTCAAGGCTATTGCTCTACCACTTGAGCCACAGCACCCACTTCTGCTTCTGTGGTGCTGAGGACTCGAACCCAGGGCTTCATACATGTGAAGCAAGCACTCTACCACTGAGCCACCTTCCCAGCCCTACATATAAAAATTTTTAAATTTACTTTCTTAAGTGACCCAAATATACAGTGTTTCAGTCAAATGCCTATGATACTTCACATATAAATGAAGGGAAACAAATGGAAAACTAAGAACTAGACTTTTAATTTTATAGATCGAACATTCATTTGAACCCTTGGCTTCTTCAAGTTCAAAGCCCTGGTCTGTATGTAAAACTAGAAATTTCATCAGTATGTCCTAAGCCTTGTTTTCTTCTCAGCCTAAAAAAAAAGAGTAATTAAGATGTCACATCTTTAATAAATGTATTATTGAATTCCTTCACTACACTTTAAGAAAAATGTCTTCCAGAGTTTCTTACTAGTACATCATTAGCCTTTGCTAGATCCCTCTCACCTCCCCCAATGCAAACACTCTTTCTTCATTTACACATCCCTACAACTTTCTTTCCCTAGTAGCTAGGAAATTTCAGCAATTATTTTGTGCTAGATTGAAACATTTAATCCACCATAAAAATATTTTGGAAGTAAGATGTAATTATCCTGGACACCCTTTGGGCAAGTGAAACTGAAAGGCTAACACTAAAACACCATATGGGCTGAGCATGGTGGGGGCTATTGGAACCAAGCATTTAAATCCATTTCTTCCTGAGAACAATTAGACAAAACCATCCAATTCTTTCAGGAGCTTTGAAAATGATCACCTGTTGGACCCAGTCTCTGGGTAAATTGCTTTCATTTGAATACCATTTGGAATTTGTTCAACTAATCACAGTCTGTTAATTGCATTTTGGAAGAAGAAAGAAATTGAATAAAGCAACTGGTTCTTGTTAGATCCAAGCCAGCTAGGGATAGAATGTGGGGCTACAGCATTCTACCTTGTTACTTTCAATAAGAGGCAGATTTTGCAAGCGGCAATAATTAAAGTACCCTTTACAAAACAAAATTAATTCTTCATGAGAGCACGTTAGGCTATAGTGTATCAGATTATAATGCATGCACACTATACATGCATCATATGTGAATCACATTCTTTATGGAAAAAAGTGCCTGGAACTGATAATCTAATCTATCTTGATTATGGCAACCACATAAAGGATGCAAAAGTTCACAGACAACTTTACCAGAAATACAGAAATGTCCAGTTTGTTCCCTGCCTCCACTTGTGGTGATTGTTTTTTTAAAAACTGGAAGAAGAGGAAATTTTAATGTAAGGCTAACACCATGTTCCCTAATGCCATACATGGCTAATATGTTTTCCTCTGTCTCTAGTGAGAGAGAGTCAGAGCATTCCAAGCTTCTAATTACAAGAAGCAGAGTTTGAGGACTAGTTGCAGCAACTTCCTACCTGAGTGATCTTGGTTAAAACAATAATCTTGGTAAAAAGCTACCATCTGTATAGCTAGTTCTTACCTAACGGATATTATGGGATGAAGCTAGAAAAAATGCTGTATCACATTGAGCATAAAGTTTACCCCATAGTGAGGCAGAATAACAAAGTGTTACTTAGAAAAAGCTGCGAAAGTAAGAAAGTCATGTACATTTCTTTTATATGATGTGTTTGTTTCACATTTATTATCTGGATGAATTAAATCCTGAGCTTGAATTCCTTCTTTGCTAACTACCCAGAGGTGACTAATGTCCATGTGTCCTAAAGAAAATTGCTGGGCTTGTCACCACAGCTCAAGACAATAAGTGATGAAATCCCACATGTTCTTAAAACAGGTGTTTATATCACCTCCAGTCTTGCTGAAAGCTGACCAATCATCCCAGACACTCAGCCAATACATCCATCACTCATCTCTAAACTACATGCAAAACTGCAGAAAAGTTTTACCATAGTCAAGAGAATAGGGTATCTTGAATGGAGTTCATGGTGGCAGAAGGCAATTCGGTTTTATCCACTGCTTCATTGTAAACTGGACTCCTGAATTTCTGACCATAATAATGGCTGGACAACTATGCAACATGCCAGAAATGTTGTCCAGTTTGTGTGGATATAAGAGCTGAGAATGGTAGAGTGAATGCAATATAGAGGGAAGTAAAGCTCCTTTTGATTGCCCTAAAGAATCTAGCTCATTAAGAAACTTGTTATAGCCAGGGGCCAGTGGCTCATGTCTGTAATCCTAGTTCCTCAGGAAGCTGAGATCTGAGGATTGTGGTTCTAAGCCAGTTTACACAGGAAAGTCCATGAGACGCTCATCTCCAAGTAAGCACCAAAATAGGTAGAGGTGGAGTGTTGGCTCAAGTGGGCAGAGTAAATAAGCTTGAGGCACAAATAAGTTTAGGAACAATGCCTCGGCTCTGAGTTCCAGTCATATGACTATGACTGGAACACAGACACACGCACATACGCACACACGCGCACACACGCACATACGCACACACGCGCACACACACACACACACACACACACACACATGCCAGTGTGTGTGTAGTTATATAGCAAACAGCACATTTACAAAAAACTAAATTTTAATTACTTTTGCATGATATTATAATCATTTCTTTTATTAAAAATTATTGTTAAATCAATTTCTTCTCATGGCTCATGGTGATTTCTTTAGTTTTTGTTAATTCATTAAAATTAAGGTTCTATATCAACTATAATTATTAAGATGTATAAGAAGTGAAAATTATATTAAGTGAAGTAAGCCAGGCCCAAAGAAACATAGGTCCCATGGTTTCCCTTATTTGCAATATCTAGTATATGTCTGAGTTAAGCAGAAAAGGTCAGATAAGGTGATGTTAGGGAATGAACCCTAAGATATGTATTGAAATGTTTTTTTTTTCTTTCATGCGATTGTTTCTAACACATTTATAAGATTATTTCTTTGTTGCTTTGTATGTCCCTCCCCCCCAGTATAACCCCTGCTTTCACTATATTTGATGTCTGTATAATTTGTGGAGGGGAAGTTGAAAAGCAAATCGTTTAAATAGGGATACAGGTGGACCCATTGCAACAATGAGATATACAAGTCGTTATGTCGAAAAATGAACTTCACAACTTTGATGGGGGAGGGTAGCGGGGAGGATTGGGTGGGTGGGGGCGGGGGAGGATGGGAAAGGATGGGAAGGGGAAACAAAGGAGGAGGCTACAATGCTTGATAAGAAATGTACTCATTATCTTGCCCATGTAATTGTAACCCCTCTGTACAGTAATGTTCACAATAAAAAAATAAAATAAAATAAAAAGAAATATAATTTTTCAGGGTCTCTTGTTTGTGCTTTTTTTAATGACATGCACAAGGTTAGGAGCATTTGTATTGTTCAAAATAAAAATTATACCTGATGTATATAAATTCTATGCTTCTATCACAAAGAATGATACTGCCCCATTGTTAGAAAATGGAAAGACTTGGAAAAAATCATATTAAGTGAAATAAACCAGACCCAAAGAAATATAGGTCCCGTGTTTTCCCTCATATGCAATAATTAGTGTATGTCTAGGATAATTTCATCAGATGAGCAGAAAAGCTCAAAAGCTATGTACATATGACCATACAAGATGATGCTAAGTGAAATGAACCCCAAGACATGGACACAAGAGGTTTTTCTTTGCTGTTGTTGTTTTTAATGTACTATGTGCATTTTTTGTTTCCTTTGTATGTTCTTCTCTATATGGTATATCTCTTGTTGTCACTGTATTTGATTTTGGTACCCTGCATCTTATATTTACATTTATCTAAGTTGGGGAGGAGAAGGGGAATAACAGAATGCTGAAACAAGGACACAGGTTGACTCATTGCAACAAAGATACTGACAGGACGCTATGTCGGAAATGAATTTTACAACTTCAGGGTGGAGGAGGAGGGAGAGAGGTGGGAGAGGGAAAGGGTAATAGGAGAAAAACAAAGACAATGCTCAACAAGAAATGTACTCATTATATTTCTCATGGAACTGTAACCTCTCTGTACTGCATCTTTACAATACAATAACATTTTTAAAAAAGGAACAAATTCTGGGACTGTTCTGTAAACATTACAATAATTAGCAATTTCATTAGATTGTACTACATAAAGATCCAGTGAACCACCATAACATGGAGAATTCTGTATAATAAACGAACCAAAAACTGTAATTTCCTTCCTTCTTTCGTTCCTTCGTTCATTCATTCGTTCCTTCCTTCCTTCCTTCTTCCCTTTCTTCTCCCCCTCTTCCCCTTCTTTTTTTTCTTCTTCTTTTTTTTCTTCTTCTTCCTCTTCTCCTCCTCTTTCTTTCTTTCTTTCTTTCTTTCTTTCTTTCTTTCTTTCTTTCTTTCTTTCTTTCTTTCTTTCTTTCTTTCTTTTTTTCTTTCTTTCTTTCTTCCTTTCTTTCTTCCTTCCTTCCTTCCTTCCTTCCTTCTTTCTTATTTTATTGTTCCCTTCAAGAGTTCTTTTTTTCTTGGAAATTTCATTTAGTCTCCAATTCATTTCTTATAGCTCTTTGCATCTGTCCAGTGAACTTTAAAGTAAAACTTCCCTTGCCACTTTCTTTTCACATATTCTCATTTACATTTTCTTATGAATTTGATGATATTTGAAGTCCATTTAGTGCTACTACACAAGGATGAGTGTGCTACTTCACTTTCCCTATTCAGTCCTGTCCTCATGTGTGGCCACTGTGGTTGTGATTTTCAAAATTAAAGTAAAAACCTGAAATGCTGTTAAATTCAGAGATATGCGCAGTGTAGACTCTGAAAAGTAGCAAGTATCACCAAGTTTGCATTAGGTAATTAATTTTCAGTGAGATCTTCACAATCTCCAGGTAATAGTAAGAATGTAAGGCCTTACTTATTTTATATGAACTAATGTGTGTATGTGTGTGTATTTGTGTGTGTGTGTATTTGTGTGTGTGTATGAGGTGGAATTTTGATCTTTCTACATTTTTTTGTCAGTTGTGGGCCTGAACTGTGGGCCTGGACATTGTCCCTCAGCTCTTCAGCTCAAGGCTAGTGCTCTACCACTTGAGCCACAGCACAAATTCCATCTTTTTCTTCTTATGTGATGTTGAGGAATCGAACTCAGGGCCTCATGCATGCAGGGCAAGCACTCTACCACTGAACCACCTTCCCAGACCCCACATAATTTTATATTATCTAGCACACAGTATATAAATACATGTTACTAACTGTAACCCCTCTGTACAGTATTACTAGAATAAAAACATATAAAAATAATTTAGGTAGGTAATTTTTGATGACCATAATGCTCATTTCAACGATCACTTAATATCTGTTAGTGCCTATTTGTTTAAAGCATATTTTTAATCTATATAGTACAAGTGTCCTAAGCCATCTGAGAATAAAATTTAGCAAATTTAAAAAAGGAATTAATTATGGAGGTTCTTGATATTCAAATATAATAGAAATTATGAAATTTCTGATATGAATTCATGTTGAATTTGACAATATGTACATATTGATTCTATATATTTGATTTTACCTTGTTCTTCAACATACATACCATACAATCAATGAAGTGAAGTATTTGCAACCTTTATTTTAAAAGGAGATTTGAACATTACAATGGAAGCTTTTTGATTGATTATATGCATGTATAACTTTCTGATCTATAAGAGATTGGTTGTACAATTATTATACTAGTTTGAAAATAGAAACCCTGCTGCTTGGAGAAGTTAAGATTATTTCCTAAAGAAATAAAGAAGAGGGATATAAGTGCTAGATGTCTTACTAAACAAAGCATTTAGCAACAGATGTGTACAATATGTAGACAAAGTAAAAACCATATAATAATGATAATAAATGAGAGAAAAGTCCTTCAAATTTTCAGCAATACAACATTAAGTAGGTTTGTAAATTATGCTCAGATAATCAAATCTAGGTCACATGTCAAGTTAATTTTAACACTTCAAAGCCACAGTGCTTCAACATACATTTTCTTTTTTCATGTATTATGAACTAAGCCTATCCACATATTAAATATTTTATTGGAAAGAATGCTTGCAAAAGCACCTTGAAAACATACTTGGCTCACATTTAAAAACAAAACAGAAAAAGACCAGAATTATATTTGATGCTTTAAAGATTCCAAACCTGAGATGGTAAATGTAGTTTATTCTGAAATGTAAAATGATAAAATATATATAAAATATATTTTGGCAAATCATTCCTATTTGACTTCTCATTTAAATTTGGTTAAGATAGGTTTATAAGCTGAATAGAAGTCATATTTAAAAATACTTTTTATCTAATATTTATTTGTAAAAAATATATATGAGTTTTGTATGAGGTAGAATTATCTTCCCACATAGTTTTATATTACCTAATATATAGTATGTGAATACAAGTTACAAAAGGCCACAGATCACCAAGTATGTACTGAATTAATTATGGAGGTTCTTGATACTCAGAGAGGATAGGAATTATGAGATTTCTGATATGATTTCAGGTTGCATCTCAGAGTATCAACACCCCTCTCCACTTATTTTTTCCCTCACCAGTCTCATTAAGTTCCCTACTTCCATTTTTGTGTATGAACCTTGAGTCTTAGGATAGTATTTGCCCACCATTCCTCTCTCCATACATCTACCTCCCCTCTCCTTATCTCCACTCCCTTTAGTGACAGTCAATTCTAGAAACTTCCATTGCAATGTTCAAATCTCCTTGAAAATAAAGTTGGAAATACTTCACTTTGTTGATTGTATGCCTATGGAAGAACCAAAATTTAGAATAACTTTTAGTACTAGTAGCTTTTGAAAGTTAAATGCCAACATCAAATATAGTGAAAGCAGGGGTTATACCATGGGGGAGGGACATACAAAGCAACAAAGAAATCATCCTATAAATATGTTAGAAACAATAGCATGAAAGAAAAAAAAACATTTGAATACTTATCTTGGGGTTCATTCCCCTAACATCAACTTATCTGATCTTTTCTGCTTGACTCAGACATACACTGGTTATTTCAAATAAGAGAAACCATGGGACCTATTTTTCTTTGGGCCTGGCTTACTTCACTTAATATAATTTTTTCCAAGTCTTTCCATTTCCTAACAAATGGGGCAATGTCATTCTTTCTGATGGAGGCATAGAATTCTATTGTGTATATATACCACATTTTTTTGATCCATTCATCTACTGAGGGGCATCTGGGTTGGTTCCATATCTTAGCTATGGTAATTAATGCTGCATTAAATATAGTTGTGCTGGTAGCTTTAGTGTGTTCTTGTTGGTATAATTTGTGGAAGGGAAGGGAAAAAACAAATCGTTTAAATAGGGATACAGGTGGACCCATTGCAACAATGAGATGTACAAATCATTATGTCAAAAAGCGAACTTTACAACTTTTGTGGGGAGGGTGGGGGGAGGGGATAGAAAGGGATGGGAATGGAAAATAAAGGAGGAGGCAGCAATGCTTGATAAGAAATATACTTGTTATCTTGCTCATGTAATTGTAACCCCTCTGTACGGTATTTTCACAATACAAAAAAAAGAAAGCTAAATGCTGTTTTTTTTTTTTTTCTTTCTGATCATTGTACCTGAACTGTGGGGCCTTGGTGCTGTCCTTCAGCTCTTCAGCTCAAGTGCTCTACCACTTGAGCCATCATGCCATTTCTGGCTTTTTCTACTTATGTGGTACTGAGGAATCGAACCCAGGGCCTCATGCATGCAAGACAAGTGCTATAGCACTGAGCCACTTTCCTAGCCCAAGTTAAATGCTTTTTTTTTTTAAATTGTGAAAATACTGTACAGAGGGGTTACAATTACATGGGCAAGATAGTGAGTACATTTCTTATCAAGCATTGTAGCCTCCTCCTTTGTTTATCCTTCCCATCCCTTCCCAGCCTCCCCCGGCCCCCTCACCCAATCCCCCCCCCCCACCTTCCTTGTTAGTTACCTAAGAAGTATGAAAAATGGCATGAAAACAGAAACATACCAAGAATCTGACCTGTATTGACATCTACATTGAAATTTAAGCTATGTTGCTGAGAAAGTCATGTCTAGAGCAGTCCAGAGAGCCCTTCAAAGCACTCATGTGGCTGATATGAATTCCTAGTTAAAAGTGTCCAGTGGGTTCACTTTTCCCAACCTAGTTGGAGAGAGCAAGGAGTGCTTGAACCAATTAAAGCAGCATAAAGACAGCTCAGCTTCATAAAAAAGACAAAAATTTGTTGATACATTGTTATTTAGATTGTAACTCACTCTACTATTTTGAGGTGTCTGTTTAGAAATTCCTGTGTGTGTTTGTGTGTGTGTGTGTGTGTGTGTGTGTGTGTGTGTGTGCATGTGCACGTGTGTGCATGTGTACACGCTTGAACTCAGGGCATCAAACTTTTGCTTGCTTTCTCACTTGTGGGTGGCATTCTATTACTTGAGCTATTCCTTCACTTATGTTTTTTTGTTTAGTTGAAGACAAAAGTCTCAAGACAAAAGTTTGTCTAAGTTGGCACCAAATCGCAAGTCTCATATCTTACTCTCTTGTGTAGCTAGAATTATAAGTGTTAGTCCTTGGTTCCCTGTTGGAAATTCTCACTTTCTGATTTACTTATATCTGGGTTCTCATTCAGAAATGGTCATTTTCAAGATCCTTCTGGATTTTTTTCCTTCTCTTTTTTTATGTAAAGCCTAATTTTCTACACTCTTATCAGCCTCTATTTTCTTTTTTTAGGACCTCATTCACTCTCAACTATTTTGCAAACACTTCTTTAGTTCATCCCTTAAGTTTCCATCTTTGGAGACTAACTAGCCCCTAAATTGTGGGCTCATATTTTCACCTCCTACCAAATATCCTTTAGCATGTACACAGTTACCTCAAACTTGTTAGTTTTCCCACAAAAAATAGCATCCTGTACACTTCTCTGAATGTTGTTTCTCTTTTTCTTTACTTTTGTAATTTTACTTCACCAATTACTCATCCAAAGACCAATCTATTGATTTCATCAACTAAGTTTGATGTATATTAACAGTAATATATGATCATATAAAATAATTATTGAAATGAACTCAAGGAAACAGAAACATATTTTTTTTCTTTGTTGCTGTTTTGGTTTTCTTTTCCTTGTGTCTTGCTTGTTCATTTACCTGTTTTGTGAGGAGACATAGAAATGGAGGGACAAAGGGTGAACAAATGGAGCCATGGTATTCACTATACACTATGTTGAAAATGAACTGTACAACTTATAGGTGGGAATAGGAGGGAAAATCTGGGAGAGAGTAGGGGAACAGGTGATATTGTTACAAAAGAAACGTGCTCTTTTTCTTACTTATGTAATGGTAACCCCTCTGTATGTTACCTTTACAAAACAATAAAATTATAAAAAAAATACTTGACAACAAAACAAAAATAATAATGAAATGTCAATGATGGGAAATACTTTAATATCCAACATTGTGTTGCTGAAAGGTCATCACCGTATTTGGCTTAGTGTCATAGAACAAACCCTTAACAAAAGGAGAGTATCATTCATATGTACTGTATACTGCCTGAGTGGCCTTTGACAATGAAGTAAATTCTCTGAGCCTCTACTATCTGTCTCTGTAATAGAGATGATAATCATATCTTCCTCAAACTGAAAGTGGATGCAAGGTGATACATGGAGCTATAATTTTGCTAGCACTGTGTAACTCCTCAAAAGCTACTACATCCCTCTTGATTTCCCTCCATAGCATCTTAGAGTTGTTTTGATGATTTACTTGAGCTTGTGATAAACTATAAAAAAAACAAAAAATAAAGAAAAATATCACCAGGTCCTTGGTTAAGCAAATCATTATTAAATGTTAAATGTGTGTGACCTGGTATGTGTGTATATGTGTGTGTGTGTGTGTGTGTAGGAGAGTAGCATCTGAATAGTTGAATAAACTTTGTTTTGGCAGTATAAATGTCCAACTTACCTTTCCACTCTTCTCTGTTTCTGAGTCTTGTAATTAAATCAGAAACTAAAAGCTTATATGTACCAAAAGGTATAGATGAGGGAAGAGTTCTGATGGCTTTTACTGGTGGCTTTTGTCACCACCTATCACATTTGCTTATAAAAATCTCCTATACTTGCTGGGTGCCAGTCACTGATGCCTGTAATCCTAGCTACTCAGGAGGCTGAAATGTGAGCATCACAGTTCAAAGCCAGCCAGGGCTGGAAAGTCTGTGAGACTCTTATCTCCAATTAACAACCAGAAAACCAGAAGTAGTGCTGTAGTTCTAGTGGTAGAGCACTAGCCTTAAGCTGAAGAGCTCAGGGACAGGGCCTACACCCAGAATTCAAGCCCCATGACCGACAAAAAACGAAAAACAAATCTGAAACACCAATGGAGATAATTTTTTTTAAAGTGACATTAGACAAGTTTCAAATTTACTTATCGAACATATTCATTGAATCTTTTGCAACTTTGGTCAGTTTAAATCCTTCAATACTTATAAAACAATAGTAGCTATATTTATACATATTTTAAGTGTTAATAGTTGTGGGTTATATATTAATATGACGATACTAAACAGAAAACATCTATAGAATGTGGCCATTATTACTCTTGATGTGATTTTTTTTTAATTAGCAAAATGAAGTACCATTGTAGCAAATTGAATGCATGGAATATTCATGCCAATTGTATTTCTTTATATATTGGATTTGAAGTTTCTTGGTCTCTCATTGCAGATAAAGCAAGGTACTTTTAATCCCTGTGAGTGAAATACTTGCATCCTGATATCCTCACAGGAGTGAAGAGGGAAACTTAGAAGTATAGAAAAGAACTGGAGCCTGTGAAAATGGGGACACCTTAACTGCTTGTTAGTAGTACTATGTTGTGACTAAATCTTCCTTTTTACCCACTGTAGTGTGAAGAAAATAACAATGAAAATGACACTATGGGAGAGGGAAATGCATACCTCTCTAGTTCTCTTCCTCTGGGTTTCTGCCAACCTCTCATTTATCTGACTAGGAAGGATAATTATCCTTCCCTCTAATCTCTATAGTTCATGTTGTTTATTTATTATTTTAATTGGCAGTGGATCTCAGTGACAAAGCCTATCTCAGGCAATCAGGCATTACTATATACAGCACTCAGAAGGCCTAAGATCTGGTGCCAAATGATGAGCTAGTTTCATTAATAATACTAAAACGTACTCAGACAGCCCCTTATATCTAAATATTTTCCCCAGATGTTTTACACTTATTGTGTTAACAGACCTCTGCTCAAGCAGTTTGGACAAATAAACTAGCCATAAGGATGGTGGAGAAGCACTTTAGGGAAATCCCTGAAATGTCTTCATTTCCAGTTTCACCAACCAAAGGCATCTCCCACAGGAAACTGTGGGACTCTCCAGCTGTTGCTGCTCCATTAGAATCCATCCGTGTGTCCTGGACAGCAGAATTAGCTGGGAGGTATGGATAAATCTGGAAGATTTTTTTTATTTTAGAAAAGAGAAACAAAAATGGCCAGCCCAGAGAAAGGATTAGCAAATTGTGAATCCATTTCCCTTAGGTAAGGCACCTTGGGAAAATGCCTTTGTTCTTCATTCTTTGAACCAAAAGTAGAATAAATCATTGTGTCCATGCATGAAGAGCAAGGATCTGGAAGACTAAAAAAAAGAAAAAAAATCTTCCAAAAATGGCTCTTATCATTACGTGCATGCTTCTCAAACTAGAATGTGTGTGCTCCAGGGAACGGAAAATACAGAATTGAAGGTAGACTGTGCTGAAAAAGAAAAGAAGGGAATTTTTTTAAAATTCAGCATGCCTTGATGTACATTAAGACATTATAATAACAATTTAGGTCTCATCTTAAACAGCTGAGCATTTTTCCCATGTGATTTTATAGATGAAGGAAGTAACCCTCAAAGTGATTTAATAACTTTCCCACAGTCAGATACATAGTAAATAGGGAACTAGGTTGCAAGCTCAGGTTATCTGATTACCAAACCTTATTTCCAACTTCTCCTACAGAATCAATTATACTCAGATAATAATTTAAAGAGATAAGTTACTGAAACAATTGAATATGTTATATTTTTATCCTTAACATAATTTTACTGCTTTGCTTTAGGGTTTTGGTAACTTCAGAACATCTTGTACTTCAATGGTGGCTTGCTATGCATTGTCCTTTCCAGCTGGGGAATGTATGCACTGTTCTTACCAGCAAAGACATTCTTCAGTGGATTTTTGAAATGTGTTGTGGTAAACAATCGACAAAACATCATCTGGACCCAATACAAATAAATACTACATAAAGACTATAAACAGTCTAAGATGTAATTGGTGTTTTGGTAGCATTTAACTAGAATTGAGTCATATTGTGCTATCAATTTAGCCTTCCTGGAGAAAGGGGTTAAGCAGGCATGGAAAACTTGCTCTTTAGAAAACAGTATCTTATGTGGCCACAAGTTAACTATGTGTATATTAGAACATATGATGTAAATTGTAAAAGCTAAGTAGAATCTCTATTGTTTTTGTTGTTGTTGCTGCTGGTTGTGGAGTCTGAACTCAGGGTCTGCTCGCTGGCCCTCAGCTCTTCAGCTCAAGGCTAGCGTTCTACCATTTGAACCACATGACCACTTCTGGCTTTTTCTGCTTATATGGTGCTGAGGAATCAAACCCAGGGCCTCATGCATTCAAGGTAAACACTCTACCACTGAGCCATCTTCCCAGCCCCATTTAGAATCTCTTTTAATCACCTAAGTAACCATGTTGGCTTTCATGCCTGGCTCAGGAATCTAGTATAACAAACAGTTTGCCTAGGCATGTACAGAGAAAGAAGGTAGACCACTTAGGCTCCTGATTATTGTAGTTGATGATACAGAGCTAAAGACAGAGCCACATGTAGGAGTGCCACTTTTCATGCCATAGTGACAGAAGATGGCCAGTAGATGATCAGAATTCTGGAAGTAATGTTAGTAGCTTCTTCCTTGTCTTGGAAAATGAAAGACTAGAAAAGCAGCACAGAGTTGGCAACAATCTTTGGTATCTTTATTCCCAACCCTTCCCCTTCGTGGTTCAGTCTGTAACAGAGCTTACTTTAACATCCACTCCTACAATTACTTACCAAATGATACAGATGTTTCCATCCTATGCAGTGGGAACATCATACTATTGGGTTTTTAGGAGAGGCTACACCTCATCCTCACATATCTACAAACAAGGCCTAATCAACCAATTACATCTACCTTCAACCAGAATCATGGAGAGCTGAACCAAGTACCTAAGAAATCTCTTAAGTAAGTCTGGACAATAGCATGAAAGACATTTTTTTCAGATAACTCACAACTTCATTGCTGTAGAATGAACTGCCTCTCTTTCCTTAACCAAATCTCCAAACACAAAATTAAAAACTAAAAACTCTCTCTTTCTCTCTCTCCATATATATACAGAGACATATATGAATATAAAGTTAACCTTCTTTTAACCCCTGAGGAAAATGGGACAAGCTACTCAAATTCCTCCTTTAATAACTCTTTTTTTAGAAGCAGCATGGGCCACATCTTCAACAGCTGTTTCATAGGTCACTGTCCTCTAAAATAGACCTATCTTCTGAACACCTCTCATGTTGACTAAGCAATATCCTGAGGCTAAGAGTGAGAATGTGTTCATTTCTCCAGAGTTCAGTGTTGCAGCAATCACTGGAGTTTAGAGCAGCACCAGTCATAAGCAACAAAAGTTAGGATGGCAGTATTCAGTTACTGCAGCGAAAGATGTTTCCCACAAAGGTGATGTTCTCTGTTTTCATCTAAATGCTTTCATATCCAAGCAAAGACACACATGTGGGAGGAGAACATAGTTACTTCTGTATTTTCACTTTACCAAGATGTTATAGGGGTGCATTGTCATATGGTCTTCAAACAGTTGTGATGACAGGGACTTCTCTTGGTGGTGGAAGAACTCCTAATAGCCCTGCATTTCTGCAAATGTTCTCAAGTCTGTCATTCAAAGATTCATTAATAAACATGTAAGTATGTTCTTTCTCAAGAAAATACACCCTATTTGCCTATGCTTGTTCAATTCTTCAGGCCATGGTTAACCTTCACCATTCAATGGGGCATAAAAGCTCTACTTTCTATTAAACATGAAGTCTACTTACCTTGGTGTTATGAATGAGATTGTCACCCCAGAGTTCATGTGTGTGAGGCTAGGTCTTCTTTGTGGTAGTGTTTAAATGGTAGACTGACACATCTATAAAAGTCTCTCCATTCTAATTCAGATCTAAGATAAATGCTGGATTCACTGAGAGAAATTTAGTAGGTAAAGAAAACAAAATGAGCAATCTCCTTGCCTTTTTTTGGTCCAGCATAAACAACCATAGATCCATAAATCACTCACTGTAGTAATTTAGTGTCTTGCATATTCTGAAGGTCCAGCCTGAAATGGTTGGGATCAGGATGGAGAATGGAACAGCAAACTATGATGACAAGGATCTTTTGTGAATCATTGTTTGAAAGTCATATGACTAGAGTTTCTATGTGAAATGTGTATTCTCTCTCTGGACATGCAATTTACTTATGCAAGAAGGACAGCTGCTCTTTTTCCCAGGAATCCAATGGGATCACCATAAATTTCCCACTTTTTGTTTCCGCTCAATTATTTTTAAGATTACTATATACAGGAGCTTCATTTCTCAGTGTTGTGGATTGTTCTATACTCTAGGTTCATATTTAGGTGTATATTTACAGGTGCTATCTTTTTCACCATTTCATTCATCATGGCTATTTTATTGTAAGGAAAAACCTGTCCAAAGTTATCCTTACCTCTGATTAAAAATATTTACAGGGATGCACAGTAACGAAGAGTATGGTTAACCATAAAATTAAGGCCGTACTGACTTACAATCAAAACCAACAGTAGGTTTCTAGAACAAAAGCTCAGAGACAGCACCAGGCTCTGAGTTCAAGCCCTATTACTGGCACCAAAATAAAAATAAATAAATAAATGAAAAAGTTTGGCCACAAGTCACAAGCTGTTACTCTGTTTACACATGTGTCCATCTCTAGAGGGAGAAGAGAGGCTTGGAAAAGACCTATGACATTGTGTACTAAAGTAGGTCCCACTGGAGTCTGCTGACTATATGAAGACAGGAAAAGGGAGAGAAAGAACTTGGTGTAAGTGCCTGACAACACACTATAGTGAAAATTACCAGTTAATACACTGGTCCTCTTTAAATGTAATTTAAATTTGCCTTGGAGGATGAATGTGTGGAGAGGTGATTAGAAGAGATGACTTCTGCGCTCTTGGTTGGTAAACCAATGAGAGAGAAAAGAAAGTAAGAGCAGTGTTCAGTTTTATTCAATGGGACATGGTAGAATGACACAGAGAAAGATGATGGCCTTAAGGATAGAAAGAATGAATTTCCAATGACATCTAGTTTGTAAATAGGCAACACAAATATTTCTCCATGTCCTCCTCTGATTGACGGCAGAGCCTACTTGCAGACTATGTTTCCAGGTTGAAGGACTTTTAAGATCAAACAGAAATTAGGAATTTAATATTCTCTCCTTAAGTGTTAGTGCCATTTCCTCCCAAGTGTGGAGAGTACTAAAACAAACATCAATATGGATAGTATTCAGCCTGCAGGCTGACTGTTTAAAACTACGCTGAATCTAATGGCTTAGAGTTTACAATAAGAGCATAAGCATATGAATTCAGCCAGCAGGTTAAGAATATAGAAATAGAGCCTACTTTTATGTTTAACACAATCCCATATGGCATTCTGTTGTAGCTCATTATAAATATTCATTGTGCATTTTGTGTGAGTGGCACTGTGCTAGATAGAGAAGATTCAATGATAAATAAGAGATAAGGTCTCTTTTCTCATGGGAAAGGGACAGAGTAAAATACAAATAAAATTGAATTCAATCTGCATTTTACTAAATACAGGGAGGCAAAGAAGTCTATATAAGGTCACTTTTATTTTCAACACTAGTTTTTTTTTGTTTTTTGTTTTGTTTTGTTTTGTTTTTAACTCACAGATTCATGTTTGCAAGGTTGAAACTCTACCACTTGTGATTCTTGTCCAGTCTGGCTTTTTTTGCTGGCTATTCTTGAAAGAAGATCTTGTAAAATTTTCTGTTTAGTCTAGTTTCAAGATCATTATCTTACTTTTCTGAGTAAGGAGTACAGGTATAGTCACTAAATATCTAGTTGTTGAAATATCATTCTTATCAAGCTAATTCATATGTAAGTTAAGATTTAAAACTTTTAAGCTTATATAATTTTCCACAAGAAGACAATATTATCCCACATGGAAACTGGAGTTGGTGATTCAGTAGGATAAAGGGTTAAATGACAAGAGAAATGGTTGAAGAGCTAGGGAGACACAGAGTCCTTATGGGCCTTTGAGAATACTGAGTCCATATTGAAAAAATAAATATAAATATACACACACATATATATATGTGTATATATTTATATATATACACATATATATACATACACACACATATATGTGTGTGTGTGTGTGTATGCCCCAAACTGTGCTGGGAATGTGGCTTAATGGTAAAGTGCTTACCTAGCATGCATGAAGCCCTGGGTTTGATATCTCAGTACCACATAAACAGAAAAATCTAGAAGCGGTGCTGTGGCTCAAGTGGTAGAGTGCTAGCCTTGAGCAAAAGAAGCTCACGGACAGTGCCCAGACCCTGAGTTCAAGCCCCAGGACTGATAAAAAAGAAATATATGTATCATTTGGTGGGTGGGCATGGCAATGAACGTTTTGTAATAATCTGTATAGCCTCATTTTAGCCACAGATAGACTGGAAAGAGCAAGACAAAGCAGAGAGCAAGCAAACAGAATGCTATGACTAAGATAAAGATAGATGATAAAGTGTCTAGTATAACTATTTTAATGATCAGTGTAGGTGAGCAGAGAATCAAAAAGTCGGGGGATCAGAATCTCCAGGTATGCTCTAGTAGGAGGGAGTAAAGACAAGGTTTCCTTAAAGTGTAAAGTGATTGATGGATTCAGGGATGCTAGACAGAAATACGAGAAGAAGGGCAAGTACATCTGTTCCTCAAGGTCTTGCTAATTTTCTCAGAATTCTCCACTTATCCAGAGGCAGAGAAGCCAGTGAGGAAGATCAGTTCAGAGTTAGGGTTTCATGACACCGTAAAGGATTAAAATGATCTTGTGTGACAGAGAGAAAACAGGAGAAGAATAATGGACAGGAAATAAGCATAGGGACTTGGAAGGACTGGAGGCTAGACTTCCTGACCTCAGCATTTAAGGAGCTTAGAAATTGGAAGTATTATTCTCATTATGGATATGTGAAGAGTAGAATGTTAAACATACTAGAATTTAATAGTTCTTTTTGAATCCACCGGACAATTAACACTGCCAGATAGACTTCTGTCCTCTCTGTATAAACGAAGAGGCAAGCAGATAGAATAAAACCAGCACAGATGATGAGGACTAGGAACATCTTAAGGAAGCCAAAGCCACAGTGGGAAATATAATAAGCAAATTGCTAGAGTCTAAGTGTTGGCAATGTGAGTATGAGGCGCACCCCCACTCTCTAGTGACGTGTTGCTTCCAGCAGCTCTCAATCAAGTGCTCACAATAAAGAGTTCTCTTAACCTTCAGCAAATAAACAGCTGCACCTGGCTATACCCCCACTGTCTCACCTGAGGAGGGGGTAAATAAGAAAGATGAAGGTATATAATGAGACCAAAGCACAGAATTATACTGTCTGCTAATCTAAATATGGTTGAATATCCCAAAATATGGAGGAATATCCTGAGAAAGCTATAAGGATGGGGTAGAAGAAATATGCTATAAAGTTTAATATTTCAGAGATCAAACATTTTAATGTTTTAGTGACAGATACTGAATGTAAAGGTTCTGCCTCATCTAAAAAAGTATCTGACAAAAATATTTCAACTCTAGAGCAGGTAGAAATAAAAGAATTACATGCAAAGATTACAAAGGAGCTAAAAGATTTTACTCACTGGCCAAATAAAATAGATTAACATTTATTTAAAGCCAAGCTATCAAACAAGGGGGCCAAAAAATGTCTAATGGTCAATTTGTGGTAGGTTGATACAATCTTTCCATAATGATAACGAAATATATACAGACTAATATCAGCATGACAAAATTCAGAGATAAATCACTATCTAGATGTTCCTGATCAGCTAGAAATCTGTGAAGATTTATTATTTTAGGGTTTAGAATTAATCAGGTAATACTGTAATTTTTGGTTTATCTTGGGGTACCAAACATCATTTTACCTGTTAACCAGTTCTATTTCTCCCACTATTTTATGAAATATTTTAATCATTTCAGAGATAAAGGATGAAGGTATAGTTTTGTTTTATTCTACGTGTCGCTTCTGTTTGGAAGTTGAATAAAAAGTACGGCAATTAACAATTCTTCCTCTATCAAATCTGGTCCTAATGAACACAAAATTATTTGTACTTTTATAAAAAGCAGACAATGAGAATCAACTGAATATAGCAAGGTCCTTATATAGCTATATGATATAGACTGATTTACAGAAATAAATGTTCCTGGATTTTACCTAGGAGATACTTTCCTGGAGTAAATATATCCATTAAAATACTGCAAATATTACTTCATTATTTTGTGTTGTCACCCAGACGTACTTCTTAGTGTTTTATTTTAGAAAACCATAAAACAGATTGCCAAACAAAATATAAGACATATTTCCATGGCTTTCTAGATTATTTTATATTCTTCATATTTGAATGAAAAGTATTTTATGATAGTATGTGTGTGGCTTTTGTAACAGCTGCTATTTATAAGTTAATGCTTCCTGTAGCAAAAAATAGTAACATCACACTTAAGATTGATACACACATATAGATACATGTACACATCTGTACATTTGTATCAAATACACACACATATACACAATCACACATAAAATAACAGTCAAGAATTATTAGCTAAATGCTTTCGAAGATGGTGGAGGAGAAGCTGGAATCTGAACAAGCTCTCGCATAGAAAGCAGTTTTAGAGTTCCAGTGAACAGTCCTAAGCCAGAGAATCACACCAAGTGTGCCATCACAGGACAGAGAGTTAGTCAAGAGAGGGGAAGCCAAGGCAAGGAGACACATCTGAGCACTTGCCAGCAACCGCTGCAGCGGCGGCAGGGTCGCGGCGGCCACTGCCACTGCAGCCGCGATCATACCTGAGACACAGAGAGTCCAGGATGAAGGAGCCAGACGCAGCGGATGAGTGGATTCTACTCAACACTAGCAAGAACCGACAAGGAGCAGACATCTTCATCCTGCAGTTTGCAGACCAGAGACAACCCAGGAACCAAGACTCGGCGTGAGTAGAAGCCCGACATCCTCACTCCTTCTCAGGGAGCAGAGGAGGGAAGGCCACCCCTCCCCTCCCCAGCACCGGTGATCTCCATCTTGGATACCGACAAAGCTCAGAGGAGCTGCCAGCTCCAGCTCAGGCCTTGGAATAAAATGAGTCATTTAGCAGGTCACAAGAACTTAACGGCGAAGTGACCTCACAGACTCAGTTCCATCCAGGGAAAAGTCACCCAGCTCAGGCGCCAGCCATTGGAGTGGCTCTCCTCACTGGGTAACCAGAGCCAGAGGCTGCCCCTCCCTCTAGCAGCCTCCACAATCAATTGAAAAACAGAAACCCTGAGAATAGCTCCAGGCTGGGCTCTGTGAGATTTTTCACAAAATAGCCCCAGGGAAAAGCTACTGTTTGTTGAAAGGCCTCAACTCTACCCAGAACCTAGCCTCATCACTGCATCCCCCTCTTTTGTGATTCTCAAAACAGATCACCCTCCCATTAAACTAACCTGGGAGGGGGATCTCAAAATCTTGGGTAAAGCAGAGCATTTTTCTGCCTGTTCGAACAAACTGACTTAAGAAACCAATCAAGCCACAGGACCTCAAGCTGACCAGAGACTCCAACAAGAGGCTGGTTACACACAAAAGGGAGATACAGGATTCTTTCCACCCCTCCCAAAAAAAAAAAAGCTCAAAGAACTTTTTTTTTTCCATCTTCTTCTTTTTTTTTTTGGTACCTTATATATATATATATATATATATATATATATAAGGTACCAAAAAAATTTATATATATATATATATATATATATATATATAAATTTTTCTTTTCCTTTTCTAAAACTTTTATTAATCTTTAATTTTTGCCTCTTTTGAAAAAATAATTGTTTTCCAGTAACTTTTTTTTTTCCTCTTATAATTTTTATTTTAGGAATACATGAATGTGCTTTTTCCTTCCTTTTCTTATCTTCTTTCTCTTTTTCTTTCTTTCTTAATTATCTTTTTGTTTTTTGTCTAGCTCTACTGAACTTCTGATCTTTTCTTCTCCCTTTCCTATCCTTTTCACCTTTTCCTCTCTTTTGTTCTTCTTTATGTAACTTAACTCTTGTCCTGCACATCCTCAGATAAACCCGTAGTTAACTAGTAGACCCTATCCCCCATTGTGTACACACTTAATCCACAAATTTATTACTCAATTCAAAACCTCTGAGACTTAAATTCCTTAATAGCAGTACTACCTCTTTATACCTATATAACATTTTAAGCATTTTTTTAAGTTTTTCACTTCTCCTCTATGTCCCTCCCCTTCTCTCTATATATTCTCATTCCTCTCTAAATAGATGGTCTTTTAATCTCTATAATAACATTAATTTTTATGTTTCTATTTTTTTTTCTGGTCTCTTTTCATTCCCCTTTCCCTTTCTTCTTTTCCTCTCTCTCTCTCTACTTGCATCCTACCCAACCTATTTCCTGCATTGTGATTAGGACATAGTTAACTCTCCCTGTGCCTCCCCACACCAATCTATCCCTATTTTTTACCCACATCTCTCCCTAACCCTAATAATTTCTGGTTTTCCAAATTCTTCTCTGCGGTTCGAAGTCCTTTAACATATAGTTGTTTGATGTCGAATAGATGTATCTATTGAACTAGATTGTATCTGTAGACTATTGACTGTACAAATGCAAACTTTGGTTGATGGTTGCCTTAAGATAGTGTTCTAGCACAAAACTGGTGCTATCTTCATCTCAAATGGGCAGAGTAAGCCGGAAAAACACAAGAAAAATGGCAAATTCGAGTATCTCAATTCCCAATCTTGATAATCAGGGGTCAGAACAGATAATGAATAATCCAGAGGAGAGTTCCCAAATAGCTCTACAAACACTGGTGGCAAACATGATAAATGAGAAGTTTGACAACTTACAAAGGACTCTGTATGAGTGTGATAGGGAGAGAGAGGAGGCATCCCAGAAGTTTATACAGGAATATCATAAGCGTGAGGAAGCTACTCAAAAACTGACACAGGATTTACGTGAACAACTTTAGAATACTCAAAGAGAAAGGGAGGAATGGCGTGAGCAGGCTAAGAACACTCAAAGAGAACTGCAGGAATCCCACGAACGGGAGGAAAGAGAACTGCAGGAATCCCAGGAACGGGAGGAAGCTAATCAAAGAGTAATACAGGAATTGAGAGACCAGGTAGAGAACACACAATGATCACTAAAGGCATTCATGGAATCCATTAACAAAGAGCTGAAGGAAGTCAGGGAGACCACAAAGGGAATGCTGAATGGAACCCAACAGAAGAAATGGGAGTCTAAAGAAACCATAACCAATCAACTAAGTGATTTGAGAACAAACACTGAACACCAAATTAAGGAAGTAAAGAAATTCATACAAGACCTAAAACAGAGCATCAACAAAGAACTTGAAGCCATCAAAGCTGACCAACTAGAAGGAAAAGAGATAAAATAAAAAGTAGAGAGTCTTGACAGCAGGTTAGACCATGCAGAAGATCGAATCTCAGGGATTGAAGACAGCCTAGATATTATAGAGAAAGAACATACAACCATCCAAGACAAGTCCAAGAAATATGATTGATCTATCCAACACCTGGAAGACACCATCAGAAGGCCTAATCTAAGGATAATGGGTGTAGAGGAGCACCTAGAAACAGAAGTTAACGGTGTAGGAAATTTGTTTAACAGGATCCTAGCAGAGAACTTCCCAAACATGCAAAAAGATAGGCCTATTCAGATACAAGAAGCCTTTAGAACCCCAAATAGACCAGACCAGAATAGTACATCCCACCGTCACATTATAATCCACACAGGATCAACTCAGACCAAGGAAAAGATCCTTAAAGCTGTCAAGGAGAAAAGGGTAATCACCTATAAAGGGAAACCAGTTAGAATCACCTCAGATTTCTCAGCAGAGACAATCAAAGCAAGAAGAGCCTGGAATGATGTATGCCATGCCCTAAAAACAAACAACTATCAACCAAAAATACTGTACCCAGCTAAACTCTCCTTCATAACTGAAGGCCAAATAAAAACCTTCCATAGCAAAGAAAAATTGAAACAATACATCTCCACCAAACCAGCCCTACAAAAGATTCTTAAAGATGTCCTACACATAGAAAACCAACAAGACCGCAATAAAGGCCAAGAAACTGCACCCAAACTGAGAATCCAAGAACCATAGGAGGAACCCAGTTTTCGCAGCCCCCAAGAAGGTGGATAATATGGCAGGAACTCCCAAATACCTCTCAGTCCTATCTATCAACATTAACGGACTGAACTCGCCAATTAAGCGACATAGACTGTCTAGTTGGATTAAAAAACAAGACCCTTCCATCTGCTGCCTGCAGGAGTCACATCTTGCCCGTAAAAACAAATGCATTTTCAAAGTTAAAGGCTGGAATAAAGTCTACCAAGCAAACGGCCCCCATAAACAGGCGGGAGTTGCAATCCTAATATCAGATAAAATAGACTTCAAATTAAAATTCGTGAGAAGAGATAAAGAAGGTTGCTACATACTAATTAAAGGATCTCTCCTTCAGGAGGATATTACAATTCTAAATATCTATTCGCCAAACAATGGAGCACCCAAATTTATCAAAGAAACACTACTTTCCCTCAAATCCCATATCGATCCAAAGACATTAATTGTTGGGGATTTTAACACACCACTCTCCCCACTAGATAGATCAACTCGGCAAAAACTCAACAGAGAAACCGCAGATCTAAACAGCTGCATAGATCAACTATACTTAACAGACATCTACCGAACATTTCGCCCAGCAGCCTCAGAATACACGTTTTTCTCAGCAGCACATGGAACGTTTTCTAAAATAGACCACATTTTAGGCCACAAAGCAAACTTGTCTAAATTCAGAAACATTGAAGTTATACCTTGCATTCTCGCTGACCACAAGGGAATAAAAGTAGAACTCAACACCAAAAGCCACCAAAGAAAGTCCGGTATCACATGGAGGCTGAACAACACACTGCTGAATCATGAGTGGGTCATGGAAGAGATTAGAAAGGAAATTCAAATGTTCATGCTATTCAACGAAAATGAACACACAAATTACCAGCTCCTCTGGGACACAGCAAAGGCAGTACTCAGAGGCAAGTTTATAGCTCTGAGCTCCTACATCAACAAATTGGAAAGATCTGAAACTAACAATTTAATGACACATCTAAACCTCCTTGAAAAAGAGCAGCAAGATAAACCCCAATCCAGTAGATGGAAAGAAATAATCAAAATTAAATTAGAATTAAATGAATTAGAATCCAAAAAAACTATAGAAAGAATCAACAAAACAAAGAGTTGGTTCTTCGAAAAACTTAACAAAATTGACAGACCCTTAGCAAATCTTCTCAGAAAAAGAAGAGAACACACCCAAATTAATAAACTCAGAGATGAGAATGGAAACATCACCACGGAAACAACCAATATTCAGAACATTATAAGGGAATACTTCTCAAAACTTTATGCTAATAAGTTTGAGAACGTGACAGAAATGGACCTCTTCCTAGCAAATATTGACATGCCAAAAGTAAACCAAGATGAGTTAAACTATCTTAACAGGCCCATATCAAGCATTGAAATAGAAACAGCAATAAGAGACCTCCCAGCTGAGAAAAGTCCAGGACCAGATGGTGTTACAGCGGAATTTTACAAGGCCTTCAAAGCAGAGCTCACACCAATTCTCCTCCAACTCTTCAATGAAATTGAAAGAGAAAGCTCACTACCGAACACATTCTATGAAGCCATCATAACCCTCATCCCAAAACCAGGCAGGGACTCATCAAAGAAAGAGAACTATAGACCCATTTCTTTGATGAACATTGATGCAAAACTTCTCAACAAAATTTTGGCCAACCGACTTCAAAAATTCATCCAAAAAATCATACACCACGATCAAACAGGATTCATTTCAGGGATGCAAAGCTGGTTCAATATATGCAAATCAATTAATATTATTCATCACATCAACAGGAGCAAGAATAAGAACCACATGGTTATCTCAATAGACGCAGAAAAAGCATTCGACAAGATCCAACACCCCTTTATGATGAAGGTTTTGGAAAAATTAGGAATCCATGGAACATTCCTCAACACAATAAAGGCTGTATATGACAAACCTACAGCTAGCATTATACTCAATGGTGAAAAACTAAAGCCATTTCCTCTTAACTCAGGAACAAGACAAGGATGCCCACTCTCTCCACTTCTCTTCAATCTAGTATTAGAATGCCTAGTTACTGCAATAAGACAAGATGCAGACATAAAGTGGATCCAAATAGGGAGAGAAGAAATAAAACTCTCTCTCTTTGCAGATGACATGATCTTGTATTTAAAGAATCCCATAGACTCCACTCCCAAATTACTCAAGCTGATTCAAAACTTTGGCAAATTAGCAGGTTATAAAATTAAACCCCAAAAATCAATGGCTTTTCTGTATGCCAACAATGAGAAAAGTGTGGCTGAAATTAGGAAAGCAACTCCATTTGTAATAGCCCCACAAAAAATAAAATACCTAGGAATTAACTTAACTAAAGAAGTGAAGGACCTCTATGATGAAAACTTTAAAATCTTGAAAAAGGAAATCAACACAGAACTTAAAAAATGGCAAAACCTCCCATGCTCCTGGATTGGAAAGATTAACATCATGAAAATGGCAATACTTCCCAAGGCTATCTACAAATTCAACGCAATACCTATCAAAATTCCACCCTCATTCTTCAAGGAAATAGAAGAGGCAATCCAAAAATTCATATGGAACAATAAAAGACCCCAAATAGCAAAAACGCTCCTCAACGGAAAGAACACTGCTGGAGGAATATCAGTACCAAATTTCCAACTTTACTATAAAGCCATAGTAATCAAAACAGCTTGGTATTGGCATAAGAACAGACCAATGGAATAGAATTGAAAACCCAGAAATGAACCTACAGACCTATAGCCATCTAATCTTCGATAAGGGAGCTAAAACAATAGAATGGAAGACAGACAGCCTCTTCAGTAAATGGTGCTGGCAAAACTGGTTAACTACATGTAGAAAACTAAAGCTAGATCCTTATTTATCACCCTGCACCAGAATCAACTCCAAATGGATCAAAGACCTTGAAGTCAAAGCAGACACTCTGAAAACATTACAGGATGGAATAGGAGAAACCCTAGGTCTCCTTGGCTCATGCCGAAATTTTCTGAATAGAGACCCGGAAACACAACAAATCAAAGAAAGGTTGGACAAATGGGATTGCATAAAGTTGCAGAGCTTCTGCAGGGCAAATGACATAGCTAGCAAGATCAATAGAAAGCCCACAGATTGGGAGAAGATCTTTACTAGCCATACAACGGACAAGGGTCTCATATCTAAAATATACTTGGAACTCAAAAAATTAAATCCCCCAACAACAAATCCTCAAAGAAACAACTGCCCAATAAATAAGTGGGTGAAAGGCTTAAAGAGAAGCTTCTCTGAAGAAGAAAGAAGGATGGCCAATAGACACATGAAGAAATATTCAACATCCCTAGCCATAAAAGAAATGCAAATCAAAACAACATTGAGATATCACCTCCCTCCAGTTAGAACAGCAAAAATCAAGAACTCTAACATCAATAGATGCTGGAGGGGATATGGACAGAAAGGAACCTTAGTTCATTGTTGGTGGGAATGTAAACTTGTTCAACCACTTTGGAAAGCAGTATGGAGGTTCCTCAAAAGACTTCACATAGAACTCCCCTATGACCCAGCAATCCCGCTTTTGGGCATTTAGCCAAATGTTTACAAAAAAGACCACACTAAAGCTACCAGCACAACTATGTTTATTGCAGCATTATTAACCATAGCTAAGATATGGAACCAACCCAGATGCCCCTCAGTAGATGAATGGATCAAGAAAATGTGGTATATATACACAATGGAATTCTATGCCTCCATCAGAAAGAATGACATTTCCCCATTTGTTAGGAAATGGAAAGGCTTGGAAAAAATTATATTAAGTGAAGTAAGCCAGGCCCAAAGAAACATAGGTCCCATGGTTTCCCTTATTTGCAATATGTAGTATATGTATGAGTCAAGCGGAAAAGTTCAGATAATGTGGTGTCAGGAAAATGAACCCTTAGATATGTATTTTAATGTTTTTTTTCTTTCATGCATGTGTTTCTAACGCATTTATAAGATTATCTCTTTGTTGCTTTGTATGTCCCTCCCCCACAGTATAACCCCTGCTTTCACTATATTTGATGTCAGTATAACTTGTGGAGGAGATGGGGAAAAACCAGTTGTTTAAGGATACAGGTGGACCTGTTGCAACAATGAGAAGTACAAGTTGTCATGTCCAAAACGAGTTTTACAATGTCGGTGTGGTGGGGGGAAGGCCGGGGAAGGAGAAGGATTGGGAGATTGGGGGTGAGGGGGGAGGCTGGGAAGGGAGGTGAAGGGTAAACAAAGGAGGAGGCTGCAATGCTTGGTAAGAAATGTACGCATTATCCTGCCCATGTAATTGTAACCCCTCTGTACAGTATGTTCTCAAATAAAATAAAATAAAATTAAAAATAATTATTAGCTATTGTGGTATATACAGTTATATATGATGTGCACTAAGAAGATGCTTACTGTATACCTACCTGCCTATGGTGCTAATTACAATAATAGAGCAAAGGCTTTGCATGTTACCTAAAGTCACCTTAGATCTGTTACGGAATGAAAGTTATATGATAATATGACTGACAAACCAAGATCCAACATGACAAAATTCAGGATTGTTCTCAATAGAATAGTTAATCTCAGAGACAAAAGAGAATTAAAAGTTACAAATGGGAGGCTGGGAATGTGGCTTAGTGGTAGAATGCTTGCCTAGCATGCATGAAACCCTGGGTTCAATTCCTCAGTGTACCAGAAAAAGCCAGAAGTGGCATTGTGGCTCAAGTGGTAAAGTATTAGCCTTGAGCACAGAGAGGCTCAAGGACAGTGCCCAGGACCGGAGTTTAAGCTCTAGAACTGGCAAAAAAAATTACAAATGAAAAAAGATGTGACTATTTTTATTTTTTTTTCAATGGCAAGTAAAAATGAGAGGAAAAATAAAACTGGGGTAAGCTGGAGACAGCTAATACAGAGGAGAGGATTTAATAGGTGGAAATTCCCGTAGTGGGTTATTAATGGGGATAGGAATGAGTATGAATGTAGAAAGTAGATTTCCTAGGGAGGACCAAAAAGAGGAAGTGAAGCCAGCAAAATTAAAAAGATTCTTATAAAATGCAAGATCTAAGGAAGAGCTTTGACTTCATACTAAAAGAAAGTTGAGGGGTTAGTTAAAATATCCAATGGGGATCCCAACACCTGTGGCTCATGCCTGTAACCCGAGCTACTCAGGAGGCTGAGATCTGAGGATCAAATTTGAAGCCAGCACAGGCAGGAAAGTCCATGAAACTCTTATCGCCAATAAATTACTCAGAGAAAACTGGAAGTAGTGCTGTGGCTCAAGTGGTAAAGTGCTAGGCTTGAGCACAAAGAGGCTTAGGGATAGTGCCCAGGCCCAGAGTTCAAGCCCCAGGACCAGAAAAAATATAATCAAGATTACATGGGGAAACTAATCATAATTATTCAATAATTGAAATAAAAGAAAAAGAATTTTCACATTAGTAAAGAGAAAGAAAGGGAAAAAAACCCTCCCAATTTTTATTCTTTCTGTTCTGTCAACACATCTGCCATGGCTGCTAAACATGACCATTAGCAGCTTATGGAATTATTTTCTACTGACAAAGTGTTGTTTTTTTTTTTGTCTGTCCTATCATTAACACCCTTGGAGAGGAGTTTTAAGCCTCTTTTCCTGTCACTAATGTCTTTTGAATTCATGCTCTCCCTGCTACTTCTCTTATGCTGGTTCTTACTTTAATCAAAATTATCTGCCTTGCATTATAAATATTCCCTTAGTGTGCCTATCAAATATTATTGAACACCCACCATGAGTCGGACATTTTGTTCAGTTCTAGGCTGTAAAAATGCCCTTAAGTTTCCTATAACCCATTGGTGACAGATACTGGCCAGTAAATATAATAAAGGATGAGTGCATGATACCTCAAGGTCCCCATTTGATAAAGAGGCATAAAGAAGAGAATGGTAAACTATACTTGAAATTTGTCTAGAAACGGCACACAAACAGACACAGAAATCAAGACTGGTGTTGCATGTCTATGTTACACAAGAAAAAAAAAAAACAATTGAAGTCCAGGTCAGTCCCAACAAAAGGAAGGCCTTATTTGAAAAATAATCAAAGCATAAAACATGTTGGAGGCATGGCTCAAGTGGGAGTATGCCTGTTAAGCTTCTGAATTCAAACTCTAGTAGCATAAAACAAACAGTAGGGGCTGTGAAGGTGGCTCAGTGGTAGAGCACTTGCCTTCCATGCATGAGACCCTGGGTTCAATTCCTCAGCACCACATAAGCAGGAAAAACTGGAAGTGGTGCTGTGGCTCATGTGGTAGAGCACTAGCCTTAAGCTGAAGAGCTGAGGGACAGAGCCCAGGCCCAGAGTTCAGGCCCCATGACTGGCAAAAAATAAAAAATAAAAATAAAATAAAAATATAGTGATGGAAGCTCTTGATGCTATTGAAAATGAAGGTTGAAATCATCGAATGAAGTAACAAGGAATGAAAATAGTGAAGGGCATCATAAGCAGAACTGAAGTTCTGCTGAACATGTCTGTCTGTTCTATCATATGAAAATTACTTGAAAGACCTGAGTGAAAAATATTACATGCATGTGAACATGTACACACACACACAAACACAAGCATACAAGCTTCTATCAATTATCTTCCTTACCAACACTTCATTCAACATGTTGTACATAGTCGGTTCTTCACCAATATTTATTGAAAAAAATGTGCAATAAATTATAGATTTGCCAGCTTCTACATATGGTAAAAATATGGAATGAGCTTTTTGTCTAAGGAAAGAGTGACTGCCAAGTTCTTTCCTAGTGCTGTGTTTGTTAAGCTAAAGTAATAACCAGGAACTCCTGCCAGCACAGAATATTATATAAATCAATACTAAGAAGCAATATTATTGTACACCATCTTGCTTTTTGGCTTTTCTTTTAGGCCTCCTGAAGTCTGGTTACAAATAGATCATTTATACTTGCACATTTATTTTTTATAGTTTTCATAATGAAAATTCGATTCTCACCATTTCTGTGCGCATACTCAGCTTTTATAAGTGAGACTATGGAGATGATGAGTTGTTCTAAGTTGTAATGCAAATTGCTTTGTGCACTAAAAAGGCATTGCTTTCCCCCTGTAAATGTTTTATTTGCATTTTAAGACTCATAAAACTCTATTAACCATCGTTCTATTATTTTGGCAATTTTCTCATTTAGAGTTTTGAGGGCACAAATAAAAATTCATTTCTTAAGTTATTATGGATATTTACAATAACTTTTAAGAAAAGTCTCTAATAAACAATATTACAAAAGCAACAGCAGAGAGAGACAGAGACAGAAAGAGGAAGAAAATCTAGAATCCCATTTCTCTAATGCACCGTTTGCATTTACAAGGGTTATTTTTAGGTTCCCATGTTTTCATTGGTTATTGAATAGTACCATGGAATTGGTGTTTTTTGAGCAGAGCAGTAAGTCTCATCCTTTCCATAATATAATCATATTCTTGGCTACAAGACATCAGATGATTTCCAAAGTTCATCTTCTATGAGATTTCTCTCTCCTATCACAGGCTGTTCTCAAAGGCCTAGTAAAGGGGCACTTCAGTGGATGGTTGCCTTCCCAGAAAAAATGAGATCACTGTGCAAAATATTACCTTTTGAGAGAAGTCAAGAAGGAAAAAAAGAGGTATACTAAGGACAGAGACAGAAGGGTACACATTCTGAGAGAGCTGGAAGACTGCACAGCAGTGTGACTGTGTTGATTTCAGATGCTCAGTGTTCATGTAGTCAGGACTGCTTAGCTCACTCAGCATGATGAGCTTAATTTGCTTTAGTTTATAAAATGCATGAGACCATATTATTTACCTAATATTTGAGTAGTGGATAGCTTACCATGTAAAATCATGTGTTGCACAGTGCTAGGCACATAATACACAATAAATAAATGCTAGTTTTTTTTTCTAAACCTGCACTCTATTGTCCCTATTCTACCTACTACTAGTTTTCCTCTCTTCCCTTCTCACTTTTCCTTCCTTAACTCCCTCCCTCTTCCTCTCCCTTTTTTCTTTCTTGTACTGGTGTTTGAACTCAGAGCTTATAGTAGCTAGGCAAGCAATCTACCACTCAACCCAGCCTTATGCTTTGATATGAATAAGGCTACCATTAGTGTGTCCAAATGATTCTTGGAAATAAGGAAATAATGGTTTTCATGGAATGGAACTAGAAAAAGAATTGATGTCAAGCACTGGTAGCTCACTCCTGTAATCTTAGCTACATGGGAAGCTGAGATCTAACGATCTTGTTTCAAAGCTAGTCTAACGTTTTCTGCTTGTCTGGTAAGCTTGTCCTAGATGTATACTAGCCATTGCAAATAAGGGAAACCATGAGACCTATGTTTTTATGGCTCTGAAAAATGAACCCCAAGATAGGGACACAAGAGGTTTGTTGTTTATCTTTATCACTATTGTTTTTAATGTACTATGTGATTTTTTGTTTCTTTTATATGTTCTTCCCCCATTGTATAACCCCTGTTTTCACTGTATTTGATTCCAGTGTCCTGCATCTTGTATATACATTTTTCTAATTTGGGGAGGGGAAGGGAAATAAAAAAAGCTGAAATAAGGATACAGGTTGGCCCATTGTAACAATGAGATGTAAAAGACACTATGTTGAAAAAGAGCTTCGCAACTTTGGTGGGAGAGGGAGGAGTTGGGGAAGTAGGAAGGGAAGGGATGGTAGGGGAAAAACAAAGGCGAGGGTAACAATGCTTAATAGGAAATGTGCTCATTACCTTACTCATATAACTGTAACCCCTCTATACAGTATCTTTACAATAAAAATATATGAAAAAAATTTAAAAACTTTAAAAAAGATTGTCTGAGCAGACAAATTCCATAGAATTTTATCCCCAGTTAACTAGCAAAAGTCTGGAAGTAGTGTATTGAAGTGGTAGTGTATTGGCCTTGATTGAAAACATAATTGACAACTCTCAGCCTCTGAATTCAAGCTGTAATAATTGCACAAAAAAATAAAGAAAAAGATGGACTTTGAAAATCAGATTGGCTACCCACTCCACTGTTCATAAATTGTGTGGCGATTTCATTGATCAGTTGGGCATTCACTAGTGTGAATAGCATGAATAAATGTCAGTATGTGAGGGGGTCTATGGAAGGCTTACTTAACATTCCTTCAGATGAATGCCTAAGAATATTGTTGCTGGATTATGTTTATTCTATCTTTATTGTTTCTTTTTCATCTCTAAATTGATTTCCATAGTTGTTTTTCCAATCTATAGTTCCGTGTGTGTGTGTGTGTGTGCATGCGCATGTACAACTACAGTAACCTCTTTCAGACTTTATGAAATAGCTTCATGCTGAGAGAGACTCACCATTTAGTCTAGGTAGAAATTCTGGGTGTTTATCACCCCATTACTGTGGCTATTTGGTGAACTTGTGTTTACAAACTTTTTTTTTTTTTTTTGGCAGTCATGGGGCTTGAACTCTGAGTCTGGGCGCTGTCCCTCAGCTCTTCATCTCAAGGCTAGCTCTCTACCACTTGAGCTACAGCCCCGCTTCCAGTTTTCTGGTGGTTTATTGGAGATAAGAGTTTCAGACTTTCCTGCCCAGGCTGCCTTTGAACCATGATCCTCAGATCTCAGACTCCTGAGTAGCTAGGATTATAGGAGTGAGCCACTGGCACCCAGCACAAACTCTTAATGGAATTTTCTGATTTTCTTTTTTCCGGAGTTCATCATCATCTTCACTCAGGTGCCTGTCAGCCTTTCTAGCTTTCCTGGTGGGGAAGCAGAGCAACTGTTTTCCATCATTATTGTTCTATTGTTATTCTCAGTGGTGATCACTGCATGCTGTGTGTGACCAACACTCTGAGCTAGCCAAATTCCATACCAGTTGCACAGGCTGACTAGTAAAGGTCTATATACAGGATTCATGTTTCTGTGCTCTCTCTCTCCCTCTTTAAGTAGAATCTGGGGTTCAGAGTATTTCCAGTTATGCAGTGTTAATTTGGGGTTAAAGATGAGTTCTGGCTAAAGGCACCCAGCATTCCATGACTTTGCTCTTGTTCTAAGAAATTTAGGTATCTAGGATATTTTAGGTACAGTTAGTGATTCATGAAAGGATTAGTCATGACCAGTCCGATGGGAGGCTTTAGGGAATGCAGGGACCTTGGAAATCTGTTTCTCTCCTTTCCACCCCTGGGGAAGAAGCCTCAAGTAATACCTACTCATTACAGAAAGCCATGTTGACCACAAAACTCTATCTCTTGAGTGCCTTTGTTCTTATCAATCTTTAGACATCCAGACTACCCTCTTGTTATTCATGCTTTGGGTGTAGCTAGAACTTTGGACATATTAATTCTTCTCTTTCTCTTTGAGAGAGAGATATCAGGAACTGGGCATGCTCCATTAACCCTTAACTGAACTGGCTTGGGAAGGAGCAGTTCTTATAAATTAGATTTTTGTTCTTCTTATTTTAATGTACTCTTCTGTACTTTGAAAGCATTGTTTGTGTTTGCCTGAGCTGTGGCTACTTCAGGAATTCTCCCAAAGTTGTTTTAATTGACATATCAGTTTATTCTTTAGGGGAAATGGGCTGCAACTTCCTATTCCGCTGTATTGCTGCTGTCACTCCATAGCAACTCAGAATATCTCATGGATATTTCTTTTATTATTTTCACACTTCTTCTGTCTTATTTTTTATTTAAAAGTACTTAATTATTAAGTTGCTAATGGAATGTTTGAATTACTCAGGTCCAGTGCATATCACAGTATCTGGCAGATACTCTGTGTGGATTACTAATGAATGGAAAAAGACACTTGAGCTTCCCACCTAATTGGTCTTGGTTTAGGCACTTCCTCTGTCTTTCAGTGTCCTCATCTTACTATGAGAGAAACCTGCATTTACTTTTATTCTTTCGAAGAGGTTTTATGAAATTACAGTACTCTAAGGCATACTAGTATCCCTCATCCTTCTTGCTTGCTTGTCCCAGGGCTTGAGTTCAATGCCTTATACCTCGCATTCTATCTTGGCTTAAAAATATTCTTTAAGTAGTTATACAAAGGAGTTTGACATTTAATGAAGTAGTATATGAATACAACGCATCTTGATCATGTCACCACTGTCATCATTCTCCCTGTTTCTCCAATACCACCTCTTCCCTCAATTATCATAATTTTGTAGAATATATATTAAATTACCTCTACCACTTGAACCAGACCTCCAATTGTTGTTTTGTTGTTATTTTTTCTTTTGTTTTTGCTGGTGAATAGAGATAAGTATCTCTTAGATTTGTCCGTGTGGTTCAGCTCTGAACATCAGTTCTCAGACCTCAGCCTCCAATTAGCTAGGCTTATAGGTGTGAGTCACTAGTGCTTGACCATACTAGTGTTTGTTGTTGTTGTTTATAATGTTAATACTATGATAATGTTAATACTGTAACCATGTTAAGACTATAAAGATTCTTGACATTTTCATTATTATTTCATCATCATCATCATCATCATCACATCATTCTCTTATGCAAGGACACATTTTTAACTAGTTGCAACTATTAGAAGTTATTGAGTTTATCTGATTTGTATAGCTATTTTTGTTTTTGAACCTTTAATACTCTCTGTGCAGAAAATGCTTGTTTTGTCCAAAGGAAATATAAATTTACTGTCATGTCATAATGGCTTTATGGCTTCACAGAACACATACATGGTTTTAATGCAAAGAAGATTTTACAGTGACTAACACAAATAGCGAATATTTCTACAATTATAGAACATTAAGAATATTTTAAAACTGGAAGTGGCGCTGTAGCTCAAGTGGTAGAGCGCTCGCCTTGAGCTGAAGAGCTGAGGGACAGTGCCCAGGCCCAGAGTTCAAGCCCCACGACCGACCAAAAAAAAAAAAAGAAAAAAAAAAAAAAAAAAGAATATTTTAAAACCAATTTGCCCAACTTAATCATCCTAAACATTCAGTGTAGAATGAAGATGAACTAATAACTCTTGTACAAGTGAGTAATGTGCAAAGATATGTAACTTGTCTAAGGTCAAACTTAATGAGTAACAGAGTTCTAATAATTCAGTTCTACAATGTGATGATGTAGTAATATTTTAACATATGATATAAATACATGAATTTAAATTTCAATGTACCAGCCTTTTTGATATCATCGTTTATAAAATAATGTTTCATTTTTTACAAAGTAATGGGGGAGGCAGACTATAGAGAAAATCAGAATCATTTGGCATCACTCAACCTATCTACCAGATGTTCTTACTTCTAATTTATAAAATGGTGTTAACCGGACTCCTAAATAACAAGGCTTTAATGACAGAACAGAATTGCTAATTATTTTTCTTAGCCAATTTTTATTCCTTGGCCAATGAACTAATTATTGAAGGGAATTTAGCTATATTTTTCCCAGTTTACTTTCAGACAATCATCAAAGAGGCAGGAAGAAACAGGAGAGTGCCTAGGGACAATTACTGAAACTATTTTATGTGCATCTTGAAAGACACATAAAAAGTCAGAGTGTTGGGAAATGGGTGTTTCTTTCCACAGACAGTATTGTTCCATTCTTATGGCCAGAGAGCAAAGTCATTTATGTAGAATCAGTGTCTCCAGCAAGCTCATTAAAGAAAATAACTGCCTCCAGACCAGATGGAAATGCTAAAGAGTTGAACCTAAATTAGGGAAACCATTGGCTGTGTGTGAATCTCAAGTTGTATGCCTAAGTATGAGTTGATTAACTCCTTCAAATATTGCTGGTGCAATGAAATTTATATCACATAGGAAGAAGGACGGCTTTTATAAAATAGTGGAAGTTTTGGCTGTGAGTATAACAGCCTGAGACGTGTGTTAGACTGTTCAACTTAACCAGCAATCATATATGGCCTAAAGAATAAAATACTGAAGTTGTTAAGGGATTTTTCTGTTTTCAAAAGTTCTAGAAGTTGTTTGTTAATTGCAAGGGTTACAGTTAGATAAGTAAGGTAATGAGTACATTTCTTTTCTAATATTGTTACCCCTTCCTCGTTTTCTCCTGTTCCCCCCCCTGCCGACAAGTTGTAAAGTTCATTTCCAATATAGTGCCTTATGAGTATCACAGTTGCATTGGTTCACCCTTTGTCTTTTGTCTCACCATTTTGTTATTCTCCTACCTTCCCCAAATCTGATAAACATATATACTAGACACAGGGTACCAAAGTCAAAACTGGTGACAACTGGGGATTAAACAGAGGGGAAAAAAATGAAGGAAAAAAGAAATAACTTCACACAGGACACACAAAAAAATACCAAGAAAAGTTTTGTATATATGATTTTAAATTACAGTGATAACCTTAGAGAATAAGATAGGAATGTGGGTCCTAAAGCATAATATTATTATTAATGATATATGCTATCATTTGTTGCAAATCAAATATCATTTTTCTATCCATCAAACCAGCAATGAGCAACAACTGCTGTCTTATCCTCATTGACAGATAAGGAATTTGAAGCCAAAGGCTTCTTAAGAAACTTTCCCAATGTTATACTTATCAAGATTCCAAAATGCCAACCGAGACAATCTAATTCTAAATGTTTCTCTTTCAATAATGATACTAAACTGAAAAGAATAGAGAAATTGAGAACTGATACTGTTTATACACATAAATTAAATTAACTAGGCCAAGAAAGGAGAAAAGAGGGAAGAGGGAAAGAAGGAGGAATGATTATTTACCTTTAACATTTAGCTTTTATTTACCAATCAATATGCACTGAGCCTTTGATGCTAAAGAAGAGCCTCCTTTCCCCCAATATGCATTAGTGTCTATGTACAAACACAAGCACCCATGTGCAGAAATTTATGCATCTTTTAGTCAGTTTGGGCCTCCCACATTCCAATTTTTCCCACAGGCTTTAAACTAATTACTGCAATTAAATATAGTTGTATTTAAATAGTTCCAGACTGGTCTGTGAGTTTCTCTTCAGAATGTATCCTATAGCCTTGCTTCCATGCTCTCATCTTCTAATACAACTTCTTAGTTCTTTCCTTCTGGTGTGCTATTTTACACTATGATGTTGAATCACCTCTCAGGCTCTTGCTCTGTGTAACCTTGGAATTCTGAGACCTACTGTGTATTGTATTCAGAGCTTAGATCTTGCAAGAATCAACATGCAATGCCCCTATTATGATAATGAAGTGAATGATTGGAAATAGGAGAATGCTAGAGGTTTGGGGATTGACTGGGCTAAGGGACAAGTCCAGACTTTACAAACAAAGTAGAAGTTAGGCAGGAAGTATCTCTGCCTGCATAGGTGAGGGAAGGGTCAGCAACATCTCTGTGGAGTCCGTGAGCTCAAAATAATTCGTCAGATGAAATATGTATTTCATAGAAATAGATCTGTCTTCCTAGCTCCACTGCACTGAGGCATTGGCAGGGAATACCTTGCAGAGTTTTACTCGGTGGCACATGTAAACAAGTCCCATACACTATCAAGCACTAAGCATGTTACCCCATCCTTCTTGGAGGACTCCAAGTCACCTTCTAGGTACATCCTTCCTCAACAGCCCTCCACTCTACTAAATGGCATGTTCCCACTGCTTCACATAATTCCTCCCATTGCCTTTCCTCTTCACAAGTATGTTTGATAAAATAAGAGGAATGAGAACACGTCACAAAAGTCAAAGCCCTATTATAATCTAGCTGAATTTTTGTTCCAATAATCTTTATTGTGAGTGTCACGTAACCTCAATTCGTATAAGAAGCAAGAGGAAAAGGGAGTCTCCATAGTACAGTTGAATATTGGCTCTTGGAGTTAACACAAACAGTAATTATTGCACTGACCTCTGATTCCTTTGTGCTTTTCTTTTCCAATGTAGTTTTCCATAGAAGAGAAGTCAGGAGGGGAAAAATAGCCCATCATAGAGCAAGAATTGTAGTGCTGAAATAATGCTTGTGAAGTTAATGTAAAACATGAACGTTAGGTCACCAAAGTCTTATTACCTTACTTATGAGTTTCAAATGTCTACATGAGAATATTTATGCCCTTCTACAAAAGTAGTGTTTTTTGTTTGCTTATTTGCTTAATTAAAGTCTGATCGTGTGAGAATTCTATTTTAGAGGTCGTATAAAATAAAATGAGAGAAAACATAGGTTTTTTTTAAGATTCAATGATTCTGGATGAATTATGTAACCTAAGTAATTGTTTTTTATATGTAACATAAAAATAGTAATGTGCATGTTCCATAGCTGTTACAAGCAATGAAACATAGCCATCACAAACTCTCTCAAATAGATATACCATAAGTGGTAGTCATGATGTCAATTGTTCATTATCAATCAGGCAATGTCTCTCCATGCCTATCGCCCATCTTAGTTGGTCTGATAGACGCTGGGCAAGCTGTGGTCAATAGAGGGACATACTTCCCCCTCCTTACAGACTAATGAGGGATATGGGCAAATGGGCCATTTTTGTAAACTTCAAGAAAAAGCTTTGGCAGACTGACAAACAGGTACCATATGAGAGTAGATAGGGGCACAGATTCAGAATTGAAAATCAGGGTCCACTCATTCAAGTACAAGAATCCAAGTCAAGAACTAAGAAAGATCTAAGAAAAAGGAAAACCAAGTAGAATGAACACTGTAGATATCACAAAAGTTGGGGACACCTCTCCAATATGAAGAACTTGAGGCCAATGTTATGGGATGGATATCACTACCCCATTCCATATACTGATTGATAGCAGATAAAAACTTTTAAGGAAAGAATGTTTCATTTAGCCATGATTTTTTGTGGAAGTCCATATATTTCTATTAAAAACAACAACAAGAAAAATGTTCTCCCTACTACATAGAAATAAAAAGTATGAGCTTGATGCCAATGGCTTATGCCTGTATTCCTAGCTACTCAGTAGGCTGAGATTTGAGGATCGTGGTTTCAAGTCAGCCTGGAAAGGCAAGTTCCTAAGACCATTATCTCCAATAAACTACCAAAAAATGAAGCCATAAGTAGAGCTGTGACTCATGTAGTGGATCACTAACCTTAAGCCAAAGAAAATTCAGAGACAGAACCCAGGCCATGAGTTTAAGCCCTAGGACATGCAAAAGAAAGTATGTGTCCCATTGAAACATTTCTGGGTTCTCTATGGATAATAAAATCACATATGAAATTCTCCTAAGTAGAATAAATGTTACAGGAAGTTTCAAATTAGAATAATAAAATTTGATTAGTATTTACTTCCAACAAATTTTGAAGGGTTTACCTAAATTAGAGAGCTATAGTTTTCTCAGAGGATTTCAGTTTCATAGACTCCTTAAGAGAGCTTGTGAAAAGAATCCAAGATTCTGTTTATTTGACCAAACAGTCTATACTATCAGAGATCGAAGCACACAGAAACATATACATAAATATTTTTTAAAGCAATTGTTTGAAGCAGTCCAAAAGAGTCATGGAGCTACTATGAAGATTAAACAAAATTTAGGGCTAATCCCCAAGCAAAACTGAGTTCTCTGTGGGTACGTGTGGTTTTTTGACAAAAAAAACTGTAAACCACCAAATTCCCTTGGAACTTGGAGTTTTGAAGATGCATGAATCATGAATACTCAAGCAAGATGGAAATTGTTGAGGCCAAAGATATTTATTGACAGAGATGATTCATTTTTCAGTGCCAGAGATGAAAAGTTTTGCTCTGTTTTTCTTCATTTCTTCTTTTTTTTTTTTTAGCACTCTATCTAGCTGGGTAATCTCCAGAAATGGGAGCAATTACTGACTTACCAGAATATTTACTTAACAGAAAAGGAGGACAGCAGATTGCTAGCAATATGAATGGCTGGGATTTCTGGTTATCCCCAGCAGTATTTCTATTCATTGATTCCTGATGCTCCCTCAGGATGGATCCATAGCTACTCTAATCAAAGGACTGAAGAGAAGACTAAGTCATATGCCATGTAATGTCAACCTTATACCCATTGAGCATTTTAGGAGCCAGGCAATTGTCTGTATGTTGAATCATATTTTCTTCAGAACATATTCTTCCAATTAGCAGAAAGAGAACCAGATCTGACCACAGTGGAAATACAGCTATAATGATAGAAACAATGAAGTGGCCATGCCAAACAGAAGGACAAGGAAGGGAAGTATATTAAGGGGTATAACATAGCAGAATGAAAAATGCTGCATCTCCACCAGAAATATTCTTGCTTGGGCCTCTTTTGGACCATACTGTCTTTGGGTGACAGGCAGAAAAATCTCAGTATCAACTTCAACTTTGGAATTTATGTAACTTTGTATAATATCGTTACTCAATATTTCTAGTCTATAGTGATCGTATTTCAAGATGTAAAGAATTATACCTAGGTTTGGTTCTGTTTAAGAGTTCACCATTGGGCTGAGACGTTGGCTCAGTGGTAGAGTGCTTGCTTTGTATGCATCAGGCCCTAGGTTTGATTCCTCAGCACCACATAAGCAGAAAAAAAGCCAGAGCTGGTGCTGTGGCTCAAGTGGTAGGGCTCTAGCCTTGAGCTGGAGAGCTGAGGGATAGTGCCCAGACCCAGAGGTCAGCCACCATGACCAACAAAAGAAAAGAAAAGAAAAAAGGAAAAGAGTTCACCATTATAATTTATTGTCACTGCTATATCAGCATAATTATTATTAGTTATAAGATCATCATGGTTATAGTTATTTGATAGGTCTTCTTTGAATAAATCATAGATGATCTGTATAGTTTTAGTTAATCTGTCATATAATGATCAAAAACCCTTTATCCCAATTCACAATAAAAGCAATCTCAATATCTCAGTTTATTGGCAGGAAAGTTATATAAATATATATATATTGTCGTTTCTTTTATATTTGATGTTGTAGTACACAGGATTGAAGACAGGCTTTCTACTTACATTCTACAATATGAGCAATGACTCTAATTATTTTGATTTTTCAGATAAGGTCTTCCTAATATTGCCTGGACTGGCATGAAACTCAGGCTCTTTTTATCTATGCCTACCACATATTTGGAATTTCATGAATGGGTCCAAACAATGATATGAGAAAGAGAGAGAAAGAGAGAGGAAAAGAAACAGAGATAGGGACAGAGAAAGAGACAGGAAGACAGAGAGAGACAGAGAGATACAAACACACACACACACACACACACACACACACATATATACGTATATTGTATATTGTATACGTATATTCTATATCTGCATTTCTAGAACATAACAACCAATAAAGCCCATAAATAAATGAAAGTTCAATAAAATTTTTACATATGAAACTTACAAAATCACAAAAAATAGTTTTCTCCAATGTGATTAAAAAGAAGTCCAAGCTAAGACAATCACATCCAGATCTAAGGTGTGTAAAATACAATTAAAATACAATTCTTTCAGCCACACACTGACCCTCAGGCCTATAGTCTTAGCCACTCAGGAGGCTGAGGTCTGAAGATTATGATTCAAAGCAAGCCTGGGCAGGAAAAGTCCAAGAGACTTTTACCTCTACTTTACCACCAAAAATCCAGAAATGAAGCTGTAGCTCAAGTGGCAGAGCACTAGTTTTGAGCACAAAAGCTCAGGGACAACACCCAGGCCCAGAGTTCAAGCTATAGGACTGACACATACACACATATAATCCTTCCATTTGATATTAAACATAGTCAAGTCATTCAAACATGAAAACCCTTTCAATTGGTTTATTAATTTTAAGCATTTTAATAAATGATGTAAAGAAGACAGTACTGTTTCCCTGTGAGATATAACTTTGTAAAATTCTTGTTATATTGATACCACCCTAATCTGAAAATCGGTTCTAAAGTACTCCAAATTCTAAAACTTTTTGAGTGGTGATATAACTAAGGGGAAACAAAGGAGGAGGCAACAATGCTTGATAAGAAATATACTCAGTACCTTGCTTATGTAATTGTAACCCCTCTGTATGGTATTTTCACAATAAAACAAACTTACTGAAAATTTAAAAAAAGAAGTTGAAAAATTTCCACCTAACTTCATCTGATGGATAAGTCAAAATATAAGAACACTGAAAGTATTGTATAAAATTATGTGTAGATGTGTCAATGTGTATGTGGAAAATAAAATTACTTTAGCTACACTGTGGTAACATTCTCAAGATAGATTATATGTAGGTAAATTGAAGGGATAGGTGAGGTTTCGAGAGTCAGGTGAGAATAATGAAAGGGTGACAGTGATCAAAATCTCTTGTACTCATAAAGCAACATGTTGAATTGAAACCCCTTAAGGATGATAACACTATAAAAATTATATTCTTTTTAGTAAAATTTAAAATCTAAGAAAACATTTCTCACCTTGAGTATTTTAAATAAGGCATATTAAACGTGTATTGGAGAAAACTGATTACTTTTTACATTTGCTGGTTCTAATTCTAAATTTATTAATTTACTTTATTGAATTAAATTATTCATTATACCAATGTAAATGTAGTTATTACCTGGATATTTTTTTTAAAAAAACATAGTAATATGGACAAGGGATTGTATAATAGTAGTATTCTGTAGTAACGACATCAAATTAAATGCTTAGAGACCCAAAAACCTCTAGTAGAAGTGATAGATATTTCATTAAAAAACCATGGTTTATTTTTCATTGCATGAGGATATTTCCCTAAATTATGTTATTTAACCCTATACCATACTTACTCTATGTTATAAAGGTATTATTACCTTAGCTGATTACTTTGCTTTGACTATTAATTTCCATGACATTTTCCTGGTAAAGTCTTCCCCTGATATGATGAGTTCACTAGAGCAGAAACATGTAGGTCACGTGAGGAATATTGGAAAATGACTTTGCTTTGTTACTGCACTAAAGTTAGAACAACTGCACAAAGCTTCGGTGTCCAGTTATCTGAACTGGGTAACGTTAGTAACTATTTCTTGAATGTCTAAGTGTGACAATCAATTTTCTGAAACAATAAAAGATATAAATATAGAAGGAAGCGTGTTTCTCTTCTAGATATTTTAAATTCAAGTTAAAAAATGCCATCGAAGTAGGCATTGGTAGAAAAACAGAACAAAATGTAATACACAGTCTGAAGTTATTAAGGTGAGGTTGTAGAGTACCGTGGGCAGGGGTGACTTCAGAGATAATTTAGAGATAGTATGCAATATAGAGAGGAATAAGTAAGACAGAAATCCCTCTAGAAAGTGGCAGGCTATAGTCATAGACAAGGAGAAAAGACACAACGTGGCATGTATAAATAGTGCAAGGGATATTATTATATGGAACAAATTTCATTTGGAAGAGAAGTGAATTCTAATTCACTAAGACACTTCATGATTGTTTTACTTTTTTTCTCTCATTCTTTGTTTGTATTAATTGTATAAAGAGGAGTGTCATAGTATTACTTAGAATATGCCTATGCTCTTCTATTCCAATGGAGCCTTTAAAAAAATCACATCAAGTAGATTATGAAAATTTGACTCCTTGAGGTTATTGTCAAGTGAAATAGCCTCTTTTTTGTCTTTTCCATAAGCTATTATGTTCACATAACAGACATTCATCAGCCTCTTATCTAACAAATCTAAAGTAAACATACTTAATTTTTGGTTGTCTAGAAAGGCAAGTGTGTAAAATTTTATTAAGCTAAATTGAACATTTGCCTTAAATTTTTACTTACATCAAGAGCAATAGAAGTCTTTGGAAGGTTTTGACTTCTGGTGGTTTTATATTTTATTGAAAGCATTTAACTATATTTCAGCTAGGTAAACATAAAAGAAAGTTAAAAGGAATATTCTTTCAGATAGCTAGGAAGCTACTATTTGACAGTATAAATTGAATCTGTCTCTTATCTTATAAAGGCAGAAGACACTGAGAATGAGTAAAGAAAATTCAGCTTCTACAATGATAAAATATTCAATAACTCTACTGGAATGAAAAATCTTAGTTTTCATAACTTGATTTCTAACCAGATTTATATTATGTGAAAAATTACTGCATAGAAAACACTTCAGTTTCCTATTGTGTTTTGAAGTATATTAGTTACACAAACCAGTGGCCACGTAACAATCAGAACCATTTTTTAGGCATCTGAAAGTGACCAGTTCCTTTTGTGTTTTCATGTCCCCTTGCTGATAAGAAAAGTAAGGCTGAAAAGGGATAACATGCCACAGTTTCTCAGTAGATATGTAGCAGTGCTTGTTTCTGGTCCAAAAACTCCTGCTCATTCCTTATGACAGCATTTCCTAAACTGCTTCATCTTGACTTTATTATATCTGAATATCACCCAACTCTTTTTTATATTATAAAATAGAGTTGCATTCATTACTTATATGTTTTTTAAGAATTCAGTTCAGTGGCATTATTTACATTCCATTGCTTTATAATGACCACCAGTAATCATCTCCAAAACTCTCTCATCATCTTAATAAAAATAAATACCATTAAATAGAAAGTCCTTTGTTCTTTTCTCCTTCAGCCCCCTTTGATATTATTTTAATTCACTGCAATTTGACTATTCTAAATACTCCAGAGTCATAGACTCATGCACTATACCTTGTACATTTGTAGACACAAATGTACAATGCTGCCTTGTTTAATGCAGCATAATATTTCAGTTTATTTTATGAGCTCTCTGATTTTCACTGCTGTTGTAGATCACCACATTCTGTTTATCTGTTTAGCTGTCAATGGATATTTGAGCTGTTTCTACCTTTGGCTTGTAAATAATACTACTGTGAGTATAGCTGAACAAATATGTTTTAAGTATTTAATTTCAATTCTTTGGGGTATATGCCAGGTAGATTATATGATAAATGGAAGTGTTAGATTATTAACTGAATACATTTCCAGAAAGCACCTTATATTAAACCTAATAAATTACTTTTAAAAGACACTTCATTTTCATTAAATGTTATAAGGGTTTGTAATAGCAATTTCATACTACTTACTGATATTCTAGGGGACCCATGGAGGTGGGGGCAATTCTTAACACAGTCCAAAGTTAGGCTGGCAGAGGCTCTGTCATACTCAGCAGTATGAGGAACAGGAGGAATTTTCTAACCCAATGACAGAAAGAAACTATTTGGAAAGTTTCACAAAGAGAATTTCATGCTTAGGCTAAAAGTGAGTCATATAATATGCAATCAAGGCTTATCAGTGAGAAACACATCATGGTCCTAACAAATTTCAAAGGGGGATGGAAGTAGGTAAGGCGTGGTGGATAAAGACCTCTTCTATATCTGGAAGAAAAGGTGAAATACATTCAGAGCATATGTTACAAATGGCTGCCAAAATGAGAGTCCAATATCACTGTATTGATTACAATTAAAAAAACATATATACCTCTTAAAACTATCTTTAGGATCTAAATTACTTCAAATTATTGCAGGAGTATGCATTCTGCCTTAAAACCTCAGTTTTGAGCTGGAGAGATGAAGTTCACTCAGTAAGGGTAGTCATTACATTGGTTATTGTCAACAAAAACAAAAGAACCATATTTTACCAAGTAATAAAACAGGGAATACAACTTGAATGAAGAGGTAATATTATTCAGAAAAAGAAAATGGTTCATTTGTTGACCCATTTACACAAGTATTTATAGGCTATTAATGACTACAGCATTTCTGGCACCGATGATACACTCATGAATATGGCAGAAGTAGGCTGCAATACAACTATAGTGTTTAACAGGAAACCCAGACATGAAAATGAATGTTGCTGGATTGCCAAGGTCAGAGCAGATTATGAGCATGTAACAGAATAGATTTAGAGTAGATTGACACAGGCCAAGAAAGATATGTATGTGCATATATACTTTAAACAATAAAATGAATGTGAGTCAAGAAGTTGGATGAGAGGAATATATTAGGCAAAAATATTAAATGAGTCCACTATTTCTGGGACATAGAAAATGAGAAATCATCAGTATGGGAGAGAAATTGTAATCTATAAATAATGCTTCAGGGCAATGGGAAGAAAAGATCTTCTCAAGTCAGATAAGTTGCTGTTCCATTTTGTAGGAATTTAGATGAGTCCAAGTGATGGTGACAGGGGTCTAAAAGCCAATCTCTGTGGTCTTATTGACAATGTTTTATGCAACTTCACACTGGCCATCTAAATGGAATATCTTAGCAGAACCTGTTTACTTTTGAGAACTATTATAGGAAAAAAGAACTCAAGTTGTATAAATTAGTAATTGTGAAAAAATGAGAGAAGAAAATCTTTCAGAAGTTCACACATAAGGAAAATATGAAATAATCAGTTACAAGGATATGAATAACATGAATATTAAAAATGTATAATCAGTTACAAGAACTTAAAATTATTCAACATTGATATTTGTAAAAGTAATAAAATTTTTAAATGGTGGGATATTTTATCTTCTTGTCAGCTCTCTTGATGGAAGTGTTTTTGTTACAACTTAGTTTATCTCAGTGTCACCTTTCATCAAGCAATTCTGTTGACAGCAATTTAATCTAAAGAACTACACATAGCCATACAAATGTATATTATATATAAATCTCTAATCTATATTTCAGCATCAGTTATAGATATAAATTAAAATAACCATGTTATTTTTGTGAGAGGAGGTTGTGTGTGTGTGTGTGTGTGTGTGTGTGTGTGTGTGTTTGTGTGTGTGTGTGTGTGTGTGTGTGTGTGTGTGTGTGTGTGAACAGTGGTGCTTAAGATGAGAATTTCATGCTTTTGTTCAGCATTTTCACTCACAGCTGTTGCTCTATCAGTTCAGCTTTACTTTTTTCTTGTTAATTGGAGATTGAGTCTTGTGAACTACTTTGCCTAAACTGGCTTCACCTAAACTGGCTTTAAACTGAAATCCTCCACATACCAGCCTCTTGAGTAACTAGGAGGAAAGGCATGAACTACTAACTCCCAGATCCAAGTGTCTTTTGTTCTGAAAAACTCTATAAAATCAATACAAAACATATCAAAAATACCCCTAACGTCAAGCATAAAGACACAATGTTTTAAATAATTTTATATTCTGTGAAATGTTCCAATTCACAATAATGTCAAAAGAATAAAATATTTAGGTAAGAAATTAATTTTAGAGGTAGAAGATAACTGTATTGAAAACTATAAAATAGTGAGGAAATAAGTTGAAGAAGATGCTAGAAAATGGAAAGACCTCTCATGTTCATGGGTTAGTAGAATTAATACTATGAAAATGGCTATTTTCACCTTATTATACCCATAAAAATCTTAATGACATTCTTCACAGAAATAGAAAAAAATATTCATTGGAAGCATAAAAGGCTGACTATACAAAACAATGATGAGAAAAATAGCAAAGCTGGAAGTAAGATGTTGGACTTCAAACTACACTACAGAGCAATAGCAACCAAATAGCAAGAAATAAAACAGACGTGACTGAGAAATAACTACAAATACCTGAAGCATCTAATTCTTAACAAAGATACCATAATTTACTTGGAGAAAAATTATCTTATTCACTAATTGGCACTGAGAAAACTAGATATCCACATAGAGATGACTAAAGTAGATCCTTATCTTTCAGCTGGTAAATGTGTCAAAAAATCTTAATGTAGGGCCTGAAAATTTAAACCTACAATGAATAATAACTTCAAATACAGGTATAAGTGAAGAGTTACTGAATTGGATTTCAAAAACTCAAGAAATAAGTGCAGGAGCTAAGAAATAAAATTATATCAGAAAAGGATACTTCTACACAGCAAAGGGAACAATTATCAGAGAGAAGTCAATTGCAAAAGTTCTCTACAAAATGGACAAGAAATCTTAAATTTAATATGAATAATACATAAAAATTTCAAAAAATTAACTATTATGAGAAGAAATAATATAATTGACAAATGGACAAATTGGACAATTTTCAAGAGAAGTACTAATGGTGAACAGCCACATAAGTAAGTTGGACATCCAGGCCCATGAAGGAAATGCAAATCAAAACAATATTGAGAATCCATGAAACAAACAACAAATGCTGGTGAAAATTGGGGGGGGGAAGTATTCACAGTTGGTGGGAATATAAATTTTGCAACCACCATGGAAGTCAGTAGGAATTTTTCTCAAAAAAATAGAAGTACAATATGATCATGTTCTACCAACTCTGGTATATACCAATAACAATAACAATAATAATAATAATAATAATAATAATAATAAACAGTGTGCAATAGAGACACCTGCACTCTAATGTTGAGTGCAAGATCATTCACAGTAGCCAAATTATGGAATCAGTCTGGGTCCCCATCAACAGATAAATAAAGAAAAAATCTCTTGGGACCAGGGGAGAGGGGTAGAAGTATGAATGGGTGTTGGGGAAGAATGCAGTTAAGAATTCATTATATATACCACAGAACTGAGAAAAATAAGGGAATGGATGGGCAAAAGGCAGTGAAGATATTGAAGGGATGACAGACCAAGATGCATTATATGCATATACACCAAAATCATTTAAACATAAATGACAGGAGAGTGAAGCAAGTGTTATAGTGTGATGCATAAGTCTGAGAGAGGACCGGCAAATGGAGAGGTGAATGAGGGTAAATATGATCTAAACACTTTATATGTGCATATGAAAATAGAAAAACAAAACTCGTTGAAATTGTTTCAAGGAGAGAGGAAGAATGAGAGAGAGTGATAGAGGGGCAAATTTGATCAGAATAGTGTGCATGCATTTGTGGAAATAGCACAATGTAACCCCCTTGTAAAACCAATACTAATAAATAAAAAAATCTTTAAATTTTTCAGGGTGGTGTTTATACACATATGTTCATGTGTGTGCATGTGCATTTGTGTGTTGTATGCATGTTTCATCCATAAAGAAGATGAAAATCATATCATTTGCAATAAGATAGAAATATTGCTCCTTATATTAAAGGAAGTAAACCAAATACAGAAAAACAAATACAATATTGCATGTCTTCATGTATGATGTGTATAATATGGATCTAATGCAACAAAAAGCAATGAGAAAAGAATTAATTGTAGGGAAAGAGAGCTGAGAGATGTAAAAGAGAAGGAAGAATATGACTGAAGTTCATTCCTGGGCATTTATTCAACAGAGTACTAAAAAAGCTACACTAAAGCTACTAGAACATGTTCAGTGCAGTATTATTTATCATAGCTATGATATAAAATCAGCCAATATGACCTTCAGTGGACAAATGGATCAAAATAATGTGGTACATATACACAATGGAATTCTAATCATCTATCACAAAGAATGATATTGTACCATTTGTAAGGCAATAGACTTGAAAAGAATCTATTACATCAAGTAAGCCAGACACAGAGAAACCCAGGTTGCATGGTTTCCCTCTTTGGTGGTAGCTAGATTGTGCCTATAAATCTATATATAAGTCCATCAGGTGGTATGCAATCAGTTAAAAATTAATTACCAACAGTATAAAAGAATCTGTGGAGAGGACAAATAGTATAATTCTTTAGGAAGGCTAAGTCAAAGCCCAACAAAATAAGTACCACAGAATGGGTACTTGCAAGAGGGGAGGGTGGGACGAATGGAGAGGGGTAGAAGAATGAACAGGTGAGGGTATATACAATTCATTGTATATATACATTGTGGTATATACAATTCATTGTATATACCACAGAATTAAGAAAAATAAGGGAAAGGATGGGTCGAAGTGGGGTGAAGATGTTAAAGAGATGGCAGATCAAGATGCATTGTATGCATAAACTGCTTTGTTAAGTGGAAAAAATTCAATACATAACCTAAAAATTAAAAAAAAATTAAGAGAAAAGGTGGGTTGGTTGGGAAGGGTGAGAATGTGAAAGTGGTGACATTGATCCAGACTCACTGTAATCAGAAACTGCTTTATTCAATTGCAACTCCTTTGTACAACTACACAAAGATAGTAAAAACATTCCAAAAAATAAAACTTTACATAGTTATTGTAGCAAATAAAAAAGGGGGACAGGGGGACATTGGGAAGAGAGAGAATAAGAAAGCAATAGAAGGGTTGAATACCATCAAAATGTATTATATGCAATTATGTTAACTATAATCAAATGGCTAGACAGAATATGATAAATTAGAAGCTATACATTAATAAATGCCTTAATATAATCTAAATTTCAAGGTTGATATTGTGGAATGAATTCAAAGGACAAATGCCTGTTAAGAAATTTCTATGTTTGCTACATAAGCATATATCCTTCTGTGTATGGATGCCAGGTTTCCTTCAAATCATTTTTGCCATCTTACCAATAGCATCTGTTCAGGGCTCCATGAACTCCATGGTCTGTTTCCAGAGTCCTCTGGACCAGAATTCAATGACACCAATTTTCCAAAGCTAGTTGGGATGGAACAAACACCTGGAATGAGTCTGCCAGATTCTCTTCTCTGCTATTTGAGATTCCATCTGTGTCTGGTATTTTGGAGAAGTGAGAGCTCTGGCCCACATTCACAGGCTCAAGTGGAGGAATCATGTCTGAATGGAGACAAAGGAGGGAAGAATTGGAAATAAAACAGAAATTGACAGTGCAAGTAATGAGCACCTATCTTCCAGTTTGTGGCTTCAGGCTCTCTAAATCCAACTCTCTGAAATATCTTCAGCTTGCTCCTCAATTTCCCTTTTATATATTATTGTTGTTATTGTTATTATTATTATTGTCGTTTGTGGGACCTCATCTCTGGGCCTGGGCTCTGTCCCTCAGCTATTCAGCTCAAGGCTATCACTCTACCACTGGAGCCACAGTGCCACTTGCGGCTTTTTCTGTTTATGTGGTGCTGAGGAATTGAACAGAGGGCCTCATGCATGCAGGGCAAGCACTCTACCACTGAGCCACCTTCCAAGCCTCCCCTTTTATTATTTTGACTGAGTACTGTTTGAGGTACACTGTAAAAACCTAGGCTAAAACTATACATAATAGTCAATAAATAACTTAACCTCAACTAATGTATTACTTAAATATGGCTTCAGGAATTAGAGGAAATTTGAACATGAGTTAGAGGATGTTTTAGGAAATATCTATTTCAATTTTTATGACATTACTAATTTTAGTCATTTTATGTTGGCTGGCCTCCAGCAAACTAGAGCTATCTCCTGTAAAGCTCTTTACAGTTAATAATTTCTTCTTATTCTTTGTACCAGTCCTCAATGAGTAACTGTGTTTTGGCATCCCTGTAAGTCTCCTGATTCATAGAATAACATCAGTTAATAAAGCAAACAATTCAGGTCTGCTTTTTTCTTTTTCCTCTGATTCTTCATCATCTTGCACACCTACATACAGTAAAACATTCACCTTTTGAAATGCATTTTACTTCTCATTTCAATATCTTCTTAAATTTATTGTCAGATAATATACAGATAAGCATGTTTTCTCTTTAATATATCTCAGCATGTCATGCCATAGGATGCATAAGGAAATAATCTAGGATTCTGCTCTTTGGTACTGCACAGAATTACTTGATTTACAAAGAATGTGATCACAATGAAACTGCCCACTATGTTCAATTTAATATACAACATTAAAACACTACCATGAATATTTTTAAATGCTGTGATAATAAAAATATCACTGTTTTAAACTTTGGCTAAATCATTGCTAAAATAGTAACAATGTCTAATTAACAGGATTGTTCTCACTGTGTTTTGAATGATACATACTAGGATAGAAATGATTATAAAAATCAACAAACTATCATTTGAATGATAGTTTCTTAAATACCACTGGTAATTTGGGATTGATATTTATGTAGTTATAATATTTTAAATATTAGTTATGATGCTTCAATAATAAACATTCTTTAAAGCAGGCGATTTAAAATTGGGAATGCAATATTAATTGGGTTTTTACCATGTACCAGGCATAGTGGTAGATTCGACAGATGTCAATTTTACAAATGAGGAAATTAAGGGACAGAAAGAATAAAAAATTTACTGAAAGTCAATCAGAAAATGGCAGGGTCAATATCTGAACTTCATTTCTGCACCTGCAGAACTGTTTATTTTCCATTATAGTGTGTAACACTTCTAAGTAGAAGCACAGCAAAATAGCTTAATGTGGAGAAGAATATTTGAAATGAATTTACTTTATTTGATTTTTCTGGCCTAAATATTTTCAGAAAAATTCAAACTAAAGCTTCATTAGAGATGGATTGAAAAATGCCCTCCCAATCATCTTTCTAGTCTCAGTAGTCATCTTGTATTTGCTCCTCTGACTTTATCTTCCTTTTCTGCAAGGAGGGTGACCTAGCAGATCTTGTCCCCAAGAATCTCCTGACTTCTAGCTCCTTGTTAAATTCATCCAATTAGAAGCCCTGGCAAGAGAGAATGAGGAAAATAAATAGTAAATAAGGGAGGGTTACTCGTTACTTAATTTATCAGTTATTCCTAGGGATTCAAACAGCTCCTTTTTTACTAGTCCCAGGATAGAGTGATCGAAATCCAATCTGCCTATAACTTGCTAAATTTTCCCTTAATTAAAACTGTTTTGAATTAAGGCAACCTAACTCTAGTCTAGGATTTAGCCATTTGTTTTATTCTTAGACACTTCTTGAGAAGTTTCAGTGTGGAGCAGGGTAATTGATACACTAAAAGTTTTTTAAAAATTGAGTAACAAAAATAAAGTGGTGTTTGAAAGAATAAACAATAAACTATGTCATAAGGGACTAATATTTATTCATACAGAAGACAAATTTGGCTAATGGAACCACTGTAGGTGTCTGATTAGAGATGTCCATATGCCAGATAACAATGTAACTTTCTGCTCAGACTTGCTTCCTTTGTTTTAAGCCAAGGCATTTAGGAGCCTGGTGAAAGCTGAGAAGTCTTGGACACAAAGCCAGGCTTCTGTGGTCTGGGAAATGTGACAAGAATGCAGAAGTAAATTCCAGGATGTTCTTCCACCAGCTGTTTGATCACTCTGGCCTGGCACAGAATGAAAGCTGGGGAAAGCTTAGAACACACTCCCAAACCAGCATTACTATAAGGGCAATTAAAAAGTTAGCCAATTGCATATATATACCACATTTTCTTGATCCATTCATCTACTGAGGGGCATCTGGGTTGGTTCCATATGTTAGCTATGGTAAATAATGCTGTAATAAACATAGTCGTGCTGGTAGCTTCAGTGTGGTCTTGTTTGTGTTCATTTGGGAAAATGCCCAAAAGTGGGATTGCTGGGTCATAGTGGAGCTCTATGTGGAGTCTTTTGAGGAACCTCCATACTACTTTCCAAAGTGGTTGGACAAGTTTACACTCCCACCAACAATGCACTAAGGTTCCCTTCTGTCCACATCCCATCCAGCATCTGTTGTTATCCGAGTTCTTGATTATAGCCATTCTAACTGGGATGAGGTGGTATCTCAGTGTTGTTTTGATTTGCATTTCTTTTATGGCTGGGTGAGGTGGTATCTCAATGTTGTTTTGATTTGCATTTTTTTTATGGCTAGAGAGGTTGAGCATTTCTTCATGTGTCTATTGGCCATCCTTCTTTCCTCTTCAGAGAAGTTTCTCTTTAAGTCTTTAGCCCACTTATTTATTGGGTAGTTGTTTGAGGATTTGTTGTTGGAGGATTTAATTTTTTAAGTTCCAGATATATTTTAGATATGAGACCCTTGTCTGTTGTATGGCTAGTGAAGATCTTCTCCCAATCTATGGGCTTTCTATTGATCTTGCGAGCTATGTCCTTTGCCATGCAGAAGCTCTGCAATTTCATGCAGTCCCATTTGTCCAACCTTTCTTTGATTCCTTGTGTTTCTGGGTCTCTATTAAGAAAATTTCGGCCTATGCCAAGGAGACCTAGGGTTTTTGTTATTCCGTCCTGTAATGTTTTCAGAGTGTCTGCTTTGACTCCGAGGTCTTTGATTCATTTGGAGCTGATTCTCGTGCAAGGTGATACATAAGGATCTAGCTTTAGTTTTCTACAAGTAGTTAACCAATTTTGCCAGTACCATTTACTGAAGAAGCTGTCTTTCTTCCATTCTATTTTATCTCCCTTATCGAAGATTAGATGGCTATAGGTCTGTAGGTTCATTTCTGGGTTTTCAATTCTATTCCATTGGTCCTGGGGTCTGTTCTTGTGCCAGTACCACGCTGTTTTGATTACTATGGCTTTGTAGTAGAGTTTGAAATTTGGTATTGATATTTCTCCGGCACTGTTCTTTCTGTTAAGGATCGTTTTTCCTATGTGCAGTCTTTTATTGTTCCATATGAATTTTTGGATTGCCTCTTCTATTTCCTTGAAGAATGAGGTTGGAATATTGATAGGTATCGCATTGAATTTGTAGATAGCCTTGGGAAGTATTGCCATTTTCACGATGCTGATCTTTCCAATCTAGGAGCATGGGAGTTTTTGCTACTTTCTAAGTTCTGTTTTGATTTCCTTTTTCAAGTTTTTAAAGTTTTCGTCATAGAGGTCCTTCACTTCTTTGGTTAAGTTAATTCCTAGGTATTTTATTTTTTGTGGGGCTATTACGAATGGAGTTGCTGCTCTGATTTCAGCCATACTTTTCTCATTGTTGCTATATAGAAAAGCCATTGATTTTTGAGGGTTAATTTTATACCCTGCTAATTTGCCGAAGTTTTGAATCACCTTGAGTAATTTGGGAGCAGAGTCCATGGGATTCTTTAAACATTTGTTAGGAAATGGAAAGACTTGGAAAAAATTATATTAAGTGAAGTAAGCCAGGCCCAAAGAAACATAGGTCCCATGGTTTCTCATATTTGCAATAACTAGTATATGTCTGAGTCAAGCAGAAAACGTCAGATAAGTTGATGTTAGGGGAATGACCCCAAGATAAATATTCAAATGGGGTTTTTTTGTTTTTTTTTCCTTTCATGCAATTGTTTCTATCATATTTATAAGATGATTTCTATATTGCTTAGTATGTCCTTCCCCACAGTATAACCAATACTTTCACTGTTTTTGATGTAGGTATAATTTGTGGAGGGGAAGGGAGAAAAACCAACAGTTTAACTAGGGATACAGGTGGATCCATTGCAACAATGAGATGTACAAGTCGTTATGTCGAAAAACAAACTTAACAACTTTGGTGGGGGGTAGGGGGAGGATCAGGTGGGGGGAGGGACAGAGTATGGGAAGGGATGGGAAGGGGAAACAACAAGAAGGCAACAATGCTTGATAAAAATGTACTCATTATCTTGCCCATGTAATTGTAACTCCTCTGTACGGTATTCTCTCTCACACACACACCAAGTTAGCTAGTTGGGGACCTGCTGTTTTCTGAAAATGAATAGAAAAATTTACAAAGAAGTAATCCATGTTGCAAGTATAGCCAATGGTTGAAATTGGTCTGAAACGGGGGAATACATTGTCCCTGAAAGGTAACACATCTATGTCATTGAGGACATCCAAACTGTTACCGGGAAGCAATTCTATGGGGATAATTTACTGAGTTATTTAGTGGTTCATTTCATTTCACTATGGATATAATAATTTCCTCTGTAGTTGAGGCATGGAAAAGGCAATAATCATGACTTTTCAATGTCCCAAAACCTCTTACATGAGAACTTGTATTCACTAGAACCTTTTTTACATCTTATATAATGAACTAATTATACTACTCACTAGCCAATGATCACTTGGCTAACTTTGTATAGCTGAACATGTGCTGCTGATGCACTAGTAAAAGGTATCTGATGAACTGATATTTTGCTCAACATTGTACAGGTTGCAGTTTGATTCTCTGTGCTAGGGACTCTAAGCTATGTGTTTCTTTCTGTCTCTCTGCCTGTCTTTTTCTGTCTGCCTTTCCCATTCCCTTTCTTTCTGTCTCTTTCTCCCTTCATCTTCCTTTCTTCCTTCTTCTCTCCCTTTCCCTTTGTTTCTCCCATTTAACCTCTGATAGGGAATATGTTTGTATTTTATCTTATGAATGAAAGAACTGAAACTCTTGGGTGTAAGGTTATCTACATTAGCTTTTACAATGTAGGGAGAATGGCCTAAGAACCCTAAAACAGGGATTTTATTAATATATAACACTATATATATATATCTATAGTGATAAGTATTTTCTGAACTTGTCATGATAATGTTAATTTATAATTAGGGTCTGAAATTCTTAAAGAAAGAGAGTTTGGCAGACAGAAGAAAGGAAAAGAGGGTAAAATGGAAACATGGTAGCAAAGAAGGGACAAGAGTAGGAAAATGTAAAGGAATGGAGAAATGAAGCCCAGAGTATGATTAGAAGTCTTACGAACTAATGAAGAACAATATTTATTTGGGATATGTTTTCTAAAAAATACTACATAGAGATTTTGACTACATTGATTTATGAAACATTTCTGGACATGGTGGTAAACACTTGTAGTCTAGGCTACTTGGGATGTGTGGACTGAAAGGATCATGGTTCAAAGCCTCAGCAAAAAGTTGGCAGACCACATCTCACTGGCATGTATTTGTAATATCCCTATGTGAAATGCGCAGGTGGACAAGCAGAGAAGTTCAGATAAGAGGATGTTAAACTAAATTAATCCTGAGATAAGGACACAAGTGTTTTTTTCTTGCTATGGTTCCTAAGATATTTATAAGGTACCATGTGATTTTTTTTGTTGCTTTGTATCTCTCTCCCCCACGGTATAAGCTGTTTTCACTGTATTTGATGTTGGTATAATTTGGGGAGCAGAAGGGAAATAAACAAATTGTTTAAATAGGGATGGACCCATTGAAACAATGAGATGTACAAGACGCAATGTCAAAAAATAAACTTTACAGTTTAGGCGGAGGATGGGTAATGTAGTTGTGGAAATGGGAGGGAAGGGATGGTAGGGGGAAAACAAAGGAGGAGGCAACAATGCTAAATAAAAAATGAAGGAAAAAATGAAGGGAAAAAAGAAATGTTTAAATAGGGATACAGGTGGACCCATTGCAACAATCAGATGTACAAGATGTTTTGTTGAAAAATGAACTTTACAACTTTGGTTTGGGGGAGGGAGATGGGAAGGGATGGTAAAGGGAAACAAAGGAAGAGGCAACAATGCTTGATAAGGAATGCACTCATTATCTTGCCCATGTAATTGTAACACCTCTGTACAGTTTTTTCACAATAAAAAACTTATTTAAAAAAATGAAAGGTATCAATTAGAGGTAAGTGCTGGACAAAATTGAGAAAAACCTGAAAGATAAACTTAAAGAAACAACAAAGACTGAGAATTATGTTTAAGTGATGGAGTTCAGATAGGCCTAGCAAAGGTTAGATCCCGATTTAAAGCTTTAGTATTTCCTTCCATCCATCTGTCCGTCTCCCCATTTATATATAAATACATAAAAACATTTTTACAGGACATAATTTTTTTCTGACATGCCCCCATATCCCAGTCCATTACCAATATGAGTTTTCTATTTTGTCCGTGTTTTCTTCTATTCCCAAAGCAAGTATTCATATCCTTAGTAGATTTACTGAGCAGCTTAACACTGCTACAGAAAGATCCCATATGGAAAAAGCTTATGGCCTTCATTTCTGTCCAGCAATCCCCCCTTTACAATGTGCTACCTCTTCTTACTTTCCTTTCAATAGCTGCTTCATCCTCCATGCCCATTGCCCCAACCCAATAAGTTCTTTTTTCTCTTGCTTTCAACAGATCACCCATCTGTGCATCTCTAATGCAAAAACTAACAACAAACCAACCACCAAATTCCATCACCTTCAAATCTCATCCTCTAATTTGTGCTTTTTATTCTGCCAGTTGCCCTAGCTGAAATCAACCTGAATATTCCAAGTAGTTTTCCTTTGCAGTCCCATATCCTGACCCTCTGTGCATTCTGTTGAATGGAGCCACATTGATTATCCATATTGATAGACTCATCTGTGGTTTCAGCCTGTTCAGTTTCTCTACTGTATTCACCTTATTAGCTGGGGAATATGCCAAACCCATCTTTTCTTTTAACGAAACAAATGTGTTTGTTTTCTATTCTCCTACCAGCTACTGATGTATTTGCTTTCCCTTTTTTTTATCACTACAAATTTTATTGTATCTTGTTTATTTGCTTTTTCCTTCACTTCCTGTGTTTTACCCCATACATCAAAGAGCTTTATGCTTTCCAGCCCTCTGTGGTGGATCTTGGTGGCAATCACATTGGCCAGTGAAGTAGGTAAATGCTTCCTCTTATCTTGTTTCTGCCTACATGTGTGTGTGTGCATATGCACACATGCACAGACACACACAAACACACACACAAAGCCAGTAGTTATAATAACTAAAAATGTGTTTTTGAAGGCAGTTACTTATTCATTTGGTAATAATTGAATGAGTTTGTTATTGAGTGACTGTGTGTCAGTCACAGAAAAGTTCAACAAGCTGTAATTACTATATTCTTATTTCTACTCCTCTACTTTTCATACCTTCTCCAGTCTTAGGTGGCTTTCAAGAAACTCTTCTGAGTTGCATCAGATTATGACTATTTATACTTCCTAGTATTTACCACTTATAATTACATATTTCATTAACAACTCTATCTGCTCTTATTATATGCAGATAACTATTTTCCCAAAGCAACCTACAGTTAGCACATAAAACCTTCAAGCAATTGTGTTGAATGAATGAGTTATCTATGAAACATAATCTGAAAGAAGTTAGAATCTCATGAAAGAAGCTTAAGGTTATGATATTAGAATAATATTATCTCAGTTTTGATACTGATTCTTTTTATAATTTGGGGGATACAGAGAGATTATAATTCTCTGTTCTTAAGAGCAAAGATCTCATTCTTAATTAAGCTACCTTTCCAAAGCAATAAACAGAAGACAGTTTTTGTAGCCATATGCAAAATATTGCACACATAGCATTGAATAGATCAGAAGTTATCCCATCTCAGCTAGAATTTTTGATAAAAAATGATCCTAAATTTGGAAGGAAATAGGCAATGTCAATAGCCAACAAGAATACTAGACTAAGAAGAAAGTGTAGGTCATGGCATTGGTGCCTCATGCCTATAATCCTAGTTACTCTTGAGGTTGAGAACTGAGAATCTCTGTCAAAGTCAGCCAGGGCAGGAAAGTCCCTGAGACTCTTATTTCCAATAAACTATTCAGTAAAAGGTGGAAGTGATGCTGTGGCTCAAGTTGGGAGAGCATTAGTTTTGAACACAAGAAGTTCAGGAACAGCCCATAGGCCCAGAGTTCACCCTCCAGGATGAGAAAACAAAAACAAAAATAAACAAACACAAAACCCAAGAAGTATAGACATTGTGACACTCTGAATTTAGCCCAGTGACATGGAATTGTAAGTTGGAGTCTCTAGATTTCTTTTGGTCTAAGTCACCATGTTTGTCATATTCTGAATGACAGCCCCAAGAAATATATGCAGCTTCAGTACAGAAAGAGTGGAAATTACTTCTTTGCCACAGAAAAATACAGTAAGGACAAAAGTCTAGAGAAAGGACTTTGGTAGCAGAATATAGAGGCAAATTGGAGACAATGGCCTTGAGGCTGCTGAAAGAATCCTCTTCATTTGATAGAACAAGCTGACAGCACTGGGAATGAGGAAGAGGAAATGGCCATTCACCTGAAATGCTCTGACTCCCGATTATTGACTTAGCAGGTCAAGGAAATGTTACAAAATATAAAAGGAAATAAATATAGAGTATTAGAATCCTGATAGAAAAGGGGCCCTCAAAAATTAATAAATTGTAAAAAAATAATAAATTTGAATCATTACAAATGAGACAATTGCTATAGTATTAAGTACAGGTCTTGTTATGTATAATATTTTAATGGAAAACCGTCCCTCCTCATGTATTCTATCATAATATTCTTTTTAAAAAAACTTTTGTAAAGGTGATATCCACAAGGGCTACAGTTACATAAGTCAGGCATTGAATGCATTACTTTTTGAAGAATGTTACCTCCCCTCATTTTCTCCCAATTATTTTCCCCTCCTGATCCTTCCCTCCCTAACACTGTATAGTTCATTTACAACATAGTTTCTAGTGAGTATCACTGCTGAATTGGTTTACACTTTGTCTTATCATTTCTGTGCTGCTTCTTCCCCTACCCAAACCAGATAAACTTAGATACAAGGCAAAGTGTACAGAAGTCAAAAACAGTAACAAAAGGGGAAAAGGAGAAAAAAAACACAAAAAGTAATAACCTCCTTGTTTCCATTTTTTGTTTTATTTTATTTTATTGTGAAAATACTATAGAGAGGGGTTAGAATTACATGGGCGAGGTAATGAGTACATTTCTTATCAAGCATTGTTGCCTCCTCCTTTGTTTCCCCTTCCCATCTCCCCCAAGTCCCCCCTTCCAAAGTTGTAAAGTTCTTTTTTCAACATAATGACTTGTACATCTCATTGTTGCAATTGGTCCACCTCTATCACTATATAAACGATTTGTTTTCTCCCTTCCCCTCCACAAATTATACCAATATCAAATACAGTGTAAGCAGGGGTTATACCATGTGGGGAGGGACATACAAAGCAACAAAGAAATAATCTTATACATATGTTAGAAACAATTGCAAGAAAGAAAAAAACATTTGAATACATATCTTGGGCTTCATTTTGCCTAACATCAACTTATCTGCCTGTTTCTGCCTTGTTTCCATTTCTTGGAGTTCATTTCAGTATGCATCATTTTATATGATCATATGCACATATCTATTGAGGCTTGGTGATCATCTTCTAAGAATATCCTCTTTTGGACTAGATTCCTGTTTAATTTATCATGTTCAATTGTAATTTTTTGTCTTTTATTATCCATTGGGCTAACATAGATTTACAGATATTCTAATTATTACAAATAAGGGAAACAATGCAAACTATATTTCTTTGAGTCTTGTTTACTTCACTTAATATGATTTTTCCGTCTTTCCATTTCCTTATGAATGGGAAAATGGACATAGAATTCCATTGTGTATATATACTATGTATTGTTGGTCCATTCTTCCACTAAAGAACATCTGGGTTGATTCCATATCTTGATTGTGGTAAACAGTGCTGAAATGAACATAGTTATGCTGGTAGCTTTAGTTGGGACTCATTTTGGTCATTTGGAAAAATGCCTAGGAATGGGATCGCTGGGTCATATGGAAGTTCTTCTATGTTTAGTATTTTGAGGAACCTCCATACTGCTTCAAGTTTACATTCCTACCAACAGTGTAGTAGCATTCCCTTTTGTCCATATCTCTGCCAGAATCTGTTATTGTTAGATTTCTTGATAATGGCCATTTTAACTGCGGTGAGATGGAATCTCAATTTTGTTTTGATCTGCAATTCTTTTATGGCCAGAGATTGTGAACATCTCTTCACGTGTCTATTGGCAATTCTTATTTGTTATTATAAAAGTCTCTCTTTAAGTATTTAGCCCATTTATTAATTGGGTGTTGTTTCTTTGAAGATTTGTTTTGCAGGGTTAAATTTTTTGAGCTCTAAGTATATTTTAGCTATGAGGTCCTTGTCTGATGCATAGCTACTAAAGATCTCTCATTCTGTTGGCTTTCTGTTTTCTTGGTAACTATGTCCTTTGCTGTACAGAAACTCTTTAGTTTGATACAATCCCATTTATGGAGTCTTTCTTTGATTTGGTGTGATTCTGGATCTTTACTTCCACCCTGTTTTCTATGATATTTGGTACTTTTATTTTAACTCTCATGAAAGTTGATTATAATTGATTATTTGATAAGTCCTACCTGGAGTTTCTAAAGTGAGAAAGAATGGAAAGAATGGATTCAGACTTTTGCATCTGAGACCAGTTATACTTCCTGACACATACAGTTTTTAAATAAGTGTTTTTGATGCATACCAAAATGGAGGTTAGACAAGAAATATATGAAACTTACACTGAGTTTTGCAGAGAGCAACAGTTGACATCTCACAAAGTAATGTATCAAAAAGTCACTTACTCCTGCACAGACCTCATTCCTTGGCATGCACCAAGCCCAAACCAAGGGATTGCTTCCCACTGGTTAACATGGATAGCTAAAGCCTGAAAAACTTCAGTTGTCTACAATGTCTGATTATGTCCTCCAATTGGTTAGGCATGCAAAGTAAGGCACAATCAGACATTATTTGTAAACCATTATGTAAGCTGTGCATGCAGTTACCTTTTGACACAAAACACCAACTTCTAGGGATTTATCTTAAAGATACTTTAGTATCTTTGCATGAAATTGCGTATGCACACATTTATTATTAATTTATTTAAATTAAATATTCCACACTAGTTAATAATAGGGGATGGGTTAAATAAACCACAGGAACAAAATAGAGGATATAGAAACAATATTGAGGTATAAAGTTATAAAAGAATAGTAAATATCTTTCTTTTATCAGTAGTGGGGCTTGAACTCTGGACCTGGGAGCTATCTCTGAGCTATTTAACTTAAGGCTAGTGCTCTACCACTTGAGCCACAGCGCCACTTCCAGTTTTCTGATGGTTAATTGAATATAAGTGTCTCATAGACTTTCCTATCTGGGCTGGCTTTGAACCCTGATCCTCAGATCTCAGCCTCCTGAGTAGCTAGGACTATAGGCATGAACCTGTGTTCACGTCCTTTGTAGTACAGAAATTCTTTAGTTTGATGCAATCGCATTTATGGAGTCTTTTTTTGATTTGTTGTGATTCTGGATCTTTACTTCCATACTGTTTTCTATGACATTTGGTATTTCTATTTTAACTCTCATGAAAGTTGATTATAATTCATTATTTAATAAGTCTTACCAGGAGTTTCTAACGTGGGAAAGACTGGGAAGAACATCTTTTGGCAGTTCTTTATAAATACCGTTAAGATATAAGATAATTTCTAAGGATATTTGTCCTATATACGTGATAGTTTTTTTCTTAATCTGTTCTGGGGCTTGACTCAGAGATTTGTACTTACTAAGCAGCAAGTCTAATATTTGAGCCATGCTGACCAGATTTTTCTGACATGACGGAGTCACACAAACTTTTTCCTCCTAAGCTGGCCTAGAATAATGATTCTCCAGATTTCAACTCCCCATGGAGCTGGGATTATAGCCTGTCTCATTGTACTCACGTATTGGTTGAGAAGGGGTCTTATAAATTTTACAGAGTCTTCTGCTCTCAGTTCCTGATTAGCTAGGATTACAATTGTGAGCAACCCAACTCAGCTAAGAACATCAAAATAATTAATACAGTCAATAATGAATTATGAACCATTGAAAAAGTAGCAATTCATTTGGCCTTATTGAATTATAAGTGGATCAAATCAATATCTCATTGTTGAATGAAATAGGATAGAACTTTATTATAGTAGAATTCTAAGGTCCCCTGCTTGATTGAATATAGGACATGGAAAATTTATGTTTTGTATCATCATTGTAAAGACTCTATTAAAAGAGAATCATCCAAGTTTGCTAATCCAAAGGAACATTATGATAAGATGCAGGACATTTAAGTAGTTAGTCCATCTGTCTAAATACTCCTACCATCCCCCCACATACTCATTTACTGACAAATACTGATATATATATATACATGTACATGTACATTTATTTTTATAGATATGAATGTGTGTGCCTACCTGGATGCATATACACAGTACATTCACAATTTCATGTATAGACTCTTATACTATGTTGAAATCTTCCAAATTTTGGGATTTAAAGAACAAAACATCACCATTCTGTCACTCTGTTTACAAACTGTGCATCCTTAAGCAAGGTACTTAATCTTCACATTCTGCAGTGTATTCATGTATTTAATTAGCATAGTAAAGATACCTGCCTTTTAGGAATATAGTGAATATTAAGGTCAACATACATACCAATTACACAATGTAACCTTATATCTATAACATTGACATATACAGACTCCTAGGAATGGATACTACTGATGGATGGTGATTTGAGTGGCTGCTACATTTCTCCTTTTTTGTACATTTTTTATTGTAAAAGTACTGTACAGAGGGATTACAGTTACATGAGCAAAGTAATGTGTACATTTCCTATTGAGTATTGTTGCCTTCTTCCCCCTACCATCCCTTCCCTCCCACCTCCACAACTACGCCTCCCCACCCCCACACCACCGAAGTTATAAAGTTCGTTTTCAACATAGTGTTTTGTACATCTCATTGTTACAATGAGTCAACCTGTATCCTTATTTAAGCTTTTTGTTTTTTTCCCTTCACCTCTCTGAATTATAAAAATGTATATACAAGATGCAAGGCACTGAAATTAAGTACAGTGAAAACAGGGGTTATACTTGGGAGGAGGAACATACCAGAGAAACAAAAAAATCATATAGTACATTATAAATACATCAGAAACAATAGCAAGAAAGAAAAAAAGATATTTGTGTCCCTATCTTGGTGCTCATTTTGCTTAATATTATCTTATATGGTCATATGTACATAGCTTTTGGCCTTTTCTGTTTGTTGTACACATGTACTAGTTATTGCAAATAAGGGAAACCATGGGGCCTGTTTCTTTGTGCTTGCTTACTTCACTTAATATAATTTTTCCAAGTCTTTCCATTTCCTAACAAGTGGGGCAATGTCATTCTTTCTGATGGAGGCATGGAATTCTCTACTAATGTTTACAAAGGGAAGACAAAGTTCCTTTGGGCCTGGCAATCTGACTTGCTTTCTTTGGCATAGAATCTTAGGGATCTCCTCAAAGTTGTCATTGAATGACTTATTCCTTCTCCCCACCAATGACTTCCAAGTATTAAAGCCAGGATCATAGATCTCACTAAGATTATAAGCATTGGAATATAAGGAAGCTGGATCTTGTCATGTTTTCTGGCAGTGAATCTCCCAGAGCAAATGCATCTGAAAGGGAAAAAAAATGTTTGATTTGTGTACCAAGAGGTAGAAAATAATAATAAAGTGCCTCAGCCTTGTTTGTCATGACTCATTCACAGCCTAACCTCCACACTCAGTGCCAAATAGATCAATTTCTCAACTCCAACTTGCTCTTGACATTGCCTTTAATCTGTGAACTATGAAATTCAAAGAAATCTTGTGTGCACTACTCTTGCTCCATCTGCGTGCAGCTGTCAGGCAAGCAGTCAACAGCACTCTGTAGCAGAAGTTAATTGGAATGAGTTTATGTCTCCAGCTCCTTTGGTGATTATTGGAGTCACTTGCCTGGCATAGAAGAGAGCCTCTCACCTTTTTACTGTTTGATAAAGAGACTCTTTTCCCTCCTTACATAGTCTCAGAAGCAAAACAAAGGCAAACAAAACAAACCAATTTCCTATTTGTTTGATAAACCCCAGAATTTCTATAAGGAGGTTGAGGAATGGCTTCATTCAGATACATTTTATAGCTCTGGTGAGGAAGGTGTTTGTAATCTACCTCTGTGTCCCACTGCTCTGCCCTGTCCTCAACTCCAAATTAGCTGGACTGGACATTGATCTTAGTATTATAGCTCCAGTGTTATAAGATACTTTGAAGTGGGCAGGTGCAGGAGTGAAGGTTAAATTCTCAAATTGCCCGAAGTTGGTTGGAAATCTTATCTCCAGCATCACCAGGGATGATATTACAGACAAACTGTTCAATCTGGCTGAACATCTAACAATAAGAGAAATACAAGCTCACAATGTGATGCAGATTGAATGTTACAACTGCACAAGTACCTCACTCGCTGGCTGATATTTACTAAGAGTTTAGTAAACGATGTATTTTTTCTCTTGCCTTGTAATGTGTTTAAGCACTCTACAAAACACTCACTCCATTTATGCCTGGTATTTTGCTCTAGAGATTTCATTTCCATATGATTAATTTAGAATGACAAGCTATGTCCTGGTTTCTTACCCTTATTCACCATCAGTTTCAGTTCCAATATCTCCTATAACTGTTTCATTTTAGCTAACAGACATCCTTCAAATAGGAAATCAAGACCTCAATCATGACTTTTTCTGTGTGTTTTCCTTATATGGCAAGCCTGGCGACATGACTTGGAAATGGACAAATAAGTGCAACGTAACCCATCTCTTGGGAAATTTACAATTTTAAGAGTATAAGAATATTTGAATAAAAGCCATTCTGAAGACCAAAGTGCTAAGCCAGTCACCTGTGGCCGATGCCTATTCCTAGCTCCTCAGGAGAATGAGTTCTAAGGATTATAGTTCAAAGCCAAGTTCAGTCCATCAGACTCAATTACCCACCCCATCAGAAATATAATTGGGGCTTAAGTGGTAGCTATCTTGAGCAATAAAGCTAAGTAGCAGCACCCAGGTCCTGAATTCAGATGCCAGTACTAGAATCAATTTTTTAAAATGCCCCAAATACTGTATGAGCTAAAAGTTTGAAGAGGAAAACTCCTATGTTAGAAAGTAGCAGAGTTCCATCTGATAGGTTCAGGTGGGAAGTTACCTTTTGGGAGAACTTCAAAGGATGAGCAGGTGTTTTCAAGTTGAAGGATGGGCAAAAGATCATTCTCCAAGAAAGCATAGAACTGTAGAAAGCTCAGAACTATAGAGCAATGCTTGTGATCAGAGCTGAATAGACATTACTGCAACAGAGTTACTTGTGAGTCTATCTAGTATAAGAGCTTTCTTAAGAACATCCTTAATTAGCTATGTGTGAAACAAATAGTTGGTGATAGTGTGTGTGTGTGTGGTGTTGTGTGTTGTAGTGTGTATTTGTGTGTGTGTGTGTGTGTGTGTGTGTGTGTGTGTGTGTGTGTGTGTGCATGTGTATCAAAGTTTGTACCCCATTGATGCCTTGGGCGAAAAACTGAGGTTGGCTACCCATTTGGATGAGTCATACAAAGAAGCTTATTTGTCCAAATGAGTATCTGCAGAGCAAAATTACATGCTTAGTAGAAGCCTGTATCTAGGGGCCACAGAAAATCCTACATGAATCTTATTAACTAGCTAACAGACAAAGGTTGAAGAGAGAAGAGAGACTGGAAACAATCATGACAGAGAATGGTTCCAGCTACTTAGAGTCAGAGGCCAGAGGACTAAGACACGAAGGCCCGCCTAGAGAAAGTTATCAAGATTGTCTCAAAAAGAAAGATAGACACAAAAGGGCTGATGATGTGAACCAAGATATAGAGAGCTCGTCTGACTCTGGGTTCCGCAGACAACAGATGGGGAAATGAGGACTGAACAAGAGCTCAGGGAGCTGTCCAGATGCTAGGGGTCCTCTTGGGGACAGGGCCAGAAGTCAAAGCAAGCCAGATGAAGAGAGAAAGCATTTGAACATAGCTTTGGGAAGCTGACAGGCCCTGAATATAGAAAGTGAGTGAACCAGATAATTTGTGTACTTTAGTGACAGATGGCACGATAATGTGAAATCAAAAGGAACTGTTATTTGAGTTTCTTAACTTAGCCTTCACTAGTGCAATAAATCAGGGTTTTGTATTTAAACAAATAATTAGACTTGTCTGTGAAAATGTAAACAAAGCAATGTAATTCCAGAAGAATTTCTTTTTTATTCTCTTTACTTCAGTCCTACTTACAAAAAGTTGCTTGGAATTTAAAGCTAATAAGCTGATAAAATGAGTACTATCCTGTGATGGTTCTTCTATGCTAAGTGATGACAGCTGCTTTCCGAGTCCTGTTTGGTCTGCTGAAGTAGAAAGGCACTGAGTAATTCCCAAAAACATAATTATAATGCTGATCAAGCTCCCTTCATTTTCCTTGAAGTATACTTATTGTTACTTTCTCCTAAATGTTCAATAAATTAAAAAAAAAACAGTGATTATTAAATCCGTTGTCTTTCCAGCTGGTGTTACGCCATACAAATGAACCGTGGCAATCTTTCTCATTGCCTCTTGCAAGCAAAGGCATTGGATATAATGCTAAAGTAACAAAGTCTAAGATCTCTGCATTCTTTGGGGTGATGAGAGAGAAATTCATAGTCAGGTAGAAGCCATGTATTTAATGGGCTTTGATGATCCAAATCTATGCAACGAAATGGCCCACTAAACCTATAGAGTATTTCTTAGGTACTTGCTTTTAACCATAAATGCATACTTCTGTGGTGAATAAAACCATCTTTCAGTAGCACTTCTACCATTTGCAATGTATATTAAAATTTCTATCACAAAAATCAATACTCTAGCCAGAATCTTTATACCACTTCATTTCATTTTGCAGAGGACAGCTGAAGTAAACTGAGCATTTCCTACACAAGATTTGAACTTAGGTTCAAAGACATTCAATCCCTCCCCTTGCTACCATACTACAACTTTTTCCTTCTTTCTTTTTGAAAGTTGTGGGGCTTGAACTCTGGGCCTGGGTGCTGTCTCTCAGCTCTTCAGCTCAAGGCTAGTGCTTTACCACTTGAGCCACAGGGCCACTTCTGTTTTGTTTTTTTTTCCTGTTTTTTTTTTCCTGATGGTTTATTGGAAATAAGAGTCTCACAGACTTTCCTGCCCAGGCTGGCTTTGAACTGTGATCCTCATATCTCAGCCTCTTGAGTAGCTGGGATTACAGGGGTGAGCCACCGGCACCCAGCAACATTTTGCTTTTTATATTAAGGTACTGTGTTTTAAAGGGGAAATTTTTGTGGATGGAATTTTGCTGTGTTGTATAGGAAGGCCTTGAACACCTACTGAACATATCTTCTTGGTGGCTAGAACTATGGGTACATACCATCACATTCAACTGAAGGGGATTATTTGATACAGTTTGACTATTTCTAATTCTCTATAAATTTTCTATTTTTTGGTTTTTTAACATTGAGGAATATAAATATAATAAATTCAGATTTGCAATAACAAATTAAGAGGGGGTTGAACTCAGAGCTTCATGCTTGAAAGAATTATTTTGGTTTTTAGGAAAGCTCATTTTTTTTCCAGGCCACTTTTGGGCAACTATCATTATGTCTCTGCTTTGCCAGTAGCTGATATTACAGGCATGTGCAATCAGCACATTTGAGGATGTTGTAAAATGAGAATCCATAATAGTAATTGGTTTGAACAACACTAAGTACATATTATGGAGAAAAGAGATTTTTATTTTTGATATGTGATTTTGCTTTATTCTTTGTTTTCATTTCTAAATATGTTTTTCTAAGCTCTGCTTGGATAGTGTAATATCTGTGATGGAAATATTAGGACCATCACAAGCTAAGTCATTCTCTATATTTAACTTTCTGCTCAATTGGGACTGTTTCTTGTTCTATTAGGATGATTGTAGATAGACAAAGATATGTTCAAGGTTTAATGTATGATTTATTTTATTTTATTTTTCTTAGCTTTGGTTCTTTTTGTGATATGGATATTTGTAATAGTGAAGTATCATAGGGTGAAGGAAAAGATTAAATGAAAAATTAGGTGAACTATTAGATCTAGGTAGGTATACATAGATAAATATAGATACTTTAATCTGATAATAATTATTAGGTAATATCAAAATCTTAGAAAATATCAGTAGTAAATTTAATAATTGTGATGTAAATATATAAGTTTTATATTGAGTGTTTAGCTATATTATCTTATGCTAATATTCAGAACACTGTGAGATTTATATATTTCTGTCTAAATTTCACTGAGACTGTAACTTGGATTAGTGGCTGTTTTGCCAAAGTTCCTACAGCTATCAGCACAGACATGATTTAATGCCACATCTTTCTGTCTTCAAAATCCATGCTTAGAACCTGTGTTGGCTTTCTGTAGATTTAGAAATAATTTAAAGGGGATAAACAGTTATTTTGGTTCATTGTTTTGGAGATGTTAGTCCATAATTACTGGTCCAAATTGCTTCTGGACCTATGAAGTTTCAGAGAATCATGATGGGAAGTGTGGGGTGGGTGGGACAAAGCAACACACTTCCTGGAAGGCAACACAGAGAGAGAGAACTAGACAGAGAACAGAAGAGAAAGACAAAGAAACAGAGACAAAGACGGGTACAGAGTTAAACAGACAGAATGAAAGACAGGAAAGAAGGAACAACACATGCCCCTTAAGAATATGGCTCCAGGAACCTACTTCCTCCAACTATTCTCCTCCTCCCAATAGCCCATTCATCATTCAAGGTCCAATCATCTCCAAAAGCACTGCTTGCTTTGGAGTTCAAACCTCCTACACATGCCTCTCTTTGTGCATTTTATATGTAACCATAATAAGCCCTGCCTTTACTAAGTTGGTTAGTATAATATAGTATTGCTTATGGGTGCAGTGAGTATGTGGTATAATTAGTTGTTGAAATGTCAGGATCCAGGAAGTAGCTAAAATTGTTATGCTCTAATAGACAGTGCTATAATTAGTCAGATTTCATAAGATAAAATGCCAAGATCCATATTTTGCCCTGTTTGATAGTTCTTTTGATGTGTTGTTATGTGATACAATTTCTCTATAGTTTCAGCATCAGATCAAATAAATTTAAGAAGGAAAAAATAAATAGGATTTCCTCTCCTGTAAGTAAGGTTTAAGTTTTAATTAATTCTTTTCAGCAATTTGGATGGCCTTATTCCCATAAGTCTCAGGACAGCATAAGGTGAATGAAGCTCCCAAGTTCCGTACATCATATTAATCTATTTTTCCTATGGTATTAATGGTATGCAGAGACCACACCTAGTGAGAGTCAACAAACTACAGTTCCAGGAAAGTGATGCCTTTTTGTTTTATGGAATTATACTGTAGTCATTTGAGGCTTCTGTAATAAATTACCATAGGTTGGATTTAAAGAATAGCTATTCAGGGCTGGGAATGTGGCTCAGTGGTAGTGTGTTTGCCTAGTATGCATGAAGCCCTGGGTTCAATTCCTCTGTACCACATAAATGGAAAATTCTGGAAGTGGCACTGTGGCTCAAGTGTAAAAGTGCTAGCCTTGAGCAAAAGAAGCTCAGAGACAGTGTTCAGGGCCTGAATTCAAGCCCGAATACTGGCAAAAAAAAAGAACAGATACTCATTCAGATAATTTTGGTAGCTCTGCATGTTAGGATCATAGTGCCTGCAGATCTGATGGTTGATGAAGACCTTCTTCTCATTACATCATCATATATCAGTGAGCAGTGGAAGATATTAAGCTCTTAAATCTTTACAAATAAGGACAGGAATTCAATTCATCATGGTGTACTCTACATGACTTAATTTCAGTAGGACTCTTTTACTCACGGGGATACATTCCACAACATCTCCCAAGGGATGTGGGAAACCCTGGCTAACATGGACTTGTGTGGGCAATACATTTCTTTCTTGAAGAGTCAGTCATTGCTTAATAGCATGATGTCTTCTCAGAAATGGCTTGTTAGATCATTGTATCACTGGGTAAATATCATAGGCATACTTACATAGGGAATATGGATGGGCATGATATAGCAAATAATCTATGGGCCAATCATTGCATATGCACTCTACCATTAACTTAAAGAATATCCTTATGCTGCAAATGACCATGTATTCATACTATGATAAAGTCTAATCTTTTTTTGGGGGGGGGGGGTTCCGGTCGTGGGGCCTGAACTCTATTCCTCAGCTCTTCAGCTCAAGGCTAGCGCTCTACCACTTGAGCCCACAGCGCCACTTCGACTTTTTTCTTTTTGCTTATGTGGTGCTGAGGAATTGAACCCAGAGCCTCGAGCATGCAAGGCAAGCGCTCTACCACAGAGCCACCTTCCCAGGCCCTAAAGTCTAATCTTTCTATTTGGTACATTAAGAGTTGAACAATGACTCATAATTGAACAAAATAAAATAGCAATATACTAACCAGTTGCTGATGGCTTATACCTGTAATCTTAGCTACTCAATAGACTGAGATTAAGAGGGTAGCAGTTTAAGCAAATCTGAGTGAAAATGTCCCAAAGACTCCATGCCCAAAAAAGAAAAATAAAACAACAAAAATCCAGGCTAGAGATATATCTCAAGTAGAAGAGCACCAGCCAAGCAAAGAAGCATCAAAACCAAGTTAAATATACATATATATTCATATTCACATATTCTATATTTATAGATACTATACATATACAATGTTTTATTATCATGCACACATATATACATATATATGTATATGTATATACATATGTATATATGGAGAGAGAAATAGTAACAAACTTTATGTGAATATGGTCTTTCTTCTCTTAAACCATGTTGTTGTATAGTACCTTATTGCTCCTCTTCTTATTGAATGGGTTATTTATAAACAAGCCAAGTGAATCTGTCAATGGGGGAAGACAATGGTACTTTCCAAAGTTCTTCCAAACTCATACAATTATATGGGAATGTAAAGATATAATATATGACTTTTGAGGGGACACATGTTTATTCCTTAACAATTACAAAGTATAGAATTAAAGTACTGCAGAAGCAAGAAGAGCAGGCCTTATCTCCCTGCATGGGTTTTGTAGTATGTTTCTAGATATGTTTTTGTCTTTATACATCATTTTTCCCATGGAATTTGATGTCACAAAGCCTTAGATTCAAATAAATGGTTCTGTTTTTTAATAGGTTTCTCACTTCTAGAAGACACACTATCTGCTCTAAACTTTAGCTATATATTTAGTGAAGCAAAATTAATATGAATAATTACACCATAGGAAATGAGGCTTAAGTTAGAATAATAATTGAAAATTATTTCCATTTCTGATATAATGGTCTACATGTAATAAAATATTGTATGTGTAACTATAAAACATTTGCATTTGTAAATTGCAATACATGTTCTAATGCTGAGTAGAAATTACATTTTTCCTATAATTTATATTTTTCCCATTATGTATTGGTTACCATTCTTGTGTAAAATAGCAATTTCTACTTCTCAGGCTATACTCAATAATACAAACCAAGAAGTTTACCCTGGTAAAAAATAAGTGGATCCTACCTCAGGTATGGTTCCTTTCACATTTGTGTGTGCCTAGGAGATTAGCAGCCTGCTTTCTGTACAAAAGGAGCTCAGTCATAGCATGTTGTGTAGTGTCATTGATCAGACCTTGGGCTCACTGAAAAGAGTTACATATGGAATCAAGGAGTTAGCACAATTAGAAACCTTGGCTCATTTTCCTGGCCTCCATACTATGCTCATATATATCAGCTCATGGAATTCTTACTGTACTTGTCACTCATGACATCCCTGTCACAATTTTAGTACATGACATTGGGGTTGAGGGTTCCCCAGGCACTACAAAAACTTGTTTTCTTTGTGCATGAGATAAGATGAATGATACAAGGGAATTTTTTAAGTAATTCTCAAAAAAAGCAGTAAGAGATCAGATTTCTACAGATGCACAAACTGATTATATCTCAGAAAAAAAAGGGGGCTGGAGAAAGCCACAGAAAGATGTGCACATGAAGAGAAGAAAGACACCTGGACAGATTTGGTGGAAGCCTGTTTAGAGAATAATTGAATCAGTTGCTATGATTGTAGTCACCTCAGAAATTAGTGAATCCTGAAAAATACTTTTCAATTTAGCTAATAGTATTACAGGTGAATATCTGTAACTGCCTTGGGCACTCCTGTCACAGCACAAGTGTGAAAAACCTATAACATCCATCATTCTATGAATTCCATGTGGTCCACGAGGACAAATGGATCATCTGAGTTCTCTCAATGACAAAAATTTGGTCTCTAATACATCAGAGCTCCATCAGAAAGAATGACATTGCCCCATTTGTTAGGAAACGGAAAGACTTGGAAAAAATTATATTAAGTGAAGTAAGCCAGGCCTAAAGAAATATAGGTCCCATGGTTTCCCTTATTTGCAATAACTAGTATATGTCTGAGACAAACAGAAACTGTCAGACAAATTGATGTTAGGCGAAATAAACTCCAAGATAAGTATTCAAGTGCTTTTTCCTTTCTTACGATTGTTTCCAACATATTTATAAGATGATTTCTTTGTATGTACCTCCCCCAGGGTATAACCCCTGCTCTCACTGTATGTTATGTTGATATAATTTGTGGAGGGGAAGGGAAAAATACAAACTTTTTAAATAGGGATACAGGTGGACCCATTACAACAATGAGATGTACAAGACTTTATGTCGAAAAATGAACTTTACAACTTCGGCGGAGTGGGGGATGTGGGAGTGGTGATGGTGGGTGTGGGGGTGGAAAGGGGAAGGGATGGTATGAGGAAACAAAGGAGGAGGCAACAATGCTTGATAAGAAATGTACTTGCAATCATGCCCATGTAATTGTAACCACTCTGTATGGTATTTCCACAATATTTTTTTTAAAAAAGAGATATCCCATAATGGTATTGCTTCATTTATTATTGTCCTTTCCTTCCCATACAAAGGTCTCTTGAAAAGGATTTTTCCTTTCTTATATTATTGGTTATTGGTTAGTATTGGTTATTATTATTAGTTATATTATATTATATATTAGTTATATTATATTATATTAGTTATATTTCCCTGGCATAGTGATATTCCCATTTACCACTGGAGCCATGTCTAAATTCCTTACCATTACATACACATAACATATGTAAATATATTCATATTAGAAACTAACCTCACAAATACAGGGATATGATGATCACCCAACATCACATGGAGCCTTCATGGAGCAACCACTGATACAACTGGGTTAGGAAATATATAGATGGGAAAATTCACATAACACAAGATCATGCAACTGAACTCAGATTGGGAATCAGAAAAGATTTCTCAAAAGAAGTAACCCTGGATTGGATTTAAGAATAAGAAAAGTTTATCCAGAGAGGCAAAAATGTCAATAAAGATGATTATTCCAGATGGATGTAAGCACCAGAAGAAACTGAGCCAGTGAAAGAAAAGTTAGTATGGCTGGTACAACTTAGCAGAATAGTGAAAAGAGGCTGCAATAGAGAGATGCACAGTAACTCTGAAAGATAAAATGCATTGAACAGTATATGTAGCTGCCCTATGAAAACTTCTCTAATGTTTGACACAAATTCTCATGCTTTCCTTTACCATCATTTGTTCAGATAAAAATAGAAAGAAACTAATTGCAGGCTTGTCTTTGTATGATAGGCATAGTTCCTTCTAACAAACTACTAAAGAAATTTTTAAAAATTTCTGCAGATGACTGGAAGAAAACTAACATATATCTACAGTATGATTCAGATACCCCATTAGTATGCTTAAACCAAAGAAAACCAATATTCCCCAAACTCCACATCTGTTTGCAGCACAATCCACATTAACTAGGACATCGAATGTCCAACAATGAATAATGGGATGAAGATAATATGATACAAACGCACAATGGTAAACTATTCGGCCATAGAAACTCAGGAATAAAGACAAACACAGCATGATTTACTTCAAATGTGTGTGACATTTAAAAAGTTGATTTCATAGAATTTGAGTAGACAGTAGTTACTGGAGACTGAAAAGAACACAGGAATGGAAGCAAGGGAAGTGAATTAACAAACTGTTACTGTCTGATACCATAAATAAATTCTAGGGTCCTACAGCAGAGCCAGAGGACTGTAATTAGTAAGCCAGACATGGTGGTACATGCATATAATCCTAGTACTTGGGACTCTGGGAAAAATAGACCGTGAATTCAAAAGCAATTTGGGCTATGTGGCAAGCTTAAAGCCAACATGGATTTGATAGCAAAATCATGTTTCAAAATACATACATATATGATATTTTATATACTACATCACAGAATAGATATATAAGATCTAGAAGATATCATAAAATTTAAGGTGGCTGGTATGTTAATTACCTTGAACTGATTGCTACCCAATGTAGATACAAACATATATATGAACAACTATTTGAAAACCTTTGCCACCATGAAACATCCATAGTAGTTGAGAAGACAGTCAAGTAAAAAAATAGACAAATTAAGCACTTAATGTGTTCATAGTCAATTAAATATGGCAAAGTTAATGCTCAGCAACAAATTAAATCTCTGTGATTTTAAATTGACCAATAGTATAGAAATTCAAAATTATTTAAACTCATGTTTAGCCACAGAATTTCTTATATTGGACATCAGAACCCAGAAAATTCTCAATTTTTCCCTGCTAATTGTACTCACTTTTCTAGAGCAGGGCAGATCCTCTCAAACTTCTTATACACTGTGTAGATTACTATAACTTGGGTGAAAATGTTGGAGGGGTGACACTGATCAAGATATAATATAGTCATAGACTGCTTTATTCAATGATGGCAACTTCTTTGTACAATAACTTCAAGGTAATAATTTTAAAAACTACTTGGAGTTTTTTTATTCTTTTCGAAAGTGATCCTGGTGTTCAAACTCAGCTGCTTACTGGAAATCACTCTTTGCTTAAGTCACATCTTAAACCAATAGTGTGCTGCTTAATTTTGAGATACAATCTCTCTTTTGGCAAAGATGGCCTAGATCACAATATACCTATTTATTCGTTCTGGAATAATAGCCACACACTACCATGCTAAGCTTTTCCTGTGAAGATGACAGTCTCAGCAATTTCTATCCAGTCTGGTCTGAAACTATTACTTTCCTGAACTCAGCTTATTGCCTAGCTAAAATTGCAGGCATGAAATACCACTTGTAGCTAACAGTTGAGATGGGGGGAGAGGATCTCATGAAATTTTCCCCCCAGCTTGTCTGGAACCACGGCATTCCTTATCTCTACCTCCAAAGCAGCTAGAATTTTAGGCATGAGCTACTGATGCTTTGCACTTGGAAATAAATTAGGGAATCTAAATTGTTCTTCTTTGTCTCATATGTGCTATTCTAATAAAAGAAACACCTCATCTCCACTATTTTATTGTACTATTAATTACGTAAATGTGCAAAACAGATGTCGTACTATGAATTAATATAGCATACTTTCATATTATGGGTTTCACTAGAATCTTCTAAAATAAGATAAATGACTAAAGAGAAAGAATATAAGCAAAAGTTATACAATATCATTTTGCTGTAAAGTTTTTTATAGAATCGTATTAAATTACAAAGAACACATCTGATTTTAAAAACTTACCAATTTGCCAGTTTGTTTAGTATAAAATCCTGCTTTTTTCAAATATATAAATGCCTCATCTGTTTTTGGTGTTAGTAAAAGGTTAATTTAGTGGCTATCTCAGAGTTCCAAGTACTTTACTTTCCTAAGCTTGTTTCAGAGTTTCATAGTCTCACATCCACATGGGGTTTGCACATTAAAATTTCATGATAGAGTTATTGCTTATGATCCTTTACATTCCACCATAGAATATGATGCATGCATAGATTTAGAAAGCACTGCAATATAATTCAATTACAAGAACAAAACACAAATTGTGTTTTCTCTGATTACTGGTTCATTCTTGAACCTCAGACATAGATTTTTTATAATTTTATATTTGTTCTTCAATGGTGTATATTTTAAAAACTCACTAAAAACTGCTCTTTTTCAACACCACCCTGGTCCCATTTACTTAAATATTTAATGCCACCAAACACAAGGCAGAGCATGCAATGAGCATGAACTGTACTATAAAACCACACTAATGGGTTTAGATCCCTGGGGTAACCACTCTGGTCTGTATAAAGATGGTACATGAGAAGCAGTCTCATAAGATGCAGACTTACATAGGAATCTGTACTGCCACATCTGATGACAAGATTAATCATAGATCTGTGAACTTGAAGTGTTTCTTAATCTCTTACATGGATTTGCTGCTCTGTAGTCAAGCTAAAATATTGTGTGATTCTGCAATATACTCTTTTCCAGAGTGACCTTTCCCTACATATTTTAAGTTTTGATAACTTACTGAGACTCGCTAAAAGCTTCCATTACTGGTTTGCCATTATTGGTTACATCTGTCTGCTGAAATTAGGACGGTCTTTTTATATTAAGAGCTAAATGTTGAAGGAAGGCTAGGGCCCTCTACGAGAGGAAATCCAAGCATTTTCTCTCAGCATGTATATCCTCCAAGTGGAAAGGAAAGGCAATAAAAACAGCAAAAATTATTATCATGGTATTTTTTGCCTTGTAAATAAGGAAATTTTTTCATTGAAAAATCACTCACATGATATTTTAAAGCTAAAGTGATGGCCTTTTTAAAAGCCAGCACAATATTTGTAAGAAAAATTTTATATCTCAAAGAAATTGGAGGCTGATATAAACAAAAATGTTTACCAATGCTATAAAATTGCTTAATTCCTTTGGTCTTTAGTTTTCATATTTATAAAATGAGAAGCATAGTATTTGCGATGAGGTGAATTTGTCATGGTGATTATTTAACTTGATAAGCTAATTATCACAAGATTTGGTTACACAGATTCACTAAATATTGAATATCATCTTGAAAATTAAAAGTTCATGCCGAGGGCTGGGAAGGTGGCTCAGTGGTAGAGCGCTTGCCTTGCATGCATGAGGCCTTGGATTCAATTCCTCAGTACCACATAAGCAGAAAAAAAAGCCGGAAGTGGCACTGTGGCTCAAATGGTAGAGCTCTAGCCTTGAGCTGAAGAGCTGAGGGACAGCGCCCAGGCCCAGAGTTCAGGCCCACGACCGGACCCCCCCCCCAAAAAAAAAGTTCATGCCTAATACCTGTGGCCCATGTCCATAATCCTAGATACTCAGGAGGCTGTGATTGGGAGGATTATGGTTTGAAGGCAGAATAGGCAGAAAAGTTTGCTAGAAGGCATCTCCTAAATAACCAGCAAAACTTGGCTGGAAACATGATTCAAGGTGACAGAACACCAGCCCTACTAAGTTCTAGGCCCTAAATTCAAACGGATATCACAATCCTAGATATCACTAGATCGGTCTAGAATTTTTATTAACTCAGTAATCTCATATAGAATGCAGTAAGTTACCTTTAAAACAACGCCTTACTGTGTCTTCTAATGAGCCCTCAAAGCTCATGGGCGGCATTTATTGATACACTATATTCAGTATTGAGAAGTGATTAATTACTAAGCTCAAGCAAATTTTATTGATTTTTTTTCATTTTTCTCTAACATGTAGAGTTTTGCCTTAGATTGGATATATAGAGATGCGCGCGCACGCGCGCGCGCGCGCGCGCACACACACACACACACACACACATTTTCCATGGCTTTCTGGACCATCTTTATTAGCTCGAAACTCCCATTTATCTCATGGATCAAGCTCCTTACACTCTTCATGCTGCATTAAAAGTAGCTCCCTTGAATTAGGCATCTGAGGCTCATGCCTGTAATGTTTGATACTCAGGATGCTGAGATCTGAAGATCACAGTTCTAAGCCTGTCCAGGCACAAAAGTCCAGCAGACTCTGATCTCTAATAAACTACCCAGGAAAAGCCAGAAGAGGCTATGTGACTCATGTGGGCGAGTGCTAGCCCTTTGTGTTCTAGACACAAAGAGGATTAAAGACAGCCACGGGACTGGCAAAAATAGTAGCTCCCTTCCTACCATGAGTTCTCCCATCTCTGAAAATTTTTATTTCATTTTTTTCCTAATTACAATCTGCTCAATTGTGATTGTAAGGATGATGATGGAGATGACGATTAAGTGGAGGAGCAGAAGGAAGAGAGTTGTTAATGATACCGACACTCTCTTGATGCTCTCAGGTTGGTTGTGGGATATCCAGCCATAACACAGTGTAGAGAAAGACAGTGTCTAGGTAATGAATCCCTCCTTGAAGTCAGTACGGAGTAACTCTAGGGCAGAGTTAAAAGGAGTGCTCAAAGTAGAAACAATCTCTTTTCTCTCTCTATCTCTGTCTCTCTCTCTCTCTCTCTCTGTCTCCCTCTCTCTCTCTCACATACACACACATACACAATAGGGGGGTGGCAGAGCTGAGGTTAAATTAGATAGAAATCAGTACCAAAAGAAACTGTGTCAAAGAAGGGATAGCTTGCCAAGGTGGCCCAAGTCTCTGACCTTAGATACTTGGAGGCAGAGGTCAAGGCATCAAAGTTGAATACAGCCCAGACATAAAAGAGTGTGACCCACCACCTCAATAAATGGCTGAGTGGTATTGTTACTCACCTATCATCCCACCAAGAGAGGAAACATAGTCCATCAGCAATTTAGGGAGCACAAGCAGAAGGATTAGAACTACAGTAGCATGAGCAAAAAGTGAGACCCTACCTTGAAAGTAACCAATCCAATAAAGGAGGTACACTGGCTGGCAACCGTGACTCAGGCCAGTCATCCTAGCTACACCAGAGGATGAGCTCTGGTGATTGTGGTTGAAAGCCAACTGGACAGGAAAGTCTATGAGACCCTTATCTCTAATTATCCACCAAAAAGCTAAAAGTGGAGCTTTGGCTCAAGTGTTAAACTGCTAGACTTGAACAAAAAAAAAAACCCAGGGACAGCATCCAGGCCCTGAGCTCAAGCCCTAGGACCTGGACGAAAAGGACACACCCACAGAGTTGTAATATTGCTGGCTTTGGTAGGTCCTCTATAAGAACAACTTTCTGGAAGCTTTCTTTGTAACTCTATTCAAATTAAACTTTTATTTCATCCTCAGTTCCAAAATAACTGGCAGAAATTTTGTATAAGTAATCTAGATTTATGTATTTGTGTACTATAATTAATCTATTTCATGTGGTATTTTTCCTCCCCAAGTAATTTATAAACTACTCACCCAAAGAAATAATTAGTTCTTTTTCCATTTCATTTGCCATCCATTTATTTCACACATGTTGTTCAGAACTAAGCTAGATTCCTTCTACTCTCTATTGCATCTTCATGCCGACAAAAAGCTGGCCTCAGTGCCCAGTAGACATGCAGGAAATGTTGATCGACTGAATTGCATCCTATAATGTGAGCATGATTACTAAAGTTTGAAGGTATATTGTCCTAATTTCAAAATGCCTTTTTTTCCATTTTAGATCACCCCAGGTATCTGTCTCACAAGATCAATCTATTGATTCTCACTGTGTGAGGTGAAGACGAAACCATCAAATCAGGTATGGCTTTTAATATCAAAAATTATCCACTCAAAATTAAATATATACAATGTCCTACAAACCAAAACTTTGAAATAGATATACAATAGAACTTGAGGCAATCGATGTTTGGAAATTACTAGAAAACACCTTTTTAAAAAAATTCATCTTCTTTTTTCTGCTAATACAGTATCTCTTTTGTAGAAAAGAAACTATTTATACAAGTACATGTTAAGTCTTCTACATTGTAATTTACTCCACCTAATAATTACCCTATCAACACATATTCTGTGGAAATGTCTTTAGTCACAGTCCCTCTAATGTAATCTGAGTGTTCATTGTTCTTCTGTTTGATATGCGCAGGGAGCTCACAGCATCCTCTTACCCTAATCAGTATTTGAATACACTGCCTGCTGACATGAAAGTATGATTAGTAGGACAGATGTTTCCCTTGAATGCAAAAATGCAGGGGTTAAAACTCTAAGTAAACCAAATGATCCAGTCTTTGCATGTGTTTGTTTTGTGTTGATGGTATGTGTGTGTACATATATATATATATATGTGTGTGTGTGTGTGTATGTGTATGTGTATGTGTACATATATATATATATATATATGTATATATACATACACACATAAAATTAGGGAAAATCTGTGACCTGCAAAATGGATGACATTTGGAAATAGCTGAGCTATCTATTCTGGAGAATGGATAACTATTGTATTTTGGTATAATGAACTATTGTTTGCCTTTTGTGAATAAGGAGTTTGATGAATGGACTGAGAGAATCAAGAGAAAAAGGAAACCAAGTAATCAGAATTTCATACCTAATAAATTATATAGGATATATAAGTGCTATGAATATATTATCATGATTTAGTGGTATATTATTATTATTATATGTTTCTCTAGTGTTGTCAGAAAATACTTCAAATATCACTATATAAGATTTTGATGATGCAATACTAAGCTTGTATAATAGCTGATTTCTCCCAAATTGTTTATATTTATGTACTGTTCCTTTGGATTCAGACTTTGGGATTTTCAATATTATGAGATTTTTGAGGAAATACCTTAAAATATAAATGTATGTGTTAATGAATTTGCATTCATTTTGCATTTAAGAAAGAAACTGTGTCCAAAAGATCACACTCCCCCACCTCCAGTTTTTATGAAAAGCACATTGTAATTCATGCTTCTATTCAAGTAAATGTTGTGAATATCTCTCATCTGCTTTCACAAACTCTTGCTAAGAATAGGTTGAGAATAAAGCTGCATGATAAGGATGATTAATGCAGGTTGTGGCAGGATCCTTTTTAGCAAAGCTCCAAGAAACAACATTGGTCAATGTTAAAATCTAGATGAAGGATTCTGGTTACTATCATGAGTTATCATCAAGAATGATGACATGATTTTCTGAGGGCCACATTTTACATTGACAGGCTGTGTTTACAAGGGCTTTTTATGTTTTGTCTGAATGCTCAACCAGTTATCAGAAAGAAGAACAATGTCTTGGGTTGAAATTTGCTTCACTACTCACCTGGTCATAGTTGGTGGAAAATCACTAAATACGTGCTTTTAGATTATGAGGCTCTTACTGTAAAAATCTCCCATTAAAGATTTATCCATGTATAACTGGGAGATTTAAAAGGACATGTCTTTGGCATTGACACTTATGATGAACTAATCGTCAGTCCTCCTAGTCAAAAAGGTGTCCTTAGAATGGGATCCTGAGTTCCGTGCTCCATTTTGCACTTCATTTTGTAGCCCCACTCTTGCAGAGTAGTTAAGGGTTCTGAGCATAGTAACTTATTTTGTATATGCTTTTGTTCATATTAGTTATATTAAATTAGACAGGCTTTCAGTCAAAGGGATAGAAAATAAAAAGAGAGTGGTGAAGGGAGAAAGGGAGAGAGCAAGAAAGAGTGAGATGGGGAAGGGAGAAAAAATATCTCATGGTGCCTTCATCATTCTGGATAACCCATTTAATCTAATTTCATACTTAATAAAGCCATTTGTTTCAGGAAGATTAAGTCCTCTGGTGCAGAGATCTAATATCTTTGTTCTTTATTTTATAATTCTGTTTTGTTTTTAGGTAAATATCTAAACAAATGTTTCTGTTATATCTAATAGCTGTCTAAGCACATAAATCTCTATAGGATAAACAAAGCACAAGTTACAAATAACTTTGCATCATTCCTCACACCCTGTATTTACCTGATAAGTTAGTCAAACTTTTCTTGCTACAGATTTTTAATTTTCAGACTGAGAATAATTACCTTAAAGGGTTTTTCTAAGTACTGAACTAGAAAGTACATTTAAGCTCTTATTCTATGGGGTCAAATAAAGCAAGTATTCAAAAGGGTTAGCTATATAATGAATGGTTTCCATTATTAAAGAGAAAAGATACCACAGGATGTAAAAATGACTTGCTTTCAATACCCAGGATAGAGAAATCTTAATGCTAAAAGTAAACTGAACATGACTTTGTAATATCTCAGGTTTTTATCATTGTTGATTATCATTATAAACACACAATGTTCCATAGAAGTCTGCAAAGATTGACTCCAGATATCATCAAGCACAAAGAACTTCTTTATAGGCTAGTCTTTTATCATTTGTTTTCATTTAGTTTGACTTCTTAGATGGAACTACAAGTCATACCAAAAGATCCAATCTTCTTGAATAGTAGCTATTATAATTCTTGTCCTCATCTACTAGGACCATCTGGTGTTTCATTTGAATGATCACAAAATGGTTGGAGAAAAAAGTCACAGTTTAAAAAGCATGTACCCATATTGATCCCTATATTGATTCCTTCTTTCTTTTCTTTTCTTTCTTTTTTGCCAGACATTGGGCTTGAACTCAGGATAGGGCCTACACACTGTCCTTGAGTTTATTTTGCTTATGACTAACACTCTACCACTTGAGCCGCAGCATAGCACCTCTTCCCCCTTTTTCCTGTTTATGTGGTACTGAGGAATCGAACCCAAGGCTTCATGCATGCTAGGCAAGCACTCTAACACTAAGCCACATTCCTAGCTCTGATTACTTATTTCTTAAGACAGAAGGGATTGGAAGTTTAGGAGAAAGAATTGAGGAGCCCAAGTTTACGTATTGAGAGGGGGAAGATAGCCTACTTATGGTAGTTTCCATCTACTGGACTGTGTGGACTTTTCTGTACTATACATTTAAAATATTAGCTATGACCTTGGAACCTTCCCCTATGATATATGTTCTTCCCCGTTTGCCAATGATTATTTAGGGTGGTTGCACCTGAATGACAGCAATGGTTTAGAAAATATAGTCTCCAACCGGTAGCATCAGCATCATGTGTTAAGGATCCAAATTCTCAGGTCTTCCAAGATGTATTGAATCATAAGTGATGATAGAGTCTAGCAACTTACAATTTGGCAAGATCTGTGGAAAATTTATGATGCTAGCTGAAGGTTTAAAACTTTGAACTTAAACAAATGAAAACAAAATCAAACATCTTTGGAGCTGAGGGTATAATCTACTATGTGTGCTATTTGCCTAGTCTATGTTTTCTCCCCAGTATTGGAGAGATAAGAAACAAGAATTAAAAAAAAACTATAATTGGCAAAAAGCTCCCCACATGAAATCATTTTAATTACTTCACTAGTCTATCAATGGGTAAAACCCACTGTGCAGATATATAACATTCATAAGGAAAGAACTGATAAGAGATAATGAAACCAATATTTGCAGATCATTCTGCCATATATCAAATGTTCTTTAATGTCTACTAGTTTCCTGTTTAATCCTATAACATCTGAACCATACTTTATTATCACAACTTTACTAATAGGAAAATTAAAAATTCAATCAAGACTGGTTAAGCTACACATACAACATGATAGAACTTGGAAACAATAGACCAAGGATTGGAACTAGATGAATTTTCTGCAGTCTTAATTCTTTCTATTATTTATTGATATCTGCTGAGATTTTATACAAATAGTAGACACTTAATATCTGTGAGCATATGTTTGCTACTCATGATGAAAAATTCAAACAACTAACCACACATAGGACAGACTGAAAGAATTTTCCCATCAACACAGCTGTATAATGCATTTATGGGAACTATAATTTTTGTTTTGGAATATTTTTCATTTTTATTTATTATTTTTGTTCATACTCGGTCAAAACTGCATGTAAAAATCTGCAAATAAGGTTGGTTTACTACAATTGAAATGCCTACAATATCTGAGGAAATCTATGCTATTGTTTTTTATTGTACTTTTAGATTTCTTTCATCCTGTATGGTTGGTTAAGAATGATCAGCTAAACAAAGAATCATAATAGCTCAATAGCTATGTACATATGACCACATAAAATGATGCTAATCAAAATGAACTCCAAGATATGGAAACATATTTGTTGTTATTGCTTGTAATATACCATGTGAAATTCTTTCTTTTTTCTGTAGTTTTTCCCCCTTTGGTTTATCCCTTGTTGTCACTGTTATTGATTTTGACACTATCTGTCTTATATATAAGTTTATCTGATTTGGAGAAGGGAAGGAGATCAACAAAATGGTGAGAAATAGGACAAAGGGTGAACCAATGCAGCAGCAATACCCACAAGACAGTATGTTGGAAACGAACTTTACAACTTGGGGGGTCAGTTGGAGGGAGGAAAAGTGGGAGAAAAATGAGAGAGAGGAAAAATATTTGAAAAGAAATGTACTTATTATCTTATGTGTATAACCTCAACTCCTCTGTACATCACCTTTACAATAAAATTTCAAACAAAAATGACCAGCTAATATGTATACAAAAATATTTTTAAGTTTCTCTCTATTTTTTTTTATTTTGTTCTTATTTTGTACTTAAAAATACAGTTCTAGTGTGTCTTATTGAGGGCTATTTGAAACATTTCTGAAAAAAGAAAGAGTCATCACTTTAGATATTATGTAAATAAAACTATGTAAGTATTATGTAAATGTAATTATATATGGGAGTAATTACAGAAATATGCACTGCAAACTTTTAAGCTATAATATGAGGAATTATAGGAGAGACTAATTATATACCATCTTTCCTAAATCTCAGCATCTAGAAAGAAGTTCATCCATTTTTATGTTTGCAAAATACATTAAATTTTTACTATGTTCTGCAGAGGGTTGGGGAAAGGGTGGTGTGTGTAGGGAAATGCAGGATGAGGAGACTGTGCAATTGGAAGGTGCTACCATAATTGAAGTACTTCCATTTCTAGAGATTTTGTGTTTGCACAGCAAGGATAGGCTATTTTAGAGACTGGATTCCAGTAGACAGGAAAGGTAGATTACCCTTTACCCAGTCCAGATTCCAGATATTTCTTGTAAGAATATCAATCATTGGTCTAGTACTTTGACTATTGAACTTTAGTGGATAGGTTGTAAAAGTGTTTCCCAGAAAAATAATAATTAAAATAAAAGAGATTAAATATACAGAATTTAGCAGAGAAGTAGCTACATGATTATCTCTGGAGAAGGTATATCAATTATTTTATCTGGAGGGTGTTTTTTGTATCCATATATAGGAGAAAAGAATAACAAGACTATACTTGAGAGCCAAGCAAAATAAAATTCTGCTACTCTTATTGTAGACAACAAAGTATGTAAAATTATCATCGTTAATTATTTAATACTTCTTAAAGTTTATATTAGCATAAATTAATTACACAAAGTGATTCCATGTGATATTAACATATATACATCCATATAATGTATTTTAACTCATCTTTTCTATGAAACTCTTTATGATTCCTTTTCCCTTCCCCTCTCCATTTGAACAGTTTTTAGTGTGTTCCATTATATCTCCATACATACGTACATAGATGATAGATAGCTAAGAAGATAATAGATAGATAGATAGATAGGTAATAGAGAATTGTTGCACAGAGAAGTAGATGGAGGGAGGTATAGAGATAAAGATAACAGATATAATATATTTGAATCATATTCGTGCCGTATCATTCTCTCATCCTTCCCACTCCTGCTAGGTCTTTCTCAACACAGACCCCTCCACTTTTATAATCATGTCTTCTTATCATCATTATTAGGTTTAGATTACACCTATAAGAAAAAACGTTATCTTGGAGTTCATTTCACCTAACATCAACTTATCTAACCATTTCTGCTTGTTTCAGACATATACTAGTTATTGCAAATAAGGGAAACCATGGGACCTATGTTTCTTGGGGCTTGGCTTACTTCACTTAATATAATTTTTCCAAGTCTTTCCATTTCCTAACAAATGGGGCAATGTCATTCTTTCTGATGGATGCATAGAATTCCATTGTGTATATATACCACATTTTCTTGATCCATTCATCTACTGAGGGGCATTTGGGTTGGATCCATATCTTAGCTATGGTAAATAATGCTGCAATAAACGTATTTTTGCTGGTAGCTTTAGTATGGTCTTGTCTGTGATCATTTGGGTAAATGCCCAAAAGTGGAATTGCTGGGTCATAGGGGAGCTCTATGTGGAGTCTTTTGAGGAACCTCCATACTGCTTTCCTAAGTGGTTGAACAAGTTTACACTCCCACCAACAATGCAGTAAGGTTCCCTTCTGTCCACATCCCCTCCAGAATTTGTTATTAGAGTTCTTGATTATAGCCATTCTAAATGGGGTATTTCTTTCATGCGATTGTTTCTAACACATTTATAAGATGATTTCTTTGTTGCTTTGTATGTCCCTCCCCCATGACATAACCCTGTTTTCACTGTATTTGATATTGGTTTACTTTGTGGAGGGGAAGGAAAAAACAAATCATTTAAATAGGGATACAGCTGGACCCATTGCAACAATAAGATGTACAAGATGTTATGTCAAAAAACGAACTTTACAACTTTGGCTGGGGGACTGGGGGGGGTGGGGAAGGGAGAAATGGGGTGGAGGGGAAGGAAGATGGGGAGGGATGGGAAGGGAATTAAAGGAGGATGCTACAATGCTTGTTAAGAAATGTACTCATTATCTTGCCCATGTAATTGTAACCCCTCTGTACAGTATTTTCACAATAAAAAAATTTTTTAAAAGAAAGACAAATAAGGTATTTGTGAAAATACCGTACAGAGGGGTTACAATTATATGGGCAAGGTAATGAGTACATTTCTTATCAAGCATTGTTGCCTCCTCCTTTGTTTCCCCTTCCCATCCCTTTCCATACCCCCTCCGACCCCCTACCCAATCATTCCCCCCCCACCAAAGTTGTAAAGTTTGTTTTTCGACAGAACGACTTGTACATCTCATTGTTGTAATGGGTCCACCTGTATCCCTATTTAAACAATTTGTTATTTGTCTTTCTGAAATGGTCTAAACCCATTCAATATGATGAGACCAATTAACTTTCAGACACATCCGAAGACTTCTTTTTTTTAGGGTCCATGTCATAATCACTGAATTAAGTTCAATATTCTTTTCAAAATCAAGCATTTGTTCATTTCTTCAAGCAATTATTCTTCTAGCTTCTTTTCTTCTTCGTATTTCCATTGCTACTACAACACTCCTATGTCACTTCCCACCTAGCATTGAAGGAGGGCAAGCCATTCTTAATGTCTATTTCAATGTTATTTATTCTGCTCCAAATCTGTTTGGCTCTGCAGCCAAAGAGAAGAAACCTCCAAACACTTCCTGTTGTTTTTAGGGAGATTATACTGCTTATCATAGCTCAGAGCAGAGTGCTCATTGTTACCTGTGCTTATCTCTGTAATCTCATTTGACCTTCCTCTCTTTTCTGCTCTGACAAGCTCTCTGCTACCTGTTTTCAGGTTCACCATGTGTCAGGTCTATCAGAGAAGTTCTCAAGTTCCTTCTCCCTAGAAAATATGTTCCATTGTCTTTTCCTCTTTCAGCCTCACAGTTCTCAAGACTAATTTTAGGTATAATAGCATTAGTTACAAATAGTGAAAACACAATCCAATTAAAAGTCTGAGTTTATGAGATTGGATAAAAATCATTCAGGAAGTATAAATAAAAAATAGCATGTGTTAAATGTAGCTACAAATAGGTTAAAAGAAAAAAAACTGAAAAATATATTGGGTTAATATTAAACTTATGAAAAATAAAATAGCTGTAGCCATGCCAAAGGGAATTTCAGACAGATGCTATTACCAGGGATAAAGATAATCATTATTTTCTTCTAATTATAAAGGAGATCAACTCATTAAAGTAAAAGTAGCAATCTTAAGCTATTATGTACCTGTTCATGTCCCATTTTTTAAAGCTATGAACAGATACATAATTATTTGCATTGATTAATAATTTTGCCTTTGAATTTGCTTACGTGTGAAGCAAAAACTATCCCAGATACTAGTAAAAACTAATAAAACTATAATCCTAATTTGAAATTTTAACACTTCTCTCTTATAAGAAATAGTACAAGTAAACAGAGAATCTATATATTTATCAATATTAAAAAGTATCTAGGCTAAATTAACCTTTACAGAAGAGTCCATACAATAGAGTAAAATACATATTCTAAATCTGTATTGATCATGTACTATAATAGATCATATTCTAAACCATGAACATATTTCAACCAATTTAGAATAATTAAAGTACATAGATATATTTTATGAACATAGTATATTAAGTTAGAAACAAAAAAAATTGTGGCTGGAAAAATTCCCAAATATTTCTAAATTAACTAATGTTTTTCTAAATTTCTCAAAGAAATAAAGGTAGATTTTAGGAAATATTTTAAATAGACAATTTTTTTTAATTTTTATTTATTTTTTATTGTGAAAATAATGTACAGAGGGGTTACAATTACATGGGCAAGACAATGAGTACATTTCTTATCAAGCATTGTAGCCTCCTCCTTTGTTTCCCCTTCCAATCACTTCCCATCCTCCCCCTGCCAGCCCACCCAATCCTCCCCCGCCTCCCCTCCCCCACCAAAGTTGTAAAGTTCGTTTTCGACATAATAACTTGTACTTCTCATTGATGCAACGGGTCCACCTGTATCCTTATTTAAACGACTTGTTTTTCCCCTTCCCCTCCACAAATTATACCAACATCAAATACAGTGAAAGCAGGGATTATACTGTGGGGGAGGGACATACAAAGCAACAAAGAAATACTCTTATAAATGCGTTAGAAACAATCGCATGAATGAAAAAAAAAAACATTGGAATACGTATCTTAGGGTTCATTTCCCTGAAATTTGAGTATCTGGAATTTGGCAAGAAAGCATCTAGAGAATGTTTAGTAATGCTGTGTATCTTAACTTCTACAAGATACTGAAAATATAGGAAGACACAGGAAATAATGAGAATTCAGTAAGATTTTATACAATAAAATCAAGAACATTGAAAATATTTGTAAACATTGATAAACCTGTAGCTGTATTGATCCCAAATCAAAAGAAAATTAGTACCTATGCCCATGAACAAATAAGGAGATATTATTTAAAACTTCCAAGCAATGCATTGGACAACACAGTTGAATAAATACATCCCTTCAAAGACAACGGAGACCACGGTACTGAGTTGGAGAGTGTTTTCCAGAACATCTTGGTAGATGCAATTGTTAAGCATCTCAAGATGAAATCCTTTTGGATTTCCATTAGTTCATAAATCCCAAAGAAAATAAACTGACACACTAGATTCACAAAGAAGATCATATAAAAACAGAGATAGATTGGAGGCACACTGTCACCACCAAGACAAACCTGGAGTCACCAGAAGCTGGACAATGCAGAGCAAAAATTTCCCCAGAATGTTAAGGGAGAATGTATAGGTAGGTTGTAATTCAACATGTCACTTCATGTGTACAACTCTATTTTGAGCAGTGTTACTGCTTCCATCATTCTGTCTCCATTCCTATCCACCTGGTTCTAATTTTCACATATGCACACCAAATATTAGGACTGTATTCAATCACCATTGCTCTATTTGTCTTCCACTTTGCTCTTAATTCCCATTCCATTAAGGCAATATCTATTTCAGCTTCCTAGAATTTAGTATGCTCAATTGTTAACTATTCAATGGGCTACACCATGGGAGCCCACCTATTCATAAACCATACATTAGTCAATTTGATCATGTTTATAGGCATATGATCCCATGTATATTTTCATGTACATTTGTATTTTAGATCTAACTTTCACATTTGAGAGAAAATATGTATCTTTTGTCTCTCTGAATTTAACTTACTTCACTTAAATTTTTTTCTGGTCCATCCATTTCCCTGCAAATGATATAACATTATGCTTTTTCTGCTATTTCCATAAGTTAGCTGTAGTGAATAGTACAGCAATAAACATGGATATGCACATGTTTGTACTAAATCTTGACCTGTTCCCTTTTGGATAAATACTGAAGAATTTGATCTTAGGAAAGGTTTATTTTTATTTTTCTTAGGAATTTTCAAAGTGCCTTCCAAAAAGGTTGCACTAATTTGCATCCTCACCAATGGTACAGTAGTGAACCTTTCACCTTATATCCACAATGGCATTTGTTGTTTGTGTTCTTGATTATGACCACTCTCATTGGGGTAAGATGGACTCTCAAAATTGTTTTGATTTTTATTTCCTTTCCTTTATGGCAAGGATGTTAATCATTTCTTCATGTATTTTGGTCATTTTTACTTCTTAAGAAGTATCTACTTAGCATATTTGCATGTTTATTAGGTGGGTTATTAAAATTTGGGGGGGGCTTAGTTTCTTAACTCCTTTTAAATTTACTTACTAAACTTTTGTCATATATGCTAAAAGTCTTAATGGCCTTGAATTAGTTAAATATATCTTTTTTTTTTTTTTTTGGTCAGTCATGGGGCCTGAACTGTGGGCCTGGGCACTGTCCCTTAGCTCTTCAGCTCAAGGCTAGCGCTCTAACACTTGAGCCACAGTGCCACTTCTGGCTTTTTCTGCTTATGTGGTGCTGAGGAATCAAACACAGGGCCTCATTCATGCAAGGCAAGCACTCTACCACAGAGCCACCTTTCCAGCCCAGTCAAATATATCCTAAATGAAGAAATTATCATTTCTAAAAGATATCATTGATAAATACGTAGCACAAGTTAATACATTTATTCTTCAAAAGACATTGCCAAAAAAGTATGTTTAAAGCTACAGACTTGGAAAGGTGTTTGCACCTTAAATAGCTCCAAGAGGCACCTTTTCCAAAATATGTAAGGAACTATCCATATGTGTTTTTCAGAATCCAAACAATACAATAATAAGTAAATAGGCAAGATTATGTTTATGGAGTGTTCACTAAAGAAACCATATAGACAAGTACCCGTGGTTCCTGCCTAAAATCCTAGCTACTCAGAGGCTGAGATTTGAAGGAATAGATTTAGGAGGCAATCTGGGAAAAAAAATTTTTAACCTATCACCGATTAACCAGAAAAAAAAAAAAAAGAAAGAAAAGAAAGAAACTAGGCTGAAGTCCTAGATCAGGTGGAAGAGCCTCAGCCATGAGAAATAAGTGAGTAAACTTAAAGCCTTGGGTTCAAATCGGTACCCACAAAAATAAATATTTATGGGGCTGGGAAGGTGGCTCAGTGGTAGAGCGCTTGCCTTGCATGCATGAGTTCCTGGGTTCGATTGCTCAGCACCACATAAGCAAAAAGAAAAAAAGCCGGAAGTGGCGCTGTGGCTCAAGTGGTAGAGTGCTAGCCTTGAGCTGAAGAGCTGAGGGACAGCACCCAAGCCCAGAGTTCAGGCCCCACAACTGGATCCAATAAATAAATAAATAAATAAATAAATAAATAAATAACTATTTATGGATAATTCGGACAGCAAATTACTACTTTTCATTAACTGTTACAAAAATGTGAATGAGATCCATGATCGATGACTATACCCACTTATTGGAATGTCTAAAATTAAAAATTGTGACCACACCATGTATTGGCAAGGATGTAGAACACATGATTTCCTCCTGAACAACATGAAGCTGTATAAGCCCTTGGGAAAGTATATTGGAACTTTCTCTAAAAGTTCAGAACATCTCAGCCTTCGCATCCAACATATTCACCTGAGAAAAATCAAAGTATTTATCAGTACAGGGATTGATAGATGAATATTTATATCAACATTATTTGTAAATCCCCAAAGTAGAAACGATCTACATATTCATTAACAAGGGACTGGATATGTGAGTGAAGATTCAACCACACAAGAGGACAGCACAATAGAAAGGAATAAATATGGATAATTACTGTATTTACAACAATATAGAAAAAGTTCATAATATTTTCCAGAGACTAAGTAAACAGAATTTTTTTAAAAGAACAAATGTATGATTTTCATTTATACAAAAATCTTTAAAAATGAAAACTAATCTCTAGTGACTGCAGAAGGGTCTAGTTTTGTAATACATCAAGTTGATCAGAAAGAAGAACTAAATTTCTGAGAGAACCTTTTGGGGATTATAAATATTCAGCATCTTATTATTGGTTTGGGTTTTTGTGTGGGTGTTTGTGTATAAAAGATTTGCAAAGCATACACTTAAAAAAATCCCAGATACATTTGGAAGAGCTGAAATGTACAAAAATGTTTGTTATTATTGTATATTTATACAAATGAGCTTTATAGTATCATTATCTTGTACCATACAAACTTACCAAACTCACTTTTTAGTTCTAATAGCTTTGTTTAAAGATTTCATTTCATTTTCAATGCTGTCCTTTGCAAGTAAAGGTAGTTTCCTTTTTTTTCCATAAATAAATAAACAAATAAATAAGGCAATTGAAACAGATGATGGTAATAGTCAGAGGAACAGAATTATGTTAAATCTTGCTCTGGGCTGTCACTGCCTTCCTGCATTCTCCAGACCATTGGGACCCCATAAAGACTGTTAATGGGTTAGTAACATGATTTGCATTTAGCCACATTACACAGTAGGAAAGGAGAAAAACTGAGTACACACGCACACACACACATTCATAACACACACATGCATACACATGCATAATTAAACATATTTTAACAGACCATTAGAAATGCAACAAATGTCTTCAATAATCCCTGAGGATTTACAGAGAAACAAAGTAGCATGCAGCCGAAATATGCTAGTGAGCTTAAACTTTTACTCTGTGTCTACTGAAGCAAGGTATCCGGTGCTGGCAAACACATTTGCATTTGGTAGAAGATTGATTTCAATTAAGCCTGTCTGATTTCAAGATCTATTTCATTTCTGAGACAGAGCCTCCCCACTTGCAAATCTGATTTCAAAGCATAGTGAAAATGGTGAAGGAAGTTGTAATCAAATGAGAATTTTCACAACTTCCCTCAAATCTGAATGTCAGCCAGATGTTAGGTAATGTGCAAAATTGTATGGCAGGTCTCAATGGAATCTTAACAGACTTACCTTTTTGTGACTGTTACCATACACTTATTACTCATAGATAACATCTACAACCCTTTCTTAGAAAGGGTAGATTCAAACTATAGTTTGAAAGTGTTAAGAATAGCTATTCTTTCTGGGCACTTGAGGCTCATGCATGTAATCATAACCACTCAGGAGACCAAGATATGAAGATACAGTCTAAGCCTAGAAAATGCAGTTTATTGTCTAGAGGCAGTAAACAGCAGTGAGACTCAACTTCAGTTAACCAGCAAAAAGTCAGACTAAAGTGATGGCTCCAAAAATGTCTATTATAAAGTTAATCTAGCAAAGAATAGGTTAAACCTTAACATCAGCAGTCTTTCTGGAGGCATGAAAAACAGTAACTTCTACTCTATCCTGTTTGGAAATCTTTTAAGAAATTCAACATTTTTGACAGTGTGTCAGTCAATTACTTTCTGGCAAATGCATATGTACCTACATGAAATGTGCCTTTTTGAATTTTTCAAAACTATTGAACAAAAACTCACTTTGGACCCTAATAGTACTAATCAAAACTGTAATAATAGACTTGTCATTTCCCCATTTTATTACAAGTTAGGTGTGTTTGGAGGCTGATTATATGATAGTCACATGAAAGAATGAGCAATAACTGTCTCAGTCCTGTTAGAAAACTTTTTGAAAAATCTGGCAAGCAAAAAAAAAGGAGGAGGGAATAAAGCTGGGCCTAAGGATTAAGGAATTCCTCTCTAATTTGGCTAAATTTAACTTAATCCTAAAAAAGTTTTCACTCACTGATTCATCATTTATTGAAAGTACTCTGCTCTTCATGCAAGCATAGAATAGAAAGAATAAAATGGAAGAGTGTACATACCGCCCTGTGTTTCAGGGGCTCAAGGTGAGAATCAGTAGATCAGAAAGGTTACAATGCATGACCCAATCTCAGAGGAAATTGATTCAAATGGTGACTTTCCCTCCATTGCATCTATGACAAACCTCTTTTTATTTCTTGTTAAACTTATAATGAATACCCACATGAAAGTCATGCTAGATGTCTGGTGGCTTACACCTAATACCTTGCACCTAATACTTCATAATTCTGGCTAACTCCAGAGGCTGAGATCTGAGAACTTTTTAAGATGTGAGCATCCGTGTCAGTTCTGATTTACCTTCAATCAAACAGATTAAAGGTGGAAGTTGGGGCATATTTCAAGTAAGAAAGTGCCATCCTTGACTTCAAAACCCAAGTTAAATAAACATATACACAATACCAGGGTACCGAAATCAAATACAGTGACAACAGGGAATATACCATAGGGGAAAGAACATACAAAAGAACCAAAAACTCACACATTACATTAAAAACAACAACAGCAACAAAGAAAAACATCTTGCGTCAATGTCTTGAAGTTCATTTTGCTTAGCGTCATCTTAAGGGGAATAACAGAATGGCGAGACAAAGAACCACTGCAACAATGATATAAACAAGACAAAATGTTGGAAATAATCTGTACAACTTGGGTGGAGAGGTAGGGGGGGAAGTAGGAGTAAAATGAAGGGAGGGGTAACAAGTTTGACAAGAAATGTACTTATTACCTTATTTATGTAACGATAAGCCCTCTGTACATCACCTTGACAATAAAAATTTAAAAAATGATTACACAAAAAAAAATGAAAAAGCAAAAAAAAAAAAAAAGAGTGAATGCACCATGCCCTGAGTTCAAGCCCTTGAACCAGCACAATAAAAGAAAGTTTGCCTAGGAATTTAATGTAGCTAATAGGAAAGGAATAATCTGGAATAAACACTTCGGGAAGATTATTTTGGGCACACAGCATTATCTGCATTGTTTCATTTAATATGCACAACAATCTTAATGGGAAGGATTTACTATTATCTCCACTTCATAGGAAAGAAATTTAATTGATTTGCACAAGGAAATGGTAGAGCTGAATTCTGCCCATGTCCATCTGATTTAAGAACCTGACCTCTTGGCTATCACAGCAGCTTAATTTTTCTACTCCCTTTATTAAAGTGGATCCCTTGCTCTTCATGGGGATATTTTACAGGGCAATTATTGTCTGACAGTGACCCACAGGCCTTTCTGAAAATCTAGCATCCCCTCCATCTGGAATTATAATAAGGGATGTTGGGACCAAATGACTCTGTGTGCCTAGAATATAGATTTGGGATAACAATGTCATCTAGTCTTCAAATTGCTAGGAATTAGTGTCTGAACTGATACAACTTCTGCAAACAGTTAGGCCCACAATGCTGATGATGCTGATATACAGTCTGCAAATAGCAAGGAATTAGCCTGTCACAGCATACATATTTGGTGAAGAGCCACTGTAGGGCTCAACAACAGGCAAAGCCTAGAGTTTCAGAGAGGAGTTTGATTGGAATTCCATTTGCCACCATGGACTTGTGTGAGTCATGACAGGACATGTATGCCCTCCAAAATCCAGTTTGCAGAGAAAATAAGAGTGGGTTTTTGTTAAATATAATTTTTAAAATTTTTACACTTTTATTTTTTGTCTTTAAATAATTATAAAAAAGATTGGAGACAATGTGAAAGGGGTGACATTGCTCAAGATGCATTGTACTCATAAACACACATGATGAATTTTTTAAAAATATGATTGTCCATTTTCGACATAGTGTCTTGTACATCTCATTGTTACAATGGGTCAACCTATATCGTTATTTCAGCATTTTGTTATTTCCCTTCCCCTCCCCAAATTAGAAAAATGTATATACAAGATGCAGGGCACTGACATCAAATACAGTGAAAATAGGGCTTATAGTATGGCGGGTGGGGACATACAAAAAAAAAAATGAGATAGTACATTATAAATACATTAAAAAATAATAGCAAGCAAGAAAAGCCATTTGTTTCCCTATCTTGGGGTTCATTTCGCTTAACATCAACTTATATGATCATATGTACATAGCTTTTGACCTTTTATGCTTGTCCTAAACTTATACTAGTTATTGCAAATAAGGGAAACCATGGGACTTATGTTTCTTTGGGCCCAATATAATTTTTTCCAAGTCTTTCCATTTCCTAACAAATGGGGCAATGTCATTCTTTCTGATGGAGGCATAGAATTCCATTATACCACATTTTCCTGATCCATTCATCTACTTAGGGGCATCTGGGTTGGTTCCATATCTTAGCTATGGTAAATAATGCTGCAATAAACATACTTGTGCTGGTAGCTTTAGTATGGTCTTGTGATCATCTGGGTAAATGCCCAAAAGTGGGATTGCTGGGTCATAGGGGAGCTCTATGTGAAGTCTTTACAATTTTGGGGAGGTGGGGAGGGATGGAAGAGGAAAAACAAAGGAGGAGGCAACAATGCTTGGTTAAAAAAAATGTACTCATTACCTTATTCATGCAAATGTAACCCCTCTGTACAGTATTTTTATAATAAAAATGTATATAAAATATAATTGTCCAACTGTAGTGTGGTATTTCTCTTTGTTAATTATTTCTTCTTCTTCGGAATTGTAGTTATTTATTTAGGCATTTTGGAATAGTTACTTCTTTTTACAGTAACCTGACACATCTACTGAATTCTTAGATAGACCAAACTTCCAAATATTTGTAATAAAGATCATGGAAAATCAATGGTAAAGCAGATATTGTGATACCTGGAGCCCATAAAATTAAGAAGCCTTCCTTCAGAAAAGCCCACCCATGTGGAATTAGGTATGAATGTTTATATTTATTTAGAGTAAAAAAAGAGAAATCAAACCTGTGGCTGGAATAAAAAAATGCTAGCAAAGAATCAGAAACTAATATGAACATTGAATCACAAATGCTAGCATAGAAACACTTATAAGGAATTAATATAGTCTCACAGCCCATGTATTAGAAACATAACTCATCTCTCAGTCCAATATTCACAGTGGTGGATGTAATTAAATACACCTGAATTTAGCAGACACCAGGGGCTCACCTCTGTAATCCTAGTTACTGGAGACAAATCTGAGGAACGCAGCTTGAAGCCACCGTGGGTAGAAAAGTCCATGAGACTCTTTTCTCCAATTTACCACCAAAAAGATGCAAGTGAAACTGTGGCTCAAGTTGTAGAGCACTAGCCTTGAGCAAAAGAAGCTCAGGAACTGGGCGCCGGTGCTCACATCTGTAATACTAGCTTCTCAGGAGGCTGAGATCTGAGGATCACGGTTCAAAGTTAGCCTGGGCAGGAAAGTCTGTGAGACATTTATCTCCAATAAACCACTAGAAAACCGGAGGTGGTGCTGTGGCTCAAGCGGTAGAGCATTCACCTTGAGCTGAAGAGCTGAGGGACAGCACCCAAGCCCGGAGTTCAAGCCCCACGGCCTATTTTTTTAAAAAAAAGTTTTACAAAAAGTTTAGGATCTTGAGTTCAAGCCCCAGGACTTGGACACATGTACACACACACACACACACACACACACACACACACACACAGAGCAAAATAGCAACAAAGCCAAGCTGAACTTTAACCAGCCTTCACCCTTCCCATAAGTCTGGCTCCAGAAGGAGGTAGAACTAATGTGGCAAGGTAGATAAAATTCAAGATGGCAACAAATCCCCATTTATCTATGTAGTATGCCTGTGGATATAACGAGGTCACTGAACTGATTGGGTTGCTTTCTGTGGCAAAGCGGAGAGATTTGACAGATGCAGCTAAAATCCAGTCACCTGATTCTGAGTTAAAAGACTCTCTTGAGTAGACATGGATTGTTCAAATCCATCCTTAAGAGCGGAATGGGAAAGTTATTCCTGTTCTCTTTGAAGAAGTAAGGTGCCATGGTGCAAAATGGCTGTATGAGAAAGACCTGTGATAGATTTGTGGGAATGAAAAGCTAACCAGCAGCTTATGGAGACTTTAGTTCTGCAAAGGGTAGGGATTAAATTCTATTACCAACTGTGCCTTTAGAATGGGACTCTAAGCTCCAGAATGGACATAGATGGATTGACATTTTGATTGCCATATTGATCCTGAGCAGAGGACACAGAAGAACCTTGACATGGCATCTGTCCTAACAGAACCTCTGAGATCATCAATAGTGTAAGAGTAAGCGCTTGAGTTTTGGTGAGATGTTGCTCAAAAATGAAAAACTACATCCATCCAATAACAGATCAAGATAGATTTAATGTGCCAGACTTGGAAATCCATAGGGTTAGCAATCATTTTTGTCTTTATAAAACTATCCAAAAGAAAAAAAATTGTCTTTACCTACCTGATTGTGCTGCTCCTAAATTTCTCTATGAGTTATGGTACAATAAAAATGTTCTAATACTAGTGCTGATTGAAAGGGTGAACCTGGGTTCCTCGATCCCTGCATCATGGAAAGGAATCAGGCAAAGGAGTCTTTAAGGATTATCAAATCATGGAATTTTATAAATAAATTATAGTTACATACTAACACCAGAAATATCAATGGCTGCTATTTAGTTTTTGAAAGACATATGTGTCTTGATAGCTTGTTTTCCACTTTAAATGAGCTTGATTCTTGTTCCATATTTCTTTTCTACATAGTAAGATTATAACGTGGAGGATCATTTAATCTCAGAAAGGTTTTGTTCACTTTGATGAACCACACCTAAAACAGGAGCATTCTTATCTTGGGAGATTTCCTCTAGAACTTGCTGATTCAGTAGGAAGACATCAAATTATATTCACTGTTAATTTTAAATTAACTCAAGAGTATTCAATTAACACCTCTTCATACAGAAAAGAGATAAGGGTACTCACCACTAAAGGCAATGAGGACCACTTAAGAGATTTTTGTAAATCAAATTTAAACACTAAACCCGTTCAAACCCTTTCACAATTAAGAATATTCAGGATAGAAATATACATGTAAAGCAATTAGCAACTCTGGGGAATAAGTGAGAGAAGGACATAAAGAAGTTTTGATTAACTGTTGAAATGAGTTGAAGCAGAGAGGGTTTGCATAATTGTAGAAGCTCAATCCCTCAGGTATGTGTTAAAACAAGACAGGGAAATATAAAAACAGTGATTTCACTAAGCACTATTAAATGAGAGCGAACACATGAGAAGTCAGGTCAAGTGTCAGGTCCCGGAGTCATTATGCTTGAAAGATCAAGTGGAGATGGCCCAATGCACATAGAGGCTCCCTCCATCACCAGCTGCCAAAGGGTCAAGAATGGATCCCTCCACAACTTTGGGCTTTGTGAGATTTTCTTACCCCACCCCTCCCAAATATGTTATGCTTCTATTAAATCAATGCTTGTTGAAATGCATTTGCTATGGTTTGGCTATAATTGGAGAATTTCACTGAAAAGTTTGTGCACTGAAGGGATAGTACACTTGAAAAGATGGGGAATACTAAGAGCTGATTGCTTCATGAAGGGATTGCTTGTTTTCTTGCATGCACATTCCTGGGGGTAAGTGCCAGGAGAGCGAGTTAGGGAGCCCACTTTTCACGTCCTTTCCCTAACTGCGTATGTCTACATCCTTCTCTTCTGTTCTTCCAAGTTCATAGTTAGCCTACAGGCTCTCACCAGAGGGAAAACATATGGAGTCTCCTTATCATGAATTTCATCCTCCAAAACTATAAGTCTTTTTTGTTTACATAGTGCTATGCCTCCAATATTTATAGCAAGAGGAAAAGTCTAAGGAATCCAGGAACTGCCAGTTACTTAAACTGTTGCTACATATTAAAATATACAGAGATTCATTTTTAATGGAAAAGTGAGTTTTAGGGAAAGCTAGTTAAATAGATTTAATTATGTCTTTTTTTCTTGGAGTTTTTGCTAGGTTAATGGGCTATGTGAATCTCTTAGGTGATTGCCCTTTCTTGCTTGTCTGACACAAGGAGCCCTTGTTCATAGGCAAGAAGTGGAAGTAATGTTTCCAACACATGTTGGAAAGCCCAGAAGAGCTGATCTCAGAAGACCTTGCCAGTTTAACATCCTTTGAATTTTGATCATGCTGTCTGCACTTTAGCACTAGCTACATTCATGACTTGGAAAGGATGTTAATAGGCACAAACACTTTTGACAGTAATTTATTAAGTCTCCTTGATGAGGACATTTAATTAAATATTCATTAGTTTCAAAGCTAGGCCTTGTTAACCATGGATTGATTTCAAGTGCGTATTGAACAACCCTTTTGTTTTAAACATTCTTTTTGTTGTTGTTGTTGCTTAGGTACCCACTCACCTATATCCCCAAAGATAAGATTATTAAATGAGAAAACAAAATTTTCTTTCAAGTATTTGGGGTTCATTGCCTAGTTGAGGCAGAACTTAAGCCCATACCCCTGCCCCCCAAAAATGAAAATAGCACAAAGATAAAAACCAAAATCAAACAGAAAGATGAGCTAATAAAGGCCACTATAATGAGTTAAATTAGACTGGACAAAGTTTTGTCATGCTTTGTGATTTTTGAGCACCTTATTCCATGGCTTTATGGTGTTTTGTCCTCATCTCCAAGAGGTTAAACAAGCTACAAGTTGCTTACTACAAGTAACAAAAATCTATAAATTAAGCATAGCTTTTTTCATTTCTTGCTACTAGTCTAATATTTAGGAAGTGAACCTCCTCAACTTATTTACAGTACTAAGCATAAACTTACCAATTAAATATATGTTATCTTTAAGTTTAGATTTTTATGAAAACACTTTCATGTTTGCTTCCACTCTTTTTTTAATTTTTATTTTTATTGTAAAGGTGATGTACAGAGGAATTACAGTTCCAAATGTCACGTAGTGAGTGCATTTATTTTTGAACAATGCTACTGCTTCCCTCCTTTTCTCCCAGGTTTTTCCTCCCAATCCCCCTCCCCAACCAGTCATATCTTCAACATAGTGTCTGGTGAGTATTGCTGTTTCATTTGTTCACACTCTGTCACACCATTTCTGTGCTTCCATTCTTTCTGTAAGAATGATGTAGGAAGTCAGGTGCCAGTGGTTCATAGTTGTAATGTGGGCATAAAAGTTTATGAGACCACCCCCTCCTCAACTCATGAATGGAGCAGTGTTTTCATGCCTGTCATCCAAACAATGGGGAAAGCTGAGCTTTGGGTTCTCTGTTCTAGACTGGCGCAGGTAGATAAGTCTATGAGGCTCTGCTTGAATGGTAGTGTTAGGTCTTTAATCCCAGCAACCATTGGCGGCTTAAAGTACGTGAATCACAGTTCAGAAACCTTCCTGAGGAAGGAAGCAAGGGCATATCTTAAAAAACAAATTGTGAAAAATAGGGTAGGGTAAGGAAAGGCCAGAAATCAAAAGCCCAGTACTGGTACTGACCCCAATCTCAATAAAAGAATAATGTTGGTATCACTGAAAGGTCCTGTCAATAAGTAGTCCTATTTAGCATTCAAAGTTGGACCCATTTGAGAAATAATGGAGGAAGTAAGTAAATAAAATGGCAAAAAAACACTTTGGATTTCTTCAAATCTGTCAAAATATACTGCTGTCTTAGGGCATGTAGCTATTTTATGTATTTTAAGAAGATAACAGTATAATAGCATTAGCTACTATTTGACAATGTACCTGTTTATATTTTATAATTTATCTTTATATTTGATGAACTAAACTTAGATGTAATTGTGCATGTAATCTCTCAAATAGGAACTGTGAAAACATGAATATGATACCCACACAGAGACTCCCAGTGGTCCTGCCTGTAGCTAACAAATAGTTCCCTGCCAACAGTAAAATACAGGACTTTGTAAGCAAACCTGATTCTCATTCCGAGTTCCCAAAAAGTGAAGCATCTATAGGTTAAGTGAGAATGAAAAATGGATATAGAAATATTCAACTAACAGTTCTTGAGTGAATTCGGATCATGTCATTGTCCTACAACAATGGTATTACACTTGGGAGACATATTTAATATGGCCTTTTAGGGGGCACTAAAGAAGACACAGCAATCAATTGTGATCTCCAATTCCTTGTTGATTCCAACAAGAGAGATTTGTCTGACCTGCACTTTGAATAAGATGACACTTACTGCTGGAGTGAAAGCCTTTGACATCCTTGTGTTCCAACAGGTTTTCTTGATAGGTTTATCAATATTTTGGTATCCCTACACCAGAACATGCAGAGAACTGGTTTTTATACCTTATTCCATGCTGTGAGCTATCTGGCTACCTGCCACAGTGCTGTTAATACATGCTATCCACACACAGAGTTTCTCTACAGTTACGAATCCAAGACACTCATGACAAAGAGAAACAAATATCTATACCCCTGATATTCTTAGGTATCCCTGAGTTCTATATGTCTCTGATATTTCTATTTCTTATCTATTGTTCTCCTAGGATTCATACCAGGAGGGAAGAAAGTCAGAACACATTCCTCTCTGATCTAACCTCCTCCTTTCACTGCCCCCATTCTTCTTCCTGCTTATCATGTCTCACTTTTTTTTTTTGCTTGACCATTCAGCTATTTTTTATTGTGAAAATACCGTATAGAGGGGTTACAATAACATGGGCAAGATATTGTCTACATTTCTTATCAAGCATTGTTGCCTTCTCCTTTGTTGGCCCTTTCCATCCCTTCCCATCTCCGCCCCCCAATCCTCACCCCCAGCCAAAATTGTAAAGTTCGTTTTTCAACATAAAGACTTGTACATCCCATTGTTGCAATGGGTCCACCGGTATCCCTATTAAACGATTGGTTTTTCCCTTCCCCTCCCCAAATTATACCAACATCAAATACAGTGAAAGCAGGGGTTATACTGTGGGGGACGGACATACAAAGCAACAAAGAAATCATCTTATAATTATGTTAGAAACAATTGCATGAAAGAAAAAACTTTTGAATACTTATCTTGGGGTTCACTTTTTATAACCCAACAGATTTCAAGGTTCTCTTCCTGTTTAGTTGGAATATCCCATATAGTGTTTTCTCTTCCTTTGTGTTCCTTTTTTCACAAGTTAAGAATAATTAAGACACATAATGACTGGGCAAGGTGTTTATATAATTTTTTAATCATGTTAGGTTACTTTTAAGTGTGAGTAAGCCCTGTAGGTAATTTCATTTTTACAAAACAGACATAAACCAGGGTCATGGGGCCTGGAAATGCTGCCACATGCCACTCATCCCCTGCAAGGTAGAGGAGAGTTGACACATTCAAAATCACACTCATTTTTCAAAGGAGCTCTCATCTCAATGACCAATCCAATGTGCAGATATTTGTGAAGGGGTCAGAAAGAAGACTTCTCACCTCTACTGAGAACTCTATAAAGACATCTCAAGTTCAGAGCTCCTATCAGTTGGCTCAGCCTACAGAGAGACTGTATTGTAGCTTCCATTTTCTTTCCACTCACAGGTACACATCCTCAATGTCTAATATGCTTGGCACCTTTCCCTCTAATGTTCATTTCTTTCCTAGAAAACACTTAGAAAAACAAACCTATGATCCTTTGGAATTTGAGATGTTTGGTCGGTCTCCTATTTATGGAATAACATGACAAAAAATCATATGGTCATTTACTATATGTAAATTATATCTCCAAAATACTATACACACAACTATAGCACTTACAACATGTTACAAAGGTAAAACAAAAATCTCTATTGCTTTGTGAGGTTGGAAATAAACTAACCTTGCAAATTAAAGGAAAATTAGGAAAGTGAATGTGAAAACTAAGATTAGCTCTGACACTCAATAATGTTAACTCAATACTATAAGAAGAAGCAGTTTGGGGGTTTTGATTTTGTTTTCCTTCCCTATTCTCAATGTTCCTCAAAAAAGAGAATTTTATTCTATACAAAAATCAAACTCTAACAACAGTATCTCAACCATATTGTAACTCTATTATATCACTATGAGTATAGAATAAAATTCATATAATACTCTAATAGTTAAAATTAAGATAGCATTAACTGTGTTGCTCTATATAAGTCATAAGAAATTCTAAAAATATTACATTGAAGATCTTGCCTAGAATGAAAACAGAACTTGCATTGTTTTTAAAAACATTCTTTGCTAGGCACTGGTGGCTCATGCCTGTAATCCTAGCTACTCAGGAGGCTGAAATCTGAGGATCACAATTCAAAGCCAGCCCAGGCAGGAAAGTCCATGAGACGCTTATCTTCCATAAACCATTCAGAAAACAGGAAGTGGTGCAGTGGTTCAAGAGGTAGAGCCTTGAGCTGAAGAGCTTAGGGACAGCACCTAGTCCCAGAGTTCAAGCCCCATGACTGACAAAACAAAAAACAAAACAAAAAAACATTCTTTTTCCATACATTCTTTTTACCCAAAATATATATTGGATGTCTGCCATAATGCAGTATTTACTGAAGGTAATTGAGTTAATATGATAGTGTTCATACCATCTAACAAAGGCAAAACACACACACACACACACACACACACACACACACACACACACATACACATACACACACTTCAAATAATGACACATTTTCTGAAAGAAAAGCCTGAAAATTGTAAGTCTAGAGAAATAGCAATTAATTACACTAAGATTAATCAAGGAAATCTTTCAAGATGAGGTAAAACAAATCATGTCATGGTTTTGAAAGAAAAAATACTTTTCCAAACCTTACAAAGTGTAGAACATAATTTAAGACATAGCAAATAATCACTAAAGATGTGCACAGGTATTAGAGTGTCCGAGTACACAATAATCCATAAGTTTTGCAGCTTGGGATATGAGGTTTGTTCATGGGAAAGGTAATGAAGGGATGGAAGCAGTAGTAAAAATACTTACTAAATATCTACTATCAGCACAAAAATGTCCCAAACATACAGTTAAGTTAGTTATTAACTTCTCACAAATCTACACATCAAAAATTCCAATTAGATTTTTACAGTTTTGACACTAATGTGCCAAAAGGTGAAGCAACTTGTTCATGGTCACCTAAACAGTGACTACGCCAGGATTTCAAGCAAAGTCGTCTGGTTCTACTTGCTCTAGTAAATCTCATGCTCTAATGCTAGACAGTGGTGGTCCATGCCTATACTCCTAGCTACTCAGGAGCCTGAGGTCTGAGGATCACAGTTCAAAGCCAGCCCTAACAGGAAAACCTGTGGGACTCATTCCATTTAAAGACCAAAATGCCAGAAGTGGAGGTGTTAGGCAAGAGGTAGAATAGCAGCCTTGAGCACAGAAGATTAGCGGCATAACCCAGACCCTGAAATCAAGCCCAAGTGCAGGCACAACAATAAACACCAATAAATAAATAAATAGAACGTCTAGTTTCTCATGACTGTGGAGGTTCTGGGGCACCACTGGAAGTCATTCCTCATACAGAATGTGTACTTATGACCTAAATGGAATTGTTTAGGCACATGAGCGCCAATTAAATGATATTAAAGATTGGTTTGGAAACACAAATACCATAAGAAGCAATGAAAACCTCAATACAGTGTAAATCAATTTACAATATACATCAGCAGAATTTCAAAATTATAGTATACAATTTGCAGGTTTTTCACAATCATGAATGTAGACTTTAGTGGCTGAATATTCGAGACTCTTTGTATTTAAAATAAAATTCTTGACCATATCAGAGCTATTTCAGTTCAAATCATGCCCCTACCTCTCATCTAATTTAGGTCTTTGAATCAATGAACTAACTTAGCCATACTTTTTGCTTTTTAAAATTGAAATATATACACAAATGTATGTATGTATGTATGTAGGTAGGTAGGTAGGTAGGTAAATTGATAGAACAAAAATATAATATTCTTTTTAGAAGAAATTTTGTGAAAGTTAGTAAGTTAATCTTGTAACAATTCTGAAATATAAAATATCTTTTTTTTTTTTTTTGTCGGTCATGGGGCTTGAACTTTTGGCCTGAGTGCTGTCTCTCACCTCTTCAGATCAAGGCCAACACTCTACCACTTGACCTACAGCACCACTTCCAGTTTTCTGGTGGTTTTTATTGGAGATAAGAATTTCACAGACTTTCCTGCCCAGTCTGATTTTAAACCATGATCCTCAGATCTTAGCCTCCTGAGTAGCTAGGATAACCGGCATCAGTGCCCAGCTCTCTTAATAAATTTGACATGCAATTTCCTGGGACTTAACCGTATATTTTTAAAAATCAGTTTATGTGTCTAAAGATTAAAATGCTAATGACTGACAAGCTATGTTTCTTTTTGGTATATTTTTCCCTTTTTTGATGTGCACAAACATTTTCCTTTCACTATAGTCATTCTGTTTAAAACTAGTAACTTGGACTTTACAAAGCCAATATTGTTGTTTGTATTCCTTGAGTTTAGCTAGAAACAAGGTTCCAAGCACTGAAGAAAATTTTTTTATGTCTCCTTTGATCTATTTTTCCTTCCTAGCAGAAAATGTTCCATGTATTTGACTCCTCTATTTATATCTCAATGCAGTGTTACCATATTTGCATGTTCACATTCACATTTTCATTTATAGGATTTATATAGAACATGTCCTTTCCATAAGAGTGCAACATAAAATACAGTCTGTACATACAGAATAAAATGTGTTTCTTATCTATGAATATATGAGGTGCAAACATGAATTTAACAGTGATACTCCTATGAAAGATGAATATTTCAAGTGTTAATTTAGCATGTGGGAAAATGAAGTACTGAAATTTTCCCAGTAAAAAATTCTATAGTGGGTCAGGGAAGAGCAGATTGAAGAAGGTTCAAAAGTGTCTACATTTAGGAGGAGAACGCACAGACAGTGGTAGTAGGCATGCTAACCGAGGGAATAACCAGCACAGCTGTATTCGGTAGAAGACTAAGCATTAGGCATCTTGATATTTATCATCGTTGGTATACCAGTTAAGTAGTCACCCTAGAATGTTGAATTCTAGTAGATTTCACATTAACAAGGTAAAAGCTGTAGCCATTCAAAATTCATCTCTTTTGTAAAAACTTTACCATATTTAGTGCAAACTTCGTTTCTAAAAGAGAAGTAGCATTAATGATATCAGCAATATTTTCTTGTTCTATAAATATGCCTTCACCTGTGCAGATTTATTAGACTCCAATCTGCATATGTTATCCGTATCTCATAATCATGGTAGCTAGCGATTCTAAGGAATAAATGTCCCCAAATCTTAGTAGTTTCATAAAGGAGACGTGAATTTCTCATTCAGCGGCAGATCTTCAGTAGAAGGCAGGGATAGAGGAGTGGTCCAGCTCCTGGACATTCTTACTTTTTAATATTTGATAGTACACAGGGATTTTGAAAGCCAGCTAGCACAAATAATGTAGATACCTGAAGGTACCACGGTGTTTGTTTTTTTAAATTTATTTTTATTGTAAAGATGTTGGACAGAGGGGTTACAGTTACATGAGTAAGGTAGTGAGTACATTTCTTGTCAAGCATTGTTACCCCCACTTTTGTTGTTTTTCCACTATCCCTTCCCTCCCCAACCTCCCTCCCCCATCCCTACATAATGTCTAGGGCTATCATTGTTGCAATGGGTCATCCTGTGTCATCCTGTGTCCTTGTTTCAGCCTTTTGTTATTCCCTAGCCCTCCCCAAATTAGACAAATAAATACACAAGATGTAGGGTACCAAAATCAAGTACAGTGACAACAAGGGATATGCCATAGGTGAACAAGCATACAAAGGAAACACAAACAATCACATAGTACATTAAAAACAACAAGAACAAAGAAAAACCTCTTGGTTATTTTGATTTGCATTTCTTTTATGGCTAGAGAGGTTGAGCATTTCTTCATGTGTCTATTGGCCATTCTTATTTCCTCTTCAGAGAAGTGTTTCTTTAAGTCTTAGCCCACTTATTCATCAGACAGTTGTTTCTTTGAGGATTTGTTGTTGGAGATTTAATTTTTTGAGTTCCAGGTATATATTAGATATGAGACCCTTGTCCATTGTATGGCTAGTGAAGATCTTCTCCTAATCCCTGATCTTTCTATTGATCTTGCTACTTATGTCCTATGCAATGCAGAAGCTCTGCTTCTGCATTAAGAAAATTTTGGCCTGTGCCAAGGAGACCTAGGGTTTCTTCTATTCTTTCCTGTAATGTTTTAAGGATGTCTGCTTTTATTTCAAGGTTTTTGATCCGTTTGGAGTTGATTCTGGTGCAGGGTATATATAAGGATCTAGCTTTAGTTTTCTACAGGTGTATAACCAATTTTTCCAGCACCATTTACTGAAGAGACTGTCTTTCTTCCTTTCTATTTTTTTTATCTCCCTTATCAAAGATTAGGTGGTTATAGGTTTGTGGGTTCATTTCTGGGTCTTCAGTTCTATTCCATTGGTCCTCAGGTCTGTTCTTGTGCCGGTACCAAGCTGTTTTGATTACTATGGCTTTGTAGTAGAGTTCGAAATTTGGTATTGATATTTCTCCATCACTGTTATTTCTGTTAAGGATCGTTTTTGCTATTTGGAGTCTTTTATTGTTCCATATGAATTTTTGGATTGCCTCATCTATTTCCTTGAAGAATGAGGTTGGAATATTGATAGGTATCGCATTGGATTTATAGATAGCCTTTGGTAGTATTGTTATTTTCACAATGTTCATCCTTCCAATCCAGGACCATGGGAGGTTTTTCCACTTCCTAAGTTCTTCTTTGATTTCTTTATTCAGGTTTTTAAAGTTTTCATCATAGAGGTCCTTCACTTCTTTATTTAACTCCTAGGTATTTTTTTTGTGAAGCTATTACAAAAAGAGTTGCTTTCCTGATTTCAGCTGCATTGTTCTCATTGTTGGCATACAGAAAAGCCATTGAATTTGATTTTTTTCACGATTTTTTTATTGTGAAAGTATACCATACAGAGGGGTTACAATTACATGAGTAAGGGTAAGGTAATGAGTACATTTCTTATCAAGCATTGTTGCCTCCTCCTTTGTTTCCCTTTCCCATCCCTTCCCATCTCCCCGCCCACCCCAACCCCTAGCCAAAGTTGTAAAATTTGCTTTTCGACATAACATCTTGTATATCTCATGATTGCAATGATCCATCCTGTATCCCTACTGAAACAATTTGAATTTAAGTGTTAATTTTAGATTCTGCTACTTTGCCAAAGTTTTGAATCAGCTCCAGTAATTTGGGAATGGAGTCCTTGGGAGTCTTTAAATACAAGATCATGTCATCTACAAAGAGTGAGAGTTTTACTTCATCTTTCCCCCAACCTCACCCCAGTTAGAATGGCTATAATCAAGAACTCTAATAATAACAGATACTGGAAAGAAGGGAACCGTACTACATTTTTTGTGGGAGTGTAAACTTGTTCAACCACTTAGAAAAGCAGTAGGGAGTTTCCTCAAAAGTCTCCACATCGAGCTCCCCTATGACCCAGCATTCCCACTTTTGGGCATTTACCCAAATGATCACAAACAAGACCACACTAAAGCTACCAGCACAACTATGTTTATTGCAGCATTATTTACCATAGCTAAAATATGGAACCAACCCAGATGACCCTCAGTAGATGAATGGATCAAGAAAATGTGGTATATATACACAATGGAATTCTATGCCTCCATCAGAAAGAATGACACTGCCCCATTTGTTAGGAAATGGAAAGACTTAGAAAAAATTATATTAAGTGAAGTAAGTCAGGCCCAAAGAAACATAGGTCCCATGGTTTCCCTTATTTGCAATAGCTAGTACATATGTAGCACAAGCAGAAAAAGCCAAAAGCTATGTACATATGACCATATAAGATGATGTTAAGCAAAATGAATCCCAAGATAGTGATACAAATATCTTTTTTCTTGATTGATACTGTTTTTAATGTATTTATAAAATACCCTGTGATTTTTTTTTTTTTGTTGCGTTGTATGTTCCTCCCCCATGGCATATCCCCTATTTTGACTGTATTTGATTCTGGTGCCCTGCATCTTGTATATACACTTCTCTATTTTGGGTAGGAGAAGGAAAAAAATGCTTAAATAAGGATACGGGTTGACCCATTGCAACAATGAGATGTACAAAAAATTAAGTTGAAAACGAACTTTATAACTTTGGTGGGGAGAGGGGCAAGTAGTTGTAGAGGTGGGAGGGAGGTGAAGCAACATTGCTCAATAGGAAATGCGCTCATGGCCTTGCTCATGTAACTGTAACCTCTCTGTACAGCATTTTTACAATAAAAAGCATACACAAAAAGAGCCCTTGTGTCCATATCTTGGGGTTCATTTTACTTAGCATCATCTTATATGGTCATATATACATAACGTTTGAGCATTTCTTCTCATCTGATAAAATTATCCTGGACCTATATTAATTATTTCAAATGAGGGAAACCATGGGACCTATATTTCCTTGGCTCTGGCTTACTTCACTTAATATGATTTTTCCAAGTCTTTCCATTTCCTAACAAATGGGGTGGTGTCATTCTTTCTGTTTTTTTTTGGGGGGGGGGTCCGGTTGTGGGGCCTAAACTCTGGGCCTGAGCGCTGACCCTCAGCTCTTCAGCTCAAGGCTAGCGCTCTACCACTTGAGCCACAGCGCCACTTCTGGCTTTTTTCTTTTTGCTTATGTGGTGCTGAGGAATCGAACCCAGGGCCTCAGGCATGCAAATCAAGCGCTCTACCACTGAGCCAACTTCCCAGCCCGGTGTCATTCTTTCTGATGGAAGCACAGAATTCCAATGTGATGTGATGTGATGTGTGTGTGTGTGTGTGTGTGTGTGTGTGTGTGTGTGTGTGTGTGTGTATCAAATTGATCTATTTATCTACTGTGGGGCATCTGGGTTGGTTCCATATCTTAGCTATGGTGAATAATGGTGCAATAAACATTTGCTTCTAGCTTTAGTATGGCCTTGTTGGTGATCATTTGGGTAAATGCCCATAAGTGGGATTGCTGCATCATAGGGGAGCTCTATTTGAGTTCTTTTGAGGCACCTCCATAATCCTTTGAAGTTTTGTATAAATGCAAGGAGGCTCAGGATACACAGTCTGTGGTTGACTAACAACCATAAATTAGAAATATAAGTTTTGGTGGTCAGATTCCCACTTGATACCATCATCTATATTTTAAGTTTCTAATCAGCTGAACATCAGATAAAGAGTTTGGCATCCTTGGGAATAATGACACTTTTTGATGGCACTGAAGATTTCTCTGCTCTTTTCAAATATTCACGAGTGTCAGTGAGTAATGAAACCTTCCTTTTAGTGTCAAGGACAGTTGGGATTGAGATGCCCTTCAGTAGATGAGTGGATCAAGAAAATGTTGTATGTGTGTGTGTATATATATATATATATATATTATATATATATATATATATATATACACACACACATACACACACACATACACACACACACACACACACACACACACACACACACACATATATATATGAATTGTATGCTTCCATCAGAAAGAATGACACTGCTAGGAAATGGAAAGACTTGGAAAAAATCATATTAAGTGAAGTAAGCCAGTCCCAAAGAAATTTGGTTCCATGGATTCCCATATTGGCAGTAATTAGTCTACATATATGATAGATAATCAACAGTGAGCTGAAAAGCTAAAAATCTATGTACATATGTCCATATAAGATGATGCTAAGTAAAATGTACCCCAAGATATGGACACAAGAGGTCTGTCATTATTGTTATTGTTTTAAATGTACTATGTGATTTCCTTTTTGTTTTTTCCTTTGTATGTTCTTCCCCCTATGTCATATCCCCTGTTGTAAGTGTAGTTGATTTTGATACCCTGAATCTTGTATAAACATTTGTTTAATCTGGGGAGGGGAAGAGAAATAACAAAATGGTGAAACAAGGACCTATCTGACCCATTGCAGTGATACCCATAGGAGAGTATATTGAAAATGAACTTTACAACTTCAGGTGTGTGTGTGTGGGGAATGTGGGAGATGGGGGAGGGAAAGGGTGGTGGGACAAGAACAAGGGAAGGGGTAATAATGGATTGACAAGGAATGTACTCATTGCCTTACTCAGGTAGTTTTAATCCCTCTGTACAACATCTTTACAATAAAATAAATTTTTTTAAAAAAGGACGGTTGGGATTGAATCTTATTTTGGGTCTTTATTAAGTTTGGCTTCTGAAATTTTCATTCGTCATCTGTAAAATGGTGAAAAGGAAACAGAGGCCAGGTATGGACCTGACCACAGGGCCTCAACTTCTCACTGAGCATTTTTGCTCATGGCTGATGCTCTACACTTTCTGCCATACCTCCACTTTTAGCTTTTTGCTGGTTAATTGGAGATAAGTAGCTTTAGATTTGTCTGGATGAACTGGATTTCAACCAGGATTTTTAAATCTCTGCCTCCTGAATTGCTAAGATTACAAACAGAAGCCACCGGAGACCAGGTAATTGTTAACATTTACTATGATTATTTGCATTCATTTTAAGTACTGATTTAGAAAGGCCACATCCTGCATATAACAAGGTAGTTCTCACACCTTGCCATTACCTTGCAATCATTGAGGACACATGTATGATGGGTTTGTGAGAGGGTTTAATATCAGTAGGTTACATAGTTTAAGCTTGTCTCAAGTTCTTCATGTAGCAGTAATTCCACCTGGGTTAATTTAGAGATTCATTGGCAACCAATCAAACTGAATGTTTATTGTTTGTTTATGGTATGTAAACAACACTACTAAATCATCTTCTTTGTCATTGTATAAAAAGTATATTTGTAAATATTGCCTATAGACTTGGAAAACACAGCTAAGAACTCAGACATTTGTTTTATTTTCTAGTACTTAACAGCATTGGAAGAAACCCTCTTTGGAATATTATCTTGTTAATTTGACTTAACAGTTTTTGTTTAATATTTGAGCATAAAAAAACATAAAATGAGTGCTGTTGGTATTTACTAGGAAAATATTGCCTGATAGCTAATATTGGAAACATTTTAGAGTGGAAGTAACTTCAGTGATGTCTGATAATTATTTCACGTTTTATATTTCATTTCTAAGACATAAAATTGCTAAAGTATTGCTCATTGTTGGAAGTATTTATGAGTATTTGAAGAAATTTTATAGACTTTTTTCATCAAACATATATGAAGATATACACCACCCTCACTCTATTTCAACATCAGGAAAATAAGTTAACCTGTGCTAGCCTAAGACACCCTGTCTATGAAATAAGCCCAAAACTACTCATCATGCACAGAGAAAAGCCATCCAGAATATCAGATATGTTACTTCTATTTGAATCTAAGTATAGATATTTTATGATAGTATTAGACATTTCATTTTAGAGATCTTTACATGTTTTGTTATCAAAATTGTTTCCCTCTAGGAGTCACTAAGTCTAGTATTCATACAGAATACATTTTCAGGCAGACCATTAGTGCTCCTTGTGCTTGGTACTATTTACACATGTTTTCTAATGCACTGTACTGGGGAATAAGAGGAACTAAGTGGAGATGCTTGTTAGGAAACTCCGTTTCTTGCATTTTCACTCCATCAGTGAAAGCAGTTTTCTGGATTCTAAGTGCTAGAAAATGAATTATTAAAGTGTGAAAGCAAAACTGTGTGTTGAAAATTGCAAAGCACACAATGGCCGGCAAGTCTGGCTTATCAGAGAACTTCATTTTCTAGAACTTCAGTAGTTAAACCTGAAAGACACCTCTACTTTCTTTGTTGAAGCAAATACTCTACCCCTTTTTGCCTGCCTCTTGCCCCTGGAAAAAAAAATTCCCTAGCTAATAATGTGTAAATGTTAATGAATTCTGTGCCATTTCTTCCACTATCTCCTGCATTTTAATTTCCATTCAGTCCAAAACGGTGACTATATTTCCCAAATCCCATGCCAGGACACCTGGCCTGACACATGGTCTGACTAGAGTCTATAGACTATGCCAACATAAATAAGTCAGCTGAGTTACAGACTGAAAATGCATGATTTTACAACCAGTAAATAACTGTATGGCAATTACCAAAAGCCTCCTTCCTTGGCCAACATGGGCATCTAGAAAGTCAGGAAAATATGAGATGTTATGATTTCTGTGAGATTTTCGTCTTTTGTTTCTTCTTCTGGATATGTGAGGCATTTGGAATGATAGGAGAAATAATAAAATACCTAGATAATAACATGTCTAACTAGGACCTTTTTAACGTTCTGGCTATTATGAAATAGTCTGTTTTACAACTTACGTGGAATGAAAAGACAGGAAGTGGGAAGGTTAAAACTAAAAGTTACCTTTTTTACAATAAAACTATATACAAAAATAAAAACTATGAATAGTCTGCCAAAAAGACAAAAAGTTACAAAACATTCAAGTGTTAGCTATTGAGAAATTACTAATTGAATGTGATAGGCATGATTCAAGTAGTAGAGCACCTGCCTAAAAACTTCAAAACCTCAAATTCAAACCATAGGCGAAGCCAAAAATTTAAAAATAGAAGTAATAATAGTAATTTTTAACAGTCCTCTTTTAAATATTTCAACTTATCTAACAGGAAAATAGACATTCTACAAAATTAAACAAGTTGTCCAAAGTAACACAAATTGTGAATGCAGAACAAGAATCATCTTAGACACCTATTAGCACACCAACATTTCTCTAAACAGTTCAAATTCATTGTTTTACACTGATGTATTTTTTTATTCTCTGATCCACACAAGGTATCTTCCAACATTATTTTATTCTAACTAATAGAAATTATTTAGAATTAATGAAAATCCCCCAGAGAGTCCACGAATCTGTCCCCATTTTAGGTGTCACCTGTATGGGATGCCCAGTTTCTTTGCACTTATCTCTGACCAAATAAAAACTCAGGTTTCTGTAAATTCCCAGTTGTTACTGATAGTTTAGAACAGCTCTCAACACTCAGGAAAGTATTACTCTTATGGTTAGTGTTTTATTATGACTTAGAAACTGGCAAATGAAAGAAAAGGAGGGCAAGCACACAGAATTTCCCATTTCATCCCCAAGTACATTTCACCCATTCCCCATATCCATGTGTCCCCCACCCCAGAGTTCCCTCAAACCTTACAGTTTCAAGGTTTTCACTAACTTACTGTTAGGTAGGTGTGATTGATTGATTAACTCACTGGTCATTGATAATGAAACTCCATTTCTGGTTTTCCTCAGCTCCTCAGAGTTAGGATCAAACTGCAAGTTACAAACCTCCAATCTTGTAGTTGCTTTGACTGGTGAATAGCCCTTATCCTAAAGCTATCTGATGATTTTCCAAGTCACCATATTAACATAAACTCAGGTATGGTCAAAAGGAACTCATTATTAGTAACCAATGCATTGAGAAAAATCCAAAGGATGTTTTTAATAATATATATTTACTGTAAAGATACTGTACAGAGGGGTTACAAGTAGATGAACAAGGTAATGAGTACATTTCCTATGGAGCATTGTTACTCCCTCCTTTGTTTTTCCCCTACCCTCCCTTCCTTCCCCACCTCACTGACTTCTCCTAAACCCCCACCCCCAAAGTTGTAAAGTTCACTTTAAACATAGTGTCTTGTGCATTTCATTGCTACAATTGGTCAACCTGTATCCTTATTTCAGCCTTTTATTATTTCCCTTCCCCTCCCCAAATCAGAAAAATGTATATACAAGGTGCAGGGCCTGCAATCAAATACACTGTAAACAGGGGTTATACCATTGGGGAAGAACATACAAAAGAAACAAAAAAAAATACATAGCATATTATAAGTATATTACAAACAACAGCAACAAAGATAAAACTCTTGTGTCCCTATCTCAAGGTTCATTTCACTTAGCATCATCTTATATGGTTATATGCACATAGCTTTTGACCATTTCTGCTTTTCCTAGACATATAGTAGTTATTGCAAGTAAGGGAAACCATGTGGGCCTGGCTTACTTCACTTAATATATATTTTTTCCAAATCTTTCATTTCCTAACAAATGGGGTGGTGTCATTTTCTGATGGAGGCATAGAATTCCATTAAGAACACACTTCCAGGAGCCAAGCCCAATAACAAATATAAAATTTAACATATATTGAAATATGTGAGGAAACACATACACACAAATACAGAGAGAGAGAGAGAGAGAGAGAGAGAGAGAGAGAGAGAGAGAGAGAGAGAGCTAATCAAATCAGGACATTTAGTCCGGAGACACTTATTAGAAATAATTTAATAACAGCAAATACCCCAAGATAGAAACATTTCAATCTAGGAAGCCCAGCTTGTGTCCTAGCAAAGAAATTTATTTCACAGCAATGCCTACTGGATTCCTACCTCAGGGCTATTTAACTATTTAGGAATATATGTATGCAATAATCATACTATTATTTTTAGATGTTGCATTATGGTTTCATAATATTTAAAACTGATGTTAGACGCCACTTTAAACATTAAAATCTAAATTACTTCTGAAAACACTAAGAAAATTACAAATGATAAATTACTCCTTAAAGACAGAAAAACCTGTCCATTATCTCATGTCACTTCAATATATTTTTTCAAAAGAGATAACTCTCTAAGCTTGAATCCAGTAACTACCAATTTAAACATCTTTAAACATGTCAGAAGACTTATACAATATAATCAATAAATCAAATGTTTGTATGCTTAATATCTTTATTTTTGTGAGAGACAATATTTAAATATGAATACAATAGTGATCATCACTGTACTCTTCACAATGAGCAAAGCATCTGACACTTGATGACAACTCTATAAAATTTTATTGAGTAATGAAAGGAATGAATCTGAATTTGATTTTGAAACTAAGTAGGACTTGTGTGATTTTTCTTTGATTTTGAAACTAAGTAATACTTATGTGAGCTTTCATTGAATCCTTTGTGACTTTTCCACATCTCCATTGTGTGTTTTTATACCACTGAATTCTTTGTGTTAATCAGATATTTGTAATATGATAATTCCTGAAGAGTGATTATCAGGCCAAGTAGACAGTCATATTCAGTCAGTAAAACTTAGCTGTTATTGCCAGGCAAGGAAAAGTTCACAGGCATACAAAAGCAAGAATAATGTGTATTCTATGACTCATATTTCTGTAAATCACTCAAGATAGTAGTCTACAAGAACCTTTAAGTTTGCTCCTTTCTAATAATTATATCATACTTACTAGGCACTCATGCTAATTGGATGAATGTATGAATACATAAATAAGTGTCAACAAGAAGGTGCAGAGCACACAATGTATGGCAAATATAATGTTGGCAAAATAGAATTTGCACTGAGGATGTGAGATCACTATAGAAAAAAATAAATATTACTGGAAACATAGACTTGTCCTATTCAAACATCACTAAAACAGCCACAGAACAAACCACTGTGAGTCTTCTGCATTCTTGTTTATATTTCAGAAACCTTATTTATACCCTTATCCCTTTTAATAATTTGGGATAACATCCATATTATTTTGCATCCATTTCCCAAGAGCAGAAATGAAGGTTTAGAGAATATCAATTATTTGTTTAAGACTTCTTACCTTATAAATGACACTCCCCTCCGTTCAACTATTCAACTATTTCATTGCTACAAGTAGTAGTATTATGAAGAAGGCCATATGACTCTACTGCTATCATGCATATTAGTTTTCATTCCATTAGTCATTCTTCATTCATCCATCTTATGCCTTCTAAAATTTACAAGTTAACACATTTCTCTAAGTGCCCTCATAAAGTGATGCATTATCCAGAGAAACATCAACTAGGAATTTTAGTATTTTTTAGACTTTTTATTTCAATAGCTAGGCCAGGGTCACTCTTAGTGTCATAAGAATGGTACAGAGAATTACTTGTCATTTGTCTCAGCAGACTTGTGAAGTGAAATATAACTTAAAAAATAAAAACAAAAAACTTAAGGGAAGACATTGTCCAAAAAGAGGTGAACTCTTTACTTGACTTTTGTAACCATAACCCCTCTGTACATCACCTTTATAATAACAATAAAATATTTAAAAGTAAAAATTAAAATAACTCAAGGGATACAAAGTTAACACTTTATCACTTGCCTTATCAGCAATATATTCCTAACACCTGCTTAGATGTGCTTTATCTTTGCTTCCTCATGTGTTGCTATCAAATGGTTGCCTGGTTCTAAAATATTTCTTTCCTTTTATTTAATATTTCCAAAGCTTCTAGTAAAGAACTTTACTCACAGTTCAATATTTAAAAATGTCACTAAATATTTCCCCTGACAATGTTTGAATGTGGAAAATAAATTTTCCTCTTCCTTCCCCAACTTTATATATATAAGTTTAATAAATATATATGAGTATGAACATATACATATAATGAATACATATACATTATACACATATGTATATACAAGTATGTTCTTATATGTGTGCATATAAACCCAAGGATATAGTATCCAGCACAAGCGAGTTGTCAATCTACATTAGTTTTCTTCTATTTCCTGTAGGATCGTACTATCCTTGGTCTTCTCCAAGCCTATTGCAGTTACGTATGCAACTTTAGTATCTGAGAGGATGGCATTGTTTGGATATGGCACTGAAGGAAACCGCAGGACAGAGGACATACTGACTCATATTAATATAAGAACGTGAATCACTCCTGTCACGTCAATTGTCCTCCCCTGTTCCTGAACTGCAGTGCAGGGGTAGTGCTGGGCAGAGTCTGTGATTCCAGAGGTGTTCTGACCTGTTCCAGCTGAGGATCCACCAGGGAGAGGCTCATGAGAGGACATCACAGCCAGGGTTATCATTTATTTTCCCTTTTGAAGTCAGGCCTCATATCTTTTTCTCATTACAATCATTACTTTGAAATATGATCTTTTTAAACAGTAATTTTCTAGAACAAAAGGGATAATACCATATTTCAAAAGCTTTACTGTGAAATTAAACCTTTGAACTACTATGAAAGAAATTATTCCCTCAAGGCTGCAAGGCTTAAAGGTTATTAAAAATTTAATTTTAAAGAAGGCATCACAGGAAAAAAAGTATATAAATGCTACTTAGAGCCCAGATTGCCCAATTTAATGACTCCCTTTGCTCCTTATTCTTAAATAATCTGGAAATGTGAACAAATGCACTCCATTTTTTTCCAGTGGCAAGTCAGTATGGCAACAGATGGCCAAACTGCCCGCTAGCACCCTCTATTCTCAACTGGATAGAATAGTGGTTCAGCTGGTTTATCTGTCTTCCTCTCCCCAAACTCAGCAGAGCTAACAACAGGATCAGAAGATGCAGCAGACATGGGGTGTAGTGAATCAGAGTAATTTTCCCTAAACTCCAGAAACATGTAGTTATAATTCGTATAAGGGCAAGGATTCAAGCCACTGAGTGCTTCCCTTCTGTTCTCTGGAGGTGATTTCCTTCTTCTTATATTAGACAGAGCACTAACACAGACAGTGCCCAGGCAGTGATGTTAGGATTCTGAGCTATTTTTATTCCAGTTTCCTCATCTACCAATGACAATAAAAAAAAGTGTTTACCTAAGCTATCTCACATATTGGTCAGGAAGACTGAATCAATGCATGCGTGTAGAGCACTGGAAATGTACCCAAGACATAGCAAGCACAGGTGGGTTATTATTTACTTATTTATTTTGTCGGTTGTGGGGCTTGAACTCTGGGCTTGGGCACTATCCCTCAGCTCTTCAGCTCAGGATGAGTGCTCTACCACTTGAGCCACAGCACCACTTCCGGTTTTCTAGTGGTTTATTGGAGATAAGAGTATCATGGACTTTCCTGCCTGGGCTGGCTTTGAACAGTGATCCTCAGATCTCGGCCTCCTGAATAGCTAGGATTACAGGCATGAGCCACTGGCGCCCGACCAGATGGGTTATTTTTTTAACCACCATTATTATTATTATTGTCCCTACCATGTCTGAGTAGTGCAATGCAATTGTGTGTGTGTGTGTGTGCACGCGTGCATGTGTGTGTCTGTTTGTGTGCATGTATGTACCAGTAGTGGGGCTGAAATTCAGAGCCTTGTAATCTTATTTGGTTTATGTTTTCACTCTAGGCTGATGCTCTACCATTTGAACTGAACATCCAAGTTAAGTTTTTGCTCATTAATTGGAGGTAGGAATCTCTGCCCAGGTTGGCTTTGAATTTTGTTTCTTAGAGCTCAGCTTCCTGAGTAGCTAGGGTTAGAGAAGTGAGCCACTTGTGCCTGGCTGCAATTCATTCTTGCTATTGCATAATGAATGGAGCTCCTCATATCCAGAAATGGTAAAATATAACGTAGGAGAGAGATCCACCTAAACAACAATAATATTGTAGCACACCAGTATGACGAGTCCAAACTGTGTTGAAGGTACTTCTTTGTGATTTGGATTTGCATCAGCCGTGCTGGTGTCAGAGGGAGCTGTGGTTAGAGGAAGCTTCCCCAAGGAGATACCTTAAAAGGAGACTAAATAGGAAAGCCTGAAAATCCATGGAGCACCAATAAAGTCTATTCCCAGGGAATATCACTAAAAGACAAATCACATAAAAACCTGTTGCTTAACCTTTCTACAATTCAAAATCACCTAGGAAGCTACTGAAAAATGCCATCCTGTGACGCACCAAAGCAGAATAGCCAGTGCTAGGATCTAAGTAGGGAAAATTCTATCACATGAACATGTACTTTTAGTTCACATCTAGGGCTGAAATACATTAATATGATGCCAGTGAACAGTATATTGTAAACACCATAGCACAATATGATGTGAGATGTTGTTATTACCACTTCAGAGATATAAAGTATGTTTTTCTCGCAGTACTGGAATTTGAACTCAAGTCTTCACTCTTGCTAAGTAGAAAGCAAATCCTATCATGAAGTTAACCAACACTAAAAAAGACAGGCAAAATATATTGCCTTATTTAGTGTTGGTTAACTTCAAGATAGGATTGTATTGGGCTAAGGATACCTGGGCTACTATCTCCCTATTTTTCCTTCCTTTTGTTGTCCGTGTACACCACTGCATCCAAACATTGTGCTTGTCCTATATTTGGGGATGATGGGTATACTAGGGATCAAGATGAAGTCTTGAGAATGTATTTTTTTTAATTTGGAATGTCCTCAAACTGTATTCATATACAGTTTTTGTTAAGTGGCAACTAATTTGTACAACTACTTAAGGATAAAAAACCTGTAAACACCTGATCTAACAGATAAGGTTATAGGCTTGAGCTATCCTGCCCAGTAATATTTAGGTCCTTAATTACAATGATCTTAAAGCCCTTTGTTTATTTGTACATTTTTCCAGTCAATTATATCCACCTATATATATCCTATATTTATCCACATATATATATTATATATATATGTATATATATATATATATATATATATATATATATATATATATATATATATATATATATCTCCTATATATATCCACCTGGTAACAGGCAAGATCATTATTGATAAACTCCAGAAGTTGTATTTATTATAACATTTTTGCTAACCTGGGAAAACAACCAGAATTTATATATCATATAAAAGTTATTTCTCTGTACATCTGCTTTATTCTAGAACAATAACTTAAGCTAGCACAAAGATCTGCATAGAACTAATTAAAAGCAGGTCTGGTTAATTCTATACAAACTAGATTTTTCTTGACAGTATTTACTTACTGTTGTCTCCATGGTCATTTCTCACTCATAAAAGTGTTAACCTTGAGGCTACTATAAGGTCAAGTTCCACGCTTTGCATAATGTACTCTAGGAAAAGTGACTATGACTCTACCATTCACTGTTGTTTCTCCCAAACCTTACACAGCACCTGACATAGTAAAGGTGCTAGTAAATATTTAGCAAATGGAACTATGTTAAATTACACCTTCCCACAGGCCTGTGGTACTTTTACTTGCATGCCGTTGGGGAAATGTTTTTCAGTATTCAGAGACATTAGCTTATTTTTAAAGAATGTTTAGGGCTAATGTCACCTTCCTGGTAGAATTGTAAAGAGTAATCTTCAAAGTAATGAAGAAAAATAATTAAATTCTCTGATGAGCTTCAGTATCAGTGCAGAGGCGAAGGCCTCTGTTTGCTAGCCTGGATTCTCTTACTTCCCATAGCACACGATTAGGAATTCATTCAGAGATAAGTACGTGTGCATCAGCATATATTGGTAGCTCTCTCCTTCCTTAGGAGTCTATGATAATGGAAACATTTGATACTTTCTTAGGTATTCTAATGTGTCCATGTATAATTATATCTAATAAAATATTCTTAATATAATAACCATGTTCTTTCTCTCAAGAGAATTTCTGAATGTTGTCATCTTTTGCTCTTCTTACATAAAATTAAGCGAAGCAAACCATTTACTACATTTTCCAAAGAAAAGTCACAAAGACTATGCAGAAAGTGTGATGTACAATTTCTTATTAGTTTGACTGTTGCTCTCCTGGATGCCTAGTATGTCACTGAGAATGAATTTTCTCATTAACCTAAACATGCAAACTTGTCAAATTATGATAAACCAAATAAGACTGGGCCCAGAAATTGAGCTGCTGCCATTGCTCTTAATATGCCTTTGCCAATTAGTCTATATATAAAACAAGTTTTGAACCAGGCTTCAGAGTTTTGAAAGCCTAAACCACTTCTAGATGTTCTAAAATACAAGGCTAGCAAAAAGATAACCCAAGGATATGGAACAAAAATAATTTGCTATTGTTAGAAGAAATAAAAACTAAAGCCATAAGGATCACATGATTTTTAGAGATGGTTAACAAATATTAATTTGGCCAGCTGATTGCTGGGCTGAAGACTTTCTTCAGTGCAAATGACTAAGAGTTTTCAATCAAAAGGCACTCACTATTTTACAAATATGTTTTACACCTGTGACATGCGTGAGGTAGGATTTCTAGCTATGGAGTATGAGTATGAAGATGACAAAACTCTGTGTAATGGAACTCAAACTTAGTAAGGAAAGAGTGACAAAATTTCTGAAAAGGAATTGGAAGGTAGCCATGGCAGGTACGCATAGTAAATGTGCAATAAGTTAGTGATGGACTAATAGAAAACTGAGTCAGAAATATTTGTAGACTAAGAAACAAAATGGCACAATTCAGAAGTTCAGGAGCAGGAACTGCAGAATGAAGGTGACTTAGGAACTTAGAAATTTAATGCTTTCTTGAATCATAGCTTTGAGTTCTCTCATATGCATGTTTGGCAGTAGCTTGGAGGAAGGCATGAAGGACAGCATTGATGGCAGAGCTCAGTCTGTGAGGTGTTGCAGAAATCAATCCACTTTTTGTTGCATCATGCTTCTCCCATCTGACAAAGACATGTAAAGGTAGAATTAATAGGACACATCTCCTAAAGGCAATTTAGAAAATAACCCATTCAATCATTCCCACAGAGAATTCTTACTCTCATGCCTAAAAGATACAAAAAATACTTTCAACTATTTTTCCCTGCTCTGCAAAAAGTTTTAGGAAATATACTTTCCCCATCAAGTTTTATTCCCAGTGATGTTTCTAATGCCTTATGATATTCTATTGCCCCTGATATATCCAATTGACTTACTCATTAAAGTGAGACTGCAATGAATCAACAATTATAATAGAGAAACAAAAATAGTTATTAAATAAGCTCTTACCAGTAAGATGTATGATTCATACTTGCCACACAGTATCACTGAAGGTGAGCTGTTACTATAACAACCGCAACCATTGCTACTTTTCCTACAATTTAGTAAGTAAGAAAAGGCACTAGCTAATACTCTCTATTGACCTTCTTAAAGGGCAAATTGTATCATCTCTGCTAATGTATGAGTGACAAGAACAAAAAGCTCATCTCTCATATTGACTGATTTCTGTCCAGTACTTAGCATTGCTCAATAAAGATGTGTGCAGTAAATTCAAGTTTAGCTAACTTAAGCCTCAAAATTCTGAGGTTAGTTTTTTACTTGATAGAGTGAACTGATGCCATTTTCTCCCAAAGCAAAGATAATACCCATTCTTTTAAATTTTGTGCTTCTATTTAAGACTGTAGGATCTTTTCAAAGAATAAGAGGTGAAAGACAAGAAATTAGGAGAGAAGAAGGAAAAAGGTAAGGGAAGAGAGGGAGGAGGGAAGAAAAGAGACAGGAGAGAGGAGAGAGAGAAGAGAGAGGAGAATGGGAAAGGAGGGGACTAGGAGACGGGGAGGAGGACTAGAGACAGAGAGTGGGGAATGGAGAGGGAAAGACACTAAAACAATATCAGTTCTTTCTTGTTTTAATGGAAATGTTCTTTCTTTTATGATTCCATGTTGTAGCATTGCTAAAGATGAGATGTAGATTTCTGGAAAGTAAGGAGGGAAAGAAGTATGAAGAGGAGCCTGCTAGTATGGGAAGACCATTTGCAAAGTCTCATAAAGCAAAGGGAGGGATCGTTACAAAAAGACAGTTTTATTTCCTTGACAGCAGCCAAACATTGCTCCATGCAAATCCTGTGTTCATTTACATTTTGAAAGGATAACAATGATGAAAAGGAATTACATTCCATGGCATCCTTTAGTCAGAAATAATTGGTATATGTTCCATCACATGTAAGATTCAGCTCCTCCAGTGTAAGGTGAGGATATAAGAAGCTTTCTCCCTCTCATGGGGCATTGAGATTTAAAAAAATCATGAAAGTGTTTTAGCATTGGCACATACTGATAGTTCATGGATGTGAATGTTTCTTTCTGTGAGTCTTTATTAATAACTGTTTACCTCAGGGAGGAAAAGAGTACATTTATTGACCTGATTTCATAGATAGCTGGGAAAAATGATTCTCTTACCCTGCCCTTCTCTCTCTAACAGAAACTGAGAGCCTAGACTTCATTTAACGATTCGATACACATAAGTGTTGGTAACAATTCTCTTTAAGTTGTAGAATGATTTGTCATTTGCCAGGCTTAAGAAAATATGCACTAGAGATTGATCCCAGAGTCTCATTCTTAAAAGGTAAGTGCTCAATTTCTGGAGGGGTGCCCCCAGCCCTTTTGCTTCTTTTGTGTTTTCATAGAAAAGGTCTTTCTAACTTAACTCAGGCCGTCCTTGAACTCTTGCTGTCTTCGTAGCCAAAGTTGATGGAATTACAAGCATCATTCACATTTTCTAATTGTACCAAATACTGAGTTTCATTGTGACAAGTTTATATCTATCTTTCTATATATTTCTAAATGTTCATCTAGATATGTTTGTATATACATATATGTGATGATATAAGTATATATGCATATATACATATATATGTATATATACACATACATGCATAGATTTTTCTGCATTGCAATTCATATTTTTAGAGCATTTCAGGCTTAGGTTTCAATTATAATGAGTATTTTAGTGATCGAATCATGTTACCATATTTTAACAGTAGCAATTTCAATCTAACCTTCATCTGTTCCAAACATGCTACTCAGTTCAAAAATGAGCTACAAATATTTCCATATTAAAAACAAATCAGAGCAAGAGAAAGATGAACAATTTCAGAGATGAAGGAATACCTCTGGGATCTAGGTTTCTGCACAGCGGGCGTCTGGAAAGGAGCTGAGTGAAGGATAATTTTGTAATTGTTACATTCAAAAGCAACAACTGGAACCACCATGAATGGGTAACAAAAGGGTAACACATGTAAGTGAGCACAGAAATTGCAACTACACAGGACTTCACCTTACATTAGAACTACTGCTGTAATTAAAGGCCACGCACAATGTGTCAGATGTCACCTTGTGACCTAAACACTTATAAGGCATTGTCTTTCCATCTTTGATAAATATTATATAATATAAATATAAATTTATTTGTTCATTCATTCATTCATTTGAGATAAGGCTGGCTTGAACTCATGACTCTCTTGATTCAGCCTCCTGTATACTGGGATTGTAGGCTATACCACCACTTCTGGCTTCCTATTTAAAAAATAAGGTACCATCTTTCTGAAGATGGCATGGCCATTAAAAGCACAATCTCTGAAAATCCTGCCTTATACCTAGATGTTCCACTTCACCACAGAGGCACTGAGTTGACCACTTATGAACAGCAAAGGTCATCCTTCTCCATAAGAAATATAAAAAGAATCATATATGATTGATACAAATTGCATCAAATGGCATGGTTTATTTAGTTTTGTTTTTAAAGGCAGCAATAAGAATCAAAGAATTTGGAGATACATTGAAGTCTGATCCTAGACACCTCTAGCTTGACATTTCACAAATGCCCTCTCTCCCCACAACAATGTACACATGAAATACAGTAAGCTGAACCCCCAAAACTCCTTTTCATATGCATCGCCATGTGTATGATGTGGTTATGATTGTGTCCTCAGACCTAGGTTGTTTAGATATAAACCTCTGAGGATTACACAAGAAGCAGCTTTTTCAGCTCTGATAAAGTGGGCAGGTCCCAGCTCAGGAGCAATGTTCTGGGCTAAGTATAGTTGCAGACTTGGAGGCTAGACTCATGGATTAGGATCAGAGGCTTTCTTGGAGTACCCGCCCCCCCCCCCCCCTCACTGTCCTGAAGGTTGTTTACTTGATGCTCCAAAGTTGAGTGAACCTCTAAGCAGGCCCACAGTAGTCAGGCTTTTTATCTTTCTTCAGTTTCACTGCCTTTCATTTAAATCCCTGATCTGGGAACACCCAGCAGTAGTGCAGGCTCGAAGGGTTTGCCTAGAACAAATCTTCACTGAGAACTGCCTAGAGCTTCTCTTCTTGCATAAAAAGAGGGGGAGAAAAGAACTTTCACCCTATACTTCCTTCCTGATCTCAGCTGTTGCTGTTACTTTACCAATGGATATCTACTGCAGATACAGAGAACATTAATTCTTCATTCCAAAGGTTAAACTGCATTAGCCTACTCAGATGCTGAAGGTGTGTGAAAGACTGGAATCATGGGCTACTGTCCCATTAAATTTGAGATAGTCTTCTTTTTGCTGATTCTTCTCTACTATTTAGGATTACTCTTCAACATTCAAAACAGCCCATCACATTTCTATTTCTCCTGCAAAAGCCCACCGTAGGCCAAAGTAATTAGCATGGTTTTCTATACAATAGCTATATCTCTCAGATCTTCAAACATTTTTACCAATGATGATGCCAGTTGAGTGAAGCCAAATCTTTGTTTTCACGCAGGTGATAGGAGTTGCTCATGGTCATTCTGTTTGGAGTCAGGTATTCAGCCTATTTTCATCCATTTATTTTTACTCAGTACTTACAGAAAGCCAAAATAATTTTTCCTCATATGTCATATTATAATATTGATAATTAAAATATCTTATTTTCAATATTTTTCTTTATTCTTTGGCATTCTAATCCTGAATATACTAATTATTAACTTGGCAACCTCGAACAAATTGAGTCACTTCTTTGGGTTTAACTTCATTAATGCTTTAAGGTGGGATATAATTTGAATAAAATGAATAAATATCTAAGGACCATTCCAATTTTTTTTCTTTATTTCTTTTATTTTTCTTTTGTCAACTGTGGGGTTTGAACTCTGGGCCTGGCACTGTCTCTGAGCTCTTTAGCTCAAGCTGAGCACTTTACCACTTGAGACACAGTGTCACTTCTGGTTTTCTGGTGGCTAATTGGAGATTAAAGTCTCATGGACTACTTTCTTGCCCAGGCTGGCTTTGAACTGTGGTCTCCAGATCTCAGCCTCCTGAGTAACTACGATTACTAGCATGATCCAGCCCATTTTTCTTTTAATAATTAGAATTCAATATATGTTTACTATGCTATCTATAATTCAGTCTACATTTACTGTGCTATTTGACAGATATTTTCTATAATTTATTTCTTCTTCTCATGCTATGAAGCAAATACTTCCTAGTGATACAGATGAGGAATCGAAGGTATAGAGTTAATACACTTACTCAGTTTTCATAAGTAGGCAACAGAACTTAAATGCAAGTTATTGTTTTTAGAGCCCAGGGTATGTTTCCAACAATGAGTCATTTGTATTTTATGTTAATATATATCATTTTTAAATGTGGTTATAATTTTATTAGGAAAAATCATGTCTTTTAAATCATGGAGTTAATGTCATACCTCAAATAGAAACATAGGATTACTGGTGTTGAAATTTGGAAAATAGCCTAAACAACAGTGAGAGAAAATGAAGTAAATATCAGATAAATGATATATCTGCCAGGGAAACTTATAATGCAGTATAAGCTGAAAACATTTGTAACATTTGAACAATGTTAAAAATATATTTTCCTGCCACTTCCTCATTCTTTAATAATCCTCCTCTCCTTCCTCATCAAAAAACAAATCCCTTCATTTCTGTAGAGCTCTGTCTTTGGTTCAGTAAACTGGACCTTTCTTGGGAGGTGTAATTTCTCAGATCCTAAGTCTCTAAGCATTCCCAATATCAGAGTTGTTGACCTTTTCAGAGTGTTGTACTAGGGTAGGGCATCTGTGAATGAATTTACAGGTAGGTTCCATAAGAAATAGAACTCTTATAATCATAGTAATGGTGGAAATGATAGTTGAGACTATGTTCCATGTACTAGTTTCTAGGAATATAGAGATATATTTGGAGATTTAGTCCATATTCCAAAATATAAATGCCCAGATACATACTAACAATGGAAAGCTCTATGAGCAACATCACATTATATCAAGAAAACATGAGGGAGTTGTGTCTACCTTGGTAGGCCCAAACAGATTTATTGAAGATATGAGGACAGAAAATTCTAGAATGGAGAAGTTTATTCAGAAGACAGCAGAAAGTTGAACTGTAAAAACATTGGGCAAAAAGGCAGTTTTCACATAATGGATCCAGTTTTCACATAATAGATCAGCTAAAATGAGAAAACAAATTAGACCTGACTTTGAGAAATTCATCTAGACTTGAAATACAAAACAAAGTATCTAGCACCAAAACAAAATTTTATTTTGAATTAATTATACTAAAATATTAGTAAGTTGATTCATTTATTTAGTGAAGTGTATTTATTGCTTGAATCCTCTACCTAAAAGCCACAGAAAATTCAGTGGTACATAGAATACATATGGTTCTTATACACATTAAGTTAATTGGCAAATGGGAAAAAGAGTCATCAGATAATAACAAAAATTTTAAATAACTAATACATAGTCTCTAGTGTGATATCATATAATGTAATATGAACCCAATGGTTCATGTCTCATCAAGATGTTTGTTTGTAGGTTTGACAATCAAGGATAAAAAAGAAAATGAAATGCAGAAATAAATATATAAAATTTGTTAACATGAGATAAAAGAAGAAATTATTTTGTGTTTGATTTGGATTTTTAAAAAAGCCTTCTTTTGCAGCAGCCTATATTTGAAATAGTATATCTGACCAAAAACATAAATAACATTAACCTTATTGATGCTACCATTTTTCTAAATTAATCCAGTGACTTCATGAAAATAATGGCCTAAAATAAACACAACAACAAATAAATTATAAGTAATAACATGTATTACAAAATGATGGAATCCAATTTTACGTGTAATATTCTAATATTCAGAGCATTTTTTTTTGTCGGTCATGGTGCTTGAACTCTGGGTCTGAGCACTGTTCCTCAGCTACTCAGCTCAAGGTTAGAGCTCTACCAATTGAGCTACAACACCACTTCAGGTTTTTGTTTTTTTTTTTTGGTCCGGTTGTGGGGCCTGAACTCTGGGCCTGAGCGCTGTCCCTCAGCTCTTCAGCTCAAGGCTAGCACTCTACCACTTGAGCCACAGTGCCACTTCCGGCTTTTTTCTTTTTGCTTATGTGGTGCTGAGGAATCAAACCCAGGGCCTCATGCATGCAAGGCAAGCACTCTACCACTGAGCCACCTTCCCAGCCCACCACTTCAGGTTTTTCTGGTTTAGTTTATTGGAGATAAGAGTGTCATGGACTTTCCTGCCTGGGCTGGCTTTGAACCGCAATCCTTGGATCTCAGCCTCCTGAGTAGCTAGAATTACAGACGTAAGCCTACACACCAAATTTTTTCAGATGCATTTGGCATATAGTCTTCTAACTCACATACATATATACATATATTTATATGCATATGCACATATGTATATATCCATCATATATTTATATGTATATATATATGTATATACATTCATACATAGCAGTGTGTGTGTGTGTGTGTGTGTGCGTGCGCGCGTGTGTGCATGTGCTGGTCCTGGAACTGGAGCTTATGATCTGTTTGCTATCCTGTCCTTCTTTTGCTCCTTGCTAGAGATCAACAACTTGAGCCACAGCTCCACTTCCAGCTTTTATTGTGCATAATTACAGATAAGGGTCTCAGGGACTTTTCTTTTCCAGACTTGCTTGAGATCTGATCCTCAGATCTCAGCTCCTGATTAGCTAATATTAAAGAAATGAGTCACTGGTGCCTGATAGTGTATTTTTAAAAGGGCCAACAGATTACAATTTTCACAAATATATATACATATACATATATATGTATATATATATATAGGACCCAAAGACTATTGATTATGCAGCAATGCTCAGTTTACAAGTAGTTCTCACTAGAATTGAATGTTAGTGACCCTCGAGAATTCACTTTTAAAATCCAGCTCTCAAAGTGATGGCATTTAGAAGAAAGGCTTTTTAGGAATTAATAACTGTATGAGGATAGAGCCCCATGAATGTGATTAGTGCCTCATTAAAGAGAAACTAGACCACTCTTGTGCCTATTCTGCAGCAAAGTAACAGGAAGACAGTTTTCATCTTTGCATTATGAAGCAAGTTCCCAACAGACACTTTATCTTCTAACCTCTTTGCACTTCTGTCCAGAGTTATGAGAAACGAATTACAGATTAAACTACCCAGTTCACCTTATCTTTGTTATAGTTAACTGTACAGACTAAGAAGGATTAGATTGTGTACAATCTAAGCTTTCCTAGTCACTTGCCATTCCTCAATAAATAAGCTGAAATCTATATTCTGTTTTTGTTTTTGTTTTCTTAGAAAATTAATCTCAGGTTTGAACTGAGGGCCTCATTCTTACTAGGCAGATCTTTTATCACATGAAGGGGTCCACAGCCTTTTTTTCCCCTATAGAGCCTACACATTTATGCCCAGGCCCACCCATACTGTAATCTTTTCATGCTCATTTCATAGCTTGGATGACAGGTTTGTGCTACTGTCCCCAGTTTTCATTTTTAATTGATGGACAAAAGGTCTTGTAACATTGGTTACAGCAATCCTCTCAAACTGGAGCTCTGGAATAGCTAGGATGACAGGTGTAAGACATTATGCCAGTTACTTTGTAATCCTTCTTTGAGATAAGAATACAAGGCTTAATATGAATAACTATTGTATGTGCATGTTTAAAATGCCATGGTGAAATCCTAAATGTAGCTATTATCAATAAGGAAAATGAATAGTAGAAATGTACTATTGTAAAGTGAATCATCCCAGAAGCCATATTTTGGAATATGAAATATTGGAATCTATTATACAGTTAACAGGCTGCAGGCAGTCCAAAGGCTGCAGCCCCCAAATACACAAAACACAGCTAGGAAACATGCTAGAGAGGAAAGAAAGAACAAAAATACTACCAACAAATCAATTCAGCTCCGATGGAGAGCTGAATTGGGATGCCATGATGACCTGAGATGAGCCAAAAGACAGGACTTAGGACAGGATCACGGAGACACAGGTTGTGAGGCATAATGGCGGCTAGGCTGGTCTGGGCCTAAATAGGGTTGGAGCAGGGGGCAGATCCGCAAAAATTCCCAATTCCAAGCACTGGACTGAAAGAATCAGTAACCTATAAGCCATGTGTCCAACCCTGCCTCAGGCTTCTGGGGGCCGGGACGTTTCTGTCTCCCAGCATGAAGTTAAGATGCCAGACCCTATCATCCACCATGTGCTCAATATGGCACCGGCCAAACTTGACCTCCTTACTTCTTTACAACAGCTTGTTGAGGGATACTTACTGAAAGGAAGGCAAGCGGAGATGGTGAATGCTGCAGATCTGCACATGGAATGTTCAAAATACTAGAGGTGCATTTATAAAAATGTAACAATGAAACATGTTCAAATTGTCTTACTAAGCAGGAACAACTTATACTCCTAGGTATTCAGTGTGACTTTACTGATGAAAACGTGCCTAGCATCCTGCTCATAAATGCATCCATGTGCTACCTAAGTTCAGATTCCGTTTTTCTTGCACTTGATAATAATTTTGACAAATTCTATGACTGTTATTGTTGTTATGTGTATTGGTGAGCAGCCGATAGGAAGGTACTTAGAAACTAGAAATTTCTTAATTAATATTTTAATTTAAAAGTTATTTTATTTTTAAAATCATCCTTAGGTACCTTATGTAATTTTACAAACAGGTTTCAATTCAACATGTCAGCTTGCAAGTGCACTTCATCTTGATTACTGTCACCCTTTCCATCAATGTTTTTGAGTGAATTCAGAGACTTGGTGAATTTTTCAAGTTTATATGTATATATATACACTATATATTATATAATATATAGTGTATATATATATATATATTTTATATATAATTATATAATCAAAAGATATATATATTATCAAAAGCTATAAAAACACAATCTGGAAGAAATAGTTGTGTGTTTTTTATAAATATCAGCTTAATTTCAAATCTTACACTCATGCAGTATCAAATGACTGGCCACAGAGATATCCTCATTTTCTGTGAGATCAGAATCCTCTACTTTTAAGTAAAGAAAGTGTTCTGATGTGTATTACATTAGATAACCATAATTGAGTTATATAACTCCCCTCACATTGGTTACCCTGTAATCATGCTATAAAGAGGTACTATGAAAAAGAGAAAAAACAAATTTCATTTAAAATACCATTTACTAGAGTCTAATAATTCTATTGTATTTTTAAAGTTCCTAGGGAAACTTAAATTTGACATGTCGTATTTTTAAAGTTTGTTTTAAATAACTGCTTTCTATGAATAGAATACTGTTTAAGTGTATGGAAACATTATTTAAAAATTATAAGAAAGAATAATTCTTTTGGCAAGTCTGACCTTTTCTGTTACTGACTCCTAGATTCATGAGTTATCCCAATACACATTGTTTAAATGTCTTCCACTGAGCACAATTTTCTCCACATACTTAATATCTCTTAATGAAATTGTTTGTAAAATCAGTCATCAAAATACAGAGGCTAGGATCTCAGCTTTAGTGTGGCCTCTGCTTTGTTCTGAATGCTCATCTTTCCTGATAATCGAGGGTATTATTTCCCATAGACAGCCTCATGTTTCTGAGACTTATTAGAAACTGTCTTTAACAATCATTTTCTATTACCAAGGGAGTTTTGGATAATGGAATGTGTAGTCACTTTCAATTTATGTCAAATTTTCTGATGCATTTGTACCACCAACATTTTATCAGCTTGTCACTGGGACAAATGAAGTTGCAAATTGCATTGACTTTTTTTATGGAATCTTTGAAACTGTTTATTTTTAACATGATTTCCCTTCTCTCTCTCTGTGTCTCTCTCTGTGTCTCTGTTTGTCTCTCTGTCTCTGTCTCTCTGTCTCTGCCTCTCTCTCTCTCTCTCTCTCTCTCTCTCTCTCTCTCTCTCTGTCGTGCAGCAGGCTTGATTTTTCAATATTCAAGTCTTTGTCATTTAATGTTCATGGCATTTAGACAATTTCCTAGAGCCTTGAGAGTTCTGGAAGGAAAGATTCCTGCTGATAGGGCATATTAAAGCTGGATGCAGATTGAAGCAATAAGCATAGAACAATTTGATGAACTACCTGTAGGCTGGTTAGGGTGGAGAATTTCTAGCACTCCAGGAAAGCCATTACGCTCCTGTTATGTTCAATAGCCCAGTTGGCCTCTAAGGTTACTGGTGATATATGTTTTCATTATCTCCTATGGGCTTGGAGCCTCCGAGGACCCCAGATGGCTTATTCTGAAGGCAATTCTCTTCATTTACACTATTGCAAGGTCCGTCAGATCAAGCCAATTTGTTTGTGAGGGTCAGTTTGCTTTGAGGAATATTGCTCTTTGATGCCTCTAATATTCTTCTGCCTGAAGATCAGGAAGAAATCACCACCTGGGGAGTAGCAGACCTATCTTCAAAAATGCAATTTCTTTTAATTTCCTAGGTATCAGGTGTCACAATGTAAGCAGTAATAACAACCCAACAATATCAGCACAATTAGTTATTATTTATTAAACATATATTATGTCACAGACATCTCAGGAAATGAGTTTATATCTTCTTTGCCACATGATACCAAAGCAACTATCAAGTATTGTATATAATATGTGAAAAAAGACAAAAAGAAAAAGGTAACAGTGAGAGATTATTTTTTCTAAAAGAAATCCCTAATAAATGTTAGAGACCATGTATAAACTTAGATCAGAATGGATTCAACAGAATTCTAACAATTGCAAATTATCTGTAATCCAACATGGAGAAACTCAGATTCTAGATGGGGAGAAAATATATATTTAACTCTGATATAATTTTTACTAAAATATTTTTGTGTTTAAAGAAAGAGGGTAGCAGTATATGCCCAGGGCTATTTATCTCCCTCTTTAGGGGTAATTAATTGTATCTCTAAAGGAGGGGTTAAAACATCCACAAAGAAGAGGTAGCCAGTCAGAGACACCCAAGCCATTGAACTGTTAACAAAAAGGAAAAACTAAGAAAAGTCTTTGTAAGAACACAGTGCTCTGGGATGGGAGCAAAGCCGTTAAATTGATTGTGTTAGGAAGGAACTGTTACCATACATAGCAAAACATGTATACACACGTTTAAGAAAAAGTCAAGTGCAGAAGTGTTTCCATCAAAGGAACATAGACCAAAGTGTGTGTGTGTGTGTGTGTGTGTGTGTGTGTGTGTGTGTGTTGTGTGTGTGTGTGTATGTGATAGAGAGAAAGAGTCCAAAAGGAAGACTTTTGCCTTTTAATTTGTAACAAAATTTCAAATATATAAAACTGAATTTGTGAGAGACATTTTTATTTTGACAGCAAGCTAAAGACTGACAACTGACTTATCATCTGTAGTTGTTATAACATTGAAACAAAAATTGTAAAGATGGCAGGAGCTGTGAAACTATGTGACAATCCTGTTTATACCACCTTCAATGTGATTTATGCCCATTACCTTGAAATCTGATTTAAGCACGTATTTCGAAAATAAGAAATGTACTCGTTATCTTGCCCATGTAATTGTAACTCCTCTTTACAGTATTCTCACAATAAAAAAAAGAAAGCGAACTAGGGTTGGGAAAGATGTCATCATATCAAAATATATTGTATTCAAAAACAGATTGGTAGAATAGTAACTCTTTTACAACTGAATAATAATAAAGTAATAAAAATAGTAAATAAGGGCTGGGAAGGTGGCTCAGTGGTAGAGCGCTTGCCTTGCATGCCTGAGGCCCTGGGTTTGATTCCTCAGCACCACATAAGCAAAAAGAAAAAAGCCGGAAATGGCGCTGTGGCTCAAGTGGTAGAGCGCTAGCCTTGAGCTGAAGAGCTGAGGGACAGCGCCCAGCCCCAGAGTTCAGGCCCCATGACTGGACCCCAAAAAAAAAAAAGTAAATAATAAAATAAAAATCTTTGTACAACTACTTAAAATCATTTAAAAACACAAAAAGAAAACAAACTACACAGCTAGTTAATTTTAATAAATGTATATTCATTAAATTTTAATATGTTTATTTAAAATGAATATTTTAAATTATAAATATATCTATCAAATTAAAAATTGATACATGATTTACTTATTTATAATGGACATTTTAAATAAAAATATACATTGCCTCAAACAGATATGTTTTAAATAAATGAATTTTAAATTAACTCATTCATTTTGCTTGTTATGCAATGTTTTCTTCATGTAATCATCCAACCAACATTCTATGCAGAACAACCACAACACAAAAGAAAATGGGATACGACGCAATTGTTTATATCAAAATCTCTCTTCAGACTTCAAGTTGTAAAGTTAGTTTGACAAGAATTTTCATAAATAACATACTATTTAACAAAGAGTTAAATTGTCTTGAGATTCAATAATTACTTTAGCCTTTATTTTTCAAAGTAGCTATTCCTTCGCTTAAAATGCTCTTTTTTTATATATAAGAATTGGAAAAAGTAATCTAGGCCAGGCTCTTGGTTCATACCTATAGACCTAACTAATTGAGAAGCCGTGATCCAGGGATCAGGATTAAAGCCATGTTGGGTAGGAAAGTCCGTGTGATTCTATCTTGAATTAACCACTGAAAAGACAGAAGAGGTACTGTGGCTCAAGTGGTTGAATCCTAGCCTTGCACAAAAATTCTCAAGAACAGAGTTTAGGCCCAGAAAAATCAAGAAATCTTAACCACAAGTAATATAATAAACACATCCATACCCTAAAAAGTATATTGTCTCATGCTTCCATACTTTTCTGCACCCTTCTCTCTACTTTTTAATTTTATTCCTGTTACAAATTTGTTTTCCTTTTCTATAAATTTGTGTGAATAGAATCATATTATACTTTCAGACTTCACTCAAAAAATTATTTAAGATGTGTCAAGGTTTTCTGGAATAATGGTCAATACTTTAAGAAGAACAAATTATTTGCCTACTGATATGCATGGGTGCCTTTATTTTATTTTATTTTATTTTCCAGGTCATGGGATTTGAACTCTGGACCTGAGCACTATCACTGAGCTCTTCAGCTCAAGGCTAATGCTCAACCAATTTGAACGGCATCACCACTTTAAGTTTTTCTGGTAGATCACTGGAGATAAGAGTCTCCTGGACTCTCCTGTGGGGCTGGCTTTGAACCTTAATCCTCAGATCTCAGACTCCTAAGTAGCTAGAACTGTAGGCATGAGCCACCACCACCCAGCAGTACCTTGATCTTATATAACTTTGTATAACTTTGGGTCTCATAATCCTGATATTAATAAATCCTTTTTGGACAAAGAATGTATTCCAAATGCTAAGCTTTTCACTCACTAGACTATAGAGAGAAACCTAGACATTTATGAACATACCTAGATGGCCTGGTGCTTGTGTCTCATGATACTGAAGGGAGTGAGATCTGAGGATCACAGTTCAGAGGCAACCCAGGCAGGAAAATCCATGAGATTACAATCTCCAGTTAAGCATCATACCATCATCATGATATTCTGATGATATGCCCAGTGTCAGATGAAGATGTTTGGGCTCTTCTGTTATTCTTTTGTATCTTATTCACAATGTAAGCTATTAGGACTTTTCCTGCTTTATTTCTTAATGTTTGCTTAAGCAATGCATGGGTTATGAAGATATGACTAAAAACAACCATAATTTCAGTGGAGTTATTCTCCTAGTAAATAGGCCCTGAGCACACAGGAATAGAAATAAATTTAAAACTGAAAACAATATTCTTCCTCTTTCTGATCCCAAAGTGGATTTATAATAAAGCTATTGCACAGTGTGCCATTTATGCTCAGGCACTTCCAATATAAAGTCCTAGCTTTATAGCGTTTGTATGATCATATATTTTGTAGAAAGTTTTAATTAACTTATTTTAAGTGAGTTGATCAGGACCTGTGGTCCATTATCATTCCAGATTTTCTGCCTCACACTATTTCCTAGAAAGAGTGGCATCAGTGATCCCAAAAAAGTTTTCAAGATCCAAATGCAATCTGAAGTTCAAGAGATAGACCCATAAGTGTATACATGCTTGCATAGAAAAATACCATACATAACTTTAGAAATTTAAATTTTGTACACAAAGATAACTTTAGAATTGTTAAGACAAATAAGTGTGGTTTACAGTAACTTCTTGGAGGCTGAGATCGGAAGTGTCTTGGTTCCAGGCCAACTCAAGGGAAAAAAAATCACAAACAAAACAAGGGACTCTGTCTCAGTGGAAGAAGCTGGTTGGCATAAATAGGCAGATTATATACATATGTAGGCAGAAAGGGTACTTTTGAATTACAAAGTATGTATGAAAGTAACCAGTCCTAGAGGCCTGACTCAGCAGAGGAGGGTCTGTCTAGCAAGCTACAAGCTCTGAGTTCAAACTCCAATACTGTCAAAATGAAGACAAGGTATTTAGAAAAAACTTCCCAGAGACAGGGAGTGAATCTTTGTCAGTTATTCATATCACAAGAGTTTAGTATTCAGAACATGTTTTTTAAAACTAAAAAAAAAGACCTCCACTCAACTTGACTACTCATGTACATGTACATGAACTAATGTGAGTCAACCCTCAGTAGAGACACCTACACACCCATGTTTAGAGCAGCCTTATGCCAATAGTCAGCATGAGGAATAGGCTAAGGGGGGCAATAGATGGAGAGATTGTATAAAGTGTATATACACAGTAGGGCATAATTAATTTCTATTGATTTAGTGATAAAAGGGACTGAGATCATGTAGTTTTTTAGGAAAATGAATGGAACTGTAGATTATCATATTAAGCCAAATAAGCCATATTCATAAAGAGAAATATTACATTTATTCTCTTTTTCATTCTCCTCTGTGTAATCTAGATTTAATATAAACAAACAAAAGCCCTATAAACATAAAAGGGAGACTACTTGGGATTCCCAGCAGGAGGATGAAACAGGCGATGGGGTGAATCTGAGAAAGAGCACTTCAGATGCATGCATGGAATTGCCATGAAGAATGCCCACAGATTGTATAGTTTAAGATACTAGTGATAAACACTAAACTAAGAGAACCTCCAGAACCCTAAAAGGACACACAGTAGGATTCTTGGTTGACAAAACAGGATAGGTTTCTCAGAAGAAGAGAGTGACTCGTTGTCCAAGCAAAATATCCTAAAAAAAATAAAGAGCCTATGTGTGTCCATACATCTTGTGTATACAGAGTACAGAGAAGGAGGGATGGAAGCCACAAGGATCATGATCCTGAAATATTAAGATTTGAAAAGAGGTATTATGGAGTTGCACAAGGTCAAATTTGCAGGCATTTTACAAAGTGATTTCTAAGAAGGCTAATTGAGGAAATTTTAGAATTTATGCAGAGATACCATGTTTAATTGCAGTCATTCATGATTTAACCACAGGAGTACTTTCTAAGAAATACTTCCTTTGGGGATTGTGTGCTGGTAAATGTACAGAAAGTGCTTACACAAAATAGATGTCTAGGATCACATTGCATAATATAATCATATTCCATAACATATATGCAAGTCGATGATAAACCGTAACATCATTATCCACCATGTAACTGTGTGTATCTTCAAAACTCTTTCTTCATTCTAAGGAGTATCCCTTAATTCTCTAACGGCAGTGTTAGAATGCCAGGGGCACATGGTAAGCATGACTCCTTGCTGTATTAAATGGTATCTGGGATTCTACTCAAAATGCCACCACAGTTTGTACTACTTGCATTTCTTACATCCAGAGATTGTTAGCTCCTTCAGTATTTACCTTACACATTGATGTGTACCTTTGCTGCTACAGTATAGTACAGTACATTTCTGTGTACCCTGTGAAATTGACAACTTATCAGAATCCTCCAAACATTAGTTCCTGAGATTGCTACTGTGTCATTTGAAAATGAGCAAATCTAATAACAGGATCAGAGATAGAAATGCCCATCATAAAGTAGATGTTCAATAAATTTTGAATAAAGATACATTTTAAAATTTCTATCATTTTCCAATGAGTTAGTGTCTTTAGTTTCTTTCTGCTGCTCTTGGTGATACAATCTTTGGTGACTGTCTCTCAGAAGATTCCACCCCCCCAAAAAATATGGAATGTCTCTATGAATTAATACACTTAATAAAAGTTGAATAATGCCTAGAATTCCATTAAGAGAGTAATTTTACAGGTCACTGAAACCTTATTTTATGTCCCTTCTGAGATTTTCCAATATTTATTAAATATTCAGAGATGATCCAAGTCTTTTATAAAAATTGGATCAGGAGTTCGGTAACTTACTATTCAAGTACAGCGTTATCCTGGAGGCAGCTTTAAAACTATTAATTGCAAATTAATGTCCTACATATCCCTGTCTTCCTATTAACCTTTCATGGCCCAAAGTAACTTCCCCAAGTGCCCAATTTTCTTTTCGAAGATGTAGCAAGAATAGGCAAAGTTTTGGGAGTGTGGGATGAGTCATGATATAGTTTGGGACAACACCTATCTGACATGTCTTGCTCCTTCCATAACCTTGTTTTACACATTATGACTCCAGAAGCCCCTTCTCTGGTTTTAGGATGTTTCCTTTTATATTGTCTTAGTCTCCTGTCTTCCCACCCACCATGTATTGTTATGTATTACAGTGGAATGTGTGTCTGTCTCTGCTGGGTAAGCTCTGAAATACATAGAGAATAGCAGTCCTTGGTATGTAACAGATGCTCAAGAAATAACTCCCATGTGAGTGAACTCTAAATGAGAAATCAAGGACCACAGCCAGAGAAACCATTCATAAACTTTAGGAATCCTCTTAGAAATAGAAAGACATAAAGACCTACCAGGATTCTTCAGGAAGATGGCCCTGCAATCACAGGGAGTCCCCCTATGACCAAAGAAGATCTAAGGTCACAGCACACACTTTACCTCAAGAGACTCACTCCAATCAAACACTAAATATCTAAAGATTTTTCCTACTACAAGAGGAATATCCTAGCAGGCAAACAAGGAAAAGAAACAGTGAATGGGACTCCTGTGGAGCAGTTGCACCAGGCCCCTCTACGCAGAGCACTGGGACTTTCTGCAGATTCTCAGCAGAGAAGCACCCCAAATCTGAAGAAAGTGCTCAAGGCTAGACCCGTGGAAAGTTAGGAGGAAATCCAGTGAAGGCTTCGGAGTAGGCAAAGGCCTCCACTCCAACCTGCTGGACCAGCAATCACCACCATTACAACCACCAGAAATCAGCACCACCTGGTAAACCCCCAAAGTTGCCCCATGCCTGAAGTGCCAGCAGGGTCCCCAGGGACCCGTGCCACCCTGGTCCCCATGGACCCGTGCCACCCCTGCACACAGCCCCCAGACAACCACAGCACAGTCAATCCCTTGCTCCAGGGGCTGACTACCATGCCAACTGAGTGCTCTGCTAGGATCTGCTCCCTCCCTGCCACCACAAGGCACTGTCCCTGGGCTCCCACAGCCACTGCAGCACCACACTCCTGCTGCTGCTACTACTGCAGGCACTGCCACTGACACAGCCCAGAAAGGCAGGCAGCCATCCCCAAGGCTGCCCACCGTCTCCCACCGCCACCACTGCAACCCAGCAAGCCCACAACAGCCTGCTGAACCAAGCTCCACCTCCTGCCAGTGCCTGGACTCCCACACCACAGAGCAAGACCCTTCGGCTTCTTGCTGGTGCCACCCCACCAGGATTTGCTATTTCACATAAATCTTCTATTTTTCACTATTATTTCATTTTATTTCCACCTTTGAATTTCCTAATTTTAATTTTTTGTTTCCTCTCACTCTCACTCTCCTCTTTTTGTTTCTCTCCACATTATACTACTACGTCCTCAGAGCGACCCTGTCTAGTTCTATACACAAAGTAATTCCTCCTTCTATGTGTGTAAACAATAATTACAGGAGTTATCTTAGATTAAGCAACTATCCAATATTCTTTGAATAAAACTTTTTCTAATCTCAGCAATTCTCCCAAATATATATATATATATATATATTACTTCTTTTTTCCTTCATCTAGATCTCTAAGCTATTCCTTACATAACCTTTCTTCAAATTATTTTCTACCTCTTACACTCTGAAACAAGGTCTCTATTCTCTTCCTACTACATATACCTCTCCGATAACCTGTTCTTACCCCTACACCATCTCCACATAAACAGCTCCAGAGCAGTCCCAGAATGACCTAGAGGATAATTCTCAAAATATTTTTTTATTGTGAAAATACTGTACAGAGGGGTTACAATTACATGGGCAAGATAATGAGTACATTTCTTATCAAGCATTGCAGCCTCCTCCTTTGTTTACCCTTCCCATCGCTTCCCATACCCCTGCTGACCCCCCTACCCAATCATTCCTCCCCCCCACCAAAGTTGTAAAGTCCGTTTTTCAACAGAACCACTTGTACATCTCATTGTTGTAGTGGGTCCACCTGTATCCCTATTTAAACAATTTGTTTTTCTCCTTTCCCTCCACAAATTATACAAAACCAAGAAGCATGACAGATCATTGAAGGAAATATAAGATACATCCAGAAAGTCTAATTTGAGACTAATGGGTATACAGGAGGGTCAGGAGAGGGAAGCTATTGGATTAGGAAATATATTCAGCAGAACTCTAGCAGTGAACTTCCCAAATATACAAAAGGACATGCCCATCCTATACAAGAAGTTTTTAGAACCCCACATAGTCCAGATGAGACTAGGTCATCCCACTGCCACATTATAGTCCATACAGGATCAATAGCCACTAAGGAAAGAATTCTTAAAGCTTCCAGGGAGAAGAGAACATCACATACAAAAATAAGCCAATCAGAATTACCTCAGACTTCTCAGCAGAGACCATAAAAGTGAGGATGGCCTGGAAAGAGGTATGCCATGCCTTAAAGACAAATAACTTCCAACCAAGAATAATCTACCCAGCTAAGCTCTCATTCATAGCAGAAGGACACATAAAAACCGTCCACAGCAAGGAAAAACTGAAACAATATATTGCTACAAAACCAGCTCTACATATACTAGATATTGCAAATAAGGGAAACCATGGGACCTATGTTTCTTTGGGCCTGGCTTACTTCACTTAATATCTAATATATGTATGAGTCAAGCGGAAAAGGTCAAATAAAGTGATGTTAGGAAAATGAACCCTTAGATATGTATTTTAATGTTTTTTTCTTTCATGCATGTGTTTCTAACGCATTTATAAGATTACTTCTTTGTTGCTTTGTATGTCCCTCCCCCACAGTATAACCCCTGCTTTCACTATATTCGATGTCACTATAACTTGTGGAGGAGATGGGGAAAAACAAGTCGTTTAAGGATACAGGTGGACCTGTTGCAACAATGAGAAGTACAAGTTGTCATGTCCAAAACGTCGGTGCGGGGGTGGGGGTGGGGGGAGGAGAAGGATTGGGATGGGGGGGGTAGGGAGGAGGCTGGGAAGGGATGTGAAGGGTAAACAAAGGAGGAGGCTGCAATGCTTGATAAGAAATGTATGCATTATCCTGCCCATGTAATTGTAACCCCTCTGTACAGTATGTTCACAAATAAAATAATATTTAAAAAAAAAAGCAGCTCTACAAAAAATCCTCAAAGATGTTCTACTCATAGAAAACCAACAAGAACAGAATATTGGCAATGGAATGGTCCACAAACAGAGAACTACGTAATCCAGGTAGAACAGCCAAGGCACAGCTCCCCCACACACACCAAAAAAAAAACGGATAAAAAGGCAGGGACAGACAAAAAACTCTTAATACTCACTCTCAATATAAATGGATTTAATTCTCAAATTAAGTGACATAGATTGTCTAGTTGGATCAAAAAAACAATATCCTTCATCTCCTGTCTTCAAGAGACACAACTTGCACAAAAACAAACATTCTAAAAATGAAAGGCTGGAATAAAATCTATAAAGCAAACGGCCCCCATAATCAAGCAGAAGTTGCAGTCCTAATATCAGATAAAATAGAATTCAAATTAAAATCAATGAGAAGAGATAATGCAGGTCACTACATACTAATTAAGGGATCTCTTCTTCAGGTGGCTATTACAATTCTAAATATCTATTCACCAAATAACAGAGCACCCAAATTTATCCAAGAAACACTACTTTCCCTCAAATCACACAAAGATCCCAAAACAATAATTGTTGGGGATTTAACACACCACTATCCCCACTGGATAGATCAACCCGGCAAAATCTCAACAGAGAAACCTAGGATCTTAACAACTTCACCGATCAACTAGACTTAACGGACACTTACTGAATATTTCACCCAGCAGCATCAGACTACACCTTCTCAGCCACACGTGGTAATTCTCCAAAATAGACCCCATTCTAGTTCACAAAGCAAATTTTTCCAATTTCAGAAACATTGAAATTATGCCCTGCATTCTCTCAGACCACAAGGGAATAAAATTAGAATTCAACACCAAAAGCCACCAAAGGAAATCCTGTAACACATGGAGGCTGTTAAACCATCAGTGGGTCATGGATAAGATTAGAAAGGAAATTCAAATGTTCATGATATTGAACAAAAATGAATACACAAGCTATCAGTTTCTCTAGGACATAGAAAAGCAGTACTCAGAGGCAAGTTTATAGCTCTGAGTTCCTACATTAACAAATTGGAGAGATCTGAAAACAACAATTTAATGAGGCACCTAAAGCTCCTTGAAAAAGCTACAAGCTAAACCCCAATCCAGTACACAGAAACAAATAATTAAAATTAAATCAGAATTAAATAAATTAGAGTCCAAGAAAAACTATAGAGAGAATCAACAAATGGTTCTTTGAAAAAAATTACAAAATTGACAGACCCTTAACAAACCTTATCAGAAAAAAAGAGAACACACCCAAATAAACAAACTCAGAGATGAGAATGGAAACATCACTACAGAAACAACCAAGATTCAGAACATAATAAGGGGATACTTCTCAAACCTTTATGCCAATAAGTTTAAGAATCTGAAAGATATGGACAAATTTCTAGCACATATTGACATGCCCAAACTAAACCAAAATGATTTAAACCATCAGAGCAGACCATATCAGGCAGTGAAATAGAAACAGCAATAAGATACTTCCCACCCAAGGAAAGCCCAAGGACTGGATGGATTTATAGCTGCATACCACAAGGTCTTCAAAGCAGAACTCACAACAATATTCCTCCAACAGTGCAATGAAACTTAAAGCATAAATACACTACCAAACTCTTTCTATGAAGCCATCCTAAACCTCATCCTAAAACCAGGCATGGACTCATAAAATAAAGAGAACTATAGACCCATTTCTTTGATGAACATCAACCGAATACTTCTCAACAAAATTTTGGCCAGTCAACTTCAACAACTCACAAAAAAAAAAAAACCCATACACTATGATCAAACATGATTCATCTCAAGGATGAGGAAGGTTCAATATAACGCAAATCAATTAATGTAATTCATCACATCAACAAGAGCAAGAATAAGAACCACATGGTTATCTCAATAGATGCAGAAAAAGCATTTGATATTTATGATGAAAGCTCTGGAAAAACTAGGAATCCATGGAACATTCCTCAATATAATAAAGGCTGTATATGACCAACCTACCATCAGCATTATACTTAATGGTAAAAAGCTAAATCTATTTCCTTTAAACTCAAGAACTAAACATGGATGACCATTCTCTCCACTTCTCTTCAATTTAGTATTAGAATGCCTAGCAAGAGCAATAAGACAAGATGCAAACATAAAGGGGATCCAAAAAAGGAAGGATGAAGTAAAATTCTCCCTTTTTGCAGATGATATGCTTTTCGTATTTAAAGAACCCCATGACTCCACTCCCAAGTTACTTGAGCTGATTGGAAACTTTAGCAGAGTAGCAGGGTATAAAATTAATCCTCAGAAATCAATGGCTTTCCTGTATGCCAATAATGAGAAGAGAAATTAGGAAAGGAACCCCTTTTATAATAGCCCCACAAAAAATAAAACACCTAAGAGTTAACACCTAAAGAGGTGAAGGACCTCTATGATGAAAACTTTAAATACCTGAAAAAGGAAATTAAAGCAGAGCTAAGGAAGTGGAAAAACTTCCCATGATCCTGGATTGGAAGGATTAACATTATGAAAGTAACAATACTTCCAAAGGCTATCTACAAATTCAGTGGGATACTTATAAATATCCCAACCTCATTCTTCAGTGAAATAGAAGAAATAGTCCAAAAATTCATATGGAACAATAAAAGACCCCAAATAGCAAAAACAATCCTTAGCAGAAAGAACAGTGCTGGAGGAATATCAATACCAAATTTCAAACTCTACCACAAAGCCATAGTAATCAAAACAGCTTGGTACTGGCACAAGAACAGACCTGAGGACCAATGGAATAGGACTGAAGACCTAGAAATGAACCCACAGACCTATGGCCATCTAATCTTTAATAATGGAGCTAAAAATAATAGTATGGAAGAAAGACAGCCTCTTCAGTAAATGGTGCTGGAAAAATTGGTTAAACACCCTTAGAAAACTAAAACTAGATCCATATATAACACCCTGCACTAGAATCAACTCCAAATGGATAAAAACAATTGTTTAAATAGGGATACACGTTGATCCATTGCAGCAATGAGATGTATAAGACGCTATGTCAAAAAACGAACTTTACAAGTTATGCGTGGGCGGCGGAATGGGAAGGGGCGAATGTAGTTGTGGAGATTGGAGGGAAGGGATGGTAGGGGAAAAACAAAGGAGCAGGCAACAATGCTTGATAAGAAATGTAGTCATTACCTTGTTTATATGATTGTAACTCCTCTGTACAGTATTTTCACAATAAGAAATTTATTTAAAAAAAGACCTCAATATGAAAGTAGATACCCTTAAAACATCACAGGAAGGAATAGGAGAAAGTCTAGGGCTGCTTATCACAGGCTGAAATTTTCTTAATAGAGACCCAAAAACAAAAAAATCAATGCAAGGTCAGAGAAATGGGATTGCATGAAACTGCAGGGTTTCTGCATGGCAAAGGGCATAGCTAGAAAGATCAATAGAAAGTGCATAGATAGGGAGAAGATCTTCACTAGCCATACAACAGACAAGGGTCTCATATCTATAATATACTTATAACTCAAAAAATTAAATCCCCCAAAAAATCCTCAAAGAAATAACTGCACGATTGATAAGAAGGGCCAAAGACTTAAAGAGAAACTTCTCTGAAGAGGAAATAAGAATGGCCAATAGACACATGAAAAAATGCTCAACTTCTCTAGCCATAAAGAAATGCAAATCAAGACAATACTGAGATTCCACCTCACCTCAGTTAGAATGGCTATAATCAAGAATCTACTAACAACAGATGCTGGAGGGAATGTGGCTAAAAGGGAATACTACTGCATTGTTGGTGGGAGTGTAAACTTGTTCAATCACTTTGGAAAGCAGAATGGAGTTTCCTCAAAAGACTACACATAGAACTTCCCTTATGACCCAGCAATCCCACTTTTGGGTATTTACCCAAATGATCACAAACAAGGCCATACTAAAGCTACCAGCACAACTATGTTTATTGCAGTTATTCATCATAGTATGGAACCAACCTAGATGCCCCTCAGTAGATGAATGGATCAAGAAAATGTGGTATATACATACAATGGAATTCGGTGTCACCATCAGAAAGAATGACATTTACCCATGCATTAGGAAATGGAAAGACTTGGAAAAAATTATATTAAGTGAAGTAAAATAGGCCCAAAGAAATAAAGGTCCCACGATTTCCCTTATTTGCAATAACTAGTACATGTCTCAGACATGTAGAAAAATTCAAAAGCTACGTACATATGACCATATAAGATGATGTTAACCAAAATGAAACCCAAGACAGAGACACAAGTGTTTTATTTTCTTTCTTGCTATTGTTTTTACTGTACTTATAATACACCATATGATTTTTTTTGTTTCTTTTGTATGTTCTTCCCCCCATGCTATAATCCCTGTTTTCACTGTATTTGATTCCAGTGTCCTGAGTCTTGTATATACATTTTTCTAATTTGGGGAGGGGAAGGGATATAACAAAATGCTTATTTTTACAGTAAAAGTAGGTATGAAAAAATGACATGCATGACCAAAAAAAGAAAGAAAGAAAGAAAGAAAGAAGGAAAGAAAGAAAGAAAGAAAAATAGAATGATATAGACACAAATAAAAACAACAGAAATTGAGGGTTATTTAAAATTTTAACCAAAGTTAGAAAAATTATTGGGAAATACTTCAAGGAAAATAACTACAAGATAAATGAGTGAAAGAAGCAAAACTGATTTTTCTATCCCTTAATGCCATATAAGCCTATAACTGTAACTTAGCTTTTGGTTCACAGTACAAGAGGATATATGTGTAAATATTTACAGACTGAATTTGCTTTGATACCTTTTCCACCTTTGTTACAAATTCAGCTCCAAGCTAATAACCATTAGAAAAATAATACTCTTATTTTTGGGGAGTGGTGAAGACATATGATTAAAAGATCCTTAAGTGTAGAAAAATTATCATCCAACGTGAAATCAAGGGATGATGTTATTAAAGCAAAAGATGCAGTACTCTTTCCTATCCAATACAGCCAGGGAAAGAAAGTAGATTTACATTTATTGAGCATTTATTACAAGCTTGTCCCCGAGCAAAATACTTAGCTTGGATTTTCTCTTTTAATTTCCATACTGGAAACTTGAGGTTGAAATTATTACTCTCATTTTTTCACATGAAAATATTGGTGCATTGAGAAGGCATCTTACTTTGTTAATGACTCTTAGCTAAGACAAAGGGAGTATCATTGTAATTTGCTTCATCCCAGCTCTGTGCTGGCTGGCTCCCTCTGCGAGCTCAACAACAGTCAACAATACAGGTGTCCTTGAATCTTTATCATCATACAGAAAAAGGAAGAGGTCTTCACATATGGGAAGAAAAAGTATCATCCCTCTCTATTCTTTTGGATCTGGATTAGTGCCATCCAGGAACTCACACACGTAAAATCACATTTTTGGAGAGCTGCAATAGTATTGTCAATAACCGAGTTTGGATTCAAGGTCTTGAACTTGCTAGGCAAGTACTCTACCACTTGAGCCATGTCCTCATCCCCTTTTCATTGGTTATTGTCTGAGAAAGGATCTACACTTATTCCTAGACAAATCCAGACTATAATCCTGCTATTTGAACCGGGATGACAGTTGCTTATCCCCACACACAGTCATGCATTTCCCTCATTTGTAGGACAATAGAAGTTTACCACATTGTCTAACCATTGGTTTAGATAGAGTCATAGAAACATACTTTTTCTGGGATTGGTCTTGAAGGTTTCTACTCCCAGGTAGATAGGATTATAGTCTTGAGCCACTATGCTTACCTCTGAAGTGCTTCCTCTTCTAAAAAGTAAGAAGCACAGTACAGTTAATTTTACTCATGCATATATTAGACCTCCAAATATATCCATTACATTATCATTCCATCATGTAAAAAATAGAAGTATGAATACACAACTTTACAGAAAAAAATATAATGTGCATTTTATACCCACAACCAATCTAGTCCTAGAATCTAACATATTCATCATCAGTACATAGAGACACTAGCACTGACTGCCGGATGGGGAGAGGTCTAATTGGGATACAATAAATCATCTTGGTTTGGAAACCTTAAATACCAACATTGTTATTTCTTTTTGTCTTGGTGCTGCAAGGAGATTAATGATATAGGCTTATAGTCAGATTTCTGTAATTTTCCACTTTCTGGCTGTGAGTGCTTGAAGATGTTGGAGCCTCAGTTTCCTCATTAAAAAAAAAAAAAAAACAGGAGGGATGATCATTAGCTTACTCGATAAGGTGATGAATTGCATAGAAATCTCCTGGCACATGGCAGTTTCTCTTTAAATAGATGCTCCTGAAATTAAAAGTGATTCTGATTTTGTTGTGTGTAGGCCTGAAAAGAGATGGTGTGCACGAGCCATTGCACAGAAGCCTTATGCCATTTATGATTCCTAGCACCAGAGCACCCTCAGGACATTTTTGGGAGAGATCTTTAGGACTACCCACAGGCCCTTTGTGACAGGACACACTGTGGCCTCACAGGTCCTCTGCCACTGCCCCCACACCACGATCTATGGTGACTCACAGATTCATAAATGCATCGGCCTTTCTCTTACCTCTGTGCTACACCAATTACTGTGAATCGGAGTCACTCACTCACTCCCCATAAGTCAGGGAAAACTGTTAGGGGTCTCAACCATGTTGATGTATTTAAGAATATTTTTTGGAAACATCGGAGACTGCTGCAGATAACCCATGTGAGCTAATTGGAATAATTTATAACCTCTAAAATAATCCCATTAGCCTACAAAGAGGTGAATTCTCCTCTCCACACCACTGAGCTCTTTAAAAGCAAAAGAAAGCCCACATACTATCAGCTAGAACAAAAGGAAATGATCGAATTCTTATTCACCATTTCTTCCCAGGGAAAGCAATTTCTATATAATCCATTGTCAGTTGGTCTCAACTATATCTAAGCTCATGGCAAAGCCTATTGCCCTGTTCTGGAAATACAGAATGATTATGGTTTTCTTCTGATGAGATACAAAAACGTACATATTTGCGCATATATGTAAACACACACACACACCATCTGACTTTACATATATATACCATATGTGTCAAATAGACCATATATATAATTCATACACATGTACATATCATACATACACATATCCATAACTACACATGCCCCATTTATACACATAACATATGTATTCATATACAATATATCTGTATCTGTATCTACACAAATGGCTAGGAATAGTATTTGTGTTATATCTTCTGTCATCCACCTCTCTGCCTAATTTGGATGTGGCTCATGCGTGCCTTTCAGAAGTCTGCATTAAGGGGCTGAGTACTCGGTGTGGCAATGTGGAGATAATGCAACTTTTTAAAAGGTGGGGTCTTTAAGTCATGTCTGGTCTCTCCTGTGTCTTTTTGGCAATGTGATCCTTTCCTACTCAAATAGATGCCTAACATCTGCCATAAAATCCTCACAAGATTTGAGCTAGTAATGTGCCATGCTTTTGAATCTTCCTAACTGTAAAGGAAAGGAAACTTTTCCTTTATAGACTACTACACCATCTGAGAATAAATAATGTCTTACCATTTCTTTTCCCAGGACTTTTTAGTATGACTATCCAAAAAAAGGTCCAACTAAAAATCTAGTTTGAATGGGGGAAAAGAGGCAGGATGCAGGCAAAAATTCTTTGTAAAAAAAGCACCAGAATAACAAAGAATTCATGTGTACTATAAAATTAAGAAAAGTAAGAGAAGGGGTGGGTGGAAAGGGGTGGGAATGCTGAAGGGTTGGTACTGATCAAGATGCACTGTATTCATGAACTGCTTTGTTATATGGCACCTCCGTTGTAAAATTATTTGAAGGTAACTTTAAAAAATAAATTTAAAAAACTAGGTAGAGATGGTATGCAGAATTCCAAGTAGAAATGACTCAAATATTTTTTTCTTTCTTAATATATAATACAAAAATTAAGAAAATAAATGACATAGTATTGTCATTTACTTATTGTATCTTTTGAATAAATTTTGCATATTGTTTTGATTTTCCAAAAGAAAAACATGAATCAGAGTAATGAGTAGGCCTGAGAAAATTCCCTCAACATCACAGAACCTCACTCTCTTCCTCTACAAAACACATTTCTTCAACTATTTCCTCATTTTGTGATGTCGTGGCACAGTAATACAGAATGTACTCAGACAACCCTCAAAACTAGAGTATCCTCATCCTTCCAACCTCTCCATTGCTCAGTAGGCACAGTGACTTCCTGGCCTTGTGAAGTGAACACAAACCTTGGACACACATTGTCCTGCTGGGTGCCAGTGGGGTGGCTAACACCTGTAATCCTAATTTCTCAGGAATGAGAGATATGGAGGATGGTGTTTCAAAGCTAATCTGGGAAAGCATAGTATTGGAGACGTCATCTTTAAAATAACCATCAAAAGGCAGACCAGAGGAGTGTGGCTTAAATAATAGGGTACCAGCTGGATTAACATGATACCCTGAAAGCAAACCACAATAATTACAAAAGAAATTCTTCTCCTAAAATGGGATCTTGGGTTTGATGTTTTTAGAGTATAGCCCAGATGACATACAACCGTCCAAACTCAATTTCTTCCTATGTGTAATGACTGTTCTACTAGTCTTTCAGAAGAACAATACCTGCTAAGAAATACACTACTCTAGTCCCCAAGGCTGATTGAAATGGTTACTGGAAGAAAGCTTTCCCATGAGTTACTCTGGGGTACACTTCTATTTATTCAATCCTTGTTATTTTTTCCAATCAAAAGTAAGTTATAGCCAACCTTTGATTTATAACAATAACATATTTGTCATATTATTGAACTTTTGTTATGGTTCTTTGAGCACAGAGAACATTCTACCACCATGTCCTTTCCTCTGGGCTGTCTGCCGACAACACTCCTTCTTGACCCATTTCTCATTAACGTGCATTATTAATATGTGAGATAATCTTTATACTGTGTGCTACATGATAAGGTACATACAAAGTGTAAAAGATTGACATAAGTACTTAAAGAGTTGTTTTGTTCACACAGTTCAGGTGACTGCAAATAGGTACAGGTGTATACATCGATTGCCAGCTGGAATAACTACAAGTGAACAAACAAACCACAAGCAGCCGAAAACAGTTCCCGCATGATGCCCCACAGCAATCTCATATTTCTCTCACTGCATATTTGATTTAGGCAGTTATCAGAATTAATTTACATTGCTCCAGAGAGGATCAAAGGTGCTAAGTTGCATTATTTACGTGTCAGCTACCCTCATTTGCTTTTTAGAACTATATAAATGATTGCTATTCCTAGAGGAACAGAAATGACAACTGCTTTAGGATCTGAAAAACTCAGTTCTGTGTGTAACCCCATATTAGAGAGTTTTCACTATTTCTCTGAGTCCCTAAGATATAAAAGATGGCAACAGCAGTTTCATGTACATGTAAGAAATCATCCATGTTAAGAAAAGAAGGGCAGATTTAGTGTTTCTCAAAAGAACACTGTGGACATTTTAGAGGTGGTATTGTCTTTATTTCTTTATTGGGTAAGTATCCTGTAACTGTCCTCAGTGCTTTGGTACAACCACAAGAAATCTCCCACATATCTGAATGTTCTCTGGGTATCATTAATGCACTGATTAGAGCCAATGGAGAAAAGCTTTTGCAAAAGCTGACTCAGATAGATGCATGTTTCCTCACTTTTCTCCAACGGCTGGAATATTTTTAATTGAAGGAGAATTTAATGGTTAAGATGGAAGCCGGGTGCCGGTGGCTCATGCCTGTAATCCTAGCTACTCAGGAGTCTAAGATGTGAGGATCACTATTCAAAGCCAGTCCAAGCAGGAAAGTCCGTGAGACTCTTATCTCCAATAAACCACTAGAAAACCAGAAGTGGTGCTGTGGCTCAAGTGGTAGAGAGCTCACCTTGAACTGAAGAGCCAGGGACAGCGCGCAAACCCAGAGTTCAAGCCCCACGACCGACAAAAAAAAAAAAAAAAAAGTTCAGATGGGCTTCGAATTTCATGCAAAGCAATTAGTTCATAGAATACCAACAGCCATGATTACAGCAAGATAGCTCTACACTTTGGTCTAACAACATGGAGGTTACAGAGAGGACTGAATTTTTGGAAATCCTAAATGGGAAGGAACCAAGCTGGGAAGGATTCAACTACAACCTACTGAAAGGCACATTTTCACCTATTAAGTAATTGTCAGACGATTCGCAATATTAATCGCCTCAGGACTAATAAAATATATAAGGAATATTGGTGCATGGTTATCAATTGTTTTGGCTCCCTAATCCTAAGCTTTGTCTCTTATAATTTGATTATCTACCCAATCTTCAAACTTTTATTAATTTAAAGCAAAAACTAAGGGTTGTTTTGTTCATCTCTTCTCTGGTTATATGATATTGCATTTGATATGCCTACTCATAACTGCTTTTTGTTGTTTTTTTGATTGTCAGCATATTGTATGGTTTCTTAAGAAAGTTAATTGCTATATGCCCTAGAGAAAGTGCTCTAGAAAGTGGAGGATTTCTTTTTTACCTCTAGTTGTCACTTTTCATGTGATACAAATCTTTATGAAAATAATGATTTGATATCTCAAAAGATTATTTTATTCTTTCTCAGATTCCAATAATCTTGTGCTTGTTGTATGAGTACATTACACAGATTACATGTTGGAAGAGTAGACATGGATGTATTTCCTAACATTTAGAGACTGGGATGGGAGAATTACATACTTGATAACCACACTGCAATAAATGCAGTGGAGAGTAGAAATGTTGGGAGAAATAAGAGGCAATCAGAATAGAATAAAGTCATGTCTTTCATAAGTGTCTCACATCTTACCATTTGTAGACATAGCTCAGAAAAAGAAAAGAATCTTTAATTATGTAAATGAATTTCTGATTATATTCTGGTACCTAATCCATTCATGCTATTTAAAGTTATAGGCTAACACAACTGTCCAGTTCATCCACTTCTACTTGTCCACGTGCTGTGTGCTACTTACTGTACTTTTTTAGCTGGAATGCTCATGTCTGTATAATTGAGAAGACAGAATGTTTCACAGGCTGTTATGAAGAAAAAATAGGCAGTTATTCAGGGAAGAAAGACTGACAACAACACCTCAATGATGGGAAAAGGAAATCAAGGATGAAAATGATAATTGTCATCTATAATTAGCTTAGGAGCCATAAACTTCGTTCTTGGTATTTTTATCAGAAATAGAAATTATTCTTCTAAATTTTTATTCATATATCTTATTTATCTGAAGTGACATACTTTCTTATTTCTACCTATTGAAATTATCTTTTGGTAAGTGAATGAATTCACACTCGGGTGTTTTGCTCTTCCTGAAAGGATGCATACTGAAGATTCAGATTTACCTATTCTTCAACAAAGTGACTTCACAAATGTTTGTTTGGAAATAATTCTTCAATGTTAATTCATTGAGACCACAGTGACCATAAATACGTACTATGGAGTAATAGTCTTCAATATTTTGTTCAAAAAGCAATTTATATAGTACCCCCAAACCACAATTCTCTCCCCACATCAGACTATGTCATCCATCCAACAATATTAATCAATCTAGCAGTGGCAACAACTATAACCTAAATTTATTTTGAACATTCATGGACATCTCTGCTCATAAAGCAATTTCCATCTGTAAAAATATTTTAATATTTCATTCACTTTGACTTTTTTGTTTCATAAAAATTGATGGAAAAGCAAAAATAGAATTATGGGTAGAATCAGCACAGGTTCATAAAGTCTATGCAATTTATGGGGTTTGGGGAAAATAGTGATTATTATGTTCATGTCAACTTTAGCCTCTACTTGGTACTCCTGACTGTCAATTCCATCAACTGAATGTTCAATTATGAAGACAAAGAATAAAATTAAAGTGAAAATTATGAGAACTGTATCATTAAACACATGCCTAAAAGATGAACGGTCATCAGAGATTTTGTAATTGGCTTTCAGCAAACTGGAAATGGAACACTTAATGGAATTTCAAAAATTATTTGGGGAGGTCTGGCTTGTGAATATTTATCATCATGGAAAAGTTAGAAATTGTCTAATGTTATGAAACAATATGGTGAATTGATGCAAATTTCTAATATTGCAAAATAAGAAGAACAATTCACATTCAAAATCTTCCTCCCCTGTACACTTCTACTCTTTCATGAATTGTCAGCTTTACCAATTTCATAAAAGAGTGTTAGTGTTGTAAAATAGTTTAATAAGCACTTTTTCAAAATGTACCTAAGTTATGAATGAACTTTAACAAATCCTTTTAAATTTAAGAGATTATACTCAGTAACTAAAATACCATGCATATTATTTTAAGCAATATGATTATTCTTAATAAATACATACTTTGATCTTTCTATATCTTTCTATACTATCTGTATTTACATGTTCTGATAGAAAATTTTACACTCTCTTGAGAGAAAAAAAACTGGATTTCATGTATATATTTTAACAGTGAAAATTGTATTTGTTGCTAGGTACAGATGGATCATTCCTGTAATTTTAGCTAATCAAAATGTGGCAATGTAAGAATGAGAATCAAGGTTCAAAATAAACTTGGGCAGATAAATCCTTGAAAGTCTTACACCCAATAAATCTGCAAAAAGCTGTAATGGAGGTGTAGCTCAAATTGTAGATTGCTAGTGATGAGCAAAAAGAGCTAAACTAAGGAATAGTGCCTAGGCCCTGCGTTCCAACCCTAGTTCAGAAAGAAAGGAAAAGGAAAGAAAATTAGTTCTCCTGAATGTATAGGTGGCAGGTAGGTTTGTAAAGTAGGGTGATGTAACTGTGAACAACCTGGAACTCTTAATAAAGTGCAGATTCTTACCCAGCATGCCTGGGGATGGAGCTTGAGAGACTGCATCTCAAGATAATGGTGGACTCTGATCGTGGTCTCTTCTTGAATAATGGTTGAGTTTGAGCCCTAAATCACAACCTGAAAACGGAATTCCAAAGGTGCATGTTGCTTGCCATTTCCTAGCTATAAAAACCTTTGCTGCCTCATTCCCTCCTCTTCTCAACTGTCAGTGACACCATTGCCTTCTAAGCACCCGAATTTGGCTTCCTCATTCCACTCCACACCACCACGAAAGAAATGATGCTTTATACTATGATTTTGTTGTGAGAATGTGAAGGAAATGCACCAAGTGACACTCGGGGAATGGCAGAACCCACATTTTTTTCATTTTTATGTATGTTTTTTTTATTGTAAACATGTTGTCCAGAGGGATTACCGTTATATGAGCAAGAAAATGAGTACATTTCCCATTGAGCATCATTACCTCCTCCTTTGTTTTTCCTCCTATCATCCCTTCCCTCCCATCTCCACAACTTGCCCATCCTCCCCCAGACCCCCACTGCCCACCCTGTGCCCCTGAAGTTGTAAATGTACAAAACACAATGTTGAAAACGATCATTCTTTTGTGTGTGTGTGTGTTTGTTTGTTTGTTTGTCGGTCGTGGGGCTTGAACTCTGGGCCTGGGCGCTGTCCCTCAGCTCTTCAGCTCAAGGCCAGCGCTCTACCACTTGAGCTACAGCGCCACTTCCGGTTTTCTGGTGGTTTACTGGAGATAGGAGTCTCACGGTCTCTCCTGCCCGGGCTGGCTTTGAACCGCGATCCTCAGATCTCAGCCTCCTGAGTAGCTAGGATTACAGGCATGAGCCACCAGCGCCCGGCTGTGTGTGTGTTTGTGGCTGTGGAGCTTTAACTCAGGGCCTGAATGCTGTCCCTGAGCTATTTTTGCTCAAGACTATCCCTCTACCACTTTGAGCCACAGCTCCATTTCTGGTTTTTGGGTAATTAATGGGAGATATAGTTTCACGAGGACTTTTCTGCCTGGGTTGGCTTGGAACTGTGATCCTCAGATTTCAGATTCCTGAATAGATAGGTTTATAGGCTTGCGCCACTGGCGCCCAGGCTAAAGCAGTTTTCTTCCGTTCATGTATTCCTGTGTTCAGGAAACACATTGTGAAGAAAGGACTTACAAATTATTCTTCTTAAATGATGTCCTTTATTTAGGCAGCTCTTTTTGTTGTTCAGAAGGGGGGGATTTAGTTAATCTTAGCTCCATAAGAATGGCGCTTGTGAACGAATACTGGCAGGTAGATGGGAGACTGAGATATGAAAATGTAGTTATCCCTGGGTGCTGCTATGTTCTTTGTTTGTTTGTTTTTTGTTTTTGTTGTCCTAATATGTTTTTTATTGTGAAAATACTCTACAGAGGGTTACAGTTACATGACCAAGGTAATGAGTACAGTTCTTATCAAGCATTGTTGCCTCCTCCTTTGTTTGTCCCCTACCATCCTTGCCCTCCCACCTCCTCAAGAACCCACATTTTCTTATGCTGGTGCACTCAGTGGGGCTTCCCAAGACTGAGCCCCAATCCACAGCAAAACAATTGTTTTCTATCACCTGGGTTCTGGATTCTAGTTCCAGGAAGAGAACATTACTTTAAAGTTTCATTTTATCCTAAAGGTTACAGTTTTGCAGAGATGTCCTCATGTACTAGGGCTAACTCAAAAGACAAGCAGGTTTCCACAAGCTAAGGTTTGAGCTAGGTCTGGGAATGATGGCTTTTCCTTATTCCTCTTACCCATCTCTCTTACCTGAACTCCAATAAGGGCTTATGATGATAGTGATCACACATAAAGTTTCACATTATCAACAAGCCACTGTGCATTACAAAGGAGAGCTCCTGCTTTTCCCTCTTGTTTCATCCAACTGTATACTAGTGTTTTCATCCATCCATTTCAGCCTGCATGGGCTCTCCCTTTGTTGTTAAGGGTAATCCTCAAACCAGCAGAAATGCTTACTTGAAAAGCAATAACACATGCATGTTTGTATTTACTCCGCAATTTATCCAGACACTACCACACAACTTCCTCCCACTCACTCAGTGAAGGTAGGAACTTGATTTTTTTTTCTGATTCTCTGGCATTTACATCAATGACCGCTTTGCTATATATTCACAGTAACAATTTTGAATGTGTAAGAAATTAATTTTGATCTCCATATTATTTATTTCTTCATCTTTAAAATATGCAAGACATATCCTTTTCTCCAAGGAACTTCAGATTCGTTAGCAGAAAAACTTTAGATAAGCCGGTAGCTCATGCCTGTAATCCTAGCTATTCAGGAGGCTGAGATCTGAGGATCGTGGTTCAAAGCCAGCTCAGGCAGGAAAGACCCTGAGACTCTTATATGCAATAAATCACCAGAAAACTGGAAGTGGCGCTGTAGCTCAAGTGGTAGTGTGCTCGCCTTGAGCTGAAGAGCTGAGGGACAGTGCTCAGGCCCAGAGTTCAAGCCCCATGACTAACCAAAAAACAAACAAACAAACAAACTAGACATCTATTCAGGGGTATAGCTCAGTGCCAGAGCATGAAGATGATAGGCCTGATTCCCAGCACCCACAAAATCCAGTTTTTCCTTGGACTTTTGTACCCTCCACTAACTATATATCAAATATATAGTAAATATATATCAAATATATAGTAAAGGAAGGACTATTAACATTTTCATTCATGCAATCATTTGCTCAAATGAAGCATTAGATATTTGCTAACACTGTTGCTTCTGCTTGAAATATATGTTCTTAGATTTGGAATTCTAGCTTGTTCTAATTCATTAAACCTTTCTTGATTTCATCTGAAAATTATCTAACAGAAGCTACTTGTGTGACTTCAGCTTTTCTCTATTAAAATATGAAACCCCATTTGTCCAACCTTTCTTTGATTTGTTGTGTTTATGGGATTTTATTTATTTTTTTGTTATCAAAGTGATGTACAGAGGGGATACAGTTACATCAGTAAGGTAATAAGTACATTTCTTGTCAAACTTGTTACCCCTTCCCTCATTTTCTCTTACTTTCCCTCTCCCTCAGTCCCTTCCCTGCCAAGTTGTACAGATCACTTCTAACATATTGTCTTGTGAATATCACTGTTGCATTGGTTCCTCCCTTGTCCTTTGTCTTACCATTCTAATCCTTCCTTTTCCTAATTCAGATAAGCTTATATACAATACCAGGGTACCAAAATCAAATACAGTGACATCATGGGATATGCCATGGGAGAAGAACATACAAAAACAAAACAAAACAAAACAAGAAATCACATAGTACATTAAAAAAAAACCACAAAGTAAAACCTCTTGTGTCCATGTCTTGGAGTTCATTTTGCTTAGTATCATATGGTCATACGTGTGTAGCTACTGAAATTTTCTTAATCAAAACACAGAAAAACAACAAATCAAGAAAGGGCCCAAAGAAACATAGGTCCCATGGTTTCCCTTATTTGCAATAACTAGTATATGTCTAAGTCAAGCAGAAAAGTTCAGATAAGTTGATGTTAGGGAAATGAACATATGTATTCAATTTTTTTTCTTTCATGCGATTGTTTCTAACACATTTATAAGATGATTTCTTTGTTGTTTTGTATGTCCTTCCCCCATGGTATAACCCCTGCTTTCACTGTATTTGATGTTGATATAATTTGTGGAGGGGAAGGGAAAAAACAAATCATTTAAATAGGGATACAGGTGGACCCATTACAACAATGAGATGTACAAGTCGTTATGTTGAAAACGAACTTTACAACTTTGCTGGGGGGGAGGACTAGGTGGGGGGGCAGGGGGAGGATGGGGAAGGGATGGGAAGGGGAAACAAAGTAGGAGGCTACAATGCTTGATAAGATATGTACTCATTATCTTGCCCATGTAATTGTAACCCCTCTGTACAGTATTTTCACAATAAAAAAAAGGAAAGTTTGGATAGGTAGGATTGCATTAAACTGAAGAGTTGCATTGCAAACGACATCTTTAGCAAGAGCAATGGAAAGCACACAGATTGGGAAAAGATTTTCACTAGCCATAAAACAGACAAAGGCCTCATATCTAAAATATACTTAGTACTCAAAAAATTAAATCTCCCAAAAACAAACCCTCTAAGAAACAACCACCCATTAATAAGTGGACTAAAGACTAGAGACTTCTTGAAGAAGAAATAAGAATGGCCGATAGAGATATAAAGAAATACTCAACATCTCTGGCCATAGAAGAAATTCAAATCAGCAGGGCACCAGTGGTGGCTCATACCTGTAATCCTAGCTAGTCAGGAAGCTAAGATCTGAGGATTGTGGTTCAAAGCCAGCATGGGCAGGAAAATCTGTGACACTCTTATCTCCAATTAATCACCAGAAAACCAGAAGTGGCACTGTGGCTCAATTGATTGAGTGCTATCCTTGATCTGAAGAGCTCAGGGATACTTCCCAGGCTTAGAGTTCAAGCCCCACCATTGAAAGAGAGAGAGAGAGAAGGGGGGAAGGGAGAGGGAGAGAAAGAAAGAGGAAGAAAGAAAGACAGAAAGAAAAGCAAATCAAAGCAAAACTGAGATTCCACCTCATTCCAGTTAGAATGGCTATAATCAAGAAATCTAATAACAACAGATATTGGAGGGGATGTGGCCAAAAGGGAACCATACTGCATTGTTGGTGGGAGTGTAAATTTGTACAATCACTCTGGAAATCAGTATGGATGTTCCTCAAAAGAGCTCCCCTATGGCCCAGCAATCGCACTTCTGGCCATTTACTCAAATGACCACGAACAAGGCCATACTAAAGCTACCTGCATAACTATGTTTATCACAGCATTATTCACCAGAGCTAAGATATGGAACCAGCTCAGATGCCCCTCACTAGATGAATGGATAAAGAAAATGTGATTCACACACACACACACACACACACACACAATGGAATTCTATGCTTCCATCAGAAAGAATGACACTGCTCCATTAGTAAGGAAATGAAAGACTTGACAATCATATTAAATGAAATAAGTCAAACCCAAAGAAACATAGGTCCCATGGTTTTCCTTTCTAGGACTTCATTAAGAAAGTTTCAACCTGCGCCAAGGAGCCCCAGTGTTTCCCCTATTCATTCCTGTAATATTTTTGGGGTATCTGATTTACATGGAGGATTTTTATCCATTTGTAGTTGATTCTGGTCCAGGGTGATATATAGAGATCCAACTTCAATTTTCTGAACTTGTGTATGCAATTCTGCCAGCATCATTTGTTGGAGAGGCTTTTATTCCAGCTTGTTTTTCAGCTCTCTTATCAAAGATTAGGTGGCCATAGGTCTCTGGGATCATTTCTGGGTCTGTAATTCCATTCCATTGGTCCTCAGGTCTGCTCATGTGCCAGTGCTAGGCTGTTTTTATAATTATGTCTATTCTTCAAATGACTCTGACGCTCAATATAGAAACTAGGATTAAAACAAAGACCTTAGTCCCCTACCACAATTATGTAACCTGGCAAGCTCATACAACCCATTAAATTATAAACATAACTAGATTTCATAGATTTATCCAATACTTGAAATTTATGTAGATAAGTATCAGCAAATTAATTAATTGATGTATCCTATTAACATCCATTTTCCTAACATATTATGAAATAGTCTACTTAATTAAATACACTCTGTAAGCATTGTTTTTAAGAAGCAATAAGGAACACAAGCCACTTGGATATAAAATTGCATTGCAATTAGAACACAGCAAGGACTTGCTTCTGTAAGAACATTTGATCATCAGTTGGTTTCCTGTGAATTCCCTGATTCACTTTCAGCTCTGCTCCCAGGGGACCATCAAGATGCACACTGCTACTTCCTTGTGCTATTGTAGAGCCAATTAAATTAATTTGTAGGAAATAACATTGTCTACTGCTTGCACTGCACTAGATTAGATTCTCTCTGAATCTTCCTGGGCTTCAGTGTGCCATGCATGTACACTTTGAATTTTAGTGGCAAGAACTATAGTTTCCTTTTGCTTATAAAAATAAATGGAGAATGAGTACTCTCAAGAAATAGGGTTTACTCAGAAACCTGCATTTACTTTGGGAGATTACTGTATGCATTCTCTGTCATTTTAGAAGAATTTAAGATAGGAAAAACTCAAAGCAAGGCACTGGTTCTTTTGATTATATGCACATTTCCAATTTTTTTTCAGTATCCATGAGGGAGAAAGAATTTCTCTGCAACCAGTATGCTACCTAATGGGATCAGGTATTACATTCAGATAGAAGAATTTAATTGTTTTGTGTATTATATCACTCATAAATGAACATATAGTGATCAATACACTAAAGTCAGTTCTTATGGAGGATTTTTGGGTTAGCTAGGAAAAGAAAATATATACATTATATACCTACAACATACACATTACTATACTTTATATATATAATATATACATTTTATATATACAACTCATACATTATATATGTGTATATTCATGCATTATGCATTTTGTTTCCAAATAATGTGTTTGTACATGTGTGTATACATATACATGGATATATGTATATATCTATATATACACACATATATGGAGGAACAAGGGGAAGAATATATAAGAAGTGTGTGAGATTAGCGCAAATAACTTTGAGTAGGACAAAAACACATACATTTTGTGTCATACTGGTGCTTGAACACAGGACTGTGAAGTTTTACTTGGCATTTTGCTCATAGCTGGATCTCTACCATTTGAACAATGGCACCAGTTCTAATATAAATTACTATTTTTAAGTGAAGGGACACAATAATATAATGCTGCCAAGTAAACGCAGATTGAACATATATAAGGGTCTTAGGAAACAGTAGCATTGTAGGAATTGTTAGTTAGTGTGCTGTCAGTGAAGAGTTTCCCTACAATCTCAGTAATACCTTCCATAGTTAAAAGGGTTTGCCATGCATCATCTTCATAGGTTCTGAATACTTGTGTTTTAGTTTTGTTGATTTTCTGTGGCTGACAAACACAGTGTTTCTGCCTCAAAGGTTATTGTATCTTGTGCTACTGTGGAAAGATTATGGGAATAGGAAATCAGTGGACTAAATTCAATACTGCCTTCCCCGTTAATGTGGCTTTGAGTCACATCTTCTCTCAGGGTTCTAAACTGTCAGTCTACAAAATACATGTGTAGGAGCTAAATGAATAAATACTATTAAATTTTCTAGACATAAATTTCAGTGACTACTACTGAAAACATTTGACCTTTTGTTTTTTAGAAGACAACTCAGATTAAAACTAACCACAAATAGTAGAGTTTCTAAGATTCTGAAAGTATATTTTCACTAATGAGCTACAAGGGGAAATCTGAGCTGTTACTAAAGATAAAGTACTAGAATTTGGATAGCTTGAAAGATTAGTGCCCCAGTTTTTAAGATTTTTAAAACCATTAAAATTAAACAAGTCAGTGCTTGTTTACCATTTATAATAGTTTTTGTTTCAGAATTTATCTCTAAGTAGTAATGCAAAGGAGTTTCAATTCAACAAATCAGTTTATAAGTATAATGCATCTAGATCAATACTAAGAATCACACTATCTAGCTGACAGAACTGTTAGAATAAATCAAATTTAGTTTATAAACTACATAACACAGCTCTTGGAACTGGCAAACATGCCAGTTTCTATTGACCTTTCAGGTTTTCCTCTAAGCAGGACTGACAGTGATGGTATGTGGCTAGGCTTTGCAAATGTTCTGTTACAGGTCCTGATCTCTTTGTTCCACATGTAGCTGAGCCTCAGGAATGGGACATGAGTCCCTCTGAAGGTTGTAGATTATGTAATGTGTGTGTGTGTGTGTGTGTGTGTGTGTGTGTGTGTGTGTGTGAAGGGTATGGATAAGGGATTAAGAGCTCTATTAAGGAAGAGGGAAATAGCAAATTCTACCAGATGTCTCTTGTTTTCTTAAATACATGAATTGGAGATGCTTTTATAAGGCATTCTCAGTCTGACCTGGTGCAAAAGTGGATTTTGTAACAATGACCAGAACAATCGATAGGGTGAGTGGAGACTCAACACAAAAAATAGAAATGAGGAAACCATCTTGTGAAAAAAGAAAATACACTTTAAGAAACACTACAGATTCATTTCAACATTGGATGATAAGATTTTGCTTATATGTGACCAATAGAGTAATCATTTAAGAGTGTGTGAAAGGATATGACTGACCATTAATGTGCTTCTTGCCAGTTCTTCAAAGGTTTTGGGCTAGATCCCTATTGTTACTTTCGTTTCTACATTTGGCTAGAGAAGAATCCTGGCTTACCTGACACTTACTAAATATACAATCTGAAGTAAAGTCATTAACACCCATGACCTTCACCTTTTTCATTTGGAAAAATAAAGATGCAAAGGCCTACTAGCAGAGTGCCAATGAAGAGTCAATGAGAACCCAAGTCTGATAAATTCATTTCCATCCCTATAAGGTTAGCACCTTTGTGAGTTGGGCGATTCTCTTTCACTCCTTTCTGAATATTTTTCTTATCTTTAAGAAGGAGTTACCATTCACCACAGCATTCTATGAACGCAGTACATCTTGATTAATGCCACCTATTTCAAAATGTCTCAATCCTGTGGAATATACAATGAATTCTTCCCTGTGTTCTCCCCTCCCCCCCCATTTAATCTTCTACCCCTCTCCTCTCTGTCTCACCCTCCCCTCTTGCAAATACCCATTTCCTGATACTTATTTTCTTAGGCTTTGACTTAGTCTTTTCAAGAATTATACTATCTGCATTTGCTATAGAGTCTATTACACTTCAATTAATTCATTTGTATCCCCTTGCTTACCACCCAACGTGTAGATTTGTAGGCACATTCTAGTTACCTCAAAGGAGGAAAATCATGCAGTCTATGTTTCTCCAGGTCTTACTTACTTTGCTTATATATTTTCTCTAATTTGTTCTATTGCCTTACAAATGAAAAGAAGTTTGCAGGGCATATTATTTCTACAATTCATTACAACTGTTTCATTGCACTCTTCATGTCTTCCTATATGATCATTGTAAGAGAAACCATCAGTTCTTGGCAAATGTGTCATTGTGGAGTCTTGAATGGAGAGAGCTCTGGTGGCAAGTAAAGGAGTGAGTGTAAGCGTTCTTAATTAACCTGAGTGAATAATACCTATTGTTTTGTTTTTCAGTGGATAGTCTACGCTCCCTTTCTTTTGGGAAGTGCTGAGGCCACAAGTGGAAGTGAATAATTTTAATTTTTTTATTGTGAAAATACCATACAGATGGGTTACAATTACATGGGCAAAGTAATGAGTACATTTTTTTTATCAAGCATTGTTGCCTCCTACTTTGTTTCCCCTTCCCTTCCCCTACCCTCTGCCCAAGTTGTAAAGTTCGTTTTTCTGAATGGGATGTGGACAGAAGGGAACCTTACTGCATTATTGGTGGGAGTGTAAACTTGTTCAACCACCTTGGAAAGTAATACGGAGTTTCCTCAAAAGACTCCACATAGAGCTCCCTTATGACCCAGCAATCCCACTTTTGGGCATTTACCCAAATGATCACAAACAAGACCATACTAAATCTACCAGCACAACTATGTTTATTGCAGTAGTATTTACCTTAGCTAAGATATGGAACCAACGCAGATGGCCCTCAATAGATGAATGGATCAAGAAAACGTGGTATATATACACAATGGAATTCTATGCCTCCATCAGGAAGAATGATATTGCCCCATTGGTTAGGAAATGGAAAGGCTTGGAAAAAATTATATTACATGAATTTTGATTTTTTAACATTGTTCTTCTTATTATCTCTAATTAGTTGTGCAAAGGATTTGCTATTTAAAGAACAAATGAGTGTCAACATTCTCACCCACGCCTCCCCTACCCACTCTTTCCCTCACTCTTCATAAGATTGTAGGATATACATTAGATTTTTAACAGTAAAACTTAGATTCTATATTATTTTTCCCGGCCTTTCATTTCATTTCTAGGATTCTGGATATAGGAAAGCTCAGCTTATTCAGTTTTGAGAGTTTTTCTTACCATATATTTTTCTTTTACTTTGCTTCATAGCTAGCTGCAGAAGATTCCCCAATCAGGCTACCTCTCAGCTCTTTCACCAGGCATTTTCATTTACCTGAAATTATAGGAGTCTTATAAGCAACCAACTTCTCAACTTATTCTTTTTGTTTTCTTTCTTTTTAAATATTATATTTTGGTAGTTGTACAGAGGTTTCAACGTATCAGTTTATGAGTTCAATTTATCTGTTAATATCATCTTTCTCATAATTTGCCCCCAACTCTCCAGACTCCACCTATACCCTCAAGGAATTAGTCCATTTTAAATGCTCTCAGACTAGTCACCAAGGTTCACTGACATTTATCGAGCATGACATTGTGTTTCATGATTTAAGTGGGGATATTTTTGCTATTGTGTTTACCTGTATCTCACGGTTCTCATGGTGAACAATGCCTGGAAATGCTAGGCATCTATGTATAGATTTGAGGTACTTTGCTGCCTATATTTCTACTGTTATTGATATAGAAGAACTTGTTGAGAATCACATGTATATTTATTGTGGCAGAGATAAATAAAGCATGAGTTTTGCCTCTAATTACATCACAGTGAAATTTTAGCTAAAAGTAAAAAATGATGACTTCTGAGAAGTAAGAACTATGAAGGATACTATAAACAAGTAAATACTATAATGAATATGTCTGGTTAAGAATTAATAATTAGTAGAGAGAGCTCATAACGTATTGTAATCTTTCAAAATGTTAGACTCCTGAGCAAAACAGAAATGAAGTAATTATTGCTCAAAAGAATACAAGGAAATTGCACCATCAAAGTGGTTAAGTTTGACACATATTTCAATAACAGAGCTTCACATATTGAACCCTATTGAATTAATTGCTGTACATGCTATTGAAATGCCTGCAGAAACATGGTTAAGGCTACATTCTTTTCCCTTTACTTTTAAGGAGACATGAAAGCAGCAGAGGAAATGATAACAAAACCATGCTGGAAATGTTGGTGAGAGCCAGAACACAGATAACTTTGTCTACCATGTTAAAGATTGAGAAGTGACACACTTACTTTTATTTTGTTTTGATGGTTGACATTTATATTTTTGTTACTGATCAATTAAAGACATACAAATTGTATCTTCTGGGATGCCATGCTATGCTTTGATACTCTACACTTTGTATGATGTTTAAAGAAGGGGAAACATGGCATATTGTCGTCTATTTATTTGAGATTTATTCTCATTTCTAAATTTGAATTTGTTGTCAAGCATGCAAGTCATGGTCCTTTTCAACTAAAGATATTCAAATTACCCAACAACAACAACAACAAATATTAATAATAGAACATAATAGAACAGCGTGCTCATCATAAACCTATGGTCTCTGGAGTAGGCAGTATTCACTGGAATTTCAGATCAGCCCAATGGAACCTTTGACACTACACTCCCATAGTTCACACACTAACCAAAAACTTGCAGGCAGCCTGTTATTGGTCTGGATATTTATATGTCTCCAAAATTCCTTTGCTGGCACAAGGGCAGATCACTTACCAGGGGGATTAGTGCCCTTATACATTTGGTCCTGGGGAACTTGTATTTTCCCTCCTTGAGGTAAGAATTCAAGTAGGAGCTTTGATGGACCTCAGTGGACATTGACTCTGCTTGTGTTTCTGTGTTGGACTTCTCGGACCTGACATCTGTGAGAAATAAATTTCTGTTATTTAGAAGCCCTCCTGCTTATGGTAATTAATTTTAGCAGCAAGAAATGTTAAGTCTAATTCACAGCTTTTTGTATTTTACTTCAATCTTGTGGGAGCTTTCTTATGAAACTTAAATATCAAAAAATAGAATCTATGACTGGTCTAGGATTTATTTTTAATTGGCAGCACATGGATTTGAATTCAAATCCTTACATTTGTAGGCAAGGCAATTGCTCAGCCACTTATGCTACACCTCCAGTCTTCCTGGTTCAGATCTTAGAATAGAATATTGAGATAGTCTAATATCACAAATGTAAGTCAATCTATAGATGTCTATAATCTGAAACAGAGGGAAGCATTGGATTTTAAGACCCTATTGAATATTGTAAACTTTGTAAAATTAGGTAAATCATATGACTTATATCATCTGATTTTATGTGGATATTTTACCATTTGGTTGATCTCCATAATTTCTTGGTAATAAGGGCCAACAACCTAAAGCTTATTAAAGCCCTTCATAAAATATGAAGTTCTATTTAATTATACCCTTTAGTTTTTAACTCATTGATGATATGGAGAATGTGACTCAATACATAAAAATTTAATATATAGATATTTTTTCAGAGAATCTTTCGTGTAGGATAAGTAGGACATTCACATGGAGCCTGGCGGCATTGCATAGAAGTGATTTTTTAATCATATGTGATTTTTCTAAATTTCTATGTGTTTATGATACCTTTAAATTTTCAACTGTGGCCCTTGTATTTACATTTTATATGTAATATATTCCTTCATGTATTGTCATGGCCCTAATCACTTCTGATCAAGCATCCTTGTTGAATCTCCTACAGAAAAGTCCAAAATTATTTTTCCATTCCCTACTCAAGCAAAAGTGCTAAAAATGTGACCCACTTAAGACTAGAATAAGACTCTATCCCTCCCCCACCCCAAACAACTCACAGATGAATAGATCTGTAATGAAGTGCAATTTTCTTCAGAAAATAAACCAACAAATGGAAAATTGGGGTTACAGTGTGTGCATTACAAAGTAATAGTCACTTACACATTGAATCTAGCCAAAGGACAATTGGAAAAGATGAAAGACATTCAAACAAGAAACAAGAAATCTGACAAAGGTGATAGGCAGCTGCTAGAGGGTTTATTGAACAGTGATTGCAAGTATAATAGCCAAATGATTTCAATTCTGGAAGATGGAAGAGGTCAAGAGGGCAAAACACATCCTGGTTCATGGTCTAGACAGTAGTTATGTATAAGCCACAGTGCCAATGATGACCTCACAAAAGTTAAATAAAAAATAAAAAACAATGAATTGATGGAAATAGACAAAGATGTTTGAAAACAAAATAACAAGATAGCAGAAAACACAGAAAAAATCCTAACAAAACCTCACTCCAAATGTAGGGAACTTCAGTCTCTGAAAACACCTTATATTTTACTTATATAAACATTTATTAAGTGCCTACTGTGCATTCAGCTAGAAGTTCAACAGTGAAGAAGAGAAATAAAAGATCTTTGTGTATAGAATTTCAAACTAATGACTTTCAACTGATTTGAGGGAACACACTGATATTATTAAGATTACCAGCAGGTAAAACCATTATAAAGTACCACTTTTCTAGGTCAACAACATTCAAGTATTGACATGTTTTAAAAGTTTGGTCTAGTGCTATCTTATGACCTTTGAACTGTGAAAAGCTTTATAGGCAAATAATTTTTGTTCCAATAATGTCTTATTTTCCCACATCAATATTTTCTTCTTACTTCTTGTTTCATTTAAAACAAATCTTTATTTTCTATTGAGAATCACTGAAAGTTATAGATGAACTGGTATCCATATTGGATCGTAAAAAAAACTAGGGCCACCTTTATATACCAAGAGATAAGTGTGATATAGAGAAGACCTCATAGAATTAATCATGTGATTCTGATGTCAATGGAAGTGTACATCTTAAATTCAGCGTAACACCTGCATTTGTATTCAATATGTAGAGACACTTTTTAATGCTTTGTTATATTTAGGGGTCAACATTCCCCTTCCTCCCCCTCCTCCTTCTCCTCCTCCTCCTTTTTTGGTACTACTAGTGATAAAATCAAGAAAATTGTCCTTTCTAGAAAGCGCTCTGCTTCTTTAGCTTTGTTTTGACCTTTTTGTTTATTAACATTATTTTTCATGAAACTGAGATTTGAATTCAGAGCTTCAGAATTAATAGGAAACAGATGGACTACTTGAGACACTCAGTCCATCTTTTTAGGGGGGGTGTCAACTTTTAATTAGGGTATATCTTTATACCTATGATACCTAGACTGTGACACTCCTGTATATACACTACAAGGACTGGCCCATCCTCCTTTTTCCTGAGACTATGACTTCCACTCAGAACCCATGACATACAACTCTTATCGACTTTACTGGGTAGCTCCTCTCTCAACCTCCCCCATTGTCTCTACTTCCCTTATCACAAACGTAATTTTTTAATACCGTGGTTTTCATACCATGGCCCCAAATCAACTTTTCACAATGTCTTGACATTCAGGAGAAAACAGGAAACACCACAGACTTACTCCAGCCTGCTCTGGCCTAGGCATTCAGCTTATTAAGCTCTCCAAGTCATTTTAATGCTCCTGAAGTTTACAAGTAGTTTATCTAAAGCAGTAGTTACTGAGCCCAACAACACATTTCATTCAGCTAGAGAACTTTAGCCTCAAATTAGTAACATCCTGATTAGTAGTACTACTTAGATCCTACCCATCACTTGTAATGAATGTAGCCTTTCTTATCTGCTTGTGTATTTTAAATTGTCCAGGTGTCATTAATAAACAGGTAATATTGGAAAACACTGGTTGATTAAAATTAACTGTTTTAATAGTTTCTATGAATGCTACCTATAGCCAGACACTGGATTCATCTGTTGGCAGCTCAGTTTAGCATCTATAGGACTGGATAAAGAATTTAAGGTAGACTGATTGAGATGTCTTTATCTTCTCACTTATGCTACAGGGATGGCTTATTGCTTATCCTAATCATGGAATCATATATTACCAACATATACATATAGCTCCAAGTAACATACACTATGTATTTCTGTTTGTATGTGTTTATTCATCTAAGGTTTATAGAAATAGAATCCAAATTACTGTGTTTAGATGGAGTAGTGAGGGTAGATTCAGATTTGCACTAAGGAAATACAAAAAATGAGAAAACACTTGTTTAGCTAACTCACATTCATACAGGACTTCCCAGTGTGGGACATAGTTCCTCAGTGTTCAAGAGACTTTTCAGATGGCCCATTGAGTCCTTCCACGCTCTGTTACCACTTCTACTCCCCCCACTCCAGATGCCAGCACATGTAATCTTACTCTACTCCTACCATCTCTAAATTCTTGACTGTCTTCCTCTCTCTTTAGTACGTCAGAAGTCTTCAATTCTTCATCAATATGAACATAAGAATTTATGAATATGAACATAAGTATTATTTCCTTGACCATTTCAATAGCTTGGAGGAAAAGTACAAATGTCAACACTAAGTTTGAGACAGTATAGAAAGACTCTGGCAGTGGCATCACCTCTAGATGCAGTCAGGTAGATTTAGACTGCAGGGTATTGTTGAGAAGATCTCTAATCCATCAACGAATCAACTGATGGGCAAAGGTTGCAGGGACTCACTTCTTCAAAATCTTTGGGTTTGCAACATAAAGAGTTTTCCTTTCCTTTTTTTTTTTTTGGGGTGGGGTGGGTCAGTCATGGAACTTGAACTAAGGACCTGGGCAATGTTGCTGAGCTTTTTCTATTAAGGCAAGAGCTCTACCACCTGAGCCAGCACTACTTCTGGCTTTTTCTCAGTATTTTATTAGAGATAAGATTCTCACTATTTTGCCTGGGCTAGCTCTAAATCATGATCCTAAGATCGCAGTCTTCTGAATAGCTAGGGTTAAAGGCTAAGCCGTTGGTGCCTGGCAGGTTTTCATTTTTTATTAAACACGCATTAGGTATTGGAATTCCTAGCTAGAATAGTGAGGCAAGAAGCAAACATAAAGAGGATCCAAATAAGGAAAAAATTAAAACTCTCCGTCTTTGAAGATGACATGATCCTGTATTTAAAGAACCCCATAGACTCCACTCCTAAGTTACTTGAGCTGATCCAAAACTTTGTCAAACTTGCAGGGTATAAAATTAATCCACAAAAATCAATAGTTTTTCTGTATGCCAACAATGAGAAGAGCAAGGCTGAATGAGGAAAGCAACTCCTTTCGCAATTCCCAAAACCTAGGAATTAGCTTAACCAAAGAAGTGGAGAACATCTATAATGAAATTTAAACACTTGAAAAAAGGAAGTTAAAGCCATTCTAAGGAAGTGGGAACACCTACAATACTCCTGGATTGGGAGGATTAACACCATGAAAGTAGCAGTACTGTCAAAAGCTATCTACAAATCCAATGCAATACCCATCATTATGCCAACATCAATCTTCAATGAAATTTTAGAAGCAATCCAAAAATTCATATGGAATAATAAAAGACCCTAAATAGAAAAAAAAAATCCTAGCAGGAAGAACAGTGCTGGAGAAATATTAATACCAAACTTCAAACTCTATTACAAACCTGTAGTAATAAAAAGAGCTTGGTGCTGGCATAAGAACAGACCTATGGAATAGAACTGAAGACCCAGAAATGAACTCACAGACTCATTGCCAAGTAATCTTTGATAAGGGAGACAAAAAACAGGATGGAAGAAAGGCAGCCCCTTCAACAGATGGTACTGGCAGAATTGTCTATACATGTGTAGAAAATTGATGTTAGATCCTTAAATATCAACCCTGCAACAGAATCAATTACAAATGGATCAAAGACCTCAATATAACATCAGATACCCTAAAAAATATTACAGGAAGGAATAGGGGAAACAATAGGGCTCTTTGGCACAAGTTGAAACTTTCTTTTTTTTTTTTTTTTTGGTCCAGTTGTGGGGCCTGAACTCTGGGCCTGGGCGCTGTCCCTCAGCTCTTCAGCTCAAGGCTAGCGCTCTACCATTTGAGCTACAGCGCCACTTCCGGCTTTTTTCTTTTTGCTTATGTGGTGCTGAGGAATCGAACCCAGGGCCTCAGGCATGCAAGGCAAGCGCTCTACCACTGAGCCACCTTCCCAGCCCGAGTTGAAACTTTCTTAATAAAGACATAGAACCACACAAATCAAAGAAAAGTTGGATAAATGGGATTACATTAAACTGCCAAGCTTCTGCATGGCAAAGGGCATAGCTAGCAAGATAAATAGAAGGCCTACAGATTGAAAGAAGATCTTCATAAGCCATACAAAAGACAAAGGCCTCATATCTAAAATATACTTAGACTTCAAAAAATTAAATTCCTGAAAACAAATCCTCAAGGAAATAACCACCCCATTAATAAGTGTGCTAAAAACTTTAAGAGAGACTTTTCTAAAGAAGAAATAAGAGTGGTCAATAGACATATGAAGAAATGCTCAAAATCTCTGGTCATGAAAAAAATACAAATCAAAACAATATTGCAATTCCACTTACCCCTTAGAATGGCCATTGTCAACAAATTTAATAACAACAGATGCTGGCAGGGATGTGGCCAAAAGAGAATGCTACTACACTGTTGGTGGGAATGTAAACTTATTCAGTAACTCTGGAAAGCAGTATGGAAGTTCCTCAAAGACTAAACATAGAGCTTTCCTATGACCCAGAAATCTCACTCCTGAGCATTTACCAAAGTGACCACCAACAAGGCCCACCCGCTACTAGCACAACTATATTTATTGCAGCATTATTTACCATAGCTAAGAAATAGAACCAACACAGATGTCCCTCAATAAATGAATGGATCAATAAAATGTGGTGTATATACACAATGGAGTTTTATGCTTCCATCAGAAAGAAATGGCATTGCCCCATTCATCAGGAAATGGAAAGACCTGGAATACATTATAAAAAGTGAAGCAAGACAGGTCTAAAGAAATGTAGGTTCCATGGATTCTGTCATTTGTAAGAACTAGAATATGTCTATATTTCCAGAAGGGAATCACAATAGCCCAAACACTACATGCATAAGATTATATATGATGAAGTATATCAAGATGAATACCAAGAATAGGAAACAAGAGGTTCTTAGTGTTCTGCTTGCAGATATTTAACATTTTTTGTTTTAGTTTTTTGTACCCTTTGTCTTGTATATAAGTTTATCTGATCCATGGAAGGCAAAGGGTATCACAGATATAGGATGATTGATGCAACAAAGATAGTCACTAGGCACTATGTTGGAAATGAACCTTACAGTTTTGGGGAGATGGAAGTGGGGAGGGAAAAAAGGGAAAAAATGAGGTAAGGGTAACAGTGTTCAAAAAATATAATCATTACCTTACTTATGTAATTGTAACCCCTGTTCATCACCTTTACAGTAAATATAAGTAAATAAATAAATAAATAAAATAAAACAAACAGGCACTATCTAGTCAAAGGAGCCCCGATGCTAACAAATTTGGTTTCCATCTTTATGACATGTTGTTCTTCCCAACAAATGATAGCTAAACAATGTCAGGGCCAATGTGTACTACCAAACTTACCTGTGTAGAACTCTTGTATCTCTAGTCTCCATGCAAACCATGTTTTAAAATGCCTTGCTAAAGAATATCTCCTAAAAATCATCTATTATTCCACATGGAGAGTGGAACTAGACCTCATCTCCCACCATTTACTTTTATGCTTTGAAAAACAATATTAAAATTCTTCCCTATTATACGTGTGATGGACTATTTGCTAAGTTGTCATTTTCTAACATCAAAGTTTTTATATTTTTTCCTTTGAATGGATGTGGCTGGATCTTTGGAAAAGAGTGTAGGGTGCCTTTTGGCCAAAGGAAGATTGTACAGGACAGTAGAGTCTAGATTAGAGTCAGGTCAGAAGACCTGCAAATCTGAAAGTCAATAAGTCACTAGAACAGAATGAACCCCTTAACTATGTTGGTACTCTATGGAACAATAGATTCTTCAGCTCAGTCTTTGAATGAAGCTAATGGTTTGAGTTAAGATGTGAACAGGTGTGGGGAGGAATGGATGTGCATGAAATGGAATGTGCAGCCATTTGTATAGAACCAAGTAAATTACCCTTGCCAGGAGACTGAGAGGATCTATGTCTTTTGCCAAAGTGAACCATTTATTGTCTCTCAAGGCTAGCATTCCTAATGTGGATAAATTAACCTTTTCCTCTGTGCTGTCTTAGGTCCTTTAACCTCAGGGAAAGCCTTTGTTCAGAGAACCTTTACCTTTCTGGGGTGGATTCACAGACGGATAGGGAGAAAAGGACTCCTTAATGCTTCCTTGCCCCTGCCCTTTCAAATGCACAAGTATCCCAGCTTGCAAAATTAAGCAGACAAGAATATTTGATGGCTCAATGTGAAATGTCATACCTTACATAAACCTTTCCCAGAGTAACTTAGCGTTTTTCTCGCGGACAAATTCAAATTTTTATATTACTCTCTATTTTTGTTAGTGAAGCTAAATTCTCTAGACACTAATTCTACATCATTTGTACTCTCTACACTTGGCTGCTAAACCCCAGGGGATAGAAAAGGACCAAAGATTAGAATATATGTTTATAGGAAACTTCAAAAACTCTATTGTTGCCAAGTAGCTTTAGCTTTGATCAATAGCTGGAAAGAGGTATTTGACACATAGAGGGGCCTAGATGCCTTAAGCAGATCCAGCTACTCTTCAATCAAAACAAGTTTTGACTGTAAGCAAGCTTGTGTTCATAGACTCATTTGGATGGCAAAAAAATTCTTTATGCATAGATGGGAACATGAAACACTCAATAGTCTCTGTGTCATATTTTATGGTTCTTGTTAAAGACATTATTAGTAGACAGTCTTTATATTTATATTTGCCAAGGGCTACAAATTGGTGTTTACACATGGGAGAGGCTTCATGGGCACTAATATTAGGGAATCTTCCATATTTATCACTGTTAACATTTATGTGGGTTCTCCAAAAGCCTTTTAATCAATGTTCTCCAGCATCTATGGATTCAATGAGTTTACAAGCAGACAAAAATGGCTGCCAGAAACCCAATTCCCTGGTCTAATCTTCTTTCCAATGAAGTTAAAGTGTGGGTGTGAAAATTTTCGCTTCAGGAAAAAGAAACTGAGGCAGAAAAATCAATTAGCTGATGTCTACAGTTTTCCTCAAGATTCAGAGTTGGGCTGTTATGATAAGAAGTCAAGAAGTCTCTGCTGATTGTTTTGCCCAGCATTTTTTTTTTAGCATTTCACTCACTTTTTACTGCGACTCTGGCTTGTGCATGCCAGACTGTGAGCTCTGCCAGACAATGGCCATGTCTATATTTTGTCTGTAGAACTCTCTTATCTTCAGCCTTCTCTCTGGAATGTTTACAATAAACATTTATATTTGCAATTATCAGGAGGAAGTAAATAAATGACTACTTTGGTATTTCATATCTGTACATTGAACATGCACAGCATGGACCTGGGCATGATTCCCATGTTGCTTCATAGCTTGGATTTGTCCATTACTTACTTCAGAATACACTTTCAGAATAACATAGACATCAGGGAATCACTCTGATGCTGAATATTCCTGCTCAGTACAGTATATATCTTCATTTTTCTACTTTTCTTTGACACCTCAGGAGCACTTGTCATTTCTCTTTGTACAGATTTTGTCATGTTCGATTAGCTTTATATCTAAGTATTCTATCAATTTTATTATCATCGTGACTTGACTTTAATTACATTCTTTAAGTAGATTGTGAGTGCCTATAGAGAAGCTTTTATTTGATGTATACAAATATCGGGTTTAGAGTCTTACAAAATAATTTCATATTTGGGTAACATTTCTTTTTGTTTTTAGTTACTTCCATTGAGTTTCCAAGATTACAGTTGTGATTAGCTTCTTCAAAAATTTATACCTACCAAAAAAATTTATACTTTACAATTTTCACTTCTAGAATTTGTTCCTTAGTAACTATGATTGTAGATAGCATAGTGACTCATCTATTATCTTTCTTTGAGTTGTACTGCTGAACTGGAATTTGAAATCAGTATGCTTTATGAAGTTAGTGACATATTTTTCAGATTTATTGATTTTTAATGAAACTAAGCAGTTTTAAGATTTGTACTTCTTTATTAATTATGTTAACTAAAATTATAAATTATATTTTATGTACTTTACAATTGTAAAATTATTAAATCATATTAAATTATAATTATGTTTTTTTTTAGTTATGTATACCTATACTCTTAGAATAAATTATCTTTAGTTATAGGACAGCTACAATTTGGTAGGCCAATCATTATTAGATTTCTTTGGAATAAAATATATACTTATTTCATGAAAATAAATGATTTTTCAATGCCTTAAAACTTATTAAATGGCATTGGAATGGATTTTTTTAAGATGATAGTCTTTGCTGCATGCTTTCTGAATGATCAGATCTTTTCTTATGTAGACACTTTGTGTGTGTATGTGTGTGTGTGTGTGTGTGTGTGTGAGAGAGAGAGAAAGAGAGAGAGAGAGAGAGAGAGAGAGAGATGGGAGTAGGGGAGTAGGCATTGAACTGAAGGTCTAAATACTATCCTTTAGTGTTTTAGCTCAAAGATAACAGTCCACAAATTGAGCCACAGCTCTACTTCCAGCTTTTTAGTGGTTAATTGGAGATAAGAGTCTCATAGACTTTCCTGCACTGGCTGGCTTTGAACACCTCTATTTCCTCTGACAAAATAATACTATTAGAGGCATCAGTCCTCTGGTGATTGTTAAGAATTTCTAAAGGCTTTAAGGTTCCCTGTACAAAGAAGTAAAATTGAGTTTTCTGAGAAGAATTTCTAAAGGCCTTAAGGTTCCCTATACAAAGAAGTTAACTGGAGTTTTCTAAGCATCATCACATTTAGAGAGATACCTATTTTTTTTATTATTTCAAGAATTATCTCCTATATGTCCCAAAGAAATGCTTTTAAAGTGAATAACAGTGTCTAATACAAGTGCTCAATGAATATTCTTATTGGTGTTATTGTACCATTCACTGTCCCCAGAAGTCCATGCAAAATGAATTCAAGGAAAGTATGACTCTAAATTATTAAAATGACTTTCATTGATTAACACTTAAAATGTGTTAGAGTGCATTGCCAATTCAAGTCATTTCAATCTGAGCTTTTCTCACAAGATGTCTACAAATTGAGAGCTATATATACAAATTGAGAAATATTGCTTTTGTTATTACTAATCTCTAATTGCAATGTAAGCATTTATTTGATGTATGGGTAACAATTTCACTTGTGTTAGTCAATCCCTCAGTTTTGTCACCAATGAAATGAATGCCATTTAATAGTATCTAAAAATACTACAGTCATCTTTATGTAACATTTCAGATATTAAAGCAAGTTATATTAACTATCAGACCCACTGCTTTAAATAACTCATTATTTAAGGCAAGTAAATATTTAGGATCTTATTTCTGAATTGAGTTATTGGTAAACACATGCCTATATTGTGGGTATGTAAAGCTATTTTTTTATTAGGGTATCTGTGAGATTTTTCCAGATGGTCAAGGAGGTTAACAGTACAAAACCAGTGTAAAGCTTCTGCTGAACAATTCTGTAATCATATGACCTTTTTCTGATGTCTATTTTTAACTATATCTCCCAAGCAACATATCACTGTGAGACAAAAGTTCCCAACATCTCTTTCAAAGGGAATCAGAGACATCCACACCTGACAGTAGCTGGAACAAAACTCTCTGGCTTTTTCAGCTGGCAGAATTACCAGATGGATTCTAATTGCCCAGCAAAGAGATAATTTTCCCCAAGAAATTTCGTGCATGCCAATGCCGCCCTGCCAGCTAGTCACAAGACATTCTCTCTTGCCAACCTTCTCATGCTGGCTGCAAACATAGCACTTTTCAAAGGAATCCTGTGACAGCATCAAGCAGAATGTAGTAAATGTCTTTGCTGGATCGGGATACGAGTGAAATAAATAGCCAGAGCTCTAGGGAGCAGCGGCAGACAAGGCTCTCCCAGCAGCTCTGCTTGCTTATCAGCGTGCTCACAGCCCTTCTGCAGCGCGAATTGTGCTAAATCTAATCTGACGCCTTCCTCTGGGGAGATCCAAAAGAATGTACAGAGGATCAGAGGGTTGATGGATTGGGATATTGTCCATCTTCTTTACAACCCCAGCGTTTCCCTTCAACATGGTCCTGCTGCTTTATGATCTCTGCATCGGAAGTGATGTTTGATACGCTGATAGTCAAACGGTGCTTTTCAGAGGTTTTCAACTTCAGCCTACGTGAAGACAAGAATACTAACAAAACGGAAAAGTTTATGAAAATAAAAACCTCACATCATTATCACAAAAAGAGGAACCAGACAAGGTTGATCTTCTTGTCCATCCTCAGGGGCTTAATTCAATGGATTAGGATTGCCACTTTGTTTTATAACATGAATATATATAGCATCCTTCAAGTTCTGCTTAAGCCAATTTTATGTAATATGTGTTTATATCCTATACTTAATTTCCATGCCCACCTATTTTTGGCAGATGAGGAAATGAATCCCAAAAAGGATAAATAAGTTAAATAAGGTCACAGAGCTACTATGAAACTCTAGTGCCTGCAACTCCATTTCCCTCCTTCTAAACTCTCAGACTTCCCATTCTGTAATGTTACACATTAAATACTTCTAGGATTAGAAAAGGTAGATATATTTTTGATGAAATCATTTAATACTTTTGGGATGAGATCTTGAGATGACATGTCAGAATTGCACAATAAGAAACAAGATAACAGGTGTTTATAAGAAAGCCAGTGCTAACAGCAGCCATTGCCAGTGATAAAAATGCAGTTTCCCATTTTAACCTTAAAACAAGTATTCTGCTTTGCTTGTAAGTTTCCATTCATGTCTCAATCAAATTAAATTGGTTTTTCTACACTGCAGTTTAGGGAAATATCAGGCCCATTGGGATCAAGTGGAAAACAGATGTGGAATAATATGCATTTTTCATATGCCCTGAAGGGTTGTGACATTTTCAATTTAGTGACACTCTGGGGTAAGGAAAAACTATCTCTGAGCATGAAACTTAGTTCTCACTCCCAATTTGGTTGCTAGAATGAGCTGTCGAGGTAGGTGGGGAAGTTCACTGAATATCTTGTTTAGAAATTTGCAAAACTTGTACCTTTTTTAGGCAATTGATCATTTGTGACAGCCAGATATTTCCTTGCTTGGGGAACAGCTGGCTTTAAAAAATACTGCAACATTAACTCACTTACTTACCCATACCTATTCATATAAATAATGTTGTACTGTCAAAGAGTTTGGCGTAACAAATCCTATTTCAGCTTTTATTCAAATATGAGTATTAATAAAAATGTACTAGGCTATCCAGATCATCTTTCCTACCTACCTGGCTTAAATTTACTTTTCAAGAAAAAGTGCAGAATGAACCCTGGTTATCTGACCACAACCAGACAGATATTTTGAAGGGCAAACATGAGTTTTGATAAAGTTCTTAATATAAGAGAGAAACGATGCCAGGTTGGGGATTTTTTTTGCCATTTTGAACCAAATATAAAATATTACAGGTATCTCTACTTCATATAGACTTGGGGGGGGTCTTTTGACCTGCAGTTCAGGTATTTGGGGATTCATCAAAGTGTTATTCATGCATATATATATATATATATATATATATATATATATATATATACATTTTGAAACTTACAGTGAGGATAATGGAAGTTATAATTCCAGTTCACGTGGGATATGAGCCTATCTGGGGAGAAATGAAGCACTTGTGTCTCCTCCACATTTAAGCAGCTCTAACATTTGCTTCTTAGCTGTCTTACTGAGCTGTCTGAAAGATGTCAATTGCTCGACATCCTAGCTGAAAGAACTTGAGTTTTGTTTTTTTTTTCAAATCACAAAACAGTGAAACATCTCCAAATATAATCATTTCTACCTATCATTTACAGTGCCAAGAAATATAAAAGGTTGATACATTTATTGAAATTGTTCACATGTATTTAAACAATTATGATAACAAAATATCAGTCTATTTAATAAAGAAAATTTAGAAAAAATATCCAGTGGTTCCCCTGTTCGACTTTCTACAGTTAGTACTCTAAAGCCTTATATGACATCTTGCTTGGCACTCCATCACCAAAAGCCTTTCTTTTCCCAGCTGAAGCATTCACTGTCTTAGTCTCTGCCACACCCTTCTTCTGATTCTTGAAGATACCTGAAATTGTGCTATTAGAATACATAAATCTTTCTTTCTGCGGTCTCTCAAAGATTATCCTTCCAAATATCTAGTATAAATCCATCACAATGACCCTAGGCACCTACCAAGAAGAGGAATGCCCTTCTCAGGCTAAGGAAAAGAGTCAAGTGATCAGGTGTGATTGGGAATAGAGCAGGGACAGGTGATGAATAAAATAGATTTATTGTATTTTCTTATATCTAAAAAACAAGTATGATATATAAGTGTGTATGTATGTATGTATGTATGTAAGTAAAATAGTCTTCTTAGACTAAGAAGGATTTTTTTCTTGGTAGGTGTCTAGGGTCATTGTGCTACATATAGACAGACAGACAGACAGACAGATAGATAGATAGAGATATATACATACAGAGAGATCTATCTGTCTATATTTATCTATCTATCTGTCTATCTGTCTGTCTGTCTGTCTCTCTGTCTATCTGTCTGTCTGTCTGTCTGTCTGTCTGTCTGTCTATCTGTCTGTCTGTCTATCTATCTTGAAGATGTTACTATGGTAAGAGATGTAGGTTGTAGGAAATTGGAGAGCTCAATATTCTAGTCCTAGCTTGTCATCTGGATTGGTTGTTTCCTACCCTGGGCTTCAGTCGCCATCTGCACCAACATGATGTGGACATCAAGAGCCATAGGTCCTTGGTAGTCTTATCACCCAATCAGAATACAAGAAACACTTTCTTAGTGATTTAATGCATTACAATGCTTCTTTTTAAGAGATTCATCTTAATTGTATCAGTAGATATGAAACAGAAAGGGATTGAAAGTCTATGGGTACATGATTTTATTCCTCAGATGCTAAATATTTTTTCAATTCTTAATGGAACAACTTGTAATGGTTGGTGAGGGATTTGCTATTATCAGGATTCTTCAAGGCAAGTCTAGACATGGCTATAATACAGTCTGAGGAATTATGTGAACACACCTCTAGAGAGTTCCATCTAGGATGGATAAAATACCCAGAGCTGTGTTTTCCTGTCTGTCTTTCACATTACAGTAAAGTTTGAATAATAAATGTCATTATTATTCAGTCTGAGAAAACATTGGTTAAATTCAATAACAATTCTTTTTAAAGAAATAAAAACAATGAATTAATTAGCTTCATGGCTCATACCATTTCCATATATTTGCACCAGTGTCTGTCCATTTGTTGGATTAGGATATTTTTGTGTCTTCTCTCCTCCAGAGTAGCAAAGATCAGTCAAGACAAGTGCATATATATCAGGAGATACAGAAATTTTGACTATCTAGTTAAGGGAACTCTCCCATTACAGCATCGAGTACAAACAGGATAAAGAAAAATGTTCAGATTTTTCTTACCCTGGAACGCTGTAAAAACTAAAAATAGATAACTCATTGCTATTAACTTTAATATCATCATTTAGGATATTGATAATTTAGAGAAAGTAATGACTAATTTGATCTGGACAATGGGTGATAATGAAAATTTCAAAGGCACAGTAATGATCAGAGAATGATTCTGAATAGTACATTGCTTTCCTGGTTTATAAACACAGAAGATTGATGGTTCTGCACAGGAGTACAATTCATGAGGCCAAATTAACAAGTCATCTCATGAGTGGTGATCGAGCCAGAGCAGGGACATAGACCAGGAATTGCCACTGCTGAAGTTAAATGCAATGTCTTAGAGGAAGGCAATATGAAGAGATAGCCTAGAGGAGAAATCTTTCTTCTGCTATTTATGTTTTGAAAGTCAGAGCAATAGTACGGAAGAAGTTGAATCAAATGTATACGGTGCCAAGAGAAGAACATGCCAAGCCACTGGTGGCTCATACATGTAAACCTAGCTATTGCAGAGGCTGATGGCTGAGGAATTCTGTTTAAAATCAACCTGGACAGTCAAAAACCACAGAGCAAAAATTAACTCATAAGCTAGAACAGAAAAAACAAAGTGATAATTGAAAAATATCAAAGATAGAAGCAAATTACTCAGACTGGATATCAGAGAGCTAGTGTAAGAATATTATGAGACAGAGAAAACAGAAGATAAAGCTCTCACATACCTTTGTAGAGTTCTTGAAGGTTTAAAGAACTTTTTTTTTTTTGCCCATCATGGACTTGAGAGCTGGGCCAGGGCCCTGTCCCTTAGCTCTTCAGCTCAAGGCTAGCACTCTACCACTTGTGCCACAGCACCATTTCCAGCTTTTTTTGCTTCTGTGGTGCTGAGGAATTGAACCAGGGCCTCATGCATGCAGGCAAGCCCTCTACCACTGAGCCACCTTCCCAGCCCCTAAAGACTTCTTTAAAAGAAAAATCACCAAAATAGTGATGGTACATAACCAAATTAAATTGAAAACATGAATTGTGTCTCCAGAGTAGCCCAATATATCACGACTAGAAAAAGCAATATACAATAGGGCATATATGTAAAATACTCATAGCTGGTATTACAGATATCTACCACTATGCCTGTCTTATTTGCTGAGATGAGGGTAGGTCAGTCTCATTAACTTTTTGCCTTGACTGGCATTGAGCTTCTATTTCCTAAGTGGCTGAGTTTGTGGTCATCACACTCGTGCTTTGTTAACAAGCATATTTCTAAAGGATGTGTTTTTGAATAAAATTTATAGAATATACGTACTAAATGAGTATTTTAAGAAAGAGATATGAGATATAATCAGGAAGCAGTGAAGAAAAAAACAAGATAACCACTAAGTTCATTTAAGTCACTATATAAAGAATTAATAACTTATTGGATGGTTCAAAGGAAATCAAGGACAGGGAAAATAGACTGTAACCCCTTTGTACATCACCTTGACAATAAATTAAATTAAAAAAAAGAATGGGGAAAATAGTAGGTAGTAATAATTCAATTTCTTCCCAGGGAGATGCTATAGCTACCAATTTTAAACAACAAAGATACATATTAAATTTTGAAACTTATTTCCAGAAAGAATAAGATTAATCAATTTCCAAACAAGATATAAGAAAAATATTATTGAATAGAAATTGTTCAAAGGAGCAGAGAAACAGCAAAAACCATGGAAAACATAAACACAGCAAAGAGTTCAGAACAGTTTTAGAAGTCTTTCCTCACATTGGCAAGGCCCTGGGGATTTGGTCCCTAGTACCATGTAATCCTTTCTAAAAGACAAATTTAATGTAAGCATACAAACCCATACACCCAACAAGTGAAAGTGATTGTATAAAGGGCCATATATGTAAAAAGTTACGTTTATTTCTAAGAAAAGTAGAGACCTAGTAAATTTTTTCACTTCCTTTTATGGTATCACCTTACTTCTGGACAATTCTTCCAAATTCATCAGTCTCTACATACATAATCCCTTGCTTTGTTGACATTTATCCCTACTACTGGAAAATTCAAATTAGACTTTGAATGAATGTGTGTTAGACTAGACTGGGTGCTTCTTCAATACAGCAAGAACAATTTCTCCACAGTCAGCACCATGACCTTGGAGTTTCCAGGCTTTTCTGACCTCTGTAAATTATCCAGTCATAGGTAATTCGTTAAACAGAACAAACTCATACTTACTCATACCAAGATTCTGTAACTTTAATTGTTATAGAAGTCATATCAGTAAGAAATGAAAGCAATTCATAGGTAAAAATTAAATAATTTTACCAATCATTTACGTGCCACCTCTGAATCCTTACATGAACTTCCTGTGCAATTTGTTCTTATTAATCTTTCTTTTTCTTTTTCTTTTTGTCGGTTGTGGGCCTGAACTCTGGGCCTGGGCTCTGTCCCTCAGCTCTTCAACTCAAGGCTGGTGCTCTACCACTTGAACCGCAGTGCCACTTCTGTTTTGTTTTTCTTTTTTCTTTTTTGCTTGTGTGGTGCTGAAGCACCGAACCCAGGGCCTTATTCATGCAAGGCAAGCGCTCTACCACTTCCCAGGCCCTTACTAATCCTTTTTTATACAGGATGAATTATTAGCCTTGAAAGACTGAATGCTTGTTCAATGTTATCTGTAGGGATTGTCTCAACCAAAGTTCAAGTTCAAGAAGTTGAACAATCAGGTCTTTCCACTATGCTGTGATGTTTCTCCTGCTTTCCCAAACATGTCCTTCAGGTTCACAGTCTCTTTTAAATGGCTGTTTTTACTCTGATGAAGTAAAGAACACTCAGGCAATCAAAGGAAAATGGCATTTTATTTGCATAGTTGATGAGGACAAAAGGGAAAAATATATAATCTCTGTTTGTTTAAAATGCACATATTCTGTTTACTTCAGATAGATTTGTGATTGTCATTAGAGACTTCTCTATTTTTTTCTTGCACAGCCCTTAAACTCTCTTTGAATACAGCTTTCCTCCAGGAGGCATGGGCAAACTGCAAAAGAACCTCACTCAGAAAGATCAACAGTGGCATTTAATCATTTAATCAGCCATTATTCATTAGCACCCTCTTCTGTTCGTATAATTGTGTAGGCTACAGAGAAGGTAATGATAAAGTTCCTCTCCTGAAGGACCACATTGATTAGCAGAGAATTGTGATGAGAGTCAGCAAGAACATTGCCTGGCATATCATCACGTCTGGGTAAAATTTGCTGAATTCATGAATGAATGAGGAAGAGAGTGGTAGTTTCTTGGGCTGCCAGACCAACGTGGGAGACATAAAATAGCAGATATTTATCAGCACAGTTGTGCAGGTTAGCATGGGGAAATTCAGTTTTGCAGGCAGGAGACTCAGAAGATGCTGGAGGAGGTGCTATCCATACTTCTTCCTAGGCTCTGGTGGCAGGCAGTCATGTTTGCTGGCTGGTGGAGTCATCAATTAATTCTTATCTGCCTTCAGTCCCTTGTGTGTCTGACTTTGTAAAAAGTATCTCCATTTTCGGACTATAACCACTGGGTTGGATCTATCTCATCCAGATTGACTTCACTGTAGCCTGGTGATATGTGCAAAAGCCCTATTATATAACCTCACTTCCACAGACAGCATGAATGTAATTTTTTCTGAGGACATGATTCAACTCCACAGATCCTATGATGAAATCAGAATATACAAGAACCTGCAGAGTGTGTGTGAATGTGTGTGTGTGTGTGTGTGTGTGTGTGTTTATGTGTAAATGTATAGAGGAGAGTGAAAATGACCTCTTACCGAAAGAATGACCTCTTAGAGAAAGTAAAGTTTAGATTAGAAAAGTAGGCAAAATGCTTCCAGGTAATGGTAGCATTGTCCTAGAGAGAAGGGCTTGGAGACTATGAGTTTATAATGAAATCATTGTGGGTCTTAAGCTTCAGTTCATATGAGCAACCATACTGCTGTTTTTCTTCTTTATTTACAAGCAGATCCTCCACTTCATAATTATATATATATATATATATATATATGTAATCTTGCTTCATATATAGCAATCTGTGTAGGATTTATATTTACAGATATGAGCTCTATAAAGCTCTCATGCTACTCTGAAGCCCTGGGAAATCTGTCTCTGTTCTGAGAACCAGTAATTCAGTGTTTGTATCAAACTAATAACAAGGAAGCTTTCTGTGTCAAGCGTATTTGCATGAATGACCCTCTTGGGGTTATATTTTTAAATAATTGTATCAAGGAAAAATATTTTCCTTGGTAGGTATAAAGATGTATCACAAGTTAAAAAAATAAAGCAAGATGTATATAAAACCTAAAACAATACAAAAAAAGTTAAGTCTCTAAAACAAATGGTAATTACAGTTATTCTGAACAACTATGGAACCTGTAAATGTACAGAATTTCAAGCACCATTGACCTGAATAGCCATGTTTTAAAACATCTGTAAAAATCAGAAGTACTAACTTCTAATCTTAAAATGTTTTATATTATATATTTTAGTCTTAAAATATTTTAGCCTCATTATAAGACTAAACATTTAGTCTCATATATTTCATATGTAAGTCATCAGTCTAATGAGAGATTTTAGTCCAAGAAGTTATTAATAAATCCTTAGAATTATGAAGTTGTGGTGTTTAAGAAGTTTTTAAAAAATATGTAAAACATAGTGATTTCCCATGAATTATTGTTGAAATTCAACATATGGTTCATTTTCATGGTGTGTTTTAATTTTGAAGTAAAATATATACATACATACATATATATATATATATATATATATATATATATATGCAATGAAATACCCTGAATAGTAAAATACAAATAAGGTCTTTTATGCTTATGCCATTCAATATAGTTGAAATTCACTGAAAAAACAATATTTGGAAATAGATAAACTTAATAACTTCAGAAGGCATTTATAAGTAAGGAAAGTAGAAACTTAGATATCTATTTTCATTGGTACACTGGTAAGTAGTTAACATGTTCATCCAGAAAAGAAAGGGGAGGTTTTAAATTAAGTTTACAGTTATAAAGCAGGTATAACATATAATATATAAATACTAGTTTAATATATACTGAATTTAGATGCCATCTAGGGGGTCAAATTTGTTTTCTCAGCCCATTATAGGATTAAATGTCAGAAAAAAAATATTTAAGGTAAAGCAGAATAAGTTCATTTAAAAGTCAAAGGAAAGCTCTGAAAGAAATTTACCAGACTGCCTGTATAGAGGAGCCTGAAAAAAGAAGTCCAGCGGAGACCTCTAGGAGAGCCTTTGTCCTTGCCTGAGCTGTGCTCTGATTACTTCAAAACCCACCTGTGCATGTTCTACCTGGTTCTTTGGTTGAGCAGGCACACAGGGCATTATGAGAAGAAAGCACTTTGAGTGGGAACTCATAGAACTATGGGAAGAAGAAGCAATGGAGCAGGAGCTTGAGACACTGTGGGACTAAGAAGCTCCATGATGGATCACATTTTATCTATTATGTGTTATGTCCACCATTTTTAACCCCATCTACCTAAGAGTTCCCTTTTTCTTTCTCTCAATTTGCTACAAATTCCATCAACTGATTTTTCAGAGAATACTATCTTTTACACTTGCCAAAGTCTCCAATGTCAATGAACAAGAGTGTAGCTTTATATCAACTTAAGTAATGTTTTATTTACGTTAACAAGTAATGCAAAAATGAAAGAAGGAAAAGCTATGTAGGAATTTCACTTATTTGTTAGCAAAATAAGTGACCTCTTTGCTAATTTGTTAATAAACTTCCTAAATTTATGTGGGATATTCCTAATGTAAAACATATAGACCTCATAAGTTTAAATTTATTTTTACTTTAGTGTCATTTTCTTCAACACTGCCTTAAATCTATACAATCAGCAAAATGATAAATCACACTGATCTGCAGGGTATGTGGGTGTCTGTCTTTGAGTAAACTATCACTGCCATGACAATTTTAATGACACCAACGCAATGTCATTGAATTCAAAATTAGGGAAAAGATTTTCTGTAGGACACTCAATTCTGTAGTTTGACTATGGCACATATAAAATAGATATAAATCACTACAAGTACATTGCAGTAAACTGATTATTAGATGGTGTATTTTGATTATCACCTGTGTTTCTTTTTAAGTGAATCAAACTCAGTTTTAAATGGTGGCTCACAAATCTCCAGATTACTTAAGAAATGATGCTCATAAATTGATACTAAAAGATCAGTAGTCTAGAAGCAAATAAATAGTTTAGGAGACAGAATGAATGTAAATTTTATAACTAGTATATATTGCATGGGGTTTTGCTGTCTTTGGATCTAAAGACACTGTAAAAATCAAAGATTGAAACAATTGTGTATACACTGATTGTGTTACATTTATGGCAATCATTCTCCAACTGTAAAACACTTAGAAAAATCACACAAATGTATTTATGCATACATGTGCACATATATACATATGTTCTTTTTTCTTCTAAAATTTTACAAAGTTATTGATTATAACTTAGTATCTTCAATTACGGATAATTACTAGAGAGACATTGAATTGTGGTAAGAATAGAAAGCACAAAGAAAAAGGAGAGTAGACTAAATGCTGGTTTGTTTCTTTTTTTGTCTCTGTTTTCTTATCTGTAAAGTGGAGTGGCAGTAGCCGTGGCAGTCACAGTGCTTAAACTTGTGCTGTGGGTGAAATGAGCTAGTGTAGATAAACTGGAAAAATGGCAATAATCAGCAATCATATGTCATAAGCACCTAAGAGTTGGCTCTACATGCCCTAATTTTGATTATTTTGCTGGGGAAAAATTCGAGAATGAAATGAAACATGTTATTATACCTTCATATATTTTAACAATTTTTCTCTGAATAAACTTGAGGGTTTTTGGTAAGGAATATTACATTTCTACTTTAAAGCTTTATAAATCAAATACATATTTGTGTTAATTCAGTATTTTATGATTGTTTATTAAGTGAGTGTAGTTTGCTTTTTATTGGTCAATTAAAATTATATATATATATAGTAAAATATTGTACAGAGGGGTAACAGTTACATGAGTAGGGTAATGAGTACATTCTGTAGTTAGCATTGTTACCTCCTACCTTTATATATATATATGTGTGTGTGTGTGTGTATGTATATATATATATATATATATATATATATATATAACTTTTTCTTGATCCATTCATCTACTGAGGGGCATTGAGGTTGCTTCCATATCTTAGTTATGATAAATAATTCTGCGATAAACATAGTTGTGCTGGTAGCTTTGGTATGGTCTTGTTTGTGATCCTTTGGGTAAATGCCCAAAAGTGAGATTTCTGGGTCATAAGGGAGCTCTATGTGGAGTCTTTTGAGGAACCTCCATACTGCTTTCCAAAGTGGTTGAACAAGTTTACACTCCCACCAACAATGCAGTAGGGTTCCTTTTTGGCCACATCCCCTCCAGCATCTGTTGCTATTAGATTTCTTGATTATAGCCATTCTAAGTGTGGTGAGGTGGAATCTCAATGTTGTCTTGATTTGCATTTCTTTATGGCTAGAGAAGTTGAGCATTTTTTCATGTGTCTATTGGTCATTCTTATTTCCTCTTCAGAGAAGTTTCTCTTTAAGTCTTTAGCCCATTTATTAATTGGGCAGTTGTTTCTTTGAGGATTTGTTGTTGGAGGATTTAGTTTTTTGAGTTCTAAGTATATTTTAGATATGAAACCCTTGTCCATTGTATGACTCCTGAAGATCTTCTCCCAGTTCCTGTGTTTTCTATTGATCTTGATAGCTATGTCCTTTGCCTTGAAGAAGATATGCAGTTTCATGCAATCCCATTTGTCCAACTTTTCTTTGATTTGTTGTGCTTCTGGGTCTCTATTAAGAAAATTTCAATGCAATACCTATCAATATTCCAACCTCATTCTTCAATGAAATAGAAGAAGCAATCCAAAACTTCATATGGAAGAATAAAAGACCTCGAATAGCAAAAACAATTCTTAGTAGAATTAACAGCTCTGGAGGAATATCAATTCCAAATTTCAAACTCTACTACAAAGCCACAGTAATCAGAAGAGCTTGGTACTGGCACAAGAACAGACATGAGGACCAATGGAATAGGACTGAAGGCCCAGAAATGAACCTACAGACCTATAGCCACCTAATCTTTGGCAAGGGAGCTAGAAATAGAATGGAAGAAAGACAGCCTCTTCAGTAAATGGTGCTGGCAAAATTGGTTAACTACTTGTAGAAAACTAAAGCTAGATCCTTATATATCACCATTCACCAGACTCAACTCCAAATGGATCAAAGACCTCAAAACAAAAGCAGACTCCATGAAAACATTACAGGAAGGAATAAGAGAAACTCTAGGGCTCCTTGACACAGGCCAACATTTTCTTAATAGAGCCTGAGAGGCACAATTCTCTTTTTTTTAATCAGATTTTTTCAAGTTTTTTATATAGTTTTTTTTTATTGTGAAAATACCACACAGAAGGGTTACAATTAGATGGGCAAGGTAATGAGTACATTTCCTTATCAAACATTGTTGCCTCCTCCATTGTTTCCCCTTCCCATCCTTCCCATCTCCCACCCCACCCCCAAAGTTGTAAAGTTCGTTTTCCAGAAGCACAATTCTTTATTTATAAGAAGACCTATCACTGTCCATTTTACAATGAAATTTAAAGAAATGTTTGAATTTAGGAATTCATCTGTTATTCACATGGAAATTTTGCTATTGAATGTTGAATTTAAAAAGAATATTTTATTTGTAGGAATTTTAACCAAGAAGTTGTTCATATAAATCAGTTTAATTATTCTCTTTATTATTCATTCCATTTATATGACTGATATCTTAAACACTCCACTTATACTTTCATGTACATAATTTTTATCTGAAATCAATTATGGTATATCATATGAAATCCATCATAATTTTTAAATGGTCATAAACCAATGTAAAGACAAACCCTGTGTTACTTTTTGATTGGCACTTAAATTATGGGACTTCAATTCAGAGCCAACTGTTTGCTGGCAGGCAATTCTACTTTTTTCTGGTTGATTTGAAATCACCAGTTATTTTATATCATCAAATGTAATTCTCTTCATGACTTTTGTTGAGTTATAATATTATTACAATATCATTATTAATAAATTATTAGCTCTGCTACCTTTGCCTACATTTTGAGTCTCTTGTAATTTAAATATTGAGAAAAACATTCAAATTATAAAATTAGACTATATAGGATTTCATAAAAGACTAATTTAATATTTTTCTACTTTAAAAAATCTCCTTTATATGTAATAGTTTTTTAGGTTTTGTTTTGTTCCAATTGAACAAATTGATGTAATTTTTATTGATTTCATTTATTCACTTTAACAATTTTGAAATTATTATATTTAATTAATTATATTAAATTATAGCAAATATTAATAATAGTTAAGTAATAATATTTAAGTTAGCATTCCAATAGATGACTAGAAATAATATTTCTAGTATAGGTAAAACTAATTACAGTTTGATCTGGGCCTCTGGTAGCTATATTTCTACCTTGTTTCTTTGAAAGAAACTCTTTCATTCCTTTCTCTTTATCCCACCCTTCTCACATCCTTACTTATGTTAAGTAAATTCTTTAATAGCCTCACGCCTTTTATTATATTTGGGTTTTGAAGCAGAATATTGTTAGTTTTATCTGAGTTGTCCTCAAACTCATGATTTTCCAGCCCTGTGTCTTGAGTATTTTAACAGCTTTTTCTTTTTTCCATAATTATTTTATTCATGTATTCTAATAGAAATTTCATCATGAGATTTCAACAATACATATATTGCACATTGATCAGATTAACTCCTTGAATATTCCTATTCCCTCTCCTTCCCGCCCTGTATTTAAAACAGATTTTAGTGGGTTTCATTAAACAATCTATTCAGTATTATTATCTCCATCATCCTCTGTCCCTCTTCTCCAATATTTATGTGTATCACTCTATGTATATATATAATGTAATACAATATTGGTTTATTTATATTTTCATGTATATCTGTATATAATGTATGTGTCTATATACATATATATGCATATGTCTGTTTCAGTGTTTCTTGTTATTTTACTGTGTCAAATATTTTCTTTGAAAAAAATTAAGTTTAATTTTATCATTTTTTTAATTTTTTGTATTTTTTTTGTAAAACTGTTGTACAGAGGGGTGACAGTTACATGAGCAAGGTAAAGAGTACATTTCCTATTGAGCATTGTTGCATCCTCCTTTGTTTTCCCCCTACCATCCCTTCTCTTCTTATTTTTTCTGGATTTTGTTTGATTTTATTTTGTTATTTTCCTTTATTCAGGTAAGTTTCAGCTTACTGTTCTTTAATTAACTCCTGGATTGTTTATTTAAAATATTTTTTTCTTTTCTTAATGATTTATTACTACAAATGTACCTTTCAAGACTATGCCAGATACTTTATATTATTTATAATCATAACTTAGATTATTCATACTCATAATTTTGGGTGTGTTTGTTTTCTGATTTGATTTCTCAAACTCTTCATTTCGTTTAAATTTCTGATTTGCTATAGTAGCTGTTAAGGAATGTGTTGCTTAAGTTCTACGTATGTTTTTTTTTTCAGGATTCCTTCCATTGTTGATATCTACTTTTATACCATTGTGAACAAAAAAGTAACTTAATATGATTTCAACCCTCATTAATTTGTTCTGACTTTTCTTGTGTCTCAACACCTGGTCTGCTCTTGAAAATGTTCCTGTCCACTTGAGGAGATTGTGTACTGATACTGTTAGAGCGTTTATTCTGAAACTATATTAGTTGCATTTGTTTTAAAGTGCAATCCAAGCCCAATTTTTTTTCTTATTGATTTTTCTGTCTAGATGATCTGTCCAATGTGAAAAGTGGATATTGAAGGCTCCTACTATCATTGTATAAAAGTCTACTTCTTCCTTTATTTAGATTAATATTCTGATTTTGAGGTTGTATAAATGTGTATATGTATATAAGTATAATCATTTTATATGTGTATAAAATGATTATATAATTGTATATAAGTGTAATCATTTTATCTTTTGGGGAAATTGCTTTATCAAAACACAAAGATGTTCTTTATCTCTTTTTACTGACATAAGTATAGCTACTTCCACTTTCTATGCTTTTCATTTGTGTGGAATATCCTTTCGTGTACTTCACCTTTCAGTCTATACATGTCCATTCAATTACATCTCTTTTTAAATATGATTTATATTTCTCCAGTTAACCACTTCATTTCCTTTTTTTATTTTTATATTTTTCGTTGGTCATGGGGCTTGGGTGCTGTCCCTGAGCTCTTTCAGCTCAAGATGAGCGCTCTACCACTTGAGCCACAGCATCACTTCCAATTTTCTAGTGGTTTATTGGAGATAAGAGTCTCATGGACTTTCTTGCCCAGGCTGTTTTTTTTTTTTTTTTTTGGCTGGGAAAGTAAAATAATTTGTTTTATTGTGAAAACGCCATTCAGAGGTGTTACAATTACATGGGCAAGATAATGAGTACATTTCTTATCAAGCATCGTTGCCTCCTCCTTTGTTTCCCCTTCCCATCCTTTCCTAGGCTGACTTTGAACCCTGATCCTCCTGAATAGCTAGAATTACAGGCATGAGCCGCTGGCAGTGCTAGCCCTTTATCATTTTCATTTGTTTATTTTTCTTGCTGATTCTTGGAATTGAACTCAGGGCCTGGGTGCTGTTTGTAGGCTTTCTTTGCTTAAGGATAGCAACAATCTATAGGTTGATCCACAGCCCCATTCTGGCTTTTTGTGGTTCTTAATGGAGATCAGGGTCTCACAACTTTCTTTCCTAGGCTGGCTCTGAACTGTGATCTTCAAATCTCAGCCTCCTGAGTAGCTAGGATAACAGAGATGAGCCATCAACACGTACCTGACACCACTTCATGTCTTCATTGAATACTTTTTAAAATTTGTATTGCAAAGCTGATATACAGAGGGATTACAGTTGCATATGTAAAGTAGAAAGTACATTTCTTATTTAACTTGTTATCCCCTCCCTCATTTTTCTCCCACATTCCCTCCACCCAAGTTGTACAGTTAATTTCCAATATATTGCTTATGAGTATTGCTGTTGCATTGGTTTGAATAATTTAATTAATTTACATTTCAGAGCAAGGACTTCTTTTAATTATCATTTTCTTTGCTTTATATAGCCCAAGCTGACCTGAAAATTGCAGTTCTCCTACCTCAGCCTCCAATGTATTGGAATTACAGGCATGAACCACCATACCTGACAGATTTTTCATTATCTTTCACAGAATTCTATGTGGTTTTCCTATACTGTTACAATGACACTTATATAACATACAGAAACTCATTTTTACAATATTGAACTATTTTTGGCTAGTAATGATTTAACTTTCATCACTTTCACAAATTTCACCATTTTTCCCTGTTCTCTGAAGTTTGGTTTTTGATTATTCATAATATTTATTTTGTTTTATTTTATTCCATTTAGAGTATATTAATTTTGATTGCTAACTAATTCTGAGGACACTATTTTTTATTGTTTCTTAGAGTTATTTTCTTAATTATTTTCCAATCCCTTACTGTCTCTCTTCTCCCTTTAGTGTGTATATATATATATATATATATATATATTTCTCCACAATTATTTTAGGCTAATTTAGTTGTTTTTAATCTTTTATTTTTTCAGATTTGCGTGGAATGTCTTAAAGTTTTGTAGTCTTTTCTTTTCTTTTCTCTAGTTTGTTGTTGTATTCCTCTACTGGAGTATTTTCAGTCAGTTGTATTTTACAACACAATGATTTCTGTTTAGTACATTTTGCAATATTGTCTCTTGGCTGAAATTCTCAGATACATCTTCTAATCCTCTCTGTGTGTGTTTTGTTGTTGTTGTTGTTGTTGTTTTAGGTTTTTTTGTTTTTTGATAATGGGGCTTTAACTCTGAGCCTGGTGTTGTCCCTGAGCTCTTCAGCTCCAGACAAGCTCTCTACCACTTGAGCCACAAAATCACTTTTGGGTTTCTGGTGGTTAATTGGAGATAAAAGCCTCATGGGCTTTCCTGCCTGGGCTGGCTTTGAACCACGATTCTCAGATCTCAGTTTCCTGAGTAGCTAAGATTTTAGGCATGAGCCATTGGGAGTTTGGCCTTAATCCTCTATTTTTGTTTGTATCAATACAATTAAGTTTTAGTATTCCCTGTTGCAGTAATACATATAAGCACAAACATATCCACTATTGTATGTGTGGGTGAAGATTCCAATGGTATAACTCCTTTGAATAATTAGAGTTTAACAAAATGAATACCAGGAAACTGGAACTTGTGGTATCAAGAAGGTTTTCAAAGGGAGGGAGTAGATGGATGGAGAGAGAAAGGGTGGGCAAAAAGTCATAATATTCAAGGCCTATATTTGAAAAGAAACTAGGAAATTTGAGATGGGTGACATTAGGAGAGTTTAGGGAGAATTACAAATGGGATCACATTGATCAAGATGCTTTGTCCTTATGAACAAAATTGTTGAAATGAAACTCCACTCTACAAGTATTCATAGATAATTTTTAAAAATCAATTAATTTATAAGAAATTCCCTCTCAGGTAAGTTCTAGAGATTTATTTTGATATTTTATTGGAATATTATTTCCTATTTATTTATTTTCTCTTATTCTTTGGCTGATTTCTAGTGAACAAGAGTGCTACCTCTCCTATTCTTGCAAGACTGCTCTTGTGTCAGAGATATTTTTTTCTAATAAACCTGAACATAAATTATAGGTACTTCTAAATTTTTGTGCTGAGACAAACTTTTGTGCTAAGCAGCAACCAGGAGTTACAGAATTTCAAGCTATGATAGAATGCAGCCCTGGTGGATGCCATTGAGAACAATGGAGCACTATATGTGTGCTCCCTTCCCTTGTTTTCTAGTAGAGACAAAGGCATGTGCATTTACTTTCTCTTGATTTAACAGTTGATGTTGAACCTGGGAAGAAGGCTACTAAATTTTTGTAGGACTACAAGTCACTGTTTTGTCTAGGAGTACAGAGTTCCAATGTCCTCCCTAGCTCAGTGATTCAGGAGCCCATCATTCAGGTGAAGCACACTGCTCAATTCATGCATACAGAGACTTTAGAGATATGGATCCTTTGCTCAAGCAGGCCAGGAGAGACAATACAGAGATGACACACTATTTTGTTTGAGCAAGGAGAAGACTCAAAATCTCTTTACAATAGAAACCTGCTGGTCTGGGATAACTGTAAACCAATGAAGAAGACACAGCAAGGTCCTCCTTTTCCTCTCAGTTTTGAGGAAGTCTCATTCTCCTGCAAAGGAAAGACTATAACAAATAATGTTAGGCACCACCTAGGGAAGAAGGCAAAAGAGAATGCTGCCATCTTGTTGCTACAAACAGATATTTCTAACCCCTTTTCACAGGATGATAGCAAGGCTGGAATTATGGCTATAGCAAGCTGGGAAAGTAAGTACAGGAAATATTGCTTTTCCTGTTTAGGAAGTTTATTCTCTGTATGTTATGTTGACCTGTAGTTATTAGATTGGTAATGATCGTGGCTACAGAGAGTTGCCGAAAACCATTGCAAACAAACCCATCCAAAGGGAAAGTGGTAATTTGGTTTGATCCCAGAGGTAAAAGCTGCTGGTTGTGCTACTGAAATATTCTCACATTATGCTTGGGAGTATCCTCTCACAGCCTTTCTTCAAGTCCAGTGGTTTAAAGGACAAGTCTTTAGGAAAGAATTGCCAATTATATATCTATCTTTGTGAACAAGTTGCGGGTTGAGATTCTCCCCTTCTCAGAATGTAAGGTGTTGCTGTTTTTCTTAAACTAAGAGCCTTCAATTCTTACTTGGCTTTGTTGCTTAGTCTGCCATTCGATCTACAACTCCAGTACATTTTCTTCTTAATTGGACATAGAGTCTTAGAATTTTTTCCCCTAGTGGGCTTCAATGTATGATCCTCCAGGACTCAGCTTTCACAACAGCTAGGATTTTAGGTGAGAGGTATATATATATATATCTTGCCTTAAAGATGCTATTCTTAATGTAGTGTCAGTTCATAAGGGTATTTCTGAATTTTCTATTCACTAGATGCAGGTGTTTTCTCAGGTGTACAGGCATCTTTCATGTAGATTTTTGCTCTCTCTAGAGAGAATCAATCTACATGCAGGGGTTCACTCAATGTCTCTGTGGCAAAAGTGATACTCAGGGATCCCCTATTCCACTGCCTACTGATAGCGCTCTCTGCTTTTGTTTTTATATCTTAGAATAAAATATGCATATAAATTAGTAAATGATGACTGAGTTTCAGAAAAAAATAGGATCATTTCATTGACACATTATCTGTGATATTACGTCACTAATTTATGTTTATATTTCAATTGTGTGGTAGATATTCTCCTATGATACATATGTATTGCATCGCAACACAATTTTTATTTCTTCCCTCAGGAGATATTTTAAACTGAGAAGGTGCTTTTACATTTGGCTGAAAAGAGATAATTAAAACTTATGTTAGACAAGAAATATGGTAAGGATAATTCTGTTGCCTACTTTCCCAAATTATCACTTCTTTTCTCCTTGAATCAATCTTAGAATCTTTTAATCTAATTAATCCTTTACCGAGTGTAATACCACAGGACAATATTTTGTGTAGCTGCCTATGTTCTTGGTTTTAATTAGGGATTTGCAAACAGATTTAGATAAGATTATTTGCAACTGACCCATGCCTATTCTAGATTTAAAATAAAATACATTTTAGGTACTGTAAATGTCTTATGTTAATCCATGCTTGCGTACATAGTGTATCTATGTTTAGTTATGTGTTTCTGCATAATTAACTGTTCTTTGCAATTTCCTAGAAGTACTGTTAGATTTTCAATATGCTGTATACAAGTCTATGTCAGGTAGTAGAGAATACCTTTGACAGTAGAAAGATGAAGCTACTTTCTCCATCTGGAGTTCATTTCCTTAAAGCATAAAATGTTGGTGTTCTCTTGGTCCCTCTTCAACTGTAGCATCTTATAATTCTTAAGTGAAGTAAGCCAGGCCCAAAGAAACATAGGTGTCATGGTTTCCCTTATTTGCAATAACTAGTATATGTCTGGGACAAGTAGAAAATGTCAAAAGCTATGCATATATGACCAGATAAGGTGAAGTTAAGCAAAATAAACCCCAAGATATGGACACAAATAGATTTTTTTCTTGCTTGCTTTGTTTTTAAAGTATTTATAAGGTACAATGTGATTGTTTTGGTTGCTTTGTATATTTCTCCCCTACAGTATAACTCCTGTTTTCATTGTATTTGATGTTGGTATAATTTGGGGAGGGGAAAGGAAAAAACAAAACATTTGAATAGGTTGACCCATTGTAGCAATGAGATTTACAAGACACTATGTTGAAAAACATGCGTTACAATTTAGGCAGGGTGGGGGGAGTGTAGTGGTGGAGGTGGGAGGGAAGGAATGGTAGTAGGGGAAAAACAAAGGAGGAGGCAACAATGTGTGATAAAAAAATGTACTCATTACTTTGCTCATGTAACTGTAACCCCTCTGTACAGTATTTTTACAATAAAAAACTTATAAAATATAAAAAAACGATAGTCATATATATTCAGAAAGAAAATCATTGTTACATCTTTCCTATATCTGGATTTGAATTGCATACTTTATCATGGACTTTTGCATTTCTAGATATTAGCTCCAGAAGATGCTCCTACCAGTTGGGACTGTTGAGGACTAGACACAAAAGATTAGGACACTATATTAAGGTTCTTTGGGAAAAGATAGGTTGTATTTTTTTAAATGTGTATACATATGCACATATATTCATCTATCAACATCAGGCTTCTATCCACAAATTCAATTATCCATGGATTGAGATTATATAAAACAAATTTTCTTCACTCTGATCATATAGAGACTTTGTTCCTTGACATTCTTCCCTAAATATTATTGAATGGTAACTGTTCACATAGCCATTGAACAACACTAACTATCATAAATCATCTACAGATAGTTTAATGTATAAGGAAAAATAAGAAGAATATGTATAAATGTGATGTCACATGTCCAGCTATTGTTTTCAGAAAGGAACTAAGAAAGAACCCATTCACAGACATTAAGGATGACTATATGTAATCTATGAATAATGATGATTAATAATTGCTTTCTATTTATATGTGAATTGATACATAATATATAAGGACTCGAAAATCAACAAAAGTTTATGATAATCGAGTAGGTAACTTAGGGGAGTAAAAGGGGCAAAACCAGATGTCACAGCCACAATAGATCATTGTTCCATTTAACACCAAGTGAAATGAAGTAAGCTGAGATAAAACTCTCTGGGAAGGGGAAACAAAGAAGAGGCCCAACAATGCTGGATAAGAAATGTACTTGTTATCTTGCCCATGTAATTGTAACTCCTCTGTACGGTATTCTCACAATTAAAACAAAAACTCTCTGGGCATTGAGGAGGAACAGAGTGTCAGAGAAGACCTCAGGAATCTGCCATGTTCTTCTGTTCCATGACATGCACTAATCATAGAAGACTTGCCACACAAAAGCATGTGGCTTATTCCTTTTACTTCTGCCAAATCAGTATTTATAAAGACGATTGTTCCAGGGTTCAACCCAACATTGTTTTTGCCAGTTTAACTATCCAAGATTTCCTTTCAAGGATCAGACCAAACAAATAATTTACAAGGGGACAAAGACAATTTGAAAACAGTATGAGAATAAAACAGCTACTCAGTACAGAAAGAGTATCTTATTTTTGTTTTGTTTGTTTTACAAACTGGGGCTTGGAATCAAGGGTTTGTTTGCTAGGCATTCACTCAACTACTTGAACCATGTTTCCTGCCACCTTTTTGCTATTTTAAGCTACTTTCAGGTAGGGTGTTACATTTTTCCCAGGAGTCCTCCTGCCTAATAGCTCCTGAATAACTGGGGTTACAGGTGCACTACCATCTCTGGCTTACTCATTGAGACTGAGCATGGAGTCTGAAGTTGAACTTCTCTTCTCCTGAAGAGAAGTGGGGAGTAGTGGGTAGTACAGAGCAATGCCCAGCCTAAGTTATTTTGTTAAATAAAGATAGCATGCCTTCACATACGCAAATAAAAGTAGTAAGAACTAAAAATTAGAGCAGGCACATTGCTCAATGTAGCAAGCCTAAGGCTCTGAGTTCAAACAGTACTACAGTACCAGAAATACTACTACTACTACTAATAATAATGATAACTAATAAAAAGTAAACTAATCCTAAATAAGATGGATCAGCTCAAGGTTAGGAAAACTCAAGAGTCCAATGAGGCTGAACAAAGCCACAGCAACAGCAGAATTCAAACTAAGTATATGCAATCATTCACTTAAACCAGATGTTAGCCAACCACCAGGATCTCACAACTGTCATCTCAGCTACTTGGAAGGTTGAGATTGTAAAGATAATGTGTAGAGGCCCAAATTTAAATCCAAAGGATTTAACTCTGAAGTCAGTTTCATGGGGTGACAAGTTCAAAATCTCTTTGCTTCAGTGAATTTTTAGTCAAGCCATCAATTGTGTCTATAAGAATACGTGTATTGCCAGTCATGAGTGGCTCATGCCTATAATCCTAGCTACTCAGGAGGCTGAGTATAATGGTTAGAAACCAGCCTGGGTAGAAAAGTCTGTGAGATACTTATGTTTAATTAAAAACCAAAAAACCTGGAAGTGAAGCTGTGGCACAAATGGCTACTCAGGACAGTGCCCAGGACCTGAATTCAGACCCTAGAAATGGCATAAAAATGGAATAATAATAATAATAATAATGGTAACAATTCAAGAAACTGCATAGTCATGAAGCAGAGACTTGATGTGATTACAACTAGTTCTTTTCATGATAGGCTCAGCTGAGGAATTTGAATAAATGTGAATTCTGTAATCTTCATATTTGATTTGACTCTCTTGATCACTTGCTATTATGCTACATTTTTCATGAAAATAAGATAAAATGAAGGATTTAAGTTCAGGTTTTCTCAGTGTGATGGAGGCCTTCTGCAGGAGTCCTCAAATCATCAGACCACATGAGTTTCAAACTCTGACTAAAATCCACCAAAGGCTTTTGAGTTCCCCTTGGCTTAGTTTTCAGCAGGATTACCTGTTTTCATTCTTTAATCCCAAAAATACTTTCAAGAGTATAAATTTGTGAACAGACAACTAAGTTATTTCTTCTGGATACAAATATTTTGTTTCTAAGCCAGGTGCCAATGGCTCACTCCTAGAACCCTAGCTACTCAGGAGGCTGAGATCTGAGGACTATAGTTTGAAGCCAGCCTGGGCAGGAAAGTCCGTGAGACTCTAATCTCCAATAAGCTACTCAGGAAAACGCTGGAAGTGGTGCTGTGGTTCAAGTGGTAGAGCACTAGCCTTGAGCACAAAGAGGGTCAGGGACAGCACCTAGGCCCTGAGTTTAAGCACTGGTTAAATATATATATATATATATATATATATATATATATATATATATATATATATATATATGTAGAGAGAGAGAGTGTGTGTGTGTTTCTATATATGTTAGAAGTTGAGATCTATTCCCATTTACTCAGGGGAATTACACTAGTTTGAAATAGAAGAAATGATTCTCATATGACTTAAGTTTGATAGAGTTTCAGCAAGATTAAAAGTGAATGACAATATAAGGATTATAGAATTCTACAGACATATTGAGCTTTCTTAGGATGGGGTTAAGTTCTTTTCAGTGCTGTGAAATACTCTTACTTAATTTCAAGAAACCACAGCTGTTCCTTAATGGTCAACATGGAAGTCTTTACAAGCAGTCCCCAATTTACTCATCAGCCAACTATAAAAGTCAAATAGTTAATTTCATGTGTCATCTTTATTAGGTTAAAGGAAACCTAGAATTCTCCATCATCAGAGTTATGATAACTACATGGTGTATATGCCACCTAATCTACAGAATTATTTTATGATAGCTTGAGTTAAGAAAAATAGCATTAAGAAAAACAGAAGATACTAATAAAAAGAAGAAGGAAAAGGAGGAGAAGTAAGAGGTGGAAGAAGAGGTAAAGAGGAAAAGGAGGATGCTCCCCCATCTCATAATATTTTAAAGTTAAATAAAATATATTTACATTCCCATAAAAATTCTGGAAATGATATTTATATTAGTTTCACTTTCTTAAAGATGAAGAAACTAGACTAAAAATTTTTGCTCAGTTGTACAGTTAGGAAGGATCAGAAATAGAATTCCAAAGTTAAACTCTTGGCTTTTTACTCATCTCCAAATATTCTTAGTGTTCTACTCTGTAAAAAGAAATAAATCATTGTTAAGCAAATATTTATCTGATAGTTAAAAGATGCAATTTAGAAAAAATTTTGAAAGTTATAAAACTTTAGGAAAAAATCAAAATGAACCCCAAAATACAGACACAAGAGATATTATCTTTCTTGCTATTCTTTTTAATGTACTTACAATGTATTATGTGATTTTTTTCTTTTGAAAGTTCTTCCCCTATAGTATAACCCCTGTTTTCACTGTATTTGATTCCAGTGCTCTGCATCTTTTTTCTTAATATATATTTTTATAGTGAAAATACTGTACAGAGGGGTTATAGTTACATGAGGAAGGTAAAGAGTACATTTCCTATTGAGCATTGTTGCATCCTCCTTTTGTATTTTCCCTATCGTTCCTTCCCTCCCCCCTCTCCCCAAATCCTCCCATCCCATCCCTCCTCCACCCCTCCTCCCCCCTGCCCCCCCAAAATTGTAAAGTTCATTTTCAACATAACTGTCTTGTACATATCATTATTACAATAGGTCATCCTGAATCTATTTCAACATTTTGTTATATCAATTCCCCTCCCAAAATTAGAAAAAAGTATATACATGATGCAGGACACTTGAATCAAATACAGTGACAAAAGGGATTATACCATGGGGGAAGATCTTTTTTTTATTATTGTGAAAATACCACATAGAGAGGTTACAATTACATGGGCAAGATAATGAGTACATTTCTTATCAAGCATTGTTCCCTCCTCCTTTATTTCCCCTTCCCACCCCTTCCCATCTCCCTTTCCCCCCTTACCCCCCTCCTGTGAAAGTTGTAATGTTCAGGAAGATCTTGTATATACATTTTTCTAAATAGGGGAGGGGAAGGGAAATAACAAAATGCTAAAACAAGGATACAGGTTCACCCATTGTAACAATGAGATGTACAAGACACTATGTTGAAAATGAGCTTTGGGGTGGGGAAGGAGGAGTTGGGGAAGTGGTGATGGAAGGGAGGGAGGGGTAAAAACAAAGAAGGGGTAACAATGCTTGATAGGAAATGTACTCATTACCTTACTCATGTAACTGTAACCCATCCATCCGTACAGCATCTTTAATATATATATATATATAAGAACCACATCTATTATCTCCATGGTTAGTAGCAATGTCACACTTCACTGTTACCCTCACCATCAACATCATGAACACCTATCATCACTACTAACATCACCACTATCATCCCTGTCCCTATGACTAATTTTATCACCATGTGCACAGTCTCTTTCATTAGGATGACTATCATCATCATCGTGATCATTAATGGAATCATCACACAATCCCTGACATCAATACTATGACTACCATCACTGGCATCATCACCATGGCTACTATTATGAAGGCTACAACGCCTGCATGTTTAGTCCTGTGCTCCAAGTGGCTCCTGTTAGCTAACTAGTTGTGATACTGTAAGCAACAATTCTCTTTTGTAACAGCATTGCATAGGGCTAAGCAGAGCCAATGGATCATTGCTTAGGAGGCTGCAAACAAATGTTCCAGGCTTTCCTTGGAGAAGAAAAGAAAAAAATAGACAACGAACAGAAGGGTACCTAGAAACATTTCTTCCACTCTCATGAAATCAGTATCTATAATACAATGAAGCTGATTCTATTTAGAATATACTGGAGAAATGGACTGAGATGTAAATTACTAAGCAAAGTAGACTACAATAGATGGCAGATGGTGTGCTTTGGCTTCTCTCCAACCGGGTCTTGCTCTGGCATAGATATGATTGGATAAAACTTAGGACTTAACAGGTATCAAACACAAAGTCAAAATTTGTGAGTCTTGTCATATCAACAATTCAAACTTGTAAATTAGACAGGCATTATGGTCCCCATTTTGCATTCCAAAAAGTAAAATTTAGGAAAATTATTACCCAACACAAATCAACTAATGAGTCACAACTATGATTTTCATGCATATAGAGTAATGTTCTTCCCCCTCCTTCATCCAGAACTTTAGTGATGTAGGTCCATGTATATTTATGAGAACTGGGAATTAGGTCAGACTTTTTTTTTCTGTTGTTGTTGTGTGTGTGTGTGTGTGTGTGTGTGTGTGTGTGTGTGTAAGTGCTGGTTCTGGCGCTTGAACGCAGGGCCTAGCTGTTGTCCCTGACCATTTTGCTCAATGCTAAAGCTCTACCACTTGAGAGACAGTTCCATTTCTGCTTTTTCTGATGCTTGATTAGAGATATGACTTCCAAAATGTCCTGCCTACCCTGGCTACAAATCATGTCCTCAGATCTCAGCTAGGATTACATCCATAGATCCTTAGTCATTACATTGTTTTAAGATTTAAAATGTCTTTGCTCCACTCACTCATAGTTTCGTATTATAGGCAATAAACTTTGGGACATTACTTTCATTAACTTCCTGAACAACTGTCAATTTTGTGTTGTATGGGTAGCTTTCAGTCCCATCCTGGAAAAGATACTTTCTGAAGATTTCCTGAACTTAATCCAATATATTTGAAATCCAGGGCTTTATTCATTATTGTGCACAGATAGATAAATTAATTAGTTGACCTATTGGAGTTCTTTTAGACAGTGTCATTAATTGTTCTAATTATGTGGGTTTTCCTAACCATCTTTTACAACCTATATTGATTCTAATTACTGTTCCTTATGCTACTATTATCTAATGTCTTGGTAAAGGTAATTGCATGATAATTTATCTTAAAATTTCTCTATTTACCCAAAGCAAGACTTTTACAAGTGAGTCATCTTTCTTTTAATTAGCTGTCACCTTTTGCATAATGCTGGTAGAAAAAATAAACAGTGAGTAAGCAGATGTGGGTAGCAGTAGAAGCAATTTAATCTAAGGGTAAGGAATTCCCAGCTGCTACCAACATTCCTTCAGGATGATGTCTTCACAGAAATGTTCTTCTTTCTGTGGTTATCAGCATTTCCTCAGTCTCTTTTTAAAAACTGCTTCTTTTGCCAAGATTCCAAAAGATCCTTACTTCCCTTCAGTTAGAGCACACATTATCCCTTAACTAGTCCTTTGATATGTCTCTATTTCATAGAATTACAGTAGGAGCAAGCTGGGAGTTTCAATCTTGTACATTTTTCTGCAGAAAAGAAGAGAATGGATGCGTGGCTGAAATGATGTGGTGTTCCTTTTTCCTGTATTAGCCACACATATTTAGATGTCAATATTGCCCAGGCAGCAGAAGATAAGAGAGGAAAAAATTCACATATGCCCTGGAAAATGATGTGGAAGACAGTAAAAACATTATCTAGGTACTAGAAACCAAAACCATTACAATTAGTTCTTTCATGAACACAGAGGTCAGTTGGGATCTGACTTATACTAGCCATCTCTTTATGAAGGCTTAGGAAGCCATGAACCCAAATTTCCAAAATTATCCTTTCTGTTCACCAAAAGATATTGTCACAATAACTAGGAAGAAAAGGGGAAGAGAAAGACATGTAATTGCAAATTACTTCATGTAGGTGGTATTACTTAATTTGCAAGTTGGCTTTATTAATTAAACATCAATTGTTACAACTCTAAGCAAAAAGAAAAGAAAGAAAGAAAAGAAATTAAAAAAATATCCAGAAGCTAAGCAATTTTCCCAAAGCCATCACTTAGGGATTGCTCAAGTAGACACTTTACTCTCTCCATAGAATTCTTTCCTCTATCAATGATTTCTAGCTTTTTGTTTTTCCTGGTTAAATGAAGGATTTAAGTTGAAATTTAGCATGGGAATTTCCAAGTCAGATTTGAGAAAGCAATGTTGTTTAAAAATAACCATGCTTATTAAATGTCTATTGATCAAAATATATTGTATCCATAAACTTCTTTGATAGATGGCAACTCCTTTGTGAAATACTTAAAGATAATAGTAAAACATACTGTGATACCACATTTGTTATCTCAATAGAAGTAAAAGAAAGAAATTAATAAAAATAGCAGATGGGGAGCAAGTGGGAGAGGTGGGAGAGGGAAGCTAGAGTAAGAGAAAAACAAAGGAGGGTGTAATAATGCTCCACAAGAAATGTACTCATTACCTTACTTATGTAACTGTTACCTCTCTGAACAGCATCTTTATTTTTTTTTATTGTGAAAATACTGTATAGAAGGGTTACAATTACATGGGCAAGATAATGAGTACATTTCTTATCAAGCATTGTAGCCTCCTCCTTTATTTACCCTTCCCATCCCTTCCCAGCCTCCCCCCCCACGCCCCCACCCAACCTCCCCCCCCCCCCCCACCAAAGTTGTAAAGTTCGTTTTCGACCTGACAACTTGTACTTCTCATTGTTGCCACAGGTCCACCTGTATCTTTATTTAAACGACTTGTTTTTTCCCCTTCCCCTCCACAAATTATACCAACATCAAATACAGTGAAAGCAGGGGTTATACTGTGGGGGAGGGACATGCAAAGCAACAAAGAAATAATCTTATAAATGCATAGCAACAAATGCATGAAAGAAAAAAACATTTAAATACATATCTTAGGTGAACAGCATCTTTATAATAAAATAAAGTTTATAAAAGAAAAAATAGCAGACATATATATATATATATATATATATATATATATATATAAATGTCTAAATGTATAAGTGGACAAAACCGTAATCCTTTCTGAAAATTAAAGGATATTTGTTGAAATCTCTCGCCCATACCACATGTTCTGTAAGCTTATGAAAAATTTTTTGTAGCCCAGCATTTACAGTAGTCTAGTAATGTATATCAACTTGGGACGATTAGTCAGATACTTTTAATTTATTAGGAGATAGCCCCTATTCAGTAGGTACTTTTGAACTACTCTAAAGACTGACTCTCTAGGAGCCTTTATTGCAATGACCTGTGGTTATTTATATATAATCCAACTCTCTACCTCAAATAAATACTTAGTCTGTGTGAGGCTGGGGGGTGGAGTGAAAATGGAGAATGGAGTGAGCAGCTGGCCTTTTTTCCCATCTTCTCCAGAAATAATGGACAGAATGAGAAGGAGCAGTATGCCTACAATTAAGATTAGAAATGGCAGCTTTCCCCTCTGGTTTATTTGGAGGAGGAAATAAAACGTGCCAAGTGCCCCATAGAGCTTCTCAATATGAAGTCTTGATTCAAATACTTACTGCCTGCTGCTATTCGAATTTCCATTTAAAAATAATTATCAAAACCATATGGGTTAAAAGGGTTGGGGAGAAGTCTCAAAATGGAAATATGTTAATTGTAATCACTTTGGCCTTTTGCATTTGACTACAGTACCCTCAAGCCAAGAACTCTCCACCTCCTTGTGCCTTTGGCAGAATGAGTTCTCAGGTTGCCATCCCTACTAGGTCATGGACCCCTCCTTACCCTTTGACTGAAGCAGCTGAGTACAGGGAGCATAGTTTTCTTGGTCCTAGTGTTTATCCACTCATTTCTCCCAATCACTTGTAGAGTTCTTTCCTCACTAGCAGGTGAAATTATATTTGATTTCCATGTGTGGCCAATGTATCCTGTGTTCATGTCAGTGGAATAAATCTATTGCTTCAGAAGTCTACATTGCCACCTGCTCTGTCCAAGTATAAGTTCACTATAGTAAAAATGTCAACACCATAAATTCCTGTTGAAGTTTAATTGCCATTGAGATAATAATAAGAGTTGGACCTTTGAGAAATGATTAAATTCTGAAGGCAAAGCCATTATGAATGGACCATTACTGTAGTGATGTGCTTTGGACACCAAGAATCCATTTGACTCAATGTTCTCTCTAGCTCCAAGTTCTCATTGGTTTTCTGTCATGTCACTTCTAAGAGGCTCTTCCTCAAATGTTGATCTGGCTATCTAGAACTGTGAGCAAAATAGATTTCTGTTCATCATGTTTTTCAGTCTATGGTGCTCTGTTACAGCACTAGAAAACAGACAATGTCAGAGATAGTCAGAGCCTTCTCAATGCTACCTGACATCCTCTACAAATGAGTACTGAATGACTAGAAGCTAATTGGAATTTTATTTCAGCCAGAGTACTAGGTTGTACAATAATCAAGTTGATTTCCAAACTAAATAATAAGGATTTATTATGAATCTTTAAACCTACTGGTCAAAAATCATGTAAAAAGGCCATGAAAATTTATAAACGCTCATTAAGCCTGATCCTAACTAGACTCATTTATGCCATGAGAGAAGTTTACATGATGAATATAAAACGATGCTGGAATATCTTGAGTGGAAAGACAATAATATTGAGAGCAAGGTGGCTGCTTGTTTCCTAATAGTATTAGCCTATCTAGGTTTCAGCAATGAGAAGGTATAATATTTTCTATGACAAAGATTATTTTGGAAAACTTTATACCTGTAGTGTTTGAAATACTAATGGTCACATCAACTCCTATATGTAAGTCAAGTTTCCCATGTTGTCACCAGTAGCTATATGAAAGATAAGTATATGAAATATGGCTAGTCCAAACTAAAGTATATTGTAAGCATGGCATACTAGATTTTTTTTTGTTGGTCGTGGAGCTTGAACTCTGGGCCTGGGTGCTGTCTCTGAGCTCTTCAGCTCCTGGCGAGCACTCTACCACTTGAGCCATAGTACCACTTCCTATATTTTTTTAAACCTTAGTTTCAACATACCAAACTAATGAAAGAGATCTCATTTTTCTTAAGTTATAGCAATTAGGGCATATTAAGCTAAATAAAATATCACTTGTTTACTTTTGTAAATGAGTATTATGAAAATTTAATTACATGTAAGATATTATTACATTATGTTGAATGGCTCACATTTATGCATAGTGTACTTCCTTTGAGCAGAGCAGGTAAAGCAAGTCTACAGGGATAAAGTATATAGCTTTATGCCTTGAACCTTGGGTACCAAGATAAAAGAGTAGCACTATTTAATTTTATTAATTCATCTTTGTTTGTAATCATCCATCAAATACTGTGCTAAGTATTGGTGCTATATGCTTAACTAGACAGTCATGGTCGAAAGAAGTAAAGAAGACATATATTAAACACTTAATCATTAAGTCAGAGTATATAGTTTCAAACAAATGTGTGTGTGTGTGAGAGAGAGACAGAGAGAGAGAGAGAGAGAGAGAGAGAGAGAGAGCTGATTATGAGGCTTGAACTCAGGGCCTAAATTTTGTCTATGACATTTTGTTCTCAAGGCTAGCATTCTATTATTTGAGCCATAGTGCCACGTTCAGCTTTTTAACATTTTCTTTATTTAATACTATTACTAATACTAATAATATTTATTCCACTGTTTTTTCTACTTTTATCATTATATTTAGCCATTATTTTTTAGAAAAACAAAACAACTATCCATTTTGAAATACTTCGTACGGGTGGCACATGTATGTAATCCTAGATATTTAGAAGGCTGAAATCAGAGAATTTTTGGTTGCAGGTCAACCAGACCAGGAAAACCTGCCATAATGGCTCTGTCTCAATGGAAGATATGTCAACTTGGTGGTAGCTGCTTGTGACTCCAGAAATGGCAGCAAGCATGAATTAAGAGAATCTTGACTTAGGGAGAATCAGGTAGAAAGAGAGCCACTGAACAAAAGGCTTGAGGCATGGCTCAACTAATTGAATGCCAATATAGTAAGTACGTAGCCCTGAGTTTAAATCCTAGCACCACCAAAAAATACATTTGGAGTATTATAGAAATATTAGATATTTAACCACTGTGGAATTTGGCAAGGTAGCAAATGATACTGGAAAGGACCCCAGATAGATCTCAGAATTCTCAACTGTAGGTATAATTTCGATGTGACTGGCATTTTGAACAAGTATTTCAGCTTAATAACCTCATCTCTAGTACAAGGGAGTCGACCTTCATATTTTCTCTGTGATTGGAGAAGCTTAGTATAGTCATCCATAAAACAACTTTGTAGGTGATATACTACCTTCACAGTTTCAGTTTAGGTCATGATTCCCTAATGAATCCCCAAAATGAACTCAGTTTACTTGAAGCAACAATTTCCATTGAGAAATTATGTCATTGAAAGAGAGAAGTTCTTTTTTTTAATTTTTTTATTGTGAAAATACTGTACAGAGGGGTTACAATTACATGGGCCAGGTAATGAGTACATTTCTTATCAAGCATTGTAGTCTCCTCCTTTGTTTCCCCTTCCCATCCTCCCCTGCCCCCCCACCTAATCTTCCCCGGCCCCCCACCAAAGTTGTAAATTTCGTTTTAGATATAACGACTTGTACTTCTCATTGTTGCAATGGGTCCACCTGTATCCCTATTTAAACGACTTGTTTTTCCCCTTCCCTTCCACAAATTATACCGACATCAAATACAGTGAAAGCAGGGGTTATACTGTGGAGGAGGGACATACAAAGCAACAAAGAAATAATCTTATAAATGTGTTTGAAACAATCGCATGAAAGAAAAAAAAACATTTGAATACTTACCTTAAGGTTCATTTCCCTAACATCACCTTATCTGACCTTTTCTGCTTGACTCAGACATATACTAGTTATTGAAAATAAGGGAAACGATGGTACCTATGTTTCTTTGGGCCTGGCTTACTTCACTTAATTGTGGAGGAGGCCCAAAATGATCTTGATCAAATTCTTATTTTGCAATAATGGTGTTCAGACTCAGGTGCCTTGCTGGGCAGGTTCTGTGTATAATCAATTCAAACAATTTCACTGCATTATGTCATCTCCAGAATGACAAGAATGATATATAGTACTCAACCACAGGATTATTGTGGAAGAAAAATCAGAAAGCAGATATGAAATTTCCTAGTATATTGCATAGATTACAAGAGACATTTATAAGTTATTTTCAGGCATCTATTCATTCAATTTGTCTAAGATTCTATAAGTTCCTCATTTCCCAATATCTTTCTATATTGGCCTATGAATAACAGGACAAATATGAAAGCTTTTTGCTGCCTTTTCCTGGAACTCTAATGAGAACTTATCAATAACAAATATGAACTGTGTGACACTTTTTATACCATCAACATAATTGCTATATTTCTCTCTGAAGCTGAACTCCATTGGTCTGAATGTTTGTTTTAATGTAATGTTGAGAGATACATCAGTTTCCCTACATTGACTAATTGCCATTTCCAGCAACACATCCCGAGAAAAATGTTTTCACAATATTCAGTAAGCATACACTGATTTCTCCTTCTGAACTTCCTTGTAAACAACTTATCAAGCCTTCCAAATTCAGACTGTCATTAATAGAGTAGAAACAGGGTAACATTTTTTAACTGCTGATGTAGGATAAACACCAAACATAAACAGATTTGTCTTTCTCTATACTGACAAATGTACAGTAGGTCTACAAACATGATGCACATTATATTGTTACAAAAATGATCAGAGTGCATGCTAGTTTTTCCTGAATTCAGTAAATGAGCTTCAATTACAGGTATTACTACCCATGGTAAGCCTATAAAAATGGCTTAGAATTCAGCTTCATTGACAGGACCCAAATAAATGTGTTCAAAAGGATCTCAATTGTGTCCTTCTTTTATTTAGTTTTTTTTTATATTGTACTGTTTATTTGTTTAAAAAAAAACTTTAGTGATCTCAGGTTTCAAGAGTGCAAACTGTCATTAACACTTTTTTTTATTTTCTTCTTGTTATTTTATTTCCTATTTTCTGCTATGACTAAACAACTATGATACATAATACAAACCTATTTCCATGTTTGTATTACAGTTGCCATTTCCATATCATTCAATAAATCAAGAGATTTAGATTCATAGGACTCTTTTGGAGTCCAATAGCTATTTGTTGGCATGGCTCCCTACAGGGCCTCTTTAAAAGTACCTGTTTCAACCTACTATCCAAGCATCTAGCATAGTTTCTAATTCATAGTACCTGTTCATTAAATATTGGTTAAACTGAAGAGAAAAGGCATCTAACTTACCTAAGTATCTTTATCTTCTCCCTCTTTCAAATCAAACTGGATCATTCTGCAGATTAATTTTCTAAAAGTACAGCTCTAGTCATGGTGGACTTAAACAAGGTAAAAAGATACAAACTATTTAAAATATACTGTGGTCCAGGGTTATTCTCAATAACTCTATAGCAAATGCCTATTTCCATTTTCTCTGATAAGAAAACTGAGGCACAATATGTCTGAGTCAAGCAGAAAAGGTCAGATAAGTTGATGTTAGGAAAATGAACCCTAAGATAAGTATTCAAATGTTATTTTTTCTTTCATGTGATTGTTTCTAACACATTTATAAGATTATTTCTTTATTGCTTTGTATGTCCCTCCCCCACAGTATAACCCCTGCTTTCACTGTATTTGATGTCTGTATAATTTGTGGAGGGGAAGGGGAAAAACAAATCGTTTAACTAGGGATACAGGTGGACCCATTGCAACAATGAGATGTACAAGTCGTTATGATGGGGGCGGGGGATGGGAAGGGGAAACAAAGGAGGAGGCTACAATGCTTGATAAGAAATCTACTCATTATCTTGTACATGTAATTATAACCCCTCTGTACAGTATTTTCACACAAAAAAAAAGAAAACTGAGGCACAGTATGGTGAAGACAAAATCATTGATCTCCCAGTTTTCAAGATAAATAAGGCCTCTCTACATAATTTCATATCTGACATAGAGCCTGTGGTCTCTACTGTGTCACTGGTCTTTATTTGCTAAAATATATCTGTGTGGACTTCTCTACTTAGCACTGCTCCTAATCATGGAGGACCTGACTTAAACCATCTAGTGATACCTTATTATTTTCTGAGTGAAGCAGGTAGAAGCTCAGCAGGCAGCTTCTCCCAGCTCAAATAAAGCAATGCAGGACCTGAAACTCAAATCCAGAACTACTGAGCCAGTATCTACATCTGACAAGAGAGCTAAGTGATATGTAAACACATAGAAGACTCAAGATTTTTCTGTTAATGAAATGTCATCACGAGGCACCAGCATTAATTCATCAAGTCATAATTTTAGCCTAACTTCAGCTCCTATGATAAGAGATATCAAAGACATCACTTAGTGAGAGAAGATGGATCTTAACAAAAAGTTGCACAAAATATCCAATGATGTACTTTAACAACTGTAGATGTTTTATTTCTAAAAAATACTACAGCTTGTAATCACATATTTTCAGTTGACAATTAATTGCTTATTAAACTACCTCGGTTGAAAGTTCGCATGGAAAGTAAATCTATGCACTCTACTCATTATATTTTCGCCCAGTGTAAACAGAGTTCCTGGGATGGAGTAAGAATTAATGTAAATGTGCTTAGTGAGTGAATAAATTATTGAATAAATGGACAGAAGAACGAGATTTTATCAAACATAGGTGTTACCGGATGCCAGTGACGAATGCCTGTAATCCCCGCTAAGCAGGAAGCTGAGATCCAGAGGACAGTAGTTAGAAGCCAGTCCACATAGATAAAATATTCAAGATTTCATCTCTAATTAACTAGCCAAGAGTAGGGCTAGAGGTTTGGCTCAAGCGATAATAGTGTCTGAGCTCAATCTTGTAATATAACCCAAACCATACAACAAAATAGAAAGCAAAAACTAGCATGATGTTATTGATAACTGAATGATTGAAATCACAGGGGAATTTTGAGCTGTGTGAGACATTTCCCTATATATCCCAAGTATGTATTACTTTATCAAAAATACTTCAATTGTGTTCTTTAAGTTTGTGGATAAGATAAATCTTTAGGGAGATTAAACGTGTTAAGGAAAAGAAATGTGTTTAAAAGGTAGACTGAGTCTTATGAGATAAAATGTAATGAAGTTGAGTATTATAACATTTGTCTAGGTTCATAAGTTTAAATGAAAGAAATGGAGGAATTGTGGCTTTAAAAAATGCCTTAAAGGTAGCTTTACTTTGGTCTCACTGTGTGACTGTCTAGAGTCTTGTATAATTTATCATACCCAAGTGTATTTTATACATTTTTATTGTAAAAATACTGTACAGAGGGGTTACAGTTACATGAGCAAGGTAATGAGTACATTTCCTATCAAGCATTGTTACCTCCTGCTTTGTTTCTCCCCCCAACCAAATGTGTTTTTTAATTTTAATTTATTGTAAAGATGTGTACAGAGGGGTTACAGTTACATGAGGAAGGCAATGACTACATTACTTGTGGATCATTTTACCCCTTCCCTTGTTGTCCCACTATTCCTTCCCTCCCCGACTTCCCACACTCCTCCATAACCCACTCTCCCATCCCCCACTCCCCACCCAAAGTTGTAAAGTTCATTTCCAATATACTGCCCTGTGGGTATCATTGTTGTAATGGGTCATGCTGTGTCCTTGTTTCAGTGTTTTGTTATTCCCTTTTCCCTGCCCAAATTAGACAAATGTATATACAAGATACAGGGCAACAAAATCAAGTACAGTGACATCAGGGGATATGCCACAGGAAGAAGAACATAAAAAGGAAACAAAAACTCACACAGTACATTTAAAACAATGGCATCAAAGAGAGACCTCTTGGTCCCTATCTTGGAGTTTATTTCACCTAGCATCATATTACATGAACATATGTACATAGTGTTTGAGCTTTTCAGCTCATCAGATAAGATTATCCTATACATATACTAATTATTGCAAATAAGGAAAACCATGGAACCTAAATTTGTTTGGGACTGGCTTAGTTCACTTAATATGATTTTTTTCCAAGTCTTTCCATTTCCTAACAAATGGGGAGGTGTTATTCTTTCTGTTGGAGGCATAGAATTCCATTGTATATATATTTATATCACATTTTCTTGATCCATTCATCTACTGAGGGGCATCTGGGTTGGTTCCATATCTTAGCTATGGTAAATACTGCTGTGATAAACATAGTTGCCTTAGTATGGCCTTGTTTGTGATCATTTGGGTAAATGCCCAGAAGGGGGATTGCTGGGTCATAGGGGAGCTCAATGTGGAGTCTTTTGAGGAAACTCCATACTGCTTTACAAAACGGTTGAATAAATTTACATTCCCACCAACAATGCAATAGGGTTCCCTTTGGCCACATCCCCCCCAGCATCTGTTGTTATTAGATTTCCTGATTATAGCCATTCTAACTGGGGTTAGATGGAATCTCAATGTTGTTGTTTTTTCTTTTTTTATTGTGAAAATACTGTACAGAGGGGTTACAATTACATGGGCAAGATAATGAGTACATTTCTTAACAAGCATTGTAGCCTCCTCTTTTGTTTACCCTTCCCATCCCTTCCCATCCTCCCTCCCCCCCTCAATGTTGTTTTGATTTGCATTTCTTTTATATCCAGAGAAGTTGAGCATTTCTTCATGTGTCTATTGGCCATTCTTATTTACTCTTCAGAGAAGTCTCTCTTTAGCTCTTTAGCCCTCTTGTTGAGAATTTGTTTTTGGAGGATATACTTAGAACCCAAGTGTATTTTTTTGTCTTTTACCATGCAATGTATTTACTTGTATATTTATAGGCATATTCTACTTACAACAAAGGAAGGGAACCATGCAACCTATGTTTTTCTAGATTTGGCTTACTTTGCATAATATATTTTTTTCCAATTCTTTTCATTTTCCTACGAGTGGTCAAATATCATTCTTTCTGATAGAAGCATAGAGGATCACAAAAGCTCAATAGCCATGTGCATATGATTACACAAAGTGATGTTTATGCAAATGTATTCCAAGAAATGGAAACAAAGGTTTTTGTTATTTTTCTTTTTGTTTATGTTTCTTTCTTTCTTTGTTTTCTTCATTGTCACTGCTTTTGAACTTTTTATCTTGTATGTAAGTTCATCTGTTTGGGGGAAGGTAAATGGGAGCACAGAAATGGTGGGACAAAGGGTGCACAAATGCAGCAGTGATACTCACTAGACACTGTGTTGAAAATGAACTATACAACTTTTAGGGGAAGTGGATTAGGAGGGAAAAAGACTGGGAGGAAAATGAAAGAATTTGTGACACTGTTCAAAAAGAAATCCACTCATTACCTGACTTATATAACTATAACCTCTCTGTACATTTTCTTTACAATAACATTTTTAAATGATAGCTTTACTTAGTAACTGTTATTCAAAAGAATGGGCATTTGCAGTCTCTAAAGATTGTGTAAATTGAAGGTGAAATAAGAGGAGTATCTAACATGAAGGAGATTATTGTTGCTGGATTCCAACCTCACTATGTTTTTTGTAATATGACTGCAGAGTGGATCCCTTAGCTTTGTGAACATCAAGACTTCCCTTGTTCTAACCAGTGAGAATGCTTCCATAAGTACTATATAGCCAGTTTGACTGTTGCCAAATAAACTTTCTTTATAAACACTCAAATCTAAATACCAGATAGTCTTTATGTGTCATGCAAGAACATATTATTCATTTTCATTGCAACTCTAAAAATGTAAGAACCATACATGATATGGAAACAGATCATTTGTAAAACACAGCCTAGGAGATCAAGTTTAGCAAGTGAAACTTCATTTCATGCAGTCTGATACCACCTTTCTGCTAATATCTCTTTTGGGGGCAGCTGTGGTTAAGTTGTTAGATTTTCAAATGGAACCAAAGACCATATTGATTAGTCCAAGAAGTAAGAAGATAAACAAAAATGAAATAAGATGCTTTGTCTGGAAAATAAAGCCCTATAACTTCTACCTTAAAATAGGGAAAAATAGTTACAGGAAATACAAAATAAATGAGAATAAAATGGAATTTTAATTCAGAAAGGACTTGCTTCAATTTTTTTTCAAATTTTATCTTTGCCATAGAATATGTATAATATTTTGGAAAATCTGGTAAATGTTCTCTGCCTCATTTATCTTATTTACAAAATGAGGAATATTATAAAACCTTAAGAATTAGCTTTTGTTCCCTAAAAACTACTAGCAAAGTGTGGTGGTCTCAAGCCGAAACAAATGATCATTTCCCTTCAATTCAAAGGGTGAAATAGTCAACCATCTTATGGTCACAAAGGATGAGGGTGATAATACTGAAGTTTACAGGCTGGGCTGGAAGTCTAGGATGTTTGCTCTTAGGTCAAGTGCCTCAGCTTTTCCCTACATGCCCCTTTTCTTCTAGTAAATCTAGAGTGCCTTCCACATTTGGGGACTTTGAGGAGTGTTCATGGAAAGCAAAGGAAGTACTGACATTTGGAGCTTAGGATATAGAATATTCACTGATGACCTTAAGTTACACACAATTTTTTTTGAAGAAAAAACTAGATCAATCCACTTTTAAGCAGTTAGGAGAAAGTTTCCATTTTTAGAAGAGAAGGACAGGAAAGTCAAATTGCAAAATGCTGTGTCTACCAGAATTAGTCATTAAAACAGGGCACTAAATAATATATAATATTTTTTTACACATTATTTATTTTTAATGTTTATATTATTTACATAACATTCATACATATTTACAAGCATATTGTGAGGGTTTATAAAGGTCACAGAAAACATTTATCAGAGTCCTCAAACTATAGGAATTGCATGTAATGGCTCTATCATCTGGGTCAGGTATAGTTTTTAATAAAATATAGAATGAAAAATACAGATTAAGTTATACTCTACACTTAAGTGAGCTGACTTGGTAACATACCATATGCATCAGAGAAAAGTGCTTCACATTTATTTTTTAACAAGATTAGGTAATATGTAAGGTTAATCTAGTCTTTGGAGTTTTTTTAATGTTATGCTGAATATTAACAAATTACAATCATATTCATATGGTAATAAGTGATGCCACAATGTCTGGGTACAACCTGGAACAATCAAATGAAGTTGAATAACTCATCATGTATTTCTCCAGTCTAATTCAACTATTTTACCCTTCAATCCAGATCTCCTTGTGTATTCAAACTCCCAATTTTTAGTCATCACCATATTCCTATCAGCTTTAATGAAAAAAACTGATTTTTCACGTGTAAGTGAGATCAAGTGGCGTTTATCTTTCTATCCTTGATTTATTTTATGTCACACAATATTCTCCATATTTATCCATATTGTTCCAAATGACAGAATTTATCTCTTTTTAAAGGTTGAGTAGTATTCCGCTGTGTTTATATACCACATGTTCTTTAGCCATTCATCTATTTATAAACACTTAGGTTGATTCCATAGCTGAGCTGCTGTGAAAAATGCTCCAATAAACAAGTGCAGCTGTCCCTTCAGCATGCTGACCTTAAATCTTCTAGAGGTATACACAGTAATGGAATTGCTGGATCGTATGGAAATCCTGTTTTCAGTGTTTCAAGGAACCTCCATAGTTTTCCAAAATGGGTATACTAATTTACATTTATACCAATAATGTACAAAAGTTCCTTCTGCACATCTTTACCAACAGCTGTTATCATTCATCTTCTTGCTAGCAGCCAGCCTAACAGGTGTGAGGTTCTATCTCATTATGGTTTTATTTGCATTACCCGGGTGATTAGTAATGCCGAGCAATGTTTGTCCTCTTTGCTCCTCATTTCACTTTGCATAGGTAAACTGATCTGTGCAGGCTCTCACCACAGATTCTCTTCTAGCTTTGTCTGAGTTTGGTAAGTGAAAAGCAAAGGCAGGGAACTGATGAGTTGAAAGCAAGGATTCCTCTCTCTGCCTAATTGGTTTTATTGAGCCGTCTCATTCGTTTGTAAATCCTTTCTTATAATTTACCCAATTTCTTATCATTTACCCAATTTTGCATATCATTTCTTTTCTGGAGATCCAACAATATCTTTGGTCCATCCAAAGACTAAAAATAATTTGTGATAGTGGACAGAAACTATAAGAGAATAAATCAACATATTTAATATTGCATCTATGGAACCTATTCAAACCATGTTCATCACTTACTATCTTCTGAGTGTTTTCTATTTCCTCAAAAGGCTAAGCCAAGTGAATGTATGTGCAAATAGTTTGCAGTCTAGATACTGGTGGGAACCAGTCAATTAATTACAGAACAAATATACAACATAAACTATGGTAAATTTCATGTAGAGAAGAGCTACAGAAATGTGAGGATGTCACAGGTCTCTCAGTATTCTATGGCTGAAGGAAGTTATGTTGGTAAAGATTAGAATGAAGAGACAGATGATAATGAACTGATTAGTAAGTAGGCTAGTGGGGTCAGAGGTCAGAAGTCAAATTTGATCATAGTGTGGAATAGGACTCACTGAGTTAGAGCCAACTATGAATAAACATGCTAATCATACTGAATATTTCAGTCTGGTTGCAAAATATAAGCAGGAATTTTTGCTTATCTAAAATAATAATATGACTCATATAACCAGGGAATAATGTGGGAAACAGAGGCTAAGGGAGTAGAAAGAGATAAATGAAGACAACTTGAACTACAGAAAAGGTTTAGAAAAAATGATAGATTTGATTAGATGATGAATATTAATATCTGCCTTAGTTTGATCAGGCTGCCCAAGCAAACCATGGTAAATTGGATGACTTAAAACAACAAGCATTTATTTCTCACAGATCTAGACTCTTCAAAGTTCAACTAGCTGCTAGACATTGTCAATTTCCTTCTGTCACTTTCCTGACAGAACCTCTTAGCTGTTTCCTTCTGTGGTAGTTGGGGTAAGGGAGTTTTCTGAGATCTCTTAAAAGGACCTAAATCACCACCCAAAGGCCTTACATAATATTCCCCTTGAGGATTAAGATTTAACATATAAATCTTGGGGTGACAAAATCAACCAGCTAAAAGTAATGGGAGATTAGATATGACGGGAAAAACCAAGTTGTCATAACCATCTTTGAAACTAGTTGGCTGAGTCAGAAGTTATAATGGTGTGGTTTATACATATAAAATTTTATTGACATATTGATTATTCATGCAAAGGGATTTTGTTGTGATATTTCCATACATGAATACAATAAACTATAATCACATTCATTCTTTCTGCTTTGCTTTTTATCTCTGTACTCCATTCTTAAAGAAATTTGAAAGACTTCTTTGTTCTATAATATTTATATATAAAGTGATGTGAGTACATTTGGACTCTTTCTTAATTTTAATTAAGTTTTTATTGTGAAAAAACTGTACAAAGGGCTTACAGTTACATGAGCAAGGTAATGAGTACATTTCTTATACAGCATTGTTGCCTCCTCCTTTGTTTTTCCCATACCATTCTGTCCCTCCCACCTCCTCAACTACACCCCACCCCCCCTAGAATCCCCCCTGCCTAAATTGTAAAGTTTATTTTTTGACATAGCATCTTGAACATCTCATTCGTACAATGGGTCAATCTGTATCCCTATTTAAACATTTTTCCCTTCCTCTCCCCAAATTATACCAATATCAAATCCAGTGAAAGCAGGGGTTATGCCATGGGGGAGGGACATATGAAGCAACAAAAAATACTGAGGATTTCTTATGTGTAAATACTGCATTTGCCACTTAGAGTAATTGACAAGATCAAAATAGATGATTTCTGTCATAAGAAGAGACCATCTAGCAAGCTGTCCTCATACGGAGTATGGTCTGCTATAGGTAGGAGCTATGTGAAAACATGGCTAGAACCTTTACTGGATAGGAAATAAAGCCACCTTTCAATGGGTTCAGCCTAGGAAAAGTAGAAATTGGTTGGACCTCTAAACCCACTACACTCCAAACCCTGGCTTGTCTTCTTGGTGATTCCTGTGAAATACACCTAAGTAGTCATACTGTGATCATCTTAGGAGAAGGGCCAGTATTATGCATCTTTTACAGGCCTAGCCAAGAACACTACTCAAAAAGTGTTGCATAATATTCTTCTCCTTTAATCACATCCCTGGAAACACAGACAAATTGAACAGTTTATTTATGCTGTTTCTTTTACCCAGTTTTACCTCTGTAAATTTTTACATTTTGGACAACAAAAAAGTCCCCTTTTGTTTTCAATGAATATAAAAAACAGTTTATCTGGCACCCAATGCTTAAAAATAACCCTATTTGCATTTCATATGACTTACGCAATTTAATCATGACAAGTCAAATGTCAGGTTTCTTTATTGAGGAAATATAAACAAAATCTTAAAGTTCCAAAGCCAATTTGTGGCAGAACTGGAATCCAATCCAACTCACTCATCAAAAACCCTTGCCTTTTAAATATATTCAACTGTGGTTCCAAGTCTACACCATTATAATTTACATGAACATATTGTAAGGTTGAAAATGTCAATGCTATTTTTCCAATGAGTGAATTAATAATAAACTTGGGAAGTAACATTTACCTAATGCCAATAATTTACTATTTTTCTTTTGCTGTTTTATATAGTTCCTGCATTTTTCAAGGGCATTTATTCATTTCACTCTTGTGCTTTGTGATAGTATGGTGGACACAAAAAAAATAGACAATATTTTTAATTATTCAACTAAATTACTAAATATACAAATTTTAAATATCATTGCTACTGTTTGTTTCAGAAAAGAGTTCAGCATTAACTATGTAGGTGCTATACTGGATTTCAATGTAGAAATCATTGAAAAAAAAGGAAATTACCGGACATTTTTTTCTCACTGCAGTTAGCGATGACGACAGAAATTATAAAAGGAGAAACTTTAAAAAACTAAATTAATGTCTTAGGAAAGCCCTGAATATGCCTCAGACATGTTACTCTAAGTTCATGTTTGTTTCTACCAGGCAATAGCAGCATGGAATTTTTCTCTTTCTATAAATCCTTTCTCCATCTAGAGAAAATTCTTTCCTAAGATCTGGGAAATAGCAACACATGGAAGGATGGATAATCTGTATAGCCAGACTATTCTATGTGCAGGCCCCTTTGTGGTCATAGTTACAGTGGACAGGAACTGTGCCTTCACTACTCTCTTTAGAAGAGCCTCCTCATCCTCCATCATTTGACAGTGATTGACAGCTACAACAAGTTGTTGTGTCAAAGCTCCTGCAAGTCAATTATGAAAATGATGTGCACTTGCTTAAAGATGATTGTAAATTGCTGCTGGCTGATCAGAATAATCAGTTGCGGTGATGCTAATCAACATTGGGCATATATAGTACCTTGTTCCTGCTGTTGGGTTTGCAGCTGCAACTAGTTCACCCAAATGAGAGTGTTTTCAAGTTTCTTAGATTGAGGCTGGATGCTCACAATGGGAACATTTATGGGAAGAGGTGAAGTTAGGTTCAAGGAAAGATAATGAGTTAAAGAAATGCTGAAATAAGGATACAGGTTGACCACTGTAGCAATGAGATGCACAAGACACTATGTTGAAAACGAACTTTATAACTTCGGGGTGGGGGGGGGAGTTAGTAGGTGGGCAGGGAAGGAATGGCAGGGGAAAACAAAGGAGGGGTTAACAATGCTCAATAGGAAATGTACTCATTACCTTACTCATGTAACTGTAAACCCTCTGTACTTTATTTTTACAATATTTATATATATATATATATACTTAATAAAAAAAAGAAAACATATTTTACAACAGTCATATAAGCCCTTTTCTTACCAGTCCCCCATGACTTTGGTTTAGTGAAGAAGGAAGGAAGGCAGCATTTGCTAGATGGAGCTCTCCATATGTGTTATGTATTTTTTTTTAAATTTTCTTCATGGTAGTCTGTGACATGGCTATTTTTATTTCCATAGAACACTATAAGAAATTGTCAGTGGCATCACCCAGCTAGGTAAGCTAGGATTCCAGTTTCCCCTATTAAAATTTAAAGTTCATTACACTACAAAGACTTACAGCAAATACTGGCTATAAAATGTTCACTTTAAACCCTGTGTTCATGTGCTCAGTATAGCTTCCTCAGCCTCACAGACATACTCTGAGGAGGTCCTCTGGGGGAGCATGGGACATGTCCCCACGATGAGGAATCCTACCTTACAATTCCAGATTGTGTATAAGCATGCAGAAGTCTTACAGTTGCTGTCCCTCACATGGACTGTTTTTTGGTTGTCAAGCAGAGACAGGGATAACGTGTCGTTGCTAACAGGTAGGTGTTTCCACCACGGTGAAAGCATTTGAAAAGTGATTTTGATGATGGCTTTGTGAATTTATTAAAACCTAACAACACTTTAAAAAAGGTGAATTATATAGTATATCAAAAAATAAAATCAAGATATGAATGTGAAATATCAGAAAGTAAACAATCATAGCACATTTAATTGGAACTCAGAAAGAATGACCCTGCCCCATTTGTTAGGAAACAGAAATACTTGGAAAAATTCATATTAAGTGAAGTAAATGAGACCCAAAGAAACATAGGTCTCATGGTTACCCTCATTTGCAATAATTAATAAATGTCTAGGATAATTTTATCAGATGAGCAGAAAACCTCAAAAGCTATGTATATAGGACCATATAAAATGATGCAAAGCGAGATGAACCCCAAGATCTGGACACAAGATGTCTTTCGTTGTTGTTGTTGTTTGTAATGTACCATGTGAATTTTTTTTTTGTTTCCTCTGTATGTTCTTCACCCTGTGGTATATCTCCTATTATCACTGTACTTGATTTTGGTGCCCTGCATCTTATATATACATTTGTCTAATTTGGGCAGGGGAAGGGGAATAACAAAACACTGAAACAAGGTCACAGGATGACCCATTGCAACAAGGATACCCACTAGACATTATATTGGAAATGAACTTTACAACTGTGGTGGGGAGGAGTGAGGGAGGTGGAGGAGGGAGGGAGGTGGAGGAGGGAAGAGATAGTGGGAGAAAAAGGGAGGGTTAACAATGCTCGACACGAAATGTACTCATTGCCTTACTCATGTCAATGTAATCCCTCTGTTCAGAATCTTTACAATAAAATAAAATAATCATGCCATCTTTAATTGGAACACTTGTTCACAACACCCTTTAGGTTTTACTTATTTATTTGCTTATTTTTTGTTTATTTACTCAGATGGTATCACCCAGGGCTTTGTCGTTAAAAGTCTAGTACTCAAAGCAATGTTCACATTTCTGCCCCAGATTTTAACTGTTTTCAGAATGGACATTTCTTAGAAGTGGAGAAACTTTCAGTCTTTCTGAATACAGATATCACTTAGGAAGCTTGGAAATTGGGAACATTGCTGACAAAAATATCTGCAGTATTATGTAGGGTTTGGGAAGTAGGCTCATCAAAAGGAATGTATTATAGACACATGTGATTGAATATCATACTAAAGAAAACTTATGGTGGTCAAAGTGTGGTGGTTCATGCTAGGTGGAGAGAAGGAGTAAGGATTTAGCAGCAATGAGAGAAATTTAAGTCTCAACTGAATAACCTATCTATCAAGTGAGATGGTTCTGCCATGTACCTCATTCCAGAAATGAACATTGGGACTTGGGGTAAATCTGACATTAAAGAAAAATATAGCATAGTTTAAGGGGGAAAAGGTAAAATACCAACTTTGATTTAATTCCAGACTTCAGAATCTAATATTATGACATGCTCATTCATACCTTGTTCTTTTGCTAGCTCAATGGGAATGTGCAGACTTGCTTTGAGAAATGAGCCTAATGGCTGGGTTTAGGAACCTTAGTCCTCTGACACACTTCCTCTGCTTTTGTCAGTGTGACCTTTAGTGACATTAGATACTGGCAATACCTAGACCTACAAGGCAGAGCTAAAATCAATCCTGGTATATCTCATCAAAAAACTTGTATAATACCCAGTAGATTTCCAACTTCTAGGACACCCCTATAGATTTCCTAACTTCAAGAAACATGCTTTTATTGAACAAGAAACTTGTCAAGGAGACCATGTACCGTTTGTCTCTTTGCTCTTGGCTTACCTCGCTCAACATTCCTTCTAGCTCCATCCATTTCCCTGCAAATGCCATTATTTTGTCATTTCTAATGGCCGCATAATATTCCATTGTGTATAGATACCACAATTTTTGGATCCATTCATCTGTGGTGGGGCATCTGGGTTGTTTCCATATCCTAGCTATTGTGAACAGTGCTGCAATAAACATGGAGGTGCATGTGTCCTTGTATATTGGTTCCTGTTGTTCAGGGTAGATGCCTAGAAGTGGTATGACTGGGTCGTAAGGGAGGTCAATCTTTAGCTTTCTAAGGACCCTCCAGACTGCTTTCCAAAGTGGTTGTATAAGTGTACGTTCCCACCAGCAGTGTAACAGGGTTCCTCTCTCTCCACATCCCCTCCAGCATTTGTCGGCTGATTTGTGGATGTGGGACATTCTGACTGGGGTAAGGTGGTATCTCAGGGTTGTCTTTAGTTGCATTTCCTTCACCACCAGGGATGATGAACATTTCCTCATGTGTTTCTTTGCCATTTTTATTTCTTCATTTGAGAAGTCCCTCTTTAGTTCCCTTGCCCATTTAGTAATTGGTTTGTTAGGTTTGGGAGGGATTAGTTTCTTGAGTTCCCTGTATATACAGGATGTTAACCCCTTGTCTGATATATTGCTGGTAAATATTTTTCCCCAATTAGTTGATTGTCTTTCTAGCTTTTTAGCTGTGCAGAAGCTTTTTATTTTAAGGTAGTCCCATTTGTCGAGTCTCTCTCCAATTTGTTGTGACCCTGGGACTCTGTTCAGGAAGTTCCTTCCACATGGTCTCCCTGATAATTGGATGCTAAATCCAAAATGTTAGGTGATACGATAAAACTAACAGGACTTAAGAAACAAAGAACTCCCACTCATCTGGTCGAACCACTACTAAATATCCCCATGCTGCTGATCATATGTATGGTGTATATGTGTACACCGTTTTATGTTATAGACTGTGATAGACAATTTGCTCCAGGAAAGTTAGAATGCACTTGTGACTTTAAATAAGCATCATTATTCCACAATACTGTGAAATTTGGGAAATTATGTAAACACTTAATCACAATTTTTAAAAGAAGAACCTCAGGGAAGGTAGGGAAGGAAAGGATGGTAGGGAGAAAACAATGGAGGGGGTAACAATGCTCAATAGGAAGTGAACTCATTGCCTTGCTCATGTAACTGTAACCCTCTGTATAGTATCTTTACAATAAAAATAAAAAAAGAAACTTGTCAAGATATGATGCTAATGTTGAATTGGAGAAGAAATGATTGAGATTGAAATATGTACAACCCTCGACACTTCTTATTTTGCTATTTCAGCTAATGCTGGAAGTAATATTATGTGAAGGAGCTTGTACTATTTGACTTGAGAAATCAAGAGCTGAATTTTTGAGAGGTTGAATAACTCATTCACAATTAAACATTCAAGAAACAAAGAAGGAGGAATAGTTTAGGCCTCAGTTTGTCTGTATTTTCTCTGTGTTTAGGCTTCAGTTTGTCTGTTTTTTCTGTTTTTTTTTTTTCTATGTTTTTGTTCCTATTGCATACTGACTGCCTAGCTCAGAACACTTGAAATTTATCGAAGAGATTTTAGCAAACAGAGGTTTAGGTAGCAATAAAACCCATGAGTTCATTTTTGCATTGGAAGGAAAAGTAACATTAGTTAAAAACTGACTCGAATCCAGCTTACAAGTACACTGCATCTTGATCAAGTCACTGTTTTCTTCATTTTCTCTCATCTCTCTCAACCCCATCCTTACACTCAATTTACCTAGTTCCATTTTCACATATGTATATTAAACATTATGACTGTATTTTCCAACCCTTCCTCCTGTTATAATAAGGTTTTATTGGAAAGAAATGAGTTCTACCACTTTCAGAAAGATGGATAGAAGGTGGGTGACTAAGTGAAGCTCCCATGCAGGTGTAGAAGTAGAAGATAGAAAACCTCCAAATGTTTCTCCATGGGTAATATATGAGATATTATGCAGATAATGAAATCATTTCTATACTCAGGTCTATTAGAGGAATTTGTTGCTAATCAAAAATAAAACTGATTTCTTTACTGCATGACTTTTGCAACTTTAAATGCCCTTTTATGTGTTTGAATCTCCAATGAAATATATAATGCAATCTTCCTAGAACTTGTTTGGTCTCACAGCACTTACCTTTGGGGAAGCAACTTAAGTAATCAATGCTCAATGGACAGATAGATATTTGGGGATTATTAGAAAGGCCTTTGAAGTTTGTGACTGTGCTGGTGTAATGCTACTCTATTTCTCTCTGGAAAGCTGGGGTCATGGAACCGTGACTCACACTTGACTGTCCATTGATCATAGAACCCTAGACAATCTCTGGGGAATTAAGTGGAAATTGCAAAAAATCTTAACACACGCCTAGCTCAGGGTAGGCATGTCATACATGATTGCTGTAAGATTTTTTTCAATATAAAACAATATAATACAGTTGTAAACAAAGGAACAGAAGACACATGTGAAACCTAGTAAAGTGATAAATTAGAGGTAAGAATGTTATAAATGACCATGTATTTTGCTGTTACTAGGATTCAAACACAGGGCCTCATAGTTATTCATTCTGCTTGCTTGGCTAGTTCTCTAGAACTTGAAACATGCCTCTAGCTTTTTGTTTGTTACGTTAGAGACAAAGTCTCACATATTTTTCTATTCAGGCACTCACTGAACTACTGATATTGTGTGAATCTCATTGCATGAATAGTGAGGATTGAAAATAGAAGAAATCAGGCCTGGCTAACCCATTGTTATTTGTTTGTTTGTTTTTACAGCATGAAATACCTGTCAATATTTTACCTTCCCTGTGTGTTGACCACTGATTTGAAAATTATGATGTTGTCATCTGAACACTCTCTAAACAAGGAAAATCAATATTCACAGATTCTATAGTTCCTACTGATTTGTCTGCAGGTTTTGATGGTTTCTTTGTTCACTTCAATTGCAAGTCTCTGGATCAGTAGCTGGGATTCCAAGGACATACTATGTTCTTTATCCTGTGAGTGTTCATGTGATAATATGGCAGTGTAGCGAACAGCTCTTAGCCAGACAACATACACGTTTTTTTTTTTCTTTTTGAAAATGTTCCAAGGACGATCTTAAGAATGCCTTATGTATGTATAACCACTTTCAAAAATACCTCTTAGATGACTGCTTCGTTATTCTGTTTTGTTCCATGTTGTTACCATAGTTTCCTTTCTAACCTATGAGTTAACCTTCTAAGCACTCCTACAGCAACACAGGGAACTCAGATTTCTTAGTCCTGTGCAAACTTTAAAACAACAATTTTTTGCATATGACTTAAGCTATAGAATAGCCTTTTGGAGTAAATATAGCTGACAATCAGTGCAGTTTTATGAACCTGTGAGACTAGAAAATCAAATTTGTTTTTAGCTATTCTAGTAGAGTTGTAAATGAAAAGTACCTTCTTTCCTCCTGGCACTAATGGTTTGAATAAGAGGTGAAATTTTTATTAATGCATTTTGGTGTGATGACTTTTCTTTGTCTTGTCAGTCTTATAAAAAAGAGAATCAGTATATTTCTGTATTTTCTATAGACTTGCCAACTTTCACACTCACTTTGCAACTCTAAAACCAATAAATTTTAGAATTAATATACTTTAGCTTCTTTATTTCCCTCTATTTTCTACAATAAAACACAAGCTTTTGATTTGACTTTCTGGCTTGTTCTCAGTGAGGACAATTTTCTGTCTTCATAACCATGTATCCTGCCACTAACATGTTAGAATTCTCCATATTGTCAGCACACATTTGTCATGCATTGAATATCTGTGTTCTTTGTGTCCAAAATACATCTATTCAACTTGTCTAAACTCTACTTACATTTCACAATTGAGTTTTTTTAATTTTCTTTTTTTAAATCTTACTTTCTGTGGAGTCTTTATCAAGTCTAACCTGAATAAACTCATATTTTGTCTTCTATTTCTTTTATTTCATCATTTAGACTTTTGACTCCTCATCTAGACTGTGTTACATTAAACTAATCACATGGGAATCTGAATCATAAAGCAACAGTACCAGATTTTAATCCCACTTCTAATCCTTATTCTACATGTTTTTGTAAAAGTCCATAGAGCCTGTCTCCTCATCCAGATAATTTGTAACTTGTCTGCTTTTGTAAAATTAATTGTATCACACGTAGCTCAGTGTGTTTGGACTCCCATGAACTGGATAGAGGGTAAACAAGAGAAATTCATTTCTCCCATCCTTAGTACTTGTGAAATCCAAGATGTCTGGTCTGGTGAGAGATGCTTCCTTAAAAATGATGGCTTCATGGTCTCCTTAGGCCTGTTTAAAGACACTAATGCTTTTTGTAAGATCCTGATACTCAAACATCTTCTGAATCTGTATCTTCAAATATGTTTTTATTGGGTATTTGGTTTAAAGGTAGAAGCAGACATTCATCCTATACCAACATAATTCAGTGTGTAAAACATACATATTTAGTTAACTCCTTCCCCAGTGCTGTATTAAGACTTGGAGCTCAGTGCCTAATACATCCAGGTTGGTGATAACACTGAACCAGCATAGAGTTCTATTCAGTTGCCCTACTCATCTGTTGATTCAAATGTAATCTCTTCGAGAATCACCTTCACCTTCACCCCCAGAAATATTGCTTTGTCATTTATGTGGGAATCCCTTAATCCAGACAAGTTGAAACTATTGAACATACATTACTATTGAACATACCTTTCCTTCTACTTCTTGCTCAAATTAACTTTTCCTGATCTTCTCTATAAAGATTTATTTTCTCCATTAGTTCTAAAACCAATTGTCTTTGTATATTTTATAGAATTTAATATCTTGTTTGCTGTGAGGATTTTATATATATAGATATGTAATATCTATCTATCTATCTATATTCACATGTATCTATATATTCTTTTCTTAGAGAATTCTTGGTGCATATCAGCCGTTGGAGAGTGAGGCACTCTCAAGAGTGCTATAAATTTTAATACAATATTAAAATGATATCCATCCTCAATACCTCCAAACTGGAAGGAAAGAAAAATGGAAGAACCATTGCAATTTGGTATATGTATTACTATGTAACAGAACCATAAAAGAGTGTCAATAAGCTGGGAGCTGATGTCTCATGCCTGTAATCCTAGCTATTCAGGAGGCTGAGATCTGAGAATCATGGTTCAAAGTCAGCCCAGCAGTAAACCCTGTAAAACTCTAATCTCCAATTAACCACCTAAAAAAGCTGAAACTGGAGCTGTGGCTCAAGTGGTAGGGCACTAGCCTTGAGCACAAAAAGCTTAGGTAGCGCCCATGCCCTGAGTTCAAGCTCCAGGACCTGCACAAACACACACAAAAAGTGCCAATAACATTTAAGTTACTAAACATTGTAAGTAAGTTGATTTTTTTCTGAAAATCCTGGGTAGGAACTTTTGTTATTTTGAGCTTATGAAGTCTGAAACACAGGGAGGTGTCAGAATTTGTATAAGCAAGAAGATGTCAGAGATAAAATTTGACTTAGCTTTAAAGTTCAGACTTATAAATGAAGATATAATTGACCTCAAGAATATAATTGATAGTTTGGTAAATTGTCCAGGTAATTTTTTCTCAACTAAATAGAATTGTTTCTAGTGTAAGTGTATCTCCTGCATACTTACATTAATGTCATATAATCCCTTTAAAATAATTGGTTCAACCAGGTGCCAGTGACTCATATACATACTATTTGGGAGGCTGAGATCAGGAACATTGTAATTTCAGTTCATTCTTGCCCCAGAAGTCTTGGTGAAATGAAGTTGGACATGGTAACGTAAGCCTATATTCCCAGCAATGAAAGGAACCCCAAAATATGTGTATCATCATCCAGGCACATGCTGAGTAGGAAGTATGTACATATGTAAAAAAATAGCCATCCAAAGCCAGTGTAGGATATGTGGGTCAGGGGAAGAGCACTTGTCTAGAATGTCTGCAGCCCTGTGTTCAAACACCAGTACTGCCACATATTTTAAAAAAAATACCTGAAACTTTAATTCAACAAGATATCTTCCATTTTATCTGCTAGATATGGCAACTACAGTTAGAACAACAAGGTATTATAAGAACAAAGGAAGAGATCACAATTATTTAAACTTTTGATTTTTGAAAAGTACAATAGTGACTTTCGGCTTTATTTTCCTGGTTACATTTTTAAAATTATATCACAGGGATTTGGTTGCATTGAAGATTGTTTCCTGAGTGACTTGGTTCCATTATATCAAGTATATAACTTTAAGGTAAAAAATAAATAAATGACAGCATTAATAGGAGGTGAACCATTAACTGCCTTATGTTAAATGTGATAAGGAATATGGAATTTAGCACTAGTGTTAGGGATCTAGCAAGTCCCCAATTACAGTAATATTGGAACTAGTAGCACTACCCTATTGATGATGTTTTCACTGTCATTGTCAGATTTTTAGTTTTATTGAGATAGTGATAGTGTTGATCATTAAAATTATATTTAGGACTGAGAGAAAGAAGACAATTTTTGTGATAAATAAGCTTATTAGGATCAATGTAGAACATGATAGCAATTCAGGTCTGCCCCTTCCTAATTCAAAATTCTTAGTCTACTTATCATCATAGGTTATATATATATATATATATATATATATATATATATATATATATTTGCAGGTGATAGTTAAATATATAGTCAACTTGACTATGTCATAGGATGCCCAGACACTTGTTTCTATGTTATTGCTGCATGTGGCTGGAAGGGAGTTTCTAGAAGAGGTTAGACTTTCAATTGGTATTTGGCAAATATGGTCTTCCATAATTGGGTGTTATTCAATTTCTTGAAATATAAAAAGAAAGTCAAATTAGCTCTCCCTCTATTTGAGCTCCCACACTAATATATAAGCCTATCTATCTATCTATCTATCTATCTATCTATCTATCTATCTATCTATCTATCCATCTATCTATCTATCTCTCTGTCTATCTATCTTCATCACTTATCCATCTATTATTCTATTATTTTACATTGACTTTGTTTAGAGGGAGAACTTTGACTGAGACATATTCAATATTCAGAATTTAAGTTTTGTCTTTAAAATATCTCTATTCATGTCATTCACTGGTGGCTCACACCCGTAATCCTAGCTACTCAGGAGGCTGTGATGTGAGGATCACGGTTCAAAGCCAGCCTGGGGAAAGAAAGTCTGTGAAACCCTTATTTCCAATTAACCACCAGAAAACCTGCACTTCAAGTGGTAGAGCACTTGCCTTGACCTGAAGAGCTCAGGGACAGCACCCAGGCTCAGAGTTCAAGCCCTATGACGGATCAAAAATGATCTGTATCGGAACAGACTAAGGCTGACCATTTGTTTAAAAACACAAGTAAGAAAATTATATGCAAGTTGGTGTAGTAATTATTATATGTAAACTTTAAAAGTTGGTATTCCAGAAGCAATTCATTCTTTCACAAAAGGGAGCAAAATGGGAGAGATATATTAAAAAGATATCTTGGAAGATATTTTATTGAAATTAAACTTCTAAATTAAAATTCACTGATTCAGAGGATACTTCTGAATACCTTTTTGAATACTTCATTAAAATATTTTCTGAATACTTCATTAGACCTGTGCTGAGAATATCATTTTGCCTTATGACCCATTGGGAGATTATAATTGAAGGATATGAGAAGCATGAAAAAAATGTAAGAATGTACCACTTGAGTGACCTCAAGTTCCACAAACTCCAAAGTAATTCCCTCCTTCACTATCCCTACAATAGTCCTTATAGTCTTATGGAGTCCACCATGCCTTTCCTGTGTTTTCCAAGAAGCCTAAAAATTTTTAAATGTCTTGTAAATTTTATCCATTGCAACTTGTCACTTCTTTCTGTGGGCAGTTGCTCTTGGCTCATTATAAGCCACTTCTGGCTAATTGAAACACTTGGTACCACTGTATTTATCCTCCTGTTCATCTCATCTTCAAGACCTGAACCTTAGCTATTTCTTGATTCCTCAAAGCACATTTGTCCTCATTTCCAAGTTTACAAATGTACAAAGAAATTTGGACATAGTGTTCTCATAGCTTAAACTGTACACAACCAAGAATTTATATATTCTATATAATAATTTTATTATTCCTAAAGGGTCTTGTAGCCATTTGGATAAAAACCCCAAGAATAAAATACCATAAATTGAATATTGAGGATGAACTTTGATATAGGATTTTTGACTTATCATCTGAGATATGTGAAAAAGATATTTGAAAAAGTAGGATTTGGGGATTTTTCCATAGTACATTTCTATTTGTAAACTTTCAATGATTCTCTACATTCCAGTGTGTCTTAGACTATCATATTTGTCTCCTTTTCACCCAGTTGGTCTCAGTTGCTGAAAATCTTAATGACACTAAAGATAATATAATATATATATAAGACAATATAAAAATTCCTGGAAAAGTAGCTTTGTAATTCAGATCAGAGCTATTGTGTAGATAGCCTCACCTACTAAAGTCAGTATCTAACCTTATCAATAAAGACATTTATAAGGTCATTCATTTGTTATTATTATGATGGTTTTGAAAATGTATTCTTTACTGGATTCTATACTTGAAAGATAGTATCAGAAAAAAATGTCTTTTTATTATTAACCTGAGTGTATTCCTACTAGAATATGCTACTTATTAATACATCTATTTCCCAAGTTTAATTTATTTCATCAGCCACAAAATTATATAATAACAGAATTATAAGACAATTATATAATCAAGTTGTTAAGCCAGTAATGTAGAACAATTAGCATGGCCTTGTTTGTGATCATTTGGATAAATGCCCAGAAGTGAGATTGCTGGGTTATAGGGCAGCAATATGTGTAATCTTTTGAGGAACCTCCATACTTCTTTCCAGAGTGGTTGAACAAGTTTATATTCCCATCAACAGTACAGTAGTACTCCCTTTTGGCCACATCCCCTCCAGCATCTGTTGTTATTAGATTTATTGATTACAGCCATTCTAACTGGGGAGAGGTTGAATCTTGATGTTGTTTTGATAAAGTTACCAGCACAACTGTGTTTATTGCAGCATTATTCACCATAGCTAAGATATGGAACCAATGGAACCAACCCAGATGCTCCTCAGTAGATGAATGGATCAAAAAATGTGATATATATGTGTATATATACATATATGATACATGATACATATATATGTATATATATGATATATATATATATATATATATGTACAGAATGGAATTCTATGCTTTCATCAGAAAGAATGATTCTGCTCCATTTGTTAGGAAATGGAAAAGACTTGGAAAAATCCTATTAAGTAAATTAAGACAGCCCCAAAGAAATATAGGTCTTATGGTTTCCCTCATTTGCAATAATTAGTAAATGTCTAGGATAATTTTATCATATGAGCAGAAAAGCTCAAAAGCTATGTACATATGACCATATAAGATGAAACCAAGTGAAATGAACCCCAAGATCTAGACAGAAGATGTCTTTCTTTGTTATTGTTGTTTTTAATGTACCATGTGATTATTTTGTTTTCTTTCTGTGTTCTTCCCCCATGGTATATCCCCTGTTGTCATTGTATTTGATTTTGGTGCCCTAAGTCTTGTATATACATTTGTCTAATTTGGGGAGGGGAAGGAGAATAACAAAATGATGAAACAAGGACACAGGATGACCCATTTCAACAAGGATATCCACTGGACTCTATATTGGAAGTGAACTTTACAACGTCGGGGAGGAGTGAGGAGGAGTGAAGGAGATGGGGGAAAGAAGGAATAGTGCAAGAACAACAAGGAAGGGGGTAACAATGCTCAGCAAGAAATGAACGCAGTAACTTACTCATGTAACTGTAAGCCCTCTGTACAGCATCTTTACAATAAAATAATTTTTGGGGGGGTCCGGTCGTGGGGCCTGAACTCTGCGTCTGGGCGCTGTCCCTCAGCTCTTCAGCTCAAGGCTAGCACTCTACCACTTGGACCACAGTGCCACTTCCGGCTTTTTTCATTTTGTTTATGTGGTGCTGAGGAATTGAACCCAGGGCCTCAGGCATGCAAGGCAAACGCTCTACCACTGAGCCACCTTCCAAGCCCCAATAAAATAAGATTTTAAAGAGAAATATTTATCTGAGTGAAATGTGTTAAGAAAGTTGTTTGGAATTTAAACGTTAGAAAGAAGGTAAATTCTCAACAAAATAATGGCATAACATTCAGATAACAAATAGAAACTCAAGTTCAAGCTATGTAACTTCAAAATATGGTTTGCTTATATAGCCTGGGACATATAATAGGGAAATGCTCCTTTTTGCCTCCATATAAGGTCTTCTCAGCTCCTTTGAAGAAGAGTGGTTGGGTTCCAGGAGTGCAAATTGCAAAAGAATTGGGTCTAGCAGTGTAATACAGCCTTTGCCAGAAATGGAGCTGCTGCAGCGCCACTGTGTACTCTTAATCCAGCAATCATATGGCTAAGACTCTACGTACATGAACTTCATTTCTTTTAAGGCAAACAGTGTCAAACACTTTGAGAAATGTATTTTTATAATGTATGTTTTGGCCACATCCATGACAGCATTTGTTATTGTTAGTTTTCTAAGTGGAGAGAGGTGGAATCTTAGTGTTGTTTCGATTTCCATTTCCTGTTGGGTAAGAGTTGTTGTTCCTTTCTTTGTGTGTCTTTTGGCCATTTTTACGTCTTCTGAAGTCATTAGCCAATTTATTAATTGGGCTGTTGTTTCATTAAGGGTTCATTTTTGGGGGGTTTAACTTCTGAGTTCAGAAAAGTATATTTTGGATAATAAATCCTTGTCTAAAGCATAGCTGGTAAAACTTCTCCTGTTTTGTGGGCTTTCTGTTTGGTTTGTGAGCTATGTCCTCTGCAATGCATGTACTTTTAAGTTTGATGCAGTCCCATTTATACAATCTTTTTTTGATTTGTTGCGATTCTGGATCTTTATTTAGAAAGTTCCTATTGAGGGGAATGTAAGCTTATTCAGATACTTTGGAAAGCAGTATAGAGGTTCCTCAAAAATCTAAACATTGAGCCACTAAACTTATGACCCACTCCTGGGCATTTATCCAATAGAGCACAAACAAGATCGCAATAAAGCTGGACTCAACCAAGTTCACTGCAGCATTATTTACCATAGCCAAGCTATGGGATCAGCCCAGATACACCTCAGTGGGTGAACAGATCAAGAAAATGTGGTATAAATACACAATGCAAATCTACTAATCTATTAGAAAGAATAATATTGTAGTATTTGTTAAGAAATTGAAATACTTGGAAGAAATTATAGTAATCCAAGTAATCCAGACTCAGAGAAACATAGGAAGCATGGTTTTACTCATTTGTGGAAGATAGAATGTGTCTATAAACCTACAAGTAAGTTACACTGGATGGCAAGAAAGAACTCACCAATGAATTAAATGAAGTATAATAGACTATGGAGAGAGCAAATAGTATAACAAAGAAGGCTAATTAAGAAGACTAATTAAGAGCCCAATGAAATAAATTCCAGTAAATGGGTGCTTACAAGAAGGGAGGGTGAAGCCAAGGGAAAAATGGGTGGAAGAATGAAGGTGGAAAAAGGGAGATTGCAAGTAAGAATCATAGTGTATATCACAAAAGTGAGAAATATAAGGGAAATGCCATGTTGAGAGAGAAAATGTTGAAGTGGTGACACATATCATGATGCATTGTACACATAAACTGTTATGTTACTTTGGAAAACAATCCAATGGAAAGAGTGTTGGGAATGAGAAGGGTGGAAGGAGTGACACTGATCAAGAGGCACTTCATTCATAAACTACTTAGGTGAATGGCAACTCCTTTGTACAACTATTTAACAGCAATAAAAAAATACTTTAGAAAATGAAAATCAAATAAATGAGCTAAAAAATGTGTGTTTTGAAAATTCTATTGCCTCCAAATCTGGATGTGTTCCAGTGCCTTCAAGGGTACACTCCAGAATAATCTGATAACAAATCCATTTTCACAAGGGTTGCAACTCAATTAAGGAGAAACAAAGTTTAAGTGAGTTTCCCATGGGAAAAAATCATTAATTCCTACTCTAAAATCCTCAGAAAATATATTACATTATTATCCATGGCAAGGTACTTTTAGATTATGATGCTTTTATGAATTAGTTGTGATTGTGAGTAAATTTGGATAGAAGCCTGTAGTTTTAGCAATGTGGATTAATGTTATGAGCTAGAGAGTCGTATTACAGACTTAATAAAATGGTTAATAATAATTTAGTTGCTAAATGGCGTCAGGTTAACTCAACTCAATTCAGGGCCATCTGTTTCCATGTGAACAATGTCTCTTTTGCACATGTCCCATTCTGTGTAGATTTAGGATTAGTTGCCTATTTATACTGTTTTTAGCAATTATACTATGCAGCTCCTAGTCTCTAAGTGACCTTCCAACTGCCTTGTGTCACACAGGAATGCCCACTGAGTAAATCAACTTCTCAAAGCAATGACTCATATAAGACTTATAAAACTAGACAACATTAAAGAAGCTAGACATCTATAAACATTAACATGAGCTCCATTTGACTCTGAGTTTACTTGTAACAAAGAAAAATAATATTCCCAGCTTTTTAAATAGAAAACGATGTTAATTTAATAGATTCACTTAAAGACAGTATTATTACACTGAGTTGATCAGTTCAAACAATTTTTCCTTTCCTTGTGCATTAATTAATAATACCCTGATATTAATAAACTAGAAAAATCCACTCATGTGCCTTATGAAATAGGATTACTATTGAATATATTTAAAAATTATGAAAATTGCCAGTCAATTTTAAATACTTCACACAAAGTATACTGTTGAAAGTGAGATAGGGGTAAGTTTTTACTATATATTTCAAAACTTGTTATTTCAAAGTATTTTAGGATATTTTCCTCTCCCCATCAACAAGAAATATTTATTGAGGTGTTTAGTACCTAATGTGAGTCAAATATGTCAGTTGGTTAACTTACCCATTCTACAGTCTTTCCCTTCCTTCTATCCTTCCAAATGCTGTTGTTTTATGCAAAGTAAACAGAAGTTCAGAGTGTAAGGGGGGTTCCTTATGGCATTACCGTTGTAACTTATAAGCATAATTGGGTAAATAGAGTTTTAAGCTACCCATACTACAAAACACACTTTGATTTTTCTCTATACAATACTGCCTTTCTACCATAGACCAGAATGTACAAGCAAGAGAGAGATTCAAGCATGACAAGGGCACCTTACAGTTGACAAATAGAATGAGATGTATATACAAAGAAATCTCTTGTGCTTTTTACCCTGTGAAAGGATTGTGTTTTACAACAACTTACAGTTCTGTGGGTTTTGTTCTATTTGTTTGTTGGTCTATTTTCTCTTATACTGGAGGCACTTTCCATAGAAAGCCCACAGCTTAAATCAGCTACCTGCTATTTCACACCTACCTATCTTAGTCCATGCTTTTGAGGCTATCACAAAATACTTGATGTTGGGTAATGTATACAGAAAAGATATTTGGCTCATAGTAATGGTGACTAAAAAGTAAATCTACATGATTCCAACTCAGGCCCCTGGTTGAATCTTGACATGGCCTTACATAATGGGAGTGTGTGTGTGTGTGTGTGTGTGTGTGTGTGTGTGTGTAAGAGAGAGAGAGAGAGAGAGAGAGAGAGAATAGAGAGTAACCTAAGAGAGAGAAAGACAGAATCACAAAGTGACAGAGACACTAAGAAATATATAAACATTCAGAAAATCCACACAGATAGTGCTTCCCATATTCAAAGAAGGTCTTTTCCTACCAAGTTATTCTTCTCTGGAAATACTTTCACAGACATATCTAGAATTGTGCTTTACTAATCTTCCAAGTACTTTCCAATTAAGTTCACAAGCAAGATAAACCATCACTAGGTCCAAGCTTCAAGTATATGAAACTCTGATGGGTAAAGCATATCCAAACCAGAGCCATAAGCAGGAGAGTCCTCTGGAGAATGGGTTTCCTTTAGTGACCTCAGTGTCCAAATGGTAGTATTGCATCATTCCCTCTGCATGTTTCTATTGATTATTTACTGTCTTGTTTTATTTTCCCAATGATTCCCTTTCCCCTCCTTTTCCGTTAGGAGACATATCATACCACCATACTTCTGTGTACCCCTAAGCTCCTTGTATACACCATAGAGTTCATGCTTATTGGATAGCAGGGTGTGATCCTTCACCTCCAAGAGAGGATCTGAACATCTATGGCAATCTTCCTTCCTCTGAGCATCAAAAGGAGTGGATTTATATATTTTAGAAGGTACAAGTTATTCTGCTTTAGTAATTTTATTCTATCCTCACAATGCTGCCAAGCAAGCTATAATGATTATATCTATATTATACAAAGAGGAAACTGAATTTTTCTGTGGTTAATTAACTTGGCTAAATCCCATAGCTGGCTTATAACACATTTCTTGCATGAATAAAAGAAGGAAAGGATGAGGTACAATTCAGTCTTGAGATCAAGAGTTCATAGTCAATGCTCTCTTCTCTATGCTATTTTGTCAATTTATGGACATTTTAGTTAAACTAGTTCTAATGAAGAGATGTACAGCTTAAAATTACAAGTCAATACATTATTTAATCAATTTATAGACATCTTCATTAAACTAATTTTAATGAAGAACCATATAACTTAAAATTATTTAAAATTCTACAACGGAATGGTGTTGGGGAACATGAGGGAAAGAAAAGGTAGAACTATTTTATTTTAACAAGAAATACTGTATCTCAGCATGCCCATGTGAGTTATATGATTGGCAACAGAAAGATAGATGCAGAAATTTTTTTGGCTCATAGTTACAGAGATATAGTCCATGGTTGCTGGGCCTCATGAACTTGGCAGAACCTCCTGGTGGTGTCAACAGGGAAGACAGGAAAACAAGAGAAGGAGACTGAAAGGGACCAGAGACAAGTTACCACTGCTTGCACAGTAACCTAGATGTCACTACTTCCTAAAATTTACAGAACCTCCCATCATAGTATCATAAGTGCACATATGGGACATGGACTTTGGTATACAGAACTATGGGGACATTTTCCGTGCAAATACTACTGCCACGACTTCAATGTAATACAACATTGTCACTGCTAACTCTAACCTACTAGAACCGCCCTTCAATTTTCAGTATTTCCCCCATGAAGTACATTGAAGAACATAACAGGAAGGTGCTTGTAAAGCATTTCAGATTTTCCCTATCTCAGGTCTATGAATAGAATTGTCTTTTCCCTAAGCTTTAATCAGTGTCTCACTGACTAAGTACTGATGATCAGATTCTTTATACCTTAACCCATTATATTTAATTGAGCTCTTTAAGTTACAGGAATAAATAGAAATGAATGAACCTTTACATCCCCCTCCGCATTAAATTCAGTTTACCTGGTTCACTTCAATGAATCAGTCTCTCCATCGAATTCTTTCCTCTCATTTCCCCCACCTTAAAAAAATAAGACTGCAATTAAATGTATGGTGGTGGATCATTTCTTGCTGGCAATAATTATATGGAAGCATTTGAATCTCATCAGAAGGTCTAATTTGGAGTAATAAACTTCCTCACTAATCTTACATCTAAAGTCAACGGTCCTGCTCTAATGGCAACAATAATGTAGAAGCCTAAAATAACAGACTGAATGAAAGATCACCATCACTCCAAATTACATCTCTGCATAAGTATATTGGACAGTTTGAAAGGAAACTGTCTTTTTAGGGTGTGGAACAGCAAACTTGTTTTCTCCTTTGGATATAGAAAACTATCACTCAAGGTACCAGACCAACCTTGAGCTAAAAGGTAAAAGTAGTCCCATGAAAAGCAGGGTTGACCAGTCCTTCAAGCTCAGACTTATAAACAGAAAGTACCTGAATAATAATTTTTAAAAATTATACTTTAATATAAATACCTCAGATGGTAATATTATATGAATCCCTATGTGAATCTGTGTGGATATCTCCAGAGACAATCCCAAGAGTTTTTCTATCCTTACTTCCTTGTGTAGACTTAATATGATAAAAAAAAGAAAAGGAAAAGAAAAAGAGGGAAACACATTATAGATTATATAAATGTGCCTTTGAACATCTCTTGTCCACAAAAAATTAAAATCTATGCAAAGAAAAGAAAAGGTAGAAGTAAAGAAGCTATAATCAATGGTGGAAATTTTGCAAACAAGACAGATAGCATTCTAGGCAGAAGAGACAACGGAAGGCAAGTCAGCAAGGGAGAGACCCCTTGGGAATGGGAATGAGTTCTGTATGAGTCAAATATTGCAAGGAGAAACGGAATACAGACCTGGCAAGGCTTTCAGTATCTCTGCTTTTTAAAGTTTGCCGGAGGTGTTTCAAAGGTTTGGCTGCAGGGCTAAAGTGTATTAGATGGTATTTTATTTTTTGTAATAGGAACAATTAAAAGTGACCCAACTGGGAAATGCTATGAATAGACTTGTGCTATATACAGAGCCACTGTGAATTCTAGAGTGTAATGTGAGCCAGAGAAGACAGAAATTGGAGTGGATGAGAATAGGAAATTGTTATTTTCTGAGAAGGGCTAGAAATAGACAATTGTCTTTGCACTAAGCATGTGGAATTGTTCCTATATAAATTTAAGTTAAAATTCTAGAACATATTGAAAAGTGGTCCATGAGTCTTTGGAAGAATTAAATGGATAAGATGACAGAATTTCTGATTGATGCTAGTGAAGGACCAAGTTGAGAAATGAGAACAGTAAGAATATCTACCTAACCATTGCAATTTAGAAACAGGTTAAGACATACACATTTGAAGCCATAGATGGTACTAATCTTATGAAAGGCCAGAGGTAGTTGTCCCTGACTAGCGAGATGATTGAACAAGTTTATAAAATCAAGTTTAGGTAGAATTATTATTGTATGAGAGTGTGTGTGTGTGTGTGTGTGTGTGTGTGTGTGTGTGTGTGTGCGCACCATTACTGGGACTTGAACACAGAGTCTCTCTCTCTCTCTCTGTCTCTCTCTCTCTCTGTCTCTCTCTCTCTCTCTCTCTCTCTCTCTCTCTCTCTCTCTCTCTCTCTCTTCTTGTTTCTTTTTGCTGAACACTGGCAATCTACCACTTGAATCATTACCACCATGTGGCCTTTTTTGGTGATTAGTTTTAAAAGTCCCAATTTTCTGCCTGGGCTGGCTTTGAATTGCAGTCCTCATATCTCTGCTTTCTGAGTGGCTATGATGAAAGGTATGAACTACTGGCCTTTGTGTAGAATTATGACAGGCAAAGGAGGAAAAAGCATGCTAACTGGAGAAATACCTAAAGGAAATAGATAGAAAAAGACGAAAAAAATAAGCTTCCACTTTCAGGGAATCCTTGAGATATAATTCACTATGAATTCACGGAAAGAGAAAGTAGTTCTTGCTAAGAGTAAGCATAGAGATGAAGAGTTTTGGCAACTAGAAGACCACTCATAATATTTTTAAAAATCTGAGTACATTGTAAACGAAGGTCTAAATATCAAGATTTGAAGTGAACTATTTAGGGGAGATATAGTGAATTTAGATTTCTATTTTACAGTTTAGGAGACAGTAAATATTGGCAGGCGATAAAAGCATCCAAAGCATGAGGTGGTTGCCAAATTGCTGAGTGGATTTTAGAAGCTGCTGGATTGCTTTTTAAGCTCTGTTGTTGAAAGGATATGGAGATTTGTGTGTGAGACCAAGAGAATGAAGGAAAGATGAGATAGAAACTTGCATGTAATGAACATTAAGCATGTTTTATAGGGTAGGCTGTTATATTAAGATGTGCACATATATTACCCCACTTCATCTCACAGTCAAAGTGAATTTAGTACATTTTACACTTTAAAATGACGTGCAGAGATGTTAAGTCATTTTCCCGAGTTAGTATTCACCAGATTTTTCACTGTATTACATTAGTAATTTTCCCCCTTTTATTCATTCAATTCATCAGGGTTCAATGTGTATCAGTTATGAGCCAGGTGCTGTTCTGGGCAGTAGAAGTACAGTGGTTAAGGAGAAAATTTCCTTCTTTGCTCTTATAATACATGTCGTCTTGACAATGGGCCAGCTTTAATGAGTTAGCTGCCTCTTGCATATATAAAATGGCAAATGACTTACAAACCAGGTTGAAACTAAAGGTATGATCAAAATATGGCATTGCAATATGATGTTTGCGAATAAATGTCTTTCTAAAAAGAAACATCAGCACTCGGAACCTGAAAGCATTGACTCTCTTCCTTAGTTCTCTGAACTTTTTTTTCTCCTACATTCCCACGTCTTGCATCTGGCATGACCTGTTTTCCCATACCTTTGCAAACACTGGACCCTTTGCCTGCTTCTAGACATTAACCTGAAAAACTTCACCCAAATCATCAATCTTAGTTCTCACATGTTCTGGGAACTTCCCTGACACCACTGGATGCTGTATGCATTTTCACTGGACAGAATTCAGGATAAACAATGCCTCTATGATACGATGTTAAACTTCTTTGCATCCCTAAAATCTTGAAGCAGGAACCAGCATTGCCACCTTTTCTCATGCCTGGTACCCGAGAGAAAGTACTATATGTAATAAATGGCTGGCATGTTGATAAAGGAGCATATCTTGTTAGCATCTTTAATGGTGCTAAATCCATGCTGGGTAGCACTTTGGGAATGTTTTCCCATGTGGCATGACCACATTTGGTTTTCATTTTAATCCATTACCATAATAATAACTCCCCATTTTCAGCTTCTGCATTTGAAAACAAATTGCCATACCTAGAAAATAGGAGAATAAAATACTAAGTGACCGTAATTGTTATTACTTTGTCACATGTACATTATAAAATCTGAATAGAAAACGTTCTTTACAAAGAACTAAAATGCTAAGTGCCTCAATGAATATGCTTTCTTGGTGGAATGATAATTTTCTTAAAAATATTTCATTCTATTAAATTATGTTTTACTTAAGAGGTGTAGGAATATATCCTGAAGTAGGCTTTAAAATGTAGCAGGGAGAGTCAAATGCCCCCAAAATTATCTCAACTCTGGAGTTAAACCTGAAAGAGAGTGATGGCCTTGAAGTCATTGGCCAGATATGGCTGGAATTTTTGTCTTATATTCGTCTTTTCATAAAGCACATGTTTCAGACTCTTCCTTTTCTACAAACCTTGACTAACTCACATTCTGAATTAGGGTATTTCCTCAGGACCTAACTATTTTGTGGAGCTCAACTATTATTCTCTTTAGCAACACTTTTAATTTTTCCACCCATGTAGACTTACTGAAGATGCTTTTGGCGCTATAATTTTTATTAACAGATGATCCTCTCAAAGACAGGGACCTAGTCCTATTTATCCTGCATACCCCAATACCTGCTCCATAGATTATTCTAAATGAGCATTAAAGTGATGTGTCCTAAACATGGTTCTAATGAATTAGAAGCAATGGAATTCTATGCCTCCATCAGAAAGAATGACATTGCCCCATTTGTTAGGAAATGGAAAGGCTTGGAAAAAATTATATTTAGTGCAGTAAGCCAGGCCCAAAGAAACACAGGTCCCATGGTTTCCCTTATTTGCAATATCTAGTATATGTCTGAGTCAAGCAGAAAAGGTCAGATAAGGTGATGTTAGGGAAATGAACCCTAAGATATGTATTCAAATGTTTTTTTTTCTTTCATGACATTGTTTCTAATGTATTTATAAGATTATTTCTTTGTTGCTTTGTATGTCCCTCCCCAACAGTATAACCTCTGCTTTCACTGTATTTGATGTCGGTACAATTTGTGGAGGGGAAGGGGAAAAACAAGACGTTTAAATAAGGATACAGGTGGACCGGTTGCAACAATGAGAAGTACAAGTTGTTATGTTGAAAACGAACTTTACAACTTTGGGGGGGGGGCAGGGGAGGATAGGAAGGGAAAGGGGGAAGGGGAAACAAAGGAGGAGGCTACAATGCTTGATAAGAAATGTACTCATTATCTTGCCCATGTAATTGTAACCCCTCTGTACAGTATTTTCACAATAAAAAATAAATAAAAATTAAAAAAAGAAAAAAAAGAAATGTATTCATTACCTTGCCTATGTAATTGTAATCCCTCTGTAAGGTATTTCAATAATAATAATAATAATAATAAAGAAAAAAAAGGTTCCAAATTTATACTGGATTATATCTGTGACTGGTTATAAAGAAATACTATGTAATATGTTGTAAGTTCCCTTGGAGTATGGTCCCAGACCATACTCTATTCAATATTATATTGTATTATTATTTTGCAAGTAAGAGGGGTTCCCTTTGTATTATACTGACTATATAAATATATTATTGGCACTATAAAAGGAATTTATTTTCCCTTCTTATTTTCTGAGCCTCCTATTTATTTGTGGGGGGGTTCAGTCATGGGGCCTGAACTCTGGGCCTGGGAGCTGTCCCTCAGCTCTTCAGCTCAAGGCTCGCGCGCTCTACCACTTGAGCCATAGCGCCACTTCCGGCTTTTTTTCTTTTTGCTTATGTGGTGCTGAGGAATCGAACTCAGGGCCTCAGGCATGCAAGGCAAGCGCTCTACCAATGAGCCACCTTCCCAGCCCAGAGCCTCCTATTTTTTATTTAAGTTGGTCAGTGTTTTGTTTTTACCTAAAGTATTTCAGAAAACATGAGAATGTTAATTTATTTTCTTTTTGTATTTTACAAATTATTGTCTTACTTTTATAAAGCACCTCCTCTACTGGGCATGAATTATTTCTAGTTTTCATAGCAGAATTGACTGGCAAGTATTTCTGTGAGCATGGCTAAGAGAAGTTAATAGTTTCAAAATCTGTAGTGTCAAAGCACTCTGAAAGAGCCATATTAAATTCAGCTGGGAGAGCAAATGGAAAGAAAACTATTAACAATTGACATGGTAAAGGTACCATCCAGTTATAATAGCATGGGGCCATATCACGGTCCTGTGGTCGATTTTATATCAAGAGGTGGTTTGGAGAATATGAAAGCAACATGGAAGGCACAGGAAATTCAGGGGCATTGGGGCTTGAGGGTTTGGCTAATGTATGTGAAGAACTTCAGTATTTTAACCATATACAAGTATTATGTATTAAATATCAAGTGTGATTTAAAATAAAATTAGCATATTTGTAACTTCTGGCAGGATAGGAAAGAGATAATATGTTCCTTATCTATCATCAACTTGATAGTCAAGGCACCTGTAACAAAAGACAGATTCATAACAGAGAAAAGGAAAAATTTAATGTAATTTGTAGATGACATAGGCTCTTCAGAAATGAAGACCTAAAGAAACATAAAAATTTGTATATTTTTATAATGTATTTGACTGACTGTAGAAGACATTGGTTGGGAGACAAAAGGTATGATCAGATGGTCACAGATTAGAGAAGAACATGACAAGGGTTGTTAGTGCCATTATTTTTCTTTTTCTTCTCTGTGCCTTTTCATGGATAGGACATGCCTTTATTCTAGCCACAGAGAAGGTATTGAAGGCATGAAGTGTCAGGAAATTCCTCTAGAACCTACGGGACCATGCAAATGACCTTGTTTCTGATGTTTTCTCAAATGCCAAGTTGCTATGCTTGTGGGCAATGTGTCCTTGACCCCTTTAGAAACTGACTGTCTCCTGCCTACTCAGTGACAATCATTTGAAATTAGTCAACACGTTATTTCCAACATATTTCTCTCTATTCTCTGTGCTCCTGGTGGAAAATATAATAACAAAAACCTGGCATTCTTGGTTGAGAGAAATGTAAGAATAATCTGTAAATTCAGAAATTTGATGGCCAACTTTGGGAGCAATCACCCTGAATTGATATAATAATAGACTAACATTTAGTTGTTAAAGAAAAGAGGGGGGAGGGAATTAAATACTTGATTTATACAAACTTGCATATCTAGCCGATATATGAAATTTTCCCCATCAGACAAATTAGAAATGTTAAGTTATTTCTATACAAGGCAAAATAGCTTAGCCATAAACCATCACTTTAGGTTGCATGACTTCTAATGGGATATGGAGTTCTTTCAGCTTTGCACAGAAATGAGAAATCTTTGAATCTAGTTCAAAATCATTCTAGTCAGGGTGTAACTTTATGAGGGACACCTTGCTTATTTGAGCTTTACTCTCTTCCTCCCCTTCAAATCAACAATTGAATGAGCAATTTCTTGTGCCCCTTTCCATGTATGATTTTCTGATAATTTTAGATTTTTGCATCTTTAATCCTTTTATTCCATGAAACACACACCTTTCTTTACTGTTAACACGCCTTGCTGCCACTACCACCACCCCACCCCACCCCACCCCCACCCCCGACACACACACAGTGTTATCTTCATATCCATGAAGAAGCACTACATTGGAGAGATCAGAGCTCTAGGCAAAGATTGATGTAACTTAGGGAAGAGGTTGACTTTTATGTAACAATCAGTGTGGAAACTGAGAAACTGTTCCTAAATCAGCAGTGGTGCTGATCCTTTGCAACAGTCAATTCCTCTCAATGGCAAATTATGATTTGCTTTGCCATTGACTGAAGAAAGCTTGTAATACACCTGCTGCATCTCATCATTCTGATTGTTTTTCTTTAGGACAATAGACTTGTGCTGGATTATGGGAAGAATAAGATCTCACCATGCTCAAAATTTGCTTGTTGTGTAGTGGAAGAAGAAAAATAAAGCTAAGGTTGTGACCCAGAGTGATATTCTTTGAATTTTATGTACATAGTGTTTTAAGGCTATTTGGAAAGTATACAACCATCATAAAACAAGTAATAGATTAAAGGAAGTCAAGCAATTTGCAACAAGAATGTTGTACAAAGATAAACAGAAGAAAACTTAGAAGGGTATGTAGGAAAACTTCGTTCTAGGAAAAAGCAAAGAAAGTGTGAAGGAGAATATTGTAAAGGGGAAAATTCCAATTTCATGACATGTATTTTGGAATGGCAGAATAATGAAATGACACAGCAATTTGAGAAAAAAGCAAGAAAGATAGATTTTAAAGAGAAAATTAAGTCTTTCATTTGGGTATGTATATTTGGTTTGATGAAATTCATTTTTTGTATTTTTATTATCTTTAAATAGTTGGACAAGGTAATTGTGATTCATCAAAGCAGTTTATGAATACAGTGCATCTTGATCATGTGGCCCCTTTTAACATTCCCATCCACCCCTCCCAATGCACTCCTTTCTTCATTTATTAATTTTGGGGTTGGGAGTTGAATCTTTACCATTTAACAAGCAGGTTATGTATAAAATACATCTTCCCCTTATTACCTTACTTATGTAACGGTATCCCCTCTGTACATAACCTTGACAATAAAAATAATTTTTAAAAGTCTGATAGAGGGACAAGGGGTGACAAGTGCAGCAGTGGCACTCACTGGACACTACGTAGAAAATGAGCTACACAATTTGTGACTGAGGATGGGAGGCGAAACCTGGGGAGAGTCCAAGGGAAGGGATGACATTGTCCAAAAAGAAATATCCTCCTTACCTGATTTATGTAACTATGACCCATCTGAACATCACCCTTACAATATCAATATTTTTTCAATTCTGATAATAAAAATATCATCTGCAGCTAAAAAAATATATCTTCATTTGTGTCATCATTTCAATACCTTCAACTACCAGCATTAAGTACTTGTATGATGAGGTATCATTTTAACATGTCTGTTTAGGTACAAAGTTCCAACCCTACCAATTGTGATTTTCCCTCCTCTCCCAACTTCCCAGATTACTCTCAGCATGCTTCATTGTTCCATTATCACACATGTGCAGAAACTATTGTGTCCATGTTCACCTTTCACCCCTGTGGTTCACCTGCCCATCTCTCCTAAATACCTACACCCCAGATAGTATATGTTTCAAAATTTTACAATTTCTTGTTAAAGTGCATGTTAATTGTGCAATGGAGCACACACAAACACACACACATATATGAGATTATATGCATTTATATATGTATTTATCTTTTAGATCTAACAACAACATATGAGAAAAAATATGACTCTTAATTTCTGAGCCTAGCTTAATTCCCTTAAGTGATGGTTTGCAAATCATCCATTTCCCTCTAAATGACATAATTTTATTTTTCTTTATGGCCAAATAATACTGCATTGTACATCTGTCTGTCTATCTATCTATTTATTTATCTATCTATCTATGTATCTATGTATCTATCTATCTCACATTTTTGCCCACCATTGGGCATTGTCTTAACATTGATATGAAGATATTAAAACATTATGAACAGAAGATATGATCTTCTATTTCATAACAAAAAGTACAAAGGAAGGAACTGGCATGCTTATGTTTACCCAATTTGTTGCACGTTTTAACATAAAAAATGACTGCCTAATGCTTTCCTCTGACTCAAATGAGTTGTAACTTAGGAGTCATCTTCTTGAAAGTCTGTACTGTATTCGTTTATACCATGCCATTGACACACTTTTGTAAAAAAGAAAAGCTTATTTATTTGCAAAGGAGGGTTTGTCAGTGTAATAATCTGCTCGCTACTTAGCGTATTATGACAGCAACATGTATGCCATGCAAGCGAGGGGGTGGCAGCACCGAAGGGGTGTGCTTTCTAGGAAAGGACATGAATATTCTGTTCTACAGAAAAACTTACTCTTAGTCCAACAGTGTTATTAGAGATCACTTAAATTATATGACCCTTAGGCTGTTGTGGCTCACTTAATTTAAATTATTGATATTTCAATATAAGTTGAAAATCTCCATAGTCTCAGTAGGTAAATAGCAAACTGGCAACCAAAGACATCCTTCTCTCAGATGATACATGGTTGGTGTTTAAAGTTTAAAAATAAAACCACAAGTTAAATATAAAGCATGAGACTCTACATTTATAAGTGCAATATTTCCTATTGTAATTCCTCTTTTATAAGTCTAATGTGAGCAGGGAGGAATGCTAGTTTTATTTCTCCTAAAATGCATTCAGAATAAAGATCCAGAATACCATACATGGATGGAAAAATTGTGATTTAGTGGTTTCTATACCAATATAGCAATATTTGTCTTGATAATTTATGTGGTAGAAATTCTTTCCATGAAATGTGTTAATGATATAAAAATTGGACACATGCATTATATGGACACTATTCCTGAGAGGTAGAAACAAGAAGGCTCTGAACAGTCACTGCTCCTTCTCCACCTGACCAGAATGATGTAATGGCTTAGAACCTGGGGTAATGGGACAGGGTTCAACAAACTGTGCATCAATCCCATACCATACTCAGCAATTCTTTAAAAAAATATTGCAAAGGTGAGGTCAGAGTGGTTACAGTTACATAAGTAAGGACATGAGTACAATTCTTACCAAACATTGTTACCCCCTCCCTTGTTTCCTATTGCTATATATCCTTTGCTTAATTGACAGTTCCACTACAACTGTCCAAGTTAGACATTTCTACTCACTACACAGATCAAGAATCTGAGTCCAAGTGAAAAAAAAAGACTATAGGACTGGTTAGTAATATTGCCTAGATCCATACCTGTCAGAAATCTGTTTTTTTGTTCTTTTTATTTTTTACTGTCATAAACATTATGTCCATGATAATTAAAAATTAACTCATAAAACTGTTTGCCATCACTCCATGACTATCATCACACAACACTTAGAGGATAATGGAGAGTGTCATGATTGTCTCATTCCTCCCCAAAAAAGCCAAATCCATGTCATAAAAGTATTAACAAAGTGTGTTGTACATTATGCTGTTCATACTGTGCCGGCATCCATTATCTTATCTGATCAGCAATGCATTTCATTTTACAAAACCTTTTTAGTCATTAATTAATTTGATTTGCTTTCATTAAGCTAATAGGCAGGAGCAGATCACAGAGAATGACATCGAACTCCACTGGGCTTCAGTGCTGTCCAGCTAATTCATGCTGGTGCTTTGGAACTTCTTTTTCAGGCTTCTCAAAGAAGCCACAGTAAGATGAGCTGTGTGTGAGGGCTCGAGTCTCTTGTCCCTGCAGCCATTCAGGTGTTCCTGTCACCTGGTAATTAGGCCAGAATCTGCAGATGGCTTCTGGCAGATCCCTTCTCCCAATACTGTGGCACTTAATTTCAGTGAAAAAAGCAAACTGGCAACCAATTTAGACCCACAAGGGCTAGGCTTCCTTTGGTAGCAGCTGCTTGGCAGAGTCTGTTAGGAGGTAGTTGGCTCTGCCACTTAGGAATTGCATTACCTTCTGGAGAAAGGGCTGTGTTTTCTCCCACAATTTTGTAAAGTACACATAGAAATGGGGTACGATGTACGCTTCATTTGTTATATGGCACATACTTCTTTATTAAAGTAAGGAAACAATAATGTAAAATGAAAATATAAGAAAATAAAAAAGTGTGAATACTTCCAGTAGCTAGACTGTTATTTTAGATATACTATCCACAAACCAAATGTCATAAAATCTGTTTTAAAATGCCAATTTGACAGTTATTTGTTTCCAAGATAGTAGAGGGTATTATTTTTTAAAGTAGCAGTACCACACAAAAGTTCAGTGTTTTAATATAGTTTAGTGACAGGGAGACTCCCTGTAGCCCAAACTTGATGAGATACTACAGTGAATCAATGCAAATAGATTCAACTTGAAGGTTTTAGAAACCTGTTCGGTATATCTAATACAGGTTTAAGGACATTCGAGTCATAATAACCAAGTTTTGATTTGATCATCTGAATAATTCGTGCTAGTTGGCTATAACTATATCCACACTGCAAAGTGACTACAATTTTTGTTTTCCCTGAGCTGGACACAAACAAAGGATTCCTCTATATACAGCTTAAGATGCACTGACATGCTTTTCTTTCCAGACTGAATTTCTTTTCAGTATCACATTTCTTCTAAAGGCATACAATGAGTCTATTCTGTCTAGTATCTATATTCATCCTAGTCTTTGGTCTGCCAATTTATTACACAAGTATTTCACTGAACAACCTAAACTTGAATTCACGTAGTATGAGAATGGAAACATTGCTTTTGTTGACATTTCCAAACTTTGCAGATAATTTATATGAAGTATTTACTTCAGGGTCCAGAACATGATCGGTATTCAATAAACAATGGTTATTACCATACCTTCACTAGCATCATCGTCTTAAGATCTATATTCTAATTGTGAACATATCCTTATTATATTTCCAGGTTTTACTTTTATTATTTTATGTGGAAAGAATGTCATCTTTTAAGGCAACTTTTGCTAATGTAAGCCATTGTGAATAAGCCATTGGCATTAAATAGACTAACTAATACCATTACAAACATCTCCTGCCCCCTGTGTCCTATTTTATTTTCATCATCACAGTAGTACAGAAAGTTCTGTTATTTCAGCTTTATTCATTGAAATAGGGAGTTAGTGAAGTCAGTTGCATTTTTTATTTCACGCAGTTAGAGGATATTTGAGCTGGGATTCAAATCCTAGGACAGTAGAATTATCATATCTATCTATGATGTTTTATTATTTAGAAATCTCAAGACAGCCACTGAACATCAGGTCCTCATTTTAAATGCTGCAAAACAAAGGATCTAGATTTCAGCTTGATGAGAAGCTATGTCAAAAAATGTTACACATGCATTGTCTATCACCTCTTTGGGAAATTAAGGATTTTTTTATTTTTTATTATCTCAGGTCTAGGAATCAGTCCTATGATGTTTTCAACTTAAGCGGTATAGAATCACTGGCCAAAGCCATACTTTAGATATTTTCCATCCTATTAGAACCAGTTAATGGCCACAGAGAAGCAAAGGGGATAATCACTTCATGTGAGTTTGTGGCAGAAAAAAATGATATTTCAGTTTACTTAATGGCAGCTCTTTTTTGTATTATTTTAATCTGTTTCTTGCTAAAGAGCCACAACCACAGAGGATTTTTTTAAAAAAGTATTTGTGGCATGACCAGAAAATGGGAAATATTTTACAGGTATTAAAATTACTAGATTATTTTACTATAGTGCCATTTTAATAACAAATCCAGTATCATCTGTGAAAACTATACTTTCCCACACAGAGATTTGAAAACTTACTGAATTTGAGATTGGAAGCATGAATGGCACTTACCTCTGCAGCATCTAAAAACTGTTGTTGCTTCAGTTGAAACAAGGGATGAACTGAAGCATTAGGATAATATCTAGGCCAATAATCATACAAAATCATTACATATTTCATGTACAAGAAGAGATTTATCATTGGTATATATATATATATATATATATATATATAATGGATTTTCTAACATTAAAGAGATGATAACTGAAAATATAATTAATTGTGAGCTAGTACAATAATTGATATGAAAAAGAGAGCTTATGCTGCAGCATAAGCTTTAAAATTAGATGTATTTGGTTTATATTCCTTTACAAATTTCTAAGTGTATCAAACAAGTAGTGGTTGAACATAAATATAAAGAAGCACTGACTTGAATAAGATTCTTTGAGGATTATTGTCTTTACATTAGATGGTCAGTGTATTTTAAAATAAACACTGTAAAATGGGTTGAGGGGTTAATTTCTGTAATCCTAATTACATTGGAGCAGGAGATTTGGATGATTGTATTTTGAGTCCAACCTGCGCACAAGTTTGCTAGAACTCTTCTCAACAAGTGGCCTGGCATAATATTGAGGGTGCACCATTCATCTCAGCTATTTGGGAAGCTGAAATAGGGAGAATCAAAGTTCTAAGCCAATCCCGGTAAAAATGTTCATGAGAGTCCACATGAGCAGCAAAAGGCTAAATGAAAAGGATGGTGCACAATTAACCCAACAATAGCAGGAAATGTAAAATAGCATGTCCAGGTAAAATTTACAACCCTCTCTCCAAATAACAAAGGACTTCAGGTGTAGCTTGTGCTAGAGCACTAGTCTAGCACGCATGAGTTCAAATCCCAGTAGTACCAAAAAACAAAAAAACAAAAACAAAAAAAAAACATGGGGAGAAAGGAAGGGGTAATTTAATTGGAGCAACAACTAGTTCTTATGGAGAGGTTAGTATGAATCAAGGACTATGTCAAGTGCTGTATGCACATGGCAAGCTTTAAGGAGTCATTTGTTCCTGTTTCAATGTGTAAACATTAAGTGATCAATGGTGTTGCACAGCAAATAAGTACAGAGGCTGAGATATGAGGCCTGGATTGTTTAAATGAATCTACTATTCAAACAGTTGTTTGAATGACCAATTTCAAGTACACAGGAAAGTTGACTACAGTGAAGAGTACAACATAATGGCCCAAACACAAACAATAATGGAGTTGCATTTCATCTACAAAACAAATGCTAAATCTTACAAAAGATCAATTCATTTAAAGTGAAACAAAAATGAGTCCACTATTTTGAACTATATTTGTAGTAGGTGATGTGTAAAGGCTTGTTTTGTCCTCCATTTGGGCCTTGTTCTGAGCATTCAGAAAAAGATGGCTCATTGCCAATGTCAGTGAGTTTGTCACTAGACATAGAGCATGAGTTCTCAAGCTCAGTATGTGTAGGATTCACTTGAGGATTCTGTTCATTGTAGATTTCGACTCACTCAATAGGTCTATAGTTAAGGACAGGGCCAAGGCTTTTTTTTTAAACTAATAGGATGACAGGAGAGAATTATGCTAGCCTTCTATGACCACATTTTTATGAGCACTATTTGAATTGTCTGAGGTTTTATTCTTTTGTGCTGTATTAAGCACCTCCAGCTCCAAGTCAATTTCTTCCTGTTATGCCTCTCTAACAAATAACAGCTGTTTTGGTATTCACTGGTGGTGGTGGTGTTGGCCACCTTCCAACACAAGTAGTATGTATTATTGGAGTAATAATTGACAAGGAGAAAAGCCTTTATAAACAGCTACAATAATATAAGCAAGCATTTCTAGATTGCTTTGTTCACAATGTTCTATCCAGCACATGATCACAATTGATTAAGTCATCCAGTAGATATTCTTTGAACATGTTTTAGTTCTAAAGCAATGAGAAAATGCAAAAGATTAAAAACAAAACCTTCATGATATTCACATATTAACAGGAAAGAAAGTCAGAAAATTCAGTTATAAGAGGATAATGTGACAAGATCTATATTGCACAGATGGCTATAGTGCACACACACACTCCTACAAGGTCAATCATGGTAGTATATTCCTATAGCTCGAGCACATGAGAAACTTAGAAGGATAGTATGTTTGAGATCAACATGGGTGAAATAATGAGTTTTGGGTCAACTTGAACAGCTTTATTGAAAATATTCCCACCATCTCCAGAGTTAAGGAAGTAGTCCAGGAAGGATTCTTGAGGGTGTTACATTTTCACCAATAGAATCTCATCACTACTTCCACTGGCCTACCTCTATCAACAGAATTGTCACCATTTTATTAACATCAAATAGCACTAATTGTGAGCTTATTGTTTGTTAGGTACTACTTAGAATAGTGATATGCATTATATCACATAATCCTCATAAGACTCCAACAGGGAGGACAATTTTTCCCACTTTACAGATGAGGCACTGAGGCAAATAGAAGTAAAGTAAGTTGCTTAGTATTAAATAGTAAGACTTGAAAAAAAGTCTAGGTGCTTATCCTAGAGCCCATTTTCCTTTACCATTATGCTACTAGTATGTCAATTCATTTATTTAAGGCTATTGAACACAATAATCCAAGAAGTATTGCCTAAAAATAAAGTGACAGCAACTTTTTTTCTAGTCTTACCAGACTTAAAAATACTGCTAATTATTATTCACATTGGCTAGCTCCTGTGTCCATAATTTCAATGGTTCTTTGTAATACATTTTATGTGCCAAATATTGTTTGGGGTTGGTTTTAGTCATTTCTCTTTTCTCATTTTTCACATTTGTTTAAAATTGTTGGTTCTTTTGTTTTATTTTCTACAGTTTGCTACACTATATATATATATATATATATATATATATATATATATATATGTCATTTCCAATACTAGAGGGACAAATTGCATAAAGACTTGCAGAGAGATCTAATTAGTTTTTTTCCATTTTGATTTTGTAAATTAAACTCCAAGAAGTCCATTATCATAATGGTGACTTTATGTGTAAGCATTGTGCATGGACCTAAAACCACTTAAGCAACCCAAACAAAGAAATATTCTTTTGTACATCTACTTTTGTAAAACTGAGATTCTCAAGATCCCAGTTCTTTGAGCCACTGTATTTGCAGGTGTTATTTGTTAATCTCACTGACAGACATAGATTGTGTATCAAGGTATACTGGATGAATGTAGTAATAAAGATGAGTACATAAAAGTATCCACAATAATAACATATATTTGGACATTTTTATTTATTGCTGCTGTGTTTTTACATTTGCAAAAATAAAGTATCAATACTTACTTTATTGTGTAAAGTATTCTTTGTGTATATATGTTTCTTAAGCAAATCTCTTTTAAAGTGCTTGGGCAGTATCCATGAGCCTCTTTATACTCGGGCTAGAGTAATACTGCTTTAACCACAACACCACTTTCAGCTTTTTCTGATTAGTTTATTGGCGATAAGAGTCTCACATACTTTCCTGCCCTGGCTGGCTTTGACCTGTGATCCTCAGGTCTTACCCTCCTAAGTAGCTAGGATCCCAGACATGAGCCATTGTTGAGCCACTGGTGGCTAGCTCACTCAACTCTTTGCTTGATTTCCAAGAACATTTTTAAAATAATGTTAACCATTGAGCTTTCATTTTCCTTTTGAGAACTTTGACTTAGATATCTATTTTTTTCTGGTGGCTGAGAAAGAAACAATTAAGTAGATTTTGGATTGAAGTCCAGTGGGCCCTCATTTTCACTAGAAATGGTGGCAGTAATTCAAGCAGTCAAGACATATCCATGGTCATATGCCTATATATACAAAATCAAACTAACTAAAGTATGGTATATGCAAAGGTGGATTCACATCATGTTTAACAATTAGCTGTCAACAAAATCAATACCAGGTAGCTAGAGTATGTTTTATCTGAAGAAGATGGAAGTAAAAGAAGGCAGAGAAATGAATGGAGAGAGGAATGGTGGTGAAGAATCATAAGATCCAATATGAAAACAGAACTAGGTAACATGACAACTTGAATGGAGTTGGAAGAGTTGTGTGGGAGAATGATGAAAGGAATGACTGATCAAGACACAGTATACTCATCAGCTGACATGTTGAATTGAAACCTATTTGCATAACTACCTAAAGGTACTACTAATGATATTGATAATAATAGTAATAACAGAGCTAAAGAAGAACAATTTCTAATTTGAGGCCATTTGAGTATAAACAACAAAACAAAACAAAAACAACCAACAAGGGCTGGGAATGTGGTCTAGTGGTAGAGTGCTTGCCTAACATGAATGAAGTCCTGGGTTTGATTCCTCAATACAACATAAACAGAAAAAGCCGGAAGTGGTGCTGTGGTTCAAGTGGTAGAGTGCTCACCTTGAGCAAATGGAGCTCAGGGATAATGCCCAGGCCCTAAGTTCAAGCCCTAGGACCAGCATACAAAACAAAACAAAATAACTATTAGACCTATCTAGACTATACAGACAGGCTTATCTTAAAAACTGGGGAGCTATTTATCTTTAGGAAAGGGTGTTAATCTTTAGCTTATAAAAGCATTATTGCCGTTACCATTTTAGTTTTCATCCTTTCCTTAATCTTGCAGTTTATTCCAATCCTTTCTTCTCCTTTTTATTTTTTTATCCCTGCCCTTTTCATCTTCTTCCCTTCTCTCCCCCTGCCATCTTTCTATATCTTTTGAATTTAAGTGAACCATGTGTTCCCATGTAAAATTTTGCAATGAATTTCTTCCAATTATCACCACATGACATCCTCTGAAGAACAAAGTTACAGTAAAATAGAACTAGATAATATCCTCTATTTACCACTTTCTGCCTTTGTAATCTAAGGCAATTTTCAGCCTCTTAGACTTAATTTGCTCATCTTAAAAATGGAGGTAGTAATACATTCTTTCACAAAACAAATGAAAACATAATATTGCCTGAGACAGAGTGTGGGTACATGATAAACAGTTACTTTCAGTTAAAGAAAGCATTTTAAAAGTTGCTAGGTGCCTGTAGCTCATACCTGTAATTGTAGCTATTTGGGAAGCTGAGATCTGAGGATCACAGTTTGAAGCCAGCCTGGACAGGAAATGTCTGTGAGATTTTTATCTTCAATTCATCACTAAAACTCCAGAAATATAGCTGTGGCTCCAGTGGTAGAGCACTAGCTTTTAGTGGAAAAGCTCAGGGATTGTGTCCAAGCCCTGAATTTAAGGCCTAGCACCAACACCAAAAAAAGTTGGAGTCATCCACATGTCCTTTTAGTATGTGCCTCCATTAGCTAGTATGGCTCTTTTTACCAGATTATAAAATTCCTTTTGGCAGAGAACATTTCTAACTTCTACTTTTGTTCTAATTTTTCTGCTCAATGCATTGTATGTGATTGTTTCTTAATAAGTGTAAAATATTGATGATTTCCTACTAAACAGAAATGGAGCCAAGAGAGACTTTGGATTAACAAATGATTCAGACTTCATTGTCAGATGGTTGGATGCTCTTTTCTTCCCTTTCGCCCCTAACCTATCCTCTGCTGAAAGGAAAACATCCTAGTTGGTCATTCTGCTGGCAAGAGAATGTTGGCAGCATTTCTTTCCTAAATTGGAGAATAGAAGAAAAGAATGCTCGACCAGCTGCCATCCACAAGTTAAAAGATTTGAATATTTAGGTAATTATAGGTTTCCTATGGTATTCTCTAGTGCTCTTTTCAAGTATACTTTTTTTCCTAATGAACTGAACAAAAGGCTCACAAAGGTAGCACAGTACAGTTACTCCAGCCCATGAAACACAAAACATGGTTGTGTATTTTCTTTTCTGCTATGTTGCTTTGGAGGTCCTGTGGTCTAGTCTTGACACAATGATGACCTTGAGGTCCTAACACTTTGCACCCAGATTTATGTTGACTCTGTATGTTCTCCTGGACAATTTTTATTTGTATCAGCTTCCATGTGAACTTTCCCAAATTTTTGAATCTCTGTTACTATTGTTCAACTCCCTACATACCCACCATATTTGAAACAGCTTTGGGATAGCACACACACACATACACACACACACACACATACACAAAACACACACACACCACAAATTTTATGCTTGAAAGAGTAATTTATTGTTAACAAGAATCGATTTACATTATGATAGGATTTTCTGTTATGCAAACCATTCCCTGCTCAAGAGACAGCATACAAACAAGATTTAAAAAAATGACATTAGTGAGCATAAGAACAAAGATACTAGTAAGATACTAAAATCCCTTTCCTAGGTATTTAATCCAAGAGGACTGAAATCACATGTTGACACAGATGATGGGACCATTTGTGTCAAAACCAGAAACAAGGGCAAAGTCCAGAATTGCTTTAAAAATTTTGCATACTTGCAGCATTATTTACCATAGCTAAGATATGGAACCAATCCACATGCCCTTCAGTAGATGAATGGATCTGCCTCCATCAGAAAGAATGACATTGCCCCATTTGTTAGGAAATGAAAAGAACTTGGAAAAATTATATTAAGTGAAGTAAGCCAGGCCCAAAGAAAGATAGGTCCCATGGTTTCCCTTATTTGCAATAACTAGTATATGTTTGAAACAAACAGAAATGGTCAGATAAGTTGATGTTAGGTGAAATGAACCCCAAGATAAGTATTCAAATGTTTTTTTTTCTTTCATGCGATTGTTTCTAACATACTTATAAGATGATTTCTTTGTTGCTTTATATGTCCCTCCCCCACAGTATAACCCCTGCTTTCACTGTATTCGATGTTGGTATAATTTGTGGAAGGGAAGGGAAAAAACAAATTGTTTAAATAGGGATCCAGGTGGACCCATTGCAACAATGAGATGTACAACTCATTATGTCAAAAAACAAACTTTACAACTTTGGCTGGGGAGGGGAGGGAAAGGGTAGGTGGGAGATGGGAAGGGATGGGAAGGGGAAACAAAGGAGGAGGCAACAATGCTTGATAAGAAATGGACTCATTATCTTGCCCATGTAATTGTAACCCCTCTGTATGGTATTTTCTCAATAAAAAATTGCATACTTATAAGTAATACACTATTCAGTAGAGGAATGAGCTACTCAAATGAATCTCAAAAACAAAAATCTGAAAAGCATTATGCTAAGTGAAAGAGGGCAGAAATGCAATCAAAGTTAATGATTCAATTTAAATTACATTTTAGAAAAGGGAAAGCTATGCTGACAGAAATCCTATCATTGATTATCAGAAAGCAGAGATGGGATCGTCAGATCTGACAGCAAAGAGACAAAAAGGTTTGGGGTATTAGACATGGATGGTGTTACTCAATATTGTAACCACCATTGTACTATTGCACATGGTTGTCAAAATATATTAAACGACACACATAAAATCTTGTGAATATTTTTATATGTAGAATATATCTCAGTGAATTTTAATGAAGGAAATAAAGAACAATGCCAAAGATCATGCTAATATCAAGTGAAGCTATTCAGGTATACTTCAAGCCCAAATGTGGATTATTCCTTATTTTTGTAGTAAATAGAGAGTCTAATAAACATCAGTTCTCATACTAATTGCATCTCCCAGCAACCTACATATTATTGCTCTCATTTTCCTCATAAGGAAACTAAAACATGATGAGGCCATATATCTGGAAAATAGAGTTACTCTTCATCCCTAGAGCACCTCAGGTCAAAATCTGCCTTCACTGTTTTCTTTCACCATGGAGAAAAGAACAGAAAGAAAAGAGTTTATGATTTTATTAAAATTGTGCATACAGACATACTCACAAAGGAAAGAATTGCTTTAGCATTAACTGGCTAAAACAGAGTATTGAACCCTTAATATGGTTCTGTTATCTACCCACAATTCCAATTCTTTTTGCCTAAATTGATAGTGAAGAGCATTGGCAAAAATTCTTCAAAATTAAAAAAAATATATATATATATATATATATATATATATATATTCTTTCAGTTCTTCCTAATACCAAACTACAGCTCATAATATAACATGTGATTAAGTTTCCATGTGACTATATGTAGCCAATGGAATATAGGCAGTAATGAAATAAATTGTTGCTTTCAGTTAATAGGTCTATTTATCTTAACTAACTCATTGGCTGAGAATCATAGCAGGTTGCAAAACCATTTCTGCCCTTTCAGTTCTACCTTTTCCAAATCTCCTGTCATACTATTTCAATTTCACAACATAGCCTACTCTTGACATCCCATCCACAGTGGAAAAGATAGTTCTCCATTAAGCCTAGAGACTTGGAGACCCACATGCAGAATCACAAACTGCTATACTCAGGCTTGTCATTTGGGTTAATATATCATCTCAAGGAAGTATACAAGAATTGTTTGTCCTGATAAAAGCTTATTTTACACTAGTCCTACTAAAATTCTCATTCTAGGGAAATAGATTAAATCAACATTCTCAAACTTGACCGTTTTCTTACCAAGCCTCTTCAGAGGAAGAATTGTGTGAAACACTGAAGAAGAGAACAAAAATTCACTGAGACAGCATTCACATGACCCAGATTCATTTTTTCTCTCCTTAGACACTGTTCAAATATTCATTGTCAACACTGGTTTGCACTGTCTCCCTTTTTTTGAGCTATCTTTATTGACATCCTATTTTCTCTTGACATATACATTTGTGTGCATATATACACACACACACACACATATATATATATACATATATATATATATATATATATATATATTTCTTTAGTTTAGCGAATACTGTTCTGGCTTGAAAACTATTCATTTTCCTTAGGAAGACAATTCATATCTCTAAACCCATTTACTCTGTGTTGATTTTATCAGTCAAATGTTCAGAGTCCTCTGGAGACACACAGCATTATTTAGCCCATAATTCATTCTATCTCATCAGTACATGTATATAATAAAAACCACAAACAAGCAGAGATTTAACAAACAGAACTCTTAGCTCATTCAGAGTCTGTACTATAGTACTAATCAGTTAAGTGATTTACTCATCTTTTGATTTGTTACATAATGTGTTATACAAGAAAGAACTATTTAGATCTAAATTCAATTACTTGCACAAAACCTACTGTTACATGTACGGCTTGCAACAGTTTATCTCAACTCCCTCAACTATAAAATCAGAAAATCAGTACCATATGTTTTGGGTAAATATCTTAATTATACTTACTCCCACTTTTCTCAGTTTAACTTAGGGTAGACAGCATTGGGGTCCTCATTTCTGTGAGTTCATGATGATCTATACTACAAGTATTTGTATTCATTTATAAGGTGTTTCTACAAGGTCATCTAGTACTAGATAGGCTGTTTGATGAAAACACATTAAGATCACTCACAAAGCGGAGGTACTGATTAAGCTTTTAATGAATACCATGCAAATAGGTCAAGTGTAAGAGAGGCTATCAGGGAAGAACTTGCAAGATTTCAGGTTGGGAATGACATTAGTATCAGTGCTTATCATCAGTCAATGACTGAGAATCATGAGGCAGGATGGCTAAGTTCAAGTCCATGGAGAAAACAAAACAAATATATTCTTATTTGCTGCATTTGGTATGGGAATGCTTCAACTAACTTGTAGAATTAAACAGAAAGTCTCTGACAAAGAATCACTGGAACAAAAAAACAAAAGAAAAAGTAAAAGAAAAAACAGAAAGGTTACTTTTTCTCTAAGATTAATGTCTTATTTTGGAGGGAAGGGATAGTAGGGAAAAAACAAAGGAGATGGTACAAGAAATGTACTCATTACCTTACTCATGTAACTGGAACCCCTCTGTGCAGCATCATTGCAATAAAATAAAATAAAAATCTGTCTAGGAACTGGTGGCTCACACCTGTAATCTTAGGTACTCAGGAGGCTGAGATCTGAGGATTGCTGTTCTAATCCAGCCACAGCAGAAAAGTCCCACAAGAATCTTATCTCTAATTAACCACCCAAAAACTGGAAGTGGTGATATGGCTCAAAGTGGTAAAGCACTAGCCTTGAGCAAAGAGCTCAGAGACAATGCCCAGGCCCTGAGTTCAAAGCCCACAAATGAAAATGCAAACAAACAAAAAGCTACAGCATCAATTACAATTCCTCTTCCCCCAGCAAAAGTCAGATTTCTGTCACACTAGATCTCAAGGAGTACTTAATACTATAACATCTTGAACATACAGGGTTATTGTTGATGATTTTGTGAAAATATTCACTTAGTAATAGCATCATATTTCCTTATAATAGCTACTCAAGCCACCCATGCATCTTGTCCATCCTCTTATTAACAATTCATTCATTTAAAAGGATGCCAAGTACAATGGGAAAAATAAATCTTTTATGAAGCTTAAGACATTTTAGCTCCATAAATTCTGATTCTACTAATTTTTTCTCATGAGACTGACCACCTTAGGAATAATTTATATATAGAATAACCCTTAAGAAAACCCCCCCAAAATATAAATGGAACAAACAACTTTCTGTTGACAAAAACTCTTTAGAAGCGAGCCACAATGCCATTTCCGCTTTTCTAGTGGTTTATTGGAGATAAGAGTCTCACGTTCTTTCCTGTGGAGGCTAGTTTTGAAACGCAATCCTTAGATCTCAGCTTCCTGAGAAGCTAGGATTACAGGCATAAGCCACCAACACCTGGCCCTTTTTTTTTTTTTAACCAGATCTTGGGCTTAAACTCAGGATCTGAGTGATACCCCTGGGTCTCACTGTATTTAAGGTTTGAGGCTAGCTCTCTACCACTTGAACTACAGCATCACTTCTGGCTTTTATTTTCCTTTTCTTTTTCTTTTTGGAGTGGTTTATTGGAATTAAGAGTCTCAAGAGGACTTTTCTGCCTGGGCTGGCTTTGAACCTCAATCTTCAGATCTCAGCCTCCTGAGTATCTAGGATAACAGGCATGAGCCAACGGCACCCTGCTTCAATTTACCATCTCTTCCGCTGATTTTTCAACAACTTCCTCCAACTTGCCTTGTTGGGGTGATGGAGAAAGGAAGCAATAGTTTGTGACACAGAGAGGTTGAATGTGTTGAACTAGAAGCATTTCTGGCTTCTAGTATCTTTTGGTAGTTTTGAAATTATGTCTTCTGGGTTGTTACCAATTAGGTATATGACCTCGGCAAAGTTAATTCATTTTCCTAAATCTTGCTCTTGTTATTTGTAAAATGAAGTATTAAATTACAAATCTCTGTTTAATTTTGTGTTTATATGATTTTATTATCTTCTCCTTGAAGTTATATATATGTGTGTGCACGTGTGTGCCAATATTGGGGTTTCAACTGAGGGTCTCACGCACTTGCTTGGAGTTTTTATTCAAGATTGCCCTACCACTTGAGCCACAGGTCCACTTGTGGCTTTTTGGTAGTTAATTGGATATTGGAATCTCATGGACTTTTCTGTCCAAGCTCACACTGAACCACAATCTTTATATCTCAACCTCCTGACTAGTCAGTATTATAGGCATGAAACCACCCAGCGCTTAGGTCTTTGAGATTTCTGTACCCTTTTTTTCACAAAATTAGATTACAAAGAACTCTAATCAAAAGGATCACTCTCAATATTTAAGAGAATAAACCATTCCTGGTTCTAGTATTTCTTATTCAGAACATGATGACCTATTACAGAAGAGAAAATGGACTCTTTACTTTTTGTCATAATAATAGAATTAATCCAAAGTGTCAGTGATATTCAACAGTCCATTCCTGAGGAATCATATGCATAAGTTCTTGGATTAGAATATTTCTAATTATAATAATTATTGAATAATGTCTTTCTAAAGCCAGAACATGGATACATTTATGGCCATTCCCTACTTGTGTGGTGTGTGTGTGTGTGTGTGTGTGTGTGTGTGTGTGTGTGTGTGTGTGTATTTTAATTTTTCACCCTAAGCATTAATTCTGGTTAAATTAAAATTAACTGACTGTCAAGTTTTTATTATGTGATTCCTAATTCTTAATATTTCTGGATTATTGCAAAATGATAATGTCACAAAGTGATACTATGCCATTGTAAATTTATTATTTTTAAAGTGCTTTTTTTTTACTCTTTGTTCTATTGACTGCATAACTTATTTATAGCAGAATAGAAGGTTCAGGGAGGATTTTTTTTGTACTGTATCAGTATAAAAAGGTCAATCTGAAATCTCCATGTTCCAAAAATCCTTTGGAATTATGTCTCTCACACCAAAGGAAAGTTGCATCAGAACATATATAGTAGATATAAATAAGTAGCAACATTCAATCTCTTGCTGTGGACTTCATTTTATTCCAAACAAGATCATTCTTCTATTATGCCCAGAAAATAACTACTAATTGAGGATAGTAGGTAGAGTGGAAAGAAAATAAAAGTGGGGCTGGGGAAAAGAATATTTCCTAAGACATGACTGGTTTTCTAAGTTTCAGACAAGGTAAAAGTTTGAGAATTTTAGGAGTGAGTGCTGAGAGAAATGACCATTCTTGTTCCAACTAAGTAATAAATGAGTCATAGCTGATGGCTTGAAGGAATGTGCTCATATATATTTTATTGAGTGCACTATGTTTATCTGAGTGAGCATATATTATTGAAAACATTATTTTTTATAACTTTCAGAACCTCTAGATGTACATCTATGCAAAGTGGAGAAAAATGGAGTTAATCTCAATACTGGGAAATTCTTGACAAAGTAAGAAAGAAAACTAAGCTTGAAAAAGAATGACTATCTTTTGTGTCACAGCATTCCCTTGTTTTTCAAACAGAGCTTTTATTTGTAGTTAATGTGATTTATTCATCCTCTGTGGTCTGAAAATGCTTTTCTCATACAAACTGAATTTACAAGTGATGCTAAACTGGGTGTAAATTCATTCACAATCTAAGTACCTAGTAGAAACAGGTTGCTTAGACATATTAATGGGTGCTCTTTATCCAAGGGTAATTTTAAGTGAGAGTGTTATATTGCCATTAATTTTATTTTGGTACCTAATTTTCTGTATTTGTGCACAAATGTATGATTCTTCTTTGTAGTTGTACAAAGGAATTGCCATTTAACAGACCAGTGTCTCTTGATCAATGTTACCCCTTTTAACATTCTCACCTACACTCCCATCCCGAATAGTATAATTCTTTAGAAAGACAAAGTCAGGTCAGGAGGAGAAGGGTAGAAGAATTATTGGGGAAAAATGAGTAGAATGCAGGTAAGAATACATTGTATATGCCAAAGGACTGAGAAAAACCAGGGAAGAGGTGGGTGTAAGTGGGATCGGTGTTTAAGATGTGGAAGGACTGACACAAATCAAGATTTGTTTTCTAGATAATTATTTTATTAAATGGAAAACATTCAATGCATCCTGATTCATAATGGCTGAGAGTTAAGGAAGGAGCCTTTTTCCTTGGCTGTCTTGTACCTCTAAAAGTAAACACAATGCCTAGTCTCCAAAAGGGCTTTAAAGTACCACTGCTAGCTAGCCAGCAGTGCTTCATATTTGCAATCTTAGCTCAGGAAGCTGAGATCTAAAGATCACAGTTCAAAACCAACCCAGAAAGAAAAATCCATGAGTTAACCAGGAACAAGCTGGAAGTGGAAGTGTTGCTCAAATGGTTCAGTGTAAGTTTTGAGTTGGATAAAACAAAGAGATATGGCATAGAACCCAGGTCCTGAGTTCAAATCCTAGTACTGGCATACACAGATATACTGACACAAACACACACACACACACACACACACCTGGAAGTGTAATAGTGGGAAATGTAGTTATAATAATAATGCATATCCTATGGAATTAGGAAAATTGAGGAGAGTGGTTGTGTTGGGAGGGAAGGGGAAAATGATCAAAGTGACAGGGATCAAGATGCATTGTACTTATAGATTGATTAAAAAGTACCACGTGCTAGTCATGAAATTCAAAATAATGTGTTGTTTCTGACTCTTTCCAGAATAGAAGGAGTTTATTTCTCTGGTATTGATGAATGAATAATTTCCTTCAAGAAAGTAAAAGACAAAACATATTGAACCACCCACTGACTATTAGACTGCTCTAATGGTTATCTAATCAATTGTTTATTTATAAAGTCTTATTTATGGTAAGCCTGGGGCACAGTTCAAGTGGCCAGATCCCTTCTTAACAGAAGCCCAGTTCAATCTCCAGTATGACAAACAAATAATTAAAGAAATCAACATGAGCCTGGCACTGGTGACTCATGACTGTAATCCTAGCTACACAGGAGGCTGAGATCTGAGGATTGTGGTTCAAAGCCAACTAGGACAAGAAAGTCCATGAGACTCTTATCTCCAGTTAACCACCCGAAAACTGGAAATGGCACTGTGGCTCAAGTGGCAGAACACTCATCTGGAGCTAAAGATCTCAAGGACAGTGCCCAGGCTCAGAGTTCAAGATACAAGACCCTCCCCGCCCACCCCCCCCCCCCCACTCTCATACAAATAGACAACATGGCAATCTTGATAGGGAGGTTGACTATTTAAAAATTTAGAAACATCAAAACCTTAATTAGTTGTGCAAATTGTGCTTAGGTTAATATTTTAAAGTGGTAGAATGACTATGCTGTATAAGTCAATAGTAAAATATTACTATAGTAATATGAAACTTATTTAAATGTTTATGGTATCTATATACAAGCCTAGGTCCACAAAGAAAAGGATGGAGATGACATGTTTATGTGCATTCATATCACATTAAACAGTGTCCAAGACATTAAACTGAGTAATGCTATGAATATTAATTTATCTGATGACCAAATTAACTCCAGCAGTTAGTATCTGAACTTCACTTAAGAAGTTAAAAGTAGCCTGGCTCCAATAGCCCATGCCTGTAATCCTCGCTACTCAGGAGGCTGAGATCTGAGGATCACAATTTAAAGCCAGCCCGGGCAAGAAACTCCATGAGACTCTTATCTTCAATAAATCACTAGAAAACTGGTAGTGGCACACTGGCTCAATCGGTAGAGTGCTCATCTTGAGCTGAAGAGCATAGGGACAGCGCCCAGGCCCAGAGTTCAAGCTCCATGATAGATTAAAAAAAAAGAAAAAGAAGTTAAAAATGAATAAATGCAGCAGTGATCCCCACTAGATGCTATATTGAAAATGAACTATACAACTTGTGGGGAGGGGAAAAGGGAAGGGAAAAACTGGGAGAAAATAAGGGAAGAAGTGACATTGGTCAAAAGAAATGTACTTATTACTTGGTTATGTAACAGTAACCCCTCTGTCTATCACCTTTACAATAAAAATAAATTTTAAAAAATAACTTATTTACCATTCCAACTACCTCATGTCTCTACTGAGTCTTGGAAGTAAAAGAGTGGAACAACCACTTTCAAAATCAGTACTCTATTAAGTTATGGTTGCCATTCATACATTACTTATTGCTATCTCACTGCTGATGTGGTGTTGTTTTCATCATTATTCTAAGCCTCATCATTTTTTAAGCCATGAAGGTTCATATCTTTGCATGTTGAAATGTAGGAAATTGTAACAGATATTTCTTTCTTTGCAGAGGGAGGGTTGTATAATAGAAAAGCAATATTGGTTGGGTAAGTTTTACTCTTTCATATGACCCTAGGAGAGTGTCTACATAAGCCACTCATACTGCTTTGTAGAAATTATTTATATTTTGTTTTTCATATATGTACATAAGATGACATTAATCAAACAATTTCAGCTCATGGAATAGACCAGGACTGTTTATAGGATTTCAAAATCTTTAATATATTTTGCTCAAGTTTGTATTCAATTTTCTATTGGACTTAGCTGATGAATGTAAAGAAGTACCATTTATTGAAAACAGAAAATCAGTTCTTACTTTGTAGTAGCTAGATGATATATTAAAATATTATAAATGTTCACCACATTAACTGTTTATTACAATGTTTATTGTTCTCATTTATGGCTAAAGAGCCAAAGTTCAGAGAAGTTAACTACTACTTTCTTGAAGAAATATGTACAGAACTGTACCTAGATGTTTTATTTCTTTTTCTTTTAATTACTGAGATTTGAGCTCAGTGCTTATTAGGCAGACACTTCACTACATGGTCTACACTCTGAGCCCCTTTTGGCTTCATTTAGCTTATAGATATTTGGTTCATTCCCACTCACTCCCTTACCACTCCGACAAGGTAGCCTTGGACTATGATCCTTCTACCTATACTTTCTGCATAGCTAGGATTATGGGCTCACATTGCTACAGCTGATATTTTGGTTGAGATGGATTTTCATTAACTTTCCTCAGCGTTTTTCTCATGAACTCTGTATCCTTACCTCTCAAGCAGCTAGGATTACAGGTGTATACCAACATCTGAGCATGCAGAATGCAGGGCTTTCAAGTCCAAAGATTCCTTATACTACAAAAAAATGCAACAGCTTCCTTCATAATTCCCAAATTGTAACTTGATAAAAACAGGACAGAAAGAATCAGTAGACGATATTTTAGCCCAAAGTGTGCATGTGGAGAAGGATTTAGAATTCACTGTAGTGATGTTAATAGGCAATCTCTCCACTCTAAATTGAATAAATTCTTATATGGACACTTTCTGCTAATATTATTGCATTAGGAATTCAAATATCAACATATGAAAAAAAAGGATATCAACATATGAACAACCACTAGTAATTATTCTTTCAGGAAAATTTTAGATCCTGTCACACATGACTTGACCTTGGTAATTTCCTACTCATATCTACCCACTTTCTCATTTCTACTAACTAATTGTTACAAAATAGAAGAGTGTATGAAGTCTTTATTCCAAATAAGCTTTGTTTGCTAAGATGACCCTTTCTACTTTTGTAGGTCTTGATCCAGAATTCTTCTCTCTTTGGGATTTCAAAATCTCTCCCAAGGAAAGAGAACTTCCACTCCATTGCCCTCAGTGTAGAGCATTACCCCTTGTGTTGAACTTCAACAAAACACTTTTGGGGCTGTTCTATAGAATATGATTCTGTGACAAAATTCACAAGTGTAATGAGCACTTCTGTTTATTTTTTCGTTTTGTCTCAAGTATTTGGACAAGGGAATTCCCATCCAGAGTATCTATTTGTAAGTACAATACAGCTCGATCAATGTCATCACTTCCAATATTCTCCCACATTATGAGAATATCTTTTTTTTTTTTTTTTTATTTGAAAACATACTGTACAGAGGGGTTACAATTACATGGGCAGGAAAATGCATACATTTCTTACCAAGCATTGCAGCCTCCTCCTTTGTTTACCCTTCACCTCCCTTCCCAGCCTCCCCCTCCCCCCCACCCAATCATACCCCCCCTCCCTCCCCCCCACCGACATTGTAAAGCTGGTTTTGACATGACATTTTGTACTTCTCATTGTTGCAACAGGTCCACCTGAATATCTTTCTTTATATTTTTATTGTAAAAATAGTGTACAGAGGGGTTATAGTTACATGAGTAAGGTAATGAGTACATTTCCCATCAAGCATTGTTACCTCCTCTTTCGTTTTCCCTCCACAATCACTTCCCTCCCCACCTCGCCAACACCCCCCAAAGTTGTAAAGTTCATCTTCAACATAGTGTCTTGTACATCTCATTGTTACAAGGGGTCAACCTCTATCCTTGTTTCAGCATTTTGTTATTTAGCTTCCCCTCCCCAAATTAGAAAAATGTATATACAAGATTCAGGGCACCAACATCAAATACAGTGACAACGAAGGTTATACCATGGGGGAAGAACATACCAGAGAAACAAAAAATTCACATGGTACATTTTAGATATATTAAAAACAATAGCAAGAAAGAAAAAAACAAGTTGTGTCCCTATCTTGGTGTTCATTTCACTTAACATCATCTTATAAGGTCATATGTACAGGACTTTTTGTCTTGTCCTAGACTTATACTAGTTATTGCAAATAAGGGAAACCATGGGACCTATGTTACTTTGGGCCTGGCTTATTTCACTTAATAATTTTTTTCCAAGTCTTTCCATTCCTAACAAATGGGGAAATATCATTCTTCTGATGGAGGCATAAATTCCATTGTGTGTGTGTGTGTGTGTGTGTGTGTGTGTGTGTATGTGTGAGTGTATCACACTTTCTTGATCTATTCATTTACTGAGGGCCATCTAAGTTGGTTCCATATCTTAGCTATGTAAATAATGCTGCAATAAACATAGTTGTGTTAGTAGCCTTAATATGGCTTTGTTTGTGTTCGTTTGGGTAAATGCCCAAAATGGGATTGCTGGGTCATAAGGGAGCTCTATATGGAGTCTTTTGAGCTCTATGTGGAGACTTTTGAGGAACCTCCATACTGCTTTCCAGAATGTTTGAACAAGTTTACACTCCCACCAACAATGCAGTAGGGTTCCCTTTTGGCAACATCCCCTCCAGCATCTGTTGTTATTAGAGTTCTTGATTATAGCCATTCTAACTGGGATAAGTAAGAATGTCAATGTTGTTTTGATTTTCATTTCTTTTATGGCTAGAGAAGTTGAGCATTTCTTCATGTGTCTATTGACCATTCTTATTTCCTCTTCAGAAAAGTTACTATTTAAGTCTTTAAGCCCACTTATTTATCAGGCAGTTGTTTCTTTGAGGATTTGTTTTTGGGGAATTTAGATTTTTGAGTTCTATGACTAGTGAAGATCTTCTCCCAATTCATTAGTTTTCTATTGATCTTGCCAGTTATGTCTTTTGCCATGCAGAAGCTTTGCAATATCATGTTATCCTATTTGCCCAACCTTTCTTTGATTTGTTGTCTTTTGAGTCTCTATTAAGAAAATTTCAGCCTGTGCAAAGGAGCCGTAGAGTTTCTCCTATTCAATCCTGTAATGTTTTCAAGGTGTCCGCTTTGACATTGAGGTCTTTGATCCATTTGGAGTTGATTCTGGTGCAGGGTGATATATAAGGATCTAGCTTTAATTTTCTACAGGTGTTTAACCAATTTTGCCATCACCATTTAGTGAAGAGGCTGTCTTTCTTCCATTCTATTGTATTAGCTCCCTTATTGAAGATTAGGTGGCTATAGGTCTTTGGGTTCATTTCTGGGTCTTCAGTTCAATTCCATTCATCTTCAAGTCTGTTCTTGTGCCAGTACCAAGCTGTTATTATTATCACTTTGTAGTAGAGTTTGAAATTTGGTATTGATATTCCTCTAGCACTGTTCTTTCTGCTAAGGATTGTTTTTGCTATTTGGAATCTTTTATTGTTCCATATAATTTTGGGGGATGCTTCTTCTATTTCATTGAACAATGAGGTTGGACTATTGACAGGTATTGCATTGAATTTGGAGATAGCCTTTGGCAGTATTGCCATTTTTGCGATGTTAATCCTCTCAATCCAGGAGCATGGGAGGCTTTTCCACTTCCTAATTTCTTCTACCTTATTTTCCTTTGTTAGGCTTTTAAAGTTTTCATTATAGAGGTCCTTTACTTCTTTCGTTAACCCTATGTATTTTATTCTTCGTTGGGCTATTACAAAAGGAGTCATCCCCAGATATATACTTGCCTTCAATTATTAAACCTTATCCTTCATTGTGTGCATATCTAATTTAGAAATTGATTACTCAACCCATAAACTCTCAGCTTTAACTCCTTTAGCAGTAGTATTATTTCATTATAAGAATTTCTTGATGGCAGGTCACTCTGTCCTCATATCACTGTTAGCTCATGTATAGACACCAAAAGTAGTTACTCAGTAACTATTAGAAGAATATCCAGCTCTAGTCTCACATATCACAAATGAAGCAAAGTATTGGAAAATCACATTCATTTATTTTATAACTGTTGATACAAAATAACACAAATTCAGTCCTTAAAATAACAGTTTAGGAAGCCCCAAACCAGAGATCAAGGGTTTGGGTAAAAGTAATTTCTTCAGGAGGATCTGAGAAACAATGAATGTGTCCCTGTCTGTCTCAGTGTCCAGCAATTGTGACTGTTCTCTGACTGTTAGAAATATCAGTGCAATTTCTTCCTTGTCCTTTTTCCCTGCATCTTTCATAATAAAGCCTCCACATACTGGATTTAGGGTTCAGTATAAGTCACATATAACTTCAAGATTCTTAATTAATTAATCAATTAATTATATAATCATTAAGCCCTATTTCCAGATATTGATATTCTGAGCATCATGTATTTTGGGAGACACTATTCCCCTTGTTATAGGAATAAAAATGATGTCCACATCCACTTTCTTTGCTTTTATAGTGTGTGCTGCCACTTACATATTTTTAACCTTCATTTAGTAACTAAAAACCACCAGCCTGTCTCTTGGCCATAGAGATTTGAAAGAGAATGACCCTTCTTCACAAATTCTCTGTTATAATGAAAATAATAGAATTCATTTCCCAGGTCTGTCCTCTAGACTGAGTTTTCATTGGTTTTCCTGGAGTGAGATAGTTTATGATTCTGCAAACTAGCAGAGATTTGGGTGAGCTAGTGATGACTCATACTCTGGAGGTTATAGATGCATGAACATCTTAGTACTTCTAATTCTCTATTATGTAAAGAAAACTAAAACTACTTTTATATTTTTTTATTTTGCCAAATGAAGCTCTTCCATAGATTATTTGAAGATATTCTTAATACACTTGTTTTCTGTGATCAGATTTTGCCCATATTGAATTTTAATTTATGTTAGTTTCATGCCATCTCTGCAATGATATTCATTGTATCTATTATACAAATGTGGAAAGTGTGAATCACAGAGTCATGGTGCTTGCAGGGGACAGAGCACAGATTCCACCCAAGTTCTTACTCCTACTTCCAAACTTCCTCCTTCTCTTTGTGCTGATGTTGAGTTCATCTCCCTTAGAAACTTCATCTATACAATTTGATCGTGTTCAGTTTTCATATTACAGAATAGCGAAAAACAGCAGCCTCAGACCAGAATGGATCTTGGGGTCTCATTAGACTTTCCCTGCTTTTTTATTTATCTGCCTTGCTCTTTTCTCAATCTGACATAAAGAATGTTGTTGATAGTAGTAATCAAATGATAACTACACTATTATTCAGGGAGACTTTTATTCTAAGTAATAGGCCTGTGGACAATTCCATTATATCATCACCCAACACTGTTATGGAGAAACAATATAATATTTAATATCTCCAACTGATTACACAATTAAACAAAATAAATCTCTTGCATTTTTATAGAGATCTTAGTTTTAAAAAGATTGATTCTATTGGCCCTATACTCTTGTAAGGTAGATATAATTGGGTACAATTTTCAGGTGACTCAACTTACATTTTCCACAGGTATTTTCATTTGAATTAAGCACTCACATTTAGATGAAAATCCTCCATCCTGTTTATGGACCTCATTTACTGTTGAAACTATAGGAGGACTAGGTTAAAGTTAAGTGCAAAAGCCCATAAAATCATGAGGATCGGCAGCTACTTGCATAATAAACCTGTTTTTTATCTCACCTTTTTGCAATATTAATAGAAAGAAGAACACATACTATGTGTTTGAGAGAGAGACAGAGAGTTAAAGGAAAAAATAGATTCAGCACAAAGGTATTCACGACAACTCTTCATCTTGTTACTACAGGAGAAATATTCCATTAATAACTATGGACAAAGGGTGAACTAATTCAGCTGTGTTACACACTAGACACTATGTTAGAAATGAACTATACAACTTTGGGGAAGAGGTCAGGAGGGAAAATGGGAGAAAATGAGGGATGAGGGAGGGGTGACACTGGTCAAAAAGAAATGTACTTATTACCTGACATACATCTGTAACCCCTCTTTAAAAAAAGAACTTAAGATACTATGAATAATTAGAAAATATTTCTTTTTTATAACATAGATGGTAATACAAATATGTTTCTTATTGAAAGATGACAAAAACAGAAATATGGACTAGTGCAATTTCTTAGCTGAGTATTTAATCCAATCTTGGGAAGTAAGACATCACTCTTCTATTTACACACCTGGAAATTAAGTTTCAGAAATCACCCAAAGAACTTGTGATGTCATGAACAGTCCAGGATATCTAGTGCTTCAACTACTGAATCATGAGTTTTATAAATGTTAAAGCTGGGAACTGAGGATTTTCCTTCTTCAAAGATACTTTTACTCTAATGCTTGAAATGTAAAGATACTGCTTTATGGATAGAGTATACCATCTAAAATTTCTGAGAAATTCCACTTAGGATGGTCCTATGATGAATTCTCTGTTCTCTAAACTTTATTTTCCATTAAATAAGTGCAAATAGACTGTGCAAAGTCTGTCTTCAACTATATAGCTAAATCTAGAGAGGAAGGGGCTATTTACATGAAGGGATTTTCCAGAGAAAATACAGAATCCAAGAGGCCACTAAGTGCTGTAGCTCAGAAGACACTCCACAGAAAGAATCATTACCTAAATTAGTGAAGGATAGTTTCAGAAATTCAGTATTTTTCAGTGTCTATTGTACAGTAACAAGAGCATTGTGCCAATATTGTAGCCAACCTTTCTATGAGTAAGTTGTAGAAGAAAATTTAATATGTGTATGAATATATATAATTCTATACAATATTATGATTGCATATATAATAAATGCATATACTACATACACATAATATATACTTGTGTAATATATATCATATATTGTACCATAATATATAATTAAGAAATAATATTGCAATATATTACATAACAAATTATATATTATAAGTAATACAAATATATACTGTATACTGTTATATGCATGCATATATAATGTATAAGATACAGATTTTTCTGTGATATGTGTTAAGTTTGTTCTGCAGTATTGTTTTCTCTTAGACTATATATATATATATATATATATATACATACATACATATATATATATATATATATACATACATATTCCTACACATGCACACATATCCACATATACACACAAATCCTAGATATATACATATATTACACACATTAATATATATAAGTGCCTATTGTGGTGCTGAGCATACATCAGTACCTCTTTTGTTATATATACTATATTTGTTTTCCTTTATTATTTAGCAAAATTCCAAATATATATTCACTTATATTTGTATATATGTATTTATGCATATATGCATGTTTGTATATATGCATATTATCTATATACTGTATGAGTGCATCTAAAAGAGTTCACCTAGAAGTAGTTCTTTAATAAGGCAAAAGCCACTTGCACATCTTAGATTTTGATTTATATACCTAAAATAAGCAAAATTACACTTGGATTATCTGTAGAGTTTCTGGCACTGATGAGTCCCTACTAGTTTCCAGGAATCTTATTTTGTATTTACCAACCATAATAAAAAGTAGCTACTATTCCTCCAGAATCTCAGTATTTATTCAGCATTGGTAATATTTTTACTAAGACATACAAGTTAACTACCATATAACATTTTTAGCTTTAAAAATTTACATAAAATTGGACTTTCCCTACACTTATTCTCATTTAAAGTATATCCCCAACAATTTTGAGATCAAACTTTTACAAATAACTATCACTAAAGATGAAAATCATACCCATATGGTTTCTTTACTTTTTTTAAAATATCTTGTTCATTTGCCAATTTCTTATTTATGTAAACTCCTCTAGCTCAATAGGAATTTAAATGTGAATGTAATAATACAATTTGTCTGAACCTTTTTACAGAAATATCTTTGCTATTTAAATAATTGTTTGAAATGTGTAATAAAAAATTTGAGAATGTGCTATTCAATATTTCAAAAAACTTTTATTGTAGCATGAATTATGTACCATCCTTGTACTTACTTGTTATGATACTTTCAGTATCTATTTTTTCTCTGTGTATGTGTTTGTGTGTGTGTGTGTGTGTGTGTGTGTGTGTGTAGGTATGTATGTCCATCTGCTACACCAGTCTTAAGCTTGAACTTAGTGCCTGGGTGCTGTTCCTGAGCTTTTTTGTTCATGGCTAATGCTTTAAACTTGAGCCACACACCACTTCCAGCTTATTGTAAGTTAATTGGAGATAAGACTTTCATGGACTTTCCTGCCTAGGTTAGCTTTGAACCATGCTCTTATCCTCTTTAGTAGCTAGGGTCACAGGCCTCAGTCACTAGTGACTGGTTATTTTCATTGTCTTAATAATGATAAATGAAATATTTTAGTACTTGAACACTTATAATGTATTTGACAACCATGTAGGTAATAAGCAGTTAAACTATCCTCAATTTTATACAAGTCAGTTAAATTCATATTGGTATGGCAATAAAATAACACGGCATCTTACCCATGACATTTAGAGTCATAGCAATATCTAAATGTTAGCAAGAATGTAGATAACTGAAGTACTAAAAACATAAATTGGCATCATATGAGGGTCAGTAATTTTATATTATCTGAGAAAGACAAATCATAAAAATCTTCATAAATCATTTTTTATGATTTCTCCATTAACTGAAGACTAGTTAATTCAATATGAGTACCCACTGTCCATTAATCCAGTTTGGGGCTAGTAGTATCTTTGTACTTTTAACCTAGCAAAGTGACTCATAAAAATTCATTTTATGGACTCTCACATTTGTGCATTAGGGACCATAAACAAGAATGTCCATAGATGTACTGCTTTTAATAGCACAACAAAATACTTGGGGGTGGGGGAAGCTATGCAGTCAAATGGTGAATTGATTATCTTTATAGTGATAAAGCAGAAAACTAAACATCAATGAAAATCACTGGGTCTTGATGGTGATGAATCTCAAACAGAATTTTGGGTAAGATAATTTGCAGGAAAAGTTATTCTGTATGATTACATGTATGCTAATTTCAAAATATAAACAAATAAGCAATATCTTGCTCAGGGACACACCATATAGAAGGAAAGTCAATAGCACAAGAGAATAGCTATTCTGAAAATACACAAGCTTGACAGAGAGTGGGAGAAGGGAAAGGGCTGAGATCTGAGCAACTACATTTTGTTTTCATAACAAGGTTTACTTGGAATTATTTTGTCATTATTCTTTAGAAGTTCTCAAGTACAGAACCTATAGTTTGTCTGTGTGAGACAGTATTGGGATTTGAATTCATCTTAGGCTCTGCCCCTAAGCTTTTTTGCTCAAGGCTGGCACTGGTGCCATGTGAGCCACTCAAGTATCACTTGTGCCATTCCTCCATATCCAGAGTTTTGCTGGTTAATTGGAAATATGAGTCCCATGGGATTTTCTATCCCAGTGTTGAACTGTGATCCTCAGATCACAGTCTCCTAAGTAGCTAGGATACCAGGAAAACCACTGGCACCCAGGTGCATATATTCTTTGGAATTAATAAACTGTTAATTAAGTCTAATAAATTGTTGCTGAGGAAACCTTACAAGATGAAAAAATCATCTGCACGTTTAAGCATGGAGAGAGTCTCATAGAGAACATGGTGAATGTGTGGAGGCTTCTCTTTTCTTATTGACTGGGTCCAAGGTAAAATCCTTCCAGTGTTATGTTCAGCAAGAAATGACTACTTCCTATGATGATCCTTTATATTTTATAACCAAAGGCTATCAGCCTAATGCCTCCTTTCTTATACTTAGCTACCAAAAACTTCATTCAAATGTAAATGTTCAAGTACAGTAATTAGCATATACATTTAGTCCATATATTTTGTTTCTGATATCAATTTTAGATCTCTTATGTTTAAAAATAACATGTTATACCAACCTTATTTTGTAGATTTATATTGAAAATATAGTCTAATATCATAAATAATCTCTGAGAATAAGATTTTGTATAAAAATAAATATTTTAGGGTTGGGAAGGTGGCTCAGTGGTAGAGCACTTGCCTTGCATGCATGAGGCCCTGGGTTCGATTCCTCAGCACTACATAAGCAAAAAAGAAAAAAGCCGGAAGTGGTGCTGTGGCTCAAATGGTAGCGCGCTAGCCTTGAGATGAAGAGCTGAGGGTCAGCACCCAGACCCAGAGTTTAGGCCCCACGACCAGACCTAAAATAAATAAATAAATAAATATTTTAGAAGCATTTGTTAAAGTCTAATCTACTCATTGTAATTCAGAATCCCCTCTCATTCTCTATCTCTCTCCTATTGAGTCTAGCATGAGGCTGAATCCAATGAGTTCTCAGTGTGGGATAGAGCAGGTGTATAGAGTTTGTCCCAGGAAAATGCACATATGCCAGCTGCAGTTTTACCTTTGGAGATAATGCAAAAGATAATGAAAGAAAGCATCTCCAAAACGAGTCACACTTTGAAAAATATGTTCAGCTATGTGGAGAAGGAGGTAGGAGGCAAGGAGCAGCTGATAGACCACACTTAGTTATTTAGGCGAGGCTTTTGGTTCTATCTCTGCTTCTATCTCACTCTGAAGCAACTAAAGTCAATTTAATGAAGAAAAGTATGTTTTATTGAGGTTTCAGCTTTTCACATAATTTTAAATGTTCTTTTCTTCAAGATGAAGTTTGCTAGCTCCAGTAATGTATCTGACCAATCACTGTAATTGGTTTAGACATCACAAGTCAAATTCCCATGTTTTCCTGTGTATCCTACAATCCATACTACAAGAAAAAAGAGCAGATAATGAGCAACCAGGATATTTTCCTGCTCTTAGTACACATCTATTTCCCTGTATTCATTAATGCACCATATCATATTCCGATACTTGCCAAACTCCTACTATATTCTAACCATGGAAAATACAATCATAAGGTCATTTATACAAGGACTTCACTACCTAGCTGCATGGAATAGATAATTCTAGAATTGCCATGGAATAGATAATTCTAGAATACTGAGTTAATTTCCTTCTGCCATTTTTTGTATAAGTTGGTCACTTGAATGCAAAATTTGATGTCATAGAAATCAAGATTTAAATCACAGTTCTGTCACAATAAACATAGAATAGTATTTTTGAAGTAGTATTTTCTTAGAGACACTATTTCTTTACACATAAGTGATATAGCATAAGAATAAACATACCATACAACTACTGTGTAACTCAACTGGTTCTGAGGATCTTGAAGAATACAGAAAAGACATTATAGGATTAAATGCCACTTTTTGCAGAAGAACGACTGGACCGTAACTAACTAATAGACCTAAAGTTTTCTTTCCTCTCTCTCTCTCTCTCTCTCTCCCCCTCTTTTTTTCATTCTCTTCTCCTTCCTTCCTACCTTCCTTCCTTCCTTCCTTTTTACCATTTCCTCTATTCACTTTTGCTCATCATTATGGAAGAGCAAATGAAGAAAGTGGTGATCTCAAGTAAAAAACAATAGACGGAACAGGGAAGAAGGGTGAAGGGAGAGAAGCAATGTGGGAATGAGGAAAGTTTTCCTGCTGAGTCCAGTTTGTCTCTAAGAGTGTTTTTCTGAAAGAAAAATGGATGAACATAACTTAAAGAAATCAGTGGCTATTATTATTTAAAGGAAAGTAAACTTTTACTTCAAGCAATGATGAGTAATCTGATTTGTTAAATGGAGTAAGAAATATTTGATCTAATTAGAAGTTTTGTTAAGATTTTATTCTACTAATTTTTATGAGTAAGACTGTCAGTACATGTTTCTCAAATGTATAATTAAATATAAAGTTTCTGATAATTAGTGAGCTGCAAAAATGAAACAACTTTGAAAATGTAAGCTCTTCCATGTAGAACATATTATGCAAAAATATATACAGAAAAGAAGAATGTATCATTTGGTATTAGAACAGTTCTTTTGATGGATCATAAAAATAAATTCAAAGTGCAGTTAGAGGAGAAGAATGACATTAAGCACTTGTAAGTTCCTTGGAAGCAAATGTCTATTCTCCAATATTTACCACTAAATCTTTGCCATAATGCAATGAAGTCTATAAATATTCACTGAGTGTTTAACTGTTATGTTAAATTAAGATTTTAGAGGAAGGATGAGAATATATTTTGGAATTGCAATAGAAGTTTATGAAGTTATAATTTAAAATGTTAAGGTTCGTTGTTTCTGAAGATATTAATGGGGTATCGTAGTCACAGCTTCCAATCTAAAGAGTTAGTCCTTGTAAGATCAGACTCACTGCTTCTTTTGATGCTTTGGGGATTTCCTTATACATTTTCAGGATTGAGAGAGGAACACAACTAAGTTAAAGGAAAAAAAATTGTATGTACTTGCCAGCCTCTTATTGAGTGATAAAAATGACAAGAACACAGTCAATTACGACTGTGAATCTACAATTCGACCAAAACACCCATATAAACACCTTGCAAAGGGGCAAAGATTTAGTTTGGCTCATGGTGTCATAAGTTTCAGAGATTTCAGTGCAGGAGCAGAACATGTGGAAAAGAAGGCTACTCACTCAAGGCAAGCAGAAATCAGAGAAGACGGGGAGCAGAGCCTATACACAGGATAAATCCTCCACAGCCATACCCTCAGTGACCTTCCTTCTCCAACCAGACCCCATCTTCTGAGATTTTAGTCATCTACGAACTCATCATCCATTCAACTTCCCATAGCAACCCCTGCTAGGCACTCGGCCTTCCAAAATGAATCTGCCATGGGAGACTTTTAATATTCAAGCCATGAAAAACGCTAAGCAATGCCATTGAAAAAATTGTATGTAATAATTATAACTTGGTAATAAATGCTTGTTACAATTCCTTACTTAGAACTTGCTCAAGCATTTCCCCTTTTCTCTTCTCTGCTACTTCCATTAATTCCAACCTAGAGAATTCAGAAGTGTTGATCAAAGACTCAAGGTTGACTTTCCATGTCTCTCTTTATTCTTCTAAAGACTTCATTGCTAAATCTTACTCTGATGATTTTGATTCATTCTTTCAAATATTATTTTATTTCCTTTTTCTTTTTATCGATTGTCAGAATTGAACTCAGGGAATTGCAGCTGTCCCTGACCTTTTCCCCTCAAAATTAGGACTTTGAGTCAAAGGGCCACTTCTGGTTTACTAGTGTTTATTTGGAGATGAGTCTCAAAGACTTTTTTGCCTAGGCTGGTTTTGAATCATGATCTTCTGATTTCAGATTTGTTTATTAGCATCAATTAACTTTATGAGGAGATTTCATTTTGACAGGTCCAAGCACGCAGTCAATGTACCTCGATGGGACTCATTTCCTCATTGCTCTCCTTTCTAGACCTCCCTTCTTCACAACAAAATACAAGCAGCTTTATTATTCTCCATGTATAAATACTTATAGTTACAACTTGCAATATTACTAGTATATTAATTAGTCAGGGGATCTGATACACAATTTTCAATACAAGTTTTGATGAGCATAAATTATATATATATGTATATATATGTTTATATATACATATATATATATATATTTGTTTTTTTTTGTAAGAATTACAACTTGAATAGGACAGCATGTCCAGGGGGTTTTCATTCCTCCTTACTTGCACAATGCCCCTAACACAAAAGAATTGCTACAGTAAGTAAAAAAAATATTTCTCCATGTTGGTAAGTTTACTTTGTTTAAAATTAAGGTTTAGTGCTCTAGGACATTAACAGATTGTTACATTTTCCTGAGGGCTAGAACATGGGTGAAAAATAGTACATTCAAAACATTCACTTCAAAATTTCAACTACAGATTAAAATTATACATCATACTTTCTCTGCTTCTTTTGAAAACTGAGCAACAGAGTATATCTTTCTCTTTTTACATCATCATGAAGGATGACAGTAAATTTAATAATATCTTCAATAAGTCAATATTGGCTGTTGAGTAGCATCCAATCTTACCCTTAGAAATAGGGTGATCTCCTGGGGGAAAATACATGAGGATTTGGGTTACTTTAAATGATTCCAATGGTGGTTCTTACTAAATCTCTCTAGAGAAAACTCCAGTTTCAACCTTACCACCAAGGGCAAGATTTGCTGTTATTTTCTTGCAAAATACTCACAAATAATAAATGCAATATCAGGGAATTTTCAAGAATCTCTAGGGATTGCTCAGTTTTTATCATACTCAAGTCCCTTGTTTTATGGCTGTCATATTCTCAGTTGCTAAATCAGTTTCTGCTGCTTACAAATGGACAAAGCTCTTAGCTTTTCAGCCACAGTCAGCTTCCTTTGATAAAGAACTAAGTTGTCTCTGTCCCCAAAACTTTAGACCTTGTGTTAGTCAGACTAGGTTAAATGCTGTACAGAATAAATTATTCTTCTAACTTCAATAATTTAGTAAAATAAAATTCATCAGTCAAATCACAGTTTAATATAGATGCTAGATGGGGGTCTAATGATCTAATCATTTATTCAGGGGTCCAGATTTCTTCCACTTTGCTAATTCACTCATGCACAGACCTTTTTATTTAGCCTGTAAGTGAAGTAAGAACAAAGAATGTGAGCACAGAACATTGGCCTATAATAGAATAGGCCCAGATGAATCATCAAGTATCCTTGTATATTCAGTTTCTCTGAAAGTTCCTGAAACACCTACCTGTGGGGCAGTTATTTATTGAGATTTCATTTAATAAGCAGTATTGATTACATCATTAACCATTTCTTATCGTTTCAGCCTTCAGCTCCATTCTTCTCCACAAAGTCAAGGATTGATTTTTCTAAACTATAATTCTACATTGGTCATTCTAGTGACTAGTGCCTCTCCTGAAGATACCTGGAACTAACAGCCCAAAGTAAACTTACCAACATGGAGAAGCATTTTTTTTTTACTTACTCTGACAATTTTTTTGGGTTAGGAGCACTGTGCAAGAAAGGAGGAATGAAAATCAAATATCTATTTCACAATCTTGCACTATTGAAACACTGGACAAGATGGATGTTCTAATGGAGCTTCCATTGCGGCAGAAGGGGTGAATTCATAAACAAAGTAGTGTGAATCATAAATTGAAGATATGGGTGATGGCAGAAATGAGGAGATATAAGATGTGCAGTGATTAGAATAAAATATAGCAGAATCATTGACTGAACATTGGAAGGTAGGGTGAGAAATGTGTTTACAAGCATGGATTTGCCCCAGATTGGGGAAGTTCTATTTTTACTTACTTATTTTTTATTTTTCTGTAAAGGTAATATACAGAGAGGTTACAGTCACAAAAGAAAGATAATGAATACATTTCTTTTTTGAATAAGTTTTTTTATTGTGAAAATACTGAACAGAGGAGTTACAATTACATGAACAAGGTAATAAGTACATTTCTTATCAAACATTGTTGCCTCCTCCTTTGTTTTTCCCCTACCATCCTTGCCCTCCCATCTCCCTGACTACACTCCCCCTTACTCCCACCTCCTGCCAAAGTTGTAAAATTTGTTTTTCAACATAGCATCTTGTACCTCTCATTGTCACAGTTGGTCTACCTGTATCCCTATTTGAACAATTTGTTTTTTCCCTTCTCCTCCACAAATTATACCAACATCAAACACAGTGAAAACAGTGGTTAAACCCTGGGGGAGGGACATACAAAGCAACAAAACAATCACCATATAAATTTTAGAAACAGTAGCAAGAAAGAATCCACTTGATTCCTTATCTTAGGGTTCATTTCGCCTAACATCATTTTATCTGACCCTTTCTGCTTGTCTCAGACATATACTAATTATTGAAAATAAGGGAAACCATGGGAACCTATGTTTCTTTGGGCCTACTTACTTCACTTAATATAATTTTTCCAACTCTTTGCATTTCCTAATAAATGGGGCAATGCCATTCTTTCTAATGGAGACATAGAATTCCATTATGTATCTATACCACATTTTCTTGATCCATTCATTTATTGAAGGGGATCTGGGTTGGTTCCATATCTTAGCTATGGTAAATAATGCTGCAATAAACATAGTTGTGCTGGTAGCTTTAGTATGATCTTGTTTGTGATCATTTGGGTAAATGCCTAAAAATGGGATTGCTGTGTCACAGGGGAGCTCTATGTGGAGTCTTTTGAGGAACCTCCATACTGCTTTCCAAAGTGATTGAACAAGTTTACACTCCCACCAACAATGCAGTAAGGTTCCCTTCTGTCCACATCCCCTCCAGCATCTTTTGTTACTAGAGTTCTTGATTATAGCCATTCTAACTGGGATGAGGTAGTATCTCAGTGTTGTTTTGATTTGCATTTCTTTTATGACTAGGGAGTTGAACATTTCTTCATGTGTATATTGGCCATCCTTCTTTCTTCTTCAGAGAAGTTTCTCTTTAAGTCTTTACCTCACTTATTTATTGAGCAGGTGTTTCTTTGAGAATTTGTTGTTGGGGGATTTAATTTTTTGAGTTCCAGGAATAGTTTAGATATGAGATCATTATCCATTGTATGGCTAGTTAAGATCTTCTCCCAATCCATGGGCTTTCTATTGATCTTGCAAGCTACATCCTTTGCTATGCAGAAGCTCTGCAGCTTCATCCAATCCCATTTGTCCAACCTTTCTTTGATTTGTTGTGTTTCTAGATCTCTATTAAGAAATTTTCAGCCTGTGCCAAGGAGACCTAGGGTTTCTCCTACTCTGTCCTGTAATGTATTCAGGGTGTCTGCTTTGACTTCGAGGTCTTTGATCCATTTGGTGTTGATTCTGGTGTAGGATGATGTATAAGGATCTAGCTTTAGTTTTCTACTCACCAATTTTGCCAGCACCATTTACTAAAGAGGTTGTCTTCCATTCTATTTTTTTAGCTCCCTTATCAAAGATTAGATGGCTATGGGTCTGTGGGTTCATTTCTAGGTTTTCAATTCTATTCCATTGGTCCTGAGGTCTCTTCTTGTGGCAGTACCAAGCTATTTTGATTACTATGGCTGTGTAGTAGAGTTTGAAATTTGGTATTGATATTTCTCCAGCACTGTTCTTTCTGTTAAGGATCGTTTTTGCTATTTTGTGATTCTAATTGTTTTCCCTTTATAGGTGATTGATCTTTTCTCCTGGAGAGCTTTAAGGATCCTTCCCTTGGTCTGAATTGATCCTGTGCGGATTATAATGTGATGATGGGATGTCCTGTTCTGGTCTGGTCTATTTGGGGTTCTAAGAGCTTCTTGCAACTGAATAGGCCAATCTTTTTGCATGTTTGGGAAATTCTCTGCTAGGATCCTGTTGAATAAATTTCCTAGATCATTAACTTCTGTCTCTATGTGCTCCTCTATACTCATTATCCTCAGATTAGGCCTTCTGATGGTGTCTTCCAAATGTTGAATAGATCTATCGTATTTCTTGGATTTGTCTTATTGTATGTTTTTTCTCTATAATATCTAGGCTGTCTTCAACCCCCACGATTCGATCTTCTGCATTCTCTGACCTATTGTCATGACTTTCTACTTTGTTATTTTATTTCTTTTCCTTGTAATTGGTCAGCTTTGATGGCTTCAAATTCTTTGTTGGAGCTTTGTTTTAGATCTTGTATAAACTTCTTTACCTCCTTAATTTGGTGTTCATTGTTTATTCTCAAATCACTTAGTTGATTGGTTATGATTTCCTTGGACCGCCTTTCCTTCTGATTGCTCCATTCAGCATTCCCTTTGTGGTCTCCGTGGATTCTTTCAGCTGTCTGTTTATGGATTCCATGAATACCTCTATTGATCTTTGTCTATTCTCATACCCCTCATGCAATTCCTGTATCACTCTTTGATTAGCTTCTTCAAACTCACGCAATTCCTGTCTTTCTATTTGTTCTCAGCCTGCTCACAGAATTCTTATGTTTCTCTTTGGCCATTCTCAACCTACTCATGCAATTGCTGTCTTTCTGTGTGACTGTTCTTAGCCTGCTCACTCAATTTCTGTCTTTCTGTTCTGCTGTTCTCAGTCTGCTCACACAATTCTTGTATTAATGTTTGAGTAGCTTCCTCTTGCTCAGGAGATTCCTGTATTAATCTTTGGTTTTCCTCATCTCGCTCCATATCACGCTGACACTGAACTGTTTGCAGGTTTTCAGTCTTTCCATTTACCATGTTTACCAGTAATGTTTGTAGAGCTTCTTGGGAACTCTCCTCTGGATTATTCATTAACTGCTCTGTCACCTGGTTATCATGAGTGGGAGTTGAGATACCCAGACTTTCCATTTCTCTTATGTTTCTCCAGCTTGTTCTGATCATTTGGGATGAAAGTAACACCAATTTTGGGCTAGAACTCTATTTTAAGGCAAGCATCAACCAGAATCCTGTAGTTGCACAGTCAAAATGACTGCAGATACAATCTGGTTCAACAGATACAATCTAGTCAACATCAAACAACTATGGATTAATGGGCTAAGAACATCAGAGAGGGATTCAGCAAACCAGAAATTATTAGGATTTGGGAGAAATGTGGGGGAAAAATAGAATTAGAGGGATGAGGAGAAGTAAAAGGAGAGTGAATTTAACCAAGTCCTAATCTCAGAGAGGGAAATGGATTACACAGAATGTAGGAGAGAGATTAAAAAAGAAGAAAAAATGAAAAAAGAAAAATTTAAATAAAAAAATGAAACACTTAAAAATTATGTAAGTATAAAGAAATGATATTGAGAGAAGAAAAGGATAAGATGAAAGGAAGGGAGGGATAGAAAGGAAAACATGAAAAAAATAAAAATAAAAATTCTTAAAATTGGGCTACTTGAAAATTATATAGGTATAAAGAGATACTACTCTTAAAGAGGTTGTGAATTGAGTAATAAATTTCTGGATTAAATATGTATACAATGGGGGATAAGATCTAATAATCAACGATAAATGTGTACCTGGGAATGAGCAGAACAGCAATTAAGTCATGCAAAAAAAAAAGAGGAAAAAAAAGGGAACAAAAAGGTCATAAGGTCAAAAGAGATTTTTTTAAAAAAGCACACATACATATATGACTAAAATAAGAATATGAGAGAAAAAATAATAGTAAAGATTTTTTTAAATAAAAAAAATTTTAAAGGTAGAAAAAGAGTTCTTTGATTTTTTGGGGGGAGGGGTGGAGGGAAGATCATGTATCTCCCCTGTGTCTGTAACCAGTCTCTAGTTGAAGTCTCTGGTCTGTTTGTGGTGTTTGGTTTTCCTGTGGCTGGATTGTTTTCTTAAGTCAGTTTGTTTGAGCAGGCAGAAAAATACTCTTTGTTACCCAGGATTTTGTGATCCTCCTCCCAGGCTAGCTCAATGGGAGGGAGATCTGTTTTGAGTAGCACAAAAGAGGGAGATGGCTGTTTCCTCTAGTTTGGAGATGTTAGGTTCTGTGTAGTGGTGCGTAGGGTTGAGGCCTTTCAGCGAACAGTAGCTTTTCCCTGAGGGGCTAGCTCCTGAGACACTCACAGAAGCCCAGCCTGGAGCCATTCTTAGGGTGTATGTTTACTGAGTTTCAATTGTTTGTCTAGGCTTCTGTAGGGAGGAGCAGCCTCTGGCTCTGTTTACCCAGTGAAGAAAGTTACTCCTTCAGGGGCAGAGCTTCTTCTGATTGGGCAGGGTGACTTTCCCCTGGGTGGAGCTGAGCCTGGCAGGTCAGATCAGGTTCCTGTGACCTACTAAAAGACTTGTTTTCTTCCAAGGCCTGAGTTGGAGCTAGCTGCCAGGCTGGGCCTTTGTCAGTATCAAACATGGAGATCTCCAGTGGTGGTGGTGTGGGGAGGGGGGGGGGGCGGCCTTCCCACCACTGCTCCCTGAGAAGGAGTGAGGACATCAGTATTCTATTCACACCAGAGTCTTGGTTCTTGGGCAGTCTCTGGTCTGCAATCTGCAGGATGAAGATTTCTGCTCCTTGTCAGTTCTTGCTGGTGTTGAGTAGAGTCCGCTTGCACTGCCGCATCTGGCATCTTTGTCCTGAACTCTCTCTGTAAGTAGGAGTCTATGGCCTCCACCACTGCCACCGGTCCTGCTATAGCTGTGGCTACTGGCAAGTGCTCAGACCTGTCTCCTTGCCTGGATTTTCCCACTCTGGCCAAACTCTCTGTACTGTGATGGCCCACTTGGTGTCATTCTCTAGCCTAGGACTGTTCACTGGAACACTAAAACTGCTTTCTATGTGAGAGCTTGTTTAGCCTCCATCTTCTCCTCCACCATCTTCCTTCAAATCCAAGTGTGGAGTCTTTTGCTACTACAGCTGCAATTACCACAGCCCCAAATGGACTTGGGTTGCTTCCACGGGCTGGGGGAGAGAGGCACCGGGCTGGGGACTCTAAGGTCCTTCTCCGCTGCTGCTGCCACCCCAGGCTGCGCTGAGCTGCTTATGCAGGCCAATGTAGGGAGGTGCTGTGTCCTACAGCAAGTCTGGGGTCTCCCGGAGCTGGGCCCAACCCTTAGTCTGGTGCAGAAAGGTGTTGCACCAGGCTTCAAGTCTGGAGTCTTTTGCTACTATAGCTGCAATTACCACAGCCCCAAACTGACTTGGGTTGCTTCCACAGGCTAGGGGAGAGAGGCGCAGGGCTGGGGTGTTTACGGTCCTTCATTGCTGTTGCTGCTGCTGGGCCTCGGCTGCTGCTGCCACCCCAGGCCACTTATGTAGGCTGGTGAAGGGAGGCCCTGTGTCCTGCAGCTAGTCTGGGGTGGCCCCAGGCTGGGCTGGATACTTACAAAGGCAGGTGCAGAAAGGTGCTGTGGGGTTGGGAGCCCGGGATTGTTTGCTGCTGCCACTTCTGTGGCCTCTTCCCTGGGCTGGCCTGCGCTGTTCCCGCAGGCATATGTGGAGAGGCTGTGTGCTGCGCTTGGGGTGGTTAGTCACTGCTACCACCGCCACCCCCACTGCCACCACTGTCACTGGCTGCTCAGGGCTGAACTGGGCTGTTAACGTCAGCTGGGCCTAGGCCACTGCACCATGCGGGGGTTCTTCATGCAGGTTCTGCATTCCGAGTTTTCTGTTTGTAGTCTCCAGGTCGGCACTGGCTCTTGGGAGTCTTCCTGGAGCCTTGGGACACTTGCAGCTCTGTCGTTCCTGGTGGGTCCTGAGCCAAACAGTGGATTGGCACCGAGGCCATCCGGCAGCAAAGGGTTTGGGAAGGGTCTTCCTACTTTACCGTCTTTGTTTAGGTTCTGGAGCTTTTCCTTGTTCTTTTTTCACTTCCTGTATCTCTCTGAATAATCACCTTTTGAAGAAATGGAGTGTTGAAACCCGAACTTTCTATTTGGTTGGAGAGAGCTGCGGTGTTTCCCTACTGTTCCATCACTATCTTGGACCCCCTCCTGAATACATTTCTTGTTGAACATTGCTACCTCCTCATTTTCTCCCACTTTCTCTCCCTCAGATTGATTACTTTTTAAATTGTTACCCCCTCCTTTATTGTTTCCCTACTATCCCTTTCCTCTCCACCTCCCCAACTACTCTTCCCACTCCTCTCCCAGCCCCCCCACCCCCAAAGTTGTAAAGTTCGTTTTCAATATACTGTCTGGTACATCTCATTATTACAATGGATCATCCTGTATCCTTGTTTCAACATTTTGTTATTTCCTTTCCCCTCCCCAAATTAGAAAAATGTATATACAAAATGCAGGACACCTGAATCAATTACAGTGACAACAGGAGTTGTACCATGGGGGAAGAACATACAAAAACAAAAACAAACAAAAAAATCACCTAGTACTTTATAAGTACATTAAAAAGAATAGCAACAAAGTAAAACCTCTTGTGTTACTATCTTGAGGTTCATTTTGCTTAGCATCAGGTTCTATGGTTATATGTACATAGCTTTCGACCTTTTTTGCTTGTCCTAGACATATACTAGTTATTGCAGATAAGGGAAGCCATGGGACCTATGTTTCTTTGGGCCTGGCTTACTTCACTTAATATAATGTTTTCCAAGTCTTTCCATTTCCTAAAAAATGAGGCGGTGTCATTTTTTCTGATGAAAGCATAGAATTCCATTGTATGTACATATACATATGTATACATACTTAGACATGTATATGTATATATATATCACATTAATAGGTTTAGATGGGTTTTGTTGCAACATACTTTTAATCAGCTTAATCACTAGAAAGTGTTGAGATAAATTAAAATATATAACAAATAGGATTGGCATGAATAAGGAATTATAGTAAGAATATTAGATGGTATCTTTTATTTCCTGCTCTTACTGGACTTGTTGATAAGAAATAAAACATCAATTCTATCTTTGCATATCCTCTTATTTTATGAGAAATCTCTGATTGAGGTGCTAACATAAGTTAAATGACTTTTGTTTGGGTAAGAATAAGAAGAAAAAATAAGAACAAATATAGATCCAATAATTTCTCCTTCTCTTCCAAGCTAGCCATACAATTATTTATATGCAACCAGTTGATATGACTTCATACACCATATTTTGGGAACCAAAATTATAAATATAAACCTACAGGATATTCTTAGATACATGGCATGGGATATGACATAACTCTCTACCCATATTACAAAGAGTGTACTTCCATTTGTAGTACTTTTTCCAAATATTACACATTCATAAAATACTCTTACTTAACACAAGTATATGAATATATTTTAGGTTTACACAATCTTCAGGGAGTTTTCTGTTTAAATATGCCTTCATTGAACACATATTTAGTGATCTACTTAGAGGCCAGCCATTGACATATAGTTTTATGACACAATGATAATTCAAATAGATATTGTTCCTGAGCTTCTTCTATAGTTGATAATACAATTGATAATCAAATAGTCAACAAACTATGGGAAGTTTAAATAATAATAGCAAGTAGAGGTAAAATATGTAAGTTTAAAGAGTCTATTTTAAAAGATTTCAGCCAAGCCAAGAAGGTAAAAGAAGGCATTAAAAATAATATATAGTGTATTAGACAGATTGAGCTAAGAGGATGTAGAAGAGATTTATGGGGTAAGATGTAGTTTGTAAATATGTAATGTTGGGTAACAGCTTGATAATTAATAGATAATCAAAATATGAAATACAGGTAGCATAGAGAGCTTGGGACACATAGAAAATTTACTTTTAAACTATAAACTCATCTCTTTGGTTTTCATTCTCTTCTAGTAACTGGCACATTATAAGAATTCATTTTTCTTTTTCCCATTGCTAAATAAAAACAAACCAACATGTGGACCCTGTCATATTCTTTGTTCTTTCTTTCATTAGCATGAAAGTACTGCAATGAAAGCATAATGGTTACTCTTGGGTCACTGTGACCACAATACTGAAATAATAACCTAAAGAGAGATTATTTATGATCTTTCCTGGTTTTTAGTAGTGTCAGTGTATCAAGGTCAGGAGTTTGTGGTAAAGAAGAGAAATTTACAACCTAATGGCCAGGAAGCACTGAAAAGAGATACAAAAAGGGACCAGGACAAGGTATTAGTCCCTAGAGACATACCCTAAGTGGCCTACTTCCTCTAACTAGGTTCTACTTCCTACCTTTTAACTCTACCCACTAATGCTATCACACTATAAACCTGTCAAAGGATTGATCTGTTGATAAAGAAAGTCAGAGCCCTCAGGGTCTAATTGTTTCTGGAAATACCCTTACAGATACATCCACAGAGATATTTACTAATCTCCTTTATGTTTCTTAATTTAGCCAATTTGGCAAGATTAATCATCACCGGTCAAACTGCCATTCAAACACATCACTGTGACTAGCATATTCTACTGCTGGCCTTCCAAAAAGCCCCTGTCTATATCATTATGCAAAATTCATTCAGTCCATCTCCACAAGACTCAATAGTCTTAAGAGTTTCAACATTGTTCAACATCCAAATTGAAAGTGTGCTGAGACTCAAGGTAAATTTCTAACCATGAGCTTTTATAGAATAAAACAGTAATATATGTACTTCCAAAACACAATGGCACAGAGTAAACATCCCCATTCTACAGGGAGGAAGTATAGCAGGAAAGAATAAGAGTAAAGCCAAATCAAAACACACCATCACAAGCATTAAATTTTAGAACATATCCTACATCTAGGGTACATGATATAGTGATGTGAGCCCCAATTGGGCAAACTCAAGTCTTACCATTTGCAATCCACAAAGTTTCTCTCCAATCCTCAATCTCCTCATTGCCTGCAGCTTTCTTCTGCACAGGTCCCATGTTCTTGGCATTTCAAGAATCTTCTCAGCTCCCTTAAAGCCCATACCTCATCCTCACAGCTTTACACATTGTCCTCTGGCTGCTGCCTTCAGGGATCCTGATGTTGACACACATTGTCTGGTCTCCCAGGCCTTCCTTTCCAATCTAGGTAAAATCCTCCATGACCCCATAGCTCTTGAATTTTGTGCATGCCTGTAAAACCAGCACAATATGGACCATGCTAATGTCTGCTACCAGTCCAAGCACAGTATGAAAACATATAGCCACAGCATTCTGAGTGCCTAGGTAGTTAAACTCAAGAAAACATGGGTGGCTTGGGGCAATCATGTGGTCCCAGAGGCTCTAGCTTCTCAAGAGAAGCCCTTTCAAATGAGCTATTTTATATCCATTAACGTATGATGGGTGTAGCCTGGATAATTCCTGAAAAGCCCATAAGACATCAATCCTAATTTCTTGGTGCAAAGTGCTTTGCTTCTCTCTACTGGCACAAATCTCTCCAAAGAACACACTCCTCTATGGCCAGGACTTTTAATTCTCTCCTTATCTTGCCAAATGGTTAACTTTCAAATCTTTCAGCTTAGCTTTTTTTCTTCTTGTAAATAAACATAAGTATCACTTCCAGCAATTACCATAATACAGATTAAATGCTATCTATGCTTTCTTGAAATTACCTTAGTAAAATTAATGAGTTCCTAATCTTATAGCTCAACGTCCCATAAAGTTTGAAATATTGACTGTGGACAAAATGTGTACAAACTGTTTAAAATAGGTAACAGAAATGGTCCCTAGTACCATTCTCAATAGAGGCCTTTTGCTCATCAGAAACATCATGAGCATAATTTTTTTTTTTTAATTTGAGGCCTGAACTCGGCCTGGGAACTGTCCCTGAACTTTCTCACTCAACGCTAGCATGTTACTACTTTGAGTCACAGCATCACTTCAATTTTTTTTCTGGTGATTAATTGGAGATAAGAATCTCACTGATTTTCCTGTCCAGGCTGCATTTAAAGAGTGACTCTCAGATCTTGGCTTCCTTAGTAGTTAGGATTACATGCATGAGCATTAAATGCCTGGCATGGGCATAGACTTTACTGTCAGTATTTGGATTAGCACTTTGGTCTTCTGAGTTCTCACCTGTATTACCTATTAAGTTTTCTGTATAGCCTTCTAGGGATTATTTAGCTTGCATTTCTAAAATCATCCAAATTTCTTCCAAAACTCTATCACAAAGTCTTAGTCACAACAATGCCTTCACTTTCCTGATACCAGTTTTCTCTGTTGCTTTTTGTCTTGGGTTGACAGAACATTTTATATGAATAATTTGAAGGAGTAGGATTTATTTTGGTGAGTTTCAGAGGTATATGTCCATCATGGAGCAGAGGACGTGGAAGAACAGAAGAGTCCACATAATGGCCATCAGGAAGCAGAGAAAAAGCAAAAGATTTTCATTTTGTTTCATTTTAAAAATGTATTCTCTACCCAGTGATAATCCATTACTGCAGGTAGCAATACCTTTGGATTTTGTGAATCATTAGCAATTTTGAAGTAAACTGTTTAGGGGAAGCTAATTCCAGAAAAAGGAGGATCAAGGAAGCAAGATGTTCTGAAATACAGAGCTCTAAAACAAGCACTGATAGCATAGTAAGAGGAAGAGAATTACAGAGTTTTCTGTATTATTAACAAGCTGAGAAATAGAGAAAATGGAAACATCAAATGTCAAATTTCTAGTTTGAGTCACAATTGCTCTTAAAACCAGACAGTGCATAACTCAACAAGAATGAGATACAAGAGGACATTCGAATTGGCTATTCTTATGCTTTGTTTTAAGCATACCTTCTCTCCTTTACACAAAGGCTAAAAATACTTGAGTGTGTCATGCTGGAACCCTGTGCCCTCCTTTTTATTTAAAGATTGTTTCTAGTAACTTTTAATACTGCAGCTTTCATTCTGAACTTTCAGTCAGAGAATGAAATAACAGTAATGAAAAACTTCCTGTGTATTTCTTTCATTTTGCACATAATCTGCCATTTTATATTGAATATGAACCTCTGAAGACCTTATACTAGAGATGGGAAAACGGAGACTCAGACAAAACCCTGTCCTACATCCTACAATTAAGAACAATATTGAGTCTGAACGTGGGTCAGATGGAGAAAGAAATAAGAATTGGTAGTTTCAAAAACAGACATCAGAGGATGTGGCCAAGAGTGAACAGAGATTCAGGTCAGAAGTCAGAGCTGACTTCTATCCTCCCTGTGGCTTCTTTATGACATTCTTCTATGACATTTCAAATATTCCTGGAACCAAGGTAGCAAATTCATAGTTTCTGAGCTCGAAGGTTGGTTTTAATTTCTCATGTTCATCTCCAAAAATGTTGTAGAAGTCATTTACTTTTTTATTGCTTACTAAATGGAAGAGACTTTAAAAGTCTTTAAAAGTGTTCCAAGCTAATATTGCTATTTTTTCAAATTGTTTTCAGACTGTCATTTTCTTTTACCATACAAAGAAGAAATTTGATAACCATAAAGAAAAAAAATAAGATTTGACCTAGAATTTGCTTTCAGTAATAAATCAAGTTGACAAATGAAACTTTAGATAGACTTAGACATGCTGAATGAATGTAATTAATAGGTAAGGCAAAACTTGTGTTTTGCCAGGAACACAGGAGATCACTACAAGAGAGTACATCTTCCTACGGTAGGACAAGCTCTGCTAAAATTTTTTCTGGGGCTGGGAAGGTGGCTCAGTGGTAGAGCGCTTGCTTTGCATGCATGAAGCCCTTGGTTCAATTCCTCAGCACCACATAAGCAAAAAGAAAAAAGCTGGAAGTGGTGCTGTGGCTCAAGTGGTAGAGTGTCCCTCAGCTGAAGAGCTGAGGGACAGCGCCCAGGCCCAGAATTCAGGTCCCACAACTGGACCCCTCCCCCCCTCTAATTTTTTTTCTAACTCATTTGTCTTATGCCTTCAATACATATTCACACACACAACATACTAGTTACTTCTTGGAATAATTAAAGAATTAAATCAATATAGGAAACACTGGCTCACATTTGTAATCCTAGCTATTCAGCAAATGGAGATTTGAGGATTCCAGTTTGATGCAAGCTGGCACAGGAAAGTCTGTGAGACTCTTCTCTACACTTAACCATTATGAGAGCCAGAAGTAGAGCTATGGCTCCAGTGGCCAAATTCTATAGAGTTGAGCAAAAAATTCTCAGGGCCAGTGCCCAGGCCATGAGGTCAAGCTCCTGAAATAATGTGTGTTCACACATGCATGTGTACATACATATATGTATACACACACACACACACACACACACACACACACACACACACACACGAGAAAGAATAAAATCAAAGATAACCTAGAATTTTGTAGATGTTAGCATGAGCTCTCATCCTATCAATTCACTAAAATTGTTAACCCATGTGCCTACTCATCTGTTCATTTTTTAATTTGGGCAGATATTCAGTGAGGTTCTATTATGGTCCTGACATAGTTCTGGACATTGAGAGTATAGTTGGGCAATGCCTTGTCTTCCCTGATCACACATCTTCAAGAGAGTAAGGAAATCAACAATGGACATATACTCTAAGGACAGAAAGTACCAAGCAACGTGCAGAAAGGTAGTAGTTCCTACTCTGCCTAAGGAACTTGGGGAAGAAACCTGAATAAGTCAGGAGTGAGCCTATCGATATTTACAATACTATTCCAGGTAGGCTGATAATGGAGTACAGAGGAATCACAGGAAGCTCACTCTGGCCAAAATAGAGGCAGAAAAAGGAAAAGTGAGGGAGTTGTACACTGTGGTCAATTTCATTAAAACCCTCTTTGCAAGGTAAGGATACTGGGTTTTATTCCAGGTAGAATGGACACTTCTAAATGGATGCAGGAAAAAACTAATTGTACCAAGCATATATGAGCAAGTGTGGTTCATATAATGTGTGTACGTGAGAAGAAGAGGCAAGTATGGAAAGTAGATGAGAGAGGAGAAAATGAGACAAATGCTCTGAATAAATGAAATGTATCAACGAAAGGGATGTGGGTTTGAGGATACTGGAGTTCTCTGTGATGACTTGCAGCTAATCTGCACAAGTGAATTATTGTAAAATATAATTTACTGTATTAAAATACATTTAGTGCTTTACTCTAACTCATATATTTAGTGTTAGAGAGAACTCAGGTCATACACCACTTACAGATGATTCTAGACCAGGCTACTGACTTCTCAGCATCTATGGTTCTCTTATCGACTATTAGGACATACTCGGATGACTTACTCATGGAAATTCATTGTACTATAAATACACACATACATATATGTATATATATGAAGAGACAACCTGACAGATACAGCAATAGCCAGCAATGAACATTACTACAATGGAAAGAAAATGTGTGCAAATAGAGAAATCTGTACTATTTTCTACTGTTTTCAGAGGACAGCATCGTAGACATAACTAAACCATGAAGCATCCATCACTACAGTGAAACTTTAGTCACCCAAACAATAACATAGGGAAAATTGGGGGATTCAAGGCAAACAAGTATTAAATATGTTTACATCGAAGTCAGTGGGATTGGCATAAGAGCTTTACAGACAAATGGAGTCTCAGCTCACCAGTATTTGCCAGCCTGCTGGATAAGATAAAAAAATAAACAAATTATTGGATAGTGTGAAATAAGATATGATGGGGATGATACTATGAGAACAAAAAGCAAAGACCACCTATTCATTGAATGGCAACATAAAAGAATAACTGGAAAAGAAAATTTATATATCTGTTTATAACTTAAATTGCCAAGCTCTGCAGGCTGGTGTGTTTTGCTTTCTGTGTTGATTAATCAACCCCACCATCCAGCCATCTAAGACTTTGCTTACCTGTACCTGTCTGCCTAGGTCCTCTTAGGTTCCCAGAATGCTTGTAAGACTTGCAATAAGTTAAAGCCTTTGCAGAATTTACAAGGCAGGATTACGAAGTGAAGCTGATTAAAAAGAGAAAGTGTCTTGTACGTAGATCTTTCCTAAGAGTCAACTGGGGAGACATTGTGATTACAAGCCTGCCAGCTTTCTGGAACCTTCTAGTCTCCAGTCTAAAAAGTTCTAGTTTCTTTAGCCTCCACTCACAGCGGGATGAGAGACTTGAATTTTTTGCCCTCAAAGTTTTAACTATAATTTTTCTTGAATTGGCAAATCTCAGTATTAGAAAAGAGTGCAGCAGTCTACTCTGTCTCATGACTTTGCGGCTAGTTACATGCTCGGCATAATAGTTTATTGAGTCCTGTGACAGACCTCCCAAGGTGTCCCTTCAAATAGTTTCTTTGAATTTTATTTTATTGTAAAGATACTGTACAGAGGGGTTACAGTTATATGAGTAAGGCAATGAGTTCATTACTTGTCTATCATTGTTACCCCCCCTCCCTTCTTGTCCCACTATCCCTTCCCTCCCCCCTCCCGCACTTTTCCCCCCACCCCACTCAAAGTTGTAAAGTTTATTTCCAATATACTGTCCTGTGGCTCATCCTGTGTCCTTGTTTCAGCGTTTTGTTATTTCCCTTCCCCTCCCCACATTTAACGAATGTATATGCAAGATGCAGGGTACCAAAATCAAGTACAGTGACAACAGGGGATATACCATAGGGGGAAGAACATACAAAGGAAACAAGAAAATCACGTAGTACATTAAAAATAAAAACAACACAGACAGACGTCTTGTGTCCGTATCTTAGGGTTCATTTCATTTAACATCATCTTAACCTAGCTTTTGTAATGTTTATCATCTATGCAGATGTCCTATAGCTCTGTCCCTGTCTTAATCCTGTACTGGAAAGTTGATGAGTATCATTCCTCTCATATAACAACTGTTCAAACACTGGGGACTGCTACTATGGATCAGGTCAACCAACCACAACACCCTCCCCCATGAGACCCAGACCCAGGCCCAACCCACCATTGTCTTTCTGGCTTTATGTTAAAAACCTACTTTTACTCAGGAGGCTGAAATCTGAGGATTGCTGTTCCAAGCCAACCTGAGCAGGAAAGTCCCCATGAGATTCTTATCCCCAGTAAACTACACAAAAAAAGCCAGAAGTGGCAGTGTGGCTCAAGTGATAGAGTGCTAGCTTTGAGCACAAAGAGAATCAGGGAGAGTGCCCAGGCTCTGAGTTCAAGCCACAGGACTGGGAAGAAAAAAAAAGAAAAGAATAGAATTCACTTTCTTATGACTCTGCAGATCAATACAATTAAGATGACCTCCAATAAATAATCAGTGCACCTAAAAGAAGCAGTTCCTCTGCTCTGAATACTGGTTTAGTAGCAAAATTTAAATTAACTGGTAGGCAAGTTAAATATGATAGAGAAGTTTCTTTGAAAGTCCTTCTAATATATAGATTTGATAAGCAGGTATTTTTTCATATGGAAGACTGAATTTTGTATATCCACTGTTTCTCCACAGGTACACCCTCTCCAAATCAGTTAAGACACAATACCCAGTAATGAAGAAAGTAACACTTTTATTGATATACCCTGTTATGATTTTCAAAGCAATTGATGATTTTTATATATGTAGATGAAAGCAAAATATTAACAAATATTCCAGCCTCATTAACCAATAGGAAAATTGATTTTGATAATTCTCCTTCAATGATATGTACATACTTTGCATTTACCTAAAGGTTTTAAGAACGTCATCAGCTTCAATAACCACTTATATCAGATTCCTTTTCTCTGTAACTACTAGTATAATTTGTTGTGTACTATTTCAAACAATCCTGTATTATGATACTCATAATTTTAAGAATTGTTAAATGTGAATTGTGTTGAGTATGAATTGTGTTCCTTGTTCACAAAATGTTCATCAGCCATCTATGAATATTATCGAACTATCTGGATTTAATTCCTCCCTTAATCTTGAATTCACATCAGATGTTATAAATCAAGGTATTTTCAGTGTCATAGAATTTGCCTTGCAAAAATGTTCCTGCAAAATTATTTTCCTTTCTGAAAAACACCTCTCTTTATGTTTCCAGCTGAGGACTCTTTGATCTTTGGAAATGTTTATATTTTTTTCTTATCAGCTTTCCTCTATTTTAAAGGAGGTAAAAATAATAGTACTCTTTATGAAACACTTATTATAAATTAGACAATACTTTGCATACACAATTATTGACAATTTTTTTATTTTGCATATTAAGAGAATGAGACCTAGAGGTAATAAATAATTTACAAATGTAAGTGATTAGACTAGAATTCAAACCTGCAATTGTAACCATGTTTCAAAATGTTTGAGGCCTCCTCAACGCATTCAGAATATATGCTCTGAGTCACCAATATTCCACAAATACCAGACACTAGGAGACTACTAGTGAACAAAGAAAATGAAAGGTACATTCAAAAAACTGAGACTTAAGCCGGTCGCCAGTGGCTCATGCCTGTAATCCTAGCTACAAAGGAGGCTGAGATCTGAGGATCTGGGCAGGAAAGTTCGTGAGACTCTTATCTCCAATTACCCCCCCCCCCCCAGAAAACCGAAAGTAGCTCTGTGGCTCAAGCAGTAGAGTGCTCGCCTTGAGCTGAAGAGCACAAGGACAGCGCCCAAGCCCAGAGTTCAAGCCCCACGACCAACAAAAAAACAAAAAACAAAAAAACTTAGACTTAGATTTACAATTATGTTTCATGTATATATGTGGATAGATATATTTACTTATATATACACATACATACATATATACACATATATATATAAAAGTGTGTGTGGTACATATATATTTACGTATATATGTCTACATATAAAGTATCTGTAGGTCCAGACTACCTAGATGAATGAAACCATGTAATATTGGCTTCCTGAACTGTTGTTAGCTCACTCAACATGATGACTTTTAATTACATCGATTGTCTTGCAAATGATATAATTTAATCTTTTTATAGCAGTATAAAATTTCATTCTCTCTCTCTACATATATATATATATATATGTACACACACACACACACACACACACACACACACACACACACACACATATTTCTTGCTTCTTTGTCCACTCTTCAGTTAATGAGCCCCTAGGCTTATTCTATAGTTTGACTATTGTGAACTGACATGCAACAAAACATGGGTATGCAGCTGTCTTTCTTGTATGTTGATTACAACATGATTTTAACAATGTAGTTGTTTCTCAGGATGAGGGAAGAGGGATAAGGAAGAGAATGATGAAGGCTGAATAATATAGAAATATACTGTGTTTCTGTGTGAAAATGGCAGACAGAGGCTCACAGAAAGCTTTTGACCCATAAGAAACAAAGAAAACAGAGAAAGAAAACCATAGAAAGGGTTATTCTAACTAAAATATAGTATACTTGTATGTGAAGTACCATAGTGACACTCCTTGTTACATTACATATACAGTAAAAAAGAATTAGAGGATGGGCTGGGAAGGTGGCTCAGTGGTAGAGTGCTTGCCTTAAATGCATGAGGCCCTGGGTTCGATTCCCCAGCACCACATAAGCAAAAGGGAAAAAAGCCAGAAATGGCACTGTGGCTCAAGTGGTAGAGCGCTAGCTTTGAGCTGAAGAGCTGAGGGACAGCGCCCAGGCCCACGACTGGAACCCCCCCCCCAAAAAAAAAGAATTAGAGGAAAGTAAAACAGGTTGTGTTGGGTGTTTAGGTAGGGCTTGGACAAACAGGAGAAAAGAGGACAGGGTGAATCTGATTTTGTTCTTTGTATCTGTATATGAAAACAAAGCAATGAAACCTGTTAAAGATGTTCTAAGAAGTGAGGTTGAGAGAGAATGATGGAAGGGATGATCTTGATGGGGTGCATTGTATGGAAGTGTACCCCTTGGTACAACATAGTTTGACTTAAAAAATCTTAACAAAAAAAGCTTAAAAATGAGTGAGGGTTAAAAAATGACATGACGGAAACTATCAAGCATATAAATAGACAAGCTTGTTTCTGCTACTGCTGACAGTTAGCATGAGAAAAAGCCAGGTGGCATGGCATGATGTGACTCAGAGGATTACTTTGGATAGAGGAGGACTGCTGGAATAAATGATGAATGACAAGTAGGAAAGTCATGTGAACATCAGGAGCTCTGTGGTATAGGCAGAACAAATACCAACTAGAAAAGTCATCAGGAAAAGATTTATAACATATTCAAGCAAAAAGAAGAAGTAATGGGAGGCCAATGTTCATGGAGAGTAGCAGGGAATGGGTTTTAGTCTTTCCTGAAAAGTGTTATGATGTGGGAATAAGGTGTGCAGTAGATATGAAGGGCAGAAGATACATCATGGAGAAATTTTGGTGGCTCTGTGTAGGTTTGTCGTCTTAATTTTAGACCTTCTCATGCGCTCTAATTTCCATTTATTTCTTTTCATTTGCAAATCCCCAAAATGTCCTTGTGCCTTTCACAGCTCATTTGTTTCTAAAGTCTGTGGTTAACTTGCTTCCAACTCTTTCTCGGAGATACTTTTCTTCCTCAGCTAAGTCATAAATTATAGGACGTCTTTATTGGGAGCTCGTTTTCCAAGAATCTTTTTTTCCATAGTCTAAAAGAAATGGCTGCTTTTCTCTTTCTCTTTAAATGCGACTCTCAATGATTTCATTACATGTTAGCCTGAATCCTGCTAAATTCCAAACTTCTTGAAGGAAAAGTCATCCCACTGTACTTTAAAAGAGCACTTTTCATACAGTAGGAAACCAGTATTGGGCAATGAATTACCTATAGACTTGCTCAGAAGAACTAGCCCGACCAATATTCTGTAAGTTACTCCTCAGTGCTATTTCCTGGCATCACTCCATTCTTAGCCTCTTAGTAAGTCTATTCTTTAATATCACTGATGATCTTATAGGAAGCATGTTATATTAGTTTTGTGTTACTATTACACCAAATGATCATACATTTAATGGTTTAAAGCAAATAAAATGTACTACCTTACAGTTCTGGAACTCAGAAGCCAAAAAGGGAGTCTAAAAGAGTTGAAATCATTGTTACAACAAAACTGGTTCCTTATGGTGACTGAGTGAAATTTGATTTCCTTGCTTTGGAGGTCCTAGGGGAAGCCTATGCTCCCTCGCTAATGATCCTCCCACCTCAATCACATAAACTCTTAACCTTTTGCTTTCTATAGCACCTTCTCTGACTTTGAACTTCCTGTTTAGGACACGATGTACATGGTAAGCTGGGATCATCTTCCTCTCTTAAGATACACATTCAATTTAAATATATGAAGACCATTTGTCATGAAAGGCAACATGGTTATTGGTTTTCAGAGAATAGCAAGTAGACATCTTTGGAAGGCTACTTTCAGATCTATGACATCTATTTCATGGTACACCATCCTTCTGATCTCATTGAACTTATTTACTGATAAAATGTCAGTCTCCTATGAGTAACACTTCTGCTGGCCTTTGTGACACAGACTAGCTCTATTTGGTACACCATATTTCCCACTCATTTTAAAATACCTTTCCTTCTTCTAATATGGTAAATGTCATTGTTCACCATTTTTCTCTATTAACTACTTATACAAAGAGAATTTAATAAATACATGACAAGTAGTAAGACTAATAATAGCTAAATATTATTGTTATTTAATGAAGGTTAGGCCCTTTTCTAAACCTCTTACACACCTTGGGGCATATAATTCTTGCAAAATATTCTTATGAATTAGGGTGTATTATTAATTACATTTATCAGATAAAGAACAGAAGAAGAGAGATTGTGTAACTTGCCTCAAGTCAAAGATATAAAATGGAAATATTATCTTGTAACTGAGGAGTCTGATTTTAGAGCCTAGTATCCATAATGCTGTGCCATAATTCCTCCCTCTGAATGGGGAAGGGCTCACATTCTATCATGACTTTACAAAATTGACTGAAGATCTATCATTCGAGCCCCAATTTCTCTTCCATCCTACTGTTCTCTATGATCAGTATTTTTATTTGGATAACCCTTAAATCAAAACTATACAATAATTAAGTAATGAGGATTAAAATGAGAGTTGTATTTCATTTTAGGTTCTTTAGTGGTCACTACACCAAGTTATGCTTGTCTGCTTATTTTTATTAATTTAGTTTTTGCAAGTTTCTGTCAAGGTAATTGTTATTGATACTAACTGACATCCAAGGAAAAACAAGCCAAGAGATTAGAAGCAACTTACGTACATTTGTTCACATATGCTGAGAACTCTACCTATAATCTGTCCTGCTTCTATTTCGCTTATATTTGAGTTCAAAATTTCCTAGTTATGTTTTCTTTCTCAATAACACAGTCATACATTCTTCAGGCCAGTCTCCCCTGCAGTATTTTTGATTTTTCAGTTCTAATGGCAATCATCTAAGGCAGACTCTAGGTCTTTCTTGATTTCTAATAGATTCTAACTGGTATCTGAACCTACTATATTTCCTTGTCTCCTTTCAAAACATCATTATTTTACCCATTCCCATTTATTTTTCTAAAGCATAACTTTCCTTAGACTAACTCACATCTAAAAAACATTAAGATTAATTTGATGCTTTTCTCTTATGAAATCCCTGTTTCCAGCTAACCTGGAATTCTACTGAATCAACAACTATCTGTGGTTCACTTACCACTTCTACTTGCTTTCCACATTAACCATCTGATTACTCAATGACTGATCTTCTGCATTTGCTTTTGTCCAGGAAATCAAAGTCCAAAGGGACCAGCTTATGCAATTTAGGATTGCTGTTTAGATCAGAAGTTGCACCACATCTCTATCTATAGTTGGAGATGCTGATGTCAACAGTGGTAACAGATAGTTTGTTTTGAATGCTAAATGTTATGCACACTCTGAAGACAAGATATCTCTGAGTCACAACACTTGAAGAAAAATTGAGTTAATTGCCCAAGGTTAAAAAAAGATAGAAGCAATAATATTCTGCAGAGTTTTAAGTCTGTTGATTTCAAATCTTCAGTACTTTAGTTAATAATTATATGATACCTCCCTCTATAGTCCAGCAGCCAGGTGATATGTGATAGGTTATCTCTTCAGCATGGCCAGAGGCAGTTCAATTAATGGCAGAAATTCTCAGTGACAGAGAATGAACCAAAATTTATTGCCTGACAAAGAGTACCAGACGTTAGGTCTGAGGATCAATAGGAAGAAGAATGGCTGAGCATTTTTACAGTTTTTATTATATCCCGGGCATTCTTCTGGCACATAATAAAACAACACATTGTGATGATTTCATTTATAATACTCTAACGAAATCAATGAAATATGTGTTATCATCATCTCCCTCTCATACAGAAACTGAGGCACAGAAACATGAGCTTATGTTCCCCGCATGCAGTCCCAGCTGTGGATCCTGAGGCCCTTATTATGATCACCATTCTGTCTTGTCTAGCTGAGGTCCTTATGAATGCAATAACACACACACACACACACACACACACACACACACACAAACAAATAAGATCATACATTGGGCAAGTGGGAGAAATCTGAGATTCCACAATGTGGTTTGGGTCACAGAACACAGTTCGGTCCTTCAGCTATAACAGAGAAAAAGAAAAAAAACAAACAAAGGAAATCTAGTTTTGATTGATGCTTTTTACCCTGAATAAGAAGGGTCTGGGAGCTCCAGGGGCTCTGTGGATATACAGTAGATAATTTTTAGCATCTGTTCAAATTCTATTAATTTCAGGAAGCTGTATTCAATTCCCAACAGAATATATATCCTTTTTCTTTCAATCTTCATTGCATTTTCTTCCTATTTGTTTGTTAATTTTCACTTTGATTAGTATTGGGTTTGAATTTACCTGAGATAGATCTCCAGCCCTGATTTTCACTAGTTGATTTTATGGTAGGATCTTGTGCCCCACGAAGCATCCATCTTAACAAATATCTATTTTAAGCTTCCCAGGTCCTTGATAGGATTGGGCTGGTCTAGAACCAAGTTCCATTCTCAACCTCCTGTGGAGCCTAAAATGATAGGCATGTGCCATAGTGCCAGCGCATCTTAGGATCACTTCTTCCTTGGCTACCCTTGACCCACAATTCTCTTCATTCTTAGCCTGGCTAGTGGGTAGGGTTACACATGTTAATTATCAGTGCCTGACTGTACTTTCTTTCTTGACTATCCCTTATGGGGAAGTATCAAAGAAATAGGTGTACACATCCCAGAGCACAGTGGCTACATATGGGAAGGAAGGCAAACACAATGCAAAGACAAGCAGACAGTCTAGGAGCACCTCTCTAAATGCAAGAGGTGGTGAATCTCACCATACTCAGCTGACTGAAGTTAGGTAGAAAGTGTGATCTGAGTCTTCAATTTCTCTGTCATTAAAAATGCTCTAGATTAAATAAATCTAAGTGATGTCCCAGCAATATAAGAACACAAAGGAAAAAAGAACTATGGTTGGATAGATTAGATTTAGATATATTGAATCAATTGATTACATTCCATACAAAAGCAAAATTTCAGTTTCAGGAAGGTTTAAGAACCTGAGTCTCTTGTCCAAAAGTCAGATACACTATTTTTGACAGTTTGATAAGAATTACAGGTTCTCATTTACAAAGATAAGGCTGCAACTTAGAAGTTTTATTAAAAAAATTTATTATTACCAAATTTATCCAATGTTTTGAGTTAACATTTCAAAACTGGTTCATAAAAACAGAAAAAGTTTTAGTTAAATTAGTTAATAGAGCTAAATTAGTTAAATTAGTTAATAGAGAAATACAGATAAAAAATAACAGGGAGATAGCCCAAGCATCCAATAGCATGCCTAGAATCAAAAGGTCAGACTAGTGATTCATGCCTGTTTTCCTAGCTACTTAGAAGGCTGAGATCTGAGGATCCAGGTTCCGAGCCAGCCCAGAAAAGGCTAAGAGAATCTTATCTCCAATTAGCTAGCAAAAGGCCAGAAGTGTGGCTCAAGTGATAAAACACCAGTCTTGAGTAAAATAAGTCAAGCAAGGCTTAGCGCCTGTAATCCTGGCTACTCAGGAGGCTGAGAGGATCATGATTCAAGGCCAGCCTGGGCAGGAAAATCCATGAGACTCTTATCTCCAATGAACTGCTAGAAAACCCAAAGTGGTGCTGTGGCTCAAATGGTAGAGCGCTCGCTTTGAGCTGAAGAGCTGAAGGATAGTGCCCCAGCCCAGAGTTCAAGCCCTACGACTGGAAAAAAAAAAAGCAAGGACATGAGGCCCTGACTTCAAGCTCTATCATGCATGCATATGTGTGTGTGTTTGCATGCACAAACACACACAAAGATGCATACATACACGCACACAAAAAGACAAATAATATAAAGTGTTGGAGAGGACATAAGGAAATTGGTAGGCTTGTATGATGCCACTGATGAGGATGTAAATGGTACAATGTTTTGAAAATCTTTTTTGTCAATGTCTTTTAAAACTGAAAGAATATAACACAGGGACTGAAATTTGTTCAAAATACACAGTGCTCATAAATGGAATCATGACCAGGAAACAACTTCATACTGTAAAAAATAAGCATTATTTTAAAAACTAAATTTGAATAAAAAATTAAATTTAACACCAAATTTAACTTGTTACCCTTCATTTCCAATCCTATATGTCATTCAAAAAGGGTGAAAACAAATATCTACATCAAGATTTTACATGAATGCTCATACAGTCATTATTCATAATAGTTAAAAAGTTACAAACAACTCCAATGTCCAACCACTAGTACATAAAGAAAATGTGTATATGATTGAATACTATAAGAACATAGGTCCCATGGTTTCCCTTATTTGCAATATCTAGTATATGTCTGAATCAAGCAGAAAAGGTCAGATAAGGTGATGTAAAGGAAATGAACCCTAAGATATGTATTCAAATGTTTTTTTCTTTCATGCTATTGTTTCTAAAGCATTTATAAGATTCTTTCTTTGTTGCTTTGTATGTCCCACCCCCACAGTATAACCCCTGCTTTCACTGTATTTGATGTCAGTATAATTTATGGAGGTGAAGGGGAAAAACAAGTCGTTTAAATAAGAATACAGGTGGACCCGTTGCAACAATGAGATGTACAAGTCGTTATGTCGAAAACGAATTTTACAACTTTGGTGGGGGGGAGGGGAGGATTGGATGGGGGGAGTGGGGAGAGGATGGGAAAGGATAGGAAGGGGAAACAAAGGAGGAGGCTATAATGCTTGATAAGAAATGTACTCATTATCTTGCCCATGAAACTGTAACCCCTCTGTACAGTATTTTCACAATAAAAAATAAATAAAAATTAAAAAAAAAACCTGAAGGAACATAACACATGTCCATGCCAAGTAAAGGAAGTAAGTGACAGAGGATCACAGACCACATAGTTACGTTTAGATCAGAAGTTGGAAGTGAACAATCCATAGTCTGAGGGTAGATTAATGGGATTGTAGTGTTGATGATGGGCTGCAAAGAATAAGAGATTTGTGAGTCATGTAAATGCTCTAATATTAGTGTAAAAGTATACATTTGAAGATGCACTGGATTTTATAGCTTAAAGCAGCACAGGAAGCTGATATCTGAGAATTATAGTTTAAAACCAGCCCATGCAGGAAATTCCAGGAGACTCTTCTTTTTATTTGTTGATCATGGAGCTTGAACTCTGTTCCTGGGCACTGTCCTTGAGCTCTTCAGCTCAAGGTGAGCCAAGCACTCTACCACTTGAGCCACAGTGCTACTTCTGGTTTACTAGGGTTAATTGGAGATAAGAGACTCATGAATTTTCCAGCCCAGGCTGGCTTTGAAGCGCAATCCTCAGATCTCAGCCTCCTGAGAAGCTAGGATTACAGGCTTTGCCACCAGCACTGGCTTGGTTTCTTTTTCCTTTGTTTTTTTTTTTTTTTTCAATTTTTAAGTAGTTGTACAAAGGAGTTACAATTCAATAAAGTAGTATAAGAATACAATGAATATAGATCAATGGTGTGAGACTCTTATCTCCAATTAATTAACCACCAAAAAGTCCAAAGTTGAGCTCTGGCAGCCTTGAGCATAAAAGCTTAGGATGCCACGAAGGCCCTGATTTCAAGTGCCAGGACCCAGAACAAAAACAATAAAATAAAATAAACAGATGGAGAGATTTTTTTTTTTTGCTAGTCATAGAGCTTGAACTCAGGGCCTGGACACTGTCCTTGAGCTTCTTTTGCTCAAACCTAGCACTCTACCACTTGTGCCGCAGTGCCACTTCTGGCTTCTCTGTGTACGTGGTACTGAGGAACTGAACCTAGGACTTCCTGCATGCTAGGCAAGAACTCTACTACTTAGACCCATTCCAAGCCCAGTTGGAGGAGGGAATTTTAAAATATATATATAAACTCCTTCCCTTCCTCTCCCAATCTACATATATAAACTTGTGTGTGTATGTGTGTGTGTGTGTGGTGTGTTTATAGCCTACATTTTAGGATGATCATTGTCAAGATAATGATTTATAATCAGTAAGCCCAGGGTAAATTCCAAATTCTATAACAGAAAAAGTGAGATTCATTGTAGATATCTTTAACTGATACAATGTGAATGTGTCATAAAACTAAACAAAGGCACACAGAGAAACAAGAAAGTAGTAGTGATAGCGTCTCCTGATTTATCCCATCATTCTACTTGGCTTTGGCTGTTACTGGCCTCAGGGTGGGCAGTAATGAGGTGAATGCAGGAAAGAACTGTATCTGAACTACAAAGAAAGCAGATTTTCAAAGATATTTCAATAATTTCAAGAAGAACTTTGTGCAGTGAATTTGCTTGATGTGCAAATTTAGGACCTAGCATCCACGTAGCATTCATTCCATTGTACTAAATATTACTCAAAACTTAGGCATACTTTTAAAAATGGTAACATTATTAATATTAATTGACTAATGTGAATGAATAACAATAATCGTAATATTAATGAACAATAGTGATGGTAATAATTGATTGGAACTCATAGGCAGGCACTTACACTGCTGCAGAAAGTATATATATACATATATATATGTATATATATATATTTTTTTCCTGACTTGTACAGTTCCCTGGGCTCAAGGATTCTGGAGAGCTAGTTTCCCCTTCCCTCCATTTAATAGATGGTAGAACCCAAACTGTCATTCATCTAATACTATTTTAATTATCACAGAAAAGGGAAATGCACTTTCAAATACAATGTATTTGAATGTATTCTACCTGTATGAGGTAGAATAATAGACTCAATAAAGTCACAGATCTTTGGATAATATTGTTCATGGAAACAGGCACTTTTCCCAAGTGTTTAAGTTCAGGGTCTTGAAGAGAAGATTAAAGGACAAAACTCTTTCTTAAGAAGCTAAAATGTTAGCAGAGTCAGCAGCAGGAAAGGAGGGTAGAGATAGATATAGAGAAAAAATATCAAGACGTTTCATTGCTGGCTTTGGAAACAAAGTCAGTGACCTCCAGCAATGGAAGGCAAGCTTTGGCAGAAAAGAATGCCAGAAGATGGATTCTCCTGCAGCCTCCAGAAGGAACACAGCCATTGCTTTGACTCAAGCCACGTAAGATTCATGCCAAACTCTTAGCCTTAAGTAAACTAAAATGTGAACTAAGCCATCAAGTTTGTGGCAATCTATTATTGAAATAATGGCCGGCTCAGAATCTGATGTGGTTTGCCCCAAAAGACGCCACCAAAGGATTATTCAAGAAAGAAAACAAAAATAAAGCAAGGCAAGAAATAAGGAAATTTACATCTAGATTAAAATGTATCTGATATTTTAAATGAATCAATGATTTTAGGTCATTTTAAAAGATGGTTTTTTTGTTTTTTGGTTTTTTTTTTCCTGAAAAACAAATGCTGAATCTGCTTCCTCTCTCGTTTTGTTCCTTAACAAAACACAAATATGTTTATGATATAAAGTCTTGAGCTCCAATCATCTAATCAACCAAGGAATTAAAGTCATATAAAAGAAGAACCTTGGAGATGGACATGTTTGGCTAAATAATGTCACTTCCAAGGTTTCTAACTTGGACTGTGCCCTGGGTTCAGGGATCCTGGATGTCTAGTTTCCCCTTCCAGCCAGGAAACCTGGAAGTGGATATTGGGCCATATCATCAGGAAAAGCAAATGCTTTCTCCATACTTCATTCTAATTCATCACCTGAAACCAGATAATTTCTACTTGACAAAGAAAGGAAATGTGCAGAAGATGTAAATGGCATGAAGAACATGGTAGTGGCATGCTGATAGCAGGCCAGGGAGGACCCTTAGAGACCCTGGGTGCTGGTCTTTGGCAAGAGGCCATGTTTGCTTGCTGCCTTCCTGCCTCATCTTCATTTTGGAACTGAGTCACCTCATGGTTTGAGATTATCTTTGGCATGAAAAAACCATGGTTTGCATCTGTACCTTCTCCTATCAAGCAAAATGTATAATATCAACATGAGCAGCCTAAAATTACTTGGGTGGAAGAAAAAGTATTCCCTAGAATTAAAATTTTATAAATGGCTTAAGAAAACAAATCCTCGCCATTGTGGAATATTGCCCTTCACATACCAGTGTCCATAGCCGAACCTAGACTAAGTCAAGTTTCAAAAGGGCTTCTCTTTCACAAGGGATCTGAAAAGTGGGTCAGCATGAAGCACTGCCAGTTATATCAATGGTTTTCTTTCCTCCTAGATCGCCACAGGAGAAGGGCAAGGAAATAACAAAACTGACTTTGTGAAAGCCTGTCCCTAAAATGTCTCATTGTTACGTTTACAATAAAGGTTACACAAAAGTTCATAGGTGTACCTTCTGTTTCATTCGCTCACACTCAAGGCAGCCTAGGAACTCTTAGAAGTGTGAAAAGTTCATGCTTATCAAAGAACATTAGTGACAATTACTGGGGGAAAAAAAGATTTTTCCCCCTAGAAATTAAAACAAAATGGTTTCTGTTCCCCTACTCTCTTCCCAACTGACAATCATGGGTGACAGTTACCAACTTCAAAAAATATTTTTTCACCAGAAACTGGTAAAGAGGGTCTGTCAATTTCTCTTTGTACTCTATTTACACTTACGAGAGAAAAATGACTTATGATTATTATAATTATAGCTCTCCTAAGGAGACCTCTACTAATTACATAATTTTTAGACATTTTTCTTTTTACCAGCACTTAGTTAATCTAAATTGAAATATATTTAACAATTTTCTCTCCAGTTGCTTTGCAAACCTCTGTGTGGGTCACAAATTGAATGGTCTAAGATAATATAGTACATCTATTCTATTCATGATAAGCCAAAGGCCACTGAGCCGCCCTATTCACAACTATGATAGAAAGATAGGACTGGCATATGATGGTGGAAATAGGTTCTAAGCAAAATGAGTTTTAATATATAGTTACACCGTAATGGCAATGAACCCCTGGCGTCAAGTTGGGATGCTTTAGCTAAGCTGCTATTATACTCAACCTGCCTTTTCATTGACAATTTTTATAACACACGTACAATTCTACCATTGTCTGTTGTCATTTTCTGTGTTCAGCATTTTATGGATCCAGTTTGCTGTTAACATCTCTTGCTGCAAAACTTCAAATCTACCATGAAGAGAAAAACTATCATTCCAAATTTAACATTCTCCTATAAAGGAAGTTTTTATGTGGATAACATTATAAATACTTGTTTATATCAGGCACACATGGCTCAATCCTGTCTTCCTAGCTACCCAGAAGGCTGAGATCTGAGCATCATGGGTTCAATGCTAACCTAATAGAATACCAGCCTTGAGCAAAAAAGCTAAATATGAGTTCCCTGGCCTTGAGTTTAAAACCCATTATTAATTCTCTCTCTCTCTCTCTCTCTCTCTTTCTCTCTCTCTCTCTCACACACACACACACACACACACACACACATACACACTACTTGTTTGCCAGTATAACCTTTGCAAAGATAGTTATGGCTACGCAGCATCCTAGCAGTTTCATGCAGAGATTTAGATTTTTCAGTGAAATAAGAAATACATACAGAGGAAACACAACTCTACTTTCTTATACTCATACATCCACAAATGCACGCACGCACACACACACACACACACATGTGCATGTGTGTGTGTGTATGTGTGTGTGTGTGTGTGTGCGTAAAGACTGAAGAAATTGAACCCATGGTTTCAAACTTCTGTAATTAGCATCTGAATAATTTTACATTCTTATATTCTTAGAAAACCATTGAATGCCGTTTTTGTCTTTATTTGTAACTTTCTAACTAGGGAGTGGATATTATTAATTGTCTCCACAAACATAAGGAAACTGGGGCTGAAAGAAATAAATGAGCTTCCCTTGGGTCAAGCAGCTTTTAAATAGAGAAGTATTTCAACTCATCTTTCTGTCTCTGATCTATCCAAATGCCTCATTGTCTTCCTTCTCAAAGTCAGTGTTATTTATTATTTTTCTCCATTTACAATTTGAAAAATCTGATGAAGAGGGAGGAAATTGAATACCAGTGAACAGCAGAAATTCCACATGGATCCATCACTTTCCAGTAAGTGATAGAATTTTAGCAAAGTTTACCTGAAGGGAACTTCCAATGTGTGCTTCTTGCTTCAGTTTTGGTTATCTATATAAAATCTCTCAAAATACTTAAACTCATTCACAAACTAAGGTTAGTTTATCAAATTTAGTGAAGCATTAAAAGGAAGAATGAAGTGAGGAACAGAGTTGGTATTATCACAGCTGAATTGTTTTGTGTGCTCAAAGGAAAAAAATAGAGGGAGAGAGAAAAGAGGATGGATCTACCTCTATATCTAACTGTTGACAAGTCAAATAATAACAGTCCATGAGAGACTGGTTGTGTAAATTACCATGTCACCTTGACTGACTCATTTGGAAATAACAAAATTACACACTCATGAATATATTCAACCCTATGAATTAAATACAGAAAATATTAAGCTTTCACAGTAGTCCATGTTAACAAACAATGAGAAAAATAATCAAGTCTTTGGGAAAATATCTTTCTCTGTTTATATTTGTACAGGGTTTAAGACCATGGTGGTCCCACCAAATGAATGAACTGAAATGTGGATGAAACTTTTATTTGAAATTGTGTGATAGCAACTGGACCAGGGAGAATTTTATGTTATTTATCACCATAAAGCCAGAACTTTATACAACATAGCTACTTGTTATACTTTTATAAGAAAATAACAAAACAATTATTTAGACCAATTTTCATTACAAATATATATTTTGGCTTTTGGTGTTGGGAAAGGGTAAGAGGACATTTGGCATATATAAAGAAATTACTGGGCATAAATTCTAAAACTGTGGAACTATAATCTTATACACATACACATATGTTAACAGACCTATATAAATGAAATTTTTGGAAAAGGAGGAATATACTCCAATTCCACATAAATTGAGCTACAAAAATAGGTAAAACTGTATCCCAAGCATTAATAGGATGATCTGGAGAAAGATAAAGAGGAAAAGAAGAAGAATAAGCATGTGAAAGCTATGATATTAATTGTAAAATCATTTCCAATCTAGCAGAGACTGAAACAATAGTAATCTTCACCCTAATTAACAATATTTCAACCTTTCAAAATTATTTTCCTCTTTGTCATTCCATGCTGCTCTCTAGGTTAGGTAATTCTGTTTACAAAGAAAAAAGGGATAAGGAGCTAGGCACCTATGGCTTACACTTGTAATCCTACCAACTCAGGTGACTGAGATCTGAAGATTAAAGTTCAAAGTCAGCATGTGCAGGAAAGTCTATGAAACTCTGTCTCCAGTTTACCAATGCACAGCTGGAAGTAGAGGTGTGGTTCAAATAGAAAGCTAACCTTGAAGAGTATAAGGTCTTGAGTTCAAGCTTCTGTGATGCTGTCCTCAATACCCCCCCCAAAAAAATATGAGGACTCATAGAGTGAAAGATGAATTGCTAGGATACATCAAGGATATAAATAATTGCTTCATAGTCTATAGGTTGTAAACTGGCACAAAGGAACTGAATACATCTGGAAGATTTTATACTCAGCACCTCCCCTCAATCTATGGATGGAATTCTCTCATCCTTCATCCATCTTTTGTTAAGCAAGTTCTTCAGAGGAACCAAGTTACAATTGAGTCATGGTGCCAATCATTTCCTTTGACTGAAAAAATGAATGAAGGAATATTTGAGGAAACATTGAAAGTTGAATTAAAAAAACAGAAAAAATGGATATTGACTATATGCACACTGTCAGAATGATAACTTATTAGCACCTGCTTTGCATTTTAAAATGAAAAAAAGAAAAGATTCTATATTAGGAAGTGAGTTGAGTCCACGGATGGATGGTATTCCCTCAAATTTCAGTTCTACCCAGCCTTATTTGGAAACTAGTGGAATGATGTCACTCTGTTTGGGGATGAGTCTTCAATCTATTGACTGATGTCTTTATAAGAAGAGAAGACACACAGAAACCTATTTAAGAAGCAAAGCTATGCAAAGGTACAGCCAGAGATGGGAGGACCAGCCAAAGAGGTGGAAGAAAAATGTTTACCAGAATCCAGGAGGCTGACACCTTAATTTCAGGAACTGTAAGAGAATGAAATTCTGTTGTAAGTCATTCAGCTGGTGATAGCTTCATGATGACAGCTTCGGAAACTAATACACATGGAAACTTAGAAGAAAAGTGTCCAAAATTAAAAAAAAAAAAAGAAAACAAGATGCTCTGGCTTAAAGGATTTCTACAAACAGGTTACAGGAAACAGAGATGAGTGAGTGTTTAGCAGGGAAGGTTGTCAAAGAAATAAATCACATTTATCAGGTGATTCTAACACTTTGAGCTTTGTACCTGAAAGTTTCTATTTGTTTTTATTCTTAATTCTCACTACAATCTAGTGTTATAAAAATTTGACACCATTTCCTAAATTGAGGCTTAGAGAGCCTAGGTAAAAATCACAAACAAATAAAATGACAAAATAAAAGACTCAAATCCTGCTGATTCCAGATTGCTGTTTTATTCTTCTTAAGCTTGAAATTAAACTTGCAGTAAATATTCTTTTTCCATTGGTACTTTATTACCTGGACATAGTCCTAGGAAACTCACAAGAGTAATCCTCCACTCTGGGCAGAGAGATGAAACTTGATGTCTTAATAGGTTTTTCCAAGTCTAATTACTCTCATTCTGAATAAGACTTTGGCTAAATGTAAATTCATTATCATTTTTATTCTAAGTTGGTAGGAAAACAAGATTGATTGACATTTTGGAAGTATTCAACATTGATATGCAGGAATTTTAAGACATTAAACACATTCATAAAAGCTTCCTTAAGACAGCTTGTGCTGTTTTCACAGGGAAAGAATCTGAAGGCAATCAGATATTTTCTAAAATTTCATCTTGCTGTCCTTCCCAGGTTGATGAACCTGATGTGTTTAGGCCTATGGAGGAAAGGGGTAGTCTTCCTGGAAGATATTTTCCCCTTGCTGGAAGAGAAAGAAATGTGGTATTTTTCTTATTTAAATTGTTCTCTGTTCACAGATAAACTCTTGTTCACCCCTTTTGCCTTCCCAATGTACATATTCAGACCTCTACTCACAATGGTTAACAAGAATTCGCTACATAGTGATGATCATTTTAAAGTATCGCCATGGATTTTTATTTCACCTGATGTACAATGCAGCACATACCACTCATGATTCAGGAAGAGCATACCACAATGAATGTACCTCACACATCAGAGTTGAATGCACAGCTTTAGAATGTTATTTTGGGTATTTAAACATTTCCCCTCTCTTACCAGGCTAAGTTTGAGATTTATCTTGTCTATTTCCAGGAAAGACAAAATAAACAGAAATTTGTAAAAACTATAAATGCTGGGCACATCAATGCCTCACACCTGCAGTTCTAGTTACTCAGAAGTCTGAGGTCTAGAGGATTGAACTTTAAAGCAGAAAAGTCCATGCAACTCAGTGTCTTATAAAGCAGCAAAAAGCAAGGAGGCAGGAATGACTCAAATAACAGACAAACAGCTAAATAAGCAAACTGAGCAGGTATGAGGACCTGAGCTCAATTGCCAGTACTGAAAAAAATTTACCAAAGTAAAAACTATGTATTTCTCATCTCTCCTCTCCTATCCTCTAGATTTTGTCTAAGTATATGGAGTTCCAACAGATCCAAGGAGAATAAATTCCTATCAAAATTACCTTGCTAAAACAGAAACATACCTCTCATTGGTTCACTTGGTATAATTGATAATGGCAAAATAAAACTTTCAACTGTTTAGTTGAAATATAACTCTCCTGAACCAAGCTTGTTGTTCCCTAAATAATCTTTGTAATTTTTCTCTTCTTAGGATATTCTTAAGTTGATGAAGTGATTAATTATAATTGGCATCCTCTTTCACATCTTCTTTTCACATTGAAAGCAATATCTAAAGTTAATATTTAGGTATATTTCAAGTGTGGTTTGGCTAATTGAGCTACTGAGTCCTACCCACTGGTGCAAGGTACCAGAGTGGGATATTTTCTATGTTGACCCAGTTCTGTTTCTCAGAGACAAAGAACAAGCCATGATTCTGGGAAACATTCTAGTATTGTTTCACTTACCTTCTAACATTCATTACTGAGCCCTACTTTTCTCTTGCCTGAATATAAGACACATGAACCAATCTGGCCATCAACTCTCAACCACTCTCTATTCAAGCCAAGTCTCATGTGGTCCACTGAACCTTATCTCTAGACCATTGCTTTGCATCCATCCTCATAGTATTCAGAAGAGTCCAGAAAGCTCAAATATACTTACATTACTCACGTGACTGAACTGGGTCAATGGCTGCCATTAGTTCTCAGGATGAAGTTTATACTTCTGCTCAGGGTGTACAGGTCCCTATATGACCTATCATCCCTCCTCACTCTTCTCTGTTTTCCATGTCTGTCTCTTTCTCTTTCCTATTTCCCACATCAGTACTTTGTCACAATTACTCTTAATATTGCTTAATTATTTTAGTTCAGATAAGACCATGGAGTCTGAGATCTAAAGATTTCAATACTGAGTCATACTGTGAATCCAATAGTAAAACTTCCACTGGTTCTTCATGCTCTAGCAGGGAGTCCAATTCCTACATGTAGCAATCTCTGAGTGCTGATCTCATCTGTATTTATGCCACATTATAACATATTGGCTGATTTGCCCTTTCACACATTTTCAGTTTTTGGATGAATGACCCTGTCACTGTAATTATACTAATATTAATTCTATTGACATACTTTGCTTTCTTGTTTATCAAAACCAATAGATAGCTGGTGGATGAGAGAATGAATAAATAGAGTAGTAGAACTTCTAAGGCACAAAAGGTTTGATATTAAACACAATGTAAGATATAGACTGAATGTATATATATATGTATATATATATATATATATATATGCTGACAAAAACACCATGCCATGATCCTTCTACTATTTCTTAATTTTCTACCTAGCTACATAATGAAAAACACTGAACTCTGAGTACTCTGAATCTGGAGTACTCTATTTGAATAGATGCGGCTGTTTTTAATGGATGCTGTTAGATTCTTACAATACATTTGCTCACTTCAAGATGTTGTCAGTTTGACAGACATGGTCCAAGGAATACTTGGTACTTAAAAAGTCAGAAGGTCAGGTGAAGACAAATTGCTCCCAGACTGCTGAAGCCATCAATGCCATGAGAAATAATCCAATGCCAAGGATGCTAGTGATATGGTTTTCCTGTTTTAGCTCCAGGGAGTTGGTGTTTATAAAGACTGTCTTGTCCCATATCCCTCTGTGAAGAACTACTCACTGGGTGCCCCAGCGAGATCTTTTAGAGAATCTCCTGACAAAACAGGATTACCTAAAGTCCAAACATCCCATGTTTGGTCTGTCCACTCATATGTACAGGCCAAATAAAGGGAAATCATTAATTGGAGGCAGAAAATGAGAAAGGTATATATATTCAAGACAGTCCCAGATCTCAAGTACGGCCTGGTTGACTTATAGCTCAGTCTTTGTCTCTGGAGGAATTTAGGAGAATTGTTATCCCTTTCTAATGGGACAGAACAGGATCAAGGTGTCCTCCTGACTTTGTGGCTGTTTGCTTGAAGATAAGTAGACAATGCTTGTCCACACAAGATGGCTATCTGAATCTCTTCCCAAACAAGGTGATTGCAAAAGCAAGACAGCAGGAAATAGTTTGGATCAAAGGGCACATGTACAAAGATGGGAGACTTTTACCTCTTACAACGGGACAAGAATAACAACAACCTAAACTTCTCAATTGGAGAGCAGTGATGGAGTGAAAAGGCTGTCAGTGCTAAAATCATAATTTCTGTGCACACTATCTTTAGGCTGAAGAAAGACTTTGCCCTGAGTTAATTTTGAATTTACACATAAACTTAGACAAAACATTTTGCATTATCACCATTCATTTAATTCATTCAGTAACTATCAAGAAAATGCCTATTCCATTTTAACTCTGGTCTGGAAAGGGTGAGAAAGAGTCTGTGACCTTAAATAGGGGAGAGAATAGACAGGCAAGTCATGGAAAAGTAAACATTAAACAACACACAAAGATCCTAGCTTATTCATTCTACTGAGAAGCATTTCTTCCCCATTTACTAGAAACAGGGCTCTGTGCTGGGGGCTGCTAAAAAAAAGAGAGCAAATCTGACATTTGTATCCTCAAGGGGTTTTCAACTCTCAGTGGGAAACAGAACTAAGATAAACAATGATATTAGAAAGAGAAATATACTAGGAGGGAAGGAAGGAATTGTAACCCTACAATTACTCATCCATCTTATCTCTGAGGTAATAATTCCTCTATATATATTAAAATGATCTGATGACTCTCCTGTTCTGCAAACCATATTTTGTAAGCATCATCTATGCAATAGAGAAAGGAACATGTGAAAAACATGTACTGGATTTCAGGAATACTGGATTCTGTTCATTCCTTGTTCTCTAAACACCAATGTGAACTAAGAAAGCAACTTCATATGGCATGCCCTTCAATGTCTTTAGGGATGGTGATCAGTAGATGAATATTCACCCCTAGATGGAAGCCAAGGGAGCCTCCCAAGACGTTAAAGTTGACAGAACTAGTTTGTTCATATGGCCTTGCCTACACAGGTGATTCCCAAGCCCAGGTGCTGGTTTGGTATCACTGGAGAGAACCTTTAAGGCCAAGGTACTTTAAGTACCCATGGTGTGATTCACAGTGTGGAATGGAATACATTCCTTTAGGTAACTCTAGCATACTGCTATCCTGAATCATCAAACTTCTTATTTTAACCCCAAGTCTGGCATGACATTAAAGAACCTTCAAGATGTGGCCCCATCCTATCTTCCTACAGGGATCATTTGTTACCATTTCACATCTTCATGTTTGCTATCCCATGATTTTGTACATGCTACTTTTCCTTCCCTTTTCCCTCCCCTTCCACTTCCTCCTCTCCTCTTCTTTCCTCTTCCTTCTCCTCCTCCTTGTCTTCTCCTACTGTCTTCTTCCTCCTCTTCCACTTTCTTCTTTCTCTCTCTGTCTCTGTCTCTCTGTGTCAGTCTTTATTTCTCTTTCTCTCTTTAAATTTGTCTTACTATATAGTCCAGACCAGCCTAAATCTCCCTAGGTAATGCAGACTATTATCAAATTCATACATATATATTCATTCATATGTGTATTTATATACATGTATGCATGTGTACATATATATATGTGTATATATATATATATATATATATATATATGGTATATTAACTTTACATGGGTATTAAGCCATTTTTCCAGTATGGCACACAATAAGGAAATATTGTATGAAATGGAGTAATTAACAATCAGGTCCACTAAGAATTTTAATGATATGCCTAATCTTCATTAGTATCATTCCCAAAATAACAAAGTGTTTTTTGCATAATATTTGCTCAACCTGAGCTGTGTCTGCTCACACAGACATATAAAAGGAGAAGTTCTGTAAGGATGTGTAGTTCTAGCTAGACATGCATGATGGAGCTACCAGGTCTGCGTACAAAATCGAGTTGTCTTATGAAACATCAATAGCTTTATTTAAGTCTCTTTGATACATTCTCTTATCATCAGTCCAGGCGTTCATTTGTTCCAAAGTAACCACATCAACCTCTTAGAATTATTTTTCTTTTTGTATACTATAAATTGCTATAAAATTAGCCTATGTATTAGACATACTATTTCATGAGTGAGTCTTGTCTCGTGTATGTGTCAGTCTGTGTGTTAAGAAGTTGAAAAGTGGACTTGGGAAAATTCAGAGTTGTTTAACAATGTATGTTCTGTGTAGAAGATGGAGAATATAGACTCATATTCTATAAATTTCCCATGTTTCCCACAAACAAACCCAGAGCAAACTCATTTTATGAATACCAACTCTGTAACAATAAACCTTGTTACCAGGTAACATCAATTCCAGTTTGGAAATCAAAGTCATAGACTAAGAAAATTATAATTAGCCTTCTACTGGCTACTTTCGAATGCAAAAGGTTATTTTAAAAATAAAAATTGAGTCAAACAGACTATTTCATTTGATGTAGGCATAAATGGAAATTGACATTTTATGGAAACTTAAAATTCATGTGGTGTATCAAAGAAAGTTTTCACATTTCCAAATGCATTTTGAAGATAATGGAGATATGAGAAACTTCCAAAAAGGAAAAAGTAAGGTGAAAGAAAAATATTTCTTACAATAGCAGTATAAAATGAGAGGTTTTGTGATTTGAAACATGCCATTGTCTACTAAAGTGGATTAAATAAGCACAGAATCTTAATGTGGTCAGGTGACAGACTCTATGAACATAGGTTATTATTATGTTGTTGTATGGCATAATTTTAAGAGACCATTAACATTAGAAATAATGGCCCTATAATCTGGCAGAGCAATATGAAGCACAATTAGATTAATGTAGGTAATAAATTAATTGCTTCGGAAATAAAAATACCACCAATAAATGAACATTGGTCAGATTCTTTTAAAGGAGCTCAAAGTGTTCAGATTCAAGAGGTTCCAAATGTTCTATTCACTCATTTATTTCTTTTCTGATATGCACCAGCCTGCTATATGTCAATAAAAGGTATTCATAAAAGTATTTGTTTGTATTATATCTTTTTAATAGTAGCGATGTGAATAAATATGAATATTTCATATCTGCAAATTATTACAACAATAATAAGATTTCAAAATGTTCAAAGATCAGTCAGGAGATGTGTGAGGAGAATCTTGACCAAGACCTGTTCACTCAGGAGCCCAGAAATTGTTGCTGTTAGGTTGTTTTATATAACGTTTAATCCACATCCTATATTTCTTTTGGCAAGTGCTCTACCACTTGAACCATACCATCAGCTGTTTTAGAGTAGGTTGCCTGTGTTACTTTCTTTGTGCAGGATGACTTCAGATTGTAATTCTCCCATCTCTTACCAAATAACTGGAATTTCCAGTATCTACCTAGCCCCACACAATACACTTCTAAAGCAGTAGATTTCCTTAACACAATGTCACAGAAATCTAGTGTGAGCTATCATTGGAAGACAAATCTTTGAGATTTGTGTTTTCGTTTGCAATTATTGAAATAATGAATTGACAATAGTTGAATTTCTTTTACTATCTTTTTAATACTCAGCATGTTACAGCCAGTATGATTTGATGTGGACATGATTTGCCCTCTTTTATCTTATGGATAACGTATTCTTCCTAAAGCCCCACTAGATCTCAGACCTCTGACCTTTATACTTCAGTCTAAAGACCCACTGATTATTTCTGCATTTTCACACTATTCTTTTATCTTGAACTTGTCTTGTTTTTAGTGAGGAAATTTAAATAGTACTAGTTGACTAATGAAGTACCAAGTCATCCTATTGGTAAGTAGATGTCATGTGTAGTAAACTAAGTAGTCTTGTGTTTAAATATCAACAAACTACTAAAAAACTGTGTATACTTTTTTTAACATTTTTTATTTTATTGTTAAGATGTTGTACAGAGGGGTTACAGTTACATGAGTAAGGCAATGAGTACATTACCTGTTAGTCATTGCTACCCCCTTCCCTTCCTTGTTGTCCCATTATCCCTTCCCTCCCCCACCTCCTACATTCATATTTCCCCTCCCCTCCTCGCTACCCTAAGTTATAAAGCTCATTTCCAATATACTGTCCTGTGAGTATCTTTGTTGCAATAAGTCATCCTGTGTCCTTGTTTCAGCTAAGATATGGAACCAACCTAAATGCCCCTCAATAGATGAGTGGATCAAGAAAATGTGGTGCATATATACAATGGGATTCTATGCTTCCATCAGAAAGAACACCACGACCACATTTGTTAGGAAATGGAAAGACTTGGAAAAAATCATATTAAGTGAAGTTACCCAGTCCCAAAGAAATTTAGGTCCCATGGTTTCCCTTATTTGCAATAATTAGTATACATACAGGATAATCGTATCACATGAGCTGAAAAGCTCAACTACCATGTACAAATGGCCATATAAGATGATGCTAAGTGAAATGAACTCCAAGAGATGGACACAAGAGATCTGTCTTTATTGTTAAATAAAAAAAAATAATAAATATTGTTAAATGCACCATGTGATTTCATTTGTTGTTGTTTCCTTTGTATGTTCTTTCCCCTATGGCATATCCCCTGTTGTCACTGTACTGGATTTTGATACCCTGCATCTTGTATATACATACTCTAATCTGGGGTGGGGAAGGGGAATATCCTGGTTATTTTTATCTCAATGAAAGTTAAGATGTACTGGGCCCTGGTGCTCACACCTGTAATTCTATCTACTCAAGAGGCTGAGATCTGAGGATTGCAGTTCAAAGCCAGCCCAGGCTGGAAAGTTTGTGAGACCCTTACTTCTAATTAACCAACAGAAAACCTGAAGTGGCACTGTGGCTCAAGCGGTAGAGCACTTGCCTTGAGCTGAAGAGCTCAGGGACAGCTCCCAGGCCCAGAGTTCAAGCCCCATGACAGAGAAAAAAAAAAGAAAATGTTAAGATGTTATATTTGAAGTATGGAATAGCTTTCCTTTCCTTTCCTGGTTCTTCACATAAGAACTGTCAAACATTTCCATAAAGTTTTGATGTCCCATGCTTACATTTCCAAACAATCTTAATACTTCTCAAATTTTAGATCTCTAGCCCTACTAGAATTTGAAGACAGAACCTTCTAGAGTATCTGCATAGACTCAGAGACCTTAGAAATATGAAGAGCTTCTCAGATGCAAGTGCCCATGGTGCCATCATCTGGTGCTCTGACCGTGCTGGGCTGGATACAGAAAGGGGCTGAGAGGCTTTCTGAACTCCAGGGAAAACCCAACCCTTGGGAACATAGGTTTCATGGGGAATGAAACCTTGACTAAGGTTAGAAAAGGTGTCAGGAAGCTGGGTGCCGGTGGCTCATGCCTGTAATCCTACTCAGGAGGCTGAGATCTGAGGATCACGGTTCAAAGCCAGCCCAGGCAGGAAACTCTGTGAGACTCTTATCTCCAATAAACCACTAGAAAACCAGAAGTGGTGCTGTGGCTCAAGCGGTAGAGCACTTGCCTTGAGCTGAAGTATTGAGGGACAGTGCACAAGGCCAGAGTTCAAGCCCCATGACCGACCAAAACAAAACAAAACAAAACAAAAGGTGTCAGGAGCTAGGAATTAATGAGAGGGAGTTCATATTTCAGTCTGGCAGCAGTATCAGACTGTGATAGGGTTTTAACTACACATTTATTTGAATTTAAGAAGTGAAGTAGAACAACAGAACGGGGAGACTAAGGACAGGGGGAGAACCAATGCAACAGTGACATACACAAAACTATTGGAAATGATGTGTACAACTTGGTAGTCTGGGGGGCAGTAGGAGAAAATTGGGGGAAGGGGTAAGAAGATTGGCAAGAAATGTACCTTACTTATGTAACTGCAATCCCTCTGTACATCACCTTGACAATAGAACAAACAAACAAACAAATAAATAAATAAAACTATGGCAATTCAAAAAAACAAAAGGAAATTCTTCTTCTACCCCTTGGAATCATCTTATTTGGATCAATTCATGTAAATGGCTCAAGTCTCAATTTCTACATCATAAAAGAGATGTGAGACTTAACTGACAAGAAATAGTGCAAACAGAACCAGGTACTATACATGAAAAGTATGTGTAAAGGCAAATAAACCACAAGAATGGTTTCTAGGAGCTATCTTCTGGGTAATATTTCTAAATGTAGAAAATAGACTTGTGGATTATTTGTATACTTTTTTATACTTTTATTTCTTTCTCCTATTTTTAAATTGTATTTTCATTTAATTTTATTTATTTTTAGTTTCTTGAAGCAGTTGTACACAGGTATTTCAATTCAACATGTCAATTTATGAGTACAGTACATCTTGATCAGGGTCAGCCATTCTCTCATTCTCCCCCACATTTGTCCCAATCCCAAACATCCCCTCAAGTTACCTAGATCCGTCTTCACCTGTGCTCATTCCATATCATGACTGTCTTTTCCACACTTTTTCCTCTCTCCATTTGGATTTACTTTTATTTTAGGAGAAGATAGGAGGAATAGATTCTTTCCACCTCTGGCACATTTCAGTGATGGCTAGAGGAACAGCAGAGCCCAACTAACCTACCCAAAGATCAGAAATGATGAGGGTTAGCTCTGGAAATACAGCTAGTAGCTGGGCCTTGAAATGGAACAAATGAACTGCCTACTTGACAAATAGGTGTCTCCTTTGCTGTCACACATGTAAATAAGACAAAACAGTGATTATGTCATCCACACCTGTGGCTGTCTCTTCATTATTTACTTACTCATGTATGTGTTTCTTCATTCAACCAATGCTACTAGACATCTAGTATATAATTCAGAAATTCATATTCATCATCAATAAAAATGGGCTAATAATGGAACATACTATTTGTGTGCATGTTTGATTTACATTTATTTCTTGCTTCTGTCCCCAGTCTCCTTTCATGGAAGTAGGTACTATGGCTAGGCACATTTTCTGTGTGAATTGAAATCATGGGTTAGTGCATGTCATTCAGCCAGTAAGCATCAAGCCAAATTTGAACTTGGCTCCTTTAGACTTGATAGCTAAAGCTCTTCCATGCAGCATAATTCAATGAAGGGGAAAGGTGACTGCAAGTGTCTATTTTTTTAGCCATATGACATCAAGCCCCTCCTTCTTTTTGGATAGGAATCTCTTTCGTTCTGATTTTTTTTCTGGTTCATATAGTGAAGTAAAAAAAAAAAAATCAGCTTGTCTTTCCAGCTAATTTTCCCATGATATATGAACATTTAATATGCAGACCATAAGTATAAATTACAATTCCACAACACCCTATTAGCATACCTTGAACTAACAGGAAGCATGTAGTACAGTAGTGAAAGTAAGTAGTCATTGAAGTAACAGTATTTATGTGAAACTTGACTCCATGTCTATGTGACTTTTTTAATACTCTGGCCTAGACATGTTTAATATCAATATTATACATTTAGAAAATTTACCTGGGTTCATAGCTGAATGTTCTTTGGAGCAATTGACATATAGCTACTGCTCAGTACATTAATATAGCTATTGTTTTTATGGCACTATTGTTATTATAGCAGGTTGTAGTCTCAGAATGAAAATAATAAATGAGTTCTTCTATGTACCATTTTTGCTTATATCTAATCCCCACTATTAACTGAATAACAAGCTTGTTGAATCACTAGTCTTCTGTAGGCCACATTTGTGTCCTAACCTATCAGGTGATTAATAGTCATTCAGTGAGCATTGACTCTTCATACCAGAGAGCATGCCAGGTCTTAGAAACACAAAGGACCTAGACCTCTGCCTTTGAGAAGCACAGGGCTGCATGAATGCTGGGTGAACATCCAGTTATTTGTCAAGCCTTCTGTGAGCAGGATTCTAGCATCAAATGTCAGCTGCAGTGGTTGCCCTTCTGACTCTAGAGTACAAAGTCCTCTATCTTTTTCCCAATTCAGGTTGACATGCCAGGTCATGTATACAATAAATAAAAGCTTGTATTGTTCCCTTGGAACGGCAGCTTGGGGGTTTGTAAAGAGAGAGATTAGGGTTTGGAATAAAGGATATAAGTTCAAATTCTAGAACTACTCGAGACAGTGTGACTGTGGAGCAATTGTTTGTCTTAAATTGTTGATATATATAGATAGGATATATCCTATCTATAGACCTATAGATAGGATATATATTCTATAGACCTATAGATAGGATATATATAGATAGATAGGATATATATAGATAGATATGATTGATAGATAGATAGATAGATGATAGATAGATAGATAGATAGATAGATAGATAGATAGATAGATAGAGATGAAAGGCAGATTCTATAAAAAGGAAAGGGTGAGTAACAGGATCTTTGTCAGGATAGTTCAGGGTCCATCAAAGGGCCTAGCACATTCCCAGGAGCAGAGTCCCAGTGAGTCCCACTGACAGCGGTGGCAGCAGGTAACAGCCTTAATGAGAGAGGCTGCTGCTGCTGAGACAGACTTGGCATTAACTTCCTTATCTCTTTGTTAGTTCAGATGCTGTCTTTATAATGATAATGGATTATTTGCAAATTCAACATCCATTCTTGAGATAAAGAGAAATAATAGTGGGTTTCCCTGTAATTAATGGCAGATTTTTAGCATTTCAGTCTAATTATTAATAGAGTGTAAGATGCATTCTGTAGTGAAAAACATGTCTTTCTTGTTTTCTAGATTTATGAATTTAGTCCATATGAAATTAATTATTATGGGTGTCTTACATGGATGTGAAACATCTGGAATAATAGGATTTTATTGTTAATAGACCTCTCAGGAGCTCATGACAAACATCCTTATAATAGCAACATATGCTGCTCGTTTAATGAGAACCATCTCTGGCAATTAATGGTTTTTGTGCTTTCAGTAAATTACACATTTTCATTTTTTTAATTCTCAATTTTTTCCTTATGAATTCAGAATGTGATTTGTGATTAAACTCAGAGCTACTTACAGAGGCAGAATGTATTTACTGAGTGTGCATTATGGGCCAAGCACTGTGTTATATAATTCACGTTTGTGAATACAGATGAAGATCCAATTACTTTTAAGTATCAAAATAATTCATCTCTTTATATATTAAAAAAAAGCTGAGCTAAAGGGGAATTAATGGCTTCTCAATATAAGGGTCCAAGCTATAATTTAAAGTTAAGTTTATTTGTTTATTCCTTAGAAGAAAAAAAATTAAAGTACTGGAATAAACTATCCCCTTTCCTATAAATCAAATTTTTGTCTACCACAAACTCCTCAATTTCATGCTCACAGAACATACATACATATATATAGTATGTATATACCCATAGACATGTGTGTATATATGTATATATACATATATAAAGTGAACATAGTCTGAAATGAGCAAGGAATTAATTCAGAGATCTGCTCATTTAAACTTGACACATTTTGTAACCTAGTCTATACATAGTTTAAGATCAAGAGTCATGGAAACAAAGGAGGAAGCTACAATACTTGATAAGAAATGTACTCATTATCTTGCCCATGTGATTGTAACCACTCTGTACAATATTTTCATAATAAAGAAGAGTCATGGAAATATCCAGGAAAATGTCCTATTCTTCCTTATTCTCTCATTATTGGAAAAAGGAAATTTTTAGAATATGACTGTGCAAGCAAATGCCAGCCAGCCAGTGAATAAACCTGACCTGAAAAGGAAGGAATTGAAGGGCCTGCCAAGATCACCCTGCTGGTCTTCCTCATGCATTTGCTTTGGATGCTATCAAACATATTTACTAGTGTAATTAAGCAATATTGATGCATCTTAAGCAACTATTGTGTCATATTTTAGGTTCATCAACAGGAAGAGCACATGATATAGAAAGTAAACCAGACAATGTGATCAGAGAAAAGAAATGAATAGCAGATGAACGTTATTCCATTTATGTTTCTGTAATTGGCACTTATACAAGACTACAGGGAAAGTTCTTACCATGATGCCCTATTGTCCTGTTGCCCTAGCAGTCTGGCAATTATTCTAAGTATCTAAATACTGGATGCCATTCTTAATTGTTGTACAAAGGTAAATTCTATGAGGGTAAGTACTGCTTCATGTCCTGTTTTCTGTCACAAATCCAAAGGGCTGGAGTACTGTAAGCACATAAATACCCTCAATAAATGCTTACTAGTGGAAGAATTAACGAGTACCTTTGATTCCATCCAGGATAAATTTCAGCTTACATAAAAAAGACTCACATATAAACATTTAAGCAATGCACAGGGAGCCAAGGTAGTTATATTTCCATAGTTGATGCACATATTTATGCACAACAGGGAAATAGAATTGTCTAACAGGGGGTTAGCAACCTCAAAAGAATGACTAGATCTCTCTATCATTAAATGAATTCAAGGAATTCCACCACTTTTCTTAGCCCCTTTCATCGCATTTATAAAAGATTTCTATCCTGGTTATGGCTAAAAGATTTAGCATGGTGGAAAATAGATGATTTTTCTTTCATTATGATATGATGTCTCAGCTCTCAAAAGAGTCTCCACACCCCCTGTTGATGTTTATGGAAAAAGGAGGAACATTTGGATCCCTAGATCATGGTAGCTCTGTGTCTACTATGGGGTTGGACTGTGAGGGAAGCTTGGCTGTTGTCAAGGCTTGCTAAGAGCCTCTGCTTCTTCTTCCATTTTCTGGTGAGATGGATCCCTGGTCTACTACAAGCTCCAAACCATGCCATGTCTTGCTAGCCCTTTTGCTGATAGTAGGCCCTGCTTTTCTTTTCTATTCTTTCTTTCTTTTTGTTTTTCAGACCCTGTTCTAAACAAACTCCAAAATTTCTAGAGGACATTAACTGAAACTTTACCTGATGCCTTAAATATTGCTATCTCCCTCAAACTCACACTTATTTCACAACATTTCTGAATCTTTCTAATTGAAGATCTGGGGTCTTTACAATCCACGATTTTAATGAGGGGTCCTGAGTTGATCATACTGAGCTCACTTCTGGTCCAGTACTATGAGAAAGGAAGGATGAATATAATGTTTGTTATGTCTTGTTTGGTTTCTGTGCATTCCGAAAAGATGTAGCAGGTACAGTTACACACCACTACAAGTTACACACCCTTGTCATGTAAAGATTTGCAAGATCAATTGCAAGGATAGCTACTAATCATGAAATATAAGGTATGTTCACACATCTCCAACTGGCGATTCCTACTTGTTTCGAAACATAACCTAGAGCAAATAAATTATGATTGGATCCTTTTTACTAGTGTTAGGAGTTGCTCTATGTGAACTTTAGCTTATGCTCTTCCTTCACATCCAAACTGGTGCTACACTGGAATGCTGATCTTTATTCTTCCTGGAACTAGGGTTTGGACTCCAGGCTTCTTGCTTGCTAAGCAGGTACCTTATCACTGCCTTTCTTGCCTTAGTAACTTTTGAGGTAGCATCTTGTTAATGTTTTGCTCAGGCTAGCCTCTAGTTAAGATCCTCACAATCTCTTCTTCCTGAGCTGTTTCACAGGCTTGAGCGCTTGTATCCAGAGTCACACTCTGTAGTATAACACCAGGAGCTGCTTAAGGATTGAGGCTATAGGAATGTCTAGTAAAACAGAAAATTTAATAAATATGTTCCTGCGATGGCTACCTCTTTCCAAAAGGAAAGAAATGGGGATTTTAGAATCTAAGCACTAGGTTATTATAGTCACCTCATTATTTCTGAAATGAATAAATCCTTGTTGGAATTCTATAGCCCAGCACCACACCTGGAAACTGACAAATCCTCATCCAATGATGGAGAAAAGATAGAGTGTCAGCCACTGACCTATGCTTCTCAGGGGTCATGGAAGCTGAGAACAAGCAAGGTCAGAGATAAGGAGACTTCACAACCTCATGGCCACTGTGAGAATTATGGAAATGCTTTAGAAGTGAGTTATCTGAAGCTCAGTAAGAAAGATTCTTCATCTCCCCAGATCTCTGCTGTCACTATACAAAGAAAATAAAGACTTATCTTGATGACAAGGGACATGCAGGGATAAAGATGCTGAACATAGTCCAAGTTTGAGCTCTCAGGAGGCAGTTGCTGAAGCAGTTTGAATAACAGAGAAGTCAATCTTCAGAATCCATAGAGACTTACAAAGAGGCAGGCAGCCCTTGGGGTTAGATTTTCCTGTTCTGAGTTTTCTATTCTATTCCTGTATTTATTGTTACTGAGTGGAACCAAAAGCAGATCCATCAGAACCTTGGATTGTGTAGTATTTTGTGAATTCTTTTCTTGGCTTTTTTTTTTTAAGTTAAAAAGGAAGACGGTCATAGAAGGCTTATGAGGAAGCTGTCTTTTTTATTCTCATGAAAACATCTGTATAACACTTTGAAGTGGAATGCAGAACCTATTCAACTTCCTTGGGAAATTTCCAATGCACAAAGAATTCAAAGATTTGAGTATGTGAGGAAGAGAAAAAGTCAAACAAATTTGTAATCTATGGAAATTCTTTCACCTCTAGTTTCCCTATAACTTTGTAATAGATGAACAACTATTATTTTTCTATCTTTCTATCTATCGCCCTATCTATATGATAATATATTTTGCATATAATAGTTAATATACTAAAATATGATACTATTATATATAATATATTAAATAACACATTTTATATCTTATTATATATTATATGTAAAATTACATAATAAAGGTTGTATTTTATTCTATATTCTATATTATAATATATACAACATATTTAGCATATAATCAACAGGGCGTACAATAGTCAAAACACATAATATGTAGAATATAACATAAAACAATATGTAACACATATACAGTATAATTTATTAACTATATATATTTATATATACAATGTGTGATCATGTATATAGCATAGATTCATCCACTGAAAGAAGATGAAAATAAGACATTATTTATTATTTCTAGAATCTGTTTAACACCATAATAAATATATTATTTTTCTATCTCATTTAGTACTTATAAGAATTCTCTGAAGCAGGTATAGTTATCTATATTTCATAAATGATAGCTTAAGTTCAGAAGGTTGAAGATTCCACTCTTTCATCTCTGTCTATTCCCAGAATCCACTATAAGCCCCATGTGTCCTAGAAGTTGCCCCTCTCTCCATGGGGTAAAAATAAGCCTTCCCTTATCTCTGTTCCCACTGTACTATCTATCTTTAACATTCTAGCTTTCTGTCTTACTAGAATACAAACATCTAGCTATTCAGAGCTCTGCTCTCCTCTCTCTAGTCTTTACATCAGTTACAAAAATGCATTATTTTTGCTGTAAATACCACCCACCTCATTAGGGAGGGAATCAGCATTTAAATTTAATGTTTTTTTAATGCTGAAAGCTTATGTAGTTTTTCTTTATACTATGATGCCAAAACTTGAAGACAGACAGAAAGATGAACACAGTTATATTCTTAAATAACCCACTTAAGTAATAACAATTATATCCAATTGACATAACTAATATAAACACACCAGGGTTAAGGAATAGATGGGCAATTCAGAGGTAATTTAGTCCAGGGGGAGTTCAAAGCTAAGTAATAAGGCTAAGAGGGTTTGTGATTATTCACCGATTTTGTAGTGTTATTATTGTACAACTGCCACTGAGAGACCCAGTGGGGGTGGAAAGATGAAGCAGAGGAATGTTACCCTCAGAATTTCAGGTAGCAAGGAAGAAACAAGCACACATACACCATGGTGGATTCTGTGAAAAGTTAATTCTCTCTCTGAGCTTGGGTTTTCTTATCTCTAAAGTATACCTGTTAATTTTCCTGAGTATAATCATAGAAATTAAGCCGTACCACCCATGCTATGGAGTCTGGTACTAAGATGGATGAAAGTCAGTCAAGGTCACTTCTCAGTCCACATGTAAATACAGATATGGTTATCAACTTAGAGATAATCAACAAAGGATGGGTCACATCTAGGAGTGAGAATTTTGTTCATCAAAAGACCCTGGCTGGTTCTGTAGATATTTTTGCTTTTCACAATTGAGAATTTGTTAATGGCATATGATGTGTATAGATGACAAAGATACAGTCAAACATCTCTGGTGCAAAGAAATAATTATCTGAGGTTTCGTATGGTGTGACATTGAATCCCAGATTCTCAGGTGGCAGAGAATGGGAGAATCAATAGTTCAAGAGCAGTACAGGCAAAAAGTCAGTGAGAGACGCTACCTAAACAAAAAAGTCAGGAATGGTAGTACACTCTAATAAAAATCCAGCTATATGGAAGTAAGTAGGAAGATTGTGTTCCATCCAGGCCAGCTTGGGTAAAATGAAGTGAGATCCTGTCTAACATATAACTAAAGCAGTTGGATGAGGTTGCTGAAGTCTATGATTCTGTACACTTGGGAAGTAGAGATAGGAGGATTAGAGTTCAAGGCCATCTCTAGAAAAATGAATTTTGTAAGACTCCCTCTCAAACAATAGCTGGGTGCCATGATGCTTGCCTGCCATCCCTCTGACATAGAGAAGCATTTAATGACATAGAGAAGCATAGAGGAATATGGTCTAGGCTTGCCTGGGCATACAAGAATGAGACCTTCAAAATAACGAATGTAAAACAAAGGGCTAAATATGTGACTCAAGGCTGACTGTCTAATATTCACAAGATCCATGTTAAACCCTCAGTACCACCACAAAAGTGCAAATTAAAATACCATAATGAAAGCAAAAAAGGGTAGTTCCAAACTATTTACAGATGAAGTTATGTATCAAAATGAAACTAAACAAGGTGCTGTGTTTAAGAAATAAGAGATAGATCAAACCAACCCATCTTCCTAAAAGATACAGGGGAGACATTGAATAAGCTGATGAGTTTGTGAATCTCAATTTGGTATACAGCAATTTCAGATTCTTCGTGAAGTGCTGGGTCTTGAGGGAACATTTTCAGAGTCAATCCCAGTATAGGAAACACCATTCTAACACTAAACTCCAGTCAGCCAGTAAGATACCAATGGTTTCATTAGCAGTGGACTTTTCAACTAGGTTTCCAAGGAAATCATGTCTAGACTTTACAATATTCATAATATCTAGAATAAAGACTTCACTTTGTTTTCCTTTATTCCCATTTGGTAACATGAAGTTAAGCCAATTTATGTTTAGACTATGATGTGTTGGGGGGGGGGGAGGAAGAAAAGTTAGATGAGTGACTTGAGTGACCTGAGACCCAGAGAAGAAGAGGAAGGGAAATATAAAGATCTTATGTGCTCAGGGTTTTGGCTCATGGCCATACTACTATCTATTCAGAAATCTGATAGCTGAGAATCACAGTTCAAAGTCCATCTTGGTAGGAAAGTCCCTGGGACTCTTATTTCAAATTAATCACCAAAAGTCAGAAGTAGAGCAATGGCTCAAAGTGGTAGAGCATCAATCAACCTTGATCAAAAAGCTCAGGGACCTGAGTTCATGTCCTAGAACTGGTATGTACACATGTGCATGCACATGTGCGCGCGCGCACACACACACACACACACACACACACACACACACACACACACACAAACATACAGAATTTATGAAAGGTAATCTGCAAAACTTGGCAACTGAATGTTTGTACTGAATAAAAACAAGTAAGAAATTAAAAATGCATGAGTATTCATTTCTGATATTTGATATCTGATTTAATTCTGTCCTGAGTTTAAATAGAACAGGATGGGAAAACTGTATTGAACGCATCAGATCTGAAATGTTCTGTCCCTTGTGAGTGCTATGTCACTAAGTTCCTAAGAACCTGCCAACGTCCTTTACCTCTGGTATCCTCGCTTTCTGCATTTTAAATCAGAGATGCTTGAGCTTCCTTTAAGGAGTAAAGAACCTTAACAAGCCGGGCGCTGGTGGCTCACACCTGTAATCCTAGCTACTCAGGAGGCTGAGATCTGAGGATCGCGGTTCAAAGCCAGCCCGGGCAAGAAAGACCATGAGACTCCTATCTCCAATAAACCACCAGAAAACCGGAAGTGGTGCTGTAGCTCAAGTGGTAGAGCGCTCGCCTTGAGCTGAAGAGCTGAGGGAAAGCGCCCAGCCCAGAGTTCAAGCCCCACGACCGACAAAAAAAAAAAAAGAACCTTAACAAACATATAAACACATACATATAAAGGGATTATTGTTGTTAATTCTCCTCTCTCTGAACTGAAGATAAGCTTCTTTTATAAAGGCTTATTCATTTTGTAAAATTAATTAGCACTTTTACAAAAACTCATGGTGGTTATAAAATGACTTTTCTAACTATTTTTATTGGTATCACAAGTTCAACTTTTCTTAGTATTCAAGTGAAACTAGGTTAATATGATTTTAATATCCATATTTAGTCATTACCAAGGAACATAGTTTACTAAGCAGTAATTATGTTCATTGTATCCGAAGCAGAGGAGATAAAAACCAATTACAGCTCTCCAAGAAATTGTAATCCAAGGTGTTAAAAGAGATATCAGTTTGACATGTGTAAAACTCGGTTATACATAATAATACACATAGATATACACATTGCTTTTATTTTTTATCTCATTTGTTGTTCCCAGCTACAGAGGAAGAAAGCTTACATAATTGCTATCATTATCATTATTATTATAATTATTACTACCCCCATTTTACGGTTGAAGAAACAGGACCAAGAAATATACCAATCTCTTGACTTAAGCAAAACTGAAAGGGACAAGGTCATTGCTTCTAGCATCACTTCTATGAGACAGAATTTCCAAGAGCCTGTGTGGTGGGGGTGGTGGGGGAGGAGGGGAAGGAGAGGGTTTGGCAGGGAAAGACTCAGTTTATAATGCAGGCAGAATTTCCAAGGTGGGGGAGGAGAAGGGTTTAGTGGGGAAAGACTCAGTGTATAATACTGGAAACAGCTTTACACAGGTAGCAACATCAGGTCTGGTATGATATATATTTATCATCACAGATAACCATCTCAATCATGGAAAAATTGAATTCTGAATCTACTAATATTTCAGTTATGTGACATAAGTTATTTTACATGTAAACCTGAATATTCTGTGTCGAAAAATGAACTTTACAACTTTGGCAGGGGCGGGGAATGTAGTGGTGGAGATGGGAGGGAAGGGATGGTAGGAGAGAGGGAGGAGGCAACAATGCTTGATAAGAAATGTACTCATTACTCATGTGATTTTTAACCCCTCTGTACGGTATTTTCACAATAAAAAACTTATTTCAAAAAATCAAAAAGTTATAAATACTCAAAAGCCTCAAACACCCCTATAATTAATCTTGTGTAGATTGAGGCATTGCGTAAAGTTAAAGTGTGTATACAGAAACTGATGTTATGTCCAGGCAGAATGGGAATGAGGGACAGCTGACTGTGTATGTCCCTGCTAGGGAGTTGAAGGCCACCTTTTCTCTCTGACCAAACATGGATATGTTGATAATATGTTTCTCAGTGCAAATTAGGAGCAATGAGACAGAGAGGGGGGCATACTTTACTTTGAGGTTTCAGCAGCAAAATGCAACATAATAAAATATCCACTGTGAACCCCAAACTGGCCAGGTTTTTTTTCTGTTCACTCTCACACACAAACGTATATGTTTGGTAATAGGGGGCCGCTTTTGAATTCACAAAGCCCACATTCAGAGACAAGCTAGGTATGACTATCAGGATAATGTAGTCCTCTGGAAATTGTAATGTTGAAGCATTAATTTGAATAATGAGAGTGAATGACAGTTTATTTGTATTCCAAACTACCAATACTATCCCTTTGGAAATCCTTGGGAATACAGTAAGGAGAACAGTATCAGTGTACTAAACAATAGTAATATAACTAGCATTAATTAAGTCTCTATTTGGTAACTAGGAGATTTTTAGTATTGCCTACTAGGGTTTTCTCATTTAACTCTCAGACTAGATACAGCATTGAGTATTGTGAGCTTCATCATACAGATGGGCAAAATGAGGCTCCCAAGGTAAAGTGACAGAATCAAGGATACAGCCTAATCTGGCTTTCTAGGTTGCAGTTCCTTTTGTGGGTAACCTGCATCATTGCACAACAGTGTACTGGAAACCTCCTGCTCTTCAGAATCAAGTAGCTGGAGAAAGGAAGAGAGTGCACGGTAGAAGCAAGCATAGCATGTTCAACACCATCATTTTACAAAAACAGAGTGCATACTTAGGAGCACTTCTGGGGGTTGGGAAGGTGGTCAGTGGTAGAGCTCTTGCCTTGTATGTATGAGGCCTTGGGTTCGATTCCTCTGCACCACATAAGCAAAAAGAAAAAAAAGCTGGAAGTGGCACTGTGGCTCAAGTGGTAGAGTGGTAGCCTTGAGCTGAAGAGCTGAGGGACAACGCAGGCCCAGAGTTCAGGCCTCATGACCGGACCCACCCCCCTCAAAAAAAGTAGGAGCACTCCTGAGAGAGGACCTCAGTCCATTTGGGGAAAACGGGGAAAATCAGAGATCATGTAGTATATCAAAGAGCAATCTTACAAGAGCTACTACATACCAAGTGGTTTTCACTTAGGAGAAAAGGAATGGACACAGTAGAATAACTCTTGTGGAGGCCCCAGCATGTGCAAGGCCAGTTTTGGAGTGGCTATTTGCCTTCATTTACAGATGAGGGAACTGGGCCTGTGAGATTTTGAGGGATTTGGCTGAGGTCATTCCTGGAATAGGAATTCAAAGAAAAATTCATCTTGTAAGCTTTTGCTCTTTTCTGAGCTTAACAGTACATAAGCACAACCTCTCACACACAAACACAACTCAGTGTCCTGGACTTGATGGGAGCAGTGTAGGTGAAGTAATTCTTGCACTTTTAAATTTTGGGCTTAATCACCTGCAGACTCTCTCCCAGGACAAAGGAATGATTCTACAAATCTATCACTATTTTACAAAACCATCCCATACCACAAAGTTTTCCAAAGAGAATGGCACTGCAACATTTTCTCTATTGTTCAGGGAATGGAGGGCTAGAAAATTAGCTCCCATTGCTGAGTAAGTGGGATTTTTCAGAGCTATAATTATTCATGATACAACTGGACATCAGACACTATTAGTAGAGGAGACAAAAGTGAGTTCTTTACCGAGAATAGATTGTTTCTATCTGCTGGTCCTAACACTGGATTAGTGAAACCCTCAAAGGATCTTGCAAGACTAGATGCAGGGGACGATATAAGTGGTATGTCAAAGCATATGGCACACAGCAATATTATGTTTGGGAAGAAACTTAAGTTTGGGATCATAACAAAGCAACAAATATCAAGTAGTCTATAATCCAAGACATGATCAGAAATCAGAACTGACATTGACTAATTAGTTCAAGTCAATTCAGCAAATCTGTGTTGATCATCTCTCATGGGCTGGACCACATGCTATGTACTAGGGAAATAATAAAGTGATCAAGATAAGTTAAAATGAATTTTTTCTCAAAGAATTTGTACCCTAGCTTAAATAAAAATGTGAACATGTAAAACTCAGTACAATATATTTCAGTTAAAACTGCACTGTCCTCATTATGGCCTGGCACTAGTGGCTTTTTAGTTAAATAATAAGTTTCTGCTATTAATTGATGGTGTTGTATATAATGGAAATATATTCATTTTCACTACTATATAATTATATATTTATGATTAAATACATCATAATTTCAAATTTTAAAAATATTGCAAAGCAAAAAATACAGTACTAAAGAAGAAAGTGTAAAAAAAGGATGGGAGTAACAATGCACAATAGAAAATGTACTCATTACCTTACTCATGTAACTGTTACCGCTTTGTACAATATCTTTACAATAAAAAATATATATTAAAAAAGAAAAACTACAATAAAAATATAAATAAAAAAGAATAAAGTACATGTACTTAACTAGAAAAAAACAAAAACAAAACCAATAAACAAAGTGACCAGGATTATAGACATGAATTTCAGATTAGTCATACCTCTGGGATAAAATGACAAATAGAATGGAAAACAAGCATAGAAATAGTGGCTTTGCTCTAGTTCTTATGTAAAATGTTAAATTCATAGTCATTCATCTTAATGCTTCAGTAAATGTACACACATATGTAGTTATATAAATATATATCCATATGTATCATATATGTGTCATACATTGCAAACAACATATTCAAAAGTGTTTTAATGTTGGAATATTATAATGCTATAAAGACATATCCATGAAATGCAGTGATTCAAGAAAAATGTGATTGAATATCTTTGTTAGCTAAATGGAAAATAATCTGTATTATTTTTACAAAGAAGAGCTATAGAGTATGTGATATATGAGTTGGAGTTGTATATAAATATTTAACTCAGTCAGGGAGAAACTGTACTCCAGGTGGAAAAAAAGTGTAATGTTCAAAGCCAAACTGGGCAGAAAATTCTATGATGTCTATCTCCAATTAAGTTCCAAAACATAAGATTGAACAAGTTCTACTGGTTTACTAATCTTGCTATTCAGGAGACTGAGATCTGAGGATACTGGTTCACAGCCAGCTGGTGAAGAAAATTCCATGAGTTTCTTAACTTCCAATTAATCAGCACAAAAGCAGGAAGTGGAGATGTGGCTTAAATAAGCAGTAGTGTCACCCTCGAGGGAAAAAGCTAAAGAAAAGGGCAAGGGCCTGAATTCAAGCCCAATTACAAACAAAACAAGAAAACAGACTGGAGGCATTGCCACGTGGTAGCGTGTCAACCAGGAGCTTAAATGAGAGTATGAGGCCCTGAGTTCAATCTCCAGTACCAACAATAAACACAAAAAAGTAGATAAAGAAATGAGCAGATTCTGGGTTAATGGATTGCAGTGTATATGTGTGCATGTGAGGAATTTTAGGAAGTAGTGCAGACAAAAGGGAAAGGAGGTGGCATTGACTTCCCTGCAAAGGCTTTAGAGAAGTAACCTGGTATTTTAGGTAAGGGAGTGACTAACTGAATTTAAATGGTAAAATATTCTGCATATGGTGTGGAAAAACATGTGTTGGAAGCTTAGAGAGGTGGTAGTGGAGGGATTCTGTATCTGAAAGAGATACTAATGTGAGGTGAGGCAGGAAAGGTAATCCCTTGGAATGAGTCATGAGGTGAGAGAATAATCAAGACAAGAGTCAGGAGGGACTTCTCAGGTTGTTACTAAGGAGCAGAACAAAGAGGCAGACTCACTTCAATACATGTAGAAAAAGTTGCCTATCTCCACAGAATATTTCTGTTCGTCTTGAAGACATGAGCTACTCTTAGTGGTTTGCAGTATTGTACTGATGCTTTTTCTCTAAGCATCTTAATACTTTAACTTCAGCAACCTATTTAAGGTATTGGCCAGGAAGTTAGGGATTAAGCATGTATTTTTATTGTTTAGATTCATCAAAGGTAACAGAATCAAGGAATTTTGTCTGTTGAGCACCAGTTTGCTCATATCCAAAGGGTCGGACATAGACAAAGAAGCATGGATTGTCATGCCACAGTAGTGAAGTCCTCAACTCTGAAAGCAGATTAGGCTCTACAACCGGAAAGAAATTACTCTTTGATGTGGATCTTATACATAATGATCTTAATAACAAAAATTTGGCTTCTTACTCATTTCTTTTTTCTCCATTCCTCTTCCTTATCTTTTTCATTTTCTTTCTGGATTTTTTTTTTCCTTTTGTGTGGTACTTAGGCTTGAATTCAGGGTCTTGTGTTCTTGCTTGCTTTTTTACACTCAAGTTTAGTACACTACCTCTTGAGCCACACCTCCAGTTCAACATTTTGCTAGTTAATTGGAGCCAAGAGTCACAGACTTTTCTGATAGGACTGTCTTGAAATTATGATCATCAGATCTCAGCCTCCTGAGTAGCTAGGGTTACAGCCTTATCTACTGGACCCAGGCTTCTTTTTCTTTGCATAGGCTACAAAGAAATATTCCTCCCACATGACTCCAAAATATATAGACTTCACTCTGGGTTCTGGTGCTTTGGCTCACACCAGCATGCAAGTTGTTTCCTACAGTAAGCATGGTTTTATGCTGTTGTGCCTGCTGGGCCCATACTGTATACTATACTTCAGGATATGGTACACGCTTTCTCTCTCCTAGTGTTGGCTATGTCAGCAGATGGTGGTTTTCAGTTCAATACCTCTCTGCAAATGGTGCTGCTGTGCTTAAGATGTGCCCATTTGCCAGGAACAGACAGCCTGTATTAATGACTGGACAATGAGCCAGTTAAAGGAAGCTATTTTCTGGAAGGTAATGAGGGCCTGGGGGCCTAATTCGCTTTCAGAACTCCCCGTTGATGAGTTGAGGACTTCACTACTGCTACATGACAATCCATGCCTCTTTGCCTTGTCCTTCCTCACTCTACCATAAAACTCCTACACACATCTGAGAGTTCATTTCTCATGGAGTTTTGGGTAAATCTCTTAGTAAGTTACCAGCACAGGGTATGCAACGATTCTGGAGACTCAAAGTTACAAAGATAAAAGTTAAAGCCAGAGTAGAATGCAAGTTAAGTAAGGACAGATGACTATATGTGTGCATCAGGTGTATGCTAGATCTCCATCTTCAAAGAGCATATTGGTCAAATCCATGATGATGCATGAAGACATAGTGTAATCTTTGCAGGCCTCTGGGAAGTTACAGACTGATCTCTCTGAAAACACAAGATGCAATTTGGGGACTGACAACATTTTCTGTCCCTAGACCTGGTTGCAGTCATCGTGATCACTCAGCAGAGGATTAAGTGAGCCTCAAAGCTTTAATCTTACAAAGCATTGATTTTCTTTTCAAAAATTCTAAGGATTTTTGCTGACATCCAGGATGAGGAAAGTTTAACTTTGCATTGAGACTTATTTTTTTCCATTCTTGGAATTTTTTTATAGAAGGCAGGAAGGAAAGAAAATTAAAGCAAAGCTCAGTTCATGTTTTCAAGGTATGAGGGTAACTTTGTTTTACTATGATGGGACACTAACAAAACTGAATAAAGAATTATATGTATGGATAAATAAATGATGTGGGAGTTTGTAGCCATGTTTGGTGAGACAATACTGTGGCTCACAGTGGTAATGATTAAAATTAAAATGACAACACATTGCCAAATACAATTCAAATATATGCAGGATTGGAAATTGCTCTTCCCCAACACACACACACACACACACACACACACACACACACACACACACACACACACGCTGAGTTTTAGAAATAACAAACGGGAGAAATTTTCGAATTTCTTTTTTCTTCAGATCCCTTTAAAATGTCAAAGGAGTAAATGAAGCTTGGCTCCTACAATGAGATCTCTTGATCCCCTTAGTGACATGGGCCACTCTTTTGTGTTGAATACTCCAGCAGTACAGTAGCATAAACAAATCATACAAAACAAAACCAGAGCTGAGCATGAACTTCATCAAAGACAGATCTATATCCCTAGTGCTTGCCCTGCATGCGGTACAAGAGATGACTAGATACAATGACTTCACTTATACCAGTTTTTTCTTCCACAAGAGGACAACAAAGCACAGTTTCTCTTGGGGTGTTTTATAATCCTGCTAAGTTCATTACAGAAAGTAACTAAAAGTGGAATGAACCTGTAGACTCTCAAGTAGAATTATCTCAAGTATGTTCTTAGGATATTAAGAAATCAGGGACAGAAGTATATTCAGGATCAGGCATACAAACACAGTTTTGGAGGATTTTATTTTTATTTTTGGCAATTAGTGGAGTTAATACTTAGTGCCTCCAGTTTGTTCCTCTGTCACTCTAGTGCTTGTGCCATGCCTCCCTCCAATTCAGCTTTTTTTCTGGTAATTTTGGAAATGGAATCTCACAAACATTTCTGACTGGGTTGACTCCAAATACAGTCCTCCAGATCCCAACATCCTGTGTAGCTTAGACTGCAAGCCTGAACCACCAGGAGCAGACTAAAATTTTCAGCAAGATTTTTTAAAAATAAGTTTCATTTTATTATGAAAAGACTGTACAGAAGGGTTACAATCACATGAGTAAGGTAATGAGTACATTTCTTATCAAGCATTCTTGCCTCCTCCTTTATTTGGACAGGCTTCTGGGAAGGTCAATGGACAATGCTTCACTTTTTTGACTAGTTCTTTAACTTTTACCATGATCAGAACTTTAATATTTTATTACACGTCCTTGACCCTTATTTAAATAGAACTAGGCTGGGGAACAGAAAATATGGTGTGAAAGAGAGAAAACTGGAGAGGGGGTTAAATTCTCCGAATAGTTATTTGTGTACTGCTACCAGTTGCCTTTGATGTCTTCAGTATTTCTCTATGAGCTGTGGTTACTCATTAGCAAAACTAAGATGCTAAATTGGTGCTGTGTGTATTTTTGTGTGTATGCCTGAGTTTGTGTTTTAATATGTATCCTCATTCCAACATACACTGATGTGCAGATGCTCTAAGAAATTGGAGGATGTTGGGTATTTAGAAAATGTCAGTATCTTCAGAGAACACAATATCAAGGGAATTTAGGAAGAGATTTGCCAAGATAAAGCCTGGCATGAAGAGAAAATAAGCTAATGAGAGAAGGAGAAATACATGTACAGAAGTAAGAAAAGGTGAAAGAGCACATGTTCTAACTCATTTTTGTACTTAGTCTTTAATGGCCAGTAGAGTTTTGATGATCAAGCAGGTAGGTGATAAATTAACTTTCCTCTCATGCCTTTCTACCTCATTGTGAATGGAAACCCTGGCCAAATTTTCTAAGAGCCAAGGGAGAATCTAATATCTGTCTGCTCAGAGCTGTTGTGGATGGAAGATAATCCACCTAAGGTGACAAGAGAACTGTGAAAAAAGAAAATGAGTTGATTTTATTCCTTGATGCATTAAACAGAGTGAGTGATCTCACCGTTACATGCTGAGTATTCCTGAGTACTGCTTCTTGGAACTGGGCTAAGTATTCCCACTATTGCTCCCCAGAACAAGAAGAGAACATGAGACACTGTTTGTGCAACACACCTGCCACATACTTACTTCCTCAGTACCCAACAGCTCGGTGGACAGGATTTCTCAGAATTGGCTCTAAATTCACCTCTGCAAAGTGTAAATGCCCCCCTGCTTTCAATTTGTGCCAATCATTCTGTTTCTTTATGACTCTGAGAAGGATAATTAGATGATCTGGCTGCTCTTGAAGTGTGTGACAGTATTGTCATCAAGCTGCCATGTTCACAAAGGAAAGAAAACCTTTGGTATATATCCATGTGCTAAAGTAAAATTACTATTACATCTAGTAAGTTTACCTACTTGTCCTAATTATGGAAAAAAGTGTCATATAATCTTTAATAATAGACCCCATTTTTCTTTATTGGGTCACTGTGAGATTGATATTCTTCCTTTGCTATGAAAGATTCCATAATACGAAAAGGTACTCATTTGAGTTCATCGTGCTATGAAATAGTTTCGTTTTAATTGCAATTTTAAGAGACAAGTCAAGGCAGTACTCATCAAGAATTTTGATGTAAAATTATGAAATGGATTGAACAAGGAAGACTTTTTTTTTAATTTTAAGAGACAAGTTATAAAGAGAAAAAATATCTTGAGCTGAGTATCAGGACTTGATTCTCATTCCAGTTTTACCAGACATTATACTGCTAGGAAAATGTTGGAGAAGGGGCTACATTGGTCTTTATTGGAGGAAAACCAATCCCCTGGGATTCAGTATTAGAACAACTGAAAGTCAAAAGAATCATTACACTTTATGGAAGTTCAGTAGAGTAGGGCTGGCAACATCCAGGATTATAATGATACAGTGAACAAAATATAATTAGAAGTATTACTATAGCTATCACTAGTATTTTAACTGCATTTTATTATTTATTTTTAGTAATGAGAATACATATATGTGTGGATACAGGTATGTTTAATAATCATAATTAAGTACATGACATATAGAATATAAGAATTCTAAATTGTATTTGTCAATTTAGTAATTTAATCTGCAAAGCAGTACTATTCATGAAGTAATACCATTATCTCCTTATTACAAGTAAGGAAGTTGAAGTACAGACACATAAAGTCAATTTGCCCTGTAACACAATAAATTATTGATAAAGTCAGTATGTCATTCAACCAATCTGACTTCAGAACACATTGCAAAAACCAAATCACATATGTTTGTATGTACATTGCAACATGTACGTATGTATATATATATATATATGTGTGTATTATATGTGTGCATAGGTAATATTAATACCTCTCTACACTGTTTCAGGCAGAGCTGATTAAGACTTTAACATGAATCTTGTAGAAAGAGGTAGTTCTCTGTCCCTAAATATTTCTAGGTAAAAACTAGGTTGAATACTTAATGAAACATATTCATTTGAGAAAGATATTTCTAAGACTCTATTCAGTTCTCAGATATTGCCATTCAATATGAGCTGTTCCAACAAACAAATGACATTTGCCAAATTAGATGTTAAAAAAATATTGACTGAATCACAGGCATGGTCTTTCATTTTTTAAATAATATATATTTGTAATTACTCTGACAAGACTGTCCTTTTTTCTTTTCTTTATGCTTCTAAATAGGTACTCAGAGAGACTATATTATGTAAGTGCTTTATGCAGGTGTTCCGAACATTGTGGTTTCACATTATCCTTCATGCTTATACTGCCATACACAATACCACCATGGCTAAGATTAAACTGTCAATTTGGAAAGGCTCTGACACTGGAGCCCCAAGTTAGTGATAACTAACTTAGTTGTAACCTAAGTAGTATATTGGGTACTAGAGACATGTCCATGGCCAAGTAATACAAACATCTTTGACTTCTGTTTTCTCATATGTAAGATGTCTATAACAATGTTATATTTGTACAATGACTTAAAGATGAGAGAGAGAAGAACAAAAAGAAGAGAAGAGAAAAGGGGGAAGGGAAAGGAAACGAAGGAAAGCAGGCAGAAAGGTGTCTACTTGACCATATTGTAAGTAGTGTTCTAGGATCTAGAATCTCATTTCTAGAAATCCTTATCACAGTAAAGTTCAAATAATAATTATCTATAAATACCAAATATTTATAGTATTTACAAACATCATCTATACAATTCCTTAATTTTAAGGTTATTTAGTTATCCTTTGCTAATTCCAGTAGGATCATTTTTATCTGTTACTTTATAATCTTACAAAGAAAGAAAATATTTAATGAAAAGTAACTACAGTCATCTTGCCCAACAAATGGTGAGTTTTTATTTGTAAAATGAAAGTTCTTATTTTTTTATTCTCTCCTCCACTATCTTTATTTGAGTGGAGGTTAAAATGATGTATTTTGCCATCAAAAGAACCTTCTTGTCTGATCTCTGAGGGAAACTCAGAACTGCAGCCATTGCTAACACCAGTAAGGCTTTGATCTCAACAAGGTAAATCCGGGTCCCCTACTTGCTGGCAAACTTAAGTGAAGAAATAAAGGTGACAACAACCAAAATAAAACACAAACAAAACAAAACAAATACATCCAGGAAATGCTGTTGCCTCTGGGGAAAGGTGGCTCTTGTCCATGTTTCCAGCGTGGTTTTCTATGGATTGCTTTCTCTTCTAAATCACCTTTGTCAACAGTACTTTGAAGCAGGTGTTCTGAAGTTAGGTGAAATGAACACCAAGATAAGGACTCAAATGGTTTTTCTATCTTGCTATTGTTTCTAACATATTTAGAATATGTGTAGTAGCTTTGGAGACACATGGAATTTTGTTGTAACTTCTTCTCTGTTCTCAATACTAAAATAAGAAAGTAGAAGAGGGGGACCTATTTTCTCATACAATATTTTTTTTAGCTCAGTTGCGGTAATATCTTGGACTAGGAAGAATAAACAATAGAAATGTGTAGTCTTGAAGCTTATAAATCTGAGTTGTATAAAGGCATAACATTCAATGTACATAAGTAAAAAGAGATCCACGTAACTTGAGAAAATGGGTGTGCTTGGTATAAATGAGCGGGGAGAATGATAGAAAAGGTGACATTGATCAAGATACATTGTATGCATATATTGACATGTTGAATTGAACCCACTCTATACAGCCACTTAAGGTAATAATAATAATAATAGAAATCCAAGATCAGTTTGCTTTGCCCTGGTGAGGCCTATGGTTCTGTCTTTTAGGGGTGACATCTCCTCTGTGTCCTTATGACGAAAGAGAGAAGAGTTGCTTTGGTGTGTCTTCTTACAAGGACACCACCATCATCATGAGTCTTCTGCCCTCAGAACTAAGACAAACCCCTATCACCGAAGCCTCAATCTTAAAATACCATGACATGGGAGATTATGGCTTCAACATAGGACTTTTCAGTGGCTACCACTTTGCTCAAGTATCATAACTGCAAGATTGGTACTATGGATAGCTTCATTATTTTTGTACATGACAATGGTAGCAGACTTGTAAGCCTTTCTCCTTTCTATATTGTACATTAAGGCTTGCTCAATGTGTTATTTGTCTTGGTAATTCACTTGACATTTCTATTGGGGGGGAAGAGATGCCTTTCTTTGGTTATATCAGTTGAATATGAACTGTTAAAGGTTGAGTGCTCCAAATTGAGAAGCCCTATGTCTGATTTCTTTATTATTTTATTTACTTATTTGTTCGTTTCTTTTTTATTTTGATCTTGCTAACCCTGGGCCTTGAATTCAAGGCCTGGGTGCTGTAGTTTTTGGAGATAAGAGTTTCATGGACTTTTCTGCCCAGGCTGGTTTTGAACTGTGATCTTCGGATCTCAGCCTGAATACCTAGGATTAAAGGCACAAGCCACCAGTGCCTGGCTTCCTTTTCATTTTTGAATAATTTTATATTTTAGAGTAGTTTCTGGCTCACAGAAAAAATTGAGTATGAATAAAGTTCTCATATAACTCTTGACCCTTGATTTCTACAGAGAGGTTTGATTTTTGTCCTCACAAGGGAACAGTTTTATTTGAGTTTGCTTCTCTGATAGTTCATAGATGTGTAAAGACTCATTTCTTTGAAAAAGCAGCTTGACATTTTAGAATCAGTGTGAGTTTGAGATTTATACAGAAGTTACTTTGAATTGCATCTTTGTTGCTTGCTAGGTATAAGCATTTAAATAAACTTCTTGATCTTTCTGAACTCTAATTCCTCTGGTATACAATGAACTAATGATACCACAATAATGTCACTGTGTAGCATCAATAAGATCACAGATATAAAGAACCTAATAGAGTCTCTGAAATTTTATTTCTGGTCTCCATCATCATCCTTCCAAAGATGCCCCATAGGAATGAGTCTTTCATGCTTAGTGGAAAGTTATTTGTCAGAGGCCAGCTCCGGAAATATGAGAGTTACAAATCTACTTGATTTTGTGGATGATTATTTTTCTACCAAGCTGTTTGTTTTAAAAAAGCTTAAACAAGCAGTGGTTTATAATTTGAATACATGTAAAAGTCTGGATGGTGGGAAACAATAATGCCTGGATTGCTTCCTCTTTTCTATTTCATTGTTCATTTTCTATCAGCAAACTGTCATATACACAGGTCAGTTTTTCCAACAAGAAGCAACATCTCCATGTTCAGGTCAAGAAGAAGCTTGAAAGGACACTGGTATTTTGTCTGTACGCATTAACAGATAAACAGATGCTTGCCACTATCTCCTGAATCAATCATTATTTATGTGTCAGACTAAATGTGGGTAACCTTGCTATAGGACAGGCTGGCAATGCACTACTGAGCCTTTGAGCTTCCAGGCAAGAAGCTAGAAGAAATAATGTGATTGGAATTCCCATAAGACTGGCCAGTGAGTAATGCCTGTTATATTTTCTATTGAGTTCAGGTTAGTAAGCACTAACTGAGGATCTACTAAGAGTCAGACGTTGTATTAGCCATTGAAGTAACCAACACCAACATCAAGGTAAAATGCAAGCTACATTTAATCTTCTTAAGGAACTTAATCCCAGTAAAAATAGAATTAGCCAACCGTTGAAATCTAATAATATAAATATTTGTATGGCTAAAATTTCATATTCTAAAGGTACCACTTAGAAAGGGAGTTTGGAGCTGGGCAATTACCTTGTAATTGTAGATACTCAGAAGACTAAGATCTGAGGATTGAAGTTCAAAGCTACCTATGGCAGAAAAGTCTTTCAGACTTTTTATCTCCAATTAATCAGCAAAATAAAAAAGCTGAACATATAGATGTGGCTCACATGGTAGACCTTGAACAAAACTCTAAAGGATAATGCCCAGGCAGTGAGTTCAGGCCACACTATCAGCACAAACAAAAATATTTTTTAAAAAAGAAAGGTAAGTTGGGTATCTCCAGATAGTCTAGCTATGTCATATTGCTAGACTAGGTTATCTATGAAGAGGAGGTGGGAGGGAAATCTGTGTTTTTTGCATGATAACTTTCAAATATTTCCTTTTCATAATACTTTATTGCTTTTGCAGAGGCGATGAACAGAGGGGTTAGAGTTACGCAAGTCAGGCAATGAGAACATTTCTTTTTGGACAATATCGCCCCTTCCTTTACTCTCTGCCAGGTTTTCCAGTGCCACTACCTACAAGTAATATAGTTCAATTTTCATATAGTGTCTACTTAGTAAGACTGCTATATTTGTTCATTCTTTGTTTCCCCCTCCTTTCTCCCCTGCCCACCTGCTTACTCACCCAAGGATTCAAAAGTTCTCAATAAAATTATGGCCAACCGAATTCAACAACTAACCAAAAACATTATAAACTATGGTTGAGCAGTCATTCCAGGAATGCATAGCAGCTTCAATATACATAAGTCAATTAGCATAATACAACATATCAACAGAAACAAGAAAAAGAAATACATGATCATCTCAATAGATACAAAAACACATTTGATAAGATTCAACACACCTTTATTATAAAAGCCCTGGAGAAACTGGGAAGCCATCAAACATTCTTCAATATAATAAAGGCTATCTATGACAAACCTACAGCTTACTTAATGGTAAAAAGTTAAAACCATTTCGTCTAAAGTCAGGAATGAGACAAGGATGTCTACTCTTTCCACTTCTCTTCTACATAGTATTGGAATTCCTAACAGGAGCTATAAGACAAGAGACAAACATCAATAGGATCCAAATAGGGAAGTAAGGAGTAAAAGTATCCCTCTTTGCAGATAATATGATCCTGTCTTTAAAGGACTCTATAGACTCCACCCCAGGTTACTTGAGCTGATCCTAAACTTTGGCAAAGTAACAGGGTACAAAATCAACCCACAAAAATGAGTAGTGTTTTTGTATGCCAACAATGAGAAGAGCAAAACTGAAATCAGGAAAGCAACTCCCTTTGTAATCACCTTAAAATAAAATAAAATAAAATAGGATACCTAGGAAATAATTTAGCCAAAATGTGAAGGACATCTATTATGGAAACTTTGAAAATCTGAAAAAAGAAATTGAAGCTGATTTAAGGAAATGGAAAGACCTTCCATGCTCCTGGATGGGAAGAATTAGCATTATAAAAATGGTGCTACTGCCAGGAGAAATTTACATACTCAGTACAGTATACATTAAAATCCTAGCAACTTTCCTCATAGAAATAGAAAAACCAATCCTAAATTTCATATGGGATAATAAAAGACCCTGAAAAATAATCCTTAACAGGAAGTACAATGTTTGAGAAATTTCATTACCATACTTCAAACTCTATTACAAAGCCATAGTAATAAAAACAGCTTGGTACTGGTACAAGAATAGCCTTGAGGACCAAGGGAACAGAATAGAAGACAATAAATGAAACAATAGACCTATAGCCACCTAATCTTTGATAAAGAAGCCAAAGCACAGAATAGAAGAAAGGCAAACTTCCACAAATGGTGCTGGCAGAATTGACTACACACATGGACCAAAGACCTAACTATAAAGACAGATAACATGGAAATATAACAATAAGTGATAAGAGAAATGCTAGGGCTCCTAGAAATGGGTTGAAACTTCCTACGTAACGATCCAGAATCACCAAAAATCAAAGAAAGACTGAATAAATGGAGTTGCATCAAACTGAAGAGTTTCTGCATGGCAAAGGACATAGTTAGCAAGATAAATAGATAATCCATAGAATGGGAGAATTTTTTTTTTTTGGAGTCTGATTGTGGGGCCTGAACTCTGGGCCTGGGCGCTGTCCCTCAGCTCTTCAGCTCAAGGCTAGCACTTTACCACTTGAGTCACAGAGCCACTTCGGCTTTTTTCTTTTTTCTTATGTGGTGCTGAGGAATCGAACCCAGGGCCTCATGCATGCAAGGCAAGCGCTCTACCACTGAGCCACCTTCCCAGCCCTGGGAGAATATTTTTTTTTTTTACCAGATATGTATCAGACTTCATATCTAAAATATATTTAGAGCTCAAAAAGTTAAATGCCCCAAAATGAACCCTCAAAGAATCAACATCCTAATGAATAAATGGGTAAAGACTTACAGAGACTTCTCAGAGGAAGAAGTAAGAATGGCCAATAGACACATGAAAAAATGTTCAACATCTCTGGCTATAAAAGAAATACACATCAAAAGAATGGTTAAGATAGTCACCTCAGCCCAGTTAGAATGGCTGTTATCAAGAAAGTAAACAATAACAGGCTGGTAGGGATGTGGACAAAAAGGAATGCTACTACACAGTTTATGGGAATGTAAACTTGTTCAACCACTGTAGAAAGCAGTGTGGAGGTTTCTCAAAAGACTAAACAGAATTTTTTAATAACCAAGGATTCATTTCTGTCTGCTTTAGAGTTGAGGATGTTGTTTGAAGTTAATTCTTGTTACTTAAATGCAGTCAATGTCTTCTTTTGAAATGATTAAATTAGGTGAAATAGTTATAGTAAGCTAATTAGTCACAAAATATGTCAAATAGTCTTTAATAAACATATTGAGCTTCTTTATGTCAAACAGAAAACAGTTCTATAAACTAGATGCAATTAGAAACACTGTCACAGTTTGCATTTACTTGTAATCTCTACCTAATATAATGCAAGAACCAGGAAACTTTATGAAAGGCCAGGTAATTTGGCTCCCAAAGACATGTAGTCTCTGGCATTCAGAAACCAATGCAAAAAATGTGGAAGCATCATAGATGATATAAAACCAAACTATCATGGCTATATGCCCACCAAACTTTATTTACCTAAAAAAGGTCAAGCAAATATCTAATCCATGGAGATGAGTACATTTAGTTCTTGATAGGATCACAAAGTTTGAAAGAAAAGAGACACTAGCAGAGGCTTATTTGGGAAAAGCCTATAGAGAATGGTCTCCAAAAGAGGCTGGAGTTCTATTGCTGCTGATAGGCTGGGGGAATATTTAGTGTAACTGTGGGAAGTCCTACTGTGGTTTGTGCTCATATAGGGGTTAATAAGCCAGTAGCTTGAGGTGACACCAGATAATGTGTTAAGTGGATCACAGCTGGGAGGGAGGAGGGCAATATATTGGTGTGTTTGTCAAACAATGTAGTGGTCTGAGGGCTCAAGTTGGATTCACTGTGGTTAATCAAAGCTAAAAGTTATCAATGACAATAGTGTTCAAGTAATAGGTTTTATTGGTGGTCGTATACTCTATTTTTTAATGGGTGTGACCACCCTGGGGCTTGAAATTAGGGCCTGAGTGCTGTCTCTGAGCTTTTGTGCTCAAGACCAGAGTTCTACCATTAGCTCCCAGCTTGCTTTTTAACATTAATATGCTATCTTTAACTCTATAAGGAAGAATAGCAGAGATAGTATCTATCAATCATTGAAACCTCTCCAAAGAGCTCAGATATACATAAGTATGTCCACTCCAATCATTTCAGTAGGAAAAAAATGTACTCTGGGCATTTTTCTACATTATTAATGAGCTATTACCTTTGACTTAGGGGCTCCTGCTACCTTTGCCTGTGTTGTATGTCAGGTACACATAGGATATGTCATTATAGTTTTCATCACTGACATGGAAAGAAAAGTGCTAAGATGGAGATGTGGCTCCTATGTTAGAGTATATGTCTAGCAAGCAAGGGCTCTGAGTTCAATAACCAGTAACATCACAAGCCATGAAAAAGTACTTGCCTGAAAACTATAGAACTGGGTATTGATGATAAAGAATAGAATAGGCAAGACTTTGAACAGCAGAAATAATCAAGCCTGGGGCTGAAATTTAGAAGGACAAGACAAAAGTTAGTGAGTGAGAAAGGGCATATCCATTCAATCCAGGTGGCCAACGTTACTACCTGTTCTTGCTGGTCTCAACTGAAGGACTGGAGAGCTATCGTCTAAAGCAAGATGGTGGCAGATGCTCTTATGGAGGTAAAGGTAGGAATCCTGGAGCCCGTTTGTGTAATATGGCAGTGAGAGAAATGGGTAGGGTTACCTCGAAAGCCACTTCTGAAGCTAATGTTGTGTGAAGTGTGCAGCTGTGGTGGCTGTCCCGGGCCACCTTCTCAAGAGGAAGCCTGAGGCCTTGCAGCCAACCATGCTCTGAATAAGCTTGGTCATCTCTATGCCTCTGTGAGCTGCCTTTTGGTCCATGAATTCCATCTGTGACTATTATCTATGTGCTCCAAGGGGAACAGAAATTAGCCCTGGAGCATGACTTTGAATTGCTATCCTAAAGGGTTTTGTACATTCTTCTATGGGCTGAGAAAGATGTACCTTTAAAACTTTTCTCTTTTCTTCTTAGCACTAAGGACAAAATAACCCTTTCCTCAGTCCACACTGGATTCTAAGTATATTTAGAGATGGGCAGAAAGGGAACAAAGATTGTGAAATAATATACCTGTAAAATACCCATTCATTTTCTTAAGAACTCTCTGAAGACTAAGGCAGGTGCATAAGAACCCAAATGAAAGATGAAGCCACAAAGCTAGGAGAGGGATATGACTTTTGGGAAGCCTGGAACCAAATTCAAGGATTGGAAGGGGTACAACAAAATGGTGAGAGAAAGGACAAAGATGGAACCTATGCGACAGCAATACTCACAAGACAGTGTTTGAAATGATCTGTACAACTTGGGGGAGAGTTAGGAAAGAGATAAAGAGGGAGAAAAATGAGGGAGGGGGTAACAAGTTATACAAAAATGTAATCACTAGCATATGAAGTTGTAATCCCTCTGTACATCACCTTGACAATAAAATTTTTAAAAAACACTCCAATAACTTCATATTGGTAATACTTTAAAAAATCTTATTATATATTATATTTATATTTGTATATTATATATGCATATATATCTGCATTTGTACTTATATATGTTATATATGAATTATATTTGTCTATGCCACTAGGGCAAACTCAGGGATTTGTGCTTTCTCTCAATTTGCTAATTTATAGTTGGTACTCTTCCCATTGAGTCCAAACACTAGTCCTGCATTTTGCTAGTTAATTGGAGATGGAGTTTCACAGCTTTTCTGCCTGGGCTGGCCTTAAACTGGTATCTCCAGGTCATAGCCTTCTCAGCAGCTAGGATTATTTGCAAAAAATACAATCTTAATGTTGCTTTTAGAGGGTTTAGGTCTTGTTCATACTTTAACCTCATACTCTTACATTTCTCAAAGACGTAAGTTTCTTTCAGATCTCCAAAGTAGGCATACACACACCCACACACACACACACACACACACACACTATTCTGTCTACCTCTTTTTCTTTCCTTCTTTGCTTAAATTCTAACCCTACAATCTCACCAACTCCAGGAAGCTTTATCATCCTCCCTCTACCAAAAGAAAATCTGAACTATCTTCTCTTCTTTGCATTCCTCAAAAATTGCCTGTGATTCTATTTTGGTATTTTTGTCTGTTGGTTGGAGTACACTATAGAATTTAAGTTCCTTGTTAGCACATATGTGCCACTGTGACTATTTACCTCAAATGTCTAACTTCTTCATGGGCATAAAAATTACCTCATGCTTGGGAAGAAATGGAAAAAATAAATACAGAACAAAAGGAAGGAGTCCTGGCCACCCAAAGACTGGTTACATTAATTTTAAAAAATGAAATTTAATCGTCTTTTTATTTAATTTCATTCTCAAGGTGATGTACAGAGGGGTTACAGTTACAAATGTAACATATTGAGTACAATTCTTGTTGAAATTTATTATTCCTCCTTCATTTACCTCACACTTTCCCTCTTCCCCATCCCCCCAAGTTGTACATTTCCAACATATTGTCTTGTAAGAATCAGTTTTGTATTGGTTCACACTTTGTCCTTTGTCTCGCCATTTTGTTATTTCCCTTCAGAAAATTAGAAAAGTATCCTACTAAACTTTCCAAAGAAAATTGGTAAAGCAGTTGTTTCCCAGTTGTTAATCAACAATGACAGCATTTTATTTTATTTATTTTATTTTGCTGGTCCTGTTTTTTCAAATTTTTTATTGTAAAGATACTGTACAAAGGGGTTACAGTTACACGAATAGGGTAATTAGTACATTTCCTATCTAGCATTGTTACCTCCTCCTTTGATATTCCGCCACCATCACTTCCCAGCCCACCTCCCTAACTCCTTGCTCCCGGCCCTCCCCATATTGTAAAGTTCATGTTCAACGTAGTATCCTTTATATCTAATAGTCACAATGGGCCAATCTGCATTCCTATTTAAGCATTCTGCTATACCCCTTCCCCTTCCCAAATTACAAAAATGTAAATACAACATGCAGAACACCAGAAGCAAATACAGTGAAAACAGGAGTTATACCATTGTTACAAAAGAAACAAAAGAATCACATAGTGCATTATAAGTACATTAAAAAAATAGCAAGACAGAAAAAAAAAAAAAACCTTGTGTCCCTGTCTTGGGGTACATTTTGGTTAACAACATCTCATATGGTCATATGTACATAGCTTTTGACCTTCTCTGCTTGTCCTAGACATGTACTAGTCATTGCAAACAAGGGAAACCATGGGACCTATGTTCCTTTGGGCCTGGCTGGCTTACTTCACTTAATATAATTTTTTCCAAGTCCTTCCATTTCCTAACAAATGGGGCAATGTCATTCTTTCTGATAGGGGCATAGAATTCCATTGTGTATAGATATACATATATATGTATGTATGTATATATACATATATATGTATGTATGTATATATACATATATATCACATTTTCTCGATCCATTCATTTACTGAGGGGCATCGAGATTGGTTCCATACCTTAGCTATGGTGAATAATGCTGTGATAATCATGATTGTGCTGGTAGTTTTGGAAAGACCTTGTTTGTGACTGAGTAAATGCCCCAAAGTGGGATTGCTGGGTCATAGGGGAGCTCTATATGGAGTCTTTTGAGGAACCTCCATACTGCTTTCCAAAAGTGTTTGAACAAGTTTACACTCCCACCAACAATGCAGTAGGGTTCCCTTCTGGCCACATCCCCTCCAGCATCTGTTGTTATTAGATTTCTTGATTATAGCCATTCTGATGGGGGTGAGGTGGAATCTCAATGTTGTTTTGATTTGCATTTCTTTTTTTGTGTGTGTGGGTCGTGGGGCAAGCTTGAACTCTGGGCCTGAACGCTGTCCCTCAGCTCTTCAGCTCAAGGCTAGTGCTCTACCACTTGAGCTACAGCGCTACTTCCGGTTTTGTAGTGGTTTATTGGAGATAAGAGTTTCATGGACTTTCCTGCCCAGGCTGGCTTTGAACCACGATCCTTGCATCTCAGCCTGCTGTATAGCTAGGTGGCGTGAGCCACTTGATTTGCATTTCTTTTATGGCTAGAAAGGTTGAGCATTTCTTCATGTGTCTATTGGCCATTTTTATTTCCTCTTTAGAGAAGTCTCTCTTTAAGTCTTTAGCCCACTTATTTATCAGACAGTTCTTTCTTTGAGGATTTGTTGTTGGGAGATTTAGTTTTTTGAGTTCCAAGTTTATTTTAGATATGAGACCCTTGTCCATTGTATGGCTATTGAAGGTCTTCTCCCAGTCCATGGGATTTCTATTGATCTTGCTAGCTATGTCCTTTGCCTTGTAGAAGCTGTGCAGATTCATGTAATCCCATTTGTCCAACCTTTCTTTGTTTTGTTGTGTTTCTGGTTCTTTATTAAGAAAATTTCAGCCTTGCCAAGGAGCCCTAGAGTTTTTCCTAGTCCTTCCTGTAATGCTTTTAGGGAGTCTATTCACTTCAGGGATGCAGACTGGTTCAATATATGCAAATCAATTAATATAATTCATTACATCAACAAAAGCAAGTATAAGAACCACATGGTTATCTCAATAGTTGCAGAAAAAGCATTTGACAAGATCCAATACCCCTTTATGATGAAAGCTCTGGAAAAACTAGGAATCCATGGAAGATTCCTCAATATAATTTATGCAGTATATGACAAGCCTACAGCCAGCATTATATTTAATGGCAAAAAGCTAAAGCCATTTCCTCTAAATTCAGGAATGAGACAAGGATGTCCACTCTCTCCACTCCTCTTCAACTTAGTATTAGAAGGCCTAGCTGGGGCAATAAGACAAGATGAAAACAGAAAAGGGATCCAAATAGGGAAAGATGAAGTAAAACTCTCCCTCTTTGCAGGTGACATGATCTCGTAGTTAAAGAAACCCATGGACTCCAGTCCCAAGTTACTTGAGCTGATTGGAAATTTTGGCAAAGTAGCAGGGTATAAAATTAACCCTCAGAAATCAATGGCTTTCGAGAAGAATGTGGCTGAAATTAGGAAAACAACCCCTTTTGTAATAGCCCCACAAAAATAAAATACTTAGGAGTTACCTTAACAAAAAGAGGTGAAGGACTTGTATGACAAAATCTTTAAAAACCTGAAAAAAAGGAAATTAAAGAAGAACTAAGCAAGTGGAAAAACCTCCCATGCTTCTGGATTGGAAGGATTAACATTGTGAAGATGGCAATGGTGTCAATGGCTATCTACAAATTCACTGGGATACCTATCAATATCCCAACCTCATTTTTCAATGAAATAGAACAAGCAATCCAAAAATCCATATGGAACAATAAAAGACCCTAAACAGCAAAAACAGTCCTTAGTAAAAAGAACAGTGCTGGAGGAGTATCAATTCCAAATTTCAAACTCTACTACAGAGCCATAGTAATAAAAACAGCTTGGTAGTGGCACAGAAAAGACCCGAGGACCAATGGAATAGTACTGAAGTCCCAGAAATGAACCCACAGACATATAGCCACCTAATCTTTGATAAGGAAGCTAAAGAAATAGAATGGAAGAAAGATAGCCTTTTCAGTAAATGATGCTGGCAAAATTGGTTAAACTTGTAGAAAACTAAAGCTAGATCCGTGTATATCACCCTGCACCAGAATCAACTCCATATGGATCTGTGACCTCGAAATAAATGCAGACTCCCTGGTCCTAGGGTTTGAACTCAGGGCCTGGGTGCTGTCCCTGCCTGAGATTTTTTGTACTCAAGGCTAGTGCTCGGCCAATTGAGCCACAGCGCCATTTCTGGCTTCCTTGAGTAGTTTATTAGAGATAAGAGTCTCAGAGGGACGTTTTTGCCCAGGCCCACTTCAAACAGTGATCTTTAGATCTCAGCCTCCTGAGTGGCTAGGATTACAGGCCTGAGCCACTGGTGATCAGCTGACAACACTTATTAAAGAAAAATACATTATAATACAAAAAGACCTAATAAAATGAAAATACTACAGTCTAGTATCAAGATAACAAGTTATACATACAGTTAACTCCATTATAAAAAAAAACTTTCATATGAATTAAAGAAAAGGGAGATATATTCTAAATATCTTCATGAGCCATGCTGGCTTAGCAAGATATTGAATGATTTTTTTATGCTTTCCTATATTTTCCAAATATATACTCTAAGTGAATATATATTTGTGTGTATCATAATAAATATCAAAATTGTATTTAAGATAATAAAATACAGTCAACACTTGGCAATAGAAAAGTTCCCTAGGACTGTTGTTGGAGAAACTTAAACTGTGAGCTGGCTGCACGGCTGGACAGCAACCTCCCAGATTAGTGTTTTTATTTATAAACTGCAATTTCCCCAAGCAAGACGGGCACATCCACTTGCTGATTTATACTCCTTGTCAAAGGAAGGCAAAGGACGATAATTCTCTGATGCTAAGCCTTCCTCTGGGATGATGTTTAGTCACTTCTCTCCCCAAATACTTGATCAATTATATACTACCTGTTGACACCCTAAGACACATTTAAAATGAATGTGTTCAGTGTAGAAGAAATCCACAAATCCAGTGATAGATACACTTTCTCTCCAGGTTTAAAAGTACTTCTACCTGGCCAGCAGCCTTTACTTCTTGGCTTTGAGTCAAAACACTTCCTGGCTGAATCATAGAGCTGGATGGCACAGGTTGAGTGTGTTCTGTTCCCTCTATCCTTCCTGGGATTAGGGACAAGTTGGGAACCTTGCTCAGCCTCACACTGTTCATGCATGATGTGGGAATCATTCATTAAGTACATAATGCGAGTGCTTATTATTTGACTGAGATACGATATTGACCAAGAAACACTTTGTGAATTGTGAATGAGTTTATGAAGGAATTTCATCTGTTCGGATACTGGATATTTTTGTTGTTACAATTCCAGCGAATCTATAAAGTCCTTTAAAAAATTAAATAACCACAATTATAAAAACAATGCAAAAATAGCAAAGACAAAACACTAGCTAATGTTCTGGAGTGCCTCACACAGTGTCTGATGCACACATTGTTCAAACAAGCTAGGAAAATAGATTTCAATTTTTAGATGATCACCAAATGATCACTTAATTCTTCTTACCAAGTAATCATAGTATTAATACCAAGGCAAGTAAGAAAGGATGTCTCTTGGCCTACTGAAATCAAGATTAAACAAATCCAATTATATGAGCTGGGTACTATGTGAAGAATTGCAAGGGCACTAAACTTATTCTTAGTTGGAAGGATTCAGGCAATGTTTCCTGAGGAAATAATTTTTTTAAATTAAGATCTTAATTAAAGCAAAGAAGGAATGGCTCTTGGGGAAAATGGCATAGTGAATTTCAAAGATCTGTTATAAATTTTGATCACTTGCATTTAGAAATAGTCTAATATAAGAAAGTGTGTAGCTCAGTTGAAGTGAACTCAACTAGCTTGCATAGTGGGGAAATACACACAAACACACACACACACACACACACACACACACATACACCCCTAAGAAAAGAAATAGTCAACTAGATCATGAGCTTCTTGATAAAAGGAACTGTATACTCTTGGGTTTTTTGAGCATGTGTGTGTGTGTGTGTGTGTGTATGTTTTTAAATATCTTGGGTAGTATTGGCACAATATAATAGAAGTTTAATAGCTGTTTATTGAATGTATTAGTAAATTTATCTGCATATTAAAATGACTTTTTATGTTAGAAATTCACAAATGGACAATTAGCAAGGCAGATATTATATCCAGATATTTCACAGATACAAACCTTCAATGCTCTTCTTGCTTTACTTTTGTGTAAATAAGAAAATATAGGATTGAGATAGGCAAGAGGCACAGAGGAACTGTTTTATGTAGCAATTGAATTATATCATCCCAAAGCAGCCTACTAAGAACATATTTTCATAGTCACCCACAAAATCCTCTCATCTCAGAAACTTTTTGGTCTTATGCCTGGCTTTTTATAAAAGATTATTACAATAAGGAGTTTGAGGGTAAATGTTAGCCCTTCTTCAAACCATTGAGTACATTTTATCACCTAAGAGTCTTTGTAGGAAAATCCCTTGAAATTTTTTTTTCTTGCCTAAAATATAACCTTACATTTACCTGAAATTTTCCTTCTGAAACTCTTTGTGAACTCACACTCATTTCCAAGGAGATATTTAGGTATTTATTTATTTATTTATTTAGATATTTAGATTATTTAGATATTTTTCTAATCAGCCCTGACCCCCACAATCATATTTTAATTGCAAAGATAAAATGCTTCTTGTTTATGTATTCAGGAGCTATTGAATAGGTATAAACTATTATAATGTCTAAGATTTTTGACTCTCTAACACCAATTTTTAGCCTTTGGGGAAACATATCACTTCCATTGAAAATGCATGCTAGTAAAACCAAAGCATACTAACTGTTATGTTCTATTTTTATTCAGATTTGGGTTTATCTTTGTAAGACAATAAAAGATATTCTAGAAAATGGAAGTTAGCACCAGTAGGTCATACCTCAACTCTTAGCTATTCAGGAATCTGGTATCTAGAGAATCAAAGCTCAAAGTCAATCTGGCAACAAAGGTAATGAGACTCCATCTCTGATTAATTAGCAGAAATCTGTGGTTGATATGGGGCCTGGTGGCTCATGCCTGTATTCCTAACTACTCAGAAGGCTGAGATCTGAGTATCATGATTCAAATCTAGCCAGGGTGGGAAAGTCTATGAGACTTATCTCCAATTAACCACAGAAGTGGTACTGTGCCTCAAAGTGGTAGAGCACTAACCTTGAGCCTAAAAGCTCAGAGATAGTGCCCAAGCCCTGAATTCAAGGCCCAAGATGGACAAAAAAAATCAGTGTTTGGAGGCATGGCTCAAATGGTGGAACACCAACTGAGCAAGCAAAGCTGAGCAAATATGAGGACTTTCAAATCCTGAAAATGTTTGAAAAAATGAAAAATGATAAATACAAATGCAGAGAGACCTGAACTCAAATCTCAGTTCTGTAAGCTTTTTTTACCCTGAGATAATTTAACCTCTGATAAGTTTTTTATTTTCTTTATTTGACAAATGAAGATGGTGATATCTGACAGAAAATAATACCTAATTATAAACATCAAATAATACTTGTCTATAAGCTTATCCATGTAATTAATCCTCAGAAAAAGAAATGTATGGTTTTTGTTGTTGTCAGAGAACTATTCACAATGGTAAAAGTAACTCAGATATCACGTTGAGGAAGCAAGGAGTGAGTTTTGGTGAGACCCACTGACACAGGGAACAATGCTAGAAGGATAAGAAACAAAAGCTCGGGCAATCAATCTGGGAATACTTTAGCCCAGCAAACTTACGATCAAAACTTGTTACAAGAGAAAGAAAACTGGTTTACCGTGCTAGCTCTAAAATTTACAAAAGTGTGTAATTTACTGATGATGGGAAATTTACTGAAGCTCTGAATCTCCATTTTCTCATTAGTAAATAGGAAAAAAATAATGTGGGTTAACCAGGTCAGTGGAGAAGACATAATGAGTTCATTGTATGTTAGATCATAAATATAAGCGCATTTCATAATAGCTCACTTTGGTGAATGAAAACAATGAGCTATAAGGTTAAAGATTCTGAAAAGATAAACCTAGATCCAAGTGCCAGTGGTTCACACCTGTAATCCTTGCTACTCAGGGGGCTGATATCTAAAGAGCTGCAGTTTGAAGCCAAGCCAGTCAGAAAAGTCTATAAAATTCTATCTCTAATAAACCAGCACAATGAAAGCCTGGAGGTATGGCTGAAGTGGTAAAGAGCAAGCAAATGAACAAGTGTGAATCCCTGAGTTCAAACTCTAATATTGGCAAAATAATTTAATTTAACTCGGGAATGACATAGGATAATTTGAAATTTCTAGATCTCTAAGGTTATAATTGAAAAATAAATTAATAATGAGAGATCTCTAAGTTACATCATTATATCAAAATCCTAGGAGAAATTGAGCATCTTTAAAACAAGAAAATTCTAGAGAAGTTTACATTAGAAAATATTGGTCGTTGCATTTATACCAGAATTATTGATCAGCAATTCATTCTAATATTTTATCAGTAAGGATAGTGGAATAAAGTATTTATAAATAAGCCTACATTTTGGAACCAAAAGATAGAAGTCAATATCTAGGATGGTATACATAAAAATGGAAATGATAATAAATAATATCTATTATGAAAAACTATTATCAGGATAAGGAAATATAATCCACAGAAGTTTCCCAGTGAAGTGATTGACATGAAAATTCTTCTTAAAATTTGACTGATAAATATGACTTTGATATAATATCTCAAAATATAAGGTCATAGTAAGAGAAGAACAAGCATAAAGCAGCCTGTGCTTTGGAAAGAAAAACATAAGAAGCCAACAGCAGACTATCTGGTGATGTAGGAGAGGGGATTGGAGATGCACACCCCTTTATGAGGATTTAGATAAAAGTGCTTTCCAACATTACTGGTAGGACTTATCTTGGCTGAGATGGACTTGCAATATAGACAAGTGTACAACCAGACAAATATAAAACTTCCTCCCCTGTTTTGTAAGAATAAGAAATACAACTCAGATGTTTGTTTCTTATTCCTCCAAGCAAGTCTTACTAACAACAGAATATGTTGGGTTGTCCAGTCTTTTTTGAGTTAATGGCTGAATGTGGACATGGATGAATGGGATAATGAATGAATGGAGGCTGGATAGTTATAAATATATAGCAATAAATGGCTAATTACTTCAGGCAGAATATGTGGCCATGTCTTAAGAAGATTCTAAAGGAAGTCAAATAGGTAATCCCTGACCTTGAAGACTCAGACAATGAAACCAATTCAAGAAAGACCTAGTCATTGTGAGAACTTACCACGGATGACAGAATCAGTGATTCAAGCAGGAATAATCTTAAAAGTATCACCAGAAATTCAAATGTAGCCTTTTTACCATACAAATGAGGATGAGAAAGGGTCATTGACTTGGTAAGAGCTTCATAGCAAATATGAGATAGAACTATAATTTAAACTGAGTTATCAGAACAATTGGATTCCTATTTCACTTCTGTCTTCCTATGAAATAATTGTGAATAGTAAGATTTTTTTTTTCTTTTGTGGTCATCTAGAGGAAAAAAAGTCTATATTTCTGATGGAAAAAGGCCAGTGTTTGGGTTTTCTAAGTACGTGGCTACTTATGAATGGTGTATTAGTTACTTTTATGTGATTGTGACAAAAGAAATCTAATGTAAGTAATGGCAGAAGGGTAGATCTGGACTCATGGTTTCAGAGGCTTCAGTCCATGAGGACTTGACCACATGTGATTGAGCAGAACTTGCTGGCAACAAGAGTATGTAAACTGCTTACCTTAGGTTAAACAGGAAGCAGACAGTGAAGGGGAGACTGGGACCAATATTCAAAAAGCAGGCCTTACATAGCTCATGACTTCTAGCTAGGCCTCTACATGGCCCATGACCTCTAGCTAGGCCCCATTTCCTAATGTTTCTAGAACTTCCTCCAAAAATACCACCAGCTGAGAAACATGCATTTATTCTGTCAGGTGTGCCTGGGCCAGGGGGAGGGGGTGCTTTTCATATTCAGAGTATGGCAGGTAGATACACGCTATAGCCCCAGACATATTCAGCCATATAAACAGAAACAGTTTCAAACTATGTTCCTCTTATTTTTCTTATTGACAAAGCTATACTTTAAGTCAGACTAGACAACACACTTATCAAATATATTTTTCCATTACATGGAAGAACTAGAAAAGGATTTACAAGCATTCTTTGGGGATTATAGTATGTCATATCTTTTTGAAAGTGTGTGATTGTTTCTAAAACATACATGAAAATCCATTGACAAGAAAAAATATATAAATAAATATATATATTTTAACACAGGGACAGGTTTCCAAAGTATTCAATAAATCTGAAATAAAGAGATTCAGTTTGGCAAAACTTATTTTTCACTTGAGATATAAATGATTTGTCTTATAGGTCAGAACTCTTCAAGTCCCACCATTACAATAAAGTTTACAAATTAAAAACATTAAATTTAACTTTCAGCTCTGATGTATGTGGTATATCTATCTTTTTGTTGTTCTTGTTGTTCATCATGAACTTGAATTCTGGGCCTGGGTGCTGTCCCTCAGCTCTTCTGCTCAAGGCTAGCACTCTACCACTTGAGGCATAACACCACTTCCAGCTTTTTCTCTGTATGTGGGGTTGAGGAATTGAACCCAGGGCCTCATACATGTGAGGCAAGCACTCTACCACTGAGCCACCTCCCCAGCCCATATCTATCTTTTATAATGTTGGTATTTTTCCTCAGTATAAAAGTGGATCTTAAAGAGCCAACTTACAAATGCTGGTGGTTATAAGGATTTTGTTAGTATCATGATTATATAAATACTGAGAACAGAAGGTTCTGTTTGGTAGATTAAGTTCTCAAGTCAGTATATAAGTAGGACATTGTGTATGAGTGCCACTTATTAAAAAGAGGATGCAAATGAGTAGTGCTGACATTAATTACTGAATTGTATAGTATTTAATTACTGCTGAATTCCTTCAGCTCTCATAAATAGGAAGTCCCCAAAACTTTGGGACATCATGAGTTTTAAAGACAAGTCTGACCTTGAGAGTGGATATTCCTAGCTCACTATCCCTGAGGACGGAGACTGACTGGTCAGGTGATATTGCTTCATAGCATTATCTAACATCAAATTTACAGATTTATCCTAGCACAATGGTATTGTTCCATGACCCACAGGTGAGATGCATTTTGTTTTCTTTTCCTTCTCTAAACATAAGTAAATTATCAACTGCATACCAATCTCATGACTATCATTTAACAGTAATTCTCACCACTAACTTTTCCCAAGTATCAATTATGAGATAAACAGTGTGCTTGATATTTTCATACAGTGTATTTTCTCCTCTTTTTAACAATACCATGAATAAAATTTCTATATCCAACTGACAGGAGATATATATGTGCATGTACTGTTCAAGTTCCTCTAGTTAGTCTTTTGGAGAATGAAGAGGCTTCTCTGATTGTGCTTTCTAGCTAGGTTGCTCAAGGGTTTAAATTAGGATTTTTTTCCAGTTCTGCGGCTTGAAATCTGGGCCTGGGCATTGTCTCTGAGCTTCTTTTGCTTAAGGCTAGCACTCTACCACTTGATCCACAGCACCACTTCCAGCTTTTTCTCAGTAATTTATTGGAGATAAGACTCCCGTGGATTTTTCCTGCTTAGGCTGGCTTCAAACCTCAATCCCAGATGTCAGCTTCTTGAGTAGCTAAAATTATAGCTATAAGCCACCAGCTCCCAGATTAGAATAGGATTTTTAAATACAAATAAATATGGGGAATAGTTGTGATACACAAATCAATACTGGCTATCAATATCATGCTGGACCTAAAAAAAATTTGACAGAGTTCTACATCTGTGAGCTGCTTCTTATGGAAACAGGAGCTGAACAGCCTAAGAACAGGCCAAAAGCCTTGTCAGTGGAGGAAAACTCCTGTACTATGGGAGTTTTGGGAGTTTTAGTTTTTCCTAAATACAGTTCTGACTATAGAGCACATCAAAAGGCCAGAGATGACATAAATGTCTGCAAAGTGGGAATTCTGCTATAGGTATCACAATAGAAGGAGTAGCTTCTTGGTATAATAATATTTATTTAAATATTGGGTAGGTATGCTGATGCTTTCCATGTATTGCAGTAGGGATTTATCAATATTTCTACTATACAGAATTGATCTTACCAGTATGATTATAAATGTAACATAGAACATATACCGGCATTTTTATTTTCAATGATGTTAATTAGTTATTTTATGTATTACCCTTATCCAACAATGGATAATTTTCCTCCCATGTAGATACTTTGGGGTGCCAAATTTGGAAAGTATAAACGTATATTTTGGGCAAATGTTAAATTTCTTCTTGTAGATAATATCCCTTGTTGATGATTTTGTTTTGAGGATTTTTTTGTTACTCATGGGTCTTGAACTCAAGACCTGAATATTGTCCATGAGCTTTTTCACTCCAGGCTCAAGGCTAGCACTCTGTCACTTTGAGGCACAGTATCACTTCCCAGTTTTCTAATGGTTAATTGGAGATGACTCTCATAGACTGTCATGCCCAAGCTAGCTTTGAACCACAATCCTCAGATCTCATCCTCCTGAGTAGCTAAGACTACAGGCATGAGCCACTGGCACCCAGTTGATATTTTTGAATTAATGTAGTTAATAATTGGACAAAGCTTATTCATTTACATGTATGATATTTTTGAATTAAGATGTTTATTAATTGGATAAAACTTATTCATTTATATGAATGCCTTAACAAACACTTGAAAATACGAATAGTTCACCTTGGATCACTCATGGTTGGTTGATCTTCTTGTGATTTATAAAGTGTTTCTCCTAACCTTGCAAATCATTGCCTTGGCCATCTATACAAAGGATGCATAAAATTTATAAGATGAAGGAGAGCTCAAAATCTGTGAAACTGCCTGAGTAATTGAATAGAAGTTTCACTCCAAAAGATTTACTGAATAAAGACACCTTGGAATGTTCCTTTAGCAAGTTTGACAAATATAAGAAGTGTAATATCCATGAAGAATATGACAGAAATTGATCATTGATTCTCTCCTGTTAATCTAGGGCCTCTTTGTAGAATAAGAATCTATTTTGTTCTAAATTTCTTGTTCTTATTCATTAGTTTTATTGAGACATTTTCTATAAATAACTACATCAGCCTTCAGAGATAATACCTATATAAGTAAGTACTAAGTCACCATCTGTACCCTTTAACCTGAACATTTACCTATTTTTCTTTTAATCTTAGAAACTTTGTTGCTTACTTATAACCATTTTAGTGGAAGGAATAGTGCCATTTTAACTGAAAGAAAAATGTTATTTATTGAAATTTATTTAATGCTTATGCTTTAAACAGAAAATGGGACTTTTTGAGCTGCAGTGTTAAGAAAACCTCAGAAAATAATGAAAATCTGATAGCAAAGGCTTCATCTTTATTCTGTAGGGAAAACAATTTTAATGTTACATTGGAATAGTAATCCAAATTAAATTGAGTGGGGTCTCTCTCTTTTCTCTGAAATCAACCTGGTGGTCTTCACCAGGCTTCATCTGTAGACATAGTTCATTTACAATTTTCAGGTTATGCTATGCTGGAGTTTTCCAGTGCCTTCAGAAAGGCATTTCCAACATCCTCTATTTCATATAAAAATTGCCTTCCCACTGGTTCTTCAGCATTCCATTGGGAGAATGCATTATTCATTTGCACTGTCTCCTTCTTCTTCCTCTTCCTCTCCTCCATCTTTATCTTCATCTTCATCATCATCACTATCACCACCATCATCTTCCTCCTACCAATACTGGCTTTCAATTAAAGCTTGAGAATATGAGAAAATCAACAGTAGTTTGTTTATAATTTTTATAATCCTTCAAACTATGAAGTTTGTCCTCTTTGCTATAATGGAAATGGAAATATCTCTACAAGATAGCCCCAGAAGTCTTTTAGGATATTCTAACTCTGAGATCACTACTCTTTTCTGAGCAGCCTGTATGAATGTGGATGCTGCTGCTTGCCTACATCCCCACTTGAGTTCTGGGGAAAAATGTTTTTCCAAGCTGATGCAAAGAAAATTCTTTTAATATATCATCTTAAGCTCACAGATAACTCACAATCTCTCCTAGCATTTGTGCTGAATATACTTTCCTCTCTGGGTAAAGAGAATTAACATTTTCAACATGTGCTCCTTCCTTTAAGGGACACTACGGACATCTGGATAGTTAATATGGGAGTTAGTTGTAAAGCTCAATTTTTACTTGAGAAAAATTGTTCAGGTCCTTGGCCTAGTGTTTAATCAACTTAATTTTTTTGTTTTTTCTTTTTTTTTTGTCGGTCATGGGGCTTGAACTCTGAGCTTGAGCACTGTCCTTGAGCTCAAGGCTAGCGCTCTACCACTTGAGCTACAGTGCTACCTCCAGTTTTCTGGTGGTTTATTGGAGATAAGAGTTGCATGGACTTTCATGCCCGGGCTGGCTTTGAACCACGATCCTCAGATCTCAGCCTCCTGAGTAGCTAGGATTACAGGCATGAGCCACTGGTGCCCGGCTAATCAAGTTAATTTTTTTATATTAACCCTCTATCAGGTATATGATTTGCAAGTATTTTCCCCTATTTTGCAAGTTATTTCACTTTGTGAATTGCTTTCTTTGGCATACAGGAGCTTTTAATGGGATTCTATTCCATTTTATTTTAGCTGTTGGCTGTGCTTTTTGAGGTGCCACTGCTGGGTATACATCATATGTAAAAAAAATTAGTTGTAATCACCATATTGAAGGCATATTTCACCACCCATAATCATTGATCATTGCAGCATTAATGAGGAAGACAAAATATGGAATATATCAGGACACTGGTGGCTAATCCTAGCTATTCAGGAGGCTGAGAACTGAGGATCACAGTTTAAAGCCAGCTTAATTAGTTTCATAGGTGAAACTCATTTCTCTAATTAACTAGCCCAATGCCAAAAGCGAAGCTGTGACTCAGCAAAAAAGCTAAGGGATGGTGCTAAGGCCCTGAGTTTAAGTCCCCAATACTGGCCAAAAAAATAAAGGAAGGAAGGAAGGAAAAAAGGAACGAAGGAAGGAAGATATATAACATGCTTTGCACTTGAAAGAAGGTTTTTCTTGTGACCCATTTTAACTCATCTTGAGGATTGTATAATCACTTTTCCAGGCTCCTAGTTTCTTTATCCATGAAATAAAAGAAATGGACTGTCAAATATCAATCATGGGAAGCAAGCTTAGTTCCCATGAGAGGATCAGAGAACTTAGCTATACATCAGGCTAAAGTCAATGATGGGTAAGATAGACTTGTCTATGCCTCCTGTCCTTTGTGTAAGACTGGGAAAAGAAAGGCATATTAATACTGGGTTTATCCAAGATTCTATCTGAGAATCTTACTAAGCTTACATTGTGTCCTGTATAAATAGCCATCCTTCCCTCCCCCCTCCTTTCTTTTCCTCTTTCCTTCCTTCCATCCTTCCTCTTTCTTTTCTTCCTCCCTCTCTTCCTCCCTCCCACTCTTTCATGGGCTACTTAAGAAGTAGTTTGAAATGGAAATTAGCCTGTTTTGAGTGCTAAGCAGGGTGAACCCTGTTGTTCTGGATAAGAAACTTATTCCCTTGGCGGCTACTAGAAAAATGAGTTCAAAAACCACACAATTGATAGTGAGATTACCCCCAACCTGGACCTCAAGCATCATTTCATGCTTGTGAGAATATGGGTGTCACCACCATGCTTAAGGAAGTCTGGAGAGTTGATCTGTTGTCCTTGCTGAAAATGAAAATGGGCAGTTAGGTGTGACTGGACCCTCAACCACAAGCTGCCCATTCTTCCTGTGTGCTCACAGATGTTAGCATAGGCCCACAATCCTTTGCTTTTATTTTATTTTGTTTTTAAATTTCTTATTTCTCATAGTATTTGTCCTATTAGAAATCTGTAATTATATCTATTCCCTATTTGGAGTTTATTTCTGTATTTGTCTTTCTTCCATTTTTATTTTTATTTTTATTCTTTTATCATTTTACTATGGAAATGGATGTAGAAAACCATCAAGCCAGTTTAATGAGGACTTGAAAGCAGAGTAATGGTAAAGTCAGATCTGCAAGTTGAAAAAGTCACTTCTGGCAATTGGTTTACTCAGTGATCCTAACCCAAGATGAGATCTGGGTAATGGACGTTAGAAAGTAACTCTGGCAGAAAAGTTCACTGGACTATATCTCCAATTAGCCATCACAAAGCAAGAGCAGAGCAGAGTACACCAGCCAATTGAGCAAGTGGAGGGAGCCTGAAACTGTAATTCCAAGCCCTGGTATCAGCAAAAGGAAAAACAAAATAAAGGAAGGGAATGGAGAGAGAAGGGGAGGGGAAGGGGGAGAAAAGTCATTTCTTTCTGCCCAGCAAATGAACAGAAGGTGCTCCAAGGAGAGAAAGGGAATTATATACTTGTTGAGGTTTTTGGAGTTTAGAAAAATTTCTGTGAGAGTGGAAGACACACTTCTTACACAGATTGGATAATTGGAGGAAGGAAGAGATTTGCTGTGGCTCTGGAATTTCCACACAAAATCTAGAGTCTGAAATGACTTCATGATACCTTTGATTCTGTCTTCTTTGGCTACAGATAAAAAGAGTATACCAGGAATTTCTTTTTACTGACAAATGTTTTAATAAAGCAAGTAATACCTAGTCAGCTGAAATAATCCATGTCAAAGCCATTACTTTCAAGTTAACTTCTTTTCCTCAGACAGAAGAGCAATGTCAAGAGTTTGTGTGTGCTTCCTGAGTTAACTGCACTGTCTATAGGCCATGAGTATGAGAATCTTGATAGTCTTTGGTGTGACAGAATTGGGCTTGGATGTTAGTAGAGGACTATAGCACACTGGATGGATTGTAGCCATATACCCTCCTTATAAAGAAGAGTAACCTAAAGCCATTGAAGGTAAAGGATTCATTCAGTAAGACTTGACCTCAAGTTTAATTTCTCTACTTCTCTACTCTAAGTATCCATGACATTTCCCTTTCAATAGATGGCAGTATCTTCTACAAAGGGGTGGGGAGTACATAAATCAGAAAGTAAAGAAGTAGGATTTGAATCAAATTAGGAAAGATGGTTAACAAATCCCTATCTTTTAAAGTATAGGAGCTCCAAGAGTTATAGATTTAAGTCCCTCCTGATAAAGTGATATTTTTTCCATAATTGGCAAGAAATATATATGCTTCTCAAAATGATATCATGGATATGGCACATAAGGAAGAATTGGAAATCGTTTGTGCAATAAGTCACCAGAACTCATTCCTCTTATTTACTGATAAGTTTACATCTAGAGAGAGAAGAGAGGTGGAGGTAGGGATGGAAGGAGTGAGAGAGGTAAAGAGAGAGAGAAAGAGAGAGAAGGAGAGAGTGGGGGAAAGAGAAGAGAGAGAGAGACAGAGAGAGAGAGAGAGAGAGAGAGAGAGAGAGAGAGAGAGAGAGAGAGAGAGAAGGAAGGAAGGAAAGCAAAAAAGAATTGAGTAACAGAGAGGCAGAAAGAAGATCAAATTAGCATCACTTTGGTTCCTTTCATCTATTCCCAAATCAAAGCCAGATCTGTAACCTTTGACGATGATAATTTCCAATGAAAAATATTTGCTGTCTTGCTGGGAATATCAAATTACTTGGAGAAAAATAAGTTTCTTTGAAGGAATATCCCTTCAGCTGCCATTACAGGAGAATTCTGCATGTGTCAGCTATTTCTAAAGAGATAGCTCTTGAGAGGAAATCAAAGGAGAGGTTTTCCATAGTGGTGTTGATTTGCTTGGTTGTTTGCTAAATCTTATTCATTTTCTACTGTCTGAGAGCACTTTGTTCATTTATTAATTCATCCACTACATATTCATCAGCTTCTACATGACAAACATTTATAAAAACACCACTTTGAACACTGGGGGTGGTAGAGGAACTGTTTAAGGTTCTTGTTAGACAAGAAAGCAAGGCCATTCCTTCTAGTACATTATATTCAAGAAGAGAGGGTTGGACAACAAACAAAGAAATACTAAAAGTAGAAGCAACTGAAAAATGCTATATTGAAATCCAAAAGGATGACAGGGAATGACTAATTCAAGGAAATCATAAAAGCATTTCAATATGTATTGTATGCAAAACCTGAATTTAAAGATGGAACTAGCTATGAAAAGGCCCATGGCAAAAGGTTTCCTAAGTGAGACCAACCAGGAGACAGAAATGTACAGTGGGAATGAATTTGGCAAATGTTACTAAATTAAATAGTAAGCAGGTAAACACGGTAACAGGCTAAAGAGATACTTCAGGTCTTATTCCCAAAAGCCAATGTTGGAATTTACTTACTTTTCTTTCCTGTTCTTAATTGATACATAATAGTAGTATAAACTTATGTTGTATAATTGTATATTTTGACACGTGTATTATCTGCTAATTACATCAAGGTATTCAGCGTATCTCTTACTTCTTATATTCATGATTTCTTTGCAGTCAGAACATTCAAAATCCTCTTTTCTCCCTATTTTGAAATACTTAGTACAATTGTGTTAATGACCGTTGCTCTCCTGTGAAATTGAGCTCCAGAGTTTGTTCCTCTTATTCAGCTGTATCACTATACCAGCGTCTCTTTGACTTCTCCCCGCTGCCCTTTCAGACTCTAGTTACCTCCTTCTGCCTCCCACATCTAAGATATAAATCCCTTTTATATGTGATCAGGACATTTTAAGCAGAAAAGGAACATGGCATGCATTTTTTTAATGTCTAGATAAGAATGAATAACAGAGGATGTATTTGATTGAAGTGCATGACATACATGTATGGAACAATTACAATGAAACTTCCTTGATCACTCATATAAAAATAAGTCAATAGGACGTTAAATACACAGATAACAAGATTTTCATATTAAATGATAACATTAAATTAATAAGTACTAAAAATAAAGTTTGACTCAACTAAGTAAGTCAATGGAAGATCATTCTATATTTAAGGAATGAATTGAGGGAAGAGAGAAAGAATGGAAATATGGTGAGTTATTGAAATAAATTCTAAGAAGTTTTATAGCAACTGAAAGATAGTGATGATTTGAAATCCACTATTGTGATAATGGAAGGAAGTAGAGTGACTAGAAATTATTATGGCCAAAGACAGGATCATTTGTGTTTATTAACAGTTTGAAAAGAAAAGAGAAAAAATTAACTTGAACTGTTTGGTTTGACTGGGTGATCATGCCATTTAACAGGGAGGACAAATCATGGAGAAGGAGATTCAGAACTTAGTCTGGGATTATGACTCTGATAATTGTATATACCACGGGAGTCCACAAAGAGGTTGCCAAATAATCTGTGTGTTCTATAAAACAGTATAAGTTTAATGAAGACAAGTGAGTAGGTCTATATTGGTGTCTTAGAACAAGGTATTTATGAGTCGCATCCATGAAGAGCCTCAGAAAACTTCAATTTAAAACTAGTAACTGTTTACACATGAGGCCAGTGAAGGAATCAGCTTCAGAATCATAGAATGTTGTAGAAAATAAATGAGACAAAGACACAGGAACTCAACCATCTATTAATAATTATGTAGTGATTCATAGTATAGGCTTTGGAGCCACATATCTTAGCCTTCCTTTTGTTATTTCCAATGTGGGAAGAGAAATAATCATTGTCTCCTCATGATGTTAGGTTGTATAAATAAGGAAATATATGGGCTGGAGCTTTCAGTTTTCCTCCTCTTAATCTTACTTGAATATTTAATACATGAAATAATGTGTATGTGAGTGTCCATACACAAACACACACAATGGTGTAGAGTTTATAGGCTCATGCCTATAATTCTAACTACTCAGGAGGCTGATATCTGAGGATTAGAGTTTGAAGAAAGTGTGAGCAACAAAGTCTATGAGATTCTTATCTCAAATTATCCAGCAAAAATTAGAAGATAAGGAGTTGCTCAAGTGGTAAAGTTCCAGCATTGAGTAAAAAGCTATGGGCCAAGGATGGGAAGGTGGCTCAGTGGTAGAGTGCTTGCCTCACATGCATGAGGCCCTGGGTTTGATTCCTCATCACCACAGAAGCAGAAAAAGTTGGAAATGGCACTGTGGCTCAAGTGGTAGAGCACTAACTTAGTTTTGAGCTGAAGGGATAAAGGACAGCGCCCAGTCCCAGAGTTCAAGCCCCAGAACCGACCCAAAGTTATGGAACAGCACCTTGGCCTTGAGTTCAAGCCCCAGGACCAGCATAGCAGAAGAAAAAGAATAAGGAAATAGATCCTAACCCTCACTGTTCCCATTCCTCTCACATCCTACTTTCCATATATTTATTTATCTGATAATTGCCATACTAATCCTAAATAATATTATACAAGTTTCTTTGACTTAATTGAATTCATTTTTGATATCTTTTATAGCAAGTATAGCTAAATTCTTGACTCCATTTATCAGGCTAATTTTAATGGATATATTTTCAGCCTATCGTTAGATTTCACTTACACACACACACACACACACACACACACACACACACACACACACACACACTCTTATGACCTTCTTTCTTGTTTCAAGAAGTTGACTCTTATGAGTCCTTGTCCATATCATATACGCCAACCCTCCTTGGCTTTCCAGTAATCATTTGAAATAAAAGCAATGAACATTTTTGATGGTATAAATATCCCTTAATATGAATTTAAGTATTGATGCTTTGATTTTTCTTTTTTGAGGGTTGACTATTACTTTTTGGTCACTTGCAAAATCCTTCACATTCTGGTTAAAGGTTTATCTTTCATCACCCTCTGCCAGTAGTTAAAAATCTGTATATCTTGCTACTTTGTCAGGGACTATGTTCTTTTAAGTAGTAGGAAGATGACAATGATAAAGAGCATGGGCGTCAGAAATGATTACAGGGATTCTTGTCCTGAAGCCTTTGTTGATTCAGCACCCTAGGGCATAGGCTCCCTGAGCATCATTTTATTCACCCATTACCTGAGAGTGAAAAGATACACAATTGTAGTGTGGCTGGGAAGCTTTAATAAAATGAACACAAAGGAGTTAGTGCTATTTCTGATGACTGATAGGAATGGAGAAAATGTTGGCTCTTTGGATATTTTACAGGATTTTTTAAAATGTTTTTGTTTGTTTGTTTGTTTTGGTAAAGGAATGATTACCTAATTCACCATGTCACTCATCTATCCAGTTCTTGGTCATTCCAGAACATAGGCTATGCCTATGCCTTTTAATTTCTTAAAAGTCTCTTTTTGAATTTCTAGTTTGACTTTAGACTCCTGCTGTGTGAACACCTTTTATAACTGTTCTTTGGCGATCTTCCCACTGGCATTCTTCTTCCAGAGCTTTTATTCTCAGTACTTTGTTCTTATAGTTTATTTTCTTTTCCAACAGATTTCCAGCCATGCTCTGTTGCGCTCCAATCTGTTCCAATCTTCTCTCACTCAATGGCCTCTTCCTGTATCTTCATGTTACTGGTGCCCTTCTGTTTTCTGATTTTATTGGATTATCTAGAATCACTTCATCATTTAGATATAGACATCCTCTTTAATAGCCATCAAAGCATTTGTTATGTGCCAATAATGTTCATTTTAGAAATGGAAAAATGAAGGCACATTGGGATTTAGAAACTTTTCCATGTCACTCAATAGCAAATACCAACATTCTGATTATACTCAATGTTTTTTGGATTGCAAAAGTCTGGAAGGACAGCAGAGATTTGTGTCTCAAAGGCATCTGGGAGCTATAAAAGCTTAGATTCAAAGAGGGAAGGGAAGATTGTAGGCTACACCATGTGTTTGCGTGTGCACCTTGCTAGGGAAGCTTATCTGTAAGAATAGATTCAATGCAACTAGCCCACAAGCTGGGAAGTAAAGACAAGGGCAGCATAAAGAGAATAAAAAACACAAAGGCAGTTCTGTTTCAAATCCTTACTTTTTTGATGAAAGCCACTGCATGAATTCCAGCTGTGATTGTGTGGTTTTTTTTTTTGTAGAGAACAAAGCTGTATAATAGTATCCTTGTCCCAACTAGATGGACAAATTAACACTTACTGATGGTGGTCCACACCTCTCCACCACATGCGGAAGGCAGCTGCTGCTAGCAAGCCCATCAAGGAAAATTGCTATCATTTCTTAGCATGAAGAATTTATTTTATGTCCTTTCTGTATATCTTTTTAAAAGACAAATATGTTTTTATACAAAAAATACAATATGCAGATTGTAAAATGCAAAACTATACTTGTTCATCGATGTTTAGAACAAAAAATTTTGGGTCAGTGAACAAAGCATATTCTTGTCAAGGAGGGAGAAAAAGAAAGAGAGGAAAATGTTGGAGAGTTGGGGGGAAGATCATATTTATTATCTGTATTGCCTTGTACATTTTATATATTACATACTGATGTTATATTCATATGCAAACGACAGCAGATATGGTTGATACATTTTCATTTTAGAACTCTATTATATATGCACATGTACCTCCATAGTTAGTTCTATTATATATCTGTGCATGTGTGTGCCCATGTACAAACACACATCACTCATGATCTATTCAGAGAATGATGCTGAAACACATCCTGTAAAGTCAGATACCTTTAGATTCAAAATTCAGCTCCCAGGCTCAGGAAGTATATAACTATTGACAGTTTACTTCACCTCTTTAAGTTTAGTATTCTTCTTTACAAAATCTGATAATAATGGTACCTATTTCAGGGATTGCTATGAGGAAAATGAAATGGAAGTTCATGTGAAGCACTGAGCAAAGGGTTTACCATAGAGCAATAATAAATATTAGCTATAGCAGGGCACTGATAGCTCATACCTGTAATATTAGCTACTCAGGAGGCTGAGATCTCAGGATCAGAATTCAAATCCAGCCCAGGCAGGGAAGTTCATGACATTCTTCATTTCCTTCTTCTTTTTCTTTTTTCTAAATCACATCTTTAGGTAGTTGTACAACAGAGTTTCCACTTAACAAAACAGTTTATGGATACAATATAACTTGATCAATGTCACCTTTTGAATCTTTTTTTATTGTGAAAATACCGTACAGAGGGGTTACAATTACATGGGCAAGATAATGAGTACATTTCTTATCAAGCATTGTAGCCTCCTCCTTTGTTTCCCCTTCCCATCCCTTCTCATCCCCCCTTCCCTGCCAAAGTTGTAAAGGTAATTTTTCGACATAACAAATTGTACATCTATTTCATTGTTGCAATGGGTCCACCTGTATTTGAACGGTTTGTTTTTGCCCTTCTCCTCCACAAATTATATAAACATCAAATACAATGAAAGAAGAGGTTATACCGTGGGGGAGGGACATACAAAGCAACAAAGAAATCACCTTGTAAATATGTTAGAAACAATCTCATGGAAGAAAAAACATTTGAATACTTATCTTGGGGTTCATTTCACCTAACATCAACTTATCTGACCTTTTCTGCTTGACTCAGACATATGCTAGTTAATGCAAATAAGGGAAACCATGGGGCCTATGTTTCTTTGGGCCTGGCTTACTTCACTTAATATAATTTTTTCCAAGTCTTTCCATTTCCTAACAAATGGGACAATGTCATTCTTTCTGATGGAGGCATAGGATTCCATTGTGTATATATACCACATTTTCTTGATCCATTCATCTATTGAGGGACACCTGGGTTGGTTCCATATCTTAGCTATGGTAAATAATGCTTCAATAAACATAGTCGTGCTGATAGCTTTAGTGTGGTCTTGTTTGTGATCATTTGGGTAAATGCCCAAAAGTAAGATTGCTGGGTCATAGGGGAGCTCTATGTGGAGTCTTTTGAGAAACCTCCATACTACTTTCCAAAGTGGTTGAACAAGTTTACACTCCCACCAACAATACAGTAAGGTTTGAGAGGTTCCAGGAAGATGGAGGAGGAGAAGCTGGAGACTAAGCAAGCTCTTGCATAGAAAGCAGTTTTAATGTTCCAATGATCAGTCCTAGGCCAGAGAATTACCCCAAGTGTGCCATCACAGTACAGAGAGTTTGGCCAGAGAGCGAAAATCCAAGCAAGGAGACAAATCTGAGCACTTGCCAGTAGCCACCATACCTACAACACAGAGTCCAGGACAAAGGTGTCAGACACACCTTTTGACTCTTATCTCTAATAAATTACCAAAAAAGCCAGAAGGGTCACTATGGCTCAAGAGATAATGCTCTAATCTAGAGCAAAAGAAGCTTGGTGACATTGCTCAGGCCCTGAGTTCAAGCCCTAGAACCAACACCACAAACACACACACACACACACACACACACACACACACACACACACACACACACAGATGTTACCTGTGATGATAGTGAAGATATCTTCATATATTCAATTCAGCATATATCTGCCAAACAGATGTAATATTTTAGGTTATATATAACATGTTTATAAGAAAAGTGATTTAAACTTTCGGTTATTTTCAGTTTGTTAAAATAAATCAGCCATACATGATACGTTCATGGTTCTCTTGCTATATTTAGGGAGATACACAGAGATTATTATAATTCTGTATGAAATACAATAATATGATATAGGGAGAATCAATTCATTGTGTCTTAGGGGTTAGGAGACAATTGAAATGGGCCATGAAGGATGAAAAGGAGCTCATTAGAAGAGTAGTAAGAAAGGGCAGAAACAAGTTGAAAGGCGTGGTAGCAGAAGAGTTGAAAAGAAAGATTAGTTTCCAAGTGGCTTTTTTTTGTATGTTTGCACTTTATTCTATAGGCACTGGAGAGCTATCAAGGCTGTTTAATTGAGAAGACAACTTGGCTACATCTCTCGCATGGAAGGTTGTTGTACACCAAAGGCAAAATACGGAAAAGCTGGGGAAAAGAACATAGAAGCTGGTCATTGATAATTATAAAAGAATTGTAGTTGTCTTATCTCTTCTACTTTAAAGAACATATTCTTAATTATAGTTACTTCCCATGCAACCCTATAAGTCTAATCTTTCTCCTCTTTAGATTGTTCGCACCTAAAGTCTCTAGTTTGCTGGCTTTTCATTTCCTAGAGTGTCACAGAAGATTGGAACAGACTATATCTAGACTGGACTGAATTAGAAATACAGGATTGGGAAGAGAGGACACTGAGAATAGATGTCTGCCATATACGGTAGCTTATATGAGATTTCCTCCTGAAATCTTTGAACGGTACCCTAGATTATGCTGATAATATGTGTGCAAGGCATGAGCACTAAAGTCAGGAAAAGCAAAGAGGTTTTGCTTAGACACAAGATAATTCCATTATCTCTCAAGGTTTCCAAGTACACAATACACTATTTGCTCTTGAGCCCATTTATATATTTTCTCTTTCAAAATACTTCAAGTAATACTTTAATATATATATCTGAAGAGCTATTTTAAAATATGGCGCAGACAGTGGCAGAGCTAGAGGTAAAATCTGATAACAAATAAATTTTGGTAAGTTTTAAGCAGGTTGTCTCTCACATGAATACATTCCAGTCAACATATAGTTGCCAGGCATATATTATGCTTCAGAATATTTATAAGATAGGCTCACAAGGTATTTATGGATAATTCTGGAGATGGATGGATATATATATGAAGTGCAATATGCCCAGCTATTTAGACTTCTATGCATGTCTTTGTAATAAAATACCTAAACATTTAATTCTAAATTCAACAAACATTGATGAACAGTAGCTCATTCTTTGATAAACTTGATATCTGAAACATTATTTCAGATAGAAGAAAATGGTGAGACTTTGCAAAATTAAACATCAAATAACTTCTTAAATATGTCTTGTGAAACTTTTGTGACCTTTCCTGCCATTTATACACTCATAGTCCTGCTCTCTGCTTTAGGCCTATTCTAATATCATCCATCTCCACATTTCAACTTCTTGATTGACACCCAGGAGGTTCAAATTTTTCTATACATCCTGCCTCTCTCTTGAGCTCTGATTAAGAAACTCCAGCTGTCCTTTGAAATGTTCCTCAGGTTTTTAACACTTAGTGAGAATAATAATAGTGCCCCTCTGATGGGGTTGTTGTAAAATTTATTTTATTTTATTTTATTTTTTATTTTCTGGTCATGGGGCCTGAACTCTGGGCCTGGGCACTGTCCCTCAGCTCTTCAGCTCAAGGCTAGCACTCTACCACTTGAGCCACAGCACCACTTCTGCCTTTTTTCTTTTTGCTTATGTGGTGCTGAGGAATCAAACCCAGGGCTCACGCAAGGTAAGCACTCTACCACTGAGTTACCTTCCCAGCCCCATGTTGGGATATATTGGCTTGAAATATATGGAATCACCCTTGCACATGTAAGAACTCTGGGACCATGTGCCATGATTATCAGCAACATTGTTGATTTGCAACTCTACATTCTATGATCTAAAATTTTGCCTTGCCTCAGGCATGAAACCACCCCCTAATACTCGGCAAGACTCAACTTATGTATGTATATCAAATCCTACCTCAGCATCTGGCATGTGATGTGACTGTGAAATTTATTTCTAGGCCTCTGTGTCAAAAACTTTGAAAAAATATTTCCCAAACTCAAGTTGTCTCAATCATCATCTAGGGCCTTACCTCTGAGGCCCTGTAACCCTCTGAACCACCCCTGTGGTGGCTAGCTTTTATGATCATGACAATGCTTATTGGGAATGTGAACTAAAGGAACCACTATGGAAATTAGTATGGCAGTTCCCTAGAGGACTAGTAAGATACTTTCTTTATGATCCCGCTCTTGGGTCAATATCTAAAGGACTATAGAATCTTCATAGACCCTTTCTGCTGCACCTTAGTTCACAATAGTTCATATAGAAGGCATCGAGGTAGATACATACACCCTGGAATATTACTCAGATATAAAATTTGAATCATGGCTTTTACAGGAAAATAAATAGAACTACTGATTATCATATAGACTGAAATAAGCCAAACACATTAACTGAAATTTCAGATGCTTTCACTTATTTGACCTGAAACAATAATGATAATATGATTATAATAATAATAATGGGACAGAAATAGGGATGGGATCGAGAGGAGTTAGAAAGTGAAAGAAAAGGGTCCCGAGGAATGAAGAACATCCAAGTAAACTATACAAGTATGTGTGTTTGTGTGTGTGTATGTGTGTGTGTGTGTGTGTGTGTGTGTGTGTGTGTGTGTGTGTGTGTATGAATTGCAGTAAACAGTATTTTAAAAAGGGTTAGGAAAGGGAGGAATGGGAATAACATAAAGGAGGAGGCAAAACTATCCAAAACACATTGCACACATGTATGGAATTATCACAACGAATGCCCTCATTTCATTCATTTCTGCTAAGCCCATTAATAACTAACAAAAATTAAAAACATTAAACTTATTATTTTCCTTATTTATATAGAGGTAATGAACTATTCAATATGGAATGTCTTGAAACTAAATATTCTCAAAAATAATGAAAAGCAGAATTACATCTACTCCGACGCATCCTTTGACATCCTTCTCATGTGATATCATCCTAATAAAAGCAACCCCATAGAAAGGTACACTGTATTATCAATATTTCACTTATTTCTTTTTTCTCTTTCATGTTTTAATCTTCAAATGGTTGTATAAAGGGGTTACAATGTAATATGTTCATTCGTGTATCTAAGTACACCTTCCACCATGCTCCACTTTTCCCCGTCCCTCTGGAATCCTGTCACATTTCCCACTTCCTTTAGCATAGATGTACATTGAGGATTGTGACCATGTTTGTTCCCCATTTCCCTTTTCCTTTTTCATTCATCCATCCCTACCACTAGCCACTTCCTCATTTAACCTATGTTTCAGACCCTTATTTTGTTAAACTGGCTGCTAATTCTAATGTGGGTTTACTCCATTAAGTTTCACTCCACTATATCCTATATTTTGGTCAACATGACAGCTTATGTAGTCATATGTCCTTGTGTGTGTTTAAATGGGTGGTTGTACTTTCGGTCTAAGTTCCACATATAAGAGAAAATGTGCCCTTTGTTCTTCTTGCTGCTTCTTCTTTTTAATGGGGGAGGGGAGTAGGGTTGGTTGTTGGGCTTGAACTCTGGACTTGAGTGCTGTTCCTGAGCTCTTCAACTCAAGGCAAATGCTCTACCACTTGAGCCACAGTGCCACTTTTGGTTTTCTGTTGGTTTATTGGAGATGAGTCTCACGGACTTTCCTGCTCTGGCTGGCTTTGAATTCAACTCCTGAGTAGCTACGATTATAGGCGTGAGCCACCAGCGCCTAGCTTCTTGCTTCTTCAAATGGAAATAAATTACAACCATAAAGAGAAACTAATTCAACTTTGTAGCTATCGCTGATTTATAGGTAAGAGATCTAAGAGGCAGAAACACTTTACCACTTCGTTCAGTACACAGGAATTGGGCTAGATCAGCCTGTCCTTAACATTTAGTTCGTTCCACTTAGCCTGATGTTCTGTTCATGTAAGAAACCCTGACCACACATTTACGTACCAGACCCACAAGTACTGCAGACATGAGAGCAAAGAGATGAGCAATTGCCCTCTTGCTATCCTGTGGTTTTTGGGAAATGGACAATTGTTGTTTATTTAATTCATTTAAAGTGGTTTAAAATAGCCAATCATTTCTTAATTATGATGTCATCTGAACACATTACTTTCTATCATGCATTTATTTTACCTAATAAATGTTTCCATCATTCTTAGTATGCATTAGATCCTATGCTTTTAAAATATGTTTTTATTGTAAAAATACTGTACCAGAGGGGTTACAGCTACATGAGCAAGGTAATGAGTACATTTCCTATCAAGCATTGTTACCTCCTCCTTTGTTTTTCCCTTACCATCCCTTCCCTCCCACCTCTACAACTACACTCCTCCCTGCCCCCAACAAAGTTCCTTTTTCAACATAGTGTCTTGTGCATCTCATTGTTGCAATGGGTCAACCTGTAGCCCTACTTAAGCGTTTTGTTTACAAACCAAATCTCATCCCTACCCTCCTAGTTCTCATAGTTAAGTGAGAAAGTCAGTCAGGAGCTAAGAAATCTCAGGTGAGAGCAGACAAGAGGGTGTGCAGAGATCCACTCCATGGCTTCAGTTTGGAAAGGGGGATCCAGGGACGAACACTGTGGGTGTTACATGGAAGCTGCCAAAATCCAGAGTATGCAGAGAAATAGCAAACATTGAAGGGAGAGGGAAAGACAGTACAAACATATTGCTTGGTTAATGTCCAACAATAACTTGGATACCATATTCTAGGACAGGAAAGAATAATTTACAACAAGGGAAAATGGGACAAGCAAGGTAAACAGGATGGAGCACCTCCCTTCCACAAAGACTTTATTGAAAGGCACTGGGAAAACTCAGATTGAAATATATCTTAAGCCAGCCTAACCTTTCAGAGCCAACATAACCCTAGAAAATCCAACTTCGCCTACCAGTATGCTCCAAAACCATTAAAGATGCATACATCTACATGCAGCCACTTTAAAACATATAAAAGATTCAGCACATGCTGATTCAGAACACTAGCTAGCCTTCATTTTCATAGCCTGGGTCAAGTTCTCAGCATCTCTCAGAAATTGTCTTTGTATCCTGAATCCACTTCATGGCCAGTAAAGCCATGTTACAGACAAGAGAATGAAGGCTGATTAAAAACATACCACAAGGTGATATTCCAGAAATTAATTATGTTATTGCTATTTTGTCATTTTCAAAATAATAGCAAATACAGAAAAAAAATTAAAAGTAGCTTTCCTGGAGACCTACAGGAGTATGGCTGTGATATTCCATTCTCTTAGCACAATCAATGTTTCCTTTAGTTAGAGAGGGACTTCAATCTATCAGACTGCTGTGAGTGCCTCTTTGAAATCTTCAGGGTGATAATCTAAGTGAAATAGAAATGGAGAGAAGGAAAAGGTCACATCCTTGGAAATCTTTTGTGATAAAGGATTTTCTTAGCTGCTTAATAAGATGGCACAGAGGGGATCAGCATTACAATTAAGTTTGCAATCTTCTTGTACCTGGTGAGTCCTTCTAAATATTATTTCCAATCCCCTAAGTTTCCTTGTCACATTAAAGCTGATAAATTCCTCCACTACTCCTAACCTTGTGAAAGGACTTATTCAGCTCTCAAGTTCCCAACTGTATCCAAGGAAAGTCTTATATGCCTCTCCTATTCCTGATGTGTGTTGATAATTGCATCAGAGTTACAAATCGCAGTTACGCATTAATTCAAGTTTCATTTAAAGCTGGGTACCTGTTGCTCATACCTGTAATCCTACCTACTCAGGAGGGTGAGGTCTTAAATTATCTGGTTTGAAGCCATCCGAGGCAGGAGAGTCTAAGACTCTTCTTTCCAATTAACCACCAAAAATCTGGAAGTGGCCAGGTGCCAGTGGCTTACACCTGTAATCCTAGTTACTCTGGAGTCTGAGATCTGAGGACCGAGGTTCAAAGTCAGCCTGGGCAGGAAAGCCCATAAACCACTAGAAAACTGGGAATAGTGCTGTGGCTCATGTGGTAGAGAACTAGCCTTGAGCTTAAGAGCTAAGGGACAATTCCCAGGCCCAGAGTTCAAGCCCTATGACCGACAAAAAAAAATCTGGAAGTGGAGCTGTGATTCAAGTCATAAAGCACAAAGCTTGAACAAAGCAGCTAAGAGACAGCACTCAGGCCCTGAGCTCCAGCTCCAGTACCAACATTAAAATAAAGAAGTAAATAAAATAAATAATTCAAATAAAAAGAACATGTACCTTATAGTACTCTTTTTTATGTTCAGCTTTTATTTATTTTTTACTGTGAAAATACTGTACAGAGGGGTTACAATTAGATGGGCAAGATGAGTACATTTCTTATCAAGCATTTCTTATCCTTTTATACTAAGCTATTTCTGCTAAATGGGAGGAAAACGGTAGGAAAACAATGAGGTTTAAAGTCGGGAGTCTAAAGTATGAATTTTAATGTTGAAACATTTAACAGCAAGTTAATATTTTCTTCTAAGTCTCAGATTTCTCATCTGGGTTTTGTGGTTTTAAGTGAGATAAGTAACATAGGTGGCCTGCAAATAAGTGTCTGAATGAGGATTAATCGGGGTATGGGATTGTCATTTTTCCATCCAGCTCTTACCCTCTGTAAGATAGTTATTCTGTCATCTTATTCACCAAGCTCCAGTTACTATTTATTAAATCTTGGTTTTATTAAACCTTGGTCACCACTAGGGAAGTATATATGTAGACAGGGTAAAGGATGAAAATAGGAACAAGGCATTTGCCCAGTCTTCCAGAATCATCCCGTTTGACAGGAATACAGTTCTATGTGAAGTTAAAAAGTGTGATCATTCTTTCAGAAGAGTGGAGGGGGTGAGAGACAAGAACACAGGAGCTGCAGAGACTGAACTTTCTGGGAAGATAGTGTCTAGTCTCAACCATAGTATATGGGTAAGATCTAGACTGCAAGAGGTCATGGGTGGAAATAACAGGCCCCCAGTTATGTAGCTGCAATTCCAAATTCCCAAATCTCTTGAAATTAGATTTCTCATAGCCCAAGTTGTCAAAGAACCTAAAAGAAACGGATCAGACAGAACCTTTATTAATCCTATTTATAGAAGATTTAGCTATTGAACTCCAGAAGTTTTAATATGTTACCTTTAATATAATTCTATTTTGCAAAGCTGGGGATTGAAGCCTGGTACATACTAAGTTAGCACTCTGTACTTGAACCACAACCACAGGCCTTTTAAGTTATTTTTTGTTTTGTTTTATTAGTCCTGGGGCTTGAACTCAGGGCCTGGGCACTATCTCTGAGCCTCTCTATGGTCAAGACTAGCACACTGTCACTTGAGCCACAGTGCTACTACTGGCTTTTTCTGAGTAGTATTTTGTAGACAATAAAAATATTTTTAAAAAAAAGAGTAGAAAAGAGTCTCTTGGACTTTCCTGCCTGGGCTGGCTGTGAACCATGACCCTCAGATCTCAGCCTCCTAAGTAGCTAGGATTATAGGCGTGAGACACCAGCATCCAGCTTAATTTGTTTTTGAAACAGTTTGGATTTGAACCCACAATCTTAGAAGACATGATTATAGGTGTGTGCTACCGTACCTGGTTGGAAAATTTAATGTATTTTGATAACAGGATGATATTTTCAGGCCCTCTTGAGGAACTACACAGTGGTATAGCATTAGAATGATTTGTCTTTATATTTCTGCCCTGCCCACCAATTCTACCATATACCTGCTTAGTTTTTAGGATAAGGAATTTGTTCTGGTTCTTTGCGATAGGCAAAATACATAACAGAAACAGAGTTGTTGGTATGAGAAAATATAGAGTAGGTTAAGAGACTATCAAGTCACCCAGTATTGCTGGAACATTTAATAATGTACATGATGACAATGATCATGAAAGGAAGTAATTCAGGGAAAAGCACTGTCACTGAAATGCTAGAGTAAAGCTCTGAACCCACTGAAAGATGATGGTGACTTTCTCAGTTTCCAGTTCTTGTATAATAGTGGTGCTCAGTCAATCAGTAGTTTGGTTGGAAATGTCAAGGCAGATGTGTAGTGGAAGCAGGGAGAGAGGTTAAGGATGTTGTTCCAGTCTTTGCTTCCATCTGTGAAGTCAGTTATTAGAGGCAGGAAGTTGAAGTCAGGCAAGCTAATGGGAAAGTACATACTCACAATGCCATCTAGACGATGCTCTGTATTTTAAAACAAGCAGGGGACTCATTAAATTTCTCTGGAGGATTTGATGACAATGTCACAGACAGCTTGCCATAAGTTAGATGACAAAAGATGAGCATGGTGGCTTTATGTCAAGGAGATGATCAGGTTACTAGCTTGAAATTAGCTCTCTGATGTGGCAGAGACTGGCAGTCAGCAGATCAGGGGGTCAACCATAAGTCCAACTTGGCCACTTACCAAGTGAATGATCTTGGGATAAGCTTAACATCCTTTTATTTCATTTTCCCTATTCCTCAAATTTGAGTAGAAATAGAGCTGACCTTTGAAAAAAATAAATAAATTACTCTATATTGAGGGTTGGAACAGTGCCTGCTACATGCAAAAACTGTCAAAGTTCTTGCTGTCATGTTGGGTACTTGAGTAGCATCTCCTAGACACTTTTTGCAATAATCATAAATTATGCATTTTTGTATTTGTTTAATATTTGTACACTCATTCATCTTGGCACTCACAAATGCCCTGACATGAAGATTCTGTTTTGCTTAACCTTATGTCTAATGTAAACATCTCAATATACAGCAAGTCTCAACAAATACATGTGAAGAGATGGCTATAATTGTCAACAATGATACAAATATATGTGAAGTGATTGATGTATCAATGGATGGGACAAATAAATAATGTAATTGTGCACCTTCAACAGACAAGTCATCCAGCTCCCTCTTCCTCTGAATATCTTTGCTGTTTTCTCAGAAACTTGAGCCTCTGAATAACATCTTAAATATTTCTTTCCCCCAGAATGATCTACCTTTGAGCTGAGCTTCAATATGTATTTACCAAAAAGGAGTGTTTTAATAGCAACACCCAAGACTAATTAAATTACTAGGCACAGTGGATGAAGATTTAATTTCATACATCACAAACAACCCAGCATCAAGCGTCATATTCCGTACCTCCTTCTCAGAGAATGTTAATCATCCTAACACACGTTCACAGTCCACTACTCTGAAACAAGCCTCAGGTAGAGCTTACTGGAGAGAACAGGAAGGTTGGGCTGGGATGTAGCTCAGTGGCAAAGTGCTTGCCTAGCAAGTGCAAAGTCCTGGGTTCGATCCCCAGTACCAAAAAAAAAAAAAAAGAGAAGAGGAAGGTAAAATGATAGAAGAAAAAGTGATGACCATTCCCATAGCTGGTCTCAGGATGACAAACGTGATGTCAGAAGCTGCTGTACTTTAAATGCAGAGCCAACAGTGTCCCAGGCAGCCATCGGTGCATATGTGTCCCTTCTGGCAGCTGCCCCAATTTCTATCTTCACAAAGTCTAAATGTACATGATGAAACAGCTAAACCCAATCACCTATATCAACAGGAATCCCATGTTCTGTCTTATTCAAAAGCCCAAATTCTTCAGAAGTATACAAACTAAATCCTTCCACAGTGAGTTTCTAAAATCCAGTGGGAGTATAAGAATTACCAGTTCTGCAGATGCTTTGATTCTGTTGAGTGCTTGTGCACTGAAACCCCAAGCCACAATTCCATCCTCAGATTCTTCTCCTGGATAACTCTCATATCCAGCTCTTGCTCTTCATTCCCACTGACCATTTCTCTTGGTGAGAACTGCTTCTCTTTGGATGAGTTCTTACCAGAATAAGGGTCAGCAGACTTTCCTTTCTTTCCTGTTCTCCAAGAACATTCCTTCTATGTCATCCACAAAATATTCTCTCCACAGTACAAATTGGCTTATAATTCATCAAACCAAACCTTTTCCAAATAGTACAAAGTACACATGCTTGAATACATAAGAAAATGGTGTGAAATTTGGAAACCTGCCACAATTTTTCAGAATGTCCCATGGTTCTAGACTCAGTTCTAATTGCACTGCATTGCAAACTCCCATAACTACTCCCTCAACTCCTCACTTCCTCTTCCTTGCTACATTATAGATGTGTTTGGGTTCAATGGTATGAGCCACTATTCTGACCCCAGCAAGTTACATTTGCCTTACTGTCTTTCTAGAATGTGATCTCCTTGAGAATTGTAATCTTTATGGTTCATATGAAGTCAAGCAGGTGTTTCTTTAATCAGCCAAGGTCAACTTCACACTCAGAGTCATGTGTGTGTGTGTGTGTGTGTGTGTGTGTTTGTGTGTATGTGTGTGTGTGTGTGTGTGTGTGTGTGTGTCGTAGCCAGATGTGCTGCCCTAGGCTGGAGTTTCAGGTGCCATTGTCTGTACTGGTTTAAGAAGGACCTGGACTGGTACAGTGGCTCACTTCTACATCCTGTCTTATTTTCCAGCATGCTCATGCAGATGAATTTTCACGGCAATATCAGCCCTTCAAGAGAGGAAAATAACCTATGTGTAGCTGGCCTAGGATAGCAATCATGGGAACTCAGGAGGCTAAGAACTGAATATCTTTTCTGCCAACCTGGACAGGAAAGTCAGTGAGATTTTTATTTATAATTATCTACCACAAAGCTAGAAGTAGAGCTGTGGTCCCAGTGGCAGAGCACTAGCCTTGAGCAAGAAATCTCAGTGATAGCACCAAGGCCCTGTGTTCAAGCCCTAAGGCCCATGCTTGTGTGTATAACAAACACACACACACACACACACACAAACACAAACACAAATAAGAAGGAAGAAAAGCAGTAGGAGGAAGAATAAGAAAAGGAGAAGGAGAAGAAGAGAAGGAGGAGGAGCGGGAGGAGGAGGAGAGGGAGGAGGAGGAGAGGGAGGAGGAGGAGGGAGAGGGGGAGGAAGGGGTGGAGGAAGAGGAAGGAAGGAAGGAGAAAAAAGAGAGGAAGAAAGAAGGAAAGAAAGAGAAAGAAAGATTAGTGAGAAGAAATGTTTGAGGTCTACTGAAAATTATGAGTAATCTGACACTGCTGTGCATTATCATGTTTTCCCCCTGAGCATTCAGGACACTACTTGGCATAGAATATTAAACTAACTACTATTGATGTTAGCGTAATTTGGCTGAGTTATAATAACTGTTAGTATTTTATTTGTGATTGCTAAGTGATTCTAAGACAGCTAAAGTATTTTCAGAAATGCAAATAGTAAATTAGATGTTTTATAAAAGAGTTGAGTGTGCTGAGCTCTGGTGCTTCCTACCTTAATCTTAGCTACTCAGGTGGCTGAGATCTGAGGATTGTGATTCAAAGCCAGCCAGCACAGAAAAGTGTATAAGACTCTTACCCCCCAATAAAATACTCAGAAAAAGCCAGACGTGGTGCTGTGGCTCAAGTGGTAGAGTAGTAGCCTTGAGCACAAAGCACATCAGGAACAACACTCAAGCCCTGAGTTTAATCCCCAGGACAGGCAGAGAGAGAGACAGACAGACAGACAGAGACAAAGAGACAGAGACAGAGAGAGATAGAAACTGACAGAGACAGAGAGACAGAGAGACGGAGAGAGACAGAGAGACAGAGACAGAAAGAGACAGAGAAAGAGGAGTGATGTTGGGCATTGTTGACACATGCCTGCTGTCCTAGATACTTAGGAGTCTAAGACCTGAGGCTCTTCATTGGAAGCCAACCAGGGCAGACCAATTTGAGAGTATCACCAATTAAGCAGTTAAAAGCCAGAAGTGAGGTATGGCATAAATGATAGAGCACCAGCCTGAGCTAAAATGTCAAGCAAGAGTGCATGGCCCCAATCCCAGTATCAGCAGGCACACACGTGGGCGCATGTGTACACACACATATACAGAACAAAATGAATGAGAAAAGATATTAATGACCATACTACTTATAATAGATGGCACTTCAGGGATACTATGTCACAGTGGGGTGATATCTTTGTCACTATTTTGTGTGTGAGTAAAGACAAATTCAAGGTCATGCAGGTGGTCCTTGGGTGGTGCAGGACTGGAAAGCACAACTTCACATCACATAACTGTTGTATTCTCTCGTCTACCTTCCTTTGGTATTTAAGAAGTTGTTTAGAAGGACTTATATCTAGCCATCATGGGCATGTTGATTATTACTCCAAAAGGTTTATGAAGAGATTTTGTTTATATGAAAACATTTTTTACCGTACTCATTCTTACAAGAAAAGTCATGTTTTGCTGCCACAGTTATTGTTCATACTTTCAATAAAATTTACATTCTTCATGCATTTGATCAAATGTTACATTTTTCAGGGATGCCAATCCAGAGTCTGAAAATTTATTACAGTGCTCTAAAAAGACATTACCCTGGCAAATGGTTGAGGAGAAAGACCTTATCCTTCACAATTTTAGCTCTTTGCTAATGCAAAGAACTGAAAATCTTTCAAGTCAAACATGGCCAGCTACCATCTGGCTGGGTTAAAAGTTTACTTAGTAATCTCCTTATCAGCCAAGCAGCTGGACGTCTAGATAAGTCATGTGTAGGATTTCTAGATAATAGCAATGGGAAAATACTTTAAAAGAAAAAAAAAAAGAAGTTCATCAGGAGGAATTAATTTGGGAGTTGTGCTGGCATGCAAGAAACTCTCAGGACTGATGAGTTAATCATCCATTGACACAACAGGAGAATTGAAGTATGGTCCCTGTGTCCTCTCCCAGGATGCATTGTTTTGATGCTTGGTTTCCCAAGTGTTTTATGTCCAAGCATTTGTTTCAATCTTTCAAAAAGTGATACTACAGTATTTTGCTGTATGCAATAGATGTGTCACTGCAAAACTTGCTTGCAAATTGATTTTTTTCTGTTTGTAACTGGAAACCTAATAGAAATACACTAGGGGGGAATTTGGTAGTTAAAGAAATTCTTATGTAGTGTGAAAATTGCTTTTTCTCCTGAGTATAACTATTTTTAATGTATCTATTTGGTGAATTTTAAAATGTGTGCAATGAGTTTCATGTAGCTCTGCTTCTCTGTATACCTTAGGGCACTTAGGGAAATATAGTAACATCAATTTAATAATAAGCCTTCCCTGAATATCTCCCACACCTCCAATCATATGAATTTTGTAAACTTAAAATATTATACTTATTATTTAAATGAGTATAGGTACCCTTATAGAAGCCTTTAACTAAACTATGACTAGTTGAAAATCAAGCCCCCTCCAATTGACACTCTCTAATGCTACTCTAAGGGCAGAAAGGTATGAATAAGGTTGGAAAGTTAATACACTAAATTGATATACCTATAGAAACATGATATTTCCCTACATTCCAACACATATGGGCAACATGTCTGCCTAAAAAAATGACTCTTGGAGGTAACTCACTAGCACTGATAGGAGTTAGTAGAAAAGCAGATCATCAGGGAATTGCAGCCTATAGAATTCACAGATGTCAGGCTAAGCTGCTAAACCCAAACCTGCCAGATAAAGGAAGGGGGGCAAGGAAAGACAAAAGAATGAAACAGCAAGAAGCACAGAAGCATGAGGAAATAAGATGTAGACAATAGATCTTTGGCTTCATAACTTTACAGGTAATAGAAAGGAAACTGCCAAATCAGAAAGCCACCTTCACAAACGCCAATTCCCCTTTTCAACCTTAGAAAATTCTCTATAACGAAGAAAATTTGCCAAAGATGGCAGAGATGGGCTGAAGTGCTGTCTTCCCCTGGCATGTCCATGCCATGTTCTCTCTTTTTATGTCATAATTTTTCTTTTAATGCAGTATCCTTATGTTCAAGTCTTGCTTAAATGTCTCCCTTGCCAGACATAAGAACAAGGTCAATTTAACTGTCCTAAATTTCTGGTACCATATTTGATGCATTGGTGAGGAAGTTATGGATTCAGCATGTCTTTTCCAGACTTGGATTCATCAAAGGTAATAGTGCCAAGACATTTGGTCTTCATGGACCCTCAGTTTGCTCATCTCCAAAGGACTTGACATAGACCATAGAAAACACTGGATGCCTAACAGGCAGGTTGTTGTTGCCAGAGAGAAGGGGATATTGGTGTTGTCTCTACTCAGTCTTGAGCCCTCTGTCCATCTCCAGAAAAGCCAGTGTCTAACACCAGGGAAGAGTAAATAAATGCAGGCTCCACAATCCTGGGCAACTTCTGGATTCCTTAGAGCAGTTCTGAGTCTTCATCTCTAAGTTGTCTGATTTTCTTTCTCTAACTCCAATACCTTATAACATGTGTTTCTGTGTTGTCTTGGAGCGTAAAATTCAGTTGGTGTAGTACAGCTCGGTGATCTGCTCCTCTTTAGAGCAGGTATTAGAGTTCTATACCTTTTTTGTATACAATACAGGTATTGAAATCACTTTTTCATTTCTGTATTCTTTAATTTGGAGCAAAGTTTTTTTAGCTTCTTGGAAATTTTTTTTTATGTCTAAGAGATTTGAAATACGTACTCTTAAAGTTCTTGGGGAGATTAAATAAAATAATGTTTATAAAATGCTGAATCTAGTGCTCAACACACAGGCAACAAGTAAATGGTAGTAGTATTGGCTGTAACAATCAAGAGGCTTGTTTTGCCTTACCTTCAGATTTCATGACAAAATCTGTGTGCTAATTTGCACAGGAGAGTCTGTGATGCCTTTGTCTTCTGTCACAGGTTTCTTGTTGGCTATATGATATCATACAGAGAACTGATATTGATATTGATTTATAACCGTTGTAATACAATTTACAAAAATAAAAGACATTAATTTAGTCTGGCAAGAATGATACATTCATTGTTAAAACAGGTTGCTGAGCATCTGTGGCTCATATCTGTAATCCTAGCTACTCAAAAAGTAGAGATTTGAGAATGTGGGTTCAAAACCAGGAAAGTCCATAAGACCCTTATCTACAATTAACCAGCAACAAGCCAGAAGTAGAGATGTGGCTCAAGTGGTAAAGTACTAGTTTTGAGTAAAAAAGCTAAGGTACAGCACCTAAACCCTGAGTTCAACCCCCAGTACTGGCGCACACACACACACACACACACACACACACACACACACACACACACACACACACTTACACATACATATATATACACACATGCATACACACATCCATTTATACACAGATACAAAAACATGTAGAATACTTTTTGCTAAAAATTACCTTTTTAGAGGCTTTTTATAGTTCTGTCTCTTTAAGCGTCTCTAGTCTCAAGGCCTGAACATAGTGTTCTCTGCTCCAAGCTTCCTTACTACATTATATGTCTATATAAGTGTCTTTTCCTTTCAGGCTATGCTAATGCATAGATTCCATTGAATTCAGTTCCTCTTCTTAGTCTCTCAACAAGCCCCCTTCAAGGCCTAGCATCTACTCTTCTGTAACCTTCTCTATGACTTTACTTGCTTTCCATTTGAAACTTTGTTCTCTTCTGAAGATTCTTCCAGTACTATTTCACATTATCTACATTAGAGCCTTATTCTGATGGCATTGAACTTGACAGTCCACCTCATTATATAATGCAAGATGTACATTTTATAATTTATATTGCCATGGTCTGGCATAATGCCTGGAAAAACTAGTCTCTCCCTGTCTTTCTTTCCTTTCTCTTATAGTCTGTGTGTGTGTGTGTCTGTGTGTGTGTGTGTGTGTGTGTGTGTGTGTGTTCCATGTCATGTAGACTTCTTTATTTCCTCTAATAGTTGTCAGACTCCAGACTAAATGCTACATAAGTTAAACAAATTAGAGAGGTTCTCACCTTCCTGCTGTGGATTCAGGCCCTCTGGGAACAAGCAGATACTGGAACATAATACATGAATCCTAAACACTACAATGCGCATGCAAAGTTGTAAAATCAATACACCATTTACTGAACCAGACTGAGCTTTATCTACTCTAGTTGCTTTACTCCTAGTGACTTTACAAATGTGAATAAGACCAACCTTCCAATTTCTGAAAATTGTTCATTAAATTATTTCTCATTTGTGCTGAAGGATAAACCCCAATCACAGCATAGATTTCAGATTTAGTTCACAAAACATCTCTACAGAAATGTCTTTGTTTAGATTCTTGGAAGTTTTACACAGTCACTCATGCATTGAAATTAACCATGTGCTATACTTTGTTTAAGTAACTAGATATTACTAAACTATGCTATTGAAAGGCACTGGGTTCAAACTAATGTTTAAGAGTTAATTTTCCTCTTGGGTGTTCTGGTTTATTAGCCCTAAGCCGCCCATTCTCAGCTTCCACAGCTTATATTTCTAATATCAGAAATCCTGCAAAAAAGGCATGGTTTAGAGTTTTAGCATTTCCTCTCTTAGTTGCTTATAAAACCTCATTATTTTCTTAGTATTTACTGATATTATATTTTGAGATTGTCCTTTACTGTACATCCTATGTGCCTGTCTTAAAGACCTGCAATTAAAATTTCTCTTAATTTGCATTTATTTTTCTATGATGCATCAATTAACTCTCAACAGGAAACAGCTAGTTGAGAGGATGTGAAGATTCTAAACGCATAAATATATTTCTGTGGTAATAGACTCCTTAATAACTCTCATCTGATCAAAATTATATCATATATATGCATGGATATACCACATAAAACCCCTTAATTATGTATGATTGCTATGTATTGATTAAAATACATTTTATATATATATATATATGTTTTTCAAGAACACTGCTGTTGAATTTCCTCACAGTCTTTTCTAGAACATGAAGCTAAGATACATGGTGCTCCAAGACTCACATAAAGGTAGGTGTGTAGATGCAGACTCTCAGAGGACACTGATAAAGTGGATGTTTTTCCCTCTACTTAACTACCCTAACCAAGATTTATTGTATTCACAAAGTGCATTGTTAAACCTTTGTTAAGCTTTGTACATCTACCAAAAGATAATAATAAAAATAATATGAAAAAAGAAATTATACACCCTATTTGGCAATCTGTATTATAAGCAAGAGATTTTCCTGGCACATTATTTTGCTAAAGGCAAGACATTTAGAAGTCTCTAACTTATGTCAGGTGAGAGTGATATGTACATTTTCCAAGTCACTTTCTAACTGTCATGTGAAAACCAGGCAAGTTGTTCATTCCTGAATGGTGTGGTCACCAAAAATCTTTCTAGTGCTCCAGTTCACATGACTCAAGGCAATTTACTTCTAAACTTGCTTACTCTACTCTTTTCATTAATTTATCCTACTTAGTTTCCTTCTCTTCCACCTTTTTCTTTTTTTTTTTTTTTGATCTGGAACCTTTTCCTATATTTTGGGTTTAATAGTGCTGTTAAAATTATGTTTAATTATCTAAGATCTAAGTGTACGGAAATCAAATAATTTCAAGTTGGAAATTTATTGTTATTTTTGATTATTGTTTTTTACACTTGCTTCTGTTGAGATCTATTTTAAATATAGTTTACAAATTTTTTGCATTTTATAATTATTATGTTTAATACTTTCAAATGGATGTACACACACACACACACACACACACACACACACACACACACTATCACTGTGCCCATTAGCGGGGCATAAGGGTAAGCATTTTTATCCCAGCTAAAAGAGAGGCTGATACTTAGACAAAAACATTCATGAGATTCCATCTTAACAAAAAACTGAACATAATGGTCTGTGCCTTTCTTCCGAGCTACAGAGAGAAATGTGAACAGGACAATCATGGTCCTGAGTGGACCAGGCAAAAACAAAATCCTTTTTCAAAAATAACTACAATGAAAAGGTGCTGGAGGTGTGGCCCAAGCTATAAGGCATCTATCTAGTAAGAAAATGTGAGCCCTTGGATTTAAATCATAGGACTACCAAAAAAATAAAACAAACCAAGTTACAGATTTTTGAGTATATCTTTATCAACATGAGAGACAACCCTAACCTGGGCCAGATACTCCCCATGCATACCTTGACAGATCCTTGTCACCTTCAACTATACCTTTTGTAACACAAAAATGACAGTGCCTCATCAATGGATGGAAGAAGGAATTCTAAGCTACCAAACAATCAAGTTAAAATTTAATTTTACTTGGGCTGGGAAGGTGGCTCAGTGGTAGAACGCTTGCCTTGCATTCTTGAGGCCCTGGGTTTGATTCCTCAGCACCACATAAGGAAAAAGAAAAAAGCCGAAGTGGCGCTGTGGCTCAAGTGGTAGAGTGCTAGCCTTGAGCTGAAGAGCTGAGGTGCAGCACCCAGGCCCAGAGTTCAGGCTCACGACTGGACCCCCTCAAAAATTTTTTTTAATTTTACTTGATCAGATGCACATAGTTATTGAGACTTTGTGATCCTCTCCTAAGAACATTCTCCTTTGTTCTCACTTTATGTGAATACCTAGATAGCTGCATAATTTATCATACTCCAGGGTAATTTTTTAAACTTTTTACCATCTGATATGTTTACTCATAGATTTAGAGGCACATTCTGGAATTAAACTCCAGGTAATAGAAACAAGAGATTTTTTTTCTTATTTGTTGCTGTTTTTCTTTTCCTTTTTATCTCATTTGTTCATTTATTTGTCTTTTGAAGGGAACAGGGGAGGGGCAAAAATGGTAGGACAAAGGGTGAACAAATGCAAGAATGGTACTCACTAGACACTATGTTAAAAATGAACTATACAACTTGTGAGGTGGAATGGAAGAGAAAAACTGGGATAGAGCCAGGGAAGGGGTGATATTGTTTAAAAAGAAATGTACTCTTTGTCTAACTTATGTAACTGTAGCCCCTCTGAATATCACCTTAACAATAACAATAAAAAATAAAAAATAAAATGTCACATCTTCAAAGGAACTTATCACCAACCTAGCCATACAATATTTACTGTGAATATTGAGTAAAGTATTTAAAATTCTCAGATTATGATAGGTATTAGCCAATATTAGCTCAAATTTCTCAAGAATTTTATGTATGTGTGTATGTATGACTGTGTATGTGTGTATATGAATGAGAGATCATTTGAAATGAAATATCCCACCATCAATAACTAAAATGAAAACTGACAGATCAAAAAGTGTTGAAAATTTTCACTTATTTAAAAATGTATATAAATCTAGTACTTTATGTTTCAAACAACTTAATATGAATCTTCCATCTTGATACCTTCCAAGACCATTTCAGGATAAGTCACATTGTCTGCATTATAAAAAAAAGAAGAACAAAGGTTAAATTAAGGAAGAAACATGCTATGGAGCTTAGTTAAAAAGTTAAGTGGGGAACTAGATGCCAGTGGCTCATGTCTATAATCCTAGCTACTCAGGAGCCTCAGATCTGAGGATCATGGTTCAAAGCCAGCCAGAGCAGGAAAAGCTGTGAGACTCTTATCTCCAATTAACAACCATAAAATGAGAAGTGGCCCTGTGGCTCAAAGTGGTAGAGTGCCAGCCTTGAGCCAAAAAGCTCAGTGACAGGGCCCAAGCCCTGAGTTCAAGCCCCATGAAAAATAAGGGAAAAAAGTATATAAATATTCTATAAGGAACTATAGAACCACCTACTAAGGAGGATCTTCTTCCATTTTTAATTGTTTGATATATATATATATATATATATATATATATATATATATATATATATATTTGTACTAGTACTTTGGCTTGAACTCATGACCTCTGTACTCTCACTTAGCTTTTATGGTCAAGGCTAGTACTCTACCACTTGAACAACACCTCTTCTGGCTTTTTGGTTAATTGAAGATAAGAGTTTCACAGTCTTTTCTTCTCAATTTGGATTCAAACTGTGATCTTCATATCTCATCCTCATCCTAAGTAGCTGGGATTACAAGAATGGAATGACTCAATAGTGCCTGGTTCTTCCATTTTTTTTATATCTGGAAAAAGCCAACTGCAATCAATAAATTTGGTAGGACATACTTAAGAGTTATTCTTTGTCTCCAAAATCCAGTGAATTTCTTTTTAGGTGTTTCAAAATTCTTTCCAGAATCTTGGAAAAAAAAAAATCTATGCCACCTCCAATATCAGCAGCCCGTTCCCATGGTAAAACTTATAAATAGTTAATTGTCCTGGGATTTAAGAAATAATCTGTTGGGTACTGGTGGCTCACACTTATAATCTTAACTACTCAGGAGGGTGAGATCTGAAGAACACAGCTCAAAGCAAAGAAAGTTCATGAGACTTTTAATTCCAATTAACCACCAAAAAGCTCGAAGTGAGGATTTGGCTCAAGTGTTAAGGGTGATAGCCTTGAGCACAAAACTCAGGGACAGTGCCCAGGCTCTGAGTTCAAGGCCAATGACAGGCAAAAAGGAAAGAAGATGAATCAAGTTGCACTCTACACACAAAAAGACATGTTGAAAATAAACACAATTATACAATATTTGAAGATTATCATAAAATGAAAAGAAAATATAGAGAAATGCACAGAAAATAATGCTGCAATAAACATAGTCATGCTGGTAGCTTTAGTGTGGTCTTGTTTGTGAACACTTGGGTAAATGCCCAAAAGTGGGATTTTTGGGTCATAGGGGAGCTCTATGTGGAGTCTTTTGAGAAACCTCCATACTACTTTTCAAAGTGGTTGAACAAGTTTACACTCCCACTAACAATGCAGTAATGTTCCCTTCTGTCCACATTCCCTGTCCACATCTGTTGTTATTAGAGTTCTTGATTATAGCCATTCTAACTGGGGAGAGGTGGTATCTCAATGTTGTTTTGATTTGCATTTCTTTTATGGCTAAAGAGGTTGAGCATTTCTTCTTGTGTCTATTGGCCATCCTTCTTTCCTCTTCAGAGAAATTTCTCTTCAAGTTTCAGCCCACTTATTTATTGGGCAGTTGTTTCTTTGAAGATTTGTTGTTGGGGGATTTAATTTTTTGAGTTCCAGGTATATTTTAGATATGAGACCCTTGTAGTTGTATGGCTAGTGAAGATCTTCTCCCAATCCGTGGGCTTTCTATTGATCTTGCTAGCTATGTCCTTTGCCATGCAGAAGCTCTGCAGTTTCATGCAATACCATTTGTCCAACCTTTCTTTGATTTGTTGTGTTTCTGGGTCTATGCCTCCATCAGAAAGAATGACATTGCCCCATTTGTTAGGAAATGGAAAGACTTGGAAAAAATTATATTAAGTGAGGTAAGCCAGGCCCAAAGAAACATAGGTCCCATGGGTGCCCTTATTTGCAATAACTAGTATATGTCTGAGTCAAGCAGAAAAGGTCAGGTAAGTTGATGTTATGAACCCCCAGATATGTATTCAAATGTTTTTTTTTCTTTCATGCTATTGTTTCTAGCACATTTATAAGATTATTTCTTTGTTTCTTTGTATGACCCTCCCCCACAGGATAACCCCTGCTTTCACTGTATTTGATGTCGGTATAATTTGTGGAGAGGAAGGGAAAAAACAAATCTTTTAAATAGGGATACAAGTGGACCCATTGCAGCAATGCGATGTACAAATTGTTATGTCAAAAACAAATTTACAATTTTGGTCGGGGGCGGGGGGGGGGGGGGGGGGTGGGGGTGGGGGGGAGGATTGGGTGGGAGCGTGAGGGGAGGATGAGAAGGGATGGGAAGGGGAAACAAAGGAGGAGGCTAAAATGCTTGATAAGAAATGTACTCATTATCTTGCCCGTGTAATTGTAACCCCTCTGTATAGTATTTTCACAATAAAAAAAATAAAAATAAATAAAAAAAGAAATGCACAGAAAATTCTCCACTCTCTGTTTACCTATAGCCCAAATCTCATTCTAAAATTATCCTCAGAATAATTATTTAATAAGAATTTATTCCTCCAGAGGTTCCCAGGTTTAACCTAATAATATTAAGCCAAACCAGTAGAAAGCTACACATCTGGGTCAAATTATTTTCTCTACTCCCACAAAATCATCTTAACTGATATTGTTTCCTGCCATATCCTTGGGTTTTACTATAGCCGTATGATTTAAAGACCAGACATACAGGGATAGCCTTTGCCTTTCTATAAAGTTGTTATCCAGGACATTGATGGTTACTTTGTTCATCTAACAACACTTGTATTCAAGGCACCAAGCCAGGAAAAGATTTGTCTTTTCTGATACTGTGTTTCCTTCCGTGATTTACAATTAAAACAATATGTAATAGAAAAAAATGTATTGACTGGGTAGTTAATGACCATAATGCTTTTAATTCATTGTTAGTTTAAAATTTGCAAGTGAAGCCAGATGCTGTGGACTCACATCTGTAATCCTAGCTACTCATGAAGCTGAGATCTGAAGATTGAAGTTCAAAGCCATCTTGGGCAGGAAAGTCTGTGAGAGTCTTATCCAAATGAACCACTAAAATGCTAGTAGTGAATCCATCACTCAAGTGGTAGAGATCCATCCTTAATCAAAAAAGCTAAGGCACAGCACCCAGGTCCTTAGTTTAAAGCTTAGTAATGGCACAATAATAACAACCAAAAATGCATATGGAGAGTATGTTAGAGCAGCTGAAGGACTAAGAACACTAGTTTGAAGCCAGTCTGGGCTACATAAGGCTGCCATACCTTAAACATGAATACACTCTCCCTCCAAGAGAAGGAAGTCAAAGGGACATATTGTGAATGCAAATTGCTTTAACTTTCACTTCCTGAGCATTATGGGCTAGCAAAGCTATTGTCTATGAACTAAGCGGTGGCTGAAGGTCATGTTGCTGCCAATTCTGGTCAGCATAGTGAGAGATAGTCTTGGAGCAAGTACACAGCTAGCCTGGAAGGTCTACATGCAAAATTTTCAAAGGGCTGTGGTTGCACTGTTCTCAAATCAAAGAAATCATAATTTCAAACCATCACAAATTAAGGCGTAATTACATTTGTCCATCCGAGCACCACTGAATTTCAACCAAATCAACTTTTTTAAAAAATATATTTTCCCTCGATAGTGGCTCTAAGTTACAGAACTGTTTTGCAGGATCAACATTACAATGGGCTAAACATAAAATTTTACAACAGTTCTATCTTTGGGAAGTTTCTGATGTGCCTAGACTATAAAACTTCCCTGGAATATGTTATCTTTATATTTCTCCATTAAACATAGAGGTTTCATTATCTCTGTCTTCTCAAATACTATACCGAACTTCAGAGACAAGAAACTATTAATTTGCCCAAAGCAGTACCCTCACTGAGGAAAATAAATAGTTTTTTAAAAAAATTTTTTTAATTATTATTTTTAATTAAATTAAAAATAAAAATAATATACATGCTTTTCAAATTTAAAAAGTCCTTATATAAAATTAATAAAATTTACAAAGTACTATCTTACAAGGTACATATATATGTACTTTGTAATTTTTTAAATTTCATTAGCATATATGTGTGTTGTGTTTGTATATATGAGGCTAAAAAGTAGCTCAAAACTTCAAAGACTAAAAGACTAGGAAAGGGAAAGACCTGGAAAAATAATGTTAAGTGAAGTGAGGCCCCAAAAGACAAAGGAAGCAAATGAAGCATATTTTCTCTTATATATGGAAGCTAGATTTAGCTTATAAACTTAGTAAGTAAATATATTGTATGGAATGCAAGTGTGCACAAATGTATTAACTGAAATATGGTAGATTCAGTGGAGTACTCAAATAACAAAATTATTTTTCTATTCCTTCCATGCATTTTTTTACTGTTACTATAGAGATGATGTAATAGGTATATTTCATTTTGGACAGTATCACCCCTTCCCTCGTTCTCTCCTGGGTTTTCCCTTCCATCCCCACTCACAAGTTGTGTAGTTCATTTTCAACACAGTGGCTAGTGAGTATCATTGCTGCACTTGTTCACCCTATGTCAGCATAGAAAGGTAAAGTCAAACTTCAACAACAACAAAAAAAAACCACCAGGAAGCAGGTACTTGAAAGGGGTGGTGTGGGGTCAAGGGAAATGGGTAAACAAATGAAGAGGAGGGGGTGGGGGAGAAGGCAGTCAAGAATTCAATATATATCCTCCAAAATTTCAAAGACAGGAGGAAGCAGTAGGTAGAGGAAAGTAGGGTGAGAATGTTGAAAAGGGTGACATTGATCAAAATGTATTTATAAACTCTGTTAAACGGAACTCCGTTGTTGAACTATATCAAGATAACAATAAATAAATACCCAAATGTAAAAAACAAAAACAAAGATAGAGCCAAAGCTCAAGGGCTAACATGCAAGGATCTGACTTCAAATTACTTCCTCCATTTCCAGGAAGAGAAATAATCTATCTGAAGCCACAAATAGTTGGTAGCTACTCTAGAATTAAACTTTAGCATTAACGGAATTCTATATAGTTCATTCACCATATACTTGGGCCTTTCTTTGTCTTATTTTCTAGAAATAATTGCAGGCTGACCTGACTTCTTCTATCATTTTTTCTATTCTTTTCTTTTTCTTTTTTGGTTGGTCATATGGCTTGAACTCTTGGCCTGGGCACTGTCCCTCAGCTCTTCAGCTCAAGGCTAGTCCTCTACCACTTGAACCACAATGTCACTTCTGGTTTTCTGGTTAATTGGAACTAAGAGTCTCATGGACTTTCCTGCCATGGCTGGCTTTGAACCTCAATTCTCAGATCTCACAATCCTGAGTACCTAGGAATACAGACATGAGCCACCAGTGCCCAGCTCTTCCATCATTTTAAAAAATTGCAATCCTACCTTTCTGCGCCATTCTGCTTATCTTGGCATAGATGGAAATGGGGGATTTTTGCAGCCACAAATTAGTCCCTGAGGCTCTTCCGAGAATTGCTTACAAGATCCCTGCAGCATCCAGTTTCTGTTCCTTATATAAAATGTTACAGTATTACTTTATAATCTGTGCACATAGTTCTGTAAAGGTTAGCTCATCTACATTCCCTCCAATACCTAATACAATGTAAATGGCATACACCTCATTGCTATAGTACATTATTGAGGGAAATAAGGACAAGGACTGTACATGTTCTATGTAGATATGTTTGTTTCCAAGCATCTGATTGGTTAGATCTACTTGTGTGGAACTCAGAGATATGGGGAGCTGACCTCATATTACAATTCTCACAGGACTATGGGTATGGATGGAGATAAGTCTAAGTTTCAGTCCCATCACTTTTATATGTTAATTGTGTTGTCAAAACTTAAGTTTCTCACACAGAACCATCACCTGCCTCATACACTAGGGCAAATATGATAACATGGGGAAAGAAATATCACCCTGTCTAGAACACAAAAATGTTTTGACCAATATTTTTTATCATTTTATTATATTAATTGTCTTTAGCCCTTTCTCAGTATTATTTACAACAATAACAAAAAATAAATAAAATAAGCCACCTCAATTATCACTAGAATCTAAATAAGAGTTAACTTTTAAAGTTCTTAAATTAATTATAAAATGAATCATTTTGTCTAAAATAGGTTTAATTGGAGGGATTTAGTTCTTAGCAGGAACATTTTCAGAGCTTTCTGGGTAACTAGAAAATGCCATAGATGATTAATTGCTGAAAAAGGCAGACTGAAAGGGGACAGAGGGAAGCCAACTTCCTCAAAGAACTGTCTAACAAAAAGGCTAAATTCTGGAGCAATAGAGCCTTAAAATCACAGCAGTCTGTTCCAGAATAAGGTCTGGTAGCCCCTAAAACATCCTCATGGTTCCAATGTTTGGGATGCAGCATTTTGGGGAGCTAACTCCTCAGTTGTGAGGAATTGTAAGCAACAGGTTGTCTCATCTTGAGAATCACAGCTATTCATGTCAGGCCAGAAGCTTGTGGCATGAAGAAGCTAGGCTAGCCAGACACTAGTATCTCACACCTGTAATTCTAGCTACTCAGGAAGCTGATATCTGAATATTGCGATTCAAAGCCAGCCTGGGCAGGAAGGTCTGTAAGATTCTTAGCTCCAATTAACTATCAAAAATGTTGTAAGTGGATTTGTGGCTCGAATGTTAGAGCACTATCTTTGAGCAAAAATAACCTCAGAGACAGTACCTAGGCCCTGAGTTCAAGCCCCAGGACTGGCACCAATCACAAACAACAAATAAACAAACAAAAAAAACAGGCTAACTTTCCAGGTCTTCAGGTTTGTTTGCTTTTTTAAATAGTCACTTTTTTATTGTGAAAATACCGTACAGAGGGGTTACAATTACATGGGCAAGATAATGAGTACATTTCTTATCAAGCATTGTTGCCTCCTCTTTTGTTTCCCCTTCCCATCCCTTCCCATCTCCTATCCTTCCCCCACCCCCGCTGCCGCCCCCTTTCTTTAGTAAAATAGAGGTCATGTTTCATTGGTTTATGTGGAGATTCAATTAAGTAATGGATATGTTATGCTTCTGACAAAGGACATAACATATCAAATGTCTGTATGTAAAAGTAGACCATGTGACACATATTTGAGCTGTATTTCTTACCAGAAACAGGGTACTCTGAACTCATAGCCAAGTGCCAAGTGCCAAGAAATAGTGACACAGAAAAAGAGAGAGAGAGAGAGAGAGAGAGAGAGAGAGACAGAGACAGAGACAGAGACAGAGACAGAGACAGAGAGAGAGCAGAGTTTTTAGAGAAAAGAAATACAAAAGAAATAAAAGTTTAATAATTTTGCAGGCTAAGAAGAGGAAAGTATCTATTGCCTCAAAGCTGTAGTCTTCCTTCTTAGAGATAGTAAATGCCATGGATTTAAGTGGAGTTCATGAACTCAGGTTTGGGGTATTTGACAAAGTGCATGTCCCTGCCAGGTGCTGGCCTTGCTTATTGGTTTTTATCTCTTAGTTACTGGAGGCTTATCCTCAAGCTATATGTATCAGTAGATAGGAATCATTCCTGGTAGTCAGAGAAAGAAAAGTGTGTGTGTGTGTGTGTGTGTGTGTGTGTGTGTGTGTGTGTGAGTGTGTAGGGAGGACTAGGAGAAAAATATGTGGCTTAGTAAAAAGAAAAGTGTGCTTACTTTTGGCATTTCATCATGGAGAGATAAGTGCATAATTATCAAATCATTCTGTCTGTCCTGGATTCCAAGGTAGTTGAATGGAAAATTGCACAGAGCAGAAATACTAAGTGAAGGCAGGGGTGCCCAGCTGTTATTCTGCCTGTGATTCATTTGTGGGCCCCAGAAAAAAGTTCATGCTTCTCAGCCCAATACAGTTTTAAGGCCCTGCTATGATCATATATTAAAGGAAAGGTCATGTTTTATGTTGCTATTTCATTTTGTTTTTAAGGTGCAAACAAACCAACAAACAAACATTGAAAGAACAGAGGTTCTAATACAAGAGAAAGTTCTCTGCAATCCAGACTTTTTGAGTTATCAGGGCATGATGGCAGAGCCACAGTAAATCACAGGAAAGACTCAGTATATTATCTTGAATTTCAAATTCACCAAAATGTTTCAGTGGAAACAATTCAGTAGTAAAACAAGCAAGGAGGTATCGTGAAGCAGAAAGCTGTATTTTCAGGGATTTAGGAGAAAAGCATAAGCCTGCAAAACAATGAGATTGTAGTAAACTGATACTGCCTTTTGTCTACAAAGTTCTGGAGCTCTTGACTGAAACTCGTTTGCCCAGTGCTATTGTTATGAAGATAATGAGAGGTTGGAAAAGGAGGTTAAGATTAAGCATCCAGAAGTAATGCTTGACCTCAAATATTACTTAAAACTTCAAGCAGGTTTATTAAATATTGTCTGCATTGTCATTTGTATCAGGGAGAGAATATCTGAAAGAAAATTTTACCACGCTTTTCTTTTCTTCCAATATTTCTGAAGCAAAACATTTAAATGAACAGGGTCAAGAGAACAAAGGCAAAGTTGAGCATCAAAAGAACCAGTCAGAAGCTATTGTCAGGGGACTGGGAAGGTCTTTTCACATTTAGGCCACCGGTAGTTGATTCTGGGTATCAACTTAACTGGATTAGTGGATACTCCAATAGCTGGAATATCCAATAAAGCAATGCCTATACCCAGTGAGTGGGTCACAGGTATTTAAGCTGCTGCCAAAAAAAGCAGGTGATTTTGCTTTTGATCACCTTGATTGGGCATCCTCATGTGTGTCCGTGAGGGTACCTGTAGAGGAGATTAGCATATGATTTGGTAGAATACCACCTCTGTGTGCACAGACAGGTGTTATTCACTCACCTTAAGAGCCCAAGTGGAACCAAGGGTCAGAGGAGGTGCTACTTGCTCTCTGTCTTCCAAACCCATCAGCATTCTAATATCTCTCGCTAGCTTCTGGCCCTGGTATTTGTACCATTGGTATCTGGAGTCTCAGGTCTTAAGTCTCAAGCTGAAAATTCTATCAATAGCTTTCTTGCTTCCAAACACTTTAGAATTAAGGTGATCCACATACCAGCTTCCTTATTTCTACAGAACACAGATACTCAGCCAAAGGATGCTTCAACCCTTGTAATCAAATATTTTCCCCTGATAACTCCCTTCTGATCTATCTCTTTAGCTTTCCTTCTCTTTGCTCTATCTTTATGCATATAATAGGTTTATATATAATATATAATAGCTTTAATTGTGTGTAGACATGTTTTTATAGATTCTATCATGAAAATATGTGTTTTATTATATGTAATATATGAATGTATAGTTATGATGTGATACACTGCACACATACACACATATTTATATATATATATATATATATATATATATATATATAGACACAGAAAGACTAAAACAAGCCTGAAGAGACAGAGGGAAAAGGGCATTTTCAGAATCAGTGCTCTCTGTAGCCTTGGAACTATCATGTCCAGTATTTCTTATTGGCTGAGCAGGACCAGCAAGAGTAAGAATATGAAACATGATATACAGAGCTCAGCCCCGTAGTACACAGTCATGGAATAGAAGATTATCTGTGAAATGGAGAACCAATATGGTCAAATATCAGAAAGCCATCATGACTTGGAGATGGAAAATTATCATCTTAAGAATAAAACTTATTTACAAAGAATCCATTCTCACCTACAAATTAAGATATAATAAGATATAATTATAAGATATAATTTACTGTTTGCTACTGAAAATGTATAGTCATATATTCCTCATTGGGTTCTTCAAAGAGTTAGAAGAAATATATGTGATAGCTCAGAGAATGTCAGGAATACAGCTAAACATTATCTATGATGGTGATTACTGTATGTGTGTCTGTATGTATGTGTGTGCCTGCTCTGGGCCTTGAACTCAGTACCTGAATGCTTTGCCTGAACTTCTTTTGCTGAAGACTAGTGTTCTACCACTTAATCCACAGCTCCACTTCTGACTGCTTTGGTTGAAGATAAGAGACTCCTGGACTGTCCTGCCTCCACTGGTTTCAAATTGTGATCCTGACATCTTTTCCTTCTGAGTTGCTAAAATTAGAGGCATAAGCCACCAGTGCCAGACAGTGATGATGATATTCTTTTACTGAGGTTTCTCTAGGGCTGGAAGCCAATTTTAAAAGGCCTCTCCTCTAGTGTTCTCTCTGATAAACAAGTAAATGTTTAGTGCTTACCATGGACAAGACATGGAAGATACCTGATAACAAAGCTAGCTAGAGTCTGTCATCAAGAGTTTATAGTTGTGGGTGCCATGGCTTCTCTCTGTAATCCTAGCTACTCAGCAGATTGAGATCTCGGGTTTGGAGTTCAAAGAGAGACTGACTAGGAAAGCTGATTCTGATCTCCAATTAATCACCATAAATCTGAATCTGGACTTAGATCTGTGGCTCAAAGTAGCAGAGCATCAGCCTTCAGCAAAAAAAAAAAAAAAGGCTAAGGGACAGTACCCAGGCCCTAGTTAAATACAAATAAACAAACAAACAAAAGAAGCTTATAATCTCCTGGATTTACAAGCACAGATGAAAAAAGATTAATCTTTTAGATTGTGACACAGAACATGAAAGAATAATATAGCATGTGGCTCACCAGCAGAGGCCTGGCTGAAGTAAGATGATCAGAAAAAAACCTAAAGAGGAAGAGATACCAGTCAGACCAAGCAGCACAGAATTGTGACATTAACAAGATGCCTTTTATTATGGAGGGATTCAGGGGAGTTCAAAGCAACAACAAGCATGTGTGTAAGGGTCCAGAGATGGTGATTGCTAGAAGGAGTGTGTAAGGCTAGCATAACACAGTATAAAGTGCCAAGGCACTGAGAAGAGCTGTTGAAAAGGTGAGGCTATCATGCAGGGAAGCTTTGAATAAAAAATTGTATGGTCTCAATTATGTTTCTTAAAGATTCCCCTAAGTCTCCAGTACAGATGGAGAGGGGATGGAGAAGGGCATAGCTGAAAGTGAGAACTGATAGGAAGCAATCTGAGAGAACAAGGGTGATGATGGAGATGGTGAGGGTTTGGACTGGGTCAACAAGAACAAAGCAGCTTTGCATGTATATCATCAGCTGGATGGTATAGACCTATTGATCCACAGATGAAAATCTGTGTTCTAAAATTGAGGGGAAATAAATCATAGCTTACTGTGAAAATCACATAAGATGGATACAAACTTTCTATGCCATAGACTTGAGTATAGAGCTCAATAACTAAGAAAACACAATTTCTGGCGGAGATGAGAAATGCCAAGTTCCAAGTCTTAAAAGGTCCAGGAAATCATTTGGTACATAACAGGACAGACACATGAGCTTCTGTGCTTTTTGTCTCCTGCCCATGGATGTCTGCTGCCCATGGATGTCTTCCTCTACTGATAATTTTGTAGAGCCCATGGATAACGTTATAACTATCAAAACTGCCCTTGGCAAAATAGTAAATAAAACAAAACAAAAAAAATGGATCCCAATTTCAGTGAGGGTAGACATTTGTATTATTACTGTTTGCATTGGCCTAGGCTACAAAGTTCTTTTTGAAGTACTACACATTAAAATATTTTGAAATAAATTTAGAAGTCAGACAGCAACATCTAGAAGACACTTTTACCTCTAGAATCTCCCTTTGAATCTACCTTGTTTCCTCTTATATGCTGTGACTCCAAAGGATTTTTGAGGTTTCTTTGTGGACTGCTAAAGACCACCCCAAATCCAATTTCGTTGTGGTTGTTTTTGGATTGAAACCTCATCTTACACTTGCAGAATTAGAACTGCAAAGTGTGTGTGTGTGTGTGTGTGTGTGTGTGTGTGTGTGTGTGTGTGCGCACTCGTACATGTGTCCCAAATGAAGACGTAGCTTCTTTATAAACTAGGATGGGGCTGAAGGATGTGCTTGTTGGACACTTCTAATCTACAATGGGATAGTGAATTGACAAGATTAAACAGGATAAAATACCAGAGTTTCAGTTGCATCTTTCCATCATTCCATTCATTCTAAACACTTAGTTTTCTCTTTGCAGTATTTTGAAATTATGTGAGAAAAAAATGCAGCTAGATAACCTGGCTTTGGGTGTTTTTCCTCACTATAGTGTAAGGCAGCCATGAACCTGGAGATCTATAGCTCATGATGTTGTTTGAAGAGTCATTGATTGTCATTGTATCAGAGGGTGTCTTCTTTCATGGGGAAATTTGAATCTAAATGAATCTATTTTTCATGCTTTGAATCTTAAAACAACTAGAACATATTTTCTCAATGAAACACTTTTGAACAACAGCTAATAAGTGAGACATAATTTCATGATAACCTGGGACAATGGCAATTCAGACAATATTTTGAGAGGGATTTGAAAGGACTTTTCCAATCAGGTGTAATACAATGGAATTGATTGGTTATATTAGGGCATGATATTAAAGTTGGTATATTATGTCTAAATTATGTCCTATTAGTATTCATTTTAAAAATAGCTATCCATGAGGCTCATCCATGTTGTGGATCTAACTATAAGTAGAATACACAGACAACAATATACTGACTTCTGGTGTTCGACCTGGGAGCTAGGAATAGAAGATGGCTAGTAGTGTTTCTTGCCTGCAGTTTGGGTATACCTTCAGATAACATTAAGCTTCTACAAAGACTATGATGTGCATAGATATATTTTTGCGAAAGGTACAAAAAATGAGTAGGGAACAATCTTTGACTGCAGATATGTTCAAAAACAGCTCAAATACAAACTTGCTGTAGTCCTTTCCTAAGACATTACCTACAAGGCTTAGTGCTATACTGCACAAATCAGTCAACCCAACAATAATGATCTATTTGGTATTAGATTTGTACCTATCCCCCTTTTGAGTATGATTAAGTCAACATAAAAAGAAACAAACAAATAAATAAGTAGTAGACAGCTTGTGATATGTCATCACTAAATTTCCTCTTTCAATGAATGAATGATTTTTTAAATGACATAATTATATTGCTGTTAAACCTAGGGACCTTTTCCTAGTTGAAGATACCAATCAATCATTTTTTCCTATACTTACCAGTAATTTTATCAGTGGTTCTTAGTCACAAATAGTCACAAATAATAAAAGGTTTTATCTTTAGAAATTTTGAGAACTGTCACTCACATGATTCTGCATCCGAGTGTCCATTGTTTGTCTGTTGCCAGAAGACAAGTACTCAGTTTTGTAATGAGAAATATCTAACTCCTTTATAATCTAGAGCTTTCCATGGGACCTCTTCACCACAGCACTTAGGTAATTAGGAGAGAAGTAATGGAAGCAAGGTACCATGTGTTTTTGATCCTGGTATTGGAACAATATATATGGTTTTTATGATGAAAGAAAATAATAAATACTTCTAAACTGTTTCAGAAAAAGGTGAGATTTGTTATATGTCTTTTGTGCAGCCCTAAGTTGGAGATCCAATGAAATAATAAGCAAGCTATATTACTCCAAGAAAGGGAATTGGCAGTTACCTAAACAATTTGGTTCTTAAGTGGGAAATATTACTAGCACATATTTACTATCTCTAATCATGGATTTCATACACAGAAAACTATAGTCAAGGGGATGGTCAATAGACAAAATTTGGAGATTGAAATTTGATAGTAATAATCTGCAAAGCTACGTGGAAAAGAAGAGTTTTCATATGTGATGATGTTCAGCCTGCCAAGATGTTTGTCTAGCTTCATTTTATCTGCCTTAAAGGAAACAAGCTTCTCATTTCCTCTGTTCCATTCACATAAGACATAGAAAAAACATTTACATTATATTTAAGCATTTTTTCTTCAGCCTTTCTTAAGAAGTGTAATTGTTCTTTGTTATGTGAGCAGAGTTTGTACAAAGTAACAGTTAAAAGTAAAATAGCCTGGGTTAAAAGACAAATACACTGAACAGTCATTTTTTCCAAAGAAGATATACACATGTAAAAAAAAATTCAGCATCATTAATATCTAGGAAAGTGCAAGTCAAAATCATGATGAGATGACATTTCCTATGAAGATGAACACTCTAAAAATACAGAACATAACAAATTTTCACAAGAAGGTAAAAATATTTAGACTTCTATGTGTTGGTAATGAAAATGGAAATCAATGTATCCAATGTGAAAACTAAATATACAATTATCATTTTATCAAAATTATGTTTACTGGGTATATGTCTAACGTAATTAAAAGCAGTGATTGGAAGATATATTTTACATCCCTTGTTGATAAATGTTATTCATCATAGCTTCAAGATGGAAAAAATATCCATTGGCAAATAAGTGGATAAACAAAAAAGTGGTATATTCCTACTATAGAATACATTTTTTTTTAATTGACAACACTAAGGTTTGAACTCAGGGATTTTCACACTAATTCTCTAGCCATAACTCCAATAGCATTTTGCTGGTTAGTTGAAAATGGAACCTCATAACATCACTGAAATAAGTACTTTCATTTTCTCAGGCTTCGGACCCACATATTCCCAGATGTTGGAATGGGCCTCATTTGTTTCTGTATCTCCATTGTCTAAAACAATGTACTGTGTATCCAGAAATAGTCACAGTGAATGATGCTAACACGATGCATAAAAATGCATATGGATAATTAATATTACCCCCATGTTTATGAACCAGTGAAACACAAAGCTATCAAGTTTCTTTTCAGAGACAGTGCAAGTTAATAATTATTAAACCAACATTCCCTACTATCTGCTGTTCCTTTAGGCTCTCTCTAGGGTAGGAGGTGAGGGAAGCTATACAGTGCAGGTAAAAATCTGACTCCATTGTATCATATGAGAAGATGCTATATAAAAAACAAACCCTATGTATATGAGCATACTTATAAATTTCAATGAATATTCAATTTTAAATTATGTTATACTTTACCTCTAAAGTAGAATCAAGAAAAATTTGCATAATTTTTTTTTATTTGTCTCAGCAACTATTTATTGTAGTATAACAAGGTGAAAGTAAGAAAAAATAGAGAAAGAGGGAGAAACATTTCCTGCTCCCCACTCAGGAAGTGTGATTTCAAGGCTCCTTTCAGTGTATTTCACAGTAGTAACAACAACAAATCCTGGAAAGATGGTATAAAATTAATTTGGGGATCATAATCACATAGAGATCTCAGGGATAATGGCTCTTGTCTAGAGTTCACCCATGGGACAAGAGGTCAGGTTTTGCATTGACTTTAAAAAAAAAAAAGGAGTAACTCTATTTATGATAGTTAAAGTTAAGTGGAAAAAAATAAGGCAATTTTGCTTCACTTGACACCAGACTAAACACACACACACACACACACACACACACACACACACACACACACACACACACACAGAAACCAAAAATAAATATTTTGTTCTAAGTAAGTAGATACTTGAGATAAATACAATTCTTCATATCTTTCTAAGTGAAATGATCCATCTCATTCAAGTAAAATTGGTTTTATTAGCATTATGAAGATACTTATGAAAAATGGGTTTATTTTCAAGAGAATAATGGGTTTGTTTGTATCTATTTATTGTTTAGCTGTTTGGTTGGCTGTTAGGAAGGAGCAGGTGTGAAGGCTGGAGAAATAATTGCCTCTATCAATTACTTTTCCTTGGTGTGTAGAGTTGCTCTAAATAAGGACACTAGAGTGGTAAGTGACCAGGCCTGCTGGCTTTCTAGATAAGAAACTTCACTTCAAATCTAACAAATAGCCAGGAGTCTCTCACTCTTTTTTTCCACATTATATATAGGATTATGGTTTATTCTAATTTGAGCAATTATTTAATGCCATCATTGATAAAAGTTTACAAGGAAGGAAACAAAATATATCAGGAAGAAAGTGCTCAGGTTTCTTCTTCACTGACAATGTAGATAAAGGCATAAAATAAAAAATGAGATTTATAAATAAGATGAAACTGAATTTCCAATTGCAGAATAAAAACACAAACTGGCTGATCACAACAGCTAACTCCACCAAAATGAATGATGTTCCTCTACTTAACTGGATGTTCTACATTTACAAATGAGATGGGGTTTGTGCATGGCTTTGACTTAGTACAATGGAAAAGATTTATGTCAGTACCTTTTGCAAACATGTGTACCAATAAGATGTACTTTAAATGTGTAAGAAGAGGACAGACTTGAATGTAGCTATGAGTTAGCAGTCTACCCAGGGAGATTTGGAATTTACTCAGTCTGCCTAATTCCTATGAAAATATAAATGCACATCAATTTTTTTGATTTAAATGAATTTCAGAGATTTAAACAATAAAAGTTATGTATACTACATTTTGGATTTAGACATTCACACACATATTTATGTATTTGAGAGTGAAAACTAGAGGCAAATCTCACTATATTAATGATACTCTGTTTTGGATTGTGAAAGTAATTTTTTTATTCTGAAAATTTCAGTGATTCTATGAGAAGAAAGAAATGCTTCTATTGTTGTTTTAGTCCCTCTTTGTTTGAAAGGTACACTTTCTTTCCTCATTTGGCAACTTTATGAACCAAAGCACTTAGTTATGAATACCATAAGGTTTAAAATTTCTATTAGTCTGGTTCACTTTTATGAAAAGCACATGCTCTGCCCCGCTTTCTGAAGACCAATGGAATCAGTACCTGTGCCTCACCTTTCTCTTAATTTAGTAAAACTAGGGACAAAGGTAACTTATAGAATGAGCACCACAATTATTCTGCCAATGCATGTTGAAAATTCATTATAAACCAGGAAGTTTTTTAGACAAAACAAGGAATACAGTGATGAACCAAAACCACAAAACAACTTCCCTTAAGGAGTTTACATTTTTATGGGATGAAGAAGCATCAGGATAACGATTCCATAGTGTGGAAGAAGGTTATAATTGCCATGGAGATAGATTACAAACACATAAACCTGGGTAAGGGGGATGGAAAATATTGGAAGAGGAGTGAAACTCTGAGATGGCATTTGAGCAACTCTATGGAGGAGAAGAATGCAAAAGACTCACGTGTGTAGAGGAAGAGCTTCCTATGAGGAGAGACTAGCCTGACACTAGAATACCAACTCTAGGAGGCAGGCATGTGTCTACCATATTCAAGGAAAATCAAGGAGTCCAGTATTTTTAACACAGGACCACCTGGGGAAGTTTATGAATGAGGAGTTCACAGATAGTCTGGGGCCATATATTACAGACTTGAAGGATTTGGTAAGACCTTTAACCTTTATTTTGGTTGGAGGAGTTGATGTGATGCAGCTTAAAAATGTTAAATGATCTATCTATCTATCTATCTATCCATCTTTCTAAAAGAAATCTTAAATCTAAGCCAACGAATTGGCAGCAAGATCACAGTTAACTCTTTTTATAGAATTTGGATTCCTTGTACCCTCTATTCAAGTTTCATTTTTTCCTTAGAGGAAGGATAGTATATTCATTGAGTGTTTCCATATGGAATTTGAATGTACCTTTAAGTGAACGGTGTCTAAATGTCATATAAGTATATGCGGCCCTTGTATTTTCCTCAAATAATGAATGTGTCATAACAAAGCATTTTTGGTTAAACTGATTTTATTGGTCATATTTGTTTACTACTAACTTTGCATAAATGCCTGCTTTGTGGGGGGAAAAAAGAGCACTTAAAAATAGTATTTCTGCTACATTAGGCTAGATTTTACAGGGTACAAGAAGTCATTTAAAGTTGCTATGGTGGCTTTTGCTGACTGATTTTACTCCAAAAATCCAAGGAGTTCTGTGAAAAGTTAAAGTCCTGTTTAGTAACCAGTGTCATCCAAAGTACTCATAAGGTTTGGCTTAATTTGGCACATATTTAATTTAATTTGTTTGATTTGTGCATCTCAAGAGTTTTTTTTTCAGATTGAGCTCTGGAAGTAAGCCAGCATCAAATAAATAACTAATATTTGATTGTATTTCATCATGCTAGTTTTATATTACCACTTCAGTGTAGTTCTCAATTAGGCTGCCCATTAGTATTATCCTCTTTAGAGTGGCTGAAGAAAATGAGTGCTTGAAAATATAGGTGAGTTTCCAGATATAACAAATCAAAGAAATCATTTTTCACATGGATCTATTTTTGATTAGAGTGCAGATTAAAGCATACTGTTTTTCCAGGTTCAGAAACAAACAAACAAAAAAAAAACAGAAAAAGTTACAGATAAATAAAACCCAGGGAGCTCTCCAAATACCTCGCTATGCTCATGAAAGGCTTTTGTCAACTGGTTCCAAAGGAGCACATGTCTTTAGCAGCGAATGAATCCAATGAATGCATCTTGCAGTCTTTTGTACATTATCAATGGGCAAATTTCCCTGATGCTTTGGCAAGAATTTTAAGTCTTTGCAATGAGAGATGAGACCTTTATTGTGACAGGACAGCAGTCTCATTTGTCTCTGACAAGGTTTCCCCTTCACCCAGCATAAATTGAGTGCTAGCTTAATGATGTCATCCCTTATCTTGTAGAAGATAAAACCAGGAGGAAATCATTTGGGGCCTACACCAGGGAAGACAATGAACAATGTCTTTAGTTTCTTATAAGCATTACTATGAAAGCTGTTAAATGTATCCCCAGAGTTTCCAGAGGTAGAGCTTTGAGTATTCCATAGAACTGCTGAAAACTGAACTCATAGGATCATTCCAAAGATGAAATACAATAATACGAGCAATGAAATCCAGAATACTGCTTAACCTTTAATGCAGTTTCATTTTTAAAATTTTCCTTCTAAGCCTGACATTAAGCCAAGATATTACAATGCCCATGAATTTGAGAAGCAAAGCAATAGTTCTCTTTCTCTGTTTCTCTCCTGCAAGTTATTTATTTTTTAAAATATTTTTATTATCTTTAAGTAGTTGTACACAAGAGTTGTCATTCAATAATTCCATTTATCAATACAGTGTGTCTTGATTAACATATATTTCTGAACACTAATCCAGCTTCATAGACCAGAGTTCTAACATCAAATTTCACCTATGCCCAGAGGAAATAAAAAACAAGCTTTCCAATCTTATGAGGTTAAAATATTAAAATATTTATGCTGAAAATATACAATTGATGACAGCAGCAGCCACACAAGGGAATATATACATACAAAGCTAAAGTACAAAAGGAGCAGAGAAGAAGCAATCACTTGATGCTGCTTTGCAGAACTGATCTATGGACAGAGTTTGTGACAGATATTGGAATTTCCAGGAGTATACGGACAAAACTAGGAGTCTAGAAGAGGGAGATAATCATGGGTAAATAGAAGGGGCACAGTTACACAGAATGCTTAGAGATCTCTATACAGTTTGAATGGGTACAATCAACAGGCAAAAGACAGATTTGAGTATGGGTTCCGTTCATGTTCCTCCTTTGGTGTTCAGGAATTATAATTTATCCACAAAGTGAAAAAAAAAACAGTGTATATTTGTGTTCACTGTGTACTTAATGGGGAAGTTAAGATCTGAGATGATAGTTTGGGCGTGAGTGTACATTGGATTCCAGGGAAAGGTTGAGCTTCATGCTGATTTCTTTCCACTGAGTGGTGTCGTGTTATCAAATGAACTGACAGTCTTCCTTTTTGTGGCTCTGTGCTGATCTGAGCCCTTATGAAAACTATCATACCATATATCAATCTAGCATTCAGCTGGCCACGGTGGTACACGCCAGTAATCAACAAGGAGGATGGGGTAGGAGGACCATGGGTTGGAGACCAGCCTGGGCTACACTTTTAAAAAACAAAACAAGACTGAGAAGGTGGCTCAGTGGTAGAGTGCTTGCCTTGCATGCATGAAGCCCTGGGTTCCATTCCTCAGCACCACATAAGCAGAAAAAGCCAGAAGTAGCGCTGTGGCTCAAGTGGTAGAGCGCTAGCCTTGAGCTGAAGAGCTGAGGGACAGCGCCCAGACCCAGAGTTCAGGCCCTATGACCAAAATAAATAAATAAATAAAATTAAAAACAAAACTATCACTCACATGAGGTATTGTTTTCCTAATTAGTTTTCCTGGAAACTCTGTGTGTGTGTGGGTGTGTGTGTGTGTGTGTGTGTGGTGTGCGTGCGCACACCCCATCTTGGGGTTTGAAATTAGGGCCTGGGCAGTGTCTCTTCAGATTTTTTGTTCAGCTCTGTCCCTTAAGATTTTCCTCAAAGGTAATACTCTACCACTTGAGCCATAGCTCCACTTTTGGCTATGTTTTTTTTTTTTTCTGGTTAATTAGAGATAAGTCTCATGAGCTTTCCTGCTTGGGCTTGCTTCCAACCGTGACCCTCAGATCTCAGCCTCCTGAGTAAGTAGCTAGGATTACAGGCAAGAGCCATCTACATCCGCTCAGTGAACTGTTTTACCTGAGGGCCAGTTTATATATTTTTTTTAATGTAGAGGTCATTTTCAGCTATAAATCCTCCTATATTACTCTTTTTCTGAAAAGGGAAAATAGTAATGTACTGAATATTTCTAAACAACACCTTGAAATGTTAGAACCTTTACACCACAGATAAATGTTCAAAGGAACAGGTGTTTTTGCCCTGCTTTGATTATTACAGAGTGTACATGTCTATGAAAATATTGTGTGGTATCCTATAAATATGTATAATTTTCTGTGTGAATTATAAAATGAAATTTCAGGATTTTTGGCCTCAACATAATATTTTTTAATTTAATTTTGTCAAGGTGATGTACAGAAGGGTTACAGTTACAAATGTAAAGTAGTATGTACATTTCTTGTCAAATATTGTTGCCCCCTCCAGAAGCTATACAAAAATTAAGTGCCTTCTTACAACACTTAAAACTATGCAGGGCTGGATATGTGGCTCAGTTTTATGGAACCAGCCCTACTACCACTGAGATCATTTAAAAGACATTGCCTATTACCTAGGTGTAGGTGGCTCACATATGTTATTCTAGCTACTCAGGAGGCTAGAATCTGAGTATTGCACTTCAAAGCCAGTTGAGAGGAAGAAGTCTACAAAACTCTATTTCTAATTAATCAATGAAAATGCTGAACTGAAGGCATGCTCAACTGGTATGGCCCTAAGTTCTACCTCCAATTCTAGCAAAAAGTAAAATTAAAAGCTATGCAACATAACCTGTAATACCCTGAAATTCTTGGACACAGTCCTTCTCAACAAAACTATTTCATACCACTGACCCCAGACTACATTCCTTCTGATCTTGGCAATTCCTACTCCGAGTCCAAGGCATAGTGCTACTCTTTCCCAAACCCTTTAGCAACACCAACCCTTTCTTAACTCCCACTTCATGTGTTCTGTATTGTACATCTTTTAATCTTGCCAGAACGTGTCTTTCTGACACAAGTGGGGAAACGCAGGATCCATCCCGGTGAAACACAAATGCCAGCACTGTACTTGGTAAAATGCAGGCTATTTTGTGAGCTTCTCACCAATTGAACTTGCCAAATAATGAATAAAATAGGATATTACTTATAAGCTAAATGTAGTCACTACAAAGACACATGCAAAGTGATCTTTTGTCCACTGGGGACTGTTAGTAGATGAGAGAGAATTATGCAAAAAGTATAATACTCCATGTTTCATCCTTTTTCTTTTTTTTAAACTGTATTTTTTTGTCTTTTCTTTTTTGGTACTGAGGATCGAACCCAGGACGTTGCACTTGCTAGGCAAGTGCTTTGCCACTGAGCTACATCCCAGCCCTTCATCCTTTTTCATAGGGACAACCATCAGTTATGGTGACACAGAGGAGAGTGAGTGAAGAAAATTCAGTCCCACAGGTGGCTTCTGAAGTTGCTCTAACAGGCGGAGTTGGAGACATTTTTCTCTGGCTGTCAGAACCTCAGGGCAAGGGGAGGAGAAGACCAGAGGGCACAAGATTAAAAAAAAAATAGACAGTTGGAAATTAGTGCCTGTGGATACAGTAGCATTTGATAGTGACCCTCAAAAGCACTAAGAACAGTAATGGCTTTAATTTCCCTGAGGCAGAAATGTGATTTATTTGTGCTGTTCCTGGCTGGATTACCTGTAAGTGAGCCCAGCTGAACATGAAAGGACTTCACAATTTTAAAATGCTCTGCTATATACATAATACTATTTCAACTTATTACCTTGTATAAGTCGAAAAGGCTATGTAGATACCTTTGACCCCAGTAGACATTTTAAGTCATGCCTTCATGTATTTAAAGAAGCCTAATAGGGTATTAATATTGATGCATATATCAGTATACCTAGTACTTGTTCATGTATACATAGTCATAAATATGGGCTATATATTAACAAAATAAGAATGGCTACTTATAAAATGCCACACTGAACATATCTTCATTATATATTATTCTTGTAATATTTCCAAGGGTGAGATGTTATTATATCCTTAAGGCTTAATACATTAAATGACATATCCATTTATCTTATGGTAAGAACCAGGATCTGTGAAATAGATATAGTGGTGCACACAGCTACTTGAAAGGAAGAAATAGGATTTTAGTTTGAAGCCAGACCAGGCAGAAATTTAGTGAGGCCATATATCAGCAAAGAAGCTGAGTTTGTTGATGCACTTTTGTAAACCCAAACACTTGGAAAACAGAGGTAGGAAAATTATGATCTGAGGCTAGCCAAGGCTAAAGTTTATGATGCTATCTGAAAAACAAAAAAAGTAAAGCAAAAAGTACTAGGAGGTGTGCCTCAAATGGTAGAGCACTTGCCTAGCAAGCATAAGGTCTCAAGTTCAAATCTAATACCATCAAAATAACATGTGTAAGTGCATGTGTGCACACATGTGCACACGCACACACACACACACACACACACACACACTCACACACACACACCGTTTCATTTGAACTTGTTTTCTTAGCTGTATGGGTTCATTCCCAAACTTGTGTGATATACTACCAAAACAAATACACTTAATGTCTGTTTACATCCTAGAAATGAGGAGAATCAGTTATGTTCTCAACAAATAACAGTATTCCCATGATGTTTTTTTTTTCATTTTTTCTCCTTTGTTTATCCACTGTTGCCACTGTTTTGTTTTTTTTGTTTTTTGGTTTTTTTATATTTTTTTTTATTGTGAAAATATCATACAGAGGTGTTACAATTACATGGGCAAGATAATGAGTACATTTCTTATCAAGCATTGTTGCCTCCTCCTTTGTTTCCCCTTCCCATCCCTTCCCATCTTCCCCCCCTCCCTAAGTCCTCCCACTCCCCCCACCCCCGTGGGACACTATGTCTTTTACATATGTTCATGTGATATGGTGCAAAAAAGGACAAAGGGTGAACCAATGCAACAGCAATACTCACAAGACATTGTGTTGGAAATGAACCTTTCAACTTGAAGGAGTTGGAAATGAACTTTACAACTTGAGGAAGATGTTGGGGGGAGGGAAAGTGGGAGAAAAACAAGGCAAGAGGTAACAATGTTCAACCAGAAATGTACTCATCAATCATCACTTTAATTATGTAACTGAAACCAATCTGTACATCACCTTGACAATAAAATTTAAAAATAAAGACATAGAGAAGAATTGACATAGCAGAAAACAGAACAAAAGCCAGCAAGGTAAGTCAGTTGTAGAAGCTAAGATTGGTCTATGTGAGACTTTAAAAGGGCAGAATATGAGGCTTCTTGTTCTCATTCTTCAGCTTGTTTCAAATTCTCCCGTGCACAGGATGTGTTCTGGGTAAGCAATTATCATGTGCGTTTCATCTGTATTGTTATAATGATATTATATTATATCATTTTATTTATTATTGCAATCTGGTTTCAATAATAGATATAAAAATATAATAAAACATTATTTTGAATGTAATGAATAAAAGAGACTATAATATACATTATTTAAATTATATATTATATAAATTATATAAAGTATAAATACAATAAAATTATGAATTCAGTGACATTGGATTGGAATTTATTTGCACTAATCACTCTGATAAATGGTTAATAAGAGTAGACTGGTTAATTTCCCTTCCCTTCCATTCCCTTCCCACCACTGCCTTCCCCTCCCCTCTCCTCCCCTTCTCTCCTCTTCCCTTCCCTTACATGCACTAGTCCTAGTCTTAGGGCTTAAACTCAGGGTCTAGACACTGTTCCTGAGCCTTTCTTAGCTCAAGGTTAGCACTCTACCACTTTAGCCACAGCTCCATGTCTGGCTTTTTAGTGGTCATTTGAAGATAAGATCCTCATGGGCTGGCTTTGAACAGTGATCTTTATATTTCAACCTCCTTAGTAGCTAGAATTACAGGAATAAGCCCCTGGCAGCCAGCTGGACTAGTTAATTTCTAATTAGTAATTGGCTATTTAATGCTATAATTACTAGTAGAATATCTCTATATTTAACTGATAGTCCAGTCTGGTAATGTCTAAAGTATTTGCTACGTGGTTCTTCAGAGAAAAAAAATTCCCAGTCGCAAATTTAGAACCTAGGAAAAAAATGGTATAATGCATATTCTAATTACCTGCCATGAAATTAAACAAGAAAAATTAACCCTATCTCATGTGTTTATTGTTTTCTAAAATATACTTTTAGTCCTATAGGATTGATGAGACTTGGAGAAACTAAGAAAAATTTTGAATAGTATCTAACAAGTAACAATTCAAATGTAATTTGACTCATGGCTCATGGCTTCAAAGCTATTTTCTTTCTACTCTGTTAGTTTTCGTCATTACATTTTGTTTCCTTTCCAGTCAATAAAATTTCTATTCACTTCAAAATAAATACTTACCCCTCCAGGTCATATCAGGTCATTCATATTGTCCGTGCAGGGATATAAATGTGGGGCACCAGTGGCTCACGCCTGTAATTCGAACTACTCAGGAGGCTGAAATCTGAGGATAGCGGTTCAAAGCCAGCAAGGGCCAAAAAGTCCATGATATCCCTTCCCCTCCTCAAATTACAAAAATGTATATACAAGATGCAGCCAACACCTTAAAGGGGGATGCAGGTTGACCCATGTGACTATGAGATGTACAGGACACTCTTGAAAATGAACTTTACAATGTCGGTGGAGGGGAGGGTGATAGGAAGGAGTTGGGCAAGTGGGAAGGGAAGACATGGTAGGGGAAAAAACAAAGGAGGTAACAATGCTCAATAGGAAATGTATTCGTTACCTTAGTCATGCAACTGTAATCCTCTGTACAGTATTTTTACAATAAAAATATATACTTTTAAAAAGTCCGTGAGACTCTTATCCACAATTAACCACGAGAAAACTGGAAGTGCCGCTGTGGTTCAAGTAGTAGAGTACTCGCCTTGAGCTGAAGAGCTCAGGGACAGTGCCCAGGCCCAGAGTTCAAGCCCCACAATCAAGAAAAATAAATAAATAAATAAATATTTAGTAACTTGCCTTTTTAAAGGGTCTTTTGTTTTGTGCCACAACTAAGACTTGAACTCAGGATCTGGGCAATGTCCTTTACCTTTTTCTCTCAAGGTTGGCACTTTTACCATTTGAGTCACAGATCTACTTCTGGCTTTTTATGGTGTTTACTTGGAGATAAAAGTCTCATGGAATTTCCTGTCTAGGCTGGCTTCAAACCGTGATCTTCAGATCTCAGCCTACTGAGATCTGGTACTATAGGTGTGGGCTGCCTTTGAGGAATGAAAACCTACTAAAAGAAGAGGTCTTAACATTGCTAAGCTTGTAAAACAGTAAGTTACATATGCAATGTTAGAAGAACCAGGTTTCTGAAGCTAAACTATCATGTTCAGTCCTGGGTCTACTAGAATTGGAACATGGAGGAGCTAGCTCTGGAATCTCTCATGTGATTTACCAGGAATTGGAGATTCTAGTGATTCATCTGATGACAGTCATGTGGCCGGATGTCTTATTTTATTCAGTGAGTACCTCATAGATGCTGACATTGGCTGAGGCATTTGAAATAGCTCATTGATCAAACAGAAGAAGTCAGACAATAAATACTATTAATGACTGCGTACATTATTGGAAGAAAATGAACACTACTGAGAATGGGAGTGGATCACAAAGTAGAGGAATGGAGAACTAAGAGAGTAAAGAAAGGGAAAGTTTGAATTAAAGGAAGTGGTCTGGGAAAGCTTCCTGGAGGAGGTGAGGCTGGAGCAAAAATTGGAGTCCAAGAGGAAGAAGGCAATGAGCAGATGGGCCCTGACACTCCCAGCGTTCACACCTGCCTAAGTGCCACAGGTGGGCCAAAGAATCACCAAAGAGGACCTGGAGGGGAGGGGCTGTGGTCGGAGGTGTAAGACTGGGATGGTTTAGGGGCTGCATAAGGACATTTGCTTTTACTCTAAATATTCTTGCAAGAATTGGAGGGGAATGGGGACTAACATTAAAAAAAAGCATTTAGAATAGTGATTTGCTTGGCTTGTAAGAATTGCTCAAAAATATTGACAACAACTATCATCATTACTAATGTCACTAGATTATGTGTAGCTGTGGTAAGAGTTTGACTTCCATGAAGGAGGTAAAGTGCTATGATAGGAGATGAGGGAATTATGGGGTTATCAGGGAGTAATTAGAGCCATAGAGAAGCCTATGTATTTTGTAGTGTAGATGGTAAGGAATAAGATGGTTTGAGAATCACAGGTACAGGGATTCATGAGTCTTTGGTCTTCAGTGAAACCCATTTCGCCCATTTACCCTAAGATAATGGATTGCATTGGTCATTGCTATATTCACACTTTTTAAGCAATAAAAATAGTCTCAATAAGTCATTTCTTGAGACAGGATCTTAATTATGTTGCCTAGACTTGCCTCAGACTTTCGAGCCTTCAGAGTGCTGGAATTACATGCATGCACTACTATGACTGGCTACTAATATCTGATTAACAAAAAAAGATTATAAATATGTTAGAGACAGTAACAAGAAAGAAAAAACCACCTGTGTACCTATCTTGGGGTTCATTTTGCTTAACATCATCTTATCTGGTCATATGTACATAACTTTTGACCTTTTCTGCTTATCTCAGACATATACTAGTTATTGCAAAAAAGGGAAACCATGGGACCTATGTTTCTTTGGGCCTGGCTTACTTCACTTAATATAATTTTTTCAAGTCTTTCCCTTTCCTAACAAGTGGGGTGATGCCATTCTTTCTGATGGAGGCATAGAATTCCATTGTATGTGTGTGTGTGTGTGTGTGTGTGTGTATATATATATATATATATATATATATATATATATATATATATATAACACATTTTCTTGATCCATTCATCTACTGAGGGACATCTGGGTTGGTTACATATCTTAGCTATGGTAAATAATGCTGTAGTAAACATAGTTGTGCTGGTAGCTTTAATATGGTCTTGTTTGTGATTATTCAGGTAAGTGCCCAAAAATGGGATTGCTGAGACATAGGAGAGCTCTATGTGGAGTCTTTTGAGAAACCTCCTCCCTCAAGGTATAACTCCTTTTTTCACTGTATTTGATAACAGTGCCCTACATCTTGTATGTACACTTCTCTAATTTGGGAAGGGAAAAAACAAAATGCTTAAATAGGGATACAGGTTGGCCCATTGTAACAATAAGATGTACAAGACACTATGTTAAAAAATGAACTTTACAATCTAGGTGTGAGGGGAGTGTAGTTGTGGAGGTGAGGAGGGAAGGGATGGTAGGGGAAAATCAAAGGAGGAGGTAACAATGCTCAATAGGAAATGTACTCATTACCTTACTCATGTAACTGTAACTCCTCTGCAATATTTTTACAATAAAAAGAATTAAAATACTAATAATAATAGATGTAAAAGTCTTGACAGATGCTGATGGCTCAGGTTTGTATTTCTAGATAGTCTAGAGGAATGAGTTTTGAAACCACCCTTGGAAGAAAATCTCATGAGACTGCATCTCTAATTTACCAGCAAAAATCTAGATTAGATGTGTTTCTTGGATGGGTAAAGTGCCAGCCTGAAGCAAGAAAACTGAGTAAGAGCCCAACAACCTGAGATCAAACTCTAGTACTGACACACACACACACACACACACACACACACACACACACACACACAGTGTATAAGTATGTATGTTATATACATTGTATATTATATATGAGTATTTGAAAATATAACATGCACTTACAACTGTGTGTCCATATATGTAATATATATAAATCTAATACTATAGAAGCAAATAAACTACTTATAATACTTAAGATTATTATTGTTATATAAATATCAGAATATTGAAGGTTCCCACACACACACAGCTATTTGCTTTTTAAAAATATTGAGGTTGGTTTACAGATCATTAATGGTTTGGTTTCAATACTGTAAAGAAAAGGGAGAATGGGAGTTTACTGCCAATATTATCCTAAAATAAACAATGAATTCTTGTCACTGATCATCACGTCAGTGATTTTTATGGCTCATTAAGAACAATCTTGACCCAAAATACTGAAATACTTTAGGTGTACTTATTATGGAGCTTAGTAACCTGAAGCAGATCCATTCTATTGTTTGTCAACTACTAGGGTTAGTAGTTGGGTTTTCAAAGTGAATAGAGTTTTCAATCTTCAACATTACCTGTCATTTGTATCTGAGGAAAAATGGGAAAAAGTAATAAAATGAAACCCATCTGCCATCAAGTGTGGGAGAAATAAGTAGGAATTATGTTGTTAGAAGGTCATGATAGGAGCTCATGATAGGACCAGACAGTGTTATCTCAAGACTCTTTAGGGATCTGGATGTAAACTGCAAACTTCCCTCAATTTCATCTGGCTGGAGAGAAATGACATAGATGTGTTGGAACTAAGGAAATTAAGTTGTGTTGCATTAGGAGCAGAAGCCAACTACTCCTTCATGAGGGAGGAGAGGTTCATTTTAATGTGGAATGGGGAGGGATATTGAGTATGATGATGTCCTAAATTATTAAAATGCGTGAACGTAAAAATAGTCTTGGGATTTATTTTCATTTTATTTAGTTTTTTAGTATAAGACTTCATCCCAGGTTACTCTGCTTTCTAGACAGGAACTTTATCACTTAAGACACATCTCCAGTTTGTGCATGCATATGTGTGTGTGTGTGTGTGTGTGTGTGTGTGTGTGTGTGTGTGTGTGTGTGTGTATGTGTGTGTTCCCTTACTAATGATTAAACTAAAGACCTTCAGCTCTCTTAGCTTTTATGCTCAATGCTGGCATTCTACAACCTGAACCATGCCTCAAATTTCAGCATCTTTGTTGGAACTTGGAGAAGTGTCTCATCCTGGGCTTCCCTCAAACTGTGATACTCAGATATCAGCCTCTTGAGTAGCTAAAATTATAGGTCTGAGCCACCAGCACCTAGTTCCTCCAGTCCTTTTTGCTTTAGTTATTTTTTCAGCAGAGTTGAATTTTTGTACCTCCAACCTGGGACCAGAATCCTCTTACCTTTCACCTTCTGAGTTCATGGGTTTTTAGGTATGTGCCTAAATTTCCAGCTCATTTTCAAGGCACAGTTTTACAGGCTCTTCCCTTGGGCTGGTCTCAGACTTTAGTCCTCCTGTTCATACCTCCAGAGTAGCGAGTGCTGGATTACAGGTATGACTCTAGAATATTTCCAATAGAGATTTTTTGCAATTCCTTTTATAAAGCAACACATTCAAAGAGTCATAGAAGAAGGAAAATTTACAATCCCATTTCTTTCTTTCTTTTTTTTTTTTTTTTTTGATACTGGGGCTTGAACTCTGGGCCTGGGCTCTGTCCGTCAGCTATTCAGCTCAAGGCTAGAACTCTACTACTTGATCTACAGCGCCACTTCCAGTTTTCTGGTGGTTAGTGGAGATTAGAGTTTCACAGACTTTCCTGACTGGGCTGGCTTTGAACCTCCATCCTCAGATCTCAGCCTCCTGTGTAGGTAGGATTATAGGCGTGAGCCATGGGCATCCAATCCCATTTCTTACAATACAAGTTCCTGGTCTAATTCTAGATGTTATTAATGAAATCTTTAGAGCCTTGATCATGATTATAATCTTCCTATGACATTTTAGAAAATAGTTACTGTTAGTATCTGTCCAACTGCTTAGGCAACAACTTGATGTCACTTTGACTCTTCTCCCTATTTTCCAATTCACGAGTTTCATAATTATCTATTTCTCATGGATTTCACATATCTCCTATCACTTTCTGAGGTATTTTGGTGTCTTCCTAGCTCTTTGGCCATCCTCAGAATCACCACTAACCCTAGGCTATAACAATCAAGCCAACACATGGACAACACTTCCTAATTTTCTCTGCTGTCTAATCATGCAGTGTTTCAAACTGTGAAAGGTTTCTAGTTGCTCATTCAGGATACCTACATCATGCAAGTTTTAGGAACTCCTTTATGACATGATACATGCTTCCTACCCTCTTCATGTTCCTCCAATCTGAATCTGGACTCAATGATCCTGTCAATTGAATGCCATATAGATACATATATATATATATATATATATATATATATAGTGTGTGTGTGTGTGTGTGTATGCATGCATATGTAGTAGATCATCATTTTGAATGAAGTAAGTTAAGTTCAGAAAGCAAATATTATATTTCCCCTCAAATACAGAATCTTATAAAAATAATATGTTATGATTGTAAAAGGATATCTTTGGGGAAGTGATCAGGGGAATAGGGGCAAAGAGTGGGTGATGGAACTATGACAACATGGATTTTATCTATGCATAAAAGTATTATAATAAAAACCACTAACAAATAGTAAAAGATGTTGTAACAGGAAGGAGAGAGTAACAAAAGGAGTAAATTTAATCAAAATAGATCATGTGCATGCATGAAAATGATGAAAATAAAGCCCCTTATGACAATAAATTATTTTAAAACATGTTTAGTTGGGCCCTATTATTCACACCTGTAAGTCCTTGATAGTTACTCAGAAGGTTGAGATCTAAGGATCACATTTTTAAGCCAGCCTGGGTAGGAAAGTCTGTGAAAGTGTATGAAAAGTGTTAGCTTTTAGGTAGGCAGGCAGGAAGGAAGGAAGGAAGGAAGGAAGGAAGGAAGGAAGGAAGGAAGGAAGGAGGGTAGGAAAGGAAGGAAGGAAAGACAAAGAAAGGAAGGAAACAAAGAAGATAAAGAAAAATATCCCCTTTACCTATGATCTCAATCTGAATTTTTTCTTGGAATAGCTTCATGGGTATGGCTGACTCCTTTACATCCATTAGGTTTCTAATGCAATGTCATGTTTATTGGGCAGTCTTTGGACAGTCCTGCACCTATCTTTAGGTTTGATATTTCTGTGATATACTATCTATCCCTACTGGGATATATGTCTCTGGTAAATTCCTCATTCACCTCTATACTTCTCAAAGACAAACTATAAAATTATCAGTATCCAGCCCAATCCTTATCTCATGATAGAGGCAACACATACTAATGAATACTAATAAATACTAATAACTAACCAACCACTTACAACTCACTACAAGGAGCCACATACAAACATTTTACCTCTAAATCTGACAATGACCAGGATTGATTGGCATTGCTGCTATTATAGGGAAGGAAGCAGGTCACCTTTGGTGACCTTTTAATTGAAACACCACATGCATAGACCACATTCTGCCAATGTGTTGCATTTTGCAGTGAAAACGTGGCAGTTATCTTCACCTGTCCTGTGTGCTAATGTTTTGTCCCTTGCTTTGGAAGCACTTTGCATCCAGTCACATTGTCCATAACAAGCACCTGAAATGATCATTCATTTAAAATATTGATAAGTGAAAAAATGCAAATCCTCTCAACTGAAATACCTCAATACGCATTAGTTTGCTTTCTTTGCTTAAACTAAAATTGTCATCTTTTGCTTTATTACAGCTGTGGTCCTCATGCTAGGGGGATTTATACAGAGCAGACACTGCTGAGAGGGTACACTTATCCCTGTGCCTTCCTGTGCATGGCAGAGTCTATACCAAGCCCTAACTCTTTTTTTCCTAAAAGGTCCCCCAAAACCCACATTTCCATGGATACATGCTGTGCCTGTTGCAAGGCAAAGTCAAGCACCAGGGAATTCATTTTTGAGGCCAGATCTCAACCAACATGTAGAAGGGGCAGTGGAGAAACCAACACTTTCTTTGGCTTTCAGGTGCAACTAGTAAGACACATATTCTCTTTAAAAAATCCCTAGTGAAACACATTATTATGATAACCTACTTTTAAGGCAAACTTAATTAGTTTCCTTCTCTGGCCTGCCTCATTTCAGGTCAATGTCCAACTCATTGTCCAAGTGTATTCTAAAGTTAACAAGTTTTATTAGCCATATCTGATGAAGATCATAAATCATAAACTTTAATTCCTGAAGTGTTGGTGCTTTGGGGGGGACGAGAGAGAGAGACAGAGACAGACAGAGAGACAGAGAGAGACAGAGAGACAGAGTGAGGGGGGAGGGAGAGAGAACACAAAAACCTAAGTAAGTTCTCTGTATCCTCTACCCAAGGTATGATTGTACTTGTCATGTTAAAGTATAATATACTACAACTAAGCTACCATTTGGTACATGTACTTCAACAATAATTGTGGATGATCACAAACTTATGAGAAATCTGTGGACTGAGTGGAGCCTCCAGTACTGCCACAAGAAGAGTTAGTCAGGTAAACTGCAAACATTCTCTCTATAAAATATATTACTGACCCAAATATATAACTGATGCAGCTTTCTGAAGCAATTCCTCTGTAGTCTGATTTGGCACCTGTTTATTACTTAACTCAGAGTAGTATTAACAAACATCTATAATGTCATGATAGTCAGCAATGTAAGCAGGGAAAAAAGCTCAGTTCTGATGCTTTGCCAAAATAGACTCTCTGTTTCTTCCTCTTTCCTCTCTCTCCTTTCTCCCTCTCTCTCCCACTCTTTGATCCTTCCTCTCCCTCCCTTCTGCCCTCCATCCCTCCCTCTGTTTCTCTTTTTCTCTCTCATTAGACTACATATGGCACTAACAGTAAACATGTGTGATTTGTATAATTCTGCTGCCCACCTTGCAGAGATATTTCTAATGAAGGACAATGATAAACAACCATGTTGACAGATTGTGTCCATTCAATCATCAGCATCATTTGATGATTTATTCCCAAAGGGTATCTGGTCATTACTTGTCAATCAAATAAAAGATAGGACAAATTTTGTTACAAACCTTGTCTCTAATGGTGAAAATAAAAGAAGGAGTTCTTATGGATTCTTTGACACATGAAGAATAGACATGATTTTTGGCTTTGTTGGGCATGATGATGGCTTAGAAAGAATTCAGTCTTTGGAATTTTACTTACATGGATTATTATATACATGCTTCCATTTTCTGGCTGTCCCACGTTATCCCATAAGGCTCGGTTTTCCAAATCATGAAAACCAACTAGCATGCATACAAGATTATTATGTGAAATAACTTTGAGAGAGAGAGAGACTATTTACAATTACATGGATGCCTATGGGACCAGGGAGTTATTAAAAAAGGCATTTCTAATTTAATTATTTTCATTCTAGCCTTACAGATTAAGAAACTCCATGTCAGACCTACTTTGACAGTGAGAAATCAAAGGCATGTTAAAAATGATATATGCAGAAACTGCACATAGGAAACTTATATGTGAGTTTAGAGAAGAGAAACCCAAAGTAATGCAAAATTAAATTCTGCTAATTTTTTACTTTTCTTTTCTGGGTTTTAACACAGACTTTTATGTGTTTTAGTCAAAGTTCTGCAAAGAAGCATAAACAATGACAGAAAAGTAATTATAAATGAATAATCAGTGTACATACTTAATGGAGGCTCTTCAGTCTCTGGCAAGCTAGAGACCCAAGAGATCAGATAGTATGGGCTAAATTCTATACTGAAGGCTGGAAGGTGCTAGGACACAAATGTTTCACTGTAGTTTATTAATAAGTGTTTTTTAATTATGAAAATACCATACAAAGGAGTTACAATTACATGAGCAAGGTAATGAGTACATTTCTTTTTTTTTTTTTGTGAAAATACTGTACAGAGGGGTTACAATTACATGGGCAAGATAATGAGTACATTGTTGCCTCCTCCTTTGTTTATCCTTACCATCCCTGCCCTCCCATCTCCCCCCCTACCTCCTACCCTTCACTCCCCCACCCCACCCCTACCAAAGTTGTAAAGTTTGTTTTTTGACATAATGTCTTGTACATCTCATTGTTGCAATGTATCCAACTATATCCTTATTTAAACAAGTTGTTTTATCCCTTCCCCTCCCCAAATTATACCAACAGAATGAATGACATTGCCCATTTGTTAGGAAATGGAAAGACTTGGAAAAAATTATATTAAGTGAAGTAAGCCAGGCCCAAAGAACATAGGTCCCATGGATTCCCTTTTTTGCAATAACTAGTATATGTCTGAGACAAGCAGATACAGTCAGATAAGTTGATGTTAGGCGAAATGAACCCCAAGATAGCACTCAAATGGTTTTCCTGTCTTGCTATTGTTTCTAACATATTTATAAGATGATTTTTTGTTGCTATGTATGTCCCTCCCCCCACGGTAAAAACCCTGTTTTCACTTGTAGTTTAAAGGGAAGAGAACACATCCATCTCAAGTCTTCTAGAAAGGTGTGTTTCTCTTATTTAGCCTTTAGATTTAGTCTTCATAGCACTAGTTTACACCCATCCACAATAGGAAGGCAATCTGCTTTGTCTACCCATTCAATGTTAATAATATCTAGAAGCACCCTAGACAATCACATACAAGTCAAAACAATGTTTGACCAAATATCTGGTTACTTCATCACCTAGTCAAGAGATATGGAAAATGAATCATCACATTCATCTTTAAATCTCCATGCATGCAAGTCATTCATAATCTTTTGCTTTGCCTTTCAAAAAATTATCCCTGATCTATAGGACATTTTCCAAAAATAACCTTTACCTTTTGATACATTTTAATATGAATTTCAGACATATTACATATGTTATAATCTATAGGGTAACTGATCTGATATCCTAACCAAACTGTTTTGATAATGAAGCTAACATAGGATGTGGATTGCATATACTCTTGTCTAATTTTATGACCTGATGCTATAATTTTGTCTTTTATAGCTGAAGCAGAAATTATTTTAATCAATCATGCTGGAGATTTAATGCTCAAAAGTAGTCAAAATCAAGATTTGATGGGAAAGTAAAAATAAATTGAACTGTCTAGCATCATTTAGCAATATGTTGGCCCTGAGGGGAATTCACTAGGCTTAGGTAGCTTGGCCTTGATGCACACTGGAACAGCAGGAAGGAGTATAATGGTCCACATGAGGCAGGAAAGGGCTATGACATGCAATAGCAAAACCAAATTTTAGACGGCAGCCTCTGTGTTTATGGTGTTTTTGTTGTTGTTGTTGGTAGTGGTGGTGGTATCTCTTTTTGCTTCTGTTGTATTCTGTACTTTATTGTTGTTTTGGGGGAGTGAAGTGGCACAGAAATTGAGGGAGAAATGATGAGCGAATACAGGCATGCCACTCAGTAGACACTATGTGGAAATGAACTATGCAGCTTCCAGGTAAGGATCGGAAGGGAATATTACGGTAATGAGAAGTAAGGAATGGCATTGTCCAAAAAGAAGTAAACTGTAAAGTTCATTGTTTAACAGTGTCTTGTACATCTCATTGTTACAACCTGTATCCCTATTTAAACAATGTGGGGGGAGGGTGGAGTGTAGTTGAGGAGGTGGGAGGGAAGGAATGGCAGAGGGAAAAACAAAGGAGGAGGCAACAATGCTTGATAAGAAATATGCTCATTACCTTGCTCATGTAACTATAACCCCTCTGTACAGTATTTGCACAGTAAAAACACTTATTAAAAATAAAAAAGAAATATACTGTACTTATAACCTGACATGAAATTATAAACCATCTGCACAATACCCTAATAGTAACAATAAAACTGTATATAAAATTGTAGTAGAGATTCTCTAAACCCTGATGTATATAAACAGGAAATGATTCATATTACCTGGAGTGGAGCAGAAATACTTTGGGATATGGTTGGGTAGTGGATCTTTGTGTGTGCATGTGCACAAGTACTAGGGCTTAAACTCAGGGTTTATGTGCAGTCCTTTAGCTTTTTCACTCAAGTCTGTCAATCTACCACTTGAGGCACAGTTCCACATCTGATTTTATGGTGGTTAACTGGAGATAGAAGTCTCAAGGATTTTCCTGTCTGGGCTGGATTGAACCTCAATCCTTAGGTCTCAGCCTCCTGAGTAGCTAAGATTACAAACATGAGCCACCAAAGTCCAACTGAACTGTCTAGATTCTATCCCACGTCAAATAATCACAATCTCTGACCAAAACTCTAACAAAAAAGTAAGCCAACCACCAAGTCAAAAGAATTTTATGTTAAGCATCTATTTATTTCCTGTTAAGATTTTACTTTGAAAAGTTTTCTCTTCTTGTTTATCAACCCAGCTTTGTACCTATCCAATAATCTACTTATGTTTTGATGCATTTTTAAAACGAATTTCAGACACTCATATTCCTGTCTAAATAGTCATTTTGCACATCAATAACTAGGACTCAATATTAAGTCTTTATTCTTTTGATATAAAATTTGCATATAGCAAAACATACAGATATTAAGTGTCCATTTGCAGAGCTTTAACAGGGGCATTTATTTCTATAGCCAAAACTACTAACAAGGCATAGGTTATTATCATGATTTCAGAAAGTTTCCTAATGGTCCTTGTGAGCTTTTCTGCTGACCCCAATCCTCCTCCAAACAGCTATTATTCTGATTTTTTGGGGTCATCATAGTTTAGCTATTGCCTTTGAGAAATTTGTACAAAACATATCAAACAATATGTGATCTTCTGCATGAAGCATTTATTTTAACTTTGAATAATTTTTGAGATATATCCATGTTCTTGCTTGAAGTTTGATTGTTTTTCTTTGTATTGCTGAGCAGTTCTCTACTATGCAACTATTTTGCAGGTAGTTTATCCCTTCTCCCTTTGATGGGTACCATTGCTGTGTCTACTTCTTGGTTATTATAACAAAATTTCCTGTGGGCATTATCACTTAGTCCTTTCTTAAGCAAGTATTTTCATTTCTGTAGGTGTGAGTTTTTTTGTGTGAGTTTTCCCCCAGTGAACAGAGGAAGAAATTCTAGTTTATCCACAGCTCCCTTAATATTCAATGTTCTCAATCTTTCTACTTATAAATATTCTAGAGAGTATATATATGTAATATAGTATATACTATTATCATGTCAAATGATATTAACTATGTTTTCATATACCTATTGGTCATTTATGTATCTTCTTGTGACATGACATTTAATATTTTACATACTTCTTATTGGACTGCTTATCTTTTAATAGTAAAAGCTTGGAAGAGACTTCAGATATTTGTTCTTTTTATTGTTATTTTATATAGCCTGCTTACTAGTCCCTTGTCACATGTATGTATTGCCAGTTTTTTCTCCTGTTCTGTGGCTTAAAATTTCACTGTCTTACTGATATCTTTCAATGGGGAAGTTTTAAATTTTGAGGAAGTCTCATTTATCATTTCTCCCTTTTAATTTCACTGCTTCTGGAGTGAAACTGCATCCAGTTTTAAATATTTTCACATATTTCTCATTTACAACTTAAATTGAAAACATCTAGATTATATGCATAGAAGAAATTCCTTCACAAATTATAAACAGGAAGCCTGACAGTGAATTTTGATCTTTAGATTAAATATCTCTTAAAATAAATCTCCAAAATTTATTACTACCTAACTCACACCAAAGTTATGTGGACTTACTTAATGCCAGATCCTCACAGATACCTGAGAATCTGACTTGGCTGCCATAATTATTTAGGTTAGGTAGAAGTTGTAATATTGGTGGGCTTTGTAACTATAATTGAACAGAAAAAGTAAAATTCAGAAGTGTTGCATTTAATCCTCTTTGTACAACCATAAAGATAAAACAAGGAAAATCAGAGATTTTAATTTTTTAATATATTTTATTATCTTTTTATTATTTTCAAGGTGATGTACAGAAGGGGTAAAGATATATAATTAAGGTAATAAGTACATTTCTTGTTGAACTTGTTCCATTCAGAAAAGCAGTTTATGAATATAGGGCACCCTGATGAATTTCACTCCTTTCAACATTTTCACCCTCCCCTCCCACTCCATCCTTTCCCTTATCTTAATTGTAAGTTATGTGTTGATTTTTGTTTGCAATTTAACAGAGCAGTTCATATGTAGAATTCATCTTGATCTGTGTCACCACTTCCAAATCTTCATACTCCCTTCAACCCACTCCTGCCCTTGTATTAATCAATTCTATAGAATATACAATGAATTCTTGCTTGCATTCTCTCCCTTCCCCTTGTCATTCTTCTACTTCTTGACTTCTGGCCCCACCTTCCTCTTTTGTTATAACCCATTTCCTGGAACTTATTTTCTTGGGCTCAACTTAGTATTTTTTACAGAAGCATACTATTTGTGCTCTCCATAGAGTATATTATACTTAATGCATTTGTAACCCCTTGCTTACCACCGCGTGTGTTTACTTGTAGATTTATAGGCACATTATAGCTACCACAAATGAAGGAAACCATGCAAACTATGTTCTTCTGGGTCTGGCTTCCTCTTTCCTCAAGTCTTTCCATTTCCTTACGAATGGGGCAATGTCATTCTTTCTAATGGAATCATAGAATTCCATTTATATATATATATATACATTTGTGTTATATATATATCACATTCATCAACTGAAGGGCATCTGGGTTGATTCCATATCTTAGCTATGGTAAACAATAATGCAGTGAATATGTTTGTGATGGGGACTTTAGTGTGTCCTGGTTGTAGTCATTTGGATAAATGTCCACAAATGAGATTCCTGGGTTATAGGGAAGCTCTATGTTTAATCCTTTTTTTTAATCATCAAGGTGATGTACAGAAGGGTTACAGTTAGACAAGTAAGATACTAAGTATATTTCTTGTCAAACTTACCCCTTCCTCATTTTTCTCCTACTTTCCCTATCCCCAGGCCTCCCCCCTCCCAAGTTGTACAGATCATTTGCATCATATTTTCTTGTGAATATCGCTGTTGCATTGGTTCCCCCTTGTCCTATATCTCACCATTCTATTGTTCCCCTTCACTTCCCTAATTCAGATAAACATATTTAAAATGCCAGGGTACCAGAATTAAATACAGTGACAACAGGGGGAAGAAAGTGTAAAAGAAGAAATTACGTAGTACTTTATAAACAACAACAACAAAGGAAAACCTCTTGTGTCCATTATTTTACTTAGTATCATCTTATATAGTCATATGTACATAGCTATTGAACTATTCTGCTCATCTGCTAAGATTATCCTAGATGTATGCTAATTATTGCAGATAAGGGAAACCATGGGACCTATGTTTAATTCAGTGTGGCTTACTTTATTAAATATGATTTTTCCAAGTTCTTACATTTGTTTACAAATGGGGCAGTGGCATTCTTTCTGATGGAAGCATAGGAACCTCCTTACTGCTTTCCAGAATGGTTGAACAAGTTACATCTCCACCTAAAGGGAAGTAGCATTCACTTTTAGCTATGTCCCCAGCAGCATCTGCTATTTTCTTGTTAGTTTTCTTGATAACAGCCATTCCAACTGGGATGTGGTGCATTCTCAGTGTTATTTTGATTTGCATTTCCTTTATGGTCAGAGATGTTCTGAGATGGTTCTCTTTAAGTTATCATCCCATTTATTAATTCGGTTGTTGTTTCTTTGAGGGTGTATTTTGAGGAGCTTTATTTTTCTGAGCTCTAGGTATATGTTGGATCTTATACCCTTGTCTGATGTATAGCTGGAGAAAGTCTTCTCCCATTCCATGGCCATTAACGAATCCATCCTTGTCAGTAAAAGCTTCAGTATATTGAATTTTATAGTTTGTCTATAATTTTGTATGAGATGTTACGGTAAAAAGATAACATGGTGAATCCACATATATAATCATCATATATTGGTTAGTTTGAGCTGATTTGAACCAGGATTACAAAATCCTGGCTTGCATAAAAAAGTAAGGAAGGACAGACCTCTCATGATCATGCTTAATCTTATTATTTGTGCTTGATTTTACTATTAAGTCTTACCAAGAATTGCCATGCTGGTCTACAGGCTCAATTTAGTCTGTTCAATCACTTATTTTTATAAATTTTCTGGCACAGAACCAGCACCTTTATAATATACTATCTATGGATGCCTTAATACTAAAAGGGTTATAGAGTATTTATGACAAGAAAGTAACGTCACAAAGGCCAAACTCTTGCTGGGTGCTGATAACTCATGGCTATAATCCTAGTTACTCAGGGAGCTGAGTTCTGAGCATATGCTTCTAAGTTTATGAGACACCTATATACAATTAACCACCTAAAAGCCAGAGGTAGAGCTGTGACTCCGCTGGTTGAATGGCAGACTTGAATGAAAAAACTATGCTAAAATGTGAGACCCCGAGTTCAGGCCTCGGTAAACAATACAAAAGGGGAAAATACCTTTCACACAAAAGTTTGCTGACATATGATAGGCATTATTTATAATGTTTAATATGTCCATAAGAAAGAAATTTTATGTCTAATTCAAGGATATAAAAGACAAGGCTTGCTAGATTAGATGACTCATAAAAGGAGGATTGGCCATGATACATTGTACAGGTCTCTAGATATTCACATAGTGAGACCAAAGGAGGGTATTCTTAGGAGAGGATCACAAAGGCTCAATATCTATGTGCATGTGATCATGTAAAATTATGTTTACCAAAATGAGCTCCAAGGAATGGAAACAAGAAGTATTTTTCTTATTTGGGTTTTTTTGTTATTTTGTTATTGTTCTGTATTCCACCTTTGTTGCTGTTTCTATTTCCTGTGCCTTTTATCTTGTATGTGAGCTTATGTTTTGGATAAGGTGAGATGGAGCACAAAACCAGTGGGACATGGTGAATAAATGTAACAGTGAAACTCACGAGAAGCTGTTGAAAAGGAATTATACAACTTGTAGGTGGGGGGGGTTCGTGAAGGAAAATCTTGGAGAAAATGATGGAAGAGATGACATTGTTCAAAAAGAAATATACTTACTACCTCATTTATGAAACTGTAACCCTCTGGATATAACCTTTACAATAAAAGGCACTAATATAAAATGGCTTCAGTGTAAATAATTTTGATTACATCATATTTTTCCTCAATTAAGAAGACATATTCAATACTTATTATATTTTAAACAACTGTCAACTGGACTAACTTGGTGCCTAATATGTTATTCAGGAGACTGAGATCAGTTAGATGGTGATTTGGGGCCAGATCAGAAAACAGTACACACATCCCGTCTCAACATAGAGCGTTGAGTCCCAAGGTAGTCATCTGTCATCAAAGCTGTAATTCAAAGCAAAAATAGGAGAATCTTAGTTCAGGATGACCTGGACAAAATATGAAACCTTGTCTTAAAAAATAAACAGTTCAAAAAGGGCTAAATCATGACACAAGTACTAGGGTGCACTTGAACAAACATGAGGTCCTGAGTTCAAACCCTAGAACTCCCACCAAATTGTCATCTAGTCAACCTTGGAAAATAACACTGATTAATGAGATAAATAATGAGGGCATAAGTGTTAGGAAGAATGATGGATATTTAATTGTATATAAAATAAATGGTATCATCCAGTGGTACTGTATCAAAGCCTTAACTACATACTTTGGTCATGTTTATTCATGACTATGTCTTGAGACAAATTGATTTGAAGACATATGTAACATACTCCATTGCAAATCAGAAACAGATCAGTCTAATAAGCCAGACTAAGAGTCTAGGGACCCATGGGTAGAGAGACACATGTGATAGAAGAAAATAATATTTAGGTAGGTAGGACTTGGATTTCTAAGACTGGCAGCAAGGAAATCATGAGTGAATAAAGAACAGGCTATACAGTTTCAGTGTGCCCACAAATCAGAACCCAAGATGGCATTCCAAAAGCAAGACAGAAAGGAAGGTCACAGCTAGACCACCGAAGATCTTAAATGGCTGGCCAGGAAGCAGAAATAAGTGGAGAAGATTCGTAACTAGGATGATATTTAATCTACATCGAAAAATCTCCATGTTTCAGGGCTTTTAGTACTACAATCAGGGTAGCCTGTTTGAGCAGCAGCCATGCCCTTCCCCTGGAGGAGACATATTTCCTGTACAAACAATACATATCTATAATCCTTTGTACCTTACAGTTTAGTATTTAATAAATTGATCGAAGAGATCAGGAGATGAAAAGCGATGGATTGAGTAAGCTGGAATTCACTTGAGGAGGATGTGAAAATTAGCCTTTGAATTCATTATCAGTTGTATTCCATCTTAGCAAATCCCTGCACTACTGATATGCAGTATATTAACTATCAAAAGGCATATACACCAGAGAGGTTAATTAATAAAACATTTTCCCATGAAAAAAATAACAAATAATCAGGCAATCTCTTTTGTAAATTAATTTAAAATAGTTTTTTAATTAAAAATTATCTCATCATATTTTTGTTCAATGTTAATAAAGAATTTTAAATTGTTCCTAACATATCGGGCATTATAAACTTTGATTACTTAAGTGCACTTGATACAAAATAACATTTGATTTATTCAATTTTTCTAATTTATCCAATCACTCAAAGGATAGATTTTTGAGAGTCTACGAAATGTGGTAGAAATAAAAATGAATAAGAAAAAATTGCCACCCTGTAGTAGCCCAGAATCCTCTTAGTAGGTGTGCCACATAAATATTAACAAAGCAGGAAAAGGAAAATATAAAAACAATGAACATGTGTCAGGTACTATGGAAAAAAGGATTTTTTCCTGATTTAGGTAAGATGATCAGGGAAAGCTATGCAGCCTGGGCAGGTACTTAGGTACACGCTCAACTAAGTTTTGCTCAGACAGAAAGGATAAAAACCTTGGAAGAATGATGATTTATAATTGAGCAAAGGATTAGCTGGAACTACTTGAGAAAGTAGAAAAACAGGGCAGCAATATCAGTTTAACCACAGGATGGGGTGTGGACCATAGGAAAGGCATGTGGTTTGTCAATGCTGAAAGGTACAGCTGGGGACAGATTCCCAAGACTGAGAGGAATTCAAGAGAATTATTGCAAGACATCTTATGACTAAGAAGTGGCACAAAGAATGAACAAAAGAAGGTAGCACTAAGAATTTCCAGTAATAGCTGGGTCTAGGGATGCATCTCACTTAGGCATTGTGGTAGGGGCAGTAGAGTGGATCATGTCCTTTGGAGAGCAGGCTGGCACTCTTACAAAATGCAATGGATTGCTTGCTGTAGGACACTGCAGATCTTCTGAGTACTTATGCCTAAGAAATAATTGTGTTGATCTATAAAACAGTTTGTACAAGGTTGTTTACAATTTTGTCTAGTTGCAGGAATTTGAAAATAAGTTAGGTGGGCATCCATCCATGAGACAGTGGGTGGCTCCAATATGAAGGAGTAATTTGTAGCGTGAAAAAGTTATACACAGTGGTAAGAGTATAGAAGCAAAATAACATTTAGAATAAAAAAGAACAACAGAAAGCAGGATGACATTTATGTGCAATTTAATTTTCATAAAATAAATACAAATATGCATGAAACAACAATACCCAGTTCTTCATAAAACATCATATTCCCTCTTAAAAGCAAGTTCACACTGCAAAAATTGTATTTTACTGAGCACAAATCAAGCAGTATAAACCACAGAGCTCATGACAAAAATGAGTTTAGGGAACAGTACCAAAAGCTTTGTTAGTGAGACTGAAAGACTGAAATCTATTAAAAATGTGTCAGTTATAGGATATGAAGTTCATTAACAACAAACACTTATTATAATCTGAGTAGGATAATTTTCCCTTGAAAAGTGAGCATGAGAAGGTTGGCAGCTTGTGTCACAGTAAACTGGTAGTGCAGGGCTTATTAGTTGAAAGCAGGCAGAAAGCTAAGATGCCAAATGGAGATATATAGGACTCACAATAGACACAGTGAATTAAGAATTGTGAATAGGTGTTTAAAGATGATGATGAAGATGACGGCGATGGTGAAAATTGTGTGTGTGTGTGTGTGTGTGTTTGTGTGTATTTGTTTTAATTCTATGTAACTCTGCATAAAGGTATATAATTATTATATATTCACCTACAGTTTCTCCTGAACAGATTTAAACATAATGTATATTATTTTATTTGTCAGTGGCATTGGAAAAAAAATCATGGTTCCAAAATCATACTAAAGTAGAAATGACTGTTTGCACGCACACACACACATACACACACACAAATATCTGTGAACAAGAGGGAAAAAGACATTGAATAAATATAGAAGGGGCTCTCGTAAACAATGACAACAATTGACAAGGTATTGAGTTGATAAACTATTTCCTTAACTGAAGATCATCATCAGTCAATTCACAGGAAATATAACAATAAACAGAATGGAAATAAAGGGAAGGATTTGGCTTCTGTAAATATGTCAGGAAGGAGTCCATAAGAAATTCCCAAGTTGTTAGGAGAGTTCTTGATTATAGCCAGATGCTGGAGGGATGTAGACAGAAGGGAACCTTACTGAATTGTTGGTGGGAGTGTAAACTTGTTCAATCACTTTGGAAAGTAGTATAGAGGTTGCTCAAAAGATTCCACATAGAGCTCTCTTATGACCCAGCAATCCCATTTTTTGGCATCTCCCCAAATGTTCACAAACAAGACCATTCTAAAGCTACCAGCACAACCATGTTTATTGCAGCATTATTTACCATAGCTAAGATATGGAGCCAAACCAGATGCCCCTCCGTAGATGAATGGATCAAGAAAATGTGGTATATATACACAATAGACTTCTATGCCTCCATCAGAAAGAATGATATTGCCCCATTTGTTAGGAAATGGAAAGACTTGGAAAAAATTATATTAAGTGAAGTAAGCCAGGCCCAAAGAAACATAGGTCCTATGATTTCCCTTATTTGCAATTACTAGTATATGTCTGAGACAAGCAGAAATGGTCAGATAAGTTGATATTAGATGAAATGAACCCCAAGATAAGGACTCAAATGTTTTCTTTTTCTTTCTTGAGATTGTTTCTAACATATTTGTAAGATGATTTCTTTGTTGCTTTGTATGTCCCTCCCCCATGGTATAACCCCTGTTTTCATTGTATTTGTTGTTTGTATAATTTATGGAGGGGAAGGAAAAAAAAACAAATTGTTTAAATAGAGATACAGGTGGACCCATTGCAACAATGAGATGTACAAGAAGTTAGGTGGAAAAACGAACTTTACAAGTTTGGCCTGGGGAAGGGTGGGGGGAAGGAAGGAGGAGGGAGGGGAAGGGATAGGAAGGGGAAACAAAGGAGGAGGCAATATTGCTTGATAAGAAATGTACTCATTACCTTGCCCATGTAATTGTAACTCCTCTGTATGTTATTTTCAAAATTATAAAAAAAAGAAGAAAAGGAATTCCAAGGTGACTGGAATTTGCTTTCATTGGCAATGGATGAGTTTAAAAGGAAACAAAACAAAATGACCTTTCCTATTAGCAAATTAAAGCAAAACCTTAGAGCTGGAGGAGTAGCAATTCAGTAGTACCCTGGAAACTAAAGAACATAGTCATATAGAAAAGAATTACAAAGATGGAAGATGAAGAGAAAAAGAAACCCAGAAGACATGACAAGTGATAATAAATAGGAAGCGATTTTTTAAAATGTATTTTAATAAATGTTTTATTGGAAAAACTACTGTACAGAGGGGTTACAGTTACATGAGCAAGGTAATGAGTACATTTCCTATCAAGCGTAGTTTGCCTCTTCTGTTTTACCCCTACCATCGCTTCCCTCCCACCTCCACAATTACATTCCAGCTCCCCCCCTGCCTAAATTGTAAAGTTCATTTTCAATATAGTGTTCTTCTACATCTCATTGTTAAAATGGGTTAACCTGTATCCCTATTTAAACATTTTGTTTTTTCCCTTTCCCTCCCCAAATTAGACTGACATCAAATACAGTGAAAACAGGGGTTATACCTTTGGGGAGGAACATACAAAGCAACAAAAAAATCACATGGTGCATTATAAATATGTTAGAAAGAATAGCAAGAAAGAACAAGCCTCTTTTGTCCCTATTTTGGGGTTAATTTCGTTTAACATCATCTTATCTGGTCATATGTACATAGCTTTTGACCTTTCTGCTTGTCCCAGACATATACTAGTTATTGCAAATAAGGGAAACCATGGGACCTATGTCTCCTTGGGGATGGCTTACTCACTTAATATAATTCCATTTCCTAACAAATGGGGCAGTATCATTCTTTCTGATGGAGGCATAGAATTCCATTGTGTATGTATGTGTGTGTGCATATATATATATATATATATATATATATATATATATATATATATATATATCACATTTTCTTGATCCATTCATCTACTAATGGGCATCTGGGTTGGCTCCATATCTTAGCTATGGTAAATAATGCCGAAATATTGGAAAAAATTATATTAAGTGAAGTAAGCCAGGCCCAAAGAAACATAGGTCCTATGGTTTCCCTTATTTGTAATAACTAGTATGAATCTGAGTCAAGTAGAAAAGGTCAGATAAATTGATGTTAGGGAAATGAACCCCAAGATAAGTATTCAAATGTTTTTTTTCTTTCATGCAATTGTTTCTAACATATTTATAAGATGATTTCTATGTTGCTTTGTATGTCCCTCCCCCACAGTATAACCCCTGCTTTCACTGTATTTGATGTTGGTATAATTTGTGGAGAGGAAGGGCAAAAACAAATCATTTAACTAGGGATACAGGTGGACCCATTGCAACAATGAAATGTACAAGTCATTATGTCGAAAAACGAACTTTACAACTTTGGTGGGAGGGGATCAGGTAGGGGGAGGTGGAGGGAGTATGGGAAGGGATGGGAAGGGGAAACAAGAAATGTACTCGCTATCTTGCCTGTGTAATTGTAACTCCTCTGTACGGTATTCTTGCAATAAAAATAAATAAATAAAAAACAAAAAAAAAACACAGTTGTGCTGGTAGCTTTACTATGGTATTATTTGGGATCATTTGGGTAAATGCCCGACAGTGGGATTCCTGGGATATAGGGTTTTTTTTTTTTGTCAGTCATGGGGCTTGAATTCTGGGCCTGGGCGCTGTCCCTCAGTGCTTCGTTCAAGGCAAGCGCACTCGACAACTTAAGCCACAGTGGTGCCACTTCTGTTTTTTTTTTTTTTCTGGTAGGTTTACTGGAGATAAGATTCTCACAGACTTTCCTGTCTGGGATGGCTTTAAACCATAATCCTCAGATCTCAGCCTCCTGAGTGTCTAGGATTATAGGCATAAGACACCAGCGCCCAGCTAGGAAGCTAATTTCTAAACCAGCTAAAGACGCACCTCTAAGTAAGCTCTCTTGTGTCATGAACCTTCTAGGTCTTAATATCTACATGAGTCTCTCAATATATGGTTCAGTGAGGAGAGCAGGCAGATTACCCAGCCCCATATCATCAATGCTGGGAAGCTACGGACAACACCCAATAATTTAGTGCCTGCCACTCAGCTTGATCACAGAACACAGAGCAACACATGCTATAAAAGGAGATGTGAAAAGCAGTCTGCAGAGAAAATAAAAATTGTGAATCCAAGGACAAAAATGAGAAAGCAGCCTCTGGATATTAATGAACAATGAGACAGTTGATGGTAAAAATGAAAGGTGGTAATGAATCACTTTTACATCGATGAATATTCACAGGATAATAGTGTTTATATATATATATATATATATATATATATATATATATATATATATATATATATATATATGCTTCCTGGAGTGAGAACTACACTGCACTTGAACAGATGAGCTAATATTTCCCCTTTGGATGTTGCAAGTTGAACCATAATGTAGAATTATGTGCCGCAAGGTAAAACCTGAACATTCTTTCTAATGACTGGATATAAAAATCAACAGGATGAAACAATGGAGGAAAGAAGGGAGAAAGAAAGCACCTGCTCAGGGCCAGGTAACAGGATGCAGGTGTTAAACCTTTGTTAAATAAGTTATTATAAGTAACTGTGGATACCCCACTCACAACTGAGCTCCTCCTATTGTTTCAAAACCAATGTTTCTTTGGATATAGCTTTTTGATGCAACGTAATGGACTTGAGGGCAGGCAGTGCATCCTTTAGTGTGTCTAGGGATCTATTCCAACTCTCACTATGAGTTTAGGCACATACTCTCTCTTCAGTCATGTTTACTGACTTGCTGGAACTCACACACCTCAATTTGTGATCAAACATATCTCTAAGTTTCTTAGAACATCCGTTTTTGAACCCCAGCCAACATTTACCAATGTGGTTTGATTTTTTTATTTATGTTTTTACTAACTTTATGTAGTTGTCCAGAGAGTTTGACTTCAACATGTCAATTTATCAGCATTGTCCCCCCTCATCTCTTCCACAACACCAAATGTATATATACCCAAACATATGAACTAAAGTATAGAATATATTCCAATAGTGTCATCCTTTGAACAATGAACAGTTTAACAAAATGAATTCCAAGAAGCTAGAATTTATACAGTCAGGAGGGAAGAGTTGTCAAGGGGCTGGGGCCGCAGAGGAATACAGAAATGAAGAATAAGCAAATGCAATTATAACATTCATAGACTATTGTGGAGATAAAGCGGTAAAACAGAGAGGCAAGCAACTTCAAATAGAATATTAAGAGGCTTCTTGTTGAAAACTTTCAGCTACATACGACTGCAGAATTTCACAGATCTGTAACTCCAGTTGAATTTAGTGACTTCCTGTCAGGCTATCTTCTCTTCCCCCTCCTCAATCCTTCTTTTATCAGTTCTCTTCCTCTATTTTGAGTTGAGTTGTCCCAGTGGAGATCATTCTATTCCTCTTGGCAAAAGCCGGAATGTTGATCGGATAACAATGGAGCTTATCATACGTGTTTTCATTTCTTCATAAAAAATCACTTTTCTACTAAAATTTCTAGTTGTCAGAATGATGAATTCTTTACAATTGGCCAGGTTAAATCACATATGCAAGATCACAAAACTGGTTAAGGAGATGAAACAATATTCAGAAGCTGCTTTTCTGAATGAGAAGCAGAAGGCTCTTTCAAGCCTTCAGAGAAAGGCTCAGTTTCCAGGTTTCTCCATCAGCTAACTCACAGAGCCATGCATGGAAGGCAGGATGATTCCTCACTTTCAGACAAGAGGACTGATAGACACTCAAAGAACATGGAACAGTTTTACAAAGTTAAGTAATTAGTGTTTTTGAGTTCTAAAGGTAAGAGTGTGAGGAAGAAAAATACCACCTTTGAAAAAATAAAAGGGCCTTGGAGATTTCAGTCTAGTTTGCTCCAAGAAGGTGGAGAGCCCTGTTTCCATTCTAGTGTTTTTAAGTTAATGAAATTAAAGAAGTTTTCTCCTTTCCCTTCCCTCCTCACTTTTCCTGGTTAGCAACAGGATGTTGCAACAAAGGCTATCCTATCTCTTCTTCTAATGAGCCTGCTCTCTCTTTTCCTCTGAAAAGCTGGCAGTATGAAGGCAGATTTGGACTTGCCTGACAGAGAGGGCTTCCTTATTGTCAATTGTCTCTCTCCCTGTGGAAAAGGGTGCAGAAAGAAGCTTGTATCGGAAAACATTGCTTTTAAGACAGGAAAGGATTATTTACATGTTCTCTTTTTGTTTTGAGATTGGCACTCACAGGGGATTACAGTGGGCTTCGGTTAGACTGAAAAGTGAACTATGACAAAGCAATCCAGTACCTTCTCAGGAACCTCGAAAGAGCTACTCTGTGGCTCAGCCCCACCTCTATTTCTGGCCTCAGCAACGTTTCAGTACCATAATGATCAAGGTCAAGGCTAGGGAATGAATGGTATTCTCTTCTCTCTTGCCTTCTCAGCGCTGTAAAGAACATAATATATTCTTCTCAGTCTATGCTATCCCAACATACCAGCTGACAGAAGCTTCTGATTTTGGTCAATTTCCTGAGCAGTGAATATTTTAGGAATAAATACAGCTTTTTGACTCAGCTCTGCTATTTACTGGTTGTATGACATTGGGCATATTACTCAAACCAACTTTGCCTTAGTTTCCTTTTATAGCAAATGAGGTTGGTAATTCTATCATCTGTCTCACAGGGATAACTTGCAGATTGAGTGGATGCTTATAAATCATATACAGCAGGTGTCTTAAACCTCTTATATCAGGTTAAAGTATAGAATGCTTATCTCAGTGGAGAAGTAGGCACAAAATCAGAAATCATAACTTTGCTCAGCTGTGTGAGGATGAGTTTGATGCCCATTTTAGCTCCCATTGTACTTTGTCTTTCAGTCACACTATTTTTTAAATGAGATTTTTATTGTGAAAATACCATACAGAGGGGTTACAATTACATGAGCAAGGTAATGAGTACATTTCTTATCAAGCCTTGTTGCCTCCTCCTTTGTACCATCCCTGCCCTCCCATCTCCACAACGACACTATTTTACACAAGTCCAAACACTTTATAACAGATAATCAGCTTCTTGTCTTATTGTAACAAAATACCACTGTTTGTTTTCAGTTGTTAAACTGCAGTAAATATTTTGTACCACAATATTTATAATGTCAGATGGAACATAGTACTAGAACAGTGGTAGTTTCCTGTATGTTGTTGGTAAGAGAATATGGAATGTTCCTTTGCTATTAGGCTGTGTATTAGATTTTACTATTCAGTATCACATAACTAACTAAAGTCTTACCCAGCAGAGTTTCCCATCTTGCAAGAAAAGTAAATGAAATAGAAATTAGTTAATGGTCACCTTTTTTTTTTTTCTTTTATCTCTGACCTCCCTAATAGAGAATCAGAAGAAACATTCTCTCAGGAAATGGCTGTTCCTCATTGTAGGGAGAGATAGACTCTACACTTAGGATACTTTCACATTATCTACTGTCCCTGTTTCTTCTTCCCTTACTTGTGGTGATTGAAAATTAGGGTGGCTCAAGGTTATTCAAAAGTCTTATACAACTCATCTAGGGAGCAGTGAGGTGGAACTGAAGAGTTTGGAATAGTTCCAGGTTATTTTGAGGAAAATTGGGATAAAAGAAATCTGGAACTGTTCAGAGTTGCCTGATCTCCCTGGAGAAACTCCTGGCAAGTGTTAAGAACAAATAGCTAAGGTAATTTGGCATAGCTGAGCTCCATGGCTAAAGAGAAATGTGCTTATGAGGAGATAAACTCACTGCCAGAACCATCCACTCTGGAAAAAAAAATAGAAACAAAGAGAAATTTCCAGAAAGCTACTTCATGTGTAGCCACTCTTACTATAAAAGCAAAAAATCCCCAGGAAAAAAAGTGGAAATAATTCTCACTAATACCATTAATACACTTTTTAAAACCAAATGCAGAAATTGTGGCAATGCTGTTGAAATATATGAACATATATCCAGATATTTATGAATATATTTTTATTTTATTTTTATTGCTAGTCCTGGGGTGTAAACTCAGGGCCTGGGCACTGTCTCTGAGCTTCTTTTGCTTGATCAAGGTTAGCACTCTACCACTTGAGCCATAGTATCACTTCTGGCTTTTTCTGTTTATGTGGTACTAAGGAATCAAACCCAGAGCTTCTTGCATGTTAGACAAGAACTCTACCAATAAGCCTTCCCACCCATATATTTTATTTACTTAAACAAAAGTGTATTTATATTTTTACACATTAACTTAAACTATTGTGTTCAGCTGATCCCACCCATATATTTTCCCAGTATAGAATATTCCTTCATTATTATGAACATAGACATTGAAGTAACAAGCATACATTCAAATTCTGTGTATTTTATTCACCTAATACGTGATATGAAGCAACTTAATCAGTGCCTACCAACGTTAAGTTTTAAGCTTTAATAGTTAGTGGATAATTAAAACATCAACTTTTCAGAGGAGTTGAGCAAATTAAGTGAGAAGATATCATTTAAACTATATACCACTGCTTATTTTTATTTATTAAACATCAATCAATATTTTGTTGAACAAGTGTTTATAATATAGGATGGAACAGAGTACTAGAACAGCAGTACTAGAGAACTGGGAATATACCTTTGTCATTAGGCTGTGTATTATATTTCATTGTAATGCAGAGACCATCACCGAGATAAATGCATTCCATTAAGGGGTGCTACTATAGTAATTTTATATCTTTATATTACAAAATACCTTTTATGATCTGTGAAGTCAGTAAATATTTGTGGAATATATTAACCAAATATTAACATTAAAGCATTAAATAGTAGTGGCTCACCCCTATAGTCCTAGCTACTCCAGAACTGGATCGCTGTTTGGAACCTACCCACACAGACAAATCCACATGACTTTGATCTTCAATAAACTATCAAAATGCCCGAAATGGATGTATGGCCCAAGTGGTGGAATGAAAAAGCCAAACTTGAGGACCTGTATTTAAGCCCTAATACCAACAAAAAACAATAACAATAACGAAAGCAACCATAACAAAACACAATTCTACACCTTCAAGTAACCAAGTGTTACTATTGTGTTTCCCTGAAAACTAACAAGTAATGAAACTGAAAACTAACAAGTAATGACAAGGTAATGTTGAATTTACGGGAAATGGTTCAGGAGCTTATGTAATTGATTCCTTTCTTGTATTCTGTGAAAAGAACTCAAAAGAATATATGTTTTTCTATTTATTCTTCATCTATATTTTAACCACAGGTTATAAGCTCCATATTCAGAAATATTACTGGTAGAAATTTAATCCTTAAATTTCAAATAAACAAATACAAATATCCACAGATACAAAAAAAATATTGTGAAGAAAAAGCTAAGACCAGGACTGTTCCACTGCTGACTTATAAATCACTAGGCTATGTGAACTTAGGCAAATAAACTCTTCTTTCTGAGCTGATTCCTAAATATAATGAATAGATTGGATATTATCATTGATAAAATGCTTCTGAGCTTTAAAATTCTTTAATTATTTAGCTATAATCTTAATTATAATGCTTTAAAAATACTCATAATTGATTCAATTTCCCATATGATGCTTTAAGAAATGTACTCATTACCTTGTCCATGTAATTGTAAACCCTCTGTACAGTAATTTCACAATAAAAATAAATAAAGAAATAAAATAAAGAAAGAAACTGTTAACATCCTTAAAATATAAATAAAAAACAAAGGAATGATTGATGTATTTAGAGGATGTATCTGGGTTTTTCACTAGACTATCAATTTCTTCAAGCTCTGAATTAAGATTTTTAAAATAATTATAAAGAGGGGTTGGGAAGATGGCTCAGCGGTAGAGTGCTTGCCCGTCCTGCTTGAGGCCCTGGGTTTGATTGCTCAGTACATAAACAGAAAATGCCAGAAGTAGCACTGTGGCTCAAGTAGTAGAGAGCTAGCCTTCAGCTGAAGAACTCAGGTACAGCACCTAGGCCTAGAGTTCAAGCCCCACAATCAAAATAAATTAATTAATTAATTTAATAAATTAAAATAATTATAAAGAGAACTATGTTATTAGAAATCATCATTTGTTAAATACTTACAAAAATGTGTCACTCATGTTACCAGAAACTACACCTCTGAATTTTAAGAACAGTATTATGCCAGTGAATCATGTTTCATGTTGATTTATTGCAACCAATGATAGAAATCCTTAAATGATATGTGATTGTACAATATAAACAAGAAAGCTAGTAGATTCTCTGGTTCTATGCTAAAAAAAAAACTTGGTTGGCTTCTTCCTTTGGTTTTCTTTTTTCTTTTCTTTCTTTCTTTCTTTATTTTTTTGGTTGGTTATATGGCTTGAACTCAGGACCATGGACTTTCTTACCTGGGATGGCTTTGAACTGTGATCCTTAAATTTCATCTTCCTGAAGTGCTAGATTTACAAACATGAGCCTCTAGTGCCTGGCTCAAGACTTCTTTTATCTAGACCCTGAAGAACGAAGTTGATTGTGTAGGAAAAGTAACTAGATTTTTGTTTAACAGTAAAAAATAAACAGTGAATTCTGTCATAATCTAGAAGAGATATTACTTAATAAATGAGAGGCCTGCAGTAGTGAACTGGACATTCACTGTGGGTAAGGAAAATCTAGAATTCATGGTATAATATATATTTTAAGATCAATTTCAGTGCTGTGTTTTTATTATACTCTAATTACATACTGATAAAGAGTACTTTAGTGTTTGCCATCAAAATTTTTCATTATTTAGCTGAACAATTTCCTTGAGAAATCTCTGATAGATATTGCATAAATGCAGGTATTTTCCTTGGCTTTTAGCAGAGTGTTAACTACCATATTTCTACAAGTTGATTGTTTTCAATCTTTTTAGTTTATTGCTCACAATGATCCTTACGTGCAAGCATAATTTTTTCCACTATTAGATGTTCAAGTTGATCTTAAGAGAAAGTGAGAAATCTCCATACTGCTTTCTAAAGTGATTGAACAAGTTTACACTCCCACCAACAATGCAGTAAGGTTCCCTATAGAGCTCCCCTATGACCCAGCAATCCCACTTTTGGGCATTTACCCAAATGATCACAAACAAGACCACACTAAAGCTACCAGCACAACTATGTTTATTGCAGCATTATTTACCATAGCTAAGATATGGAACCAACCCAAATGCCCCTCAGTAGATGAATGGATCAAGAAAATGTGGTATATATACACAATGGAATTATATGCCTCCATCAGAAAGAATGACATTGCCCCATTTGTTAGGAAATGGAAAGACTTGGAAAAAATTATATTAAGTGAAGTAAGCCAGGCCCAAAGAAACATAGATCCCATGGTTTCCCTTATCTGCAATAACTAGTATATGTGCGAGTCAAACAGAAAAGGTCAGATAAGTTGATGTTAGGGGAGTGAACCCCAAGATAAGTACTCAAATGATTTCTATGTTGCTTTGTATGTCTCTCCCCCACAGTATAACCCATGCTTTCACTGTATTTGCTGTTGGTATAATTTGTGGAGAGGAAGGGAAAAAAAAACAAATCATTTAACTAGGGATACAGGTGGACCCATTGCAACATTGAAATGTACAATTCATTATGTCGAAAAACGGACTTAGCAACTTTGGTGGGGGGTAGGAGGAGGATTGGGTGGGGGGAGGGGAGAGTATGGGAAGGGATGGAAAGGGGAAACAACAAGGAGGCAACAATGCTTGATAAGAAATGTACTTGTTCCATAGTAATCAAAACAGCTTGGTAATAGCATAAGAACAGACCTCAGGACCAATGGAATAGAATTGAAAACCCAGAAATGAACCTACAGACCTATAGCCATCTAATCTTCGATAAGGGAGCTAAAACAATAGAATGGAAGAAAGACAACCTCTTCAGTAAATGGTGCTGGCAAAATTGGTTAAATGCATGTAGAAAACTTAAGCTAGATCCTTATATATCACCCTGCACCAGAATCAACTCCAAATGGATCAAAGACCTTGAACTCAAAGCAGACACTCTGAAAACATTACAGGATGGAATAGGAGAAACCCTAGGTCTCCTTGGCTCAGGCCGAAATTTTCTGAATAGAGACCCGGAAACACAACAAATCAAAGAAAGGTTGGACAAATGGGATTGCATAAAGTTGCAGAGCTTCTGCAGGGCAAATGACATAGCTAGCAAGATCAATAGAAAGCCCACGGATTGGGAGAAGATCTTTACTAGCCATACAACGGACAAGGGTCTCATATCTAAAATATTCTTGGAACTCAAAAAATTAAACCCCCCAACAACAAATCCTCAAAGAAACAACTGCCCAATAAATAAGTGGGCGAAAGACCTAAAGAGAAACTTCTCTGAAGAAGATAGGATGGCCAATAGACACATGAAGAAATGTTCAACATCCCTAGCCATAAAAGAAATGCAAATCAAAACAACATTGAGATATCACCTCACTCCAGTTAGAACAGCAAAAATCAAGAACTCTAACAACAACAGATGCTGGAGGGGATGTGGACAGAAAGGAACCTTACTTCATTGTTGGTGGGAATGTAAACTTGTTCAACCACTTTGGAAAGCAGTATGGAGGTTCCTCAAAAGACTTCACATAGAGCTCCCCTATGACCCAGCAATCCCACTTTTGGGCATTTACCCTAATGTTTACAAACAAGACCACACTAAAGCTACCAGCACAACTATGTTTATTGCAGCATTATTTACCATAGCTAAGATATGGAACCAACCCAGATGCCCCTCAGTAGATGAATGGATCAAGAAAATGTGGTATATATACACAATGGAATTCTATGCCTCCATCAGAAAGAATGACATTGCCCCATTTGTTAGGAAATGGAAAAACTTGGAAAAAATTCTATTAAGTGAAGTAAGCCAGGCCCAAAGAAACGTAGGTCCCATGGTTTCCCTTATTTGTAATATCTAGTATATGTATGAGTCAAGCGGAAAAGGTCAGATAATGTGATGTCAGGAAAATGAACCCTTAGTTGTGTATTTTAATGTTTTTTTCTTTCATGCATGTGTTTCTAACACATTTATAAGATTATCTCTTTGTTGCTTTGTATGTCCCTCCCCCACAGTATAACCCCTGCTTTCACTATATTTGATGTCAGTATAACTTGTGGAGGAGATGGGGAAAAACCAGTTGTTTAAGGATACAGGTGGACCTGTTGCAACAATGCGAAGTACAAGTTGTCATGTCCAAAACGAGCTTTACAACGTTGGTGCGGGGAGGAGGGGGCGGGGGGCGGGGGGGGGGGGGGGGGGGGGGGGAAGGAGAAGGATTGGGATCAGGGGGGGAGGGGGGAGGCTGGGAAGGGATGTGAAGGGTAAACAAAGGAGGAGGCTGCAATGCTTGGTAAGAAATGTACGCATTATCCTGCCCATGTAACTGTAACTCCTCTGTACAGTATGTTCACAAATAAAATTAAATTAAATTAAAAAAAAAAAAAAAAGCAATGTACTTGTTATCTTGCCCATGTAATTGTAACACCTCTGTATGGTATTCTCACAATAATAATAATAATGATAATATAAGAGAAAGTGAGAAATATGTTTGATACCATACTGTTAGTCAAAGTATATATGATTAACAGTTCTAAATAAGATATCCTTTGTTATATCCCCAGAGATCTGTAAACTAGAATAATTTTTAGAAGACCTCCAACTTGGGATTTTTAAAGACACTCATATTTATTGTGAAAATTTTCAAAAACAGTAAAGTAATCATAACAGTAATAGTGACAATATAGAACATCTAGGTGACATTGGTTCACTCCTGTATCCTAACTACTAAGGAAGCTGAGATTTGAGGATTGTGGATTGAAGCCAGCCCTGGCAAAATTGTCAATGAGATTCCTTTCTCTAATAAAGTACTCAGAAAATGCTGGAAGTGGTGCTGTGTCTCAAGTGTTAGAATGCTAGCCTTGATCAGAAAGAGGCTCTGGGACAGCATTCAGACCCTAGCTTCAAGCTCTAGGACCAATCAAAACCAAACAAACAAACAAAACAAACAAATACTCAACTCCATTATCTATAAAATGCATATATATTATTTATTATTATGTAATATTTCTGTATTTATAAAGTATACATGAATATATAATTTAAAATAAGTAGCATATATAAATATTGTACACATACATATACATATACCTTTTCATTTTGCTTATACTAGGGTTTGAACTCAGGGACTCATGTTACTGGACTTATTTATTTAGTTGTAAATCTACTGCTTGAGCCATGCCTCCAGAATGGCTTTTTCCTGGGCTGGAGATGGAGTATTATGGATGTTTTGGAGATTGAGTCCCATGTCCTTTGTTCCTGGGCTGGCTTTGAGGCACAGTCCTCTGGATTTCAGCCTTCCAGTTAGCTAAGATTGTAAGCATGAGCAACCTGTATCCAGCGTATATCAATTCTTTTTAGATAATATCAGACCAACAACTCATGGGTGTTCTTGACTTTTCACAGTAAATAAAACAATTCTAGTATAGTTTAATATCACTGTTATCTTATGAAGCATACACTTTATTCATTTCAATCTAAAGAGACATTGAGAGGAACATAAAAATATATTTCTGTTGATAGGCTAGTAGAATTATTTCCTAGAAATGATTACACTCATGTTCAGTCACTTTAGGGAGAAAAGAAGTCTTTTGCTCCCTCCATGATGAGACTCAAACAGGTCAAGAACAGTCCAAAGCAATCTCTGGTTTTCTATGTTACTCATACCTGCTTGAGATAGGCCCTGTCCAACACTGGACTCGCTTAATTCTCTCTAAACACTTTGGCTTCATTCTATCCCTGGCATTTGTCATTGGCAGTCTACCTACCACAGATGCCAGAACTCAAAATTCCAATGGCTATGAAAGTTTCTTTATTTACCTGTTCAGAAGGGTATTTGCGAACTTGCTTTCTTTCTGTCTACTTCATAATCACCCTGAATTCACCCTGCTTTATAAGTATGCATCCTCTATCTGGACTATCTGTTTGATCCTTGGTATTCTTCTTCTCAATTATTAACTATAGGGAAAGCATAGAGCTTTTTTCTTGTCATCAGTAACTAACAATATTACCTGTCTGACTTTGTACCTGCTCTATGCTGATGACGTGAATGAGTGAAAATCTGATTGAACACATCTGACAAAGGGATTTCATCTTATTTCTTATATGTACATAGATATAATACTATTTCTTAGTATATATTTTTCATGATGCATTTAAGATAATTAAAGGAGTCTGACACTTAGCAGAAAAACAGATCTCTCTTTAATACTGGAGTCTTTGTGGGAAGAACAAAACATGGAAGTTGTCCTGAAGAAAGATCAAGAAGGAATGTCCAGATGGGAAATAGAACAGAACTAGACAAAAATGGACATATGATACAGTGTAGAATAGGATTAAAAAACTGACAAGAAGACTTACTTTTTAGTAACATGTAATATGTAAATCTGGAGAAACTCTCCAGGCCAGGAAATGGTGCTAAGATAGTCTTTCTGTATACATTTTTACCTGCAATATAGATACACTTAAAAACCCAGCCTAGCCATAAAGTCTTATTTTTTATCAGGGGAATCATGGCAAGCTCATTCATTTTCTGTGTGGATAAGTGAAACAAGCCTCAGAAGTATTCAGTTGGCTTGCATTTTTAAGATCTCATAAAAGAAAATGCAATCAAGTTGTGATTTTTGAAGAGAGAGTTATCCATCAGCATTAGTCATGATAAGGCTATATATTTCCTAAGAAAGACACTTCTGCAAAGGTGATAATTTAGTTATCTCCCTGTCATGTAGTATAATTGATAGTACTATTCAAAATTAATGGACTTGGAGTAGATTAATGCACAATGTTCTCAGAGCAGAAGCACATCACTTCTGGGTTTTCAGCTCACATCAGGAATTAGACTAACTTGTAAAGGAGGAATGGAGGAGACCTCCAATCTGAAGATACAAAACGGACAAGTTTAACAGCAGGGCACTGGTCATAAAATTAAACATAACAAGCCCATAGTGCTGAAACTGAGGACGAAGAATGTTTAAAGAAACTCTCATTTCTTAAAAGCATAGTTTCTTGTATTTATTTCATTACTCTTGAGTTTATGGTTCCCCTTATAGTTCTGGACAAGATCTTATAAATCTGATAACATATGGTAGGTGAGAAATACTGCATTAATAGGGAATTTCTATTGGCCTGCTATGACCTAAATTAATGTCAGGACAGTTTAATAGACACAAGGTAGAAAGAATAGTTAAAAAACTACCTGAGGTAGTTAAAAAGAATGAATCTTTTTAATAAGGTTTTTGATTAAGTGCGAGCACAAGAAAGGGATTCAAATCAGGGAGAAATTGAGAGATAAAAGCTGTAGTATGCTGGCATTCTTGGAGAAGCTGATGTAGGAGTGATGTGGTTAAAACGCCAACCATGAGAAGTAGACAAAATACAACATTAGGATGCCTGAGAAGAATTCACCAAAGTGGTCACAGAGAGTTTTTCCTTTTTTTAAAAAAATTTTAGTTTTATTGTCAAGGGGATGAACAGAGGGGTGACAGTTACATAGTAAAGTAGTGAGTACATTTCTTGCTGAACTTGTTAGCCCTCCCTCATTTTTCTCCCTCTTTTTCTCCCCTAACCTTATTCTTGATAAGGTTGATAGAGCAAGAAATCTGTAGCCATAGAATTCTTGATTTATAAGGGAGGGGTTTTTAATTTGTTCTTTGTAAATCATTTTAGTTTTTGTGCTGGCACTGGGCCTTGAGCTCAAGGTCCTGTCCTTAGTTGTTTTTGTTTTGTTCAAGGATCATACTCTACTACATTCATCACACCTCTAGTTACAATTTTATGCTCGGTAACTGTAGATTAAGAATCTCTAGGATTTGTTCCCTGGCTGATTTTGAACTGTGATCCTCAGATCTCAGCTTCCTGACTAGCTGGGACTTCAAGATTAAGCTACTATTGCCTAAATGTTGTTAGTTATTTTAACTCCTAGGGTGTTATACATACAAGGAAGACAAACAAAATGACTTGGAAAGCCATGTTGAAGAATAAATCAGCAAAAAATATGTCAAAGGACTCACAACAATGCCTAGACTAGGACTACCATTTGCAGTGTTACAGTCATCAAAGGGCACCAATTGCATCTTTGTAGAATGCTACATAAGCACCTTTCAATGACATGCCTATATTGCCATCTCTAATAAAACCACTTTAGAATTACAGCACCATCAGGGAACTGATCTACTCAAGGCCAGCTCTCCAGAGCAAAGTCAAGGTGATCTATTCTTATCTCCTTATGAACACATGCAGGCAATAGTGGTATTGAAAACAGGGTTGGAGAAGTCCTCTGGGTAAATTGTGTGTGTCATTTTCTCCATTTAAAACACTGATTCTTACCTCAAAATACGAGATGTTTTCAACTCTTGGAAAGTGTTCCCTGACAGTTTACATGCCTTCTCCAGCCACATGGGATATCATGACTGCTACCATGGGTTGATTCTCTCAGTGAAAATGCCATATTGATCTGATATTAATTCCATGGTTCTATAATGGAACAAGGAATCTCAGCAAAACTTGTTAAAACGAAAGAGTCCACATTACAACATATGCAACCATATTGTGGAATGCCCTTGAGCAAGTGACCAAATCCTTCTGTACCTCAGTTTCCTCATTGAGAAGATGGAAGAAAAAGACTACCTAGTCAATATTCTCTCTCTCTTTTTTTTGCCGGTCATGGGGCTTGAACTCTCATCCTCGGGCACTGTCCCTCAGCTCTTCAGCTCAAGGCAAGCCCTCTACCACTCAAGTGCCACAGCACTACTTCCAGTTTTCTGGTGGTTTATTGGAGATAACAGTCTCACAGACTTTCCTGCCTGGGCTGACTTTGAATGGTGATCCTCAGATCTCAGCCTCCTGAGTAGCTAGGATTATAGGTGTGAGCCACCGGTGCCTGGCTCCTGGTCAATATTCTAAGCTATATGAAACAGCCAGCCCAGAGTATGAACTCAATAAATAAAACAATGGCTCATTATTATTATATAATTCTAGTAAGTATAATCAGGTATAATCAAAATTACAAAAGCATGCCATGATTTGGGGGAAATGTAGCATTTAGCTTAAAAGATGGTATCCCAAGAAGCCCCTTAATTCTTGGGGTTTCTGTCACCCTATAAGGTGCCATTTTGCTCTTTTCTCATCATGAAGATCATTTCCTAGTTCCTTTTAGTACCGTGTCATAAGTTTCTCCATTTATTCTGACACACAAAAATCCATTAAACCTAATGAAAATCCATTCTGACATCATGCTGCTTAAACAAGACTAGTGCGCATAAAGATTTTGCTTTCAACAATGACTTTGTGTTCTCTGTATCTGAAATTTGCAGAGCTGATAATCACCTTAAATCCCTAAAATGCAGACAGTCATACTTATATTTCTACAAACACTTTTGAGTATTGATCCTATGAATATGAATCACTAGGCACTGTCAGGACATACAGACATACACATGGCCCTGCCAAGACTCATGAAGTTCATGTCATGGCCAAAATGGATCAGAGTTTCATTTTGTACTTTTCGAAGTATTCTCTGTTTATGGTACTGTTCTCTAACCATGAAACACATTTATTGCATTAAGGAAACAGGATTGGATAAATTTCAGTGTGTGGACTCGATGTGATCTCCTTAGAAAACAAACCTGAGTAAGACACAATTACTGCCCCTAAGGAGCAGGTAATTTAGTAATGAAAAGAGAGAAGAGAATGTAGATATATCACATATTGAGCTAAAGGTTTCAGTGGAAGTAAGCACAGGGAACATGGGTGGTAATAATTTAAGAAGTAGGCAGACAAGTGATTCAGAAAAAAACCTTGAAAAAATAATGACCTGCACATGTTTTGTTTAAAAAGACCATTAATAATAGCTGCCATTTTAGATACTTGTAGGGATCAACAAGATTTTTTTAAGTCAGAATGTGGACGTCTATCAGTTCATAGAATTCATTCAGTGTCCTAAGCAAGTATTCAATGTCAGATAATAATAATATAAAATAGCATCTATCATAGTTATCAAAAAATCATTCCTTAGTAATTTTCTAAATATAAATAACTAAGGAGAAAGAACATCCCAGGAGGAAGGCACATGAGAACTGGAGCACAGGATTTGGGGAAAGTATGGTTTTATAAGATCGCCAGGGAAAAACAAAGGAGGAGGCAACAATGCTGGATAAGAAATGTACTCATTGCCTTGCTCCTGTAACTATAATCCCTTTGTACAGTATTTTTCCAATAAAAAAACTTAATCAAAATTAAAAAAAAAAAAAGATCGCCAGATGTGGTAGCATCAGAAACATAGGATGAGGTAGGATTAATGCAAGCTGGGTACAGGCAAGCTGGAAAAGGATGGGTAAGTCAGACAGGGACATCTAGATTTTGCCTAGCATGAGGTGTTGCAGTTTAAAAGAAACAAATGTCTTATACAGATATAATTTTTAGAAATACTGTTCACCCACCATGTGAAAGATCAATTTGAGAGATTTAAAACAGAAGGAAGGCAACATAGCAAATCTATGAAGTGGCACAGAGAAACAATGATGAGCCCTGCACTATGCACCGATACGAAAGAGAAAGCAGGGCACATGGTAGAGACCATGGGTAGATGGGTAGGCATCCCAGTCAACTTATTTTCTAATGTACCTGATAAAAATGAAAGAAAAAAATCCTGGCAGGAAACACCAGGATTGCTATTGGCAAGACTAGATGAAGGAATAGAGATAAGAGGCATTTTACCAAGCCAATCTAAAAATGTCAATTGCAGAAGCCCACTGGGCTTAACCATCTATGAATCTGACACTCAGGTGAAACATCACTATTAGAAATCAAGGTTGGGTGTTGTTTGCATACTGAGAGAAGTTCTTTTGCATGTAAAGAAAATGACAATCTTCTTAGTTTTACTGCCAATGCTAAGGCTTAAATCAGCAAGCCTGGAGCTTGCTTGGCTTGCTTACTCCTTCCTGGTACTTTGTCAGTTGAGCCATGCCTCTACTCTAACATTTTGCTAGTTAGTTGGAAAATAGGGTCTCACAGTTTCTTTTTTCTGCCCAGGCTGGCTTTGAATTGTCATTCTTTAAGTCAGCCCTTTTAGTAGAAAAGATTATAGGCATGCGCCATGGGTACCTGGCAAGGATGATGACAACCATAAGAGTGGATGTAATATGCTGGCAAAAGAAAAGGGGAAAAAAACAAATGACATAGGAGTTTGGAAGCTTTTCGGTGATTAAAGCCTTTATCAAGAGAAAAGTAGCAAGATGAGAAAGGTCTTTATGAACCTACATGTTTGAACGATGGCTCTCACCCAGTATACAGTAAATGATGTGTGCCGTAAGTACAGACTCCCTGCTCACCTCTTCCTCAATGGGAATCTAATGCTGAGCATGAAGCATGAGAAACTGCGTTTCCCAGCAGGCACCAGGTGATCTGACCCTCTGAAAGTCATGCATGCCATTGCTGTGATATTGAGAAAATCTTAGAGCCAGGACATGAGCTTATCCAAGTGCTATGCTTAAGGACCTAGGTGTGAGCCTGTTCTGAGCTGCACTTCCAAGTAGCCAGCAGAAGAAAAGTCTTACTACTAATCTTCATTTATTTTGTGAGCCAACTAAGTCACCCCCAAACTCATATCAAAGCCTCAAATATCCAGAGCCAAATATGCAGACAAAAATAAAAGTTAGGCTGGGGAAAATGAAGGAAATCCATTGCCATATATTTGTATGCTGTCTCAGCGGCCCTGTCTAATGTTGCTGTAACTATGATGTATAGGTCCATCAAAGCATGTGTTACCATGGTCTGAATTTCCCAACTGGAGAAAAAAATGATTAATGTAGAGATTTGCATTCGATGTGGTCTTGGACATCAATATTTCAGCTTAGGTAAACAGGAGCTTTACCTAATTTATTGGCTCTCATTATGGATAGCTTGTAGAAACCAAATTCCCCTTCTGCCTCTAAAATGACCTTTTATGCTCTACAAATCAATCCAGAAGAAGTGAAGCAAGTTGGTTAATATTTTAGGGAGGAAAAAATGACTTCCCATGTCAGGGACTTAATTGTTGTGATTTTGACCCATTTTGAAATTAGTTAACATTTGCTTCAGGCCTCTGACTTCATGCATTATTTATTTTCATCTTGGCTTTGCTTAAGTTTCTTCGTGCACAATATGCCTGTGACACTGAAACATGTGAGGTTTTTCTAAATACTGCACTCACGCTTCTTGAGTCTGAAAATTGAAAGATCAAAATGTGTTCATTGCAAGCACACACACACACACACACACACACACACACACACACACACACACACACACACACGCTTCTAAATATATTCTTTCAGGCCAAGCTGATTTGGGGTTCATTTTGTCTCTCATTGGCAAAGTTTCTTGATGCTTCAGCCAGCATTACAGAGCAATTTCCCTGTAAGAGTTTTATGTTGCAAAGTGTGTCAGATGTTAATCAAAGGGTAACAATGCAAAAGCCTATGCATATGCTTCCTGGAGACTGGGGCCAGCCCATGCTGTCAGTCACTGTCAAAACTGTAGCACATAGGGGCGTTCTTGGGCCTTTTTCTCTTCTGTGAGAAAATGTTCTTGCCCACAAAGGTCAATGCCTTTATGGCATAAATCTATTAGCCTATTGTTGTGGTATGAATCCCAAGGAGAAGGCATCTCATCAGCTGTCTGTCTCGGATGCTCCATCTCCGCAGCTGCTTGCAGGAGAGGGTCATGGCCTGCATCTTGACTCTGACTATCAGCATGAAGCTTGGCTCATTCTGTCCTAAACTCTGAACCCCTGTGAGTAATCACCCATGCCCGGCCTTGAAAATGACTCTCGCATTACTTGTTCTGTGTAATCATGAGGGAAGAAGGCTCTTGGAATTGTTCAACAAGCTACACCTTCCAGTATCCTAGGCACCCTCTGGGCCTGGTTGGAGAAAGATAACCCACCAGAAAGTTCCAATATACCCAGCCCTATGGGAAGAGGGCGATACAGAAGTTGTTCCCAAAGGAAATTCCTAGAAACTTATGCATTTTGGGAATGCGCCTCACCTTCTGATCAGTTACAATCCTTTCGGATGAACTTTTTTTTTTATCAGTCATGGGACTTGAACTCTGGGCCTGGGCGTTGTCCCTGAGTTCTTCAGCTCAAGGTGAGGGCTCTACTGCTTGAGCCACAACATACTTCCACAATCCTTTTATTGCTGACACCTGTTTGAAGGGGAATAAAATCCCGCATATAAGATGCTGGAGGGGACTATGCCTCCATCAGAAAGAATGACACTGCCCCATTTGTTAGGAAATGGAAAAACTTGGAAAAAATTATATTAAGTGAAGTAAGCCAGGCCCAAAGAAACATAGGTCCCATGGTTTCCCTTATTTGCAATATCTAGTATATGTATGAGTCAAGCGGAAAAGGTCAGATAATGTGATGTTAGAAAATGAACCCTTAGATATGTATTTTAATGCTTTTTTATTTCATGCATTTGTTTCTAACACATTTATAAGATTATCTCTTTGTTGCTTTGTATGTCCCTCCCCCACAGTATAACCCCTGCTTTCACTATATTTGATGTCAGTATAACTTGTGGAGGAGATGGGGAAAAACAAGTCGTTTAAGGGTACAGGTGGACCTGTTGTAACAATGAGAAGTACAAGTTGTCATGTCGAAAACGAGCTTTACAACGTTGGTGTGCGTGGGGGGGAAGGAGAAGGATTGGGATGGGGGGGGAGGGGGGAGGCTGGGAAGGGATGTGAAGGGTAAACAAAGGAGGAGGCTGCAAAGCTTGATAAGAAATGTATGCACTATCCTGCCCATGTAATTGTAACCCCTCTGTACAGTATGTTCACACAAAAAAATTAAATGAAATTATAAAACAATCCCGCATATAGATTAGACTGCAGCTGTTTCTCAACTGTACAGATGAACCAGTGTATTCAGCTCTCTCAAAGCCAAGACAGGCACATTGGCTTCAGTTTGAATTAAATCTTTCATTGGTTGGGGTCATCCTTTATGTACAAAGCTCATTGAATAAAGGATATGCATGACCCAAGCAGCTCTTTTAAGTCTTGCCAGTATAATTTCAGAATTTCTGGGGGTGATAATGCACCTGGTAAAGTACAGTCTTGTGGAACATGGGTTTGAATGTGCAGAATTTAACTTAGGACCTACTACATTCACAGTCCATGTTCTCCATATGCTAAAACCCTACTCAGTGCTCCAATTTCATTGTCATCTTCTCCTTGAAGCTGTTGCACATTCCTCAGATTCAAATCAATTGGTACTTTCCATTAGGAATGAAGGCTTGAAGCCTGGTATAGTGGCTCATACCTGTATTTCTAGCTACTCAGTGGGCTCAATTCTGAGGATTGTGGTTAAAAGCCTTCCAGGAAGGGAAGTTCATAAGACCAAGAGGTAGGGTAACAGCCTTGAGCAAAATAACTAAAGCACCTTGCTCAGGCCCTGAATTCAAGCCCCAGGACCAGGACAAAAACAGGAAAGAATTGAGGTTTGAATATTATTGTGTCTCATTTCCAATTAGTGCTAAATGAAAGGAACTATTCAACAAGTTTTCGCCACTTCATTCTAATAGGAAGAAAGAGAGTTTGCTAGCTGGGCAGGTAAATACATTTCTATTCATTCAAATCATAAAACTTTGAAACACATACTTTAATATATATAATGTTCAAATATTACAAACATTTGTAAGTAATTCACTTTTTCAGTTACCTTGAGAAATATTAAACTTACATATTTGTTGATATGGAGCTTATCAAGATACATGAATGTTTATCAGCGGATAGTAAGTCTTCTAAACCCAAATCTTAACATTTCCTCCTTGCCCTATCTTCATAGTAACAAACACTTCATTGTTTTTGAACTTAGTTTCTATTCAGTTCACATGCCCAAATCACTTTCTATTCTTCCTCAACATACCTTAGTTCTCCTTCCCTTACTAGAGCTTCTCACTTTACTCTCCTTGTTTTAGAATAGTAGACTCATTCTCATTCTATCTCAATGAGCCTAAGTTATCTTCTTAGTGCAAGAAATATTTTTCATGGCTAAAAGCCTTACAAAGTCTTATAACTACATCAACTGAAGCCAATCCAGGACTAAATACACAGTTGATTCTTCTATAACTGTACATCCCACATAGTCTGTTTTTGGTTAATGGAGCCACTATTACCCCTTAGCTCTGAAACCAGCAACCTATGCATCTTCTGCAATTACTCCCTAAGCTTTTCCTTCACCTTGGAATCAGTCACCGCATTCTGTCAAGCTCAGATTCTAAATATCTTCCATTCTTACCCTTTCTTCTCTAGCAAGCTGGTTGTCTTTGCTATGGATAATTGCTCACCACCTCCCTCCACTTAGATTTATTTACTCTGGCTTTTCTGAAACACTAGACATTCTCTTCCTCAAAAAAGTGAAACAAATATTAGACAAATAAAAGTGTATCTCCCTCTCATCTTCAGGAAAGGTCATTTTGAAAATCACAGTATGCATGCACTCATGATATACCTAACGTGAATCTGACCTCAGGTCTAGCATTGTCTTCTACATCTACACAACCTCCACTCTAGTTCCACAGCTTGTCAGTCACCACATTTTCCCATGTACAGACTTGTTGCCATGTTCCAACAGGCTATGCTGCTTACCTCAGTGCTCCTCTGAATGTAGGTTTCTCTGCCAGGAGGAACTTGTTCTCTATCTGGTAAACTACTCTCATCCTCACAATGTGAGTTCAGACACAATAGGCCAGACACTTGCCCCCAAATCAGAGTGAACGTCTTTCCTCCTGGGCTAGATAATGCCTGCTGGCATTCCATTTTTTTTTGTTTGTTTTTCCATTCCAGATTCTTGAACTCATGGCCTGGGCATTATCCCTGAGCCTAGGAATAGTGAACTTTTGCTCGAGGCTAGCCCTCTACCACTTGAGCCACAGTGCCCTTGCCAGCTTTTTCTGTTAAAGTGGTAATGAGAAATTGAACCCAGGGCTTCATGCATGGTAGGCAAGCACCGGACTCCTAAGCCTGCCTTCTCTCTCTCTCTCTCTCTCTCTCTCTCTCTTTGGTCAGTTGTGGGGCTTGATCTCTGGGCTTGGGCACTGTCCCTCAGCTCTTCAGCTCAAGGCTAGCACTCTAAAAGCAATGTGATTGCTTATCAGATTTTTTTTCTTTCACCTACCGTCTTGCAAATCTGTTCAGAACACATTATATTTTTTTAACTTCTGTACTTGACAATTTGCCTCCAACATAATTTTTATTAAGTTAATGGAACTTTCATCTTGGCTAACTTAAATTTTGATATTTCATTCTATTTTTTTCTTTTCTACTTCAACTCTGCAGTAAGACCTATATTTTGCACTTCTAATTATCTCTTTTCAGATAGTTTTTATCCTTGATTAAAGAAAGATGAACAAGGTCACTGCATGCATGATAGGGTGTCAGTTCTATTACATATATGTTAAATTCTCATCTTTTAATATCTTCTGCTACTACAAGTGGGAATTGTATAAAATTTTACTTATACAGACATTCTTTTTATTCAATTAACTCTTTCCAGAAATACAGCTTCTACTAGACACTGAAAGACAATAAGGACACTAAATGACTGTGATATGAGTGTGTGTGTGTGTGTGTGTGTGTGTGTGTATGTATTATGTGTGTATAACTACTGATTAAGGTGTGCTACTATTACAGAAGTCAATTTATGACTAAAGAGACTTCAATCATTATTTTTCCATTCAAAAACTAATGATGTATTGGTGCACATGGTCACTGGTAAGACTCCTTGAAATTCTGGCTTATTTCACTTAAAATGATTTTTCCCAAGTCTTTCCATTTCCTAACAAATGGGGTGGTATCATTTTTGTCATGGAATAGAATTCATATATATATATATATATATATATATATATATATATATATATATCATATTTTCTTGATCCATTTGGCATCTGGATTGGTTCCATATCTTAGCTATGGTGAATAATTCTTGATGATTACATGCAAATGTGAATTGGGACTTGGAAAAAATAACCATAAGTTAAGGACTCATAAAATATATTATCTGGCAATCAACATTTTTGGTTAAAATTGTTACACTGGAGTTATCAGAAAATGTCAGTCTAGTTGTGTTTGCAATACCTTTGCAAACTCAGGAATTCTTTTGTACTTTCTCATGGAAACTCTTGTGCCAACTTGTCTTCTCACATGATCTTAATGACTGTTCATTTCTAACACTAATGGATAAAATATATTTTTTTGAAATGTTATGTAGAGCATGGATGAGGATTGATAATGAAAAATAAAGGAAATCTAATGTTAAGGTTGTGTATTTGAGACAAGTGTTAATACTGATAGTTAAAACACATACAAATGGAATTTTCAACATCCTTCATGAATTTTATATCTAATGTCTGATATTCTTAGGATATTAAAACAGAACTAATCTTAGGTTATAATAATTAAAACAATATAAAGGAATAGAGTTTTAGAATCATAGAGGATGCAGAGTGTGGGCTAAAATGTTTTATACATTTAAACCTCTCATTAAAAATAACAAAGCATATCAATCATAATTAATTACCATTTCTTTGAAAACATAATAAGCATAGTGAGCAGAGTCAAAAGGGAGGCCTTCTTTTAGATGATTGTTAAAATATGCCCTGTTGCATGAGAATGTTTTCAGTATTCTTTCCTGCTAAAGAAAGCTTTTATACCCATGTATATGATTACAGATTTCGGATTAGACTCATTGCTTCTATGCCAGCGTGAATCAAAGTTGCTTATTAACATGTGGGTGATACCTTTGGAGAAGTCAAATCACAGAGGAGTGCATGTGTGGAGCACTTGCTATCTCAGAGGAACTTTATAATTAGACTAGATTCATTTGTCAGGCCCCTCCCTGAGCTAACGAGCAGGAGTACTGCTGGGGCACTTTGCATTCAGAAAATTGAAGTAAGAGATTAAATGACTTCAAGATGATCCTTGTTTTATCTTGCCAGGTCATTTCTGAAGGTTAGGCTCCATGTGCATCTAAATTACTATGAGTTCTAGTAAGGAATCTGTACTTATTTGAATGCTTTGTATCACACATCTATTTTCCACTTTGCATCTTATTTTTGTATTCCCATATGTTCCCTTTTCCTAGATAAGCCAGCATTTACCCAGGACTCATTCACTGGATTGGAAAGCAAAGCTGAACAAGGTAAGCCATTTGGAGAGCTACCACTAACACCTAGAGATTTAAACTAATAATCATGTACTGAACATAAATTTAGACAATCTGGCTTCATGTGTGGTTCTGCCGTTTTTGGTCACATCATGGCGAATGAATGAGCTGAATAGAGCAAATAAAACAAGTCAGTAGAACTACAATTGTTTTAGTCTGTTGGACTTAACTAGTGAGCTAAGTGAAACAAAAAGTGAGTGTGACATTTCACTGGTTGGGATCTTGTCAAATACAGGTGAGATTTCATAATTGCAAGTGGACGGAAATTACCATGCTGAAATTTCTCTGCTGGCTTTCAGAGTGGAACTCAGGAATCAGTGTTCTTCTTGTTCATTTAGAGGGATCATGACATGATAATCTCATTAGCCAGCTAAGTAGAAGTGGTCTAGACACAACACATGCTTGGAAATTGAATCTGTATCCAGGGAAGTGTCAGTAGATTGGGTAAGGCCAGTGCAAGGCCCAGCTCCAGGGATGGCTGACTTCTGGGGTGGAATATTGCTTCTAGGAAGAACCATGTGTCAAAATTCTTCTTTTGGTTGTAACTTTTACTTTTCTATTGTAAACTAGGGACCATTAAAAAAATAATTATCCACTATGTGACCCAAGCCTTAAGAATGTTTGTGAGCTTAGGGATAATGTGTGCTAGTAAGAACCAGACATCCTGGAGCAAACAAAATAATTGTAGGAAAAAAATGAACCCCTTAAGTAAATCCAGAAGCCACATACTCATAATAGAGCATCCCACTTCTCCCTTATCCTTGGCTTTTTCAGATCAATAATTTCTCGGTTATTTCAGTTCAGAAACACTAGTTGGCCTTATCAGCCTTCACTCTGTGTCATGGTCTTTCTTATTCAGGATGGTCTTAATAGTTCATATCATAACTACTTTTCTTCAACTCCTACAATTTCTTCCATGTGATTCAACCTTACTTCCTGATGACTTGCTGAAATATTACTTAGATTAAAGCTCCACAATTGTTCAATTGTATCTTCAAAACCCTTACATTACATACATTCGATATATATTATTTGACATTAGTCAGGATCATGTCTAAAATTTTTCCTCATCTTTAGCAGTACCATGAACTTCAGATGAAAGCTTAATACCTTAGAAATCCAGAAAGCAAAACTTTGCTTTGGTCCAGATGAAATTAGACGACTCAAATCGGTTTGCATGGAACAAAAGAAAATATATTAATATTAATACTACAAAAGTATCCCTCCTGGGAAACTAAATGTTCCATAGTAGTGAGATATTTGGTGTTATCCAATGGAAATTGATTGTTCATATTAAGTTCTTTCCTGACAAACAGGTTTATAACATAACCCTTTCCCACTGCTGAAAACTGCTGACAGCATAGAGTGGTACAAGTCAATTGAAAAATCATTGCAAGCACTTGATAGTAGTTAAGGATTATCAGACTAGAAAGTAGAAAAACATATGGCTTTAGGAATAAAGTTCTTTAATAAGAAACATTCAGAAAATGGTGATGAAAATATTTTATTCTTTGTAAAATGTATGGCTGAAATACCTCCTACAACAAATGACAACTTCACAAGAGAAAAACATAAAAAATGTATAAACTATCAATATTTTTTGTATCCTGGTACTGGGCTTGAACTTAAAGACTTAATCTCTTGCTTAGCTTCTTCACTTAAGATTGGTGTTCTAAGAGGAAAGAAGGATGGCCAATAGACACAAGAAGAAATGCTCAACCTCTCTAGCCATAAAAAAATGCAAATCAAAACAACATTGAGATACCACCTCACCCCAGTTAGAATGGCAAAAATCAAGAACTCTAATAACCACAGATGTTGGAGGGGATGTGGACAGAAGGGAACCTTACTACATTGTTGGTGGGAGTGTACACTTGTTCAACCACTTTGGAAATCAGTATGGAGAATCCTCTAAAGACTCCACATAGAGTTCCCCTATGACCCAGCAATCCCACTTTTGGGCATTTACCCAAATGATCACAAACAAGACCACACTGAAGCTACCAGCACGACAATATTTATTGCAGCATTATTTACCATAGCTAAGATATGGAACCAACCCAGATGCCCCTCAGTAGATGAATGGATCAAGAAAATATGGTATATATACACAATGGAATTCTATGCCTCCATCAGAAAGAATGACATTGCCCCATTTGTTAGGAAATGAAAAGACTTGGAAAAAATTATATTGAGTGAAGTAAGCCAGGCCCAAAGAAACATAGGTCCCATGGTTTTCCTTATTTGCAATAACCAGTGTATGTCTGAGTTATGCAGAAAAGGTCAGATAAGTTGATGTTAGGGAAATGAGCCCCAAGATAAGTATTCAAATGTTTTTTTGTTTTTTTTCCTTTCATGCAATTGTTTCTAACATATTTTTAAGATGATTTCTTTGTTGCTTTGTATGTCCCTCCCCCACAGTATAACCCCTGCTTTTATTGTATTTGATGTTGGTATAATTTGTGGATGGGAAGGGAAAAATCAAATTGTTTAAATAGGGATAGGTGAACCCATTGCAACAATGAGATGTATAAGTCGTTATTTTGAAAAACAAACTTTACAACTTTGGTGTGGGTGGGGGAGGATCGGGTAGAAGGGTGGGAGTGGGTGGGAGGGAGTGAGAAGTGATGGGAAGGGGAAACAATAGAGGAGGCTACGATGCTTGATAAGAAATGTACTGGTTATCTTGCCCATGTAATTGCAAACCCTCTGTATGGTATTTTCACAATAAAAATAAATAAATAAATAAAAATAAAAAAGTTAAAAATACATAAATAAAAATTTAAATAAATAAAAATAAAAAGATTGGTGGTCTATATGTACAACGGAATTCTAGCTTCCATCAGAAAGAATGACACCATCCCATTTGTAAGGAAATGGAAAGATTGAAAAAAATTTATAATAAATGAAGTAAGCCAGACCCAATGAAACATAGGTCCCACGGTTTCCCTTTTGCAATAATTAGTATATGTCTAGGATAATCTTAGCAGATGTGCAGAGTAGCTCAAAAGTCATATACACATAACCATATAAGATAACACCAAGCAAAATGAGCTCCAAGGCATGGACACAAGAGGTTCTACATTGTTGGTGTTGTTTTTAATGTACTATGTGATGTTTTGTTTCTTTTGTGTGCTGTTTGCCCTATGATATATCCTGTTGTCACTCACTGTGTTTGGTTCTGGTACCCTGGTATTGAAGATATGTTTATTTGAATTAGGGAAAGGAAAGGGAACAACAGAATGGTGAGACAAAGAACAATGCAACAGCAATATACAAAAGACATATGTTAAAAATGATCTGTACTTGTAGGTGTAGGGGGTGGGGGAAGGGAAAGTAGGAGAAAAATGAGGGAAGGAGTAACAAGTTTGACCAGAAATGTACTTTTTGCCTAACTTATGTAACTATAACCCCTCCATACATCACCTTGACAATAAAAAAGAAGAAAACTAAGGGGAAAAAAGGTAATTTATACACTCGGAATGTAAATGAGTATAGCCAGTAGTGAAATCAGTATGGGGGCTCCTGAAAAAATTAAAGTTTGAATTATATGCCCTGCTAGGGGCTGGGAAGGTGGGTTAGTGGTAGCGCTTGCATGCTTGAGGCCCTGGGTTCGATTCCTCAGCACCACATAAGTAAAAAGAAAAAAGCCGGAAGTGGTGCTGTGGCTCAAGTGGTAGAGCACTAGCCTTGAACTGAAGAGGTGAGGGACAGTGCCCAGGCCCAGACCGGACCCTCCCCCCCTCAAAAAAAAAGAAAGAGGATGAATTATATGTCCTGCTGATACTACTCCTGCCTGTCCATGTATCTAAATGGAGGCATTTGCATACCCATATTAATTGATGCACTATTCCTAACTGTCAAGTTACAGAATCAGACTACATGTCCTTCATTGTTGAGTAAAGAAAAAACTGACTAATAAAAAGAATTAATTCTCTTTACTCCAAAAAAAGAAGATTGGTGCTGTACCATATGAACCACACTTCCACTCTACTTTTGGCTTCTAGCCAGTTAACTGGATATGAGTCTCTCTGATTTGTCTATCTGAGCTGGCTTCAAACTGGAATCTTCAGATCTCAGCTTTCTGAATAGCTAGGGTTACAAGTGTGAGCCACAGACACAAGCTTTAATATTGATTTTCTGTAGCATGGAGTCTTCAGAAATGAAGACTCAAAGACCCAGGGCAAGAATTTGCTTTTCTGGATGGCCATCAGAAGCTGGACTGTAGGACAAGGATGAAATGGTATGATGCTATGGTCCTGTACTGGTGGGGACACATAAGGCCTGTTTCCTCAGTTACCTCTTGACATCCCTGTGTGACATTCCTTCCCTCCAGGTAAAGAGCAGGATCCTGTGACATGAGATCTCCCAGGGAAGGGCATGGGAGCAGCCAGAGAGACCTTCCTGCTTCTGCCAATTTCTCATTTCTAAGCTGCCATGTTTTGATGGTTCATTTTCTGAGCCCTGACAAGGGCAATGAGAAATGAGTTACAGACAAACAGGGATGTGGAACACCATTCCTGGACAGAGGAGATTTGCTCCTAAAGTCACAGTTGGATCGGGATTATGCTCATTCCTTATTAAATACAAGCAATTGGAATTGAGTAGCAATGTTTTTTAGACAGGCTTTAAAGTAGCCTCCTATTCTCCTTAACAACCTATTTTAGAGAGCTACTAATAATAAGACAAGCAAGTGGAAACAATGTAAGGATTAGGTGTCATGGAAATGGTAACACCTTCACACACCCATACAGTGGCTGTCATTTAATGTCACATCCAGGTCTGCAACAAACACAATAGGCCCATTGGCTTTTCCCAGATAAGAAAGCCTGAGGCTCAGAGGCTTAAATTCTTTTGCCCACAGCCACTAAGCTGGTAGGACACAGCATTTGAATCCACTGCTATTTAATGATTTACCTAACAGATTATACAGTCTTGCCCATTGCCTAAGAATTAACAGTGGAGGTGGAATTTTTTAGTCATAGTAAGAGAGTGAGGGGAATTCTAGGTCCTTCCAAATGTGGAGTGTATAAGGGATTTGGAAGTCTCTAGAAGCAGGAGCACAGAGGGTCTTGCCAATTTCTTCCTCCTCACTATCTCTGCCCATTTCTATACCAATTCTTTATCTTCCAAGCCTCAGTATTTTCTTTCTCAAGAAAGACCATCCCCTCTCCCCCACCCTCCTAGTGAATACCATATTTATGTTTGCATTTTGTAGCAAATATTTTCCCTACAGTCTTCTAACACTCCTCCCTTTAAAAAAAATAACATAAAAAAAGCAGCCATGCCTTGTTTGCTGCTTGAAATGTATGAAGTCTGATTGTGTTTACTTTTTGGGATTGAAACCAATCACATACAAAAACACCTTTTTAGGGGAGAAAGATGTCAGTTCTGCCTTGCATTCAAATATCCAAATTTTTTCCTGACTCACATTGAACAACCTTGAACAAATCACTCTGCTTTCCTCTTCTCTGCCTGCAAAAGCAGGCACAAAGGCCCGTCCAAATATGGTGCGATCTCTCAAATATTAAAGCCTTTATGCTCCTTGCTTCTGTTCATCCTCTCTTTCTTTTTGATCTAACAAAACTCCTTAAATTATAAATTAAAGGATTTGAAGGGGTTTTTATCCCTTTAAGATAAGGTGAACATGTATGACAGAAAGAGAAAGACAGAGACAGACAGAGACAGAAATACAGAGAGAATGAATATTAGTGGAATAGGGCAGCACAGACCAAGTCAGTATTTTCACCCAGTTGTGTCATTGGTATCTTGAGAACAATGTCACATTTGGGATGACTTTTAAAGGAGATGTTTGTGTTCAAATGCAAAAGTAGTCATTTTTACTTGGAAGATAAAAAGACATTTCTAAACTCTTTCAACAGTCTTAAGAATATTTAATCAGCCAATTAAAAAATCCAACTCTCATTTTGCCTCTAGAGATCAGCTAGTAAATAATTACTTTTAGCCTTTGAAACAAAGGAAGAAAATAGTGTTAAGGCAATCAGTGTATACTACAAAGTAAAAGATAGGATGGAACTGTTTTTAGAATGGCGTTTTGGTTACAAATAGCTACTTATTTTGAGAATTTGTCCTGTTTATACTTGAATTGACTGGTTCTTAGGAAGATTCCTTTCAGGGCTATTTTACTGGGCAATATAGATGGCCAGCCTCCGGACATTTCTGCCCTAATCTATACAATTGTATCAAACCAATGGTTCATCATGCTGAATTATAGTCAAGCATCCATTGCCCCCAAAATGAATGCTGTACCCTTTAGGACTAAGAATCACAGTAGATTCTCTCTTTTTCAACTAGCATAATTTGAGGTAGCGTGATAATGTGTAAAGGAAACCCATTTTACAACATTGATAAGAAATGTACTCACTACTTTATTATGTAACTGTATCCTCTAAGTACATCACCTTGACAATAAAATTAAATTTAAAAAATGCTACAATATGCAACAAAAATCAAACAAAGCCATAAAGTGTATAGAAAATTGAAAGAAAAAAAGAACAACAAATGCAGGACATGGTTCTGGAAATGAACGAATCTTGGTTGGCTTTCAGGGAAATGTGATGAATGATGGGACCACTTGTTCAGGATATTTTCCTTTACTTGAAAGTTTAGAGGCAATTCCAATGTACAAAGAAAATGAAAAAAAATCCACTGCCAAAATCTTACAAGAATAAGTTGGCCCAAAGTATGCCTGTGTTTAAACAAGTCAGAAGTATAGTGAGAAGTGGATTTATTCACACCCTGTCATTTATGAATGAGAAAGAAGAAAATAATGTAAGTGTGGAGGTTTCACAAAGTCACTTAACTTCCTGGGGGAAAATAACAAATAAAAACAAACAAATAATTCAATGTCTTTGTATGATCATCTTAAGCATTCCAATTTGATCTTGTGCTTACTCTTCAGCTGTAAATTCATTATAATGTATTCTATGTTCCTAGTCATGTCCATACACAGATACCATCAACCATCAGAGCAATATGTGAGATTAACATAAGATTATTTTTTTCTTTGCCAATAAAGAGGTTTAAAGTCAGGGCCTTGAAATTTTCCTTGGCCATTTTGCTCAAGGATGGCACTATATCACTTGAGCCAAAGCTCCAGTTCTGGCTTTATGCTGGCAAATTGGAGATAAGTGTCTCAAAGATTTTTCTGTTTGGGCTAGCTTTGAACCTCAATTCTCAGATCTAATCTTGAGTAGCTTGAATTATATCTGTGAGCTACCAGTACAGAGCTTAGATAACAATGCAGTACTTCTTTACATCCATATGATACTTCATAGATTATCTCTCATATGATACTTTATATGTATTTAATTTTCACATGTAATACCTAAGCACATCCTCCCCAGAACTGTATATGGGAAAAGACCAGGCTTTGCAGTTTTATTCCTGTCTCACTGGTTATGAGACGTTTCTCAAGGAATCAAATACTGATGTTCTTGCTAATGCCTGCCATCAACAACAAGGTGGCAGTCAGATAAAGAGATTCTATTATCTCAGGCTGGACCAGGCTCATCTCAGGCAGCCTGCCCAACATGGATTCTTGTTATAGACAATTGAAATGTGTATTTGACTTTATTGCTGAAGATGAACAGCTGCAATTTTGATAATTCTGTAAATATTTGTTGAATGTCTTCTGTGAGCTTGGGTCCCATAGTAAGTGTGTAAAGTACAGAATGTATAGAACATTCTCTGAATTTTTAAAATATCATGTCAAAAACTGGAAGTAATGTTTGATTCTGTATGAACTTACAGTAGGCATTACTGTGCCTGTTTGTGTAAGGTAATAGAACTGAGACTTGACATTACTCCTGCCCAACTCCAAAGGCTTTTCATGACATCATCTATTCTCAAGAAAGAGATAGCGTAGAAGTTTCTTATTAGCATGGTATTATTTTGGAGAACCTGAGCAGGTCTTGCAGGGAAAATATTCTTGAAAATAAAGAACTGTTTCCAAGTAGGAGTCATTATCAGCTCATAATTGAAAACAAGCTTGAAGAAATGCTGGAAATCAAACCATGTGTTCTGACACAAAAACACCCAGCAGATGTGTGCTTGAGGATCCAATTCTCACTTCATAAACTCTTGGGCTAACCTGACTTGTTTCTCTCTTGTTTTCTTTTGTTCCATTGATGTCATCTTTGTTTTTGGTAGAAAATTAGTTGTTCCATGGCATCAAATTCTCAGATTTGTGTACCTTTTCAACAGAATAGCAAATGACAAGATTCCTGTCTGGACATTTTCTTATGTTTATGTAAGTGCTCTAGGTAAAAGTAGATTAATTGGATCTGAAGTCATTGTAATAGGATATTTCTGTTTGCCAAATACAGGATGTGATAATGGAAAGAATATAGGGCTTATCAGCTATATGATGTTAAAGAGATTATTTCTTTTCTCTATCTTTTTTAGGGTGTTAAAAAGATCAAATGACATCTAAGACACTAAGACATTGTATCATTAACAAATCAGTATCAGAAACAAATTGTTTGATTAAAAATACCAATATCCTCACCTGAAATATTTTCATTAGCATTCAGATCTATTTATCTACCAGAAAAAATAAAAAACGATTTCAGTAAAAATATATACATCTCTGAAGAATTTATTCAGAGTTCTGTCTGTTTCCTCTGTCGTCTGTTTCTCATTACGTGAGGCTTTTATTCCTTTCCCTTGCCTTTCACTCTTTAATCTCTTCACTCCATGAGAAGTGGCAAGAAACTAATGATTAGTCTTTTGTGATTGTTTGTTTGATGAGGTGCATGGTGTGGTGAAATAAAAGAGAGAAATCCAGTGGAGATGGACTTAACACACAACAAAACCTCTTCAGATAATAAGATGTAAGAAGGAACAATGCAGTATGGCTCAGTGATAGAGATTGCTTAGCTTGTGTGAAGCCCAGTTTCAACCCCTGCACCACAGGGAAAGAAAACAACAAGCAAACAAGGAAGAAGAAAGAATGAAAGGCACAAGTACCATTTAAAGACTAAGACAGTTACATAATATAGAAGAAAAATTGAAGGTCTCCACTTGAGCTTGAAGACCTCCTTTTCTAGTGATAAAGAAATAGAACTTTTCAAATGCTGCACTTTTTGTTGAAATAGAATATTATCTCTACCTCATATTGCTGATAGAAGGATAATATGGATATATATATGCAAACACTGTAGAATTCTATACACATTCTATCTTCCCCTTGTACATTTCTCTGTACTTTTCCCAACTTAGTACAGCCTGCTTATAGTGGTTTCCTTGAACTGCAGGATTACTACTTTTCAGATATTTTCACTATGCTTCATAAAAATTGACATCTGTATGTGTGCATGTGTGTGTGTGTGTGTGTGTGTGTGTGTGTGTGTGTGTGTGTGTGTGCATGTTGCTGAGAACAGAATCTAGGACCTAACACATACAAGGCAAGTGCTCTACCACTTGGACTTTTCTCCTATCCTTTTGTTTTTACTTTGTTTTCAAAGACAGGCCTGGCCACTACCTTTGTCTGGACTGTCCTAAAACTCAGGACGTTCCTGCCTCCATCTCTAGATAGCTGGATGGGTAAATGTGGACCATCATATGGGGTAGTTTATCAATTTGTAAAATGTCTTCTTCCAGGTCATTAACTTGCTATTTCATACTTTTTGTTTTGTATGTATTTTTTCTACACGAAAGCATTCAAGTGGGGAGCTAGGTATAGTTACAAGTACCTATGTAATAGGGATAATAGAAGGGGTAATAAGGGGTAATAGAAGGAATGCAGTTTGATGTCAGCCCAGGCAAAAAGGTAGTGAGAGACCCATGCCAACATACGGTGGTTGTGAAAGTGCACACCTCTTGGCCCAGCTACTCACAGAAAGAGATAGGAGAATGTTGGTCCAAGGCTGTCTTAGCAAAAGCAAAAACTACACGAAAGCAAATTTAGGTGCATAGCTCAGGTTGGCAGACTTCATTGATATTCTGACTTAAAATTTCTCTTCTACCCCAGCAAAATTAAGTAAAATAATATCAAAATAATATAATTATTTGTGTATGTAATCATCTTTTATTGAAGCAGATAGATATATACTGAATGTCTGTTGTATGCTAGGTAGTAACTTGAGTTAAGGATCTCACCATGAGTACCAACTATCAAGGGCAGCAGGTGTATCTAAATTGAAATAATAGTGTATTACCTATGAACCAATATGTGTCGACCACTTTTTCTATTTCTTTTATGGCCAATTCATGTCTAAAGTTAGAGTGAAGTCTTTATGGAAACCATGAGGACTGAGATAATTCAAGTCAAGTCTTGTTGATGGTTCATTGCAACAAATAATTGCAGAACAAATGGAAGTAATAGTGTAAAGACAGAGAAGAATTTGAAATCATCATTGAGAATAGTTTACAAGTCGGACTCCTTTTGAAACATTCTGTGCACCTGACGATATTAATCTAAAAATATAACAAAATAATGTTTCATCCACCTTCCTCATCATTCTATGTATGTCCTTCATTATTTGAAGGCTGAGAAGATTTCTCTTGTTAAGAAAGAAGTGACAATCCTGAGATGAAACTCTACATTTTTTTCTATTTATAATGTCAATTTGTTTTCCTATGTCGGGAAAAAATCCTGGTATTTACATCCATGGCCCTGTACCTCATCTCTCTAGACATTTTTGTGATAGCCATAATGTCATGTTAACATTATATATAACTGTTAACTAGCTACAGGCTGAAAGTCATTGCATAAGGATCATCTTTCTCTCTGTATGTGCTGTCTGACACAATAAATTTTTTTGTTATTCTTTTCTTATCTTTAAGCAGCTGTACAAAGGTGTTGTCATTCAACAAAGAAGTTTATGCATGCAATGCATCTTGATCAAGTTTTCCTTCTTTTACCATTCTCACTCACCCTTTCCAACCCACCCTTCTCTCACTTTTCTTAATTTTGTAATATATTCATTGAAATGTTTACTGTATTTTACCCCCACACCTTCTTCTCTTCTACCGCTCAAGCCGTAGAGTGCTCACCTTGAGCTGAAGAGCTGAGGGACAGCACCCAAGCCCAGAGTTCAAGCCCCATGACTGACCAAAAACAAAAACAAAAAAAGGAATCCTGGGTCCTGCTCCAGCCTCAGGCTTCCTCTTTTTCCCAGAAACTAATTTTATCCCTGATGGTTTTGTCCTCAAGACTTACTAACCTCCCCAAAATCCTAGTTATATACGAGTACATTAGAGATTAGGTTTCAGTCTACGAAATTTGGAGGGACACAAATATTCAAGACTATAAAATCAGTTCCTGGCCTGCTTTAAATGCAAACTACATGCATTCCATCAGAGGTCCAAAATGGCTTATCATAGCATTGATCTTTAATTCTATATCTTAACTGTAATTGAAATGCTGTTTAAGTACGTGTGAGTCAAACTCAATGTGTGAGTTATCCTCAGGCAAATCTCTCTCCATCTGTGAGTCAGTAAAATCAAACAAATTATGAATTTCACAATATAATGATGGACAGGAAGAGATAAATATTTCCATTCCAAAGTAAACAAAAATAAGAAGGAAGAGATGGGTAACTGGTCTGAAGAATAAGCCTAGTTTCGACTCACTGGGGTAGAATTTTGGCCCCTAGAGCCTTGGACAGCCTAATCCCCATAGTTTAGTGGCTATGTGTGTGTGCAGTTTTCATGATAGTTCCCGTGGCCTGGAATTATACTTTGGTTCACCAGCTAGACAGCTAGACAACATATTTAGAGTAAAATGCAAGGGTGTGACCAAATGAACATTTGGTAAAGGGATTAGCACAGATGGAAGGAGGGGAGATGACATTTATCATACCTCAAGGGCAGCTTTATCCACACAACTCCACTGCACATTGTCCTGGCAGTGGATCTCTGCAGTGCCCCACCCTAACCCCTGCAGCATTTGACCTCAGTCACATGTCAAACACTTTCACCTTGTGAAATCTAAGTGGAGGCAGTTTGCTTGGCTGAGATATAGCAAAACAAATATGATCCTTGCACAGCTCTTTCCCAGCAAATAATCATGTGGTCTCCCTCTTGGGCCTCAGCTCTCTGAAGCCACACCTGGACATACTGCTCTCACAGCGAGTATACCAAAGGATTTCAGTACCTGACTGTATGAAGAAGAGGCCTGAAAACATTCTGCCTAAATTGGTGTTCAGTGCAGGTGAAGGGTAGTGCACTCCTAAGGAACTTAGAGAATCTCTAATCCTTCTTCTATTGCCTTAATAAATGTCATCTCCCCTCCATCCATCTGTGCTAATCTCTATAGCAAATGTTCATTTGGTCATACCCTTGGATTTTGTTCTAAATATGTTGTCTAGCTGTTACTTTTTTTATTTTATTGTTTTGTATGAAGACCCTATACTTGGGACTGTGCTTTGTTTTTTTTCTTTTTTTTTCAATAGGGCTATATTCTAAGTTAGCTTGACAGCCTTTATGATGTTCTTGATAGTTCTTTATATTTAGAGGTGTGGTATTTTGTAGTAGTGTCTGTATATAAATTCTTTTATCTAAGATCAGAGTTTAATATATTTTATTTATGCAATAAATATATCACAAATGAATTTATGATATATGTCTATTACTATATTACCTATACGTCACATTTATTGAATAGGTTTTTTTTTCCTTCTAGAGAACAAATATTTTCTTTAAATTCTCTTTTCCTTTAATTATGAATCTTATCTTAAATCCATCTCTCCTTCCTAGAATGAAGAGAAGCCAAGCTGTATTCTCAACAATTCATTAGAGATTTTTCATTTGAGCCTTATGGTAATCAAGAAGCAAACTATAATATACATATATACACAAAAATGATCAGAAGCAAGTAACAAATGTGTGTCCTTAAAGAAAACCACCTATTTACAAAGGAAGATGGGGTTGGGGGGTAAGAAAGAGCAAAGGACTGATTATAAAACAAGTGGAAGGGTATTTTAAAAACATGTCTAGTAATTATTAACTTCAATGAAAATGAATTAAGCTGGCCAATCAGAACATGCAGTATTAAAAACATAGTATAGCTGAGTAGATAAAAATTTAGACCCAACAACTATATGTTGTCTCAGGAGACTTATTTTTACATTGAAACTCACATGTAAACTAAAAGGGAAAAGATGAAAAAAAGGTATGCCATGCAAATAGAAGCCAAAAGATAGAGCATTGATAGATAAAATAGACTAAGAAGGTCATTATATTGTGATAATTAGGCCAATTCATCAAAAGGATATAACAATTGTAAAGAGATGTGCCCAAGTCAGAGGGCCTAAATAGAAAAGCAATATAAATATTTATAAACTTAAAATTGGTGATATTCTAGATATATGCATTTTACCAAGCATTTATTATAAAGAAATTTTTAAAAAATGAGCAAACCAATAACAAATAAGGTAATTAAAGCAATAATAAAACACTTCTGCTAAAGGAAAAAGACCAGAAAGTAGTGATTTCACTATAAAATTGTTACAAATAGTCAAAAAAGTCTGAAACCAATCTTTTCAAAAGTTCAAATTTTTTATTTAACAAAATCAAGAGGAAATTCTTTAAGACTCATTTGGGAAGGTCTGTCTTATTTTGAGACCAAAGTAAGACGAGCACACTGTAAGAAAAGAAAATTACAGGTATAGGTATAAAACTCCTTAACAAAATACAGGTAATTCAAATTCAATAGTACACTAAAAGGGATTATTCTGTCTTATCAGTTAGAATATATTCCAAGTCTTCAAGGATGGTTTGACGTAGGTAAATCTACAAAGCATGATGCCTAGCCCTAAAGAGACAAAAGGAAGTATAAGAATAAAGAAAAAAGAGGGAGAGGAGAAAGATTAAATGGGTGGATATGAACAAAAGGGAATCTTTGTGAGAATATTTTTTCCATAAACACTTCTAAGTTTACAATAGACTTATGTAAGTTTTGAGAAATTAGTCTTCATAAAAAACAGGATGGAGTTTCCTCAGAAAGTAAAAATAGAGCTATCATACAACTCAGCAATCGCACTGCTGAGTGTATTACTTCCATTTATTCATGGCCATCAACCATCAAGAAGACTTGACAAATTATTTTTAAATAAGCCAGACACAGGAAAAAAAATACAACATGATCTCACTAGTGTGTATAATCTTACAAAATATTGACCTCATAAAAGTTGAGAGAATAATAACTTTTACCAAGTTCTGGGATATGGGTGGAAGATTGAAAGATTTGACAAAATGAAGAAGAAAAAGTCAGCTATATATGAAGAATAAATCTGAAAAAATCCATTATATAGCAGAATGATTGTAGTTAACAGTGCTGGTAAATTAACTGGTACTGGGGCTTGAACTCAGGACTAGGGATTGTCTCTTAGTGTTTCTGCTCAAAGATGGCACTCTGCTACTTGAGACATAGCTCCACTTCTGGCATCTTGGTGGTAAATTGGAGATAAAAGTCTTAGAAACTTTCCTGCAGGGCTGGTTTTGAATTGTGATCCTCACATCAGAGTATGGAAACATGTGATACCAGCACTTGAACTTGTATTTTGACATTTCATACAGAATAACTTCTCGCTGCAAATATTAAATAAGTAAAACCATGTGGCTTAACTATTTTAATCAGGTACTTTAGCCATTCCATTATCTAAACATATTTTAGAACCTCAGCTTACAATAAATATATCCATTTTCACTTTTCAATTTAAAAAGATATAAGAAAATATAGTATTATCTCACTAAGAAAGCAACCAAGATTTATCTATACATCTATCACTAAATACAAAAGGCAAGATGTGTTCTGTGATCTGTAAGTCTGCTCTTCTTGTTTTACAATACACAATCAGGTAAATATTATGCCATTTCAATTATAATATTTATCTCCCACATATATAGTGCTATACTCCAGGCTCTAGATTTTCTATTATTTATTTATTCATTTATATTTTTAAATTTTTATTTTATTGTACAGATGCTGTACAGAGCGGTTACAGGTACATGAGTAAGGCAATGAGTACCTTTCTTGGCAAGTATTGTTCTCCCACTATCCCTTCCCTCTGCTACCTCCCTCACTCCTCCCCCCTCCCAAAGTTGTCCAGTTCATTTCCAATATACCGTCTTGTGGGTATCCTTGACACTGTCTCTTTTGTGAAGAAATAGATTTTCTTAAATTGAGGGTTACAAACAATTTACAAATGAATGCAACTTGGATCTAAGTCCTCCAGGGGTGAACATTTTGAAGTGATGACACTGATCAAGATGCATTTAAATTACTTTGTTGAAAGACAAAAAAAATTAAATGCATAACCTAAAATTAAATTAATAAGATAAGGGATGGATTAAATGGGGTAAGTGAGAATGTTGAAAGGGGCGACAATAAGAAAAATACACTATTTATAAACTGCTTTGGTGAATGGAAAGTCCTTAGTATAACTACTTAAATACAATAAAAATATTTTAAACAATTTTAAAAGTACCTTTACAAAGTAAAAAGAAAATGACTTAGATTAGAACATAATCATTCAGTGACTATGTTCTAGCACCATATATCTGTAGTCTTTTAAAATTCAATCCTCATGTGGGATTTTTAGGTATAACCCATTTTACCAATGAGAACCCCCAGTTAGAGATGGATAATTCCAGGGAGACGGAGATTCTAGACTGTGAATTTAATTCATGTGACCTTAGGAGAGTGTACTTTTCTTCCTAAAGACTTGTCTTCCATGGGCTGGGAAGGTGGCTCAGTGGTAGAGCATGCATGAGGCCCTGGGTTCAATTGCTCAGTACCACATAAGCAAAAAGAAAAAAAGCCAGAAGTGGCACTGTGACTCAAGTGGTCGAGTGCTACAGCCTTGAGCTGAAGAGCTGAGGGACAACATCCAGGCCCAGAATTCAAGCCCCAGGACCAGACCCCCCCCGCCAAAAAAAAAGAAAAAAGAAAAAGACTTGTCTCCCAAGAGGACAGTAAAGTTTCATCCTTTTGACTTCCCCAAGTTCTTGTCTCATTTCCTTATGTAGTCAGAGGACACCACCAATTTGTGATCCAACGCAGGCCCAGTGATGGTTTTACTATAATGATCTCAAGCCATTTGAGAGTTGGAGACAGAGACTTGTCATTCAGAGGCAATCTGGTCTAATGGTTCACATTTATAATTCCAGCTACCTGGGAAGCATGTTTAGGAAGATCATAGTTAGCAGCCCATAGTTAGCCTCAACCAAAAACATAAGACGGGTGCTGAGAAATATCTAAGGCAAAAATGACTAGTGATGTGGCTTGAGACACACAGTGCTTTCCTAGAAAATGCAAGATCCTTACTTTAAAACCCCACTGCTTCCCCTGAAACATGATAGCAAGCAAGAAAGGAAAGAAAGAAAAGGGAAAGAAAAATTTTTTTATAATACTAGCAAACTATTTTAAACACACTCTTCTCTTAGGATGTTACATAATAATGAGAAAAGGAAGAGGAAAGTTGGGTTCTAAAAGAAAAATCAGACAATTGAGGTGCAGAAAGCAGCCTTATCTTATGGGTATTAGGTGAACCCTGGTTAAAGCTCCAGGCCTTCCAGAGAGGCAGGTGACTCATTCTAGTTGTAAATGGTAAAATCAAGGAAGGATTTTCTAAAGAAAAAGCTATCATCTTTAGAGATAATTGACTCTCTAATCCCCAGATGAAGACCATTCTCAATTTATATAACCTAGAGACCTTTGAGCCTCTCTGCAAACCAATACCATGATGAAGAGAGACAAGATGGAAATTAATGATGGATGAGCTGATGTCTGAGAATCTCATGCAGCCATTATCTGAGAAAGGCATTATCTGGGAAGGCAACCAGAGTTTCTCCACCTTGCATGTGAACGACCAGGCCTTTTTAATATTCTTTGGAATGGTACAGGATTCATTTTTCAATTTATTCTTCCTCAGAAGTGGGAAATCATGACAGAGGCATAGCTTCTGAGTCAAATGATGATGTGAATTTTTCAATACCTTTTGCCAGTCAGAAGTGAAAATTAGATCCATATTTATATGGTTCCAATTCATGTCCTTTCCATTGACTCACACGGCCTCCCAAAGTGCAGACATTGCTTGTAGCCTGTTTTGAGGTCCAATGAACTGCATATCATCAGATTGAAAACAGACAATTAATAAAAAATAGAACAGTTGATTTTCAGGTTCAGAGAAACTTGATTCCAAAGGCTAAGTTTGGTGCTACCATATTAATGCAACCTCAGGACCAATTTTCCTCTCAAGTAAAATAAAAATAGCAAACAACCTAATTGTACAGAGAAATGTAAACTGATAAATCCATGAATAGTTGCTGGTGATATTTCTAAGTGCTTTGAAGGTAAGCAAAGGACCTTGTTCTGTCCTGCACTGAGTTTGTGTTACTGTGTGCGCATAAAACCTGTCTAACAATAATAATCACTTAGAATTTGTTAGCCTTTGGGACCTATCTGGGCAGTACATTTCTGTAATTATGGTATTATATGGTTTAAAGGTCATGAATCTTGCTGTTAAAAAATTACATGTATACATAGAAAAGCTCCCTGGGGAAGCCAGTAAATGACAAATTGGAATTGTTGGCTTTAGTTTTGCTGCCTCTCCTTAATAGCTTTTATTTTTCTCAGGCAACAATAATTTTCTCCTGATTTTCTTGGAGCTCCTAGCGAAAAGTGTGCATCAATATTAGTAATATGTCACAATAGTGTATACCCTCCTTACATCTATATAAGATATGGTATATAGATAATGCTACATAATTTACTATCCCACCACACAGAGGAAGAAGTAATGAATTTTAGCATGTAGATTTTATTCTTTTACCAATTACAGAAAGCAACATCTAGTGTTAGAGGCTACTTCAAATGAGTAGGATAATGAATACCAATTTTTGGACAATTGCTACATGCTAAGGGACAATTCTGGGTGATATTTATCTATTATCTGGCTTCATTGCTTAAAGTAAGCATCATTATATCACTTAGACTTATTATACTTACCCTCCCACTCAGGTAGGGAAAGATTACACAAAAACTAAAGAAAAATCTACTCCCATTATGCCATCATGCATTTTATGACAGAACATTTTTCAAGGCATACAAGATTATGGATAGTAGTTGCAAAGACTCTTCTCTAGTCCAGTCTGATTTAACTTACATTGATTGAGGCAAGTACTTGGGGGAAGGAGATCTAAAGATGGGACAGTGACAGTTACATTCATAGTATTGGAATGTTAAACTCATATCATCTAAACTCCCAGAAAAATTAACAGGAAAAGCAATGTGCTGGTGTGAATGGTTTATGCCTGTAATTCTATGTACTCAGGAGGCCAGTATGTGAAGGATTAGGGATGTTCAAAATGTCTGCTTCTGAAGAACTCTCTTGTTCTGTGTGACCTCCAAAGTACACTCTTTTCTTTTAATATATGCTCACTCAAAGTGAGAAAGTACTCTATAACATTATACCAAGTACTCTATAACATTTTTTCTTATATTACCTTGTTTAATTTCTGTCAAATTTTTTTTGAAATATTAAACTAAACTATTCTACATGCAAATGAGGAAATGAAATGATAAAAAAGAAAGCTGGGATTTGGGTCCAGACTTTTCTGTCTAAAGAAGCTTTCTAGCCAACACCATCTGGCAAGTAGAGTCTCTGAGCACTGGTGGTCTCTGTATAAATGGCGTGAGTGACAGTGGTCCAGGCTACCAACCGAGGACATCAGAGTTAGAGGCTCCCTGACTTGCACATGCCATTATCACTCCCCAGCCCACCAGTCCCTAGCCTCAGGCCTGTGTGCTAATGGACAGGCAGAACTTGGTTGCTTCTAGCCAATAAAATGTGGCAAAAATGATGGAAGAGTCATTCTCCTGACTGCGTTATATCGGATAAGATTGTTTCAGCCCACTCTAGCAGAAGATCATTCCCCCAGCTTTGAGGGGAGAAGAGGCCATGGGATGAGAAGTTAGGTATCCAGGAAGAGCTGCCAACCTGCAGTTGCTGAGAGTAAAACCTGGCTGACAGCCAGGAAGTAAAGCGGGACCTCATTCCTATTATTTCACACAATCTATTATTCACATTCCTATTATTTTACACACAACCACATGAACCTAGAAGATGTTCCATAATCCAGAACAAAATGTGAGCCTGGTACCTCTTTTGATTGCAGCCTCATGAAACCCTGAGTAGAAGCACCAGTTAAGGTTAATCTGGTCTGGACCACAGAAGTCCTGAATAATAATATAGTGGAATCTACCGTAAAGAAGAAGAAAAAGTGCCTCTTGGAAAGGGATTTTAGACCCGGAGAGCCCCCACATACCCAGTGATGAAAAGGCTACACCAGAAATAGAACACAGATTAAAACAGAAGCGAAGACAGGCACACCTAAACACAATTGACTCAAGAAGCACAATTCTATCTTTTCTTTTCTTCTTCTCACCTGTCTATGTTTGCCTGGATTTTACTCTGTATATTGTAGGATGTGAGTGTTTCTGCCACAAAATTTTTTTGGGGGGGGACAATGTGCATGTGTAAAAACCTTTATTTATATTTATGTTAAGTGAATAGGCTGAGAACACACACACAATCGCCATCTCCATCTTCTACAGTGTAATCACAGGGGGAACTGGAATTGTAAGTCATTAACAGAATATATATCTATTCCGAAAGGATGCAAGAATTATTTTCTTTAAAAGATGATCTAACAATATACAATGTTTTAACATTTTAAAATAAGCTTTTTATGGATTTGTATTTTTCTCAATCATTTGCCCAAGTGAACATGTCTTTTAGACAGTTACACTTTTAGAACACCTTAGGCTAAAAGAAGTAACAACCTCATCCCCAACTAACTCTATCATAGGCCAATTACCTTATGTATCAGCATATCTAGGTAAAAATGGTTTTCTTTAAGCCAGCTTATACTATTTGACAGACATAGAATAATTTTTACCAAAATGTTAATAAGGTAACTACTTAATAAGGCTTAATAAGTTAATAAGGAGGTATTTACTGTCTTCAACAACCACGCTCAAGGTTAGGTTCATTCTGTGATAGCAAGGTAACTACATTGTGTGGTTGTCATATGCTGATGTCTTCAGGAAGGAGAGAGCCATCTCCTCTTGCCACATCTCACTAGCAAGGCTGCTTTCCTGGAAAGCCTCTGTCTCATTTCTACCACAATTCTTTGGCTAGCATCACACACTACAGGACAAGGCCATGTCATTATTCCGAAGCCAAGCACTGGCAATGGGAATAGAATTCCTGCCAATCAACCAAACCAGTCCAGAAGTAAGCTATTTTCCAAGATAAAACTGGAAGATAACTGAACCATGACAGAGTAATCTTATATCATTTGCAGAGGAATGCATGGACCTGGGGAAAAAACATAGTAAGTAAATAAAGTCAGATTCAGAGTAAAAAGGGTTTGTTTACTCTGATAGGTAGACATTAGATCTTAATTATAAACATATAAAAACATATTCAAGGCCATGTTTACATATACACAAACTGACAAAGAATAGTATGTTCAGGGGTAGATTCCAATGGTGTAATACTTTTGAACAAGTAACTGATAGTTTAACAAAATGAATACCAAGAAGCTATATATGTTACCTTCAGTGTGAGAGTTAAGGGAAAGGGCCATACAAACAGAGAGAGGAAGTGGGTGATGCAGTCATAATACTTAATGTGCAAATACTTATGTGAAAATGGAACCAGGTAACTTGAGGAAAGGGATGTGAGAAATGGAAAGGAGAGCCATGGGGCGAGGGTGGGGTGGGTGGCATGGCTCAGTAGTCATTGTACTTACAAACACATGTTAAATCAAAACTCCTTTGTACAACTGGTGAATAGTACACGTTTTTAAAAAAGAACTTAAGCATGAATGAATGCTGGGTGGTTTCCAGTACCAATATATTTGCTAATATTAAAGAGACTGATTTTGCTATAGCATCTTAATCATTATTCTACTAATAGCACAAAATACTGTTATGTTAACACATCGTGATTTACCAATATATCCCCTAATTTTTTGTCTCATACGTTTATAAATTCTTGGTATTATAAGTTTATGTTTTATAAGTTTATTTTTAATCTCACTACATAGTTATGTGAATTCTGGAGACTTCAATGTAAGGCCAGAAACATGAAAATATTACAGAAAGGGGTAAGGGAAAACTCCTAGTCATAGGATGAAACTCTCTAAGTAAAGACCCAAAATCACAAAAGAATCAAAAGAAGACTAGATAAATAAGATTGCATCAACCATAAAAGTTTGTACATGACAAGGGATATAGCTAAGAAGCTAAATAGAATGCCCATAGAACAGGCCCTGAAGTCAAGCCTCAGTAACAGCTCTTAGCACACATGCACACACACACACACACACACACACACACACACTCACTCAAATTATGTTAGTATTTTATTTAAACTTAAAAGATAAATTATTTAACTGGAAATAAATATATACATAATATTCAAAATACATGACAAATTAATTTCTTAGCAATTAACATCTGTTAACATTTAGTGTATATTAACTTAGACTTACAAACTGAAAAGCAAATTTTGAAGGTACTCCAAAATTTTTTAATTAAAATTTCTATTACTGAATACTAATTGTACAAAATTAGTGATTTCATTATGATATTTTCATACATGTACATAATATACTCTGATCATTTCACCCCATTTAACTATTCATTAAATGCCTACTCTATTTTGTGATATTGCTTATTAGCATAATTAAACTTTTGAAAATAACATTATAACCATCTTGGAGAGAAAAGCTCCTTAAACTTAAGAGAATTAGAATGCACACTTTTTGGGCAGTCAGGAAAGGATAAATAAAATCTAAATGTGGCTCCAAAATCCATAACATTATGCTGAGCTAAATTGTGCAGAATAGTAGTCACTCAATAAATAGTTTGAATCAAGAAATGAACAAATTTTAAGCTCAAATGAGTGTTTTGCTCCCTAGGGTCATTAAAATGTGATTTTAAAAGCACACTATACATTCTCTAGCAATTAAGTTACATTTAAATTGATTCACTTGACTTGATCTGGCTTGTTGCAACAAGGCCAAAGTCTGGCCCTCCCTGGAGCTTTAAATAATGTTCCTACTTCTCCCAAACCACCCTACCTAAAGTGTAGTTAATTAGGTAGGGGAAAAAAAGGAAAAAGAGAAAAAAATAACCTCTCCACAGGAAAAGTCCTTTCTTTCAACCTGGTATTTTACATATAATTTGTTAGCAGAAAAGAAATGTGATGAGAGGCTGGTGAGCAAGACTGACCCTCCTAATTAGGCAGACACACTAAGATGCATAGAACTGTTGAGAAATCTTCCCCCTTTAAGTGAAGAATTTACAATGAAACCCATAAACTCAAGAAGCCACTACCTTGAAACAGAACACTCCCTGTCCCCTGTGGTTGCAGAAAGACATTTAGGGAGCTAGCTTCTGTTTCACATACTCGCAAACACAATTGCTGTTAGAGTATGAGAGTTGGTAGGGGTACATGTGTGTGTTGTACCCTCACTTTACTTAATTGTAATGATCTAGTGAGTTCTATTTATCTGCTGCCATCTGGAATCAGTGTACTCACCTGTGTTAACTGTCAGCACAGGTTGGATAGCCCAATGAAGTTATTGCCTGAGGTTCCAACATTGCCATTCCTGCACAACTTTGAATTTCTATTCTCTAAAACCATTGGGCACTTACTATGGCATTACTTGAATGGTGGGGAATGGGAGAATGGAGTTGAGAAATGTAAGCAAGAAACACAAAGCAGACTGCTCTATGCACATTGTCATGTTGTAAATATAACCATTCTTGATCCTCTCAACAATTCCATGAAGTAGGAATTTCAATTTTACAGATGGCTACCTAGGAAAATTGATATTTAATTAGTGGGGTGAACAATGAAAGGGGTGACATTGATCAAATTCATTGATTTTTTTTTTGCCAGTCACGGGGCTTCAACTCAGGGAGTGGGTACTGTCCATGAGCCTCTTTGTGCTCAAGGATAGCATTCTACCACTTGAGCCAAAGAGGCACTTCTGTTTTTTTCTGAATAGTTTATTGGAGATATGAGTTTCACAAACTTTTCTACTTGAGCTGGCTTTGAGCTGCCATCCTCAGATCTCAGCCTGCTGAGTAGCTAGGGTTACAGGCATGAGCTAACAGTGCCCAGTGCCTTGTGCTTACAAACCAACATGTTGAATTGAAAAAAAAAAAAAATCTTTCTTAAAACTACTTAATGATAGCTGGGTACCCGTGGCGGCTCATGCCTGTAATCCTACTCAGGAGGCTGAGATCTGAGGATCGTGGTTCAAAGCCAGCCTGGTCAAGGAAGGCCGTGAAACTCACATCTCCAATAAACCACCACTGGAAGTGGTGCCGTGGCTCGAGTGGTAGAGCACTAGCCTTGAGCTGAACTGCTGAGGGACAGGGCTCAGTCCCAGAATTCAAGCCCCATGACTGACAAAAAAACACTACTTAATGATTATAAAAATAAGGAACAAAATATTTTGTATCTATTTTTGTTTTTGTTTTCTTTTTGAAAAATTGTTATTATTTAAAGGTGATATGTAGAGGGCTTACAGTCACATAAGTCAGGGAGTGGGTACAATTCTTTTGGACAATGGCATCCCTTCCTTTCCTCCACCCACAATTTGTAAAGTTCAACAGAGTATCTAGTGTGTACTATTCTTGGATTTGTCCAAATGAATTTTTTTCAAAAGAAAATTAATCAGCATATCCAGAAACACAACTCAAATCAATCCAGGAAAACTACAATTTCAAATTAAAACTCAGGTGGAAATTTAAAAAAAACAACAATGTCTGGGGTTATTCAGAAAATAAGAGCATTTTATTCATTGGCTATGTGATATAATCACAATGCAAATTCACATATGTGTTATTAATTTTAATAGATGCACATTATCCAGATAACAGAATAGTATATGCTCAGTTATGGTAAAGCCATATCTGAAATGTTGTTTTTAATTTGGTAGCCATGCTTATGAAGTGTTTACATTTCTGATACATAAAGAAAGGTACTCAATGAATGATTAGCTCAGAATTTATATACATAGAGAGAATGGTTTCATGAACCAAAACCCATAAAATAACTTGATACAACCCTTGCATCGGTGAATTGAATACTAAATACAAAAAAAACTGAATCCACTAATATCACATGAAAATATTGAAACCATTTTAGAAAACGTTTCTCACAAGGAGTTGCAACCTCAGATGCATTTTGAGTCAAAGGCCTTGCATCTATGATTTATAGAATGTCTTCTCTGAGGTAGAGGAAGGTGTCCCCAGAGGAAGTAACCTATTTGGCAAAGTTCCAAGGCAAGGACATGAAGACAAGTATATGGGTTATGCACAAGGGAGTAGGATCCTATTACAGATTTATATCTTACAGAATGCTTTTAAAATGTTGCATGTCCTGACAATGAAAGAAGCAAGAGGCAGCTGTCATATTCTTTTCAAACCCAAATTTTTTTTTATCAAAACTGTGTTATTAGAATATGATGTTGTGAAACTGTCCACATGGGAAGTTAACTCTCAGTTTTAGGACTGTTTTAGGCTTCAAAAATCAAGCATCCAAGAGGAACATTAAATCAGGTCTGCTTGGCTTTAAGCTTGCATTCTGATTTCAGATGATTTCTCAGGCGGGAAATTATTCAGTGGCCCATTAGGGTTGTGTTGGAAAGGAATTCATATTGGGAAAAAGTCTAGTTTTCATGGGCATTTCAGATCCTCTCCACTGTTCAACTTCTTTTATTTTCTGAAGCTTATGGAAAGCATTCATAGATTAATCAAGTGAGGCAAAAGATGGGAATTAGTGCTGAAAACACAGCTTCAAAAAGTTTTTACTTACCTTGGTCTTTCCTGTATAAGTACATGGTAGCACTGCTGTTTGTCTCCATTAATGGTTTCTATACCATGGGCAATGTTAGAAATAGCTTCTCCAACCTAATTATAACATGGTTCCTGGCAGTTAAGCCACATGCCAACTCGAGTGGTTTCTTGGTGCGAAGGTAATTAGTGTAGGGTTAATTACAGCATCCTTCTAATTTTATTACACAGACTCCTCAGAGACAGTTTATTTCTTTGGATGCACTATACAAGATTAACTACACATAAATACTCTTTGGAGGCAAGAATGGTAAATGGATAGACTGGAAAGGGGATGAATGACAAGAGCCTTACTGGTTCTCCCATTCCTGTTTTCTATCCTTTCTAAAATACTATGATCATATAATTATATACGTTTATTATTTCCTAGATTCATTATGGGCCAATCATCTCCAAATGATTAGGGAAAAGGGCAAGAATTCATATCTTCATTATTAATTTTTAACTGTATATTCCTCTCTCTGAAATATCTAATAGGCACTGAGCATTCCCTTCTAAAACTCTTTATCATGTTGCTTCTCATGATATATCAATTAAGAATGTTTTTATATCTTCATGTAATGGAAAATTTGATTCAAATAGACTCAAATAAGAGGCTGAAACGAAACTAGCAGAAAGTACATATGGTATCTGGTTCTTCTCTGTATTCTCTTTGTCCTGTGCTTCTAAGTATCAATGAAGTTCATTTGATCTCAGTCAAGTGAGCTGGCTCCTTTTGCTTTACCTGGCAGACCTAACCCAGTCCCCAGTTAGCACAGGAATTCACACACTAGTTTCTGCTGGAAACATATTCATTCAATGTTTTGATGTTTCTCTAGGTAATTTAATCCAGCCAGATTTACACCTAAATTTAGCCATCACACTGTTGTAGCTTTTTTGTATCTACTAGTTTGTGACAAGGGATAATATTTCCAGGGTTTTCCTTATTGGTACTTTTATTCACCACTCACAAGCAAAACAAAACTTTACTCCTATTGCCTTAACACATGTAGTTACACAGTAATAGTGTGTAAATTAAGTGATGTGTATCCATTTCCAAGAGGCAGTTTAGTGTTGTAGTTAGGAGAAAAGTACTGATGTCAAGGCATCTGGTTTCAATCGTTTGTTTGGTGTTGGTAGTCCAGATCCATTGATGGCTACAAACCTAGATTTGCAGATTCAGAGGCTTATAGCTCCAAGTTCTGAGAATTAGAAGCTTATTTCTACAGGCTTAAAAAGCCAGAGGTCATGGCTTCAGATAGGAAGCTTATGGCTCTGGGTATTAATCATTAGTAACTCATCACATTCCATCGATGGTAATCCTTGACTTCCACAAACACTGTATGGTAGCAACAGGCATAGAAGGTAGAATCTGCTGCTGTTAAACCTCCTGACTGGTCTTTATATGTTGGGCCCCTTGGATTTATAGATCAAAGCCTAGGGTATTGGGAAACTTGGCCTTTAAGGCCTCAAGCGCACTGGGACTCTTTGCTCATTGGTGTTTCCTCATGGCCTTCTTTCTTCAAACTTGGTGTTCTATTCTCTCTAAACTTTCTATACTTTCTCTCTACTTGTTTCATAGTTCATGGTCTCTGCATCTCTTCTCATCCTGTCTGAGCCTGGCTAAGCTCTGGAACTCTAACTACCCTCTTGCCACTTTGGCTGCTAGAATGTGGTGTTTACCACTGCTGTTCCCACTCCACTGTCAGTGTTGACATCTCTTTGTTTTGCCAGTTCAGCCCACTCTCCTAGTGCTAAAAATAAAAAAATAGGCAAGAACTCCTAGAGAGAAGACTTTTAATGAGTCTAATGTTTTACTTCTTGTGGGCAGGGAAGATATTTTCTGGCTGATTTAAAACTGAACTCAGCAATGTGGATTTAGAAAGGATTTCTTAGTGAAACACCATGATTGTCAAATGTTACCTTTTTATGTAACCTTTTATTTTCACAAATATTTTGCCAAAATGAAAAACATAATGATGGAAAAAATTATCCACACAGCATGTTTATACAGCTGGAAAGGTGTCTATGCAAGGACTCATAGCTATCTTAGTTTATGTAGACACACTCCAACATGTTCAAATAGTGATAAAATTGCCTAATAATATTTTTCATAGAAGGTGTCCCTTTCATTAAGCAATGTATAACTGTATGGATGGAAAGATGGATGGATGGATGGATGGATATGGATGGATAGACAGACTGAGCTGCCATAGAAAATAAATTTACAGAGATGTTCTCATGCAGTTATGGAGGATAAAAACCTCATAGCAGGCTATCAGTAAGTAGTCAGCCCTAGGATAGTGGTAATATGGTTCAGTCTAAGCATGAAACCTTAGAACCTAAATGCCAGTGGTATAACTCTCAAAACTTGAAGGCTTGAGAATATATAGATTCCCTGGTATTAATCATCATTTTTGAATGCTGGAGACCCCAATATTTTGATACATAATAAATCTAGCTCAGTTCCAGGAAGGAGTAAGAACATAATGCTTTTGTGTTCTAACCCCTAGCAGACTGGAAGGTGTTCATCCACAAAGGCAGACCTATCCCAGTCCCCAGTAAGGACAGGAATTCACACACTAGTTTCTGCTGGAAACATATTCATACATTTAATGCTTTGATGTTTCTCTAGGTAATTTAATCCAGCCAGATTTACACCTAAATTTAGCCATCACACTGTTGTAGCTTTTTTGTACCTACTAGTTTGTGACAAGGGATAATATTTCCAGGGTTTTCCTTATTGGTACTTTTATTCACCACTCACAAGCAAAACAAAACTTTACTCCTATTGCCTTAACACATGTAGTAACACAGTAATAGTGTGTAAATTAAGTGATGTGTATCCATTTCCAAGAGGCAGTTTAGTGTTGTAGTTAGGAGAAAAGTACTAATGTCAAGGCGTCTGGTTCCAATCCCCATCTTTAACTCTGGTAAACTCTTTGATCTTTGGCCAGATTTTTAATCTCTGTAATTTAGCTCCCTCATCAAAGATGAGGATGAGGATAATTATGTCATAGCGCTGCAGTGCTGATGAAGGTCAGGTATTTAATGACACCTTAGGTAACTATCTATGAGGGTTTTCTGCCAGGAGAATTTTTAGCTGCCATTCATCCAAACCCCACCTTTTACATTCTTTAAAACATTTTAAAAGCAATGCTTATACAACTGACTCCCAGCTTTTCTCACTTGTATTGACTCTTCTTCTTCAAAGCTTCATTATAGCTTTACCACATACTTGTTTCTATTAATTTCCCATTTTATTAATCATCTCCAATTATATAATGCAGAGGTGTCAGTAGGAAAGCCAGCATAAAATGTGGATCCCCAGGCTCACTGCTCAGTTATACATCCTCTACATTCAATGTGAGCTCAAACTTGGCTTTTTTCACAACCACTCCTAGATGACTATGCTTATTAGGTGCCCAACCAACCCCATTTTGAGAAACTCAGCCCCAGAACTTTAACACTTGTCCCTGTATTGGTTTTTGTTATCTCTACTGTACTTCTGCTTCCTGATTTCATATCCTCCTGGGCACTTCCATAATTTCCTGGACTGCTGCCCACTGATAGCAAAGACCTCAGAATCACTGTACTACAGCTCAACTCTGCCTGCAGACCACACTAGATCATAAGTTCCTAAAAGCTGGAAGAAAACAAAATTTTTTCCACTACTCTTTACACATTGCTTAGGTGCCTTGAAATGTCAAAGGGAACTTCAAAAGCTACATTCTCAGCATAACTATCTGTAGGAAAACTTTTGTGCCATTTCCTGTAAGCTAAAAGATCATAATGGATCATCCTTTGGAAGAAAAAAATCCACAGAGGAACAAGAAAACTTACAAAGGTCATATTGAAATGAATCTGTTTGTTTCCTATGTGATACTCCAGGCTTAGCACAAGGAATGGGCCCCACAGTGGCTTTTGAAAGCTCAAGTGAGTGGGTGCAGTTGTACTGAATGAAGCCCCTGAGCAGAGTGACCACATTCATTTGACCAACTGACCACATTCATTTGCTGAATGAAGGAAAAAGAAAGAAAGAAAGACAATATAGAAGGCTAGAAATGGGGGGAGGTAAATTTAATGAGAAATAAAGAGGAAAAAATATATATTAAAATTTCTGTCACTTACTGTATTTCAAATATGGTGTCTATGGAGGGCTTTTTTGTGAAGAACTTTCTCTGAACTGTGGTTCACTTGAAGAATTTTAAGTTAGGGTAATGAATATATTTATGTGTGTGTGATTGCACACACATGTGTTAGGTAAACACACACAGACAAATGCAGCTTAAAAAGAAAAGAGAAACTTTCCTTTTAATATTTTCAGGCACCAACAGAGGTTGTTCTCAAATAGTAGCTGCTTTCATGAATACATGCAAAACATTTCTGTTTTTGTCAAGAGCAAAATGAATGTGTTCTAAATGTGAAATTATTGCTATTTGCATTCTGTCAGTAACCACAAGCAAGCCCCCATTTGACTCTGAAAATCCTTTCCTATTTATTGTAAGTGGACTAAAGAACTGTATGTTTGCTTCCTCACTGGTTCATTAGAATGGAGCTGTACATGAATGAATGACTTTTCCCACTTTAGGATATTTTCCGAACAAGTTTATAGAGCATTCTGGGCCAGAAAATTGGTGGATTCTGTCTTTGGAGCTTAAAGAAGAAGGAGATTGGTCTTGCTTTTAGTAGAAGCAAAAATGGACGCTGATGATGTATGCAATAAGGCCATTCAATCCCACCATTTAATCCTGTATCATAATTCTCAATTGCACACTCTAAAAAGAAAGCTCTCTGACGAAACTCTACTGGTGAAAATTTGCTGAGGAAAAATCTATAACGAGGTCTGATTATTGGAAAGCTGAAAGTTTCTTTTCTGGCATACATTTTAAAAATAATGAAGGCTCGAAGCCACTTTGACAATAGGTCTGATTTAACTCAACTGATTAAGAGGGTCAACGGGAGTTCAATTTTTTTCTTCCCGCAGGAAAATTTAAGAAAAATAACTCCTTTGTGCCTATATTAGGATATCTTTGTACTTAGAAGACTATCAACTTACCAAGAGCTGAGCAAGACAGTTCTGCAAAGAAAGAACTGAACACTGACTGACAAATTCTCAGGTTTAATTACAATTCTTCCTCCATATTAAAGTGTGCAACTCTGGGAGGGTATTACACTAAAGGTTATTGCTTTCTCTTTAACTGATAGACACTGTGAAATCTATGTGCTTAGTTCATATTGAAAATAAATGACAAACTAGAAAAATACATATATGATTATTCTGTTTATGTATTTATTTTGGAATACTGGGGTTGTAAGAGAGCCTTGTGTTCATTAGGCAGGATTTCTACCACTTGAGCCAGAACTCCAACTTTTTGCTTTGGTCATGCATATTTTTAATTTTGAAAAGTGACCTGGACCAGACTGGGGCCCCAATTTTCCTATTAATTCCTCCTGGGTAGCTTGAATGACAGAAATTGTGCCTCAATCATGGGTACTATTCTTTGACACTGGTTCTGGGCAATGAATGCCTCATGCACTCTGCATATATAGCAAGAGAACCTAGTTCATGGGAAGACACAGCTGGCACGAAAAGAAACAGCCTTCATTTCTATAAATTTTGTTATTCTTAGAGGTTGTTCTACAATAGGAACTACTTTATGGCCACTCTATTTGATTTGAAGTGGAAAGACTTTTTTTTTACTGAATTTCTTTATGCCACTTATCTTTCTGGAAGGACAGTTGAATGATGATATAAAAAGTAGCACAGGACTTGTAGAAAACTAAAGCTAGATCCTTATATATCACCCTGCACCAGAATCAACTCCAAATGGATCAAAGACCTCGGAGTCAAAGCAGACACTCTGAAAACATTACAGGATGGAATAGGAGAAACCCTAGGTCTCCTTGGCACAGGTTGAAATTTTCTTAATAGAGACCCAGAAACACAACAAATAAAAGAAAGTTTGGACAAATGGGATTGCATGAAGTTGCAGAGCTTCTGCATGGCAAAGGACATACCTAGCAAGATCAATAGAAAGCCCACGGATTGGGAGAAGATCTTCACTAGCCATACAATGGACAAGGGTCTCATATCTAAAATATACCTAACTCAAAAAGTTAAATCCCCCAACAACAAATCCTCAAAGAAACAACTGCCCAATAAATAAGTGGGCTAAAGACTTAAAGAGAAACTTCTCTGAAGAAGAAAGAAGGATGGCCAATAGACACATGAAGAAATGCTCAACCTCCCTAGCCATAAAAGAAATGCAAATCAAAATAACATTAAGATACCACTTCACCCCAGTTAGAATGGCAAAAATCAAGAACTCTAATAACAACAGATGCTGGAGGGGATGTGGACAGAAGGGAACCTTACTTCATTGTTGGTGGGAGTGTAAACTTGTTCAACCACTTTGGAAAGTAGTATGGAGGTTCCTCAAAAGACTCCACATAGAGCTCCCCTATGACTCAGCAATCCCACTTTTGGGCATTTACCCAAATCTTTACAAACAAGACCACACTAAAGCTACCAGCACAACTATGTTTATTGCAGCATTATTTACCATAGCTAAGATATGGAACCAACCCAGATGGCCATCAGTAGATGAATGGATCAAGAAAATGTGGTATATATATACAAAGGAATTCTATGCCTCATCAGAAAGAATGACATTGCCCCATTTGTTAGGAAATGGAAAGACTTGGAAAAAATTATATTAAGTGAAGTAAGCCACGCCCAAAGAAACATAGGTTCCATGATTTCCCTTATTTGTAATATCTAGTATATGTATGAGTCAAGCAGAAAAGGTCAGATAAGGTGATGTTATGGAAATGAACCCTAAGATATGTATTCAAATGTTTTTTTTTTCTTTCATGCATTTGTTTCTACCGCATTTATAAGATTATTTCTTTGTTGCTTTGTATGTCCCTCCCCCACAGTATAACCCATACTTTCACTGTATTTGTTGTTGGTATAATTTGTGGAGGAGAAGGGGAAAAACAAGTCGTTTAAATAAGAAAACAGGTGGACCCATTGCAATGATGAGAAGTACAAGTTGTCATGTTGAAACGAACTTTACAACTTTGGGGGGGGGTGGAGGATTGAGTGGGGGGGCGGGGAGAGGCTGGGAAGGAATGGGAAGGGGAAACAAAGGAGGAGGCTACAATGCTTGATAAGAAATGTACTCATTATCTTGCCCATGTAATTGTAACCCCTCTGTACAGTATTTTCACAATTAAAAAAAAACAAAAGTAGCAGAGGGAAGTTTCCATTCCTAAGCATCTTCCCCATGATTAGCTTCAGAAAAAAACTCAAATCAGCCATTAGATTAGATATTAAATCAGAGATTCTCCTGTCACTCATTGCTATTTGCTCTTGACTGAATTCTGTATTTGAGGTATAACTTTTCTCATTGGTAAAGCGAGAGCAATGTTAATATTTAACAATGTATGCAGGTTATTATCATTTTCATTTTATTCTGAGTCTCCTCTCCTGAGTATCTAATCCTAATTCCATCTGGTCTTTCATATGTTCGCACTGTTGTCCACAATAATCAAAGGATGTTTCTCAGCTTGTCAATATGCTGTTTCCTTCAGACCATTTATGAATCAGTTGCTAGATAATTTTTTGCATGTTCAATTCATTTCAAGTACCTGTTTTTTTTTAAAATTATCTTTAATATCTTAGTATAATATTTTGTTATCATTACAATGTTGTACAGAGGGGTTACATATTATAAGATAGGTAATGAGTATGTTTAGATTTGGGGCAATGTTACCCATGAAGAACCTATTCCTGCTTCCACTTCTTGGAGTTAATTTTAATAAGTATCATTTTATACAATTATATGCACATAGCTATTGAGCCCTTGTGATCCTCTCCTAAGAATATCCTCCTTTGAACTCACTGTGTGAATGTTTTTTCTTTTTGTGGTTCTTATTTTTTTCTGTTTTTTTTCCTCCTTTTGTCACCGTATTTAATTTCTCTACCTTTTGTATTGTATGTTAAGTTTATCTGCTTGGGGGAAGGGAAGGAAAAACACAGAAAAGGTGGGGCAAAGGGTGAACCAGTTCAGCAACGGCACTAGACACACTGTTGGAAATGAGCTATACAGCTTGGGGGAGGGAAGGGGACCAGGAGGGAAAAACTGGGAGAAAACAAGGAGAGGGGTGACACTGCTCAAAAAGAAATCTATGCAATACCTGAGAGATGTAACAGTAATCACCTTTACAATAAAAATAAAACTAAACTATCCTTTTAAAAATATTTTAATTACCACATATAAAGTATACAGAGAGAGTGGTTTAATTGTAACATTTTCATACAGTCTTTGATCATAACATTTATACCTTTTCTTATCCTCTTACCAGATGCTGTGTAAATGTGTTACATATATAGGGCCGTGAGATCTGTATAGATGTTCACAATTTTCTAAAGGAACCATCAAGAATCATCATGGTTAATGATCCATCTTCCAAGGATGAATAAGACTACCTCACACCAAATTTCCTCTCTCATTTTGAATAGCTTCTTGGACTTTCAATATAAAGATTAATAAATTGGTGTTTTATGCTGGGCGCCAGTGGCTCACGCCTGTAATCCTAGCTACTCAGGAGGCTGAGATCTGAGGATCGGGGTTCAAAGCCAGTATGGGCAGAAAGTCTGTGAAATTCTTATCTCCAGAAAACTCAAAGTGGTGCTGTAGCTCAAGCGCTAGCCTTAAACTGAAGAGCTGAGGGACAGTGCTCACTCAGGCCTAGAGTTCAAGCCCCACAACCGGGCTAAATGGAGAGCATCAAACTCAGATGTTAGCTAATGTTTAGAGCTAGCTTTCTTTTCTTATTAATTTATTTATTCATTTATTTATTTATATGCCAATACTAACACTTGAACTCAGGGCCTGGGACTGAGTATCGTAAGTCTGCTTTTTTTTCTTTTAAGGCTGATGCTCAGTCACTTGAGTCACAGCAACACTTCTGATTTGGGGCAATTAAATAAAGATAAGATTCTCAGAGTTTCCTGCCAGAGCTGGGTTTGAACTGAGACCATTAGATCTTTGCCTCCTGACTAGCTAGGATTATAGGCATGCACCACTAGTACCCATTGACCTTCATTTCTTTTTGCTCTTGGTATTCCTTTGATTACAAGTAACAGAAATTCTGACTCATATGTTTGTGAAATAAAGTCATTAATAATTTCACCTACTGCCAATCCAAAGACTGCTAATCTTAAAATGGTTAACACTGTAACCATATCTTCAAGGCCCTGAGTTCTGTGTGCCTATCTTTTCTGCCTTCCTGGTTTCTTTTGTTGTTGTTGTTGTTATTGTTGTTAATTTATTTTTAACAAGAAAGCTTTTGCATGTGCAAATGTGACATGTGGACATTTCTCCATTTATCTCTTTCTTAGGAATGCTGACTTGTTTCCCTAGACATTTTAAATATCTCATTGACTAGGACTGGATTATATAACCTTTTCTAAAGAGTCATTGTCAAGCTTATTGGGATTAATGTGACAGACTGAGTAAAGACTTTCAGAATAGCATAGGTGCTTAGGAGGTGTCCAGTGTGCCTCCCTCGCAGATGCCTGTGAGTGGGGAAGATGACATTGATGGCATGTATCTCTATGTAGACTGTTTAAGATCCACAGTCTACATACATACAACTTCTCTATACATACACTATCATCTTATTCTTCATGATGCTATCCATTCCTACATAGAAATCAGATATAACTCTTCCAGATCTGAGAAAGTTTCCCCCCCACCCAGGCCATTCCAGTATATTATAGAGTCCATTCAGTAATTGAAATCAAGGGTCTGTAAAGCCAGGAATGACTTGACTTAACCCATTTCCTTAACACCTGCTGACTTTGCTGACTTCTAATTAAACAAGGGAAGTGACTGGATCATTGAATAAGTCCATTCAAGAAAATCACTTGAATAAGATATATCTTCTGCCAGAGTGCCAAGTTCTTACTCATAAGAAAAATTGAATTTTAAGAACAGTTACAGACCTGATGTTCAGTAAACATTTGGTGAATTCTGATTTACTTCAGTAAATCTGAAGGTTTTCTTTTGAAAAAATAACTAAGATTAGTATTTGTTGTAACATATAGCTAGCCAAATTTTCCTAATGGATGTAATTGTTCCCATATTTTAATTGACACCAATTAGTTGTACAAGGGGAGATGCATTTTGAACTGTCCATATATGCCTTTCTCTCCCTTCTGTCCTGAAGCCTAACCAATCATAGCAAGTTGTACTGTTCCATTTTCACACATTTACCTAAAGTATTTGACCATATTTACCCTCCTTCATCAAACTGATATACATTTAACAATTTACCAGCAAATCACATTCTCCTAGATATTTGATATTGTCATTTTTAACCAATTAATAATGAAATCTCATTTAAATTTCAATTTTTATTTCCCTAATAATTATCAATAGGTTGCACATTGATTATTTAAAGTGCATTCCCTCTTATGTACATTTCCTTATAAATCTCTTCAAGTCCTTTGAATATTTTAATTGGACTGTTTATGTTTGTTTTCCCAGCTAACTTCATTATAGAAATTTGTTTATTCTACACAATGTTAGTCATTTGTAAAATACACCTTTTGGATATAGTCATAGATTATAACTTTATTGATTTTCTTTACTGAATCTTTTGGTGAGCTTAAGTTTTAAATCAATAAAAGTCTAACATAGTTCATCTTTAAAATTTTCTTGTTTAAAAGATTATTGTAGAAGAATGAAGATGTTCTTCTATAAGTTTTACCTACAGTTTTAGTTAGTTTTTATCCTGAGGTGTATGATTAAGCTAAGAAAATTTTTGTATATGATGTGATGTAAATATCAAGATTATCCACTGAAACTTTTTATGGAGGCCAAGTTTTTCTCTGCCAACTCAATTGATTGAAAACATTTTTCTTAACAATTGCTTTGTTTCAGTAATTATGTAGAAAATTAATCAGCTGAGTAGTGTTGATCTATTTATTATCACATCACTTGATTCTATTAATTGATTTAATATCTCTCTTTCTGCCAATATCTTATTGTTTTGATTACTATAATTAAGTTTGAAAATTAGTATAATGAGTCCTCAATTTTTTTTCAACATCAACTTTTTTCAGTTACTCTATATCCTTCAAAATAATATTAGAATAAGTTGCTAATTTCTACAAGACTACCTGCTGGGATTTTGATTAGAGCTGCATAGATACAGAGAAAAATACAGATAGAGATCAAATTAGAAGAATTGGCATCATGATTATAATAAAATCTTAATACAATCCATTAATTTGATATGTCATCTTTTATTTGAGTCTTTTCAATTTTCTCTTGCTGAACTTTGTGATTTTCAATGTAAAATTTGTATATCTTATGGTAAATTGATTCCTTCACTTTCATTTGTTTCATAATGCTATAAAAATTATTTAAACTTTTCCCCATAGTCTTGTTTATTTTCTATGTTTTAGACAGTAGACTTTCTACACATCTACAGAATGTCTAAATGCTTATTTTTCTTTCTATGACGCTGATAAGTACAATGTTGATTTTTTAATTTTCAGAATTGTATGTTTCCCAGTTTTTTATTTTACTTAGTTCTCCCTTAACAGTTTCCATATTTTTTGTGAAACTATACATCTAGTACTGTTTTAAAATCCTTTTCTGCTATATTAGAGCCTCTATTTTGTTTCTGTTTGCTGTTTTTTTAAATACTATAGGTTACATATCTACCTCTGATGTCCAGCTATTTTGTCAGAATATGTGGGTAAGATTACATTTTTTAAAGCAACAATTGTATTTTTTCTAGTGAAAATTTTAGTAGAAAAAAAAGACTGATTTATCATAAACCTGGTATTAAACTTGGTAAGAATGTAATTTTATTATTTTGTTGGGGTTTTTGTTGTTCATCTGCCATATTAGCACCAATTTATTGTAGAAGAGGAGTGAATTTGACATGTCCAATGCATACAATGTATCTAATTCAGACTCACCATCTCCATCACTATCACTAATCCCAACTTGTCCTTTCAAAATGAATTTCGGTAGTCTTTATTTTTCAAAGGTACATAAAATATTTTGATTATATTCATTTGCTTTCAAACTTTCTTTTTATCATCCATTCTCTCACTCCTACCCACATATAGGACAGAATATGTTTTAATTTTCTTGTCATTCGTTTTTGAAGTATAGATTAATTATTCAAAATATTTTATCCATGACACTTTAAATATTCACATGCTGTGCTTTCATTAGATTGACCACTTTGCTTACCCACTCTTTCCCTCTCCAATACCTCATTGTAAAGAAGACCTTTCAATGTATTTTTCTATGTCATGATCATATACGGATGCAAGGTACTTCAATACTGTCTGCTCTCTAACATTCTATTTTTCTCTGTTCCCTCTAATTCTTTCTAATTGTCCCACAATTACAAACAGGCTGTCTCTCTTTCTAAGAGATATAAACATGTGTAATCCTTTGATGTATATATGTATTTATTCATGGTTTTGCTACTATCAATGTGCCACAATTAATATAAAAGTGCCCCAATTAGAAAGTTACATTGCACACATGCATTTGAGTATCACATTGTGCAGCACAAATACGTAAATTTTGTGTGTCAATATAAAAAAGATGTTTTCAATTCATCCTTATTATTAAACTAGAATAGCTCTATTCCTAACGTGTGGTCTTTGAAGAGGTCTCACTTCAGTTTACTTCCAATTGTATTCAACATTCACCCACTGTGGCTGCTCACTTTCTCTATGAATGCATTGTGTGACTCAAGGAACTCCATTTAGTTTCCAGATTTCTAGTGGTTCCTTTCTTCACCTTACTGTAGGTACTTGTGCCCATAGGCTTAGTTTTAATGATTTTTCACTGTGTCTCTCACTTTCTTAATCTGCTAGGTACTCAGTCTTGCTCAAGTAGTCCCAGTAGTCCAAACTCCAAAAAAAATTGATTCTTAACTTAGCATTCTCAAAATAAACATGTGTCTTCATTTGCAGTACCAGCAAAGGAGCATGAAAGACTATCAATTTCAGGTTAGACTGGCCAACATAGGAAGACCCTATTTCCAAAAACTAAAAAAAAAATAGGAAAAATACTAACACCCCCACATTAACTTCAGAAGGTGTTTCTAGGCAGCATATTAAGGAGATCAAATGTCTTATCCAACTTTTCAGAGCACTCATACTGTGAATCATACTGTGACTAAGCAGATAGCAAGTGTTTGATTTTTTGTTTTGTTTTGTTTTTATTGTGAGAATACCGTACCGAGGAGTTACAATTACATGGGCAAGATAATGAGTACATTTCTTATCAAGCATTGTTGCTTCCTCTTTGTTTCCCCTTCCCATCCCTTCCCATACTCTCCCCCTCTCCCCATTCAATCCTCCCCCACCGCACACCAAAGTTGTAAAGTTCATTTTTCAACATAACGACTTGTACATCCCATTGTTACAATGGGTTCACCTGGATCCCTAGTTAAACGATTTGTTTTTTCCCTTCCCCTCCACAAATTATACCAACATCAAATACAGTGAAAGCATGGGTTATACCATGGGGGAGGGACATACAAAGCAATAAAGAAATCATCTTAAAAATATGTTAGAAACAATTGCATGAAAGGAAAAAAAACAAAAAAATATTTGAATACTTATCTTGGGGTTCATTCCTCTAACATCAACTTATCTGACCTTTTTCTGCTTAACTCAGACATATACTAGTAATTGCAAATAAGGGAAACCATGGAACCTATGTTTCTTTGGGCCTGGCTTTGGTGTTTGGTTTTGTTGTCACTTATAGTTATGGTTCTAGTCTAGAATCAAGGCTTGTTTGTGACTTGAAACAGAACTTCTGTCAACAGTTTTTTAAAAACAGTAGTACAGGGCTGGGAAGGTGGCTCAGTGGTAGAATACTTGCCTCGCATACATGAGGCCCTGGGTTTGATTCCTCAGTGCCTCATAAACAGAAAAACTGGAAGTGGTACTGTGGCTAAAGTGGTAGAGCGGTAGCCTTGAGCTAAAGAGCTGAGGCACAGTGCACAGGGCCAGATTTCAAGATCCACAACAGACCAAAAAAACCAAAAACCAAAAACAGAAAACAAAAAACAAACAAAAAACAGTAGTGCAGGGCATTAGCAAATATCTACTGGACTTTAACTTCTGGGAAACTGAAAGCCCATGTACTTTCAAAGTGTTTATCTGTTTATGGGCATTGGACATACTGAGGAGTTAACTAATTCCATTTCAATCTATAGAAAGATTGAGGGAGAATCTTTGAGCAAAGATAGGAAGAGGAATAATTATTAAATTGCAATAGAGGATGTGGTAAACTGTGAAATTCTGAATTGGCACAATAGAATTGAGAGGAATTATATGAGTAGATGCTAGAGGGATTTTGTTTTGTTTTTTGTTTGTTGTTGTTTTTTTTTTTTATTGTGAAAATACCATACACAGGGGTTACAATTACATGGGCAAGGTAATGAGTACATTCTTTATCAAGCATTTTGCCTCCTCTTTTGTTTCCCCTACCATCCTTTCCCATGGCCCCTTACCCCACGCCAAAGTTGTAAAGTTCATTTTCGACATAGTGACTTGTACATCTCATTGTTGCAATGGGTCCACCTGTATCCTTATTTGAACGATTTGTTTTTTCCCTTCCCCTCCACAAATAAAACCAACATCAAATACAATGAAAACAGGGGTTATACCATGGTGGAGGGTCATACAAAGAAACAAAGAAATATCTTATAAATATGTTAGAAACAATAGAAATCAAAACAAACATTTGAGTCCTTATCTTGGGGTTCATTTCACCTAACATCAACTTATCTGACCTTTTCTGCTTGTCTCAAACATATACTAGTTATTGCAAATAAGGGAAACCATGGAACCTATGTTTTTTGGGCCTGGCTTACTTCACTTAATTTAATTTTTTCCAAGTCTTTCCATTTCCTAACAAATGGGGCAATGTCATTCTTTCTGATGGAGGCATAGAATTCCATTGTGTGTATATACCACATATTCTTGATCCATTCATCTATTGAGGAGCATCGGGTTGGTTCCATATCTTAGCTAAGGTAAATAATGCTGCAATAAACATAGTTGTGCTGGTAGCTTTAGTATGGTCTTGTTTGTGATCATTAGGGTAAATGCCCAAAAGCGGGATTGCTGGGTCATAGGGGAGCTCTATGTGGAGTCTTTTGAGGAACCTCCATACTACTTACCAAAGTGGTTGAACAAGTTTACACTCCCACAAGCAAGGTAGTAGGGTTCCCTTCTGGCCACATCCACTCCAGCATCTGTTGTTATTAGAGATCTTGATTATAGCCATTCTAACTGGGGTGAGGTGGTATCTCATTGTTGTTTGTGTTTTCATTTCTATTATGATTAGGGAGGTTGAGCATTTCTTCATGTGTCTATTGGCCATCCTTCTTTCCTCTTCAGAGAAGCCTTTATTCCACTTATTTATTGGGCAGTTGTTTCTTTGAGGATTTGTTTTTGGGGGATTTAATTTTTTGAGTCAGGAATATTTTAGATATGAGATCCTTGTCCGTTGTATGGCTAGTGAAGGTCTTCTCCCAATCCATGGACTTTCTATTGATCTTGCTAGCTATGTCCTTTGCCATTCAGAAACTCTGCAGCTTCATGAAATCCCATTTGTCCAACCTTTCTTTGTTGTGTTTCTGGGTTTCTATTAAGAAAATTTTGGCCTGTGACAAGTATACCAAGGGTTTCTCCTAATCCTTCCTGTAATGTTTTCAGTGTGTCTGCTTTGACTCCGAGGTCTTCGATCCATTTGGAGTTGATTCTAGTGCAGGGTGATATATAAGGATCTAACTTTAGTTTTCCACAGTGATTAATTTTGCCATCACCATTTACTGCACAGGCTGTCTTTCCTCCATTCTATTTTTTAGCTCCCTTATCGAAGATTAGGTGGCTATAGGTCTATGGGTTCATTTCTGGGTTTTCCATTCTATTCCACTGGTCCTAAGGTCTGTTCTTGTGACAGTACCAAGCTGTTTTGATTACTATGGCTTTGTAGTAGAGTTGAAATTTGATATTGATATTCCCCCAACACTGTTCTTTCTCTTGAGAATCATTTTTGATATTACAGTTCTTTTATTGTTCCATATGAATTTTTGGATTGCCTCTTCTATTTCCTTGAAGAATGATGTTGGAATATTGATAGGTATTGCATAAAATTTGTAGATAACCTTGGGAAGTATTGCTATTTTGACAATGTTGGTCCTTCCAATCCAGGAGCATGGGAGGTTTTTCCACTTTCTAAGTTCTGTTTTGATTTCCTTTTTCAGGTTTTTAAAGTTTTCATCAAAATGGTCCTTCACTTCTTTGGTTAACTCCTAGATATTATTGGGGGGGGGTAGGGCTATCACAAAAGGAGTTGCTTTCCTGAAGAGACGAGCTTTTCTCATTGTTGGCATACAGAAAAGAAATTGATTTTTGAGGGTTAGTTTTATACCCTGCTACTTCGCCAAAATTTCAAATCAGCTCAAGTAATTTGGGAGTGGAGTCTATGGGATTCTTTAAATACAAGATCATGTCATCTGCAGAGGGAGAGTTTTACTTCAGCTTTCCCTATTTGGATCCACTTTATGTTTGCATCTTGTCTTATTGCTGTAGCTAGGCATTCTAATACTAGATTGAAGAGAAGTGGAGAGAGTGGACAACCTTGTCTCATTCCAGAGTTAAGAGGAAATGGCTTTAGTTTTTCATCATTAAGTATTATGCTGGCTGTAGGTTTGTCATGTACAGCCTTTACTGTATTGAGGAATGTTCCATGGATTCCTAGTTTTTCCAGAGCCTTCATCATAAAGGGGCATTGGATCTTGTCAAATGCTTTTTTCTGCATCTATTGAGATAACCATGTGGTTCTTATCCTTGCTCTTATTGATGTGATGAATTATATTGATTTGCATATATTGCACCAGTTCTGCACCCTTGAAATGAATCCTGTTTGATCGTGGTTTATGAATTTTTGGATGAATTGTTGAAGTCAATTGGCAAAAATTTAGTTGAAAAGTTTGCATCGATGTTCATCAAAGAAATCAGTCTATAATTCTCTTTTTTTGAAGAGTCCCTGCTTGATTTTGGGATGAGGGTTATGATGGCTGTTTCTATTTCAGTGCTTGATATGGGCCTGTTAAGATGGTTTAACTCATCTTGGCTTAGTTTTGGCATGTCTATATTTGCTAGGAAATTGTACATTTCTTCCAGGTTCTCAAACTTATTAGCATAAAGATTTGAGAATTATTCCCTTATAATGTTGTGTATCTTGGTTGTTTCTGTGGTGATGTTTTCATTCTCATCTCTGAGTTTATTTATTTGGGTTGTTCTCTTCTTTTTCAGATAAGATTTTCTAAGGGTCTATCAATTTTGTTAATTTTTTCAAAGAACCAACTCTTTGTTTTGTTGAATCCTTCTATTTTTTTTTTGGATTCTAATTCGTTTAATTTTGATTATTTTTTTCTGTCTACTGTTTGGGGTTAATCTTGCTGCTCTTTTTCAAGGAGGTTCAGATGTCTCATTAAATTGTTGGTTTGTTTCAGATTTCTCCAATTTGTTGATGTAGGAACTCAGAGCTACAAACTTGCCTCTGAATACTGCCTTTGCTGTGTCCAGGGGAAACTGGTAATTTGTGTGTTCATTTTTGTTGAATATCATGAACATTTAGATTTCTTTTCTAATCTCTTCCATGACCTACTGGTGATTCAACAGTGTTTTGTTCAGTCTCCAGGTGTTACAATACTTGCTTTGGTGGTTTTTGGTGTTGAGTTCTAATGTTATTCCATTGAGGTCTGAGAGAATGCAGCACATAATTTCAATGTTTCTGAATTTGGAAAAGTTTGCTTTGTGACCTAAAAAGTGGTCTATTTTGGAAAATTTTCTGTGTGCTGCTGAGAAAAACATGTATTCTGATGCTGCTGGGTGAAATATTTGGTAGATGTCTGTTAAATCTAGTTGTTCTATGCAGTTGTTTAGATCTGTGGTTTCTCTGTTGAGGTTTTGCTGAGGTGATCGATCTAGTGGGGATAGTGGTGTGTTAAAGTCCCCAACAATTATTGTCTTTGGATCTATGTGAGATTTCAGGGAAAGTAGTGTTTCTCAGATAAATTTTGGTGCTCTGTTGTTTGGTGAATAGATAGTTAGAATTGAAATATCCTCCTGAAGGAGAGATCCCTTAATTAGTATGCAGCAACCTTCTTCATCTCTTCTCACTAGTTTTAATTTGAAGTCTATTTTATCTGATATTTGGATTGCAACCCCACCTATTTATGGGGGCCATTTGCTTGGTAGATTTTGTTCCAGCCTTTCATTTTCAGAATATGTTTGCTTTTATAGGTAAGGTGTTACTCTTGAAGGCAGCAGATAGAAGGATCTTGCTTTTTAATCCAACTAGACAGTCTATGTCACTTAACTGGAGGGTTTAGTCCATTAATGTTGAGAGTTAGGACTAAGGTGTTTCATAGTTCCTGCCATGTTTTCCACCTTCTTGGGGGCTGTGACATCTGGGTTCTTCCCATGGTTCTTGGATTTTCAGTTTGGGTGTGGTTTCTTGGCCTGTATTATGGTCTTGTTGGTTTTCTATGTGTAAGGAATCTTTAAGTATCTTTTGTAGGGCTGGTTTGGTGGAGATATATTGTTTCAGTTTTTCTTTGCTATTGAAAATTTTTATTTGACCTTTGGTTATGAAGGAGAGTTTAGCTGGGTACAGTATTCTTGGTTGATAGTTGTTTGTCTTTAGAGCATGGCATACAACATTCCAGGTTCTTCTTGCTTTAATTGTCTCTGCTGAGATATCTGAGGTGATTCAAATTGGTTTCCCTTTGTAGGTGATTGATCTTTTCTCCTTGACAGCTTTAAGAATCCTTTCCTTGGTCTGAATTGATCCTGTGCAGATTATAATGTGATGATAGGATGTCCTGTTCTGGTCTGCTCTATTTGGGGTTCTAAAAGCTTCTTGTAACTGAATAGGTCTATCTTTTTGCATGTTTGGGAAATTCTCTGCTAGGATCCTGTTAAATAAATTTCCTAGACCATTAACTTCTGTCTCTAGGTGCTCCTCTACACCCATTATCCTCAGATTAGGCCTTCTGATGGTGTCTTCCAAATATTGAATCGATCTATCATATTACTTGTATTTGTCTTGGATAGTTGTATGTTCTTTCTCTATATTATCTAGGCTGTCTTCAATTCCCGAGATTCTATCTCCTGTATAGTCTAACCTACTGTCAAGACTTACTACTTTGTTTTTTATTTTTTCTTTCTAATTGGTCAACTTCGATGGCTTCAAATTCTTTTTTGGAGCTTTGTTTTAGATCTTGTATGAACTTCTTTACCTCTTTAATTTGGTGTTCAGTGTTTACTCTCAAAGTACTTAGTTGACTAGTTATGGTTTCCTTGGACTCCCTTTCCTTCTGATGGGCTCCATTCAGCATTCCCTTTGTGGTCTCCCTGGATTCCTTCAGCTGTCTGTTTATGGATTCCATGAATGCCTTTATTGATCTTTGTCTATTCTGATCCTGCTCAATTCCTGCGTTATTCTTTGATTAGCTTCCTCACACTGATGTGATTCTTGTATTTTCTTTGACTGTTCTCAGCCTGCTCATGCAATTCCTGTATTAATCATTGAGTAACTTCTTCTTGCTCATGAGATAGCTTTAGTAATTTTTGGTTAGCCTCAACATGTTTGTGAAGTTCCTGTATTAATCTTTGGTATGCCTAGTTTCTGTCCTTATCACACTCTTATTGAGTCCTTTGCAGGTTTTTCAATCTTTTCATTTACCATGTTTACTAGTAGTGTTTGTAGAGCTTTTTAGGAACTCCCCTCTGGATTATTCATTAACTGTTTTGTCACCTGATTATCCTGAGTGGGAGCTGAGATACCCAGACTTGTTATTTTTCTTGTGTTTCTCCAGTTGTTCTGCCCAGTTGGTATGAAAGTAACACCAATTTTGTGCTAGAACACTATATTAAGGCAAGCATCAACCAGAGACCTGTAGTTGCACAGTCAAAATAGCTGCAGATACAATCTAGTTCAACAGATACAACCTAGTCAACATCAAACAACTATGGATTTATGAGCTAAGAACATCCAAGAGGAGTTCAGCAATCCAGAAATTGTTAGGTTTAGGGAGAATTGTGGGGAAAAATAGAATTAGTGGGATGTGGAGAGGTAAAATGTGAGTGAATTTAACTTAGTCCTAATCTCAGACAGAGAAATGTATAGGACATAATGATAGGGGAGAGATTTAAAAAAATGGAAAAACAAATATATAAATTTAAAAAAATAAAACACTTAAAAATTATGTAAGTATAAAGAAATTATATAGAGAAGAAAAGGATAAGATGAAAGGAGGGGAAGATGAAAAGAAAAAATTAACCCTCTTTATGGTATTTTCACAATAAAAAAAAAATAAATAAATAAAATAAAAAATAAAAATTATTAACATTGGAATACTTGAAAGTTATATAGGTATAAAGAAATGATACTATTATTAAAGGAGTTAAGCCTAAGAGGTTGTGAATTGAATAATAAGTTTCTGGATTACATATGTACACATTGAGGGATAAAGTCTAATATTCAATGACAGGTATATATCTGGGTGAGCAGAACAGCAATTAAGTCATGTAAAATACAAAGAAAGAAAAGAAAGAAAAAGGACCAAAAGGTCAAAAGAGATTTTTAAAAAATGCACACACACACAAACACTCCTAAAATAAAAATTATGAAAGAAAAAAATAGAAAACAATGAAAAATTAATAATAACAAATAAGTAGAAAAACAGTTCTATGATTTTTTTTGGGGGGGGGGGAGGAAGATCTTGTATCTCCCCTGTGTCTATAACCAGTCTGTTGGTGGAATCTCTGGTCTGTTTGTGGTGTTTGGTTTTCCTGTGGCTTGATTTATTTCTTAAGTCCATTTGTTTGAGCAGACAGACAGCTTTGCCATATCCAAGACTTTGACCTCCTCCTCCCAGGGTAGTTCAGTGGGAGGGAGATCTGCTTTGAGTATCTCAAAAGAGGGAGATGGCTGTTTCCTCTAGTTTGGAGATGCTGTGATGAGGATAGGTTCTGGGTAGAGTTGAGGCCTTTCAGCAAACATTAGCTTTTCCCTGAGAGGCTAGCTCCTGAGACACTCACAAAGCCCAGCCTGGAGCCATTCTCAGAGTTTATGTTTGCTGAGTTTCAATTGTTTGTCTAGGCTGCTAGCCTCTGGCTTTATTTACCCAGTGAAGAAAGTCACTCCTCCGGGGGTGGAGCTTTCTCTGTCTGGGTGGGGTGACTTTCTCCTGGGTGGAGCTGAGCCTGGCAGGTCAAGTCAGGTTCCTGTGAGCTGCTAATGTCTCCAATCGTTTCTTTCCAAGGTCTGGGTTGGAGCTTCTTTCCAAGGTCTGGGTTGGAGCTAGCTGCTCCGCCAGACCTTTGTCAGTATCAATGATGGAGCTCTTCTCCTGTGGTGGGTGAGGAGTAAGGATGTCAGGGTTCTACTAACACAAGGCTCTTGGTTTCTGGACCATCCCTGGTCTGTGATCAGCAGGATGAAGATTTCTGCTCCTTATCAGTTCTTGCTGGTAGTGAGTAGAACCTGTTCACTTGCCGCATCTGGCGCCTTTGTCCAGAACTTTCTCCATTGGTATGGCGGCCCCCACTGTAGCTGCTGCAGCCGCTGCCACAGCTACTGGCAAGTGCTCAGATCTGTCTCCTTGACCAAGCTGCCTGGATTTTCCCTCTCTGGCCAAACTCTCTGTATTGTGATGGCTCACTTGGTGTGATTCTCTAGCTTAGGACTGTTCACTGGAACACTAAAACTGCTTTCTGTGTGAGAGCTTGTTTAGCCTCCAGCTTCTCCTCCACCATCTTCTTCCGGTCCTCTCTTCTAAAACTATTTATTTTATTAACATATCCATGATAGCGATGTTAGACTGCTTATGAAGAATATATTTGAAGACATGTTTTTGTCTTTTTATTATGATACTTTTCCTATATTTTCCTCACAAAACCATACTCTTCTGGTCTGAACATCCTTCCATACTATAGTTTCTGCATATGGAGGCTCAAACAACTGTACAAGAACCTGCAAAAAACATATTCTATTTGTACTGAGCATATAAAGATATTATCTTGTTTTTATTCTGTCTATTATATAGTATTACAACTCTTAACAGTGTATTCTGCATTATAAGCAATTTTGAGAAGATTGAATATATACAGGATGATAAATGTAGGTTTCAGATAATTACTGTATCATTTTATATAAGTCACTTGAGAATTTTGGCATCTTGGGGAGATGCCTGAAACCAATCATCTATAGATACAGAAGTATAATTGCAGGCCAGTAATATTGTCTGTGAACATGACAAGATCCTTATCCTTCTGTCCTATCAACTAAATTCAAAAATATAGATTATAGATTCTGACAGGACTCAGTTGATAGGCCAGTTGCCTATCATGTTTGAGTCTCCATATTCAATACATAAATAACTAAATGCTAAGGAGTACCTGAAATGAGAGCACTTGCCTCCTGTGCACAAGGTCCTGGATTATATCCCCAGCATTGAAAATAAAAAGAATAAAGACAAAAGTGTTTAGAGTATATTTTAGTGTATATATTGACTTTTTCTGACACATATATCTCAGCTGGTATTTTGCCTATCATGTGATCATACATACACACACACACACACACACAAGTTAGTGATTATTCCAAATGGTGAACAGATTGCAATACAAAAAAAAATGCAATTGAAAGAAGTCTCAGTGGTATGTGTATTGTATGTGATGAGCTCTTTCCCCGTGCTGTTATTCTATTTTTGCTGTAGTGTCTGTAATTGCATCTTGTGAATACGTTGCAACATGTGTTTTGCCCAGATGAAGAGTAATCAAAACATGTAATTTGAACTTGTCATTTGGTAGCATTACTATAAATGGCAGGAGAATATTTTGTTGCATCTTTATGACTGTAATATGCATTATTGTAATCATTCCAAAAATGTTACTAGAGGTGGCAGATGCCTGACAGAGACTTTCTGTTAGCCTGAGTATTTTTTTTGTATGTGTGTGATTAACAGAAAAATCTATAGTGAACTTTTGGCCCTACTAGTCATTCTGTGAGGGGAATTTTAGTTTAACTGTAGAAACATCAGAAAGCACATCACACACTTGCATGCACTCACAGACACACACCCACACATACACACATCATGAATAAATGGGAAACCACAATCTGTAGTAATTTCTGTATTCCTTTTGCATTTGAGAAATGAAAAAAACAAAAAACAAACAAACAAAAAAAAACCTTTCAAATCACCAATCCCTTCTACGGTGTGTTTTCATTTTTCCAGAACCCTGTGATCTATCTTGCTTTTTTGCCTGTGCAGAAAAGCACCTTCTCTTCCGTACTTTGAATACTCTTTGCCCGCATTCCCTTCATAGCCCTGGGCTTGCTGCATCAGCTGGTTTTCAAGATTCTCTTTCAGTGTGTCTGCCTCAGGCCAAGGTAGGTACTGCACTCTCTGCTTCTCATCTGATACCTCTAGTATGCCATGTGCAGACATTCCTACCATTTTATCATTGTACCTCTAGCTCTGCCCCAATTGGTCTCATTTTAACCAATGAAGTTCTCTCTTGGGTAGAAGCTGGGAGGAAATAAGCATGGGGCTGAGATCTATCCTTGGCAAGTAGGGAATTTTAAAATGTTGTGATTTCTCCTTTGCAACAAAGACAGAATAATCTTCAATGCATTTTTTAAAAAATAGAATCATTTGGTAGAAGAAAAGAATGGAATGGGAAACTCTCTTAGGCGAAGTGTCATTCTGCCAATGGCCTAAATATACATGCAATTTTATTAGGCAGAGAATGGGTTATGGTGAAGTTTGAGTAATGGTAGTAGGAGGAAGGGTCTGGAAGACATAGTTCAAGTTTCCAGGAATATGAATGGTGAGCTTCCTATGTAACTAGTAGAAATAAGCAAAGACACGATACTTTCCTCAATTGTGTGGCATGAGATAGTCAACCAAAAATGTGGAAGAGTTCTTGAAGCCAATGGGTGTGACATGATATAAAACACAAGTATTGTATTTATAAATCATCATTTATTATGATTTTTAACCCAGAGTATCAAACATAAGGTAAAAAAAATGGGCAAAACATCTGTGTTACTTTGAAACTTTAGACAAAACAAGTGATTATTTACTTATTTATACAAACAACATATAGATAGGAATAACAGTTTCAACAACATTAAAGAAAATGAAATTCATCCCACTAGCATACTAACCCCATTAAAAATATATTAAAATTTCAGTATGCAAGCCTAAATAATTTAAATACATAATAATAATATTGTTAATTTTTACCTACTCCTCATTTTTTTCTTTTTATATATCTATCTTGACTGTCTACTACTATCATTGTAATCTTTGGCCATATGTGGGATAAAATAAGTAAATGTCCCCATGACTAATTGCAAACAATCCTGTTATTGCCAAATGCCTACTGTCACAACATATTCTTGTTGTTTTATTATTAAGTTTAATATTTGTAAGAATGAATTTGATCTTGAGAAATAGACCAATAAGAATAGAAACATCAATTTATGTAAGGGGGCACAGGACACTGTTAATCCTCACAAATTATCACAAAACACAGTATACAGCACAAAGCATGTGTGTCTGTACACACACATATCTATCCTTCAATTTTTCTCATATTAATTATAAAAGTTCCATGATGTTTACTGACATAGCTCTGAATTAATTGTTTGGCACTAAGTAACTCACTTGGCCTTTCTGTATCAACAAGGTATCTGTAAAACCCGAGTTGTTTTACTGGGTATTCTGGAAGGTATGTTCTTAAATTCTACTAATAATCACAACAAATTGTTTTTAGTGCTAGAAACAACTTGTAGAAAGTTAGGGCAGATTTTACAAAGCAGAGAATAAGAATCTGAACTTCTATCCTTATTAATGAAGAGTTACTCTCAATATTTGGAAATAGTTAATATTGGTTTTTGTTTTTAAAATGAAATTGATGAAAACAAAAACCTACCAAATACCTCTATAATATATTTGACTCCTGTCTCTGATAAGGAAGCTGACCCCAAAATTCACCTCCACCTGGATTAGCCCCCCTAGCCCACATGGAAATATATAAGGTTAAGAACAATACTCTATTCATAGCATTTTTGGATGTATATCTAAAATAACTAAAATCAGTTTACTACAGAAGTACTTCTATATCTGTATAGGTTGTAGCACTGTTCAAAACATCCAAATTGTGCAATTAGCCTAGATGCTAATGGATGGCTTAAAAATGTGGCATACTTACATAATGGGGTTTTTCTCAACTAAGAAGAAATATAAAATTATGACCCTTGCTGGAACATGGATGGACTTCAGATTAATTTGTTGAAATAAGCCAGTCCCACAATACAAATATCACATTTTCTCTTACAGGTAGCAGTGAAGGGAAGAATTGAGGTCATGAAAATAGAAGAGGGAAGCAGTAAAAAGGCAGAAAGGAAAGGGAAAAGAGGATGGGGAGAGAAAAATGAATAAAGTAATGAGAAGATCAATGTAATCAAACTTTATCATTTGTATGTTTGGAAGTGCCAAAATGCAACTCCTTCCTGAGAACTGCATAGTAAATTAAAAAATAAATTAATATTCTCATCCTTGCTAACCAATTCTAATGACTTGCCTACATATGAGAATTGCCCCTCATTCTAAAGGCAGTTTATAAACTAACTCATGCTGAATGTTTAGGAACTTGAAAAGATATTGTATAAGGAGGGGAGAGGTACTGAGAGAGGGGTGAAGAAATGAAACAGGGGACAAGGGACATGTATTGTCAGAACATTAGATGTACATATGTGATAAGGGATGTGAGAAAAGTGAAATGATTTTGAGAGAGATTACAGATCAAATGGGATAAAATGATTAAATAAATGACTGAACAGGAATCATTGGACACCGAGGTGGACATGTTAAAACATTACCAACATTCTGATGGAGGCATAGAATTCCATTGTGTATATATACCACATTTTCTTGATCCATTCATCTACTGCGGGGCATTTGGGTTGGTTCCATATCTTAGCTATGGTAAATGCTGCTGCAATAAACATAGTTGTGCTGGTAGCCTTAGTATGGCCTTATTTGTGATTGTTTGGGTAAATGCCCAAAAGTGGGATTGCTGGGTCATAGGGGAGCTCTATGTGGAGTCTTTTGAGGAACCTCCATACTACTTTCCAAAGTGGTTGAACAAGTTTACACTCCCACCAACAATGCAGTAAGGTTCCCTTCTGGCCACATCCCCTCCAGCATCTGTTGTTATTAGAGTTCTTGATTTTTGCCATTCTAACTGGGGTGAGGTGGTATCTCAATGTTGTTTTGATTTGCATTTCTTTTATGGCTAGGGAGGTAGAGCATTTCTTCATGTGTCTTTTGGCCATCCTTCTTTCCTCTTCAGAGAAGTTTCTCTGTAAGCCTTTATCCCACTTATTTATTGGGCAGTTGTTTCTTTGAGGATTTGTTGTTGGGGGATTTAATTTTTTGAGTTCCAAGTATATTTTAGATATGAGACCCTTGTCCATTGTATAGTTAATGAAGATCTCCCAATCCATGGGCTTTTTATTGATCTTGCTAGCTATGTCCTTTGTCATGTAGAAGCTCTGCAATTTCATGCAATCCCATTTGTCCAACATTTCTTTGAGTTGTTGTGTATATGGGTCTCTATTCAGAAAATTTTGGCCTGTGACAAGGAGACCTAAGGTTTCTCCAAATCCTTTGATTCCAAGGTCTTTGATCCAATTGAAGTTTATTCTGGTGCAGGGTGATATATAAAGATCTAACTTTCATTTTATACAAGTGATTAACCAATTTTGCCATCACCATTTACTGCAGAGGCTGTCTTTCTTCCATTTATTTTTTTAACTCTCTTATTGAAGATTAGGTGACTATAGGTTTGTGGGTTCATTTCTGGGTTTTCAGTTCTGTTCCATTGGTCATGAGTTCTGTTCTTGTGCCAGTACCAAGCTGTTTTGATTACTATGGCTTTTATTGCATTAAATTTGTAGATAGCCTTTGGCAGTATTGCCATTTTCCCAATGATGATCTAGGAGCATGGGAGGTTTTTCCACTTTCTAAGTTCTGTTTTGACTTCCTTTTTCAGGTTTTTAAAGTTTTCATCATAGAGGTCCTTCACTTCTTAAGTTAAGTTAATTACTAGATATTTTATTTGAGGGGAGCTATTACAAAAGGAGTTGCTTTCCGGATTTCAGCCGTGGTCTTCTCATTGTTGGCATACAGAAAAGCCACTGATTTTTCAGAGCTAATTTTGTACCCTGCTACTTTGCCAAAGTTTTGAATCAGTGTGAGTAATTTGGGAGTGGGTTTCTTTGAATGTAAGGTCGTGTCTTCTGCAAAGAGGGAGAGTTTTATTTCATCTTTCCCTATTTGGATCCCCGTTAAGTTTGCATCTTCTCTTATTGCTGTAGATAGGCATTCTAGTACTAAATTGAAGAGAAGTGGAGAAAGTGGACATCCTTGTCTCATTCCTGAGTTGAGAGGAAATGGCGATAGATTTTTGCCATTAACTATAATGCTGGCTGTAGCTCTGTCATATAAAACATTTACTATATTGAGTAACGTTCCATGGATTCCTAATTTTTCCAGAACCTTCATCATAAAGGGGTGTTGGATCTTGTCAAATGCTCTTTCTGCATCTATTGAGATAATCATGTGGTTCTTACCCTTGCTCTTGTTGATGTGATGAATTATACAAATTGATTTGTGTTTATTGAACCAGCTTTGCATTCCTGAAATTAATCCTGTTTGATAGTGTTGCCCCATTTGTTAGGAAATGGAAAGACTTGGAAATAATTATATTAAGTGAAGTAAGTCAGGCCCAAAGAAATACAGGTCCCATGGTTTCCCTTATTTGCAATAACTAGTACATGTGTAGAACAAACAGAAAAGGCCAAAAGCTATGTATTTATGACCATATAAGATGATGTTAAGTGGAATGAACCCTAAGATAGGGACACAAATATCTTTTTTCTTTCTTGTTGTTGTTTCTAACGTATTTATAACATACCATGTGATTTTTTTTTTTTTGCTTTGTGTGTTCCTCCCCACAGTATAACCCCTATTTTTACTGTATTTGATGTCAGTGCCCTGAATCTTATATACACTTCTCTAATTCGGGGAGGGGAAGGAAAAAACAAAATGGTTAAGTAAGGATAAAGGTTGACCAATTGTAGTAATGAGATGTAAAAAACACTGTTGAAAACAAACTTTACAACCTGGAGGGGGGCATGTCAGGGGAAAGGGTAGTTCTGGAGGTGGGAGGGAAGTGAAGGTAGGGGGAAAATAAAGGAGGAGGCAACAATGCTCAATAAGAATTGTACTCATTATCTTGCTCATGGAACTGTAACCCCTCTGTACAACCTTTTTACAATAAAAAATACAAAAATATTCCCCCCTTTAACAACCTTCTGGACTTCAAAAAAGTATAATAAAATAACTTATTAGGGCTGGGAAGGTGGCTCAGTGGTAGAGTGCTTGGCTCACATGCATGAGTCCCTGGGTTCAATTCCTTAGCACCCAATAAACAGAAAAAGCCAGAAGTGGTGCTGTGGCTCAAGTGGTAGAGCACTAGCCTTGAGCTAAAGAGCTGAGGGACAGTGCCTAGGCCAAGAGCTCAGGCCCCACAACCAACAAATTTATATGCATATATATATATATATATATATATATATATATATATATATATATGTGTGTGTTTGAATTCTTGAAATCTATCATTCTATTCAATTGTCACTGTCATGTACTGAAGCATAATAATGAATGCCTATTTTATTTTGAATTCTGTGATAGTCCTTACTTGATTTGTTCAGGTAATAATACTCAGTACCTGTAAGAATGACCTCATTTAGAAAGAGAATCTTTTCGGAGTGCTGGTGGCTCATGCCTGTAATCCTAGCTACTCAGGAGGCTGAGATCTGAGGATCACGGTTCAAAGCCAGCCCAGGAAGGAAACTCTGTGAGACTCTTATCTCCAATAAACCACTAGAAAACCAGAAGTGGTGCTGTGGCTCAAGCGGTAGAGTGCTAGCCTTGAGCTGAAGAGCACAGAGACAGCGCCCAAACCCAGAGTTCAAGCCCCACTACCGACAAAAAAAAAAAAAAGAAAGAGAATCTTTACAAGCAAAACCAAGTTAAGACAAGGTAGCAATATATTCAGATAGACCCAAAATCTAATGTTCTTTTGGGGGGGGCGGGGGAGGGGTTCAGTCATGTGGCCTGAACTCTGGGCCTGGGTGCTGTCCCTCAGCTCTTCAGCTCAAGGCTAGTGCTCTACCACTTGAGACATAGTGCCACTTCCGGCTTTTTTCTTTTTCTTTTTTTGCTTATGTGGTGCTGGGGAATTGAACCCAGGGTCTCATGCATGCAAAGCAAGCACTCTACCACTGATCCACCTTCCCAGCCTAATGTTCTTTTAAAATACCATATGAAACAGAGAGTAACATAGAGATTGTCCCACAGTGGCAAGGGCAGATTAATGAGAATAAGATGGAATAATAATGATAATTTTCATTATTATTACTAATATGTGATAATAAACTAATAAACCTTGGAATACCAGGGGTTGTAGCAACCACTAGAATGTAAGGTAAGTTATGAGGATTATTCTATAATTCAAAGGGATCAGATCATACTCCTACTTGCACCTTCAGTTTTATTTTGTAGTCTCTAGAAGTGTGAAAGAATCCACTTACATTGCTTTAAATTATCCACTTTTGGTAATTTGTTATAGCAATCTTAGCGTATTAAGAGAGCTTCATACCTGGGAGAAAGGTGTCATTGTGTAAAATTCTTACCAAGGTAGAAGTAATGGCACGGTTCACTTGAGTAATGTGAGGAATAACCCAAATTTTGAAGCCAATTGTAGAAAACTTCTCTGTGCTATGGAATAGATTGTTGAGAGAGAAATGGATACTCAGGGTGATTCTAATGAAGGCACAGCAGTGAAGAAGGTGACGTACAAACTTCCTCTTATAGAACACATATTCTGTGGTGAACAGAATGATTTTGTAGCTTTGAACACTAAAGGCATTTCTGGTATGGTCTGAGAAGTAAATGACAAGTATCTAAGTATCTAGGGCAAAGATATTCATTTTTATTAAGAGCAAAGAGCTCAGACCTATAATTCTAGCTATGTAGGAGACTGCAATCTGAGGACTGATCTTTGAAGCCAGCCCATAATCCATGACCCTTATCTCCAATTAACCAGAAAAAAAGACCAAAGTGGAGTTGTAGTTCAAGTGATAAAGCACCAATCTAGAGAATTGCCAAGGGAGAATGTGAAACACTTGATTTAAGCACCAATCCTGGCATAAAATGAATGTGTATGTGTTTGTGTATATGTGTGAGAGAGAATGGGGAGAGAGAGATAGGAGAGCAGCAGAACTTTTCACTAATTTTAGTATTGGAAGGCAAAAAGAATTTGGAGGTAAGCAATGCTTATTTTTAGCTAAGCATGTTCTAAACATGCTATAGGAGGAGTGGCCTGGCGTTTTTGTATCTAATGAAATTCTTTTTGTTGAGCAAAAAGAAACTAGCACTTGATGATTTGGAAAGCCCTCTGTCTGTTTAGAGAATATAGTCTTGCTTGGGAGTGAACACATCTCTTCTGAAGACATGTGATTGTGGATCCAATCAACCATTTATCCCAAAGCAGAAATAGAGAAAGGTTTATACAAGGACATGTAGAGGATTCTTATGGGTAATGATAATCATCCTTTAATAGCAACAGAAAAGTTATGAGACTTTTGAAGAATGTTATATGAATAACAGCCTAGACAAGAGGTCTAGATATTGGCATCTTGAGTCCATCAGACTTATAAAATTAAATAAGAAGGAAGTAGACACAGAGACTAGGGTATATCCTGGAGGATCCAGAAAAGAAAGGATCTAAAAGTAGCATATTATTTGTAAGACTTAAAAATCAAATTGAACTTATTAAATTTTTGAATTTGCCTTTGTTAAATGGTTCCTTTATTTTTTCCATTTTTCTCCCTTTGGGAATCAGGGTGTGTGCCTCACAGTTGTTACGACATTGTATTTTGGAAGCAAGTAACTTTATGCTCATCAAGCAGATCCAGAGCTAGAAAGAAATTTTGCATCAGTATAGAAAACAACCAGAGTCTAACTCCTGTTTTTTGAGTGAATTGGAGGGATTTTTGCATGTGGATATGTAGATTTACATTTAAACTTAAAGCTATAAGAAGTTAAGAACTGAGGGGATGTTGACATGAGTGAATGTGTATTTATTGTATGTAGGGAGGAAACGAATTACTGGAGGCCTAAAAGGAATGTTCAGCTCCTACCCCTTGGTACCTATGAATAAAACTTTATTTGAAAATATATTTTCATAAAGATAAGCAAGTTAAAATGAACTTGTGAACAGAGGCCAGCACCATTTGTTGAAGTGGCTGTCTTTCTTCCATCTGGTAATTTCGGCTCTTTTATCAAAGATTAGGCGGCCATGGGTCCGTGGGATCATGTCTGGGTCTTTAATTCTATTCCATTGGTCCGCAGGTCTGTTCCTGTGCCAGTACCAAGCTGATTTTTTTTTTTATAACTACAGCTTTATAATAGAGTTTGAAGTGTGGTATTGATATTCCTCCAGCACTGTTCTTCCTGCTAAGGATTGTTTTGGCTATTTGGGGTCTTCTATTGTTCTATATAAAATTTTGGATTGCTTCTTCTATTTCATTAAAGAAAGTTGATTGGATATTGATAGATATTGTATTTAATTTGTAGATAGCTTTGGGTAGTATTACCATTTTCATGATGTTAATTCTCCCAATCCAGGGACATGGGAGGTTTTTCCACTTCCTCAGTTCTGCTTTAATTTCTGTTTTTAAAGTTTTTATCATAGAGGTCCTTCACCTCTTTGCTTAACTTTATTCCTTGGTATTTTACTTTTTAGAGGTTATTACAAAAGGAATTGCTTTTTTTTTTTAAATTTCAGCCTTGCTCTTCTTATTGTGGGCATACAGAGAAACTAGTGATTTTTAAGTTATTTTTATACCCTGCTACTTTGCCAAAGTTTTGGTTCAGCTCAGGTACTTTGGGAGAGGAGTCTATGTGGCTTTTTTAAGGACAGGATCATGTCATCTGCAAAGAGGGAGATTTTTACTCCTTTTTTCCCCTATTTGGATCCTTTTTATGTTTGTCCCTTGTCTTGATGTTCTGGCTAGGAATTGCAATACGATATTGAAGAAGAGTAGAGAGCAGATATCCTTGTCACAATCCTGATATTAGAAGAAATGGTTTTATCTTTTCACCATTAAGTATAATGGTGGCTGTAGGTTTGTCATATGGCCTTTATTAGATTGAGGAATGTTCAATGGATTCCTAGTTTCTCCAGTTTTCATCATAAAGGGGTGTTGGATCTTGTCAAATGCTTTTTCTGCATCTATTGAGATGAACATGTGGTTCTTGTCCTTGTTTCTACTGATATGTTGAACTACATTAATTAACTTGAGTATATTGAACCAGCTTTGCATCCCTGGAAAAAGTACCCTGTTTGGTCATAGTGTCTGAATTTTTTTTTACATGTTGTCAGTTAGCCAGAATTTTATTGAGATGTTTTGCATCAAAATAATATTTTAAATATTTTAATTTTATTTAGTCACTCAGTCTACAGTCATTTGTGAGAGCAGTCATAAGAAACTGGTGGCATGTTAACACAGAAGTGTTCTGATTCACCAATACAATATGACAGTAAGATGAGTCAACTATGAGAGGATCAAATCAGGTTCTGGTGTTACATCAGGTTTCCTGAGCTGGGCAAACCTCAAGAACCTACAGAGTTAGCCAGGGATGAGCATAAGATTTAGTATCAAACAGATAAAGATAGATTGTTCTACCTCTGATTTTTGGTCTGACATACTCCTTTATCTTAACTTGATACGAAAAGGACCCCTTTATATGACCTACAAGAATTAAATACTCTAAGGTGCCTAGATAAATCTAAAGAGTTTTTTAAGATAATATAACTGGTACGATAAAGAATTAAGGGTTATATTTCTGTCCTTTGGAATCTAAGGTTTCTGACTTATTCCAAAATGAGAAGTAACTACTCAAGCAATCAAGGAAGGCAAGCCAATTTTAACAGAAAGTCCTTAGACCTTTATCCAAAAGAGTAGCTTTAGGAGTATTTACTTAGATCCCAAGTGGAACCTTGGTAGGTATAGTGTCAACAAATCAGACTATCAGGTCTGTTTAGCTGGCAGAGGTCAAAACACTTGAGGTTGCTAAGACACTATAGTAAGTGCCTTGTTCTAGAACAACCACAAGTAAACATATAGGATTAAATAACTATAGAAGAAAATGAGTACAAAGAAGCAAATCAAGATCGTTTTTCAGGATCAATTGTGTGCTTAGTTTTAAACTTATGCTTGAAAGTTTTTAAGTGAAGTGGCACAAGATATGAATTCTGAAGATGTTATACAATAATTCAAATTAAAAGCATAACAAGTTTCTGATAGTCTCAATGTTATATATGTTCAGGAGTGAATGTTTATGGCATTCCCACTATTCAGATGTTTATACAACTACTAACATGTTAGTATTGTACAGTGGTGCGTGATTAGGTCAGAAGAGTAGAAGTCTCATATTGCAGTTGTTGTCTTCATAAGAAAGGCATTTAGTAGGATACCAATAGTTCTCACAGTTCAAAGCCAGCTCAGTCAGAAATGTTTATGTAACTCAATTTAAAAAACTAACTGGCAAGCCCAGCACCAGTGGCTCATGCCTACAATCCTAGCTACTCAGGAGGCTGAGATTGGAGGATCGTAGTTCAAAGCCAGCCCAGGCAGGAAAGTCCTTGAGACTTTTATCTCCAATAAATCACTAGAAAACTAGAAGTGGCATTGTGGCTCAAGAGTGCTAGTCTTGAGCTGAAGAGTTCAGGGACAGCACTCAAACCCAGAGTTCAAGCCCCACGACCAACAACAACAACAAAAAATGGCAAAAAGCAAAGCTGGGGACATGACTCAAGCACAAGAGCAGCAAAATTGAGCAAAAAATGTCAATAAAAAACATGAGTCTCTCCATGTAAGCCCCAACACTATCACAAAAAAAAAAAAGAAAAAACATTAGCTCTCCCTCTCTGTATGTGTGTGTATGTGAATGTAGATGTGTTTGAGAGAGACAGAAACAAGAGAGACAGAGAAGAGATGGTGTGTGTGTATATGTCTATCTCCCTTTATCTGTCCTTTTTTTTTCTGGTCCTGGGGCTTGAACTCCAGGTATTAACCCTAAGCTTTTTTTGCTCAAAGCTAGTGCTCTATCACTTGATCCTCAGTTCCAGTTCCTGGCGCTTTAGTTGTTAATTGGAGGTAAGATTCTAACTAAATCACTATTCTCAGATGAGTAGTATTATAGGTGTGAACAACCATTACCTGGCTATCTCTCTGTACTTTTTAAGGACACAATACGCAGACTAGCTAAAAAAAAAAAAAAAAAAAAGAGGTCCTTTACAATCCGTCACTTAAATTGTGCACTTCTTAGTCTATAACACTGCATGAAAATATATGTTGTTTGGTTGCCAGTCTATTAGTAATTTATTACAAGAGCCAAAACTGATTCAAACAATACACACACACACACACTCACACACACACATACACACACACACACACACACACACAAGTATAGCCAAATAGCATTTGCTATCTATGTTGTGTGTGTGTGTGTGTGTGTGTATGAGAGCACACATATGCACGCACACACATATGCACACATGTATACAGATCCTGGGACTTGCATTTAGGGCCTGGGTACTGTCCCTGAGCTTCTTTTGCTCAAGACTAGTCCTCTACTGCTTGAGTTACAGCTCTAGTTTTAGCTTTTTGGTGGTTTGTTGGAGGTAAGACTCATAGTCTTTCTTACATAGTCTATTTTTGAACTGCAGTCCTCAGATCTCAGCCTGTTCAGTAGCTAGGATTATAATCATGAGTCACTGTCATCTCACAGTTGATGCTTATTTTTATCTGCCATGCTGTGTAACAAGAAATACCAGCAATAATACGATGAGTAAAGTTTATTTTTGCTCTTGAACTTTTCCACTGGAAGCTTCCCAGGTATTCTTTCATGGCTTGTTCTCTATGTCAGTAGCCTACCAAAACTGTACAACAATGGACAAAAAAGATAAGCCCCTAGGCTTTGGTTGAACATGAGCTGAGTAAGAGATACATTTCCAGGACACAATTGATAGATTTGGGTGATGATTCTTTGGGAGAAGAATTTAGATAAGCAGATGTCAAGATGACAAAAAGATTTCTACCAAATAGAGGAATAGCAGTTATTAGGAGAAAAAAAAAGAGGTCATAGGGTACAGGTAATGAACTTCTAGACATGTAAGATTTGATGTGACAGCTATACTGACATGATTTTAAGAAATCACTGAGGCTCTCCCAGAGGGCCAAAGTGTTGCGATAGGAAGTGGTAAAGGAAATGGGAAAAATATTTTCCGAAGACTTTTGGAAAGCCAAATCATGATGAGTATAAACATCTCAGAAGCTTCTATTCACGTCAAGTCTTGGTTCCTGGGTCGTCTCTTGTCTGCAAACTGCAGGATGGGGTCTCATATCTAAAATATACTTGGAACTCAAAAAATTAAATCCCCCAACAACAAATCCTCAAAGAAACAACTGCCCAATAAATAAGTGGGCTAAAGACTTAAAGAGAAACTTCTCTGAAGAGGAAATAAGAATGGCCAATAGACACATGAAGAAATGCTCATCCTCTCTAGCCATAAAAGAAATGCAAATCAAAACAACATTGAGATACCACCTCGCTCCAGTTAGAATGGCTAAAATCAAGAACTCTAATAACAACAGGTGCTGGAAGGGATGTGGACAGAAGGGAACCTTATTGCATTGTTGGTGGGAGTGTAAACTTGTTCAACAACTTTGGAAAGTAGTATGGAGGTTCCTCAAAAGACTCCACATAGAGCTCCCCTATGACCTAGCAATCCCACTTTTGGGCATTTACTCAAATGTTTACAAACAAGACCACACTAAAGCTACCAGCACGACTATATTTATTGCAGCATTATTTACTATAGCTAAGATATGGAACCAACCCAAATGCCCCTCAGTAGATGAATGGATCAAGAAAATGTGGTATATATACACAATGGAATTCTATGCCTCCATCAGAAAGAATGACATTGCCCCATTTGTTAGGAAATGGAAAGACTTGGAAAAAATTATATTAAGTGAAGTAAGCCAGGCCCAAAGAAACATAAGTCCCATGGTTTTTCTTATTTGCAATATCTTGTATATGTCTGAGTCAAGCAGAAAAGGTCAGATAAGGTGATGTTAGGGAAATGAACCCTAAGATATGTATTCAAATGTTTTTTTTCTTTCATGTGATTGTTTCTAACACATTTATAAGATTACTTCTTTGTTGCTTTGTATGTCCCTTCCCCACAGTATAACCCCTGCTTTCACTGTATTTGATGTTGGTATGTTTTGTGGAGGGGAAGGGGAAAAACAAATTTTAAATAGGGATACAGGTGAACCCATTGCAACAATGAGATGTACAAGTTGTTATGTTGAAAATGAACTTCACAACTTTGGTGCAGGATGGGGGGGAGGATGGGGTGGTGGGACAGGGGGAGGATGGAAAAGGATGGGAAGGGGAAACAAAGGAGGAGGCTACAATGCTTGATAAGAAATGTGCTCATTATCTTGCCCATGTAATTGTAACCCCTCTGTACAGTATTTTCACAATTTAAAAAAATCTCAGAGAAGTTTGATATAGAGTCATATCAATCATTTTACTAAGAGATATAAAGTCATACACTCTGAGATGGTGGGTCAAATTCACAAATTATAGTTAATATGCTGTAGAATTACTAGGCGTTCAAATATAACTAGAAATGAGGTAAACTCAACACCTCATAATAAAGAGCTGACAAGTGATGTGGAAAATCCAGGGGGAAAAACAACAACAACAACAACAACAAAACAAAAAACAAAAAACATCCCTGCCACTTGTCATGGTGTCGTCCCAGATGAGGCATATAAATAAATATGTCACTCATAATGTTTCTATATCCTCCCAACAAACTGTCAGCAAAGTGGGGTAAGAGAACAAAATCACAGGCCCAGCTAACAGAATCAAACAATATGAACAAAAACAATAGCCTTCTTGGTGGCAGTATTAGGATTCTTATAGGTTACAGAAGAAGGGTCCATGTAAGGCTGCACCAGCAAATCTGTGAATGTGGAATAAGGATTTCTTCCTCATCATTAGGTCTGCTACTTCTACTCATTGTGGTGCTAATGAGGGCAGCACCTGTGTCACCATACTTCTGAAAAATGTACTTGTTGTCAGTCAGGTGCTTGCTCCTCAGGAAGCTGAGACCTGAAGGTTGCCATTCAAAGTCAGTCCAGGCAGAAAAGAGTGGGAGGCTCTCATCTCCAATGAAACAGCAAAAACTTGGAAGTTGAGTTGTGGCTCAAGTAGTAGAGTTCCATGCTTGAGTGAAAATAAAAGCCAAGCAAGCAGTCCTTATTTCAAGCCTTCCTTCAGCATGAGTATGTACATACACATGTTTGAATATGTATGTCAGTAAAGAAATGAGCAAAGTGGTGAGACAAAGGACAAAGGGGGAACCAATGCAACAGCAATGCTCACAAGATAATATGTTGGAAATGAAATTTACAACTTAGGGGGAAGGGGAGCCAGGGAGAAGGAAAGTAGGAGAAAACAAGGGAGTGGGTAACAATGTTTGACAAGAAAAATACTCATTACTTTACTTATGTAACTGTAGCCTTCTAATATCACCTTACAAAAAAATAATAACAATGATGATAATAATAATCAAACGAACTGTTACTTTGTTTTGTTGTATGTCCTAACCATTCAGGATGGTAGACAGAGACTATGATACAAATGGCTGAGCAATCTAGAGATTCACATGGTTGTTCAAGTTGCTCATGTTTTTTTGAGCTTCACCCTCATCTAATTAATAGGTATTACAATAGTAATCTACAATTCGTTTGAAAATTGGTGGAGCGAAATATCCAACGATACTTAGAAAATAAAAGAAAAATTAGCCATGCACTGGTAGCTTACACCTATAATTCTAGATACTCAGAAAGCTGAGACCTGAAGATTGAGGTTCAAATCCAGCCCAGGCAGGAAAGTTCATGAGACACTTAACTCCAATTAACCACCAGAAAACTGGAAGTGGCACTGTGTCTCAAAGTGGTAGAGTGCTCACCTTGAGCTGAAGAGCTCAGGTACAGTGCCCAGGCCCAGAGTTCAAACTCATGACCAACAACAACAACAAAACAATTAAAAACAAATAAGTAAAAATAAAAAATTAGCTATTGAAAAATGTATCTTACTCTTCTCATATTTAAAAAAAAAACTAGAATGACAGTCAGGTGAAGAATAAAGCTAAAGGAAACAGAAGAGAACACAGGAAGAAAGATATCATGGGAAAAATGAATTCTGAGCCAATGTTTGGAAACCCAAAAAAACTTATCTAATTTATGTCAGAAACCTCAAGTCATTCAGAATCTCTTAGTACAAGAGGCCTCCCAGGGTAGGTATGGGGGCTAGTGTTAGTCAAAAGTTATGTAAGAACTGGCTAGATCCCTGTATTCCTTTCTCCAGTGTGTGGGCTGAGCCTTACTGTAACTCTCTCATAAAGTCATATGTTTAAATAATCTAAGAGGAAGAGTATCTGTGCCTGGAGGCAGCAGGCTTGATGTTCAAATTATGACAATAAAACTTTGCATGACAAAATGCTGTTGAAATCCAACCTTCCTCCCAACTTGGTCCTCAGAAGCCAGATAGACAGTTGATTCTTCCTTACAAGGTCTTGGAATTATTTTTCCTTTAATTAAAAGGTGCTAGCTCAAGAAAAAACAAACAAACAAAAATCTATTGATGTTAGAAATATGCCCCCCCCCAAAAAAAAATCCCAGGTAGATTACAGCAGCAGTATATTTGATGATGGAAGGTCCCATTTACATAGGCTTTTCCTTTTTATCTTGCTATTGCATTGGAACTAACAGTGGAGGTTCAGTAAACATGGAGACATTTCTTCACATAAATATATACATATATATGTATATATATGAAACCAAAGGCATGAGACTATGCAGAAAAATATTTAAAAGAAACTATAGTAAACTTTTTCAAGTCAATGAAGACACGGTATGTTATCCTATCTAACAGAATATCACTAGTCATAAGCAGTTACTAAAGTTAAGTAAAATCAACATTGTATGACACATGACAACTGTACTATTTTACAACTGTGGTAGAAAATCTCTGTCACATCAGGAAGCCCTGTGAAAAGTGCTAAAAAGCCAAGATATTAATAAAAACTCTTCAGAAGTTAAAAAGGATGAATACTAGTAGCTTATATCTGTAATCCTAGCTACTCAGGAGACCAAAGTCTCAAGGATAATAATTCAAATCCAATCTGGTTTAAAAAATGTCAAAGCAACAAAGAAATCATCTTACAAATATGTTAGAAACAATCACAAGAAAGTTAAAACATTTGAATACTTATCTTGGGGTTCATTTCTCCTAACATCAACTTATCTGACTGTTTCTGCTTGTCTCAGACATACTAGTTATTGCAAATAAAGGAAACCATGGGACTTATATTTCTTTGGGCCTGGCTTACTTCACTTAATATAATTTTTGAAACTCCTCTGTACAGTATTTTCACAATAAAAATGTATAAATTAAAAAAAAGCCAAGACTACTTCTCCAATTAATCAGAAAAATCCTATGCTAGGAGTGCTTCAAGTGGAGGAATGCCACCTATTAGCATGCAATCAAAACAACAGCATGAGGGTTAGTTCCTAACATCAGTACCCGGAGGAGGGAGACTGGAAGAGAGGAAGAAAAGGAGAGAGAGAAGGCAGGAGGGAGAGAAGGAAGGAAAGAAAAAAGTAAAAGCATGAAAAACACCTGGAATGAATTAGAAAATCAACAGTGTTATATGATTAGAACAAAATTACAAAGAAATAGAAAATAATAGCTTAGTCTAAGGGCCCAATATTAAAGTATGATCAAAAATGGAATCAGAAAGAAAGCAATAATCTAAGAGATAAAGAGAAATTATCTAAGAGATTAAAGATGATTCCCGGAAAGAAAGGACGTGCTTTTTCAAACCAAAGAAAAAGGGAGGGGGAAGAGGAGGGACAAGTGGAAAGATACCAGTCTTAAAATGAAGACAGAGAAATGGACACATACACTACTATAAACACAAACCAAGTGTGTATGCCCAGGATGTTAAACTGTTTCTTAGAATGATGTGCTCAAGATATTTATATAGATCCTGGTGGATTTGGCTATGTTAAGGTCCTTGGGACGGGATGGGGGGAAGGGAGGAGAGGGAAGGCTTGATGCTATACACCTGAGACCATAGGCTGAGATCCAAGGATCACAGTTTGAAGCCAGCAGGAGCAAGAAAGTTTGTGACATTCTCATATCACACTCACCACCATAAAAAAAAAAAAATAGGAGCGGAGCTAAGTACAAAAGCTCGAGAACAGTACACACATTCCCCCACTACCACCACTAATTAAATAATAGCATAATAGCAATACAGTAACGTAATTTGGAAATAGGAAGGTAAAAATTTAGTATTTATACTTGTTTAGCATTAGTATATGTGCCTGGATGGAGCTTGGATTTTGAGAAAGAGAATTAGAACACACTTCTTCTTATACAAAGAATTGGAGGACAAATTGACTTTATAATTATGCACATATATAACTTTGAATGTTTAGTATTGATAAAAGAATTTAGCATGTTTTATGACATATGCTAGCTTTTAATAGATGTTTACTGTTAGCTGAATCTTAAGCAGGAATCTAATGGCCTTTATGTTTGCTAGGATTAAATCTCGTCTCTCATGCCATTTTTCTAGCACAAATAGAAGCATTTGTGGGCATTTATTATTTTCTACAAAGTTGTTCCGTAAGTCTAAGATTCATATCAGGTTTCTGCAGATCTTGCAGATCTATATAAATGATTTGTTTTATAGTTTCTCTCCTATCACTTCTTTTTTTCTTGGGCCAATCCTCATTTTTTTTTCATACTTGCCTCTTTAAAGCATCTCTTATAAGAATCTGATAGGACAAGGCTCAAGTTTCATATGGCCACAATCAGCTAGTTAGTAGTGGATTCAGCTTTACATGAAGTACTGTGCTACAGCCTTGCAATGAAAAAAATCTTTTGATGTTTTTCTGAAGCTTGCTCCAGACAATGCTGTAGGTAACAAGATACCTTTGTATTTGCAACTTTCACTTAAAAAGTGAGGAATGATCATCACCCCAGTGACCTTTGCTTGCTGAGCTTATTTGCAACTTAATGCGAATGTCAAGGTGACAATTGAATGTAAATAGAGTTGGCAGAAGCAACTGAGGCTGGAGTTGCAAATGTAGGACTGGCCATCCATGCTGGCACACTTTCATCCTAGAGACACAATGATGTTTCCTATGAACAATGGGGTGTAGCAGAGAAGGACAGATTCTATGTTTCATGACCAACAGTTCAAGTCTTCCCTGTTTTCCTGAGGTCTAGGGAGTAGAACTGAGAACAGGAACAGATGGAACTCTGCAAATACTTTCAAAAGTAATGGCAAATGTCAATTCCTCCAAAGGCAAAGTCAATGTGGTGGAGGAGATGTTATCAGGTGCTCAGATTTATAGAACACCTACCTGATAGTAGCTCCCAGCCTATTAGGATTATGAGTTAATAAACACTTATGACACAATAGAGATGCTTATTAAACGATATAGAATAAGCAGAGACTGTGGATTAACTGCTCCTTGACAGTAAAACAATAAAGATTTTACGAATGACTGCTGAGGATTATAAACAGTGGTGGAACCTTATCAGGAAGAGTAAGAAATGACACAGGGGAGAGATTTTGAGATACGTAATTGGTTGAATCATGGACTCATTTACCAATCCACTCAACAAGTCATAGAATATTTTAACAGAACATATGGCTCAGACCTACTAAAGACTGAATTCTCAAGAAGGCTATGTGCAAGAAATCAGCACAGATATCACAACAAAACCAATAGAATAACAAAGTTATAAATAACTTATAACTTATAAGGGGAGGATGGGAAGGGATGGGAAAGGGAAACAAAGGAGGAGGCAACAATGCTTGATAAGAAATGTACTCATTATCTTGCCCATATAATTGTAACCCCTCTGTACAGTATTTTCACAATTTAAAAAAACAAAAACATACATAAATGAATAAATAAATTTTTAAAAAAAGGAGCAAGGATGACTAAGCCCTGTATCTAGGGAAGAAACCAGCGAAAGGACTATTAGATTACAAAAGAAATTGTGTTATCTTTGAGATGACATAGTTTTGAAGAAGGGATTTAGAGTCAAAGGCAGAATAGTAAACCAAGGAAATAAAAATGCAGTTGTCTAACCACCCCATTTGTTAGGAAATGGAAAGACTTGGAAAAAATTCTATTAAGTGAAGTAAGCCAGGCCCAAAGAAACATAGGTCCCATGGTTTCCCTTATTTGCAATAATGAGTATATATCTAGGATAATCTTAACAGATAAGCAGAAAAGGTCAAAAGCTATGTACATATGACCATATAAGATGATGCTAAGCAAAATGAACTCCAAGATAGGGATACAGAGATTTTATCTTTGACACTGTTGTTTTTAATGTACTATGTGATTTTTTTTGTTTCTTTCATATGTTCTTCCCCCATGGCATATTCCTTTTTGTCACTGTATTTGATTCCGGTGCCCTGAAACTTATATATACATTTGTCTAATTAGGGGAGGGGAAGGAAAATAGCAAAATGCTGAAATAAGGATACAGGTTGACCCATTATAACAATGAGATGTACAAGACACTGTGTTGAAAATGAATGGTATAACTTGGTCTGGGGGTGGGAGGAGTTGGGGAGGTAGGGAGGGAAGGGATGGTGGGGGAAAAACAAAAGGAGGGAGTAACAATGCTCGATAGGAAATGTACTCATTACTCTACTCAAGTAACTGTAACCCCTCTGTATAGTATCTCTACAATAATAATATATGTAAATTAAAAATACAAAAATGTAATTGTCTAAGGAGTAAAAGGAGAGATTAATGTTTTATTAATAAAACCTTTTAAAAATAGCACCTTTTAGCAATGTCAATAATAACTGTGAGAAATAAAATTAAATTAAAAAAAAACAAAAACAAAACAAAAAAAAATAACTGTGAGTGCGCTGCATCTTACAAAATTTATAAGCTTCAGATTGATTGGCTGAAATGTTATAAGCTTCAGATTGATTGGCTGATATGTAAAAGAAAAGAGGTTGGCCAAACATAGTATTTTTCTAGTACTTAAATTTCATTCCTTGATATGTATTGAAATATACAGCATTGAACTGAAAAAGTTATTTTTAATTTTACATACTCAATGTTTAGCAAAAATTTAGAGTGTTCATTAATGCATTGCATATGTGGAAAGTACCACTAAGAAACACACTTTATTTGAGCTAGTTTTCTGAAACATAAATTTTGATTGCTTCCTTTTCCTTTTTAATGATAAAATCTATTAATATCTAATGGGACAAATATTTTCACACCACATTTCAAGAAATACCAGACACTTTATTTGCAGATAAAGGCACTTTCAAACTTGAGTATAGTGAAATCTACACACTCAAATTTCTGGAAGGTTTCATATTTATCAACTATAAGATTCATTAAGAATATTATGAGCCAGGTGCCAGTGGCTCACACCTGTGATCCTAGCTACTCAGGAGGCTGAGATCTGAGGATCATGGTTCAAAGCCAGCTCAGGCAGTAAAGTCCATGAGACTCTTATCTCCAATAAGCCACTCAGAAAAACTGGAAGTGGCACTGTGGCTAAACTGGTAGAGCACTCACCTTGAGCCAAAGAGTTGAGGGACAGTGCCCAGGCCCAGAGTTCAAGCCCCATGACAAAAAAAAAAAAAAAAAAGAATATTATGAGCTGGGCCAATGGCTCACACCTATAAATCTCAGAAGGCAAACTGACTTATCAGGAGGCTGAGATCTGGGGATCACTGTTCAAAATCAACCAGGGCAGAAAAGTCCTCAAGACTCTTATCTCTTAATAACCAACAAACAATGACTGACTTAAATGTGGCTTATATGATAGAACACTGGGTATAAACAAAAAAGCCAAACAAGAGTACAAGGTTTTCAATGCAAAACCCAGTTCCAGCGTAAAAGGTAAATAAAGACTATGTGGGGGAGAGAAAAAATTGTATGACATTATTAATTTTAAAATATAATTCATGATTGAATGTGACAATTTCTCAAAGGCATGCATAAGCAAAGAAACCTTTATCTGAACCCTCCATGTCTTAATAAAAGTTTAAGGTCCATTTTCTCCATAGGATTTAAAAAAAAAAGAAGAAGAAAGTTTTAAAAATGCCTTTTAATATTTGTTGTATAAGTTCTAGAGTTCAGGGTTGGGATGTTAATGGTAGAGCTCCCAGGACAAATGTATTACAAAAGAAACCTAGGTGAGGAGAAGAACGAAGCTGGAATGTACACATGCTCACTTTCACCTAACAAAACCCCACGCTTCCCCATTCGTTTTTTTTTTTTTTTGGTCCAGTCGTGGGGCCTGAACTCTGGGCCTGAGCACTGTCCTTCAGCTCTTCAGCTCAAGGCTAGCACTCTACCACTTGAACCACAGCGCCACTTCTGGCTTTTTTCTTTTTGCTTATGTGGTGCTGAGGAATCAAACCCAGGGCCTCAGGCATGCAAGGCAAGCGCTCTACCACTGAGCCAACTTCCCAGCCCACTTCCCCATTCTTGACATGAATAGATTTGATGAAGTTCGTCTTAAGTAACTAAGTTAGGCTTGTTGTGGCATAGTTGCTGCAGTCAACTGATTTCCCCTGTCCTTTTTTAGTAATTTTTTTATTGTAAAAACGTTGTACAGAGGGGTTACAGATACATGAGTAGGGTAATGAGTACATTTCATAGTGAGCATTGTTGCCTCCTCCTTTATTTTCCCCCTACTATCACTTTCCTCCCCGCCTCCCCAACTCTTCCTGCCTTCCCCCCAACATTGTAATGTTTGTTTTCAATATAGTGTCCTGTACATCTTGTCATCACAATGGGTCAGCCTGCATCCCCATTTAAGCATTCTGCAATATCCCATTTCCAGCCCAAATTACAAAAATGTATATACAAGATGCAGAACACAGGCATCAAATCCAGTGTAAACAGGGGTTATACCATGGAGAAGAACCTACAATAGAAACAAAAGAAAACACAGTGCATTGTAAATACATTAAAAACACTAGCAAGAAAAACAACAACAACAACAAAAAACCCTCTTGTGTCCCTGTCTTGGGGTATATTTTGCTTAGCATTATTTCATGTAGTCATATGTACATAGCCTTTGACCTCTCTGCTTTTCCTAGACATGTATTAGTCACTGAAAACAATGGAAACCATGGGACCTATGTTTCTTTGGGTCTGGCTTATGTCATTTAATATAATTTTTTCCAAGTCTTTCCATTTCCTAGCAAAAGAGGCAATGTCATTCTTTCTGACGGAGGCATAGACTGCTCTCCAGACCAGTCTTTTGTTGTTTTATTGGACATAGGGTCTTGACAACTTTCCTTCCTTGTACCACATTTTCTTGATTCATTCATCCACTGAGGGGCATCTGGGTTGGTCCCATATCTTAGCTATTGTAAATAATGCTGTGATAGCATGGTTGTGCAGGTAGCTTTGGTATGACCTTGTTTGTGATCATTTGGCAGGAAATCCTGTAACAAATGGAGGCTGAACAACACACTGTTGAACCACCAGTAGGTCATGGAGAAGATTAGAAAGGAAATCCAAATGTTCACGATATTCAACAAAAATGATCACACAAATTATCAACTTCTCTGGGACAGAGCAAAGGCAGTACTCAGAGGAATGTTTATAGCTCTGAGTTCCTACATCAACAAATTGGAAAGATCTGAAACCAACAATTTAATGAGGCACCTAAAGCTCCTTGAAAAAGAACAAGCTAAACACCAATCTAGTAGACAGAAACAAATAATTAAAATTAAATCTGAATTAAATGAATTAGAGTCCGAAAAACTATAGAAAGAATTGACAAAACAGAGTTGGTTCTTTGAAAAAATTAATAAAATTGCCAGACCCTTAGCAAATCTTATGAGAAAAAAAAGAGAATACTCCCCTGTCTTTTTTAAAATGACCCTGCTCTTTCTATGAAGCAGTCCTATAAAGTGAAATAAATTCTAGAATCTATTATAATATTTGGTTTCTTAGGGGAGAAGGCCCATTGATTCCACTGAGAGACACCCCAAGGATGACGAAAAATGCTATGTAAATATAAAATGTTGCAGAATAATTAAAATTTCACTAGTGTAATGCCTGAATGTCTTTGCTTGGTATCAGGACTTGAGAAAAATCTTCTTTCATCATCACACATTGGCTTACTCAATTAACAGGTGAAATATTAAGTCACTTTTTGTTTTAGTTATCTAACTTGTTAAGAAAAATGGATTTTTGGTTCTCAAAATTGTTATAAGACCAACAAATGATGAATGTTGAGCTCATCTCCCTTCTTTTATCTTGTTGTCTCTTCTCTTCTTTCTCTATTTTCTATCTCTATTTCTTTCCTTTTCTTCCTCTCTTTCTCTCTCTTCCTTTTCTTATTTTTTCTTTTTGGGTCTTTCTTTTGATATGTTGGGGCTTGACCTTAGGGTTTAGTGTTCATTTATTTATTCATTTTGGTCTGGTTTCAAGTCATATTTCCTTTTTAGTTTTTAAGTCGTTGTACAAATGAGGTAGCACTCAACAAAGCAATTGATGAATAAAATGTTTGATGATCAGTGTCTCCCCTTTCAGCTTTCTTACCCATCCCTCTCAACTTGCCTAAGCCTAGTTCTTGATTAGCCTTTTGGATCATGGCTGGCTTTCTACTACTTGAGTCATGGCTCCAGAGCAGCCTTTTGTTGGTTTATTGGACATGCGGTCTTGATGATTTTTCTTCCTTGTTCTGACTTTGAATTGAAATTATAAGCAAGAGGCACAGGTGCCAAACTTCTGCCAGTTTCTGAATGATATTTGAGCCTCCATTAACAGTGAAGGAATCCCATGTGCTGTCTTCACACTGTGTCATAATTTCCTTGCCTTTTATTTACTTATTATTATTATTTTTGTCGGTTGTGGGGCTTGAACTCGGGCTAGGTGCTGTCCCTGAGCTCTTCAGCTCAAGGCAAGCACTCTACCACTTGGGCTACAGCACCTCTTCTGGTTTACTTGTGGTTAATTGGATAATGAGAGGGAAGGGATGGTAGGGAAAACAAAGGAGGAGGCAACAATGCTTGATAAGAAATGTACTCATTACCTTGCTCATGTAACTGTAACTCCTCTGTACAGTATTTTCACAATAAAAAATACTTATTTTAAAAAAGGAGTCTCACAGACTTTCCTGCAGGGCTGGCTTTGAAAGGTGATCCTGACATCTCAGTTCTTGAGTAGCTAGGATTACAGGCATGAGCCACTGGCACCTGGCCTTGCCTTTATTTTAACAGCTCTCTGTTTGAAGATAACTATTCACAATCCTTCTTAATTTAGCTGACTGATTTGTACATAGTTTATTTGTACATAATTTAGTTGATTTGTGCATACCTTGCTAAAATTACTCTAGTTTTACTTAACTCACAAGTGCTCCACCAAAAGCAACTCCCTAATAGTGCTACAGAGTCTTGCACCTACCCTAAAGTTCTCTGTGAATAGTCTGATATATCCCACTGCTTCAGCAGTATTTTATTGAGGCCAAGACTCTGTGCTTTTTCTTTTTCCTTTACTATAATTCTGCAATGAAAATGGTGCTTCCTGGCCTACAGCTTCCTTCTATCCATTTTCCTCATTCCTTACATATATGCAAGCTTGATAATTTTTCCAGAAAAATAAGCCCAGTTAAAACAGAGGCTCAGAACAATGAGAACTGAATGCTATAGTAGAACTGCTTCAAAACAAGTCCTCTGTGAGCCATGATTTAGATTTTATAAGGTCAAGGAGGAAAGTTATTGCATGCTAATTAGTTTTAATTTCCACTTTTACATGGTCAGTTGAAGATGGCAGGAGCATGAAAAGAGGGCAGGGAAACTTTGGGCCAAGAAGGACAGAGGATAGAGATGTCAGTGTCTCTATCAGCATCGCACAGAGAGGTCAAGATAGCTCAGTGTAATCAAGGGACAGTCTCACTTTCAGTCAGGGAGCTGAGATTGTGCACTCAGTAAAATAAATAACAGTAAAACAGCAATGCCAGTATCACCAGAGGTTTCCTTTCTTTTCCTTCCTCTCTATATTCCCAGGATGCCATAAACATCTGTTCAATGTCTGTTTCCTTCATAAGCAAGAAAAAGTCTCAAAATGATGATTATTTTTGTTTTTGTTTTCTGTTTTTGTTTTTTCCTGGTCCTGAGGCTTGAACTCAGGGTCTGAGCATTATCCCTGAGCATTCTGCCACTTGAACCACATTTCTACTTCTGACTTTTCAGTGGTTAATTGGAGATAAGAATTATATTAAGTGAAGTAAGCCAGGCCCAAAGAAAGATAGGTCCCATGGTTTCTCTTATTTAGTATATGTCTGAGACAAGCAGAAAAGGTCAGATAAGTTGATGTTAGGTGAAATGAACCCCAAGACAAGTATTCAAATGTTTTTTTTCCATGCGATTGTTTTTAACATATTTATAAGATTATTTCTTTGTTGCTTTGTATGTCCCTCCCCCTTGGTATAACCCCTGCTTTCACTGTTTGATGTTTGTATAATTTGTGGAGGTGAAGGGAAAACACAAATCGTTTAAATAGGGATACAGGTGGACCCATTGCAACAAGTTTTATGTCAAAAAACAAACTTTACAACTTTGGTGGGGGAGGGGGAAAGGGGGAGAAAGATGGGAAGGGATGGGAAGGGGAAACAAAGCAGGAGGCAACAATGCTTGATAAGAAATGTACTCATTATCTTGCCTATGTAATTGTAACCCCTCTATATGGTATTTTCACAATTAAAAAAAAGATCCAAAGTCTCAGGTTCCTCCCCTAAAAAAAGAATCTCATGAAATTTTTATCCCTGAGTTGGCTTTGAACTGCAATCCCCATATCTCAGCCTCCTGGTAGCTAGGATTTCAGGCATAAGCTATAGGCACCTCATTTCAAATTTGAGTTTTTAAAATATTTACTCTTAAACCTAATACATATCCATATTCACTTAATAAAGCAATCAAACAGGAGCTGAATAATCACTGGACAAGAAATAAATATAAGAAAGTGTCGAATATGAGTTCTGTAGAACTGTCAGGTATTTTTGCCCTGCATATATAAAGCAAAGAGCTTCTCCATTCCAAATTCATCTGACCTTCTTGGCTTATTGTGCAACCCTTAATTTCCACGGGTTTCAGATGTCTTCTTACAGATGGGAGAAATAGCATAGTTCTTTTGTCTCCTCTTGATGCCTTGACTCTCAGTCATCTAATGGCTGTGGTCTTCTTCTCAACTGGACTTTGGAGACTTTTAAATAAAAGATATATCCAGCTCTCAAATAAAACTGTGCTCTTACTGATCAACGTACTGTACATAAACAAAGAAGTGAGGCAAACATTATTTTCACATATTCTTTTATGTCTTCCATCAGAAAAAAAAATACCTGAGATATCTCTGGTGGCTTGAAGTATACAAAGGTACAACAATCTATATACCTACGATCTGAGGATCTCTGAAGCAAGCCCAGGCAGGCAAATCAAGAGATTCCTTCTTATTTGCAATTATCCAAGCAAAAAGCCAGAAGTTGAGACTCACTTAAAGAGGTAGCATGGCAGTATTGAGTGAAAAAGCTAAGCAAGAACATAAGTCTCTGAATTCAAGCCCATATGAGAAGAGGTCTGACATACAAGGCATGATTTCTTTCAATTTCTGGATCAATTCTATGAAGTAGGCGTTATTCTAGTAACCTCCTTCTTGAATGAAAAATGGGGGAAGAGAGTGCTTCAACAATTTGTTCAATGTCACACAGATTGTGGGTTGTACTTCCAAACCTCCATTCCACTCATGGTTGGCTAATTCCAACAGTTATCAACTACCACACCAGTCAGATAGAGTCATTTTTAGAAAAATTACTAATCTAGTACACAAATGCAATGCTATTCTATCTTTATGCTGTCTGAGGTAGGGCTAAGTTTTCCTTTAAATTAACCATGAACAGTATGTGCTGTAACTAGGCTTTTATACCCAAGATAAGTGGAGTTTTTCTTACTAATTGATAAGACAGCCAATTATCTGACTATCATGGTTCTTCTTACCACTCTTCATGTTGCTCGTCAGTTCTGTGTACCCATGCTGTAGCCATTCTAAGTATCTCATTCTTCCCTGAAGTGACAAGTTTTGTACCTTTTCACATGCTGCTTGTGGTGATTAAATTACTTCTTTCTTTTCTCCCTGCTCGGACAAACTCTGGGTACAGATGCTCATCCTCTAAGACCTGACTCATAGGTCACCATTACTCCCCTGAAGTCTTTCTCTTCTCCCCTGTAATATGTTCACTACTCTGGACCCTACTGCACATACAACCTGTGGCCTAACAAAATATAAATGCCTTGTTAATGCAACATACATATATTCTATAAAACATGGCATCTTACAGGATGAATAAAACAGAAAAGTCTGTCTTCCTGATACCTTGGTCATAGCAGCGAAGGCCAGTAACAGACAAGAAAACACAATAGAATAATTTGTCTTTGTACCTTCTACATTCTAGAAATTACTATAAAACATAGGAATCAGGAGTGGCAAAGGTTAGGTGGATCAAGGGAGCCATATAGAAGGTGACTTAAGACAAGACTGGAAATAGAACAGTGGGTTGACAATGTGTCTATGTGGAGATACAAAAGTTTCTGACCCAGGAGCATTCGTGGCATCTAAGAAGCATGGTAAGGTAAACAATGTGGTAATTACTGAACCTTTATTTAAGGGAGAAATTGCAGCGATGAATCAGAAGATGTATGGGAAACAAAGCAGTCATAGTGAGCTAGCTAGTCAATTGTGTGTATGTGTGTGTGTGTGTGTGTGTGTGTGTGTGTGTGTGTGTGTGTGCATGTGTGTACTTGTGTAATAGTTCTGGGGTTTGAACCAAGGGACTGGATGCTGTTGTTTAGCTTTTAAACACAAAGTTGGTGCATTACTCCTTGAGCTACAAAACTCCACTTCCAGCTTCTTTGCAGTTAATTGTAAATACAATGTTTCATAGAATTTCCTGATTGGGCTGCCTTCAAACAGCAATCCTTAAGTCTTAGCCTCCTAAATATCAAGGACTGTAGATGTGAACCACCTGTGCTGGCAAGGAAGCCGGTGTAACTTTACATTCATGGGCCCTGTTCCTGCCAAGCTTCTCTCCCTCTGTCTCAAAAGTACTAAGTAAGCACTTGTCCACTCATCTCTTTGCTCTTCCACTCTGCACATGGCTAGCTTCTTCAATCACCCTGCAGATGTTGGATCATCAGTGTCTGAGCAGGTAAGGCCTTCTCTCACTGTAATGTTGGAAGTTACCGCCATGGCTGCCTTCCATCTCACTCAGCAACGTTTCCTTCTTAAGGATTCACACCAACTTCATCTTCTTCAATGCTGACTTGCTGATTCGTTCATCTCACTCCCCTCCCTAGGAATAAAAAGGCAGGATGACAAGGTCTCTCTCAGCTTAGTTCTGGTGCATTCCTACTTTCAAGCAGTCAGCCCCACATATCAGAAGTGCACAAGTCTTAACTTTCTAAGGAACAAATGATACATGAAAAAGTAACTGAATAAGCAAATCCAACAGAAAAGCTCCTAGAATGCCCCATAAGAAGAAGACCTTCTTAGTTTGCTCTTGAAGCCTTCAGTTAGGTCACTTAAAAGACAAGTCTACTTACAGAGAATCAGCTAGTATGGATTTCAATTTGTGTGCCACAGTTGCTCATTTCAGAGAACCTAGTGAAGCAATATGTCCACATATCCTGAAAAAGACATTCACATTCAATTCACTTCTACTCCTGGGGAGTCCAGAGCCTCTAATCTCCCTTTTGAGCCCATATTTCTTCCTCACCTCAGTCCTGGCTGGGTTTTTATAAGGCATCTCTATTATTATTTACACAAAGTGTCTGTTTATACATCTTTCAAGTGTCAGGTCCAGGAGACTTGATGCTTTTTTTTTTTTACAAGAAGTATTTTATTGTACTGTTTGTAGTTATTTTTTCTGTCTTTTCCCTTTCGGTTACTGTTTTTATTTCTGTACCTTTTGTTTTACATGTAAGTAAAGGAAAGGAAAGCACTGAATCTTGAAGGCATTACTTGTTGCTCTGGAAAGAGCTGTGTTTGTTACAGTTCTGCGTCATTTTAAATTCTGAGTTAAGTGATTGGCTTCAAATCTCTGTGTACAAAGTCACTTTTCTAACGAGGAGAAACTATACTCGATACCAAAGCAGATGATTTTATCAATAACATCATACTGTGCAGTGAAATCTATGTGCCATCACTAATATTGTGTTACTTTTTAAAAGTAACTATTTTCAATTACTAAGTAAAGCTTAGAATGAGGACATGGAAAAATAATTAGACATTGTAGCATGATTATCACCCAGCACTTTATCTCAACTCCAAATCTGAGGTAGGTTTTGCTCTGATTATATTTCAGCTAAAGAAAGAGAAAAGTAAAAACCACATATAGTTAATGCAATGCTTGAGCAGTGCTAAAGCAGTACAGGTGTGAATCCAGCCTATGTTCTTCTGAAATCCACAGTTTTCTTGATCTGCACTGCCATCAATGATCTGACTGTAACCATAATATTACTGTCAGTTACCAGTGTAGCCATAGGATTTTTACCCAGTGTGCTTCTCTCCTTTGTGGTTTCTCTAACATCTTGAATGTTTGTTCTTTAGAAGGTTATGAAGAATATTTTCTCTCACCTAGTTGTACTTTCGATACAATTAATCCTATTCCATTCTGTAAACATTTATTGAGAAATGATTCTCCACCAGGCAGTGGAGATATTTAGATGAATGAGAGCTGGTTCTTTCTCTGGAAAAAAATCTCATATCTAACTGGAAGAGATAGTCATTAAAACAATTAATTAAAATGATCTATGCAATCATTGAAATGAAGACACTCCAGTGTAGGAAAATAGAGGGGAATTAGTTCTACCAGGAGGAACAGTGAAAATTCTCCACAGAGCAACTGGTATTTCAGACCATAGATGGATAAACTTGAGTGTGCCAGCTGTCAAGGTGCCTTGTATATGATGTGGTTTTAATTCAGCAAGATGTGGCTGAAGTGTTTGCAGTGTTTACATGATACCATTGTTTCCATTATGACCAAATTGTCCATGGGAGAGGACAGTGAATAGGACTGATAGCTTGGACAGTTCTTGTTAAGCTCCTGTACTGGGAAGTCTTGGATCATATCTTGAAGATGACTGGAAGCCCTTAAATGTCTATACAGATAAAAAAGAATCTTTGGAAAAAATAGACATGTAAAGTCAGAAATATGCGATACTTTGGTTCTTATCTGATTCTTGGACCACAGAGACCCCATGTTAAAGAGATCTGGAGAAGCATTACCCACTAATCTGGAATTGCTCTTCTACACTTCCACTGTGGACCTTCCTTGCTAGATTTGCTTAACCAAGAAGGCTTTGGTTTCAAAACAGGAAGCCTTCTAACATCCAGCATCAATGAAAGTCTGGGCTTACCATCTCCTTAGCTCTACTTCAATCTAGACTCCCATACTTGCTAAATGATAAGTCAACAAAGAAGCAGAATGGTATGGAATTTAAGAATATCGATTCTGAAACTTAGGTGATTAGATTTATGCTCTGCCCAGATTACTCCTTAGCTACATGAGATAATGAATATTCTGTAAGATGGAAATGGTAGTATTAGCTGTTCATGGCACTGTGATAATTTATGAAGTCTCTAATTTGAATGGCAAATTGTGCAGGAGAGCATATAATTATTATTATAGCATCTCAAGTTGGTTATAGACGACATGGTAGACTCATGGATACAGAACCAATGATTATGTGTTTTCTTTTATTTCTTTCTTTTCTTCCCCTGAGGCCAATGCTTATACTGCTTCCTCCAGTTGGCCTAAAGAGGAAAGTTTAGTACCACTTAGCAAGCACATCCTGGAACATTACTTCAACTTATCAAGCACTTTTTAGGACATTTGCATTCATGATAACATTTAACTGCACAACCACCAGTGGTGATTGGTATAGATGCTACAAAATGGCTATCCTAAAAAAGGAGAATGGCATACAAAGGAGTTAAGACACTTAAATATAGACAAACTGCTGGATAAGTTAGTCTGATGGCAAAATTAATATATTATGCTTCCTGTCCAGTTAAAGTGGTCAAAGTGATTTAATTTGTATCTATTTTGTGGTTCAAAATAACATATAGAACTGGTATTGATACACACAAGCAGCTTTGTTTTATTGTTGTAATTCATGCCTTTGTATAGCAGATGTTATATACATCCTTTCACAATTCCTGGCTTATTTGGCAAATATATAGAGATAGAGATACAGATAAAGATAGAGATAGAGAGAGATAGAGATAGAGACAGCGATATGCCATTAGGTCTTATTTGGCAAATGTGTGTGTGTGTCAAATAGGACAGGCTCTGACCCCAACATTGCAAACTTCCCATCATAGCTTCCTCTGACTACATGGATTATTAGTATGCACCTCCATGTCTGGCCATTACTACATTATTATACATGGTAAAATGAAGGATTTAAGACATTGCACTTTCTTTTCGTTTCTCTGTGATAAGATTTACTTGCCAAGTGTTAGGACTTTTATTGATGAGCTTTTCATGGCTTTCCGCTATTGCAGACACTGTTTCCTTGCTATTTTATAGTAGTCTTGACAATGTATGCGCTATTTTACTCCAGTTGCTCTTGGCTTCTCAATGGAAGTATCTGAGTATCAGGATAAATCTGAACAGAGCTAGAGAATGTGATATCAAAGTGATTGCAAACATTCTCTGGTTCAGACTTACTGAGTATATCATGAAGGTATAATGCTGGGTATAATGCTGCTGCGCCCAGGTGCTAATTCTTGGTGCAGGTCCTAGATAGGACACAATAAAAATGGTAGGCTAAACAGTAGGCAAAAGTCCAATTTGAACTGTGTGATTATTAGACATTTCAGCTCTCTAATGTTAAAGTCTACATACTTGATTCAGGGAGGGGTAAGAGTTATACCTTTATCATTAACTTTCTCAATCCTATTATATCTTATTATTGATATCATGTAACTCAATTTTCTAAAGCATTAGCGAATTCAACTTTTAAGACAAACATTAAACAGAAGACAAGGAAATGCATTTAAGCTATAGAACCAAGAATGGATTAGATGAAGAGCAACACAGAGAAATCTGACTCCCAATGATTAGCCACACCAGTCAATGGATCATGTAATTGTACAACATACTCATGTTTTTTCTTCAGTGGCTAGCAAACTGAATGTCTTTGGTCATAATCTGAATCAGGCATTTCACATTTTATGGAGTAATTATTATCTAATAATATAAACATTATGACATATACAATGTAATTATAAGAGAAATACATATGTTTTTTTTACTTTATTCAAAGTAAAATCAAATTCAAGAAAAATGATCTTAAATGTTTATTTTTCAGTAAATTAAAAAAAAGTTAATTGACTCTTATTTATAAACCTCATAATTAATTACTTATCATGTGAATGAGTAGTCATCCACTCATTCATTCACCTGATAAAGCTATAATCCTAGCTACTTAGGAAGCAGATATCTGAAGGTCAAGGTTTGAAGCCAGTGTGGGCAGTAAAGCCCTTGAAACTCTTTATCTCCAATTAATCAACAAAACAATGTTCTACAAGAAATGTACTCATTATCTTACTTATGTAACTATAACCCCTCTGTACATCACCCTTACAATATAATACAAATTTTTAAAAATGCTGAAAGTCCAATTCTGGCTCATGTGGTAGAGTATAAGAGCCTTAAGCAAAAAATGTCAAGGATAGAATCTAGACACTAAGCTCAAGTCCCCACCCCCCAAAAAAGAGAAAGTTGGGGAATTATTTTTATACAAATAAATTGCCTCTAGAAGCTTTATTGGTATTTTTGCCAACAAGGATAGTAAATATCATCTTGATTTGTTATTGGCATTAGAAAGAAGCAGAAAAGCTGTATAATTTATCTAATAATTTTAGAGTATATTAAGTTACATAAAATCTATAAATAAAGTCTGAAAGATTTGTCTAGCCAGGTGCTTGTAGCTCATTCCTGTAATACTAACTACTCAAGAGTTGAGATCTGCGGATCTCAATTTGAAGCCAGTGCAGGCAGGAAAGCCTGTGAGACTCTTTTCTTCAAATAACCAGTTGGGGGAAGGGGGCCGGTGAGGAGGGGTAGGGTCGAGCTGTGGCTCAAGTGGTGGAGTGCTAGTCTTGAATGAAAAAGCTCAGGGATATCACCAAGACCCTGAGTTCAAACCCCATGACAGGCACATACACACACACACACACACACACACACAATGAAGTCTAAAAGAGAAAATATACATGGAAAAACAAATAAGAAGGTTTAGTATTTAAAAGAATTATCTCCCATACTTAATTTTTATTATATAACATTTGTTCATAGTCTTTTTGAGTTTCATAACTGCCTGATGGTACTGGAAATGGCATATACTTTTAGCAGATCTTTTTTTATTTACTTATTTTGTTTTTTGGTGTAAGACTGGAACTCAAACTTAGTACCTGTTGCTTTGGCTCATTGGGTAATGCTCTACAACCAACTAAACCATGCCTCCAACCCTGATTTTTTGTTGGTTTTGAGGCTTAAACTGAGCCTGGGCACTGTCCCTGAGCTCTTCAGCTCAAAGCCAGTGCTCTACCACTTGAGCCACAGCATCCAATCCTAATCTATTTTGCCAGTATTGAGGCTTGAACTCTAGGCCTGGGCACTATCCCTCAACTCCTTTTGCTCAAGACTAGCATTCTACCACTTGAGCTACTTCTGGCTTTTAGTTAGAAATAAGACTTTCCTGACAAAGCTGACTTCAAACTGCAATCCTCAGATCTCAGGCTCCTGGGTAACTAAGATTAGAATCATGAGTTATTGGTGCCCACTTCCGTTTTTTTATTTTTATTTTTTGTGAACATACTGTACAGAGGGGTTACAATTACATGGACAGGATAATGCATACATTTCTTATCAAGCATTGCAGCCTCCTCCTTTGTTTACCCTTCACATCCCTTCCCAGCCTCACCAGCCCCCCCCCCAACCCTCCCCCCCAAGTTGTAAAGTTCATTTTCGACATGACAACTTGTACTTCTCATTGTTGCAACGGGTCCACCTGTATCCTTATTTAAACGAACTGTTTTTCCCCTTCCCCTCCACAAATTATACCTACATCAAATATACTGAAAGCAGGGGTTATACTGTGGGGGAGGGACATACAAAGCAACAAAGAAATAATCTTATAAATGCGGTAGAAACAAATGCATGAAAGAAAAAAAACATTTGAATACATATCTTAGGGTTCATTTCCATAACATCACCTTATCTGACCTTTTCTGCTTGACTCATACATATACTAGATATTGCAAATAAGGGAAACCATGAGACCTATGTTTCTTTGGGCTTGGCTTACTTCACTTAATATAATTTTTTCCAAGCCTTTCCATTTCCTAACAAATGGGGCAATGTCATTCTTTCTGATGGAGGCATAGAATACCATTGTGTATATATACCACATTTTCTTGATCCATTCATCTACTGAGGGGCATCTGGGTTGGTTCCATATCTTAGTTATGGTACATAATGCTGCAATAAACATTGTTGTGCTGGTAGCTTTAATGTGGTCTTCTTTGTAAACATTTGGGTAAATGCCCAAAAGTGGGATTGCTGGATCATATGGGAGCTCTATGTGAAGTCTTTTGAGGAACCTCCGTACTGCTTTCCAAAGTGGTTGAACAAGTTTACACTCCCACCAACAATGCAGTAAGGTTCCCTTCTGGCCACATCCCCTCCAGCATCTGTTGTTATTAGAGTTCTTGATTTTTGCCATTCGAACTGGGGTAAGGTGGTATCTCAATGTTGTTTTGATTTGCATTTCTTTTATGGCTAGGGAGGTTGAGCATTTTTTCATGTGTCTATTGACCATCCTTCTTTCTTCTTCAGAGAAGTTTCTCTTTAAGTCTTTAGCCCACTGATTTATTGGGCAGTTGTTTCTTTGAGGATTTGTTGTTGGGGGATTTAATTTTTTGAGTTCCAAGTATATTTTAGATATGAGACCCTTGTCCATTGTATGGCTAGTGAAGATCTTCTCCCAATCCGTGGGCTTTCTATTGATCTTGCTAGCTAAGTCCTTTGCCATGTAGAAGCTCTGCAACTTCATGCAATCCAACTTGTCAAACCTTTCTTTGATTTGTTGTGTTTCTGAGTTTCTATTAAGAAAATTTCGGCCTGAGCCAAGGAGACCTAGGGTTTCTCCTATTCCATCCTGTAATGTTTTCAGAGCGTCTGCTTTGACTCCGAGGTCTTTGATCCATTTGGAGTTGATTCTGGTGCAGGGTGATATATAAGGATCTAGCTTTAGTTTTCTAAAAGTAGTTAACCAATTTTGCCAGCACCATTTACTGAAGAGGCTGTCTTTCTTCCATTCTATTTTTTTAGCTCTCTTATCAAAAATTAGATGGCTATAGGTCTGTAGGTTCATTTCTGGGTTTTCAATTCTATTCCATTGGTCCTGAGGTCTGTTCTTGTGCCAGTACCAAGCTGTTTTGATTACTATGGCTTTAGAGTAGAGTTTGAAATTTGGTATTCATATTCCTCCATCAGTGTTCTTTCCATTGAGGAGCATTTTTACTATTCAGGGTCTTTTATTGTTTCATATGATTTTTGGATTGCCTCTTCTATTTCCTTGAAGAATGAGGTTGGAATTTTGATAGGTATCTCATTAATTTGTAGATAGCCTTGGGAAGTATTGCCATTTTCATGATGTTAATATTTCCAATCCAGGAGCATGGGAGTTTTTCCCATTTTCTAAGTTCTGTTTTGATTTCCTTTTTCAAGTTTTTAAAGTTTTCATCATAGAGGTCCTTCACTTCTTTGGTTAAGTTAATTCCTAGGTATTTTATTTTTTGTGGGGCTATTACAAATGGAGTTGCTTTCCTAATTTCAGCCACACTTTTCTCATTGTTGGCATACAGAAAAGCCATTGATTTTTGAGGGTTATTTTTATACCCTACTTTGCCAAAGTTTTGAATCAGCTTGAGTAATTTGGGAGTGGAGTCTATGGGATTCTTTAAATACAAGATCATGTCATCTGCAAAGAGGGAGAGTTTTATTTCTTCTTTCCCTATTTGGATCCCCTTTATGTTTGCATCTTGTCTTATTGCTGTAGCTAGGCATTCTAATACTAGATTGAAGAGAAATGGAGAGAGTGGACATCCTTGTCTTGTTCCTGAGTTAAGAGGAAATGGCTTTAGTTTTTCACCATTAAGTATAATGCTGGCTGTAGGTTTGTCATATACAGCCTTTATTGTATTGAGGAATGTTCCATGGATTCCTAATTTTTCCAAAACTTTCATCATAAAGGGGTGTTGGATCTTGTTGAATGCTTTTTCTGCATCTATTGAGATTACCATGTGGTTCTTATTCTTGCTCCTGTTGATGTGATGAATAATATTAATTGATTTGCATATATTGAACTAGCTTTGCATCCCTGAAATGAATCCTGTTTGATCGTGGTGTATGATTTTTTGGATGGATTGTTGAAGTCGATTGGCCAAAATTTTGTTGAAAGTTTTGCATCAATGTTCATCAAAGTAATGGGTCTATAGTTCTCTTTCTTTGATGAGTCCCTGCCTGGTTTTGGGATGAGGGTTATGATGGCATCATAAAATGTGTTCGGTAGTGAACTTTCTCTTTCAATTTCATTGAAGAGTTGGAGGAGTATTGGTGTGAGCTCTGCTTTGAAGGCCTTGTAGAAGTCCACTGTAAAACCATCTGGTCCTGGACTTTTCTTAGCTAGGAGGTCTCTTATTGCTGTTTCTATTTCAATGCTTGATATGGGCCTGTTAAGCTGGTTTAACTCATCTTGGTTTAGTTTTGGCATGTCAATATTTGCTAGGAAAAGATCCATTTCTGCCAAGTTCTCAAACTTATTATCATAAAGTTTTGAGTATTCCCTTATAATGTTCTGAATCTTGGTTGTTTCTGTGGTGATGTTTCCATTCTCATCTCTGAGTCTATTTATTTGGGTGTGTTCTCTTCTTTTTCTGATAAGATTTGCTATGGGTATGTCAATTTTGTTAATTTTTTTGAAGAACCAACTCTTTGTTTTGTTGATTCTTTCTATAGTTTTTTTTGGATTCTAATTCATTTAATTCTGATTTAATTTTAATTATTTCTTTCCATCTACTGGATTGGGGTTTATCTTGCTGCTCTTTTTCAAGGAGGTTCAGATGTATCATTAAATTGTTGATTTCATATCTCTCCAATTTGTTGATGTAGGAACTCAGAGCTATAAACTTGCCTCTGAGTACTGCCTTTGCTGTGTCCCAGAGGAGCTGGTAATTTGTGTGCTTATTTTTGTTGAATATCATGAACATTTGAATTTCCTTTCTAATCTTTTCCATGACCCACTCACTTGCGTCTAAATTAACTTTGAATAAAGTTTATTTTTTCTAGTATATCACTGAAAACATTGCTAATGCTAAGAATATTTTAAAATTAGTTCCATTTCAAAAGTCATTTTGGAAATGATAGGAAATGTGAGAATACTTCTAGTTAAAACTAGCTTGTGAAATCTCTAAATGAAATTCTAAAAGATAGAATGAAAATGGGAAAGTAGAGAGGGATAATTTTTTCTGGCCATGCATTTTTTTTTCTGAAAATGTTCTCACACTGTACTCTCTATGTCAGTTATGTCATTGATGATATTTGGGATGCAAGTACACTGAGACCATACATAAATACATCAAAGTTCTTATACTTTTGGAAATTACATTGTTGCAAGGGAACTAAGAAAATGAACATAGGGGCTGGGAAGGTGGCTCAGTGGTAGAGTGCTTGCTTTGCATGCCTGAGGCCCTGATTTCGATTCTTCAGCACCACATAAGCAAAAAGAAAAAAGCCGGAAGTGGCACTGTGGCTCAAGTGGTAGAGCACTAGCCTTGAGCTGAAGAGCTGAGGGACAGCACCCAGGCCCAGAGTTCAAATCCCATGACCGAACCCCCCCCCCAAAAAAGAAAATGAACATAATAAATCAATTATCTAGTAACTTAAAATGTTTAACTGCTATCAGAAAGAGGAGGGGGCCTGGAAGAGAGAGACACAGACATAGACACAGACAGGATTAGAGGAAGGAGTAGCCATTATCAAGACATTCCATTAGTTATTCCATTATCAAGATATTCCCTTGGTTATTGGAAAGATATTAATGAAATTAATATCTTTCAGTAGGTGAGGAAGTAGCATGATAGATTTCTCAGGGCTTATGGTCCAGCTAGAGAAATCATCTTGCACAAAGGATTAAAGTAGGGCTGGTGCCAGCATTCTAGATTAGGTAGAATGACCCCAGAGAACCAAAAGAATTATAGGAAACCTTAAATAAAATACCCAACATAAAGGAATCTATGGGCCAAGGCAAAGAATCTTTGCCTTGTTAGTGAGCTATTAAAGAGCTATTTGGGCTTCTACTTATGTGTTATTTTGGTTGTTGTTTGCTTGTTGCTGGGGCTTAAACTTGGGGCCTGAGCAACACACTATCCCTTAGCTTTTGTACTCAAGGCCGATCCTCTACAACTTGAGACATATCTCTGCTTCTAGATTCTTGCTGTTTAATTGAAAAGAAGAGTCTCATGGATTTGTCTGTCCAGGATGGTGGCTTCAACATGTGCTAAATCTCAGATCACAGCCTCCCTCATAGCACCATGGACACTCGGATCCAAGTGATGTTTTAAAGCAATAATTTCATGTTAGCTTAACAATAGTTTTGTTAATAATTAGGAAATGTAAACTCACAGGATAAAAATGGAAATGGGAAAAGAAAGAAAGATCTTCTAATTAGCCCTGGTAAGAAATGAGATTGAGTTTAGTAGGAGTATGAAATGTGGTAAGATTATGGGTCCACTGTGAAGATAAAGTCTCCATATTCATGAGGAATGGGACCTAGAATAAGATTTGAACAGAGAAATGAAAATTCATTTCTTTTTAATGCCAAGAAACTTCCCTAATCAAGAACAGTTCACTTTATGGAAAGCACAGATGTTGATTATATGGTTACATATTAGTTTGAAGTTCAGGAAATTGTTCTGTCTGGAAAAGTATTTGAGAACCATTGACACATAGATGGCTTCTACAGCCATATATGCAAAGGAATGATGACCGTGAAGAGAACAAACAAGAGTGTTTTGTCCCAGTATTTATTGGTCGGATAGTTGGTCAACTGGTGCCAGTTTGCTGTTTGGTAAGGAAGACTGGGAAGGAGCAAAAGTGATGTAGATGTGAGCTGTGGATGTGTGGTGCTTCGGGAAGATGATTCCTGGTCCACATGTCCCAGCATTCACAGAGGAGAGACAGGGCTGAGGATCCACTACTGTATTGGACAATGAGTATTTTGGGTCATGTTACTCAAGTAATTTCCATGGCCTGTTGAGAAAAGAGGCCCATTCAGAATAGCTAGACATGAAGAAAGGGCTGCAGAAATTTGTAAATAATTTATTTTAAAGGGAATCATCCAGTAAGCAGCAGCTGCAAGGTAGGTTAGACAGGTTTTATGTTTGTTTTATTCTGCTCCTGTTTCACTGTCTAAGTAATACAATGAAGATTTGCCAATGAGAGGAACTCAGTCAAAACCTAAAATTTGATGGCAAAAGAGTGAGTCTTCTGTGTGTTTGTTTGTCCTCCCCTATCCCCACCCCCGCCCTTGTTTTCCACAGTCAGCTGCTGGGTCCAGGCATAGAATAGGTATAGAGTTGGATTAAACAAGAAACTGACAAAACTAATTATGTAAACAGTGAGAGGGTCAGGATGTTAAGCGTATATACAAAGACATGATTCTCATGTTGGCCACAGGGGGAATAAAAAGCTTCAGGTGGGTGAGTGTGAGAGAGGAAATGTTTAGATAAAAGGACAGGAGGTTCTGTGAGGTCAAAGAACTGTTAACATTGGAAATCCTAATGCAAGTCCCTGGAACATTAGACTGCAGCGAGAGTAGAATGCATGCAGTCCATGTTATAGAGCAATTGCAATTACAGTAAGCAAAACCTATGGAAATCTAGGGAGAAAGTGGCTATTTGGGGACATAATCACCTGAGAAGAGGATTAAGGTCTAGAGGTGAGATGTCAGATTGTTAAGATTGTCTCCCTATACACAAATTATATATAATAGTCATGTACCTAGAATAGAATCAGTGACAATGACCCTGAATTAGCATTGCAGAGTGATATGAATCACAGCAGGAGATCCTCAGACTATATGCATGTGATGTGCTATATAAAAACCTGGTCTCTGGATCACATTAGAAAACAGCTCCTCTTTGTAGTGTTTGTCAGTACCCATGATATAAATTTCACTGTGGAATCTACAGGGTTCTAACAATGGTATTCAGCAGAGAGCTGAGTTTGTAAGTCCAAGCTGCCATTGGCATAACACTGGGAGATGGAAGGAGTCTGGATGAGGCAAAGAGGGCAGCAAGACACTGATTCTGGCTCTCATCCCAATGGTGTAAAGCCAAGTAAGAACAGAATTATCCCCACTTGGGAAGCAGAGCCAAATAATGGCACAATTTTTGTTAGATCAGAAAGATGAAATGACTTTGAAGATTTAGGCGATTTTGTTGCTGATAGACCCTGAATGCCAGAAGGTGCCATAAAAGGTTCTGAAAGTAAGAAAGGGGAGGGAATATAACACTGTTGCATAAGGACAAAAGTGTGGGAAATGAAAGGTGACCTCAATATCTGAGGCTTCTTGCATTTGAAGGCAGTAACAGTGGAACAGATGCTGTGTTTGGTGGTGTTTACCTATAATCCCAACTTTCTTACTCTTCTGGAGGTAGAGAATGTGAGATTTAGTAATTATTGCCCACCAAGGCCAAACATTAGTAAGACCCCATTATGTAATCACACTAGATATGGCAGTATATATTTTAATGGAAGATTCATAGATTATCTTTGTTCCCAGCCTGGCCCTTGTCAAAAACTGAAACTCTATCTAAAAAAAAAATGCAAAAAACTGCTAGTCATGGCACCAGCAGTAGAAACGCTAGCATTGTAAACATAGGCCCTGAGCTCAAATCTTAGTGCCAAAACAAATGGAAGGATGGAATGACAGATGGATGGACTATGAATGGAGGGGTAGAGGGAAGGAGATCAGTAGAGGTGGGGGGAGAATGGGAGGAGAAGAAAGAGAATAAGCAAGGGGGAGAGAGAGAAAGGAAGTGAGGGAAAATAAAGTGAAAAGAGAAAGGGAGAGAGCCAGGGAGCAAGAAATGTGGAGAGGAAGCAAGAGAGATGGAGAAGGGGAGAAAGGGAGAAAGAAAGAGAATGGGGTAGAGGGAGGAAGGGAGAGGGAGGGAAGGAAAAAGAAGATGGAAAGAGAGATACAGAGAGAACAAGCAGACAGGCAGGATGAGGTATATTCTGATAGACTCCAGTCATGGTGACAGGGAGATCTTCTTAAGAGCTGAGGTATGGGAAGGTAGATACATGCACATGTGTGTGCTCTCTCATGACCCCTATTAGGGATGAGTATGCTAATGCCCAGTAGGAGGAGAGCTTTGGTATTCTGTGGATGTAGGGGAGGACACTTGGATAGGTTATAGTAACTCACCTTATGGGACTTCTCCTGGCCTGTGCCACCTTGTTGCCTGGGACCACTTGTCTCATTTGGTTGACTGTTTGTCTGCAGAACTCCAGCATTGATGTTAGTCCTGCTGCTACCATTCTTTATAGCGCTCTCATCTCACTCTTGGTCCCACATTACTGAAATCCTAGAGGGCTAAGATTTTCCTTAGTCATGTCTGCACATATAGGTCTATACATATTCCTAACACGAGCATAAGATATTGTGGGCTTCATTGCTATGATAAGAATGCACGCTTGGAAACATTTAGCCCTCCAAAAATCTTATTTTTCCTACATTTAACAGAGAGAGAAGATGGCCAGTAAATTAAATGACTTGACTAGTATGATGGTTTTAATATCAAGGTATCCCTTATGTTAAAGATGTTGATTTTAGCTTTTTATACTAGCTAGGTTCCCGAGTATGCAAACCAAGTTCATCTGTAAATCAAAAGTAAGAATTTGGGCACTTTTCAGATTTGCAATGACTTTATTAGCTTTGACCCTGCTCTGAATTTCTCAAGCTGAATCAAATTAGTATTTATAATAGTAAATGCACCCAAACTGAAGGCTTAGATGGAGCAGTCAAATTGACAAGGTCTGCCAGATGCTTCCCACACATCTGGTTGGGAAGCAATCTGATAAATCAGCCTAAAGATAAGCCAGATGTTAGACTGAATCATGAAGAGTGACAGGCACTTAGCAGTCGGAAAGAATAAGAAGTTGAAATCCAAATGCTAATACAAACGTTTATTGTCGGTTTTTCTCGGGCCAGAATGAAAAATTAGATCAAACCAGCTTTAAAATATAATTAACTACTTGCTATTTGATTGCCACATACATTTAAAAATGCAAAGAAAGAGGAATAGTGTCTGTCCTCGTATAAGTGAAAGCTTAGTAGAAAAGATAAATGGGAATAATGATATTAGGATGGAGAAATTGTTTTAATTGAGGAACACATAAGTGTGCATACTAATGGCATGTGTTATGAGTTGCAATTTGAAGGGTCTCAGCAAAAGGTAGGGAGATTGTGCCTACATCTTTAAAGAAGAGAATGGACTTGCAAATAGATAAAGGAAAAAGAATGATCTTTCCATTAAGTAAGCCAGACCCAAAGAAATACAAGATGAGCAGAAAAGCTCAAAAGTTATGTATATATGACCATATAAGATGATGCTAAGTGAAATGAACCCCAAGATTTGGACACAAGAGGTCTTTCTTTGTTGTTTTTGTTTTTAATGTACTATGTGATATTTTTTTATTTCCTTTGTATGTTCTTCCCCCTATGGCATATCCCCTGTTGTCACTGTACTTGATTTTGGTACCCTGCGTTTTGTATATACATTTGTCTAATTTGGGGAGGGGAAGGTGAATAACAAAATGCTGAAACAAGGACACAGGATGACCCACGGCAACAAGGATACCCATTAGACAGTATATTGGAAATGAACTTTTCAACTTCAAGTGGCGTGGGGAGGAGTGAGGGATGTGGGGGAGGAAGGGATAGTGGGAGAACAAAAAGGGAAGGTGTAATAAGAAAAGAAATGCACTCATTGCCTTACTCATGTAACTGTAACCCCTCTGTACAGCATATTTGCAATAAAATAAAAATTTTAAAAAGTTAAAAAAAGAATGATCTTTGTTGAATAAATATCTGCAGGAAGGCAGGAAGAAGGGCATGGTATTCAGGAGTAATCCTTCTCTTGCAACTAGAATACTCTGAGAATATTCAATGAGAGACTTAGAAAGATGTACTGGATTTTGCAAATGATGCTTAGAGTTTTGGACCTCAAAGTCAATTTTCATGACTTAAATTAAAATTGTTATCTGTAAATAGTTGTATGAAAGGATTTCAATTCAGCATGTCAAAATTTCTGAGTACAATTCATTAGATGAGTGTCACCAGTTTAATCCATCTTCCATCTACCTCAGCCCCTCCCATCCCCTAAAATTACCAAATTTCATTTCCATATATGTTCATTGAGTATCTTAAACAGACCACCTATCAACTATTTACTTATTGAGTCCTTTGGAGTGAAAAGCATTTCTTAGAGATAGACAGGAATGTCATTAGGTCTAGTTTACATATATATTGAACTCATATGGCATTTTGCTTTCTAAGCTAGATTTTATAGCTCAATAGGATGTCTTTTAATCACAGACATGTATATATGTAAAAGTATTGATAAACACTGTAGTGAAACATAAGAACATGAATCAAACTAAAAGACTACTCAGGAAGAGAAGGAGAGGAGAGAATGGAAAGAAGAAGGTAAATAATAGTAACTAATTGCACGTATATATAAGAACAACACAGAGAAAGAGTAAAAGCTGAAGATCACTGGAGGGTGGAAGGGAAGAGAAATAGTATATGGGAGGGTGTAAACTAACAAAAGCAGGGTGTACCTGGAAATAGGATGAAGAAGACTGAATATTGCCCATCTGGATTACTTGCAATTATGATAGGAAATAAGGAAACCTATTGGGTAACTATTTCTTAAAAGATGAAGGGAATGTGATAGAGGGGGTAAAATTGGAATACAGTGTGATCATATGTGGAGATGTAACAAATCCCTCCATAACTGATAGAAGCAAAAATAAATAAACCAATTAGATCAATAAATACATAAGTGAATGAAAAATGAATGAATTAATGATTAGAAATGGACAGGAATTTTACCATGTAGGAAATGATGCATCTCTGTGTGTTGTTAGGAACAACTTAAGACACAATAAGCAATGTAGATATTGATAGAACTGGTTATGTTCTATGTTGTGCAGCAAAAAAACCAAAAAGAGCAATCTCATTATGACTTGGAGCCACCCAATAAGGCTGCAAAAACCACAGTGATCTTTCTTTTAGCCAGCCAGTGAAAGATGGGTAGAATGTGAGTGACTAGCATTATGATTAGTATTTACATGGCAACTTTCCTTTAAAACCTCAGCATTTCTGAGCTCATTTCCAGGTCTTCACACCACCACCACTTTCCACGTTCAGATGATCACAGGAGTGAAATGACTGTCACTATGCTATGAGAGGTGGCAGAGTTGGGATCATAGTTCACACAAGGCTGTTTCCATGTCTGTGCATCAGAGCCTTGTTCCCTGGAACACCATCAAAAAGGAAAATTGAAATAGAGTGAAGAAAAAACCTCTGTTCTCCAGAAGAAAAGTCCAAGTTTGTCATGGACTCATTGATAGGGAGATGTACTAGAGCATTTCTTCCTTGAGAGAAAACTTTGAACTCCGTGTGGATCAGGGAGTGGCCTCAATAGGGCTGGGTGTCTTTCAACAGTCATGGGAGAAATATGATCCAGGACGTAGAATCTTCATAACCCCTGAATAAGCAAACTCACAATAACCGATTTGTCTATGGCTACTCTATACCAAATTTGATTGTTTTTGAAAGTCTCTATAATCTCATAAGAATTAAAGACTTTCTAACCTTGATGACATATATCTTGTCACAGTCTTGGCTTGAGCTCATCTCTTCACAGTCTTCATTCCTAATTAGTTAACTGCTTCCAAGCTCACTGACTTACTGATTCTCCTATGAAAGTGGGAGGAGGAGCAGTAACTCTTCACCAGGTACTCTGATAGATGCCATAAGTTTTTGCTTCTACTGTGCTTCTGAGAATTACATGTATTTCTAAAAGAATCATCCCCATGGATATTATGATCAACATGGGATAGAATTTGACTGCAAGCCCTGACGATCTCACATTAATAACAAGAAACCCAGCCTGGGATATTTTGGTAATCTGATGATAGTCATTTTCTTCAGAAGTACCTTATATATTATGATGACTATATCACCAGACACTGCATCATTCTAACTAAAAGAAACATTCTACCTGTCTTTAAAAGCACTTTTCAGAAATAACCTATCTGTGTGCAAAGAGCAAGAAAGACGTAGCGTATACTCCACTTTTTATTTCAGTCATGGGACTTGAACCCTGGGCCTGGACACTTTTCCTGAGTTCTTCAGCTCAAGGCAAGCACTCTACAACTTGAGCTATAGTGCCACTTCCAGCTTTCTGGTAGTTAATTGGAGATAAGAGTTTCACACACTTTCCTGCCCAGGCTAGCTTTGAACCAGGATCCTCAGATCTCAGCCTCCTAAGTAACTGGGATTTACAGGTGTGAGCCACCAGCACCTGGCTGGTGTAAAACTTGAGTAGAGATACTAATTTATTGTGAACAATGTCATACCATCAGCAAGTGGCAATTTTCACATTGACAACAAAGATGTCCTATTCTAATCTTCCTTTTTATAAACACTATTCCATACTGCTCACCTTCCAAATTCCCCAGGATAGTAATACTTGTGTTAAGTTTTGAAAGGTACGTATGAAGGATCATTGGCTGAGGAAATTTGAGAGAAGGACTTCTCTGGACAGAAATGACAATGCATGCAGGGGAAAAATGTACTCAGTATGGTTAAATAGAAAAACGCATTTTTTTCCCTCCAAGAGACAGCGAGAGAAAGTGTATTAGATGTCACCATTCTGAGCACATTGAAAGCACTCAACAAACTGTGCTCAGAACAAAAGCAAAAATCACATTCATAAAAAATAACACAAGAGTCTTGTGAGCTATACTAACCTTCTGTTAGTGGGGGTGACATAATGAGACGTGTGCTAATGACATAAGTATTAATGTGACCAAAGTATCAGATGCAGTCTCTTGTAAAAATTTAATTGCAGATTTAATTCTAGTTATCTTCTACATGGATTGAAAGGCAGCCTGAGAAGAGCAATATGGGAGAACTCAATCCAGCAATATGCTAATAGAAGTAAAGTATTTAAACAGAAGATTGCAGTGATTTTTGACTGTGTTCATTACCCTTAGAAATTTTGTGCATGAATGAGTTAGTACAAAGTTTTCATAAGTTAAAACCACGAAGCCTATATTTAGGATACTTAGCAGAAAAAAAAAACGGTTTACTTTTAACCACTGATACGTGACACTAACCAATTTGAACCTGTTTAATCATGTTTACGCTAGGCTTTATTCTTATTCTTCAGTTGTTCAAGACATATATTTAGACAATTTAAGCAGAGAATATTAAACTAAATAGTTTTGAGGTCAGTATGAACAGATTACTTATTATATGATTGACCTTACCTGGGATCTAGAAAAAAGTAAGCAACATTCCAAACATGGTTGAGCTGGGGTCTGAGTCAGTACTATAGTGCTTGCTGGATATTCAGGAGAGTCTAGATTTGACACATAACACTGAACAAATAAATCACATATTGTATTAGTGTATTTGGATATCTAAAACAGAATATCTGAGGTTAAGTAATTTTTATAAACAGATAAGTTGTAATGCTTATATTTCTGGAACTAGAAGTCCAAGATGAAGTAAACAGTAATCTAGTAGCTGGCAGGTATAACTGTCTCTGCTTCATGATACTTCCCAGCAATGTCTCCCTTCTATGGAAAAGGACAAGGGCTTCCCTATAGTGTCATTTTAAAGGATAAACTCCACATATGTACGACATTTCAACTATCATTATCAAATCATATTGAAAGGCTTATGAATGCCATAAAGATATTAGATTCCAACACATGGAATTCTAAACAAGGTAAGAGATTCATGACAAGAATTAAAGAACTCTGCATTACAGACCTCTTTGTAATTCAGAACTCTATAACCCACTGTCCTTTCAGTATTTCAAATTTAAGAACATAAAGAACATTAAGAACAGGAAGACACAAAGCAAAAGCAGAAAATAATCTTGAGAAATGTATATTTAAACCACCTTTATCTACACTTTCAATATTGTATATTTCTTCTTAATTCTGATGAATTTCTTTCGATTTCTGACCTTCCCTTCTGACCTGGTGACATTTCATTTCCCACTCTAGATCCACTGATTGTCTTTTTTTCTGATACTAGAAGATGACCATATGTACTTTCCTCTGTTGAATTGTGTTCAGGCAATGGATGGCGGGTGATGGTGGGAATTAAGAAAAAGGAAAGAAAGAAGCTGGTAGGTGACCAACAATATAGTTATCAACAACCTTTATTGAGGACTTGTGTTGAGTTTCTTATGCTAGGAAACGGTGCTTGGGAGTGGGGAACTGTTTAGAGGAACAAAGATTTATTTTGGCTCAAAAATTTGGAAATTTCAGTCTATACTCACTATATGCAATCGTGGTGGACATTTGTTGAAGCAGAACATCATGATGGCTTCAAACTCTACTATAAAGCCATAGTAATCAAAACAGCTTGGTATTGGCATAAGAACAGACCTCAGGACCAATGGAATAGAATTGAAAACCCAGAAATGAACCTACAGACCTATAGCCATCTAATCTTCGATAAGGGAGCTAAAACAATACAATGTAAGAAAGACAGCCTCTTCAGTAAATGGTGCTGGCAAAATTGGTTAACTACTTGTAGAAAACTAAAGCCAGATCCTTATATATCACCCTGCACCAGAATCAACTCCAAATGGATCAAAGACCTCGGAGTCAAAGCAGACACTCTGAAAACATTACAGGATGGAATAGGAGAAACCCTAAGTCTCCTTGGCTCAGGCCGAAATTTTCTGAATAGAGACCCGGAAACACAACAAATCAAAGAAAGGTTGGACAAATGGGATTGCATAAAGTTGCAGAGCTTCTGCAGGACAAATGACATAGCTAGCAAGATCAATAGAAAGCCCACGGATTGGGAGAAGATCTTTACTAGCCATACAAAGGACAAGGGTCTCATATCTAAAATATACTTGGAACTCAAAAAATTAAACCCCCCAACAACAAATCCTCAAAGAAACAACTGCCCAATAAATAAGTGGGCGAAAGACTTAAAGAGAAACTTCTCTGAAGAAGAAAGAAGGATGGCCAATAGACAAATGAAGAAATGTTCAACATCCCTAGCCATAAAAGAAATGCAAATCAAAACAACATTGAGATATCACCTCACTCCAGTTAGAACGGCAAAAATCAAGAACTCTAACAACAACAGATGCTGGAGGGGATGTGGACAGAAAGGAACCTTACTTCATTGTTGGTGGGAATGTAAACTTGTTCAACCACTTTGGAAAGCAGTATGGAGGTTCCTCAAAAGACTTCACATAGAGCTCCCCTATGACCCAGCAATCCCACTTTTGGGCATTTACCCTAATGTTTACAAACAAGACCACACGAAAGCTACCAGCACAACTATGTTTATTGCAGCATTATTTACCATAGCTAAGATATGGAACCAACCCAGATGCCCCTCAGTAGATGAATGGATCAAGAAAATGTGGTATATATACACAATGGAATTCTATGCCTCCATCAGAAAGAATGCCATTGCCCCATTTGTTAGGAAATGGAAAAACTTGGAAAAAATTATATTAAGTGAAGTAAGCCAGGCCCAAAGAAACGTAGGTCCCATGGTTTCCCTTATTTGTAATATCTAGTATATGCATGAGTCAAGTGGAAAAGGTCAGATAATCTGATGTCACGAAAATGAACCCTTAGATGTGTATTTTAATGTTTTTTTCTTTCATGCATAAATGTGTTTCTAACACATTTATAAGATTATCTCTTTGTTGCTTTGTATGTCCCTCCCCCACAGTATAACCCCTGCTTTCACTATATTTGATGTCAGTATAACTTGTGGAGGAGATGGGGAAAAACCAGTTGTTTAAGGATACAGGTGGACCTGTTGCAACAATGAGAAGTACAAGTTGTCATGTCCAAAACGAGCTTTACAACGTTGGTGCGGGGGGGGGGGGACGGGGAGGGGGGCAAGGAGAAGGATTGGGATTGGGGGGGAGGGGGGAGGCTGGGAAGGGATGTGAACTGTAAACAAAGGAGGAGGCTGCAATGCTTGGTAAGAAATGTACGCATTATCCTGCCCATGTAACTGTAACTCCTCTGTACAGTATGTTCACAAATAAAATTAAATTAAATTAAAAAAAAAAAAAAGAACATCATAATGGGGAGCATGCCGTGGAAGAAAGTGTGTTATGGTAGTCAAGAAGTAGAGAAAAGGGGATAAAAAGACTCATACAAAATATGTCATCCAGAGATTATCCTGTAACCCACTTCTTCCAACGAGGCTCCCCCTCCTATAGTTTATTCAGCTACCAACCCCAAAAGGAGTGAATTTCTCCATAAAGATGATGATGTCTTTGTTACTTAATTACAATCTAATCACCTCTGAATAGAGCCAAGCTTTCAACACCTGAGCATTTGGGATTCACCTTCTATTCAAACCACAGCAAAGTCATATATATCCGCCAGAATGAGTCATATAGGCTTCTGCCTGTATGAGTTTCTGCTCTCACTTAGCTTTCTTGCTAAACAGTGGGGCTCTACCACTTGGACTACATCTGCATTTCCAGCTTGTTGTTGGTTAACTGGAGATAAGACTCTTACAGACTTCTTTTGGCTGGGTTAGCTTTGAGCAGATACCCTCATGTCTTGGCTGCCTGAGTAGCAAAGATGACAGGTTTAAACCACCAATGCCCAGCTCCTTCCACTTTTCTATTAGCAAAGGCTCTTCAGAGTCAAGAGCCTTCATTCACTTCACTATGCTTAGTTGATTTCCATAAAAACAACAAGTGGTCCTTGCTATACATTCTCTTTCAATAATCAGTCTGATATTTCCATGTTCTTCCTGCTAAGATTTTGGCTGATACAAGCAATATCTGTTACACATTTTTTTAAATTTCTTTTTCTTTTTTTTTTTTATTGTGAAAATACCACACAGAGGGATTACAATTACATGGGCAAGATAATGAGTACATTTTTTTATCAAGCATTGTTGCCTCCTCCTTTGTTTCCCCTTCCCATCCCTTCTCCCCGCCCCCCCCACCCACCCAAAGTTGTAAAGTTCATTTTTATTTTTTTATTTTTATTTTTTGGGTCCGGTCGTGGGGCTTGACCTCTGGGCCTGGATGCTGTCCCTCAGGTCTTCAGCTCAAGGCTAGCACTCTACCACTTGACCACAGCACCACTTCCAGTTTTTTTTCTTTTTGCTTATGTGGTGCTGAGGAATTGAACCCAGGGCCTCATGCATGCAAGGCAAGTGCTCTACCGCTGAGCCACATTCCCAGCCCTAAAGTTCATTTTTAGACATAACGATTTGTATATCTCATTGTTGCAATGGGTCCACCTGTATCCCTATTTAAACAATTTGTTTTTTCCCTTCCCCTCCACAAATTATACCAACATCAAATACAGTGAAACCTTTTCCTAGTAAATATCGACATGCCAAAACTAAACCAAGCCCATATCAAGCATTGAAATGGAAAGAGCAATAAAAGACCTCCCATCTAAGAAAAGCCCAGGACCAGATGGATTTACAGCGGAATTCTACAAGGCCTTCAAAGCAGAGCTCACACCTATACTCTTCCAGCTCTTCAATGAAATTGAAAGAGAAAGTTCACTACCGAACTCATTCTATGAAGCCATCATAACCCTCATCCCAAAACCAGGCAGGAACTCATCAAAGAAAGAGAACTATAGACCTATTTCTTTGTTACACTTTCTTGAAGTTCTATGTCTTTCTAATAAAGTACAAACAGAATTTCAAACATATAAACTTACTTTGTTTTTCTATACCTTCTGAATTAATTTAGGACAATTTCCTTTGATGTGTTTATTTTCATTATTTGGAATATGATTATACCCTGTAATACTTCCTTGATCTAAAATTATATATTCAGTTAAGTTAACCTAAACTGTCCAAGTAACCTCAGACCAATACAACATCTAGAAATATTTCCTTATGTTAGTTTATCCTATTTTCAAAATACCTCTCTGATAGAGATTTTATTTTACATCTGACAAAGTCAGTGATTCACAGGCACGTTGTGACTCTTCTGAGATTTCAGATCTAAGAAAACTGCCAACATCAAATTATTTGGAAGACATGCAATCATTGAACTGAGTTATACAAGAAGGATAAGCTTTGTGGAACTTCAGTAATGCTCCAAGTTCTCATTCATAAGGTCTGGAGACATAGCTTGGTAGCACAACACTTAACCAAGGGTCAAAGTTTGTTCTCTGTCTCTCCTCATCCCACTTGGACATTCATCATTCTTTTTCTGTAGAGCTTCATAGAGAACAAAAGTAGAAAAAATATACATAGTACAGAGGAAAATGCTTCTTAGATGTTTTCAATGAATATGGGAGAAAAATTTTATACAAATTTTGTAGAATTGTATAGAACAAGAACAGCTTGATGATTTACAAAGAGCCCTGGATTTGAATTTAAGACAGTTGCTAGGTGAATACATTTAGGAAATATGATTAAATCTTTTCACTTTTCATTCATGGCTGATCCATTTTTGCTTGAGATATCTGAGTAGACTTCTAGACTAACTCAAGGATTATATCTATATCTTCTTCAATCTTTAATTAACTTGAAATGAATTGTAAACACTTAATTAAGTGTGTGTATATATGCATATTATAACTATATATCTATATATATTCAAATTAATGTGCAAATATAGAATCATATATTCTGATTTTACTCCTAATTTTGTGGGGAACAATACACAGAAAAGTAGGGAGGGGTGATAATAGCACAAATTGTATCATATGGATCTTAACAGCTACTGGCTGTTCTCTAAGCAGAGTCTTTTACAAGTACTAATTTGTCACAAGAACTTTATAAGTGTCAACACAGTGGTTCATAGAGAGAGGTCAGGCATATATAAGACTCTATACAAAAGAAAGAAAGAAAGAAAGAAAGACAGACAGAAAGAAAGAAAGAAAGAAAGAAAGAAAGAAAGAAAGAAAGAAAGAAGGAAAGAAAGAAAGAAAGAAAGAAAGAAAGAAAGAAAGAAAGAAAGAAAGAAAGAAAGAAAGAAAGAAAGAAAGAAAGAAAGAAGGAAAGAAAGAAAGAAAGGAAGGAAGGAAGGAAGGAAGGAAGGAAGGAAGGAAGGAAGGAAGGAAGGAAGAAAGAAAGAAAGAAAGAAAGAAAGAAAGAAAGAAAGAAAGAAAGAAAGAAAGAAAGAAAGAAAGAAAGAAAGAAAGAAAGAAAGAAAGAAAGAAAGAGAAAGAAAGGAAGGAAGGAAGGAAGAAAGGAAGAAAGGAAGGAAGGAAGAAAGAAAGAAGGAAAGAAAGAAAGAAAGAAAGTGAAAGAAAGAGAAAATAGGGGTTATACCGTGGGGGAGGGACATTACAACTTTGGGAGAGGAGGGCGGCAAGGGGTGAGGGGGAGATGGGAAGGGACAAGAAAGGGTGATGGGAAGGGATGGGAAGGGGAAACAAAGGAGGAGGCAACAATGCTTGATAAGAAATGTACTCATTACCTTGCCCATGTAATTGTAACCCCTCTGTATGGTATTTTCAGGGGAAAAAAGAAAAAGAAAGAAAGAAAGAAAGGAAGGAAGGAAGGAAGGAAAGAAAGAAAGAAAAGGAAAGACCTGGGTGCTGGCGACTCATGCCAGTAATCCTAGCTATGCAGAAGGCTGAGATCTGATGATTGTGGTTCAAAGCCATCCCAGACAAGAAAAGTCAGTGAGATTCTTATCTCCAATTAACCACCAAAAAAACGTTAGTAAAGCTGTGGCTTAAGTGGAAGTCTTGAGCTGAAGAGCTGAGGGACAGTGCCTAGGCCCAGAGTTGAAGCCTCAAGACAGGGAAAAACAAACAAACAACAACAAATAAACATTCTATGCTTCTATCAGAAGGAATGACACCACCCCACTTGTTAGAAATAGGAAATGGAAATACTTGGAAAAAAATCATATTAATTGAAGTAAGCCAGACCCAAAGAAATATAGGTCTCATAGGTTACCTTATTTGCAATAATTAGTATACGACTAGGATAATATTATCAGATGAGCAGAAAAGTTCAAAAGTTATGTATATATGACCATATAAGATGATGGTAAGTGAAAAAAATCCCAAGATATGGACACAAGAGGATTTTTTGTTGTTGTTTTCAATGTACTATGCAAATTTTTTTGTTTCTTTTATATGTTCTTCCCGCTATGGTATTTCCCCTGTTGTCACTGTATTTGATTTTGGTATTCTGCATCTTGTATTTATCTAATTTGGGGAGGGGAAGGGAAATAACAAAATACTGAAACAAGGACACAGAATGACTCATTGTAACAATGATACAAGCACTATGTTAGAAATGAACTTTACAACTTGCAAGGGGGAAGGAGGAAATGTGGAGTTGGGGGAGGGAAGGGATAGTAGGAGAAAAACAAAGGAAAGGGTAAAAATGCTTGACAAGAAATGTACTAATTACTTTACTCATGTAACTGTAACCCCCTGAACAGTATCTTTACAAAAAAAATTAAATTAAAAGAGAAAAGCTGGGAAAATAATTTAAGTGGTAAAATATCTTTTGACAAGCAGGTATTTAATGAGTTTAAAGTTTAGTACTGCAAAAAAGAAATATTTTTGAAAGACATACTGATTTTATTCCCATTTTCCAGGCAACACTACTGAGTCACAGAGAGCCAAAGATGAAATTCGAGGGCACAATGTGGGAAAGTGGCAAAACCAGAACTTCAGTGTAGCCACTTGGCTTGCAGCATTATGCTAGAAATCTACCAGCCTTTGTAGAAAATTAAGGAAAATATACCATGTGATGTTTATTGTCAACTTTATTGTAGTTCATGGGTATTGCTATCATTATGTTAACTCAGATTAATATTTAGTAGACATCTTCTAGGAGTAAAACATCTCACACACCAGAAAGAGCAACACTTAACCATAGAGCTTGAGGATGAGGAGAGAGGAGAACAATGTATATGTACAGTAATAAAATTCAGAAAGTTCAGAATTCCCAATCTCATGTTTTGCTCTCCTTACATATTTTATCTCCACTATTTGGGGGTTGAGAGGGGAGCTGTTTTGAAAAAGCAAACAAACAAACAAGAACTATCACTTTCAACTAAAACACAAATTGATTAAGAGCTTTTCTTTCTATTTTTATTTTGGTATGATACATTTGAATCAAAATCAATACTCAGAAGAGCTCCAAAGCGAAAGAGATGCTTTCTGAGTACACAATCTAGGACGATTAATTCATTGTCATGCCAGGAGAACAGTGTCTGAGTACAGCTACAATCCAGTTTGTAGAAAAGCCTCTTACACAAAGGACTGGGCTTAACAGAACTGGAGAGACAGAGAAGAAAAGCTGACCGTCTTATCTATGCCGAAATCTCAATCCTTTTGCCCCCTCTAGAGATGGGTCAATTGATTGATAGCCTGCCAGTACCAAAAAAAAAAAAAAAAGGAGAAGAAGAAAGAAAGAAAGAAAGAAAAGAAAGGAAGAAAGAAATGTCTGTACTCATTCCAACAATACCTTCAAGCTTGGCTGTTGGGATGTGACTATGTAATATTATAATATGGAGATATTATATGGAGATATATATCCCCTCTCTATATATGTAGGATATATATATATGTATATATATATATACATATATATATATGTGTATATATATATATATATATCAGTTTTCTAAGAGCTCAAAGTCTTGATGATAGATAGCAAGCTACAATGAGCAATTTAAGAATTTTATAGTTTGTAGAGGAGCATGTTTAGAGAGCTATAGATATATGGAAAAGGGATATGCCATGCTGGCTTGCCATTCAGAAAAAGTTTACTCTTGAGGGCAGCTCCTATTCTAGAAAGGAAAGCTGAAAGACATGTTATGCACTGGCTTACTATGTGGAAAGCATGGATGTGACAAGAAATGAGCCATCCTCAATGCAAACTGAACTATGTGGTAGAGTGAAAGAACTTCATGAGAAGAAGCTGATGTGAATAATTTGAGAAATGATTACTTAGATTTAGGCAGGGTGACCAGGATCTGGAGAAATCTAAGATAAAATGGAAAATTTAAGGAACATAATTTGAAAGCTACAGGGAGTATTTATGTAAGGAAGGATAAGCTGTGGAATGTGTGATCTCGGCTTTCCTTAGAAAGTTACTTCTTCAGAACCTACTGTTATCACTAGTGGTATATGTACACAATAGATTTCAAGGAAAACTGGAGTGTTGTCTCTGTCATGGCTATGCAGTCTTAACCAAATAGCTTAGCTTTCCAAGACTTAACTTTCTTATCAGTGGAATGCAAAACTCTACCTTCTAGACTTGCTAATGTAATGGATTTTGCAATTACTTTTCATTGTTTATTTCTAAAACCTTTCTTTTTCTATCTATTCAACAAGATAATATGGTAGCCTCTACCTTCTTAAGGGTACTGTTCTAAAGATAGAGTGATGAGCAATAAGTTCCTATTTGCGTGGATTCAATGTGAGGGCAGTACTTGGTATATAGTTTCTACTTGATGTCTGTGTGATGAATGAATAGGTGGGTATGCATTTTCTGGATCCCTTCTTCTTGTACATGTACTCGTGTGCTTCAATATCATGTTACGTTTGCATTCTTGCTGCAGCTTGAGTGCAATCATCTGGAGATCTTCACAAACATTTTTAGAGAACTAGTTCTAGTACTACTTCAGTTTATTTTTTTCATGATATTCTGATACCCTGAAATCACAGCCTTTTTTATGAAATTACAAGTTTGTATTAGTCCCTTTACATGAGACAGGGTAACTTTACAATGGACATTATGGTAGGTAAGTTCACAACAGTAGTAAATATGGAGAGAGAAATCCCACTGGAAAAATAGGGAGTCAGAAAGCAAGTGTGGTCCTTCAGTTCCTTCTGAAGTCATTCACCTATGGACCTTCCTATAGGATTTACATCCTGAAGATTCCACATCATCTCCCAGACCTGCCATTTGGAGACCAAGTTTCTAACATATGAACCTGAATGAGCAAAGCACATCCAAACCTTAGTGAGGTGCATTATGACTTCTTCCATTATCCTTTTTTTCCATGGTATTCCCAGCATAGTCCAGCACATCCAGCTGATGATAAATTTGTGGTCAGTATTTATTATCCCATTCCTTAATATTCACTATTCTGGAAGGCATGCCTGCTAAAACTGAATGGGATGAAATGCCTTAAAATTGCTAACACACAATGAATTTTTCTAACCCCCAAGAAATTTCTTTACCTTTTAGATAATAACACATGTCTACATAGATCAACTGTTAGAAGATAGATGTATGATCTTCTGCATTAGTTTGACTATGTATAATGGATTCTGTGAAGGAAAAAAGCACTCATTGGATGGTAAATAGCAACATTAGTAATGCTAGGCTATCTTATAAGTCCCTGCATGAAATCCAATTTGAATGGTTTATATGGAAAGTCTATCTGATAATCTGAACTACTTGTAAGCTGTTAATACTTGCATCTCACCGTGGAATATAGACTCTATAGCAAGGTCATTTAACAGTTACAGGGCAGAAACTTTCCATTTTGTTAATCACTTACAACTCTAATTTCACACTACATCAGTCCCTTCACTCTGGTCCATAGCCCTTCAAAATCCCATTCAAAATATCCATGGGAAAACATCTGTTCACCATGTGCAACAAATGCAGCCAACCAGCACTCTCCTAAAGCCAGAATCTTAAGTCAGAGTAGTGTCTTATTTGCATCATATTTTTCAAATCCCACCACCAACCACTAGGAACTTCCTGCCTATTGCTGTCTCACATTCACCACTTTTGAGGTTTTTTTTCTACCTGCCATCTGATGACTTCTCCATAGACATTAGCTACCATTTTTTAGCTTTCTACTTGTCAATGTTGCCTCTTAGCCAAAGGTTTACCATAGCCACATTCCCCCTGATCGCCCCACCCTACACCAATAGTTAATTAGAAGCAAGTGTCAGGATATGATTCCCTGCAATTTCTGGGACTACCTCTTGGTCAAACCATTAACAATATACTTCCTAAATTTAAATCTAATTCTACCCCTGATAGATTTTCCAAGAGAGAAAGTTCAGATACAAAGGGAAATCCAAGAAGCGTGGGCCCATTTAGGATAAGGATGGTTCAATGGATAAGGAACAAGTACTTTTGGGGTCTCATTTCCATGCAATGGTCTCAAAAACTATTGCCAGCTCTTCACGAAGCTTTGACTAAAGAACCACAATGCTGACTCTATTGTGGATAGGAAGTTTGATAGAGTCTCTTTTATAGAAGTGAAACAACATCATAGTTGAGAAAGAACTAAGCCAAGGAAATCAAACCAGTAAATCTGGCCTTAAAGTCAATGAACATCCAATTTCCATGGAATTCAAACAGAATAAAATAGCTTTGCACACTGTTCTCCTTCTGACATTTTGCTTTGCCACTTTGATTTTCTTTGCTTTATTCATTGTAATAAGGTAGGGTCAGGGAGAGAAGATTCATCCGTATCCTGTCAAAATATATTTGTTGCCAGATACATCATGGTTCTGATTCCACAATGATGTCCTGATGTAATCTGATTTTTCAAATAAATATGAATACTCTCAGCTACCAGTGAAATGTGCACTGTGAGGAAGCTGTAAAGCACATGAGAGGGAGTCTATTTATTCTTCCTTTCTTCCTTCTTAGTTTTACAAGTTTGTCATTTATTTCTGGCTTGAGGCTAATTTTACTCAGATCACATCATCATTGTTCAATGTAGTGTATTTGTTACATCTAAACTTCTACCTCAATGCAAGAATGGTCTTCTAATTGGTAATAAAATATAGATATGGAAGAATTATAGCCATCAAAATCAAAATATTGGCAATTAAATACAAAAGCAAATAAGCAATATTTCACAGTAGTTTTGTAAGTAGAATTGTGATATTGGTTTTGATTCACAAACACTAATTCATAGTAAATATTCATATTCAACCCTACTTCAATAATATTCATCCATAATGGATAACAGTAATTCTCCTCGCAATCCCATATCAAATGTGTGCTTCTTCCATTCATTTGATGGAACCCTTATTTCTTTTTTTGTTTCTTCTACTGTGTGTGTGTGTGTGTGTGTGTGTGTGTGTGTGTGTGTGTGTGTGTGTGTGCTGTTTCTAGGGCTTGAACTCAGGGCCTGAGTGCTATCCCCGGGTTTGTGGTTTTATGCTCAAGGCTAATGATCTACCACTTGAATTCTACTTCTCACTTTTTAATGGATAATTGAAAGTAAGAGAGTCACAGATTTTCCTGCCTGGGCTAGCTTTGAACTGCCATCCTTAGATCTCGCCTCCTGGGTAGGTAAGATTCTAGGCATGAGTAACTAGCACCCAGTAAAATACTTATTTCAGAGGATATTTTAATATTCTCTAGATTTAAATCTACAAGTTTTCTAATTTGTTAATGCTTTCCATATTAACAGATTGGAAAATGTCCCTTCAATACGCAATGTCCACCCATTTCCAAGATTCTATATATATGTTTCATTATAAAGATATTGTATAGAGGGGGTACAGTTACATGAGCAAGGTAAGGAGTCCATTTCCTATCAAGAATTGTTACCCACTCCTTTGTTTTTTTCCTGTAATCCCTTCCCCCACCATCTCCCCAACTCCTCCCCTCCTGCAAAATTGTAAAGTTCATTTTCAACATAGTGTCTTGCACATCTCATTGTTACAATGGGTCATCCTGTATCCTTACAGTTCCAAGATTCTTTGTGTTCTATGTCTCTTAGGTCCTCTTGTTTCCAACTAGATTCCATTCTAGCAGCAGCTATAGATCAAAAGGAGGGAGGAAAGTAAGCTCAGGGCCGTAATACTCCTGACTTTTGTCCTGTTGCTAAGGGCTGTTGGATTTCCTGATTGCAGCTGTTATTAGGAGAGTTGTCTCCACAACCTTTCCATCTCAGGATGATGGTAACTTCCTGATCTCTGTCTCTCAGTGGAAGGTAGCAATAACCACCACCATTTTACTTCCTGGACACCATCCTATCCCTCATGATTATTCCCTTATACTCATCCCATACTTGTATACACATATGCCTTAGATAAAAATCTTTAACAAACCTGATGTATGTTACAGGTGTGTATTTTCTTCTTGATCTTAACTGCTATATTCTTCTTTTGACTTTAATGTCATGTGACCTTTAGAGATTCTCCCTCTACCTTCAGTTCCTCTGAGTCCTGCATTTTTTTATTCTAAATATTTCACTTAAAAGCTACTGGCACATTTAGTACCTTCCGCATCTACTAAGCATGGCCCCACTACCCTATCTACTCATTACTCTACATGTTTCTCTTAAAACTAATTCACATTTTTTAAAATAAGGTTTTGTATTGTGAAAATACTGTACAGAGGTGTTATAGTCACATGAGCAAGGTCATGAGTACATTTCTTATCAAGCATTGTTGCCTCCTCCTTTGTTTTTCCCTTACCATCCCTTCCCTCCTACCACTTCAACTACACTCCCCGCCACCTGCCTAAATTGTAGCATATTGTACATCTCATTGTTGCAATGGGTCCACCTGTATCCCCACTTAAACGATTTGTTTTTTCCCTTCCCCTCCCCAAATTATACCAACATCAAATTCAGTGAAAACAGGGGTTATATAGTGGGGGAGGGACATACAAACACAAAAAAATCACGTTTTTTAAATCTACCTACCAGATAAGGTAATAATATTTATTTTTATTTGTTTCCATATTAAAAGCTTAGTTCCCAAAAGTATAAAACTTTGTCTTTTTTTATTTATATGTCTTAAATATCTTGATTTGTGCTACCTGGCTGAATTTAAGAATTTGTAGAATGAGGGGCTGGGAAGGTGGCTCAGTGGTAGAGCATTTGCCTTGCATGCCTGAGACCCTGGGTTCGATTCCTCAGCACCACATAAGCAAAAAGAAAAAAGCCGGAAGTGGTGCTGTGGCTCAAGTGGTAGAGCGCTAGCCTTGAGCTGAAGAGCTGAGGGATAGCGCCCAGGCCCAGAGTTCAAGCCCCACGACCCGACCCAAAAAAAAAAAAGAATTTGTAGAATGAATGAATGGAGTCTCAGCTTGAAAATGACTTTTGTCAAGTTATTTTCTTATTTTCTCCAGCTTTTCTCCACTCTCCACATTGGTCCAGGCTAACTGCCTTTAACATGTTCTTCCTTAAACTTCCTATATTTCTGCCAACTTAACACTTTCCCACCCCCATGCATATCTTTTCATTGTTCACACTACCTAGAAGCTCTGTCAAGTCAAATCACTTGTGTCTACATCATAATACCTGGTTTAAAAATCCCTTGATATTTTTCCATGGCTAGTAAATGAATGAGATAACAAATAAAAGGGGGAAAAAGCCCACCCCCAACTTCAATACATTCCCATCCAGGGGATCTGGTTGGGAATAGCCCCAATGGCAATAGGAATCTAGTAGATAATCTAGTTTTCTAATGTACAAAGTAGATGTCCAGAGGAGAACTATTCAAAGATGCTACTCCTGGGTAGAAACTTAAAGGGTGATTTCAATCTCTAAAGAAGGTACATTTGGAACAAGGGAGGTGGGGTTCCTGGGAAATCCAATGACACACATGGGTAAGAGAAGATGAGAGAATGACTGAGTGGAACTGAGATTCTGGGATATGCCAGTGAGAACTGGGAGATAAAAACAGAGAGGTAAAACAGTAACAGTGCACAGAAAGATTTGCAGTCTCTACTATGCCTCTTGGAATTTATCCTAAATCTTAAGAGGAAGTGATTTAAAAGTAATAATTTGACTGAAGTATGTTGTTCTCCTCAGGGGATATAACTCCTCGAAACAACAAACAGTTTAGTAAAATGAATACCAGGGAGCTAAAACAGGGTTTGTTCTGTTCTGGGGTAAGGTGGAGGGAAGGGGTCTAGGGAAGAGAAGCTGCTAAATGGGAGAAAATGTAGGTATATATAGTAACAATATTAAACATGCATATGTAAAAGAAATAAAGGTATCTGTAAAAATGGAAGCAGGTAACTTGAGAGGATGGGTGAGGTTGGAGAGATGGGGGAGAATGATAGAAGGGGTGACTTTGTCAAAATGCATTGTCTTCATAAACATATGTTGAACTAACTTTGTATAAGTAAAGGTAATAAATAAATTTTTCAGTATTCAAAATTAACTGCAACCTGCTGATCTAAATACATAAAACTAGTTAATATTTAAAACTTGTTCATGTATTTTTCCTAATCCAAGAAAAATCTGCCTTTAAAAACTTGTACTTCACTTAATATAATTTTTTCCAAGTCTTTCCATTTCCTAACACATGGGGCAATGTCATTCTTTCTGATGGAAGCATAGAATTCCATTGTGTATATATACCACATTTTCTTGATCCATTCATCTACTGAGGGGCATCTGGGTTGGTTAGTGAAGTGAGCCAGGCACAAAGAAACATAGGTCCCATCGTTTCTCTTATTTGCAATAACTAGTATATATCTGAGACAAGCAAAAAATGTCAGATGAGATGATGATAAGTAAAATGAACCCCAAGATAAGGACACAAGTGGGTTGTTTTTCTTTCTTGCTATTGTTTCTAACGTACTTATAAGGTACCACATGATTTTTTTTGTTGATTTGTAGGTCCCTCCCCCACAGTATAACCCCTGTTTTCACTGTATTTGATGTTCGTATAATTTGGGGAGGGGAAGGGAAAAGGCAGACCCATTGCAACAATGAGATGTACAAGACACTATGTCGAAAAAACGAACTTTACAATTTAGGTGAGGGGGGGAAGAAGGGGAATGTAGTTGTGGAGATGGGAGGGAAGGGGTGGTAGGGGAAAAACAAAGGAAGAGGCAACAATGCTTGATAAGAAATGTACTCATTACCTTGCTCATGTGATTGTAACCCCTCTGTACAGTATTTTCACAATAAAAACTTATTATAAATAACTTGTACTAGAAAAAAAGAAAAGAAAAATAAAAGATGGCACTGTTTTTTAGAAACAAGATACCAATACACATCTTTTGTATGGACACTGCTCTGGCTTAGTAATGTGTGGGCCTCTTGTATGCCTTGATTGTGTATATTTGAGGCCTTTGTATCCATTTAGTTCTTTTCTCTGACCTTTGCAATCCTTTCCAATGTCATCACACATGCATGCCTCTGCCCTTGCTATATCCCAAACTGAGAATTCTGTATCTTTTCATGATTTCTTTTCACAGAAAACCATGCTCACACCAGCTCTGACATAAAGCTTTTCCACATTTGCAAGGCACAAAGAGTTGCTCTGTCCAGTGGTGGATTTCTAGCCAATGTCAGTCATATGAATACATACATACTTCCTCCACATCACTTTCCTCTACAATGTCCCTACTGCATACCTAATGATAGAAAGTGTGCAAATGTTTATTGAGTGAAAGACTAAAGTTAGAGAAAAATGTGAGAGCAGCAGGCATACAAGTCAAGGTGACTGAGAAAGAGGTGAGCACTCACTGACGATCATAGATAATGGTCTTGATGAACAAATAGACACAGCTGCTTCTCCTCCACATTCATGTCTCAAAATATTTACATCATAAATGCTTAGGGGTGGATTATGAAGCCAAAGAAAGTATTTGAAAGGGGGTAAACTCCATTTTATTTTATATTGAACATGCCCTCAGGACTCTAAATATTAAAATAGTTGGAAATCAAGTCAATACCTCAATGAAACATACATTGAGAGAGGGCGAATATGATCAAAGTACATGTATGCATGTATAAAAATACAAGCTGCCTCCCTGTGTATAATTTAATGTATGTCAATATAAAGTACTTTGAGCCATAGAAGCAAAGTGTGATGTACCTAGCTTGTGGGAAAGGAATCCTGCAAAAGTATGTGCATGTAGTTTTGTCCAATTAAAAAGTCCTTAGGAGACACAGATATGAAAGATGAGATTTATTGACAAAATCTGCACGAGGTGGCTATCATATCTGTCATTTCACAGTGTAATGTAATGTGTCTCTTGGGGGCAAAATAAGCCAAGGAAAGAATGAAACAGACAATGAATGCACTTCAATTTCTGGTCATTGTTATCTTAAATCATTATTTTCTCAAATTTTGTGAGAAGAGAATATGACGCAAAGTATACAATTAGTTTCCAGACCCATTTACTGAATGTCAATTCACCACTTTTATGCTGGGGCTTATAAATTTATTATCCCACACAGGTCCATGTGTTGGGTGTGGTGGCAGGTGCTAAGTTATCCTCTCCATACTGAGACACTTGTCATACGTTTAAATAATAGCCACCTCTCTGTAGAGTGTAAGCTGTGCAGAAACTGCATTAAGAACTTTATGTAAGATTTATCATCAAATCCTCACTGTAGTTCTTTGCAGATGGTTAAATCAAAGCTATGAAAAAGCAAGTGACTTATTCAAGAATCCCTGTGCTTAACTTAAATTCTGGGCTGTGACATTTTCACATAACAGGTAGTGGTAGTGCCACAGCTGTCTTTACCACAGAATGTCTGTGTTCCTTAGAGGTGAAGGCCTTGTCCTGTTGAGCCCAGTTTCAAGTATTTTACCTAATACAGAGTATGTGACAGTCAATGAACGTTAGTGTCACTAGAATAAACAATTGGAAAACAGCATTTCAGGACAAGTGTAAGTCTCTGACTACTTTATATAGAACTAAAAAGAACACATTTCACAAAAGCCATGTAACAAATGTGGATTAGGAACTATCAGTACAGAGCCCTAACTTTATCTAATCTCTAAATCAAAGCATTACATTCTCATCCTAAAAGTTCTGTTTCCTTTGGCTTGTCTGTTGGGAAGACAATATTCAACCGATTAGAATCAAGAAAGGCTAAAAATCTCTTCCCATTTATTTTGTATTGTTTTGTTTTCCCTGTCTATATATCTAAAGTTATCAGCCACTGAAGGAGAATACATTTTCCAGAATGGAAGGAAAGCCTTCCCTCCATCCTCCATATTTTCTTTTCCTTTTGTGTATATGTGGGGAAGGGGGCATGGGTGTGTGCGCGCACGTGCAAGTGCACATGAGTGTTAATATTATGCCTGCACACTGTTGTTTAGCATTTTTACTCAAGGCTGGTTCTCTACCATGTGAGCCACAGCTCCACTTCTGGCTTTTCATGGTTAACTGGACATAGGAGTCTTAAGGACTGTCTTGCCAGGGCTGGTTTTAAACTGTTATCCTCAGACCTGAGCCTCCTGAGTGAGTACCTAGGATGACAGGCATGAGTCTCCAGGGTAGATCTCTTCCATCTTTTCTTCTCTGAAAATGGCTTGTCATATGTGAACCTTTCTTGATAGCCTGGAGACAATTAGTTAGTGCTTTCTCAGAGGGAGGAATAAGGAGAGTGTTGAGAATTTTATAAACCATGGATAGCTCTTTGAACTCAAGAAAGAAGGAAAAGTATGAGAGAGTATTGAACAAAGTGGTGGTAGTGGCAAACAGGATCTGGATTGTGTTTAATGAGGTTATTCGTGTATGGGGAAGGGACTTTGGAACACCAAGGGTCCAGGCAAGGATTCTACTTAGAGTGGCTCAGGGTAAGAGATGATAATGGTTTTAGGATTCAGTTTTTTCAGGGGCAAGCAGTAGAAATGATGGCCCTCAAGCTTTTCCAGGAGTATTTGGTGTTCAGAAAACCGCAGGTTAGTCATCTTCCTAGAGCTGGATTCTATGCCTTTTCAGTTTATAAACCCAGAATGTGCTAACTACTTCAATTGAGGATGGGGCAGAAAAGGGGGGGGACAGCACATTAGACAAATCATTATGGAAAAAGTAATTTCCCTCACATCTGTATATGCCCAACAAAGACAGACAACTTTCTTGTTGTGTGTTTATTATTTCCCTTGCACTTGAGAGATGGTAGCCTTCCCATATCTATTTGTATATGAATGTGTAAATGATTGCTGACAGCACATGAAAACAAACCATTTGTGAAAATAAGACATATGATCCAAATAAAACTTTAGTTTTATTCTTTATTTATTTTTATTGTTGTTCAGTATTTTTACATAACTATTTAATCAGATCAAAGGTCAGATTAAACTGTCTGTAAACCAGAAGTGACTGAATTTACAAGCATAGAATATCTTATTAAAATACAAAATGATTATTGCTATCTTGTTATTTTGAATTAGGTAACACTGCCCTTTCTATCCTATTGTGGCTGAGGTTTAAAGTTTTAGGTAAAACTTATGAATATTTATTTTTCCAGAGTGGCTCAATGTCTTTATGCACATATATCTCTTATGTATTCATGCTTATCCCTTATGTTGATTGTGGCATTTATGATTCCAAATACAATCAAGATATTGGTGTATAATTACAAGGAAGTCCATTGATGAAGTCCATTATTTTCATGTTACTTGAATACTGTTCAAAAATTAAAGTTGAAACAATGTGGAAATATAGTCACATATTAAGATTTATTAAGCGATTTCATTATTTATAGATACTGAATAATTTGTATACCTGGTGTGCAATGTAAATTTTATTCTCCTTATTCTTCTATTTATGACATGCTGACTTTTCTCTATGTGAGCATATCAATATGATTATAATTTGAACTCCTAGGAGAATATTTCTTTACTGATATGCTTTTTATTGATCTCTGCTTGAAAATCATTCCATAACTTTTGCTTTGCTTAGGGAAATGTTCCATGAGGATTGGACATAATCAGAATATTCTGTATATATTTTTTGCTTCATCATGCAACTAATTAATTCTTTTCTATATAACTCACTGTGGAAAGCATAAACTCATGGAGCACAATATTTGAATGCAGTGAACCCTGCCATTTACTATCTAGGTGACCTTGAACAAGCCATTTCCCTCAGATTCTGAAATCTGTAAGATAGAAAATTATTGTCCCAGAGGTAAAAATGTTTACAAGTTTTGTTTGTTTATAGACTCTGTGTGTGTGTATATGTGCATGTGTTATTGAAATTTGAACCCAGGGCCTTTTGCTTGTTAGGCAGGCACGCAGGTACTCTACCCCTCAAGCTGGATCTCTAGCCCTTCAAGACTGTGTGAGAAAACTGTAAACACTAAAACAGGCTAGGAATTTACACATCCCCGTCACTCCTTCACAGACCCATGTGTCTCTTCTCTGGTTATTTTATGTAACTTGTGATCAAGCAAGATATGCTCAGAGAGCACTGATTAGGTTTGCTTTCTGAAATACACACACACACACACACACACACACACACACACACACACACACACACACACACATATAAGTCATTTAAATAAGAAACAATAAAAGGCAATGTTGTCACCATGTGACAGGATCTGATCCAGCTAATATAAAACCACAATAGGGCAGGATCCAAGCGTTTCCAAAGTATTTTTATTCCATCATATAGTACATGGAATTAAGAACTTATTGTGGCCCTGGAAAATGCTAAGCAGTATATCTGCAAAAAATTATCTTGATAAGATATGTTAATATGCTGCTTCATCACTGAGGATTCTATGCTAAAATATAAAGTTTCATATAATTCAGCTTAATTTCACTAATACTTATCCACAACAGTTAGGTCCTAGATATGGTTACACTCTTGAGGACCCATATGGTCATCCCAGGAGGAATGAAGACTATAGACATGTGTTTGTCATGTATATCATTGCTCCTAAGTCCTGAGAAATCACTTCTATATCAGGCTAGAACCTCTAGGCTTGCAGTGATTTGGAGAAACAATGAAAGCTGGAGACCATGCTTAACTATGAACAGTGCCCTCAATACTTCAACTTCCTCATCTGCATTTCCCTCAACAAAGAAAACCCAAGTGCCTGCACCAAAGTTCTATGCATTGTTATTTCTCCCTCAGTGCCACTCTCCTGCCATTCTGGGAGATGGGATTTGCTCTGAAGAGATGTAATCTCTCTCTATTTGTGGCTTGTCATTGTCCTTAGAGTTCATTCCTTTCCTAGAGAAGTTATGGTTGGCCATTTCAGAGTCACAGCACTTACATCTTCCTCAAGATCTGAGAACATATATTCTCAGCTTGAACTGGCTCAAATTTTAAGATGTTTGACAAAAATTCTTTTTAACATTTTTTTATCTGGTGTTGTATGACTTCTGGTTTATTTAAACTAAGGGAGGATTTGCTTGTTGACTGCATCTTTTTAATGTTGCTTTGTATGTCCCTCCCCCACGGTATAACCCCTGCTTTCACTGTATTTGATGTTGGTATAATTTGTGGAGGGGAAGGGCAAAAACAAATCGTTTAACTAGGGATACAGGTGGACCCATTGCAACAATGAGATGTACAAGTCGTTATGTCGAAAAACGAGCTTCACAACTTTGGTGGAGGAGGGAGGATTGGGTGGGGGGATGTGGAGGGAGTATGGGAAGGGATGGGAAGGGGAAACAAAGAAGAGACAACAATGCTTGATAAGAAATGTACTCATGGGGGCTGGGTAGGTGGCTCAGTGGTAGAGTGCTTGCCTTGCATGCATAAAGCCCTGGGTTCGATTCCTCAGCACCACATAAGCAAAAAGAAAAAAGCCGGAAGTGGCACTGTGGCTCAAGTGGTAGAGCGCTAGCCTTGAGCTGAAGAGCTGAGGGACAGTGCCCAGGCCCAGAGTTCAGGCCCCACGACTGGACCCAAAAAAAAAAAAAAGAAATGTACTCATTATCTTGCCCATGTAATTGTAACCCCTCTGTACGGTATTCTCACAATAAAAAAAAAAAATGCTGAAGACTTTTAATGGTAAGGAAGGCAACAGCATCCTTATGTCAGCATCTTCATCCGAAGGTCAAATAGACCTGAATTTCAGTTCTAGTTTTATCATGGATTAACTGCACTTTTCACTAGGATAAGTCACATGATCCTCAACATGACTGTTTTTTCATTTGTGTTCTGAAGGTAAGCCTAAACGTTTAGTAGGTTTATAATGAAAAGTAGCAATGTGATGTGCATTTGTGCCTATCTACTGACATATAAAGCACAAAGGTAATATAGAAGAATGCAGTCATGTCACCAAAGTAAAACTTCCAATTGAACAAAAATCACTAATTACAGAACAACCAAGGTATTTGTGATCTTGTGTATGCAGCATGTTTCTAGAAGAATCTTCACAAAAGTATGATAACAATACAGCTTAAAAATATTTTAAACCTAGATATATCGAGTGCAATACTCTATTTATAAAGCATCAACAATCTGGGAGATGAATCTTAGATTTATCTAATATGCTTATCTTCTTTCTGCCACCCTGGATTACAGCTGTGATTTTATTAAGGCCCTCAGCAGATGTCCCAGTGAGGAAATATAAACAATTCAAAGGTCAATCCATTTTTATTCTTTTTCTTTTGCTAGGAACTGATAACTTATACTTGTAACCCTAACTACTCAGGAGGCTAAGCATTTAAGGATCATGATTGAAGCCAGCCAGGATAGAAAATTCTTGTGAGATACCACCTACAATTAAACAGCAAAGAGCTTCTGGACTGGAGGCATGTTTTAATGGTTCTAGATGTAAGCTTGATGGTTCTAGACCCTGAGTTTAAGATTGGTACTTAAACACACAGAAAAAAATACTATGTTTTGCTGCCATTATTAAATACTTTAATTTTATTTCAAACTTGATTTGTGTAATACTTGAACAGTAGGCTACTAAACCACATAGGAACCTGCTTTCTGCTACTAGCTTGTCTTTCAATACTCCATAGAACTGAAATGCCTGTAAAAAAAAACATCAGGGAAAATATCCTGAAATGTTGATTCTGAGTTAAATTATCATTCTAGTCATGTCCAAGTTTGAGTGTTTCCTGCTCAGCCAGTTGTGAGCATTTGCTGTCAAGTTTAGAAATTTGAATGAGCATAGATGATGGTTCTATAATTTAAGTTCCTGTTCACAGTATCGATTCATTAGTGTTCAGTCAGCATGGAATATTTATTGAGGTGCCAGGTACAATGTACATTATCAATCAAACACAGAAGGCAAACAGGGATTACAATGCGGAAGAAAAATACCAGAGACCTCAGGAGATTGACAGAGTTCTTTGCTTTCCCATCAGAGTCCGTCAAGCAAATCTATGATATGAGAATCACAACTTTTATTCCTCTCACCTAAGTTCAAGTATTGTGTGAGAAAAAGAAAACAAATACATAAAACTATCCAATCTCTAGAAAAAATTCTTTTCCATCCAGATTCACAACGCTATACTGTATTTGTCTCTAATTCATCTGTATCAGTACTATACTTGCCAGCAGTATGTTTAAATTCATAAAAGAATAATGTTATTAACTATTTGCCTAGTGCTTTAACCCTCTTTAGGACTATTTATTTTTTTCTATTATTTCATTGTTTTGGTTCAAACAGCCCTGGGAAGTAGATATCATTAAAACTCCAGTGTAATTAAAACTAGGGCTTGACTGCCTCAAGACCAAAGAAGAAGTAAAAAATAAATATTTATAAGATGATTTCTATGTTGCTTTGTATGTCCCTCCCCCACAGCATAACCCCTGCTTTCACTGTATTTGATGTTGGTATAATTTGTGGAGGGGAAGGGCAAAAACAAACCGTTTAAATAGGGATACAAGTGGACCCATTGTAACAATGAGATGTACAAGACGTTATGTTGAAAAATGAACTTTACAACTTTGTGGGGGTGATCGGGTTGGAGGAGGTGGGGGAGTATGGGAAGGGATGGGAAGGGGAAACAAAAGGAGGCAACAATGCTTGATAAGAAATGTACTCATTATTTTGCCCATGTAATTGTAACGGTATTCTCACAATAAAAAAAAAATAAAGAAAGAGAGAAAAAAAATAAAGGAGCTCAGTGGCTCAATCCTGTATACCTAGCTACTCAAGAGGCTGAGATGTGAGAATTTAGGTTCGAAGCCAACCCAGGCCGAAAAATTCATGAGAGATGGGAAGGGATGGGAAGGGAAAACAAAGGAGGAGGCTACAATGCTTGATAAGAAATGTATGCATTATCTTGCCCATGTAATTGTAACCCCACTGTACAGTATTTTCACAATAAAAAATAAATAAATACAAGTATCAACCCTTTTAATTTTTAAAAAAGGAAAGAAAAATTCATGAGACACTTATCTCCAATTAACCAGCAAAAATCTGGCGTTGGAGATATTGTTCAGTTGGTAGAGTGCCAGCTTTCACCACAAGAACATACAAAAGAAAAAAATATCACATAGTACATTAAAAACAACAACAACAACGATAAAACCTCTTGTGTCCCTATCTTGGGGTTCAGAAAAGGTAAAAAAAAAACTATGTATATATTACCATATAAGATGATGGTAGGCTAAAATTTAACAGCTTTTCTATCATGGACTGTGAGGGTAGCAACTTGGAGGGACGGGTACCCATATATAAGAAACTATTATTTCTATTTCTATACAGTCAAAAATTTTATGTGGGTTTTGATGGTTCTCAACTCCACTACTAGCTATTCAGGAGGCTATAATCTGAGGATCATGGTTCAAAGCCAGACAGGGCAGAAAAAGCTACTGGACACTTGCATCCAATTAACCAGCAAAAAGTAGGAAGAGAAACTACAGTTTGAGTTGATAGAATATCAGCCTTGATTGAAAAATCTATGGGAGAGTACCTTGGCCATGATTTTAAGCTCCAGTACCAGCACAAAAACAAACAACAAAAATAACAACAAAAAAGTTCATTGAGTGTTTCTTTACGTCTTATAGAAACTGAGAAGCCAGAATTCTCCATTAGAAAATTTCACAGACACACAAATCATACCACAACTTATCAGTGAACATGAAGTGTGCAGGGCATTCAGCACCATTTTCATTTTCTTTGATACGAATTTTATAAACTAGAAAACTGTCCCACTTTTACATTTCTATATATGATAAGTGTATATATGGAGGAACGAAGTCTAGTTTATGTTTGGATAAGTTATCAGTAATCTTTTGCTACATGATTTGTAAATTTTCATTGAAATATCCATGCAAATTACATGCAAAAGTCCTTGAAATTACACATTTCAAATGGAAGTACTTCAAAGCTGAGATTTTGTAATACTTGCTGTAAGTCAATGCATTACTGTGTATAGTATCAAAGCATCATTGATAGGACAAGACAGAGTCACAGTTCATTTATGTGTTGTCAAAACTCACTTTAATTTTCCATAGGACAGTGTAGTTGTAATGTCTGGACCAAAAAAGTCTTCAGCTGAATGCTGGTGGCTGATGCCTGTAACTGTGTGTCTACTTACAGACTGAGATCTGAAGATCACAACTCAAAGCTAGCCCTACCAGACAAATCAAAGAAATTCTTATCTCTAATTTACTAGCCCAAAGCCAGAAGTGGTAGTGTGGTTCAAATAGTAGAGCACCAGTTTTGAGCAAAATAATGTCAAGCAAGAGCGCAAAGCCCATGTTCAAGCTCCACTAAAGCAAAAAGAGGAGAGATAGAAAAATTAAATATATTCAGATTCATAAAGTAATCAAGGAAACATGAAGAACATATTTATTTGTAACCTATTTCCAGGTTAACTCAGAGCTAACTCATTACTTATCTTCAACCTAACATTGGTAACATTGGGGATATTCAATCCAGGTGTATATAGCTTATCTATCGTGAAAAGAACCCTGCAGTTTTATGTTATTCTTTGATGCTGCCTAGGTCATACTGCTGTTGATATTATAATCATTTTCATTATCTAAACTTTTGAAGAAATGGTCTCAGCACTAAAGGTGAAGTTAATGTTATCTCCATTTAAAGGACAACAGCCAATCCATTGGCAAAGTCAGAGACAGACTGTTCACGTGCAAGACCAAACAATGTACTTTTTTTTCATGTTAAAGTCGCAGGCTCAGAGCAATGCTACCACATGAGGTTCGAACCATAGTCTAGGCCAGGCACTAGTGACTCACATCTATAATCCTAGCTACTTAGGAGGCTGAGATCTGAGGATTGTGTTTTGAAGCCAGCCACAGCAGGAAATTCAGGAGACACTCATTTCCAATAAACTACCAAAAACTGGAAATGAAGCTATGGATTAAGTGGCAGAGAACTAGCTTTGAGCAAAGAAGCTCAAGGACAGTGCCCAGATGAGAGAGAGAGAGAGAGAGAGAGAGAGAGAGAGAGAGAGAGAGAGAGAGAGAGAGAGAATCATTGTTAGCAACAGCAATGACAAAGATGAAATATGGCACTAGAATTGTCATCAGACAACACCTTACCCCCTTGCTTTACAACCTTGTGAGTCTTTTACCTTCATATCTTATTCTTTGATCTTCTGAACTCTCTAGTCTCTTGCATCTTGAGAAAGTATTTTCTGAGATGTAGGATCTGAAACTAGAACAGCTATCTCCTTTGAACAACTTGGTTGGAGAGTTCAACTCTACTATTTAACACTAAACTAGTTTCAAGGCTGAGCTAGTTGTTCATCTAACATTCTGGCTCTGCTTTGAATCTCTCTGTCATGTTGCCAGTCAGGATTTGCCTATGGAAAATGGAATTAAGAAGAATTGGCTTTGAGGCTTTGAGGTAAGGATTGTAGATGATCTATTTAGCTGGTTGGAATGAACGTTGTCTAGTACATGATAACTACACTTCTGATAGTTCACTATTTCTGTAATCACCAAGCTCAGAGGGTCAGTGCAAAGAACAATAGACCAGAATCCTAATGAGGCACAAGTGTTGCTTTGTTCAGTCAGCCTCGAACTCTGGGCTTTATTTCAGCTTTGGTTCCTTTGTAGCCCAAGGTCTGAAAAACTGAAGGCTTTTTTATACATCCTCCAGTGTTCCTTGCTATCTTATTATTCTGTCATGGATTTGCTATGTACCTCATCAAACTCCTTTCCCAACGTGTCTGCTTGTACAACTTCCGCCTGTGTTCAATTGGTAAGTCCTGTTTTACATCCTCAAATGAAGTTCTCCTGTTTCCTTCCTCATTTGTTACCTGTGATTCTTCTCATCCCCACCCTATGCTCGTCCACACAACTGTATATGGCTTCTACTAGATTCTCAAGACATATTCTGGTTTCACCTCAAGTGATTACCTGGGATTACTTGGGGCATGTTATACATTCTTAATCATTTCTTAATGAATAGCTTGAATGAATAAATGGTAGGTTGATTGGATTGAAAAATGCATGGATGATTGCTATATGGTTAGCAACCACTATAATGAAGTAAGCTATCATTTTTAATTTCCTGAACACTATTAATATAACACATATAATTCATTTCTTAGAAACTTTCCATCAATATCACTAGGCCTTTTCCAAATTTAATGCATTACATAAGATTCTTTCAGTTCTTTATGAAAATACTATTTTATGCATTAAAATTATTAAATATAATAGCTTCAATCTTGTAGAATATAATTGCTATTGTTTAGGACAGGTCCTCTATCAAACATTGGAAGCTACCAATATGAAATATCATCCCCATTTAAAATGTCCTAGAAAATTCAAGGGAGAATATTGTAAACCAATTGTTTCTTTAAGAAAATCATGAATGACCAAAGTCTAGTCTTGTCACTAATGTTGGATAACTATGGAGGCAAGTCCTTTTCTCTTTATACAATATTTCTCAGAAATGTTAGAATGTTGTACAGAGATTGAATTTATGGTTATGCATAATAAGAGAGCTCATGTAGTTAAACTAATCCATGGCATAAAGTAGGTGAGACCCTCTGTCTGGTATGCTGGTGCTGGACATTTGTGGACTAATCCCATTCCACTCTTGGATTATTGACATGTAGTGACTGCCATTACAGCACCCCAAACCACACAGTACTCCACATTTTCTGGGTTCTCAAAATCTAGGCCACAAAGGCAGAATACAAGTCAGTTCCCTCACTTAGCTACTTAATAACATCTTGTTGAATGGTTAACAAACAACCCTCCTTTTCAAGAGAATGCAGCTTTTTGTTATGGCCATTTATTTGATATCTATTACCACATAACAAATGGCTTTGAAACTTGTGGATTAAAACAACACCTATTTATTATCTCACAGCTTGAAGTATGAAAGTCTGAGCATCTTTAATTGAGAGATCCGTTCAGAACATCAAAAGGTTGAAACCTGAGGATTTGTTAGCCTGTGTTCTCATCTGGAATTCAATGTTGTTTTTTCCCCCCAAGATCTTTCAGGTTGTTGGCAGAATTCAACTACAGTTAAAGGGTCGATGGCCCTAGTACCCTACAGGCCATTAACCAGTAACTTTTTGCTTATTCTTATCATGCATGAAGACTCAGCATTTCTTCTCTCATACCCCACTCCATTTTCAAAGCAGCAATGGCAAAATTTTGCCTTCCAAAGCAGACTTCTTACACTTTAGATCTTTAACTTTGCCTTCAGCCACTCACCAGGGTAGAAAAATTTTTAGATTTACAAAATTTATAGTACTGGGTTAGACCTATCCAAATATTCTTTCTTCTGACTTACTCAATGTCTACTGGTAATTTACTTCATTTAATCTATACAGTCCCTCTTGCCATTGAAAAAATAACATAATCAGAGAATCATTTCAATTAATGTGTAGGTATGGAAAGGCATGGCAGGGTTTAGGTGTGTTAAAATCAAGAAATGATTAAAAACATGGACTAGATCTTTATCTGTATATGAGGATTATCTGGTAATAGCTGCTTGTTGTCTTTTTTATTTTTAATCTCTTCCTCTTGAAACCTTTCCTTGGTTTTGACAGTATTAAATTTATAGTTCGTATTTACTTTATTCAGCATATCTGGTGCTCAGACACATAGTTGATGATGTTAAGTGAAATAGTGGGTCTACTTTAATATTGTTGGGTTTACTGACCCAACAATATTAAATGAAAACATGAGTCAGTTGCAGTAGGACAAGGGCACTAGGATGGATCCAAGGCAAAAGGAAGTGCTCAGATCTAAAACCCCTGAAATCCCTATCCCCATCATTGTTCAAGGCTACTCCACAAGTCTTCTACTAAGGCTGAACCTACTTGGCATTCAATAAGTACTTTTCATCTATTTGTTTCCAAAAAGAAAGAAGGACTTACCTCCGTCCAGAATCCCTTAACATTTAAGCTAGAACTAAATATGGCTCCTTCAGTGTCAATGACTGTCTCCCTCTGTGAACACTACCTTTGCTTCTACTTGGCTATGGCTGTGCTCTATCCTTAATCATTTGTGGAAATCATTTTGGGGAACTTTTTGTATTAATCTGCTAACTGCTACAACAGCAAACTGCAAGACACTTGATGGCTTGAAAAATGAAAATGTACTTATCAAAGTTATCATGGATAAAGTTCTGGATGGACTCTGTGGTTCTTTTATGTATATATACATATATATATATATGTGTGTGTGTGTGTGTGTGTGTGTGTGTTTTATTGTAAAAATACTGTACACAGGGGTTATAGTTACATGAGTAAGGTAATGAGTACATTTCCTATCGAGCATTGTTACCTCCTCCTTTGATTTTTCCCCTATCATCCCTTCCCTCCCCACTTCCCCAATTCCTCCCATACTCCCCAAAGCTGTGAAGTTTATATTCAACATAGTGTCTTGTACATCTCATTGTTACAATGGGTCAACCTGTATCTTTATTTCAGCATTTTGTTATTTGTTTTCACTATACTTCATGTTGGTGCCCTGCATCTTGTATATACATTTTTCTAATTTGGGCAAAGGAAGGGAAATGACTCTGTGGTTCTTATGTCCCAGGTCTCAACAGGGCAAATTCAAGGTGCTGACTGACCTAGGCTCTCTCCTGATATTAAAATGGGCTACTCTGTCTCCAGAATCACACAGGTGTTTGGTGGAGACTGGTTCATTACTGGCGCAGAAATGAGGTTCTCACTTCTTGCTGTCAGGATGGAATTACTGCTAGGTCCCACACAACATTTCCTGACCCTAGTATATGAACATCCATACCTTAGAATTGATCATTGGTTTTAGGCTTTTATTTTGTGTGCTAATCCTGGGGTTTGAACTCAGGACTTGAGCACTGTCCCTGAGGTGTTTTAGTCAAGGCTAGCACTCCTACTTGAGCCACTGCTCCATTTCTCTTTTTTGGTAACTAAATGGAAAAAAGAGTCCCATAGATTTTTTTCCTCCTCCGTTGGAATTACTGCATGAGATTATCTTTTTAAGAAGTCATTATTTGGCCTCATACTTCTTTCTGTGTGTTGGTGCTGGGAAATGAACCTAGAACCTCACAAATACTAGACAAACACTCTACCACTAATGCACACTCCCAGCCCAATACCCTCTATCCTCTAAAACAGGTATACTGGGAAGGAGGTAGAGATGGTACTGATAGGGAAATTCTGATTTAGATTTTGTCATTTATTATACTTCATTTATTATACTTCCTCTCTACTTGTATTAGCTATTGATTTAAATATTGGTAAACTGACTTCTTAAGACTCTATAATCCATTTCTCTTTCTTAGCGTCATATATTAATATTATTTTTGTTTCCCATGGGTTTTGATTAACCTCTAGTTAAATGTCTATGATGCCTCAGGCACCTTAACAAGCCCTGTGAGAAAAGTTTTTCATGAGGGAGTTTATAATTCAGTAGATATGCATGCAAATTATTATTTGTGATAGACGGTGGTAAGCGACGTGTTATTCCATTGTGGTGAACCACAGAAACACAGTACTGGCAGATAAACTAGAAAAAGGCACTGATGTGTGATACTCACCGTGTGTGTCAAGATTTTATTTTATTTTTGGCAGAATACTGTCTATACCATAGTGCAGCTGATTAAGGAAGAACCTAACAGATTGTGAAGGGACTATTAACCAAATATTTTATGCAGTGTCAAAGGCACAGGAAGGTGATAAGCACACAGAAGGGAAGAATTCTGCTCAGAGAAAAAGGCAAATATATTTGAATGTATGACAACTCTCTTCATTGAGACGGCCTGCATTTATATAATGTTGCTTGCTGTAGGAAGCCCATGATACTAGGATGTTAATATATAAGGAGTTGTTTATTTGGTAGGTAGTTCCCTCTGTGCAAATCAAATCACTTTTTAAATCTTCTCCAAATTATTTTGATTTTACTCTGTGCAGAAATCTTTTGTGCCTTAGGCACTTGATATATATACACAGAGTTCGGGATGATTAGTGAATTAAAATGTTATACATGACAGAATCTTCTTAGTCACTACTTCCCATTTGGCTAGTCTTTAGACAGATTTTACAACTGATCATCCAATAATCTTCCACATCTGATATTCCTCCAGACAATGCCTGCAGATAATTCTCCAGACAATGCCTGTGAATCTCAACATATATGCATTAGGAAAATTCTAAACACATCTCTTCCTTTTTTAAAGTCATGCTGAAATATGTAAGCTTTATTACTATTGACAGAATTGAAATAAATAATAATTTTTGCAAGATCCAACATTTAATGGCATTTTGTTGGCACAAAAATGCTTAGTGGCAGGCACAAAATGCAAAATAAAATGTGTCATGAAGTAGACGCTCATAAATTTGTATGCATATAAATATGAAAGACTTATATTGTGACAGACTAGTCTTTTATGACGCATACACTTTCTCAATCCTTCTGGCAAACTTTTTAGTTATGTTAGCACTTGCACATGTTGGGCATAAAATTTCAGAAGAACAGATACATTATTTTTTAATTTGAAAAATAAATCCCAACAGCTGTGATGTTGCAGATAGGTATGAACGCATTTACTGACACTCTACTATATACATCAGAATTCCCTGGGCATTATAGATACAAAACAGAATGAGGCAGAATCCTGACTTTACAGGAAGGACTCAGGCAAAGTTTCTCTGCATATGCACATATTAGGAGTATATTCACAAGTAGTTAGTAATTTAATATAGGTTTACAAGGTCATAGAATCTCAGAATTATTTTATATTTGGCTACACTAGGCATACAAGATTTTTTCTATCTTCTCTGGGTTCTGATATGTTTGAACACAGGAGTAAATGTTCAGTAGAAAGCTCAAGGGTCAGGAAATGTGCTTAGATGTCTCAAGTGTACCTTTAGCCCATGAAGATAATTTATTCTGCACATCAAACCTGGGTTACTTTGAAACAGCTCAGGATGGCAAAAAGAGCCTTCCTCTCCATAGTGTGTTCATAATCATTAATCATCTCTCTCCCAAATAAGTATCAAAAATATATCAGAAACTCAGCAAGCATAACACAGTAGGCTTGATGCATAGCACTGATGAATCAGACCAGCATGTTTATGGCCTTAAAGAAAACTATAATACTTTATTTTTTTCCATCTTGGCTGTTGACCTCCCAAGGAATCACATAAAAAACACATACTAAGTAAGATAAAATGAGAATCTATTTTCTTATAATGTAGTGCAATGTTTGATTCCAAACACCCCAAGGCAAACACAGATACTAAATATCTGGTCACTTTCAAGTGCATTTGGCAGTTATTTCTGAGCCTCCCAGGTATATAATTCAATTGTGTTCAGTATGTCTCCCTCTCTGGAGACACTCCTGTGCCCACTGGGGTTGACTGACAAGCTGAGGAGGGTATTCCAGCTGCCAGCAGCATCCTTAAGAAGGGACTTTTCTTTTCAAAACCTCACCTGCCTTGAGCTCCTGTCCATCGTTGGTGCCCCACACAATAGTCAGCCAAAGAAAATTTTGAAATGTCCTCTGTATGAAATGTCCTCGTGTATGTCTTCAGACATACACGAAAGCTCCATGATGCTTCCTTGAAGGAGAAGTGTTTCGATACCATTCTCTGAATCCCACTGAGAACAAGTCACATCTAGTCTTTCAGACTTGCATTTCTTTGTTCTCATCATGAGCTATAATCTTATTTTTTTTCTGAAATTGCTCAGTCACTCACATGCTATAGACATATGCAGACCAGGAATAGTGACTCCAAGACCCTAACGCCCTTCACTCCTGTTCATGTACCCAGACATGACTGCAGTATGCCCCTGCCAGCTGTTCCATGTGTTCCTTAGGAGAGATTTTTCTCCTGCATCCCTACCCATGGACCGTCCTTCAGTCTAAGGTGGGCAAAGCTCTGAAACAAATCCATTAAGTAAATCTGTGTGTTGTCTCCCAACTTTCCCTGTCCCTCACTTAGTAGAGTTTTGCATTTGGAATAATGAGAAGAAACATGGCTTTGTTGGCATGTCCTCCTTCCAAATGCTTTTGTTCTACTTTAGAAACCTCTTGGTAATGTTTCATCTTTATTGTTGTGTTTGGTTCATGGTAGTATTGCCACCATATCAGGATTAAACATCCATCGTTACTGTGGAGAAGAAAGGAAGACATCCTTGAATGTGTCCAAATATTATTCTGCCATCATTAAGGCATAAAGAGTGATGCAGAAATAAGGGACCAAGTGCTATTTCTTTTTCAGTGTTCACACAAAACTACATTCACACTATGGTTAAGGTGTTTACTTGGTAGAGAGGAAACTGAGCCAGGGAAATTTCCTCTAGTTAGCTATCACTTTAAGGATCATGAAGATACCTTACTCAGTATTGAAAGCTGGTGTCTATGGTATGCAGCATTTTTTTGTGCCAGTATTGGGGTTTGAACTTAGGACTTCACATTCTTGCTTAGCTCTTCTGCTCATGGCTGATACTCTACCACTTGAGCCATACCTCCACTTCAGACTTTTTCCTGCATAATTGAAGTTAAGAGTCTCTTGAATTTGTCTGCCTAGGCTAGCTTTAGACTGGGATCCTCCAAATCTCAGCCTCAAGCCGTTAGAATTACAGGCATGAGCCACTAATGCAGGATTGCTAGCATTTCTTAAACCCTCATTTTGTCTGTGCCTTGGGTTGTAGATTTTATAAGCATAATATCTTTAGTTGCTCACTTTCCCATGAGGTAGGGGGTATGTCTATATTGTACATCTGAGAAACTGAAGATTAGAGAGCATAAACAACTTTCCTCCAAGGAGTAAAGGCAGAGATCAAACCCAAACTTACTCTCCAAATCAAGCTTATGTGAATGTTCAAGTGCACAAAACTGGCATTCTAAATCCTCAATTCCTAATCACTAACTTGTCTGACTAAATGCCGGATATTCATGGGAACTCCCTCATGACAGGTACACTTGCTTAGTGTAGCAACATACTTATACTATAAAAAAGTTAATTTACTTATGTTAAGACACCAAGAATGACATTTCTGAATCAAGTATGATGGTGGAGATTTATAATCCAAACATACAGGAGGCTTGAAAGTTCAAGGCCAGCCCAGGCTACATAGTCTCAAAAAAATGAAAAGCAATAAAAGACAGGAAGGAAGGAAGGAAGGAAGGAAGGAAGGAAGGAAGGAAGGAAGGAAGGAAGGAAGAAGGAAGGAAGGAACGAAGGAAGAAAGAAAGAAGGAAAGAAAGAAAGAAGGAAAGAAAGAAAGAAAGAAAGAAAGAAAGAAAGAAAGAAAGAAAGAAAGAAAGGAAGAAGGAAAGAAAGACTTTTCTGATTTTGACTTCTTTCATGACTTGTGTTTTCTACCTAATTTAAATTAATTGAATTTCTTATCCCAAATATCATTTATGGATATTAAATTGTAGGACATGAGAGAGGAAAAGAGTAAGATCAACTCTAGGGAAGACAGTCTAGTCATAAAGATAATCATATAGTCAGATTGGAATTACTGGTTAAATGAAATCTAGATCCAGCATGTACAGCAGAGTTTTAGCGTTAAGGAAATTTAAGTTTATGTATGGCAGGAAAGAAAAATGCAGGGGTCAAAGGATGCTTCCTGCATGAGTGATTTTGAAAAGCAATTTGGTAGAAAAAAAAGTATCTTGGGAGCTAAGTCTCTTTATCGTCACTAATTCTTTTAGTTTTATGGAATTTGGGAAATGCTTTTTGCTTGAAATTCAATTGTGTATGTGTGTGTGTGTATGTGTGTGTGTGTGTATGTGTGTGTGTATGAGAGAGAGAGAGAGAGAGAGAGAGAGAGAGATTTAATTCTTCCTGAGGTCTGGTGCAAGATTGAAGATTGCTGTTAGCTTTACTCATAATTAGTAGTAGTAAGCAGAATGTTTATATGATATTAATTTATTCTTCATTGTGCTCCAGACATGTTAACATGTTTTCCCTTAAAAAGTACAGTGAGTTACAATATACACGTAGAAAATCATGGGGATAGGAGAGGAAATTAGAATTAAAAATAAAACTTAAGCTTTGTCAAAGATCAATAACTAAAGATTTCACTCTTTACTTCCTGTGTGTATAGTTTTTAGAGCTGAGCTGTGGGTATGATTCTAAGTTGTCTAGTAGCTGACACAGAGGTAACTGTGATTTTCGGCACCCATAAAGTTAAAATAAAACCAAGAGTTAGGAGCTGTGTCACTGTGTGTTCTCTGCCCTGTGACTAGAGAAAATTCAGCCCAATATAGAATGCTGAGAGCAACATAGTCACCAATATGCTTCTGGTAGATATTCTGATTAGAGTTTTACAGTTTTTTTCCTCTCATTCTATTGGCCACTGAATATTAATCACATCACACTAAATCACAGTGAAGTAGATATGAATCTTCTGGGAAATCAAATGTGACGGCCTCTGCTCTAAATATTCTCTCTTTGTTAGTGTCTACTGGAACTGAAGGGCAACTGTAGACTTCAGTAAGTTCTCTGTAAGCCCCAATTCTATAATTTTTTTTCTAAAAGCTTGTGAATAGTCTTTCTGAAATTATACTCTCTGAAATAAGTACCTACTTACATATTTTATGTTCTGGAATGAAGAGAGAAATACAAACTTCATTAGAATCTGAACTGGAGATAGTATCCTTATCTTTCTATGAAAAAGCTATTAACACCGAGAAAATTGTGACAGAAATACATAAACATCCTACTTCTGATTTCAGAAGGTCAAGAAAGAGTATCCTCTGGTGAGAAAATACACCATTTCCTCAAGATTTAGTTTTACATCAAATTCAGCATTTGAACAAATGGACAAAACTGAAAGCATAGAGAATCCAAATCATCAGAGAAATAAAAATAAAACAGTTCAAATATCTATTTATCCATTCAGTAAATAATATGTATGTAGAAGCTAAAATGTTAAAATTAGGTAACACTAAGTCCTCCATTTCTTCAAGTTTGTTCTGTACACTCTTGGAATGATTAATTTAGACTGTCTTTTATTTTATTTTTTTTTATTTTTTGTGCCAGTATTGGGGTTTGAACTCAAGGCCTGGGCATTGTCTTTGAGCTTCTTTGCTAAAGATGCAGAGTTTCCTACTTGAACCACAGCTCCATGCCTGGTTTTTGTTGGTGCTTAATGGGAAATAAGAGTCTGTTCTGCCTGGGCTGGCTTTAAGCTTCACTTAACAGATCTCAGCCTCCTGAATAGCTAGGATTACAGGCTATCTTTGTGTGAGCTTAGCTACTAGAGAAGCTGAATGAAGTAGGAAGATTGTATGAGTCCCGGAATTTAAAGCCACTTTGAGTAATGTACTGAAATCCCAATTCAAAGGAGGGAGAGGGGAGGGGAAGGGAGTGGGGAGAGCAGAGAGAGAAAATACTCTAGTATGTCCTCTAAAATAAATAGATTAGGAAACAGAAAGCAACTGAATTGGTGACAGTTCTAAATAGGATTAACAAATGTAAGTTTGCTAAATGTTTGGAGATACCTATTAAAAGGGGCATTTCTCTTGGACTTGTAGAAACACAATGAAAATGCCTGTGGGTGGCTCAGGTGCCCCCTGCTGGAGTCCTCTGGCAATTTGCTGGCTGGGATTGGTGATTCCACTTTCAGAGGTCTATGCCAAGCTTTAAAAAAAATTCTCTGTTTTCTGAGAATCTTTTTTAAAAATTTCTTTGTTTTAATTTTATTATCAAGGTGATATACAGAGGGGTTACAGTTATATAAGTAAGGTAGTGATTACATTTCTTGTCTAACTATTTACCCCTCCCCTCCCCTCCCAATCTCTGCCCCCAAGTTGTACAGTGCATTTCCAACATATTATCTTGTGAGTATCTCTGTTGAATAGGTCCTCCCTTGTCCTTTGTCTCACCATTTTGTTGTTCCCCTTCCCTTCCTTAGTTCAGATAAACATATTTACAATACCCAGGGTACCAAAATTGAATGCAATGGTAACAGGGGATAAACATTGGGGGAGAAAACACAAAAGAAAAAGGAAAACGTGTAGTATTGAGAACAACATTCTTTCAGAGAATCTTAAGTCATAATAAGAGACAGACATTTTGGCAAGTATCAGAAACTAGAGGGTACTATGTAATTGTTTATTCTCAGTTTCTTGATAGACTCTGGGTGAGAAGCTTCTAATCAAATATCAAGGGAGGTTTAAATAGAGCCATAAACAAACTTGCATTAATCCTAACAGGTTCTTCCATATGGATCAAAAACCGTAGGATGGCAGTTGGTAATGTAATAGCCAAATCCTCAATGCACCAGTTCCTAATGCCTGCTGTTTTGAGAATTCTCCCAGGCCAGGAGGAATTGGCAGGCATTGTAGAGGAAATGTCTAATGATTAGGGACCTGTCATTTGTAGGGGACAAAGAGCCACTCCCTGTAAACAAAGGAAGAGACAAAGTTCCTTGAGTTGAAACATTTAGGAAAGAAAAACCAAGGCAGAAGACATATTGATTCTTAATTGCTTCTGGATTCTGAACTTACTATTACTGCTACTACTACTGTTATTATCATTATTATTATTATTATTATTATTATTTTGGTGGTTGCTTTTGGGATAATATAACCAACTATTTTCATGATCCAAGAAGAAAAGGGTTTTCTATGAAGACTATCTTAATTTTGGGGAAGGGGAGGTAGGGGAGATGTGAAATCCAGAGAAACAGTGAAAGATAAAGGAAAGACAAAAATGTTTAAAAAAAAATCACAGAACAAAGAGGTCTCTAGATGCCTTCTGTGGAAAATATTCATTTTCTTTTTTAATTTTTAAAAGTATTATTGTAAATGTGATGTACAGGGGGGTTCCAGTTACATAAGTCAGTAAGAGTTCATTTCCTTTTTAACAGTGTCATCCCCTCCCTCATTCTCTCCTAGTTTTTCCCCCCCCGCATGATTTCACTCCCCCAATGTTGTATAGCATTTCCAACAGAGTCTAGTGGGTTTCACTGCTGAACTAGTTCACCCTTTGTCCCACAGTTTCTGTGTTCCTCTTTCTCTGCCCCAAATCAGATTAATTATATACAAGACAAGGGGTACTGAAATATAAAAACAGCAACAAAAGGGAAAAACCCAAAGAAAAAAGGAAAGGAAGAAAAGAGAGAGAGAGAGAGAGAGAGAGAGAGAGAGAGAGAGAGAGAGAGAGAGAGAGAGAGAGAGAGAGAGAGAGAGAGAGAGATCCAGGAACAGTACAATAACAAACCTCTTTTTTACATTTCTTGGAGTTCACTTCCAAGCATTTTTTTATTACATAAGTTTTTTTATTGTGAAAAATACTGTACAGAGGAGTTACAGTAACATGAGCAAGGTAATGAGTATATTTCTTATCCAGCATTGTTGCCTCCACTTTGTTTTTCCCTTACTATCCCATCCCTCCCACCTCCTCAACTACACCCCCTTCCCCCTTCCTCCCACCCCCTCCTAAATTGTAAAGTTAGTTTTTTCAACATAGCATTTTGTACATCTCATTGTTGCAATGGGTCAATCTGTATCCCTATTTAAGCATTTTGTTTTTTTCTTTCCCCTCCCCAAATTATACCAACATCAACTACAGTGAAAACAGGGGTTATACCATAGGGGAGGGACATACAAAGCAACAAAAAAATAACATGGTATCTTACAAATACATTAGAAACAATAACAAAAAAGAAAAAAACCACTTCTGTCCTTATCTCATGGTTCATTTCACCTAACATCATCTTACCTGACCTTTTCTGCTTGTCCCAGACATATACTAGTTATTGCAAATAAGGGAAACCATGGGACTTATGTTTCTTTGGGCCTGGCTTACTTCCCTTGATATAATTTTTTTCCAAGTCTTTCCATTTCCTAACTAATGGGGCAATGTCATTCTTTCTGATGGAGGCATAGAGTTCCATTATGTGTGTGTGTGTGTGTGTGTGTGTGTGTGTGTGTGTGTGTGTGTGTGTGTGTGTATGTATGTATATATATATATATATATATATCAGTATGTATGTATATATATATATATATATATATATATATATATAATCACATTTTCTTGATCCATTCATCTACTGAGGGGCATCTGGGTTGGTTCCATATCTTAGCTATGGTAAATAATGCAGCAATGATCATAATTGTGCTGGTAGCTTTAGTTTGGTCTTGGGTAAATGCCCAAAAGTGGGATTGCTGGGTCATAAGCATTGTTTTATATCATCATGTGCACATAGCCTCTGAGCCCTTGTGATCCTCTGCTAAGAATATTCCCCTTTGTACTGAGTGTTGTTTAATTAATCATGTCCAAGTGTAATTATTAGTGTGTTACTATATATTGGGTTTACTTGTAGATTTATAGGCATATTCTAATTATTACAAATTAGGGAAACCATGTAGTTTATGTTTCTTTGGGTCTGGCTTACTTCACTTGGTCTACATTTTTCCAAGTCTTTCCATTTCCTTATGAATGGGGCAATGTCTTTCTTTCTTATGGAGGCATAGAATTCCACTGTGTATATATACCACATTTTCTTTATCCATTAGTCCACTGAGGGGCATCTGGCTCTGGTAAGTAATTCTACATAAACTATGCTACAATGAACATGGCTGTGCTAGTAGCTTTAGTGCAGCCTGGTTTGAGGTCCCTTGGATTAAATGTCCTATGACTCAAAGCTGGGTCATAGGGAAGCTCTATGTTTAGTCTTTTGAGGAACCTCGATACTGCTTTCCAGAATGATTGAACAACCTTACATTCCCACCAACAGTGTAGTAGACTTTCCTTTTTGGCCACATCTCTACCAGCATCTGTTATTGTTAGTTGTTTGGATTTTTTTGATAATGGCCATTCTAACTGGGGTGGGGTAAAAATATTGCTTTGCTTTGCATTTCTTTTATGGCTAGAGATGTTGTACATCTTTTCATGAGTGTATTGGTCATTCTTATTTGAGGATTTGTTTTAGAGTGGTTAATTTTTTGAGCACTAAGTATATTTTAGATATGATGTTTTTGTCTGATGCATAGCTAGTAAAGATTTTCTCCCATTCTGTGGGCTTTCTATTTATCTTGCTAGCTATGTCCTTTGCCATGCAGAAACTCTTCTGTTTATCCAGTTTTTCTTTGACTTGTTGTGATCTGGGATCTTAGCAAGTTTTAACCTGTGTCAAGGATCCTAGTGACTCCCCTATCACTTTCTGTAATATTTTCATAATACCTGTTCTTAGATTGATCCATTTGGAAGTGATCTGGTGTAGGGTTATATATAAGAAAGTAACTTCAATTTTGTACACATGTATAGCCAATTCTGCCAGCACCATTCATGGAAGAGGCTGTCTTTCTTCCATCCTGTGTTTTTGGCTTCTTATTAAATATTAAAAGACCATAAGTACATGGATTCATTTCTGGGTCTTCTATTCCATTGGTCCTTGGGACTATTCTTCTGCCAGAACCAGGCTGATTTTTTGTTGCTGTTGTTGTTTTGTTTTTGTTTTGTTTTGTTTTGTTTTTAATCACTACAGCATGGTAATAGAATTTGAAGCTTGGCATTGATATTCCTCCAGGACTGTTCTTCCTGCTAAGGATTGATTTTGCTCTTTGGGGTCTTCTATTATTCCATATGAATTTTTGCATTTTGTTGGGATTTTGATGAATATGTTGAGATTTTCATTGAATATGTAGATAGCTTTGGGCAGTATTGACATTTTTATAATGTTAGTCCTTTCAATCCAGGAACATGGGAGGTTTTTCCATTTCCTTAAATCTGCTTTAATTTCCTTTTTCAAGTTTTTAATTTTTCATCATACAGGTCCTTCACATCTTTGGTTAATTCTTAGATATTTTCTGAGTCTATTACAAATGGAGTTGCTTTCCTGATTTTAGCGTTGTTCTTCTCCTTGTTAGCAAACACAAAAGCTACTGATTTTTGTCAGTAAATTTTATACCCTGCTACTTTGCTAAAGTTTTGGATCAACTTACATAACTTGGGAGAAGGATCAATGAGGTTCTTTAAGTAGAGGATCATGTCATCTGCAGAGAGGGAGATTTTTACTTTTCTTTTCCTTATCTTTTCTTTCCTTTATGTTTGTCTATTTCCTTATTGCGCTAGCTATTAATTCTAGTACTGCACTGAGAAAGAGTAGAGAGAGTGGATATTCTTGTCTCATTCCTGATTTTAGAGGCAATGGTTTTAACTTTTCCCCATTAAGTATAATGTTGGCTGTAGGTTTGGACTTATTTTCAAGTCTTCATTTATGATGTTCCCTGACAAATGAAAAGGGCTATGACACTTACACTCTCAAGGTTAAGACACAATAATGGAACCTTTCTACCTCTAAATTCTACTTATGTACTTTTCCAGTGAAAAGTCCTAGTTAGAACATTTTCTCTGTCAAGCAGTTGAGTAAATCCTCAAAAATAGTGTTATTTTGCTTTGCTACCCTTAACTTAAGGAGTCTTTGTTCTTCAAAATAAAAGAACTTTCCATGATTATTGTACACAGCAAATTTAGATACCTTGGGGAGATTTGAGTCTAACTTATGCAGGAAAGTTTAGACAGTTAAGAGAACACTGGTATAAGATTTATATTCAGGAGCACTGGGTTCAAGTTACTTCTCTTGCATTAAGCTGTGACATGAGTGGTTTCCTTTGCCTTGACTGCCTGGAAAGAAATGATACCAAGGAGTGCTATCAAGCTTGCTGCTGAGTACTGCAGGGAAATACTAACAGAAAAGCACTGTCAGTCTGCCTACATACCTATATTGAGGAAACGTTATGAGAAGTAAAACAATCTCCTCACTCCAGTCAGCTCAGCACAATACCAAATTTTACCTTGGGATTATGACAATATTATGCAAATGTTGACACTTGTAGTGAGTCAGTGAGGTATATGGAGATTGTTCAACTAGAAAAGCAGTTTGGTTTCCTTACTTCTTTGTAGTCCAATGTATGTCTTTAGTAATTGTTTGAGGTGCAAAAGCAGAATAGAAAAGCAGAGTTGGAGTCTAGGAGGTATATCATGACAAAGGTCACTTTATTTAAGCAGTATTCAGTTACAATTTGTACTGGATAATATTTAATTGTACTCTTATTTGCCTTGAGCAAAAATAAATTCTGATATTTTTAAGGTGAAAAAGTGATGATATGGGAAAAATATTGTGCCCTATTAATTTAAATTTTAGATTATAAAAATGTTCAGAAAGTTAAAAGAACCATTTTGGCAACCATTAGAACTATTTAAAGATAATTAAAAAGTAAAAGAAAAAAATGAATCTCTACAAGTATGTAGGTTTCAACAGCAATCACATTAGAACAAACAAAATGATGTATATATCTGCTGAAAAAGAATCATTTCATGTCCCTGATTATTCTTACAGAAGTAATCTAGTACTTAGCACTTAAGGACCTTTATAAAATTTGTTAATAAGACCCATGGACCCCATCTTTCCTCTGGTCTGTTTTTATACAGCCCAATGTACTTTTAAAAAAAGGATTTTATATGTTAAAATGATTAGGGAAAAATGGAAAAAAAAGATAATACTTTATGACACAGTAAAATTCTGTGAAATCCACATTTAAGTTTTCATAAATAAAGTCTTTTTGGAGCCTGGCAATACTTGTTCATTTATGCAATGTCTGTACCTGCTTTCATTCTCCAGTGACAGTTCTAAGCAGTCACCACAGAGCCAAGATAGATTGTAACTTGGAAGTAATTACTATCGCCTGTAACCTGGAGGTACTTACTATCTGTCCATCATAGAAATAATCAACTGATTCTTTTTTATTAATTTATTGTTATTGTAGAGTTGATATACAGAAGGGTTACAGCTATATGAATCAGGTAACGAGTCATGAATACAATTACTTTTTAACCATGTCTCCCCTTCCATTGCTCTCTCCCAGTTTTTCCTTCCTGTCCCCACCCAGAAGATGTACAGTAATTTCCTGCATAGTGCATAGTGAGTACCATTGTTGTATTTGTTCAGTGTGTTCCATCTTTTCTGTGACACCTTTACCCTCCCAAATCCAAACAAACTAACCAACAAGACAAAAGGAAAAGAAAACAAAAACAGCAATGATGACAACTAAAAATATCTCTTGTTTCTTTTTCTTGGAGTTTATTTCATAAAATGTTATTTTATATGATCATCTGACATAGCTATTGAGCTCCTGTCAAACATTCCTATGTATATACTGTTTTTGCTTCAGTGTGTGAATGTTGAGTACTGTATAATTTATCATGTCCCAGTATATGTGTGTGTGTGTGTGTGTGTGTGTGTGTGTGTGTGTGTGTGTGTGTGTGTGTCATTCAGTGTGTTTACTTGTAGATTTATAGACACATTCTGGTTACCACAAATGAGGAAAACCACACAGCCTATGTTTCTTTGATTCTGGCTTACTTTGCTTAATGTAAGTTTTCCCAAGTCTTTCCATTTCCTTGTGAATGGTACAATATCATAGAATTCCATTATGTGATGGTACCACATTTTCTTAATCCATTCATCCACTGAGGGGCATCTGGGTTGGTTCCATATCTTGGCTATGGTAAATAATGCTGCAATGAACATGGCTGTGCTGATGGATTTAGTGTGGGCAGGTTGGTGGTCCATTGGATTAAATGCCCAAGAGTGGGATTGCTGGGTAACAAGGTAAGCTCCTTGTTTATTATTTTAAGAAACCTCCATAAAATGTCATCTTCCAAGTATTTATGGGTGTGTTCACTTGACCACATACACACTTTAACACTGGGAAATGGAAATTTCTTATTCGTGATTAATTTAAAAAGGTCAACAAATATCAGATACTTACTGTTTGCTAAGCCCTCATGGAAAATAAAATTTGCCTATATTTCTTTGATTAAATTTGTTATAAAAATTTTCACGCAAAAAACAATAGTAGGTTAAATAGGTGTGCTTTGTTTTGTTTTCACCAATACCAGAATTTGAATTTAAAACCTTAATCTTGTTTGGCCATCCCTCCAACCATGAAGCCATGCCACCAGTAGTCTTTTTGTTGGTTATTTTAGAAGTAGAGTTCAAAGCACTTTTCTGCCTGGCTAGTCTCAAACTTCAATACTTAAAATTTCAGCTTTTTGAGTAGCTATATCGTAGATACAAGCCTCCAGTCTCTGACTTATAGGGGTTTTTAAAAATAGGTTCTAATAGAACTGTTGGCAGCATAGGCAGGTTATGTGACAAACAGCATAGTCAGCAGAAGTAAAAAATACCAATACTCTAGAACTACAACAGAAATGTAAGTGTGCCCTATAAAGCCTGAGAAATTGAGGTTTATACAGGTGGAATCTGGCCTGAAGATCTGTTTGATAACAAAAGGGTAAGCAAGAATGAAAAGTCTTTATCATTTCATGTATGAATGGTTATTTCGCAGTCTGGCCTTCCTATCAAATGAATTAAGCCAACTTAGATATTATATACTAAGCAGATTCAGAGTTAAGAGGTCACTCTTTTATTTGGAATTCAAGAAAATTAAAACTCATGGAGTGAATGGCATCAGTGCAATGAACAAGGGTGGACTTGGGAATACTCTTAGTCCACTGAATTCCCTTTCTATGGCACTGTGCTGCCATGTGCTGTCTCATTCATCATTCATTCATTAGTGAGGGTGATTTATTCCAGCCACTGTTTTTGGTGCTTGGGAAAGAATCATGATTCAAGCAAGTGCAATATGCTCCCTGTCTACTGGGAGAAACAGACCATAGAAATTAATTTCAGAAGTAATAGGATTATTGATAGTACCTGAAATGTTATACAGAATCAGAAGGACAAATTGAAGAATATCCTTTGCTTTTTAAATAAAACATAAAGCAAAGCTTCCAACAAAAAGTTCTATTCTGAACAATTGAGAATCTTACTCTTTTTAAAGATTCCATTACCCTTTTCCTTTGCAATTTTCTTCACTCAATGATTTAAAGTCACCATTGTTTGAACATGCATTTTAATCCCAATCTTCTCTCTTCTGGCCTTTAATCTTCTTCATCCAACCCACTTTTGAATTTTTAACTTAAATACTATAGAGAATCTTAAATTCAAAATGTCCAAGTTTGGATTCATGGTTATCCCTAAGAAACTTGGCCCTGGTTCATGCTGTCCAGGTCAGAGAAAACTCCAACATCTCTGTAAGCAGACAATCTAGCAATATTGGAGTCAGTCTTCATACTTCCTTCAACATTACAAACTCATATCAAAGTAAATTTCCACTTAAATATTTCAACTCAGTTGGTCGCTACTTACTTTTTCTTGGACTTCAACAGTCATTTTGAACTAGTTGGTCTCTTCACTACCTCTGCTTTCTTCTTTGTACTCATCAACCTGATGGGTTTATTCTAAAGTTGTTGTGGTAATCTTTATCACTTGCTATATTTCTTGATTAATATCTCTTCTATACTAGATTGCAATTTAGTCTCACCTAGCATAGGTCTTGGTCCCAACAGTCCCTGGATGAAGATTATGTGAAGCATTACTTGTCTAACATAACACCAATAGCCATTCCTTAGAGATATTCAGAAAATGGAGTGATTTCTTGAGCTATAACTATGAATAGTTGCAAATAGGTTAAAAAAATTACAAATCTTGCACTCACTGCATTTTTTTTCTGGTCCTGTGACTTAAACTCAGGGCCTAGATGCTGTCCCTGAGTTTTTGTTTATTTGTGTTTTTTAATGCTCAAGGCTATTGCTCTACCACTTGTGCTCTTTGGTGGGTAATTGGAGAAAAGAGTCTCAGAGATTTCCTGTCCAGGCTGGCTTTGAACCATGATGCTCAGATCTCAGCTTCCTGGGTAGCTGGATTAAAGGTAGAAACCACCAACACCCAGCTTTATTATGCTTTTACTCTTAGAGGAGAGGAAATAAATACCTTCAAAAAAACACCAATTAAGTAATATTTTTATGATAATAACTCTAAAAAGGAATAAATTGAGAATAAATAAATAAGGAATAAATAAATGAGAATAAATAAAGTATACAGGGATTTCACTTATTCATTTCATTTACTTATTCATTCATTTCATTCATTATTCACTTATTTGTTCATTCAAATAGAGAAGCAAATAGAGCCTTTTTAATGAAATTTTGTAAAAGTCTCTTAAATTCATGCATGACTTCTTGGATGAGGCAATATCTAAGCTAAGACTTGAAAGATGAACTATCCAAACCAAGTTGAGAAATCTATTAGAGTATGATGAAGTAAAACTGAGGTGAGAAGTAGAAACATTTACAAAATACTTGATTGAGAAGAAATAATTGATTTTAATAGGGATAAAGGTGGACCCATTGCAACAATGAGATGTACAAGTCGTTATGTCAAAAAATGAACTTTTCAACTTTGGCCAGGGAGGGGGGGGGCGGCCTGGGTGGGGGAAAGTTGGGGGATGGGGGGGAATGGGAAGGGGAGACAAAGGAGGAGGCAACAATGCTTGATAAGAAATGTACTCATTACCTTGCCCATGTAATTGTAACCCTTCTGTACGTTATTTTCACAATAAAAAAATAAATAAAAATAAAAAGAAATAATTGATTTCTGAAAGTGGAACTGACTATACAACTGCAGCAGAATGTTTGAAGGACAGACCAAAGAATTATAAAAAAAATTAGGTATATCCAAGATACAGGCTATGAAGTCCTTAGTTGATTAAGTACTGTGAGACTTTATTCCACATATCAAAAAAAAAAAAAAAAATGCACTTTTGGCGGGGTGCTGGTGGCTCACGCCTGTAATCCTAGCTACTCAGGAGGCTGAGATCTGAGGATCATGGTTCAAAGCCAGCCCGGGCAGGAAAGTCCATGCAACTCTTATCTCCACCAGAAAACTGGAAGTGGCGCTGTAACTCAAGTGGTAGAGCACTGGCCTTGAGCTGAAGAGGTGAGGGACAGCGCCCAAGCCCAGAGTTCAAGCCCCATGACTGACAAAAAATAAATGAACTTTTATTTTCTCTAGATTTTTCTTGCTGTGTTATGTTTAAATGTGCCTATTTAATACATGATGATTGTTTGCATTTGCAGCATATAGTGTGTAATACAACATCTGTACTTAATATATAATCAACAATCAGGAAAATTAGAATTTCTTTTAATACATTTGTCAGTTATCTGTTTTTACATCCTATGGGCTCCTGTCTTCTATTTCTTCTTAGGGCATATAGGAAGTTTTGAACTATTATCTCTCACTATACTGTGAAATTGTTTTGGTCCCCACTATCAATACCCATCTCCCCATCTTTTCTGACATATAAAAATCACTATTGCTTTTTCTTTGAGCTCAACATTTCAGCCTTCACAGATGAGTGTGAGCATATAGTATTTATCTTAACACAATGAACAGACATACCTGAAAGAATAAAGTAATATAAATAAGTTTTCATGAAAGAAATATCAATCCAGAAGACATTACAGGAGATTAAATAAGAAGAAACAAAACTAGTGGAATGACAATGAATTAAATTTATAAGTGAGTAGTAATTATTTCTTTATTTAGCAAAGATTCATTAATTACAGCCTAATGTCTGGCATTGGCCTCCATGATGGGAAATAAAATGTTGAACAAGAAATGTTTGGCCCTAACTTACCTCAGGTACATATGTCAGAAACTTACTGAAGTAATCCTACCTAAAGGGCGTACATAGGAGGGATAAATAAGACCTTTTAGTAGATGCTTATCTGTTTGTACCCTTTGCTTGATATTTTTGCAAAGTTTATCTTCTCTGGTATTTATAGAATCTGGCTAAGGTAGATTCTTGTATTTGCAGTTGAATTTTATGGCTTGGAATAGAAATACAACAAATGTGGGCATTTTCTTAGAGAAAAGCTAAAAGAAAAATAATCAGAAAAATGAAAAAGAATGAGTTGTAATGTCTAGGAGATAGCACTGGATCTGCTAAGTAAGCTCAATAAAAAATTAATATGCAAAACCATCAAGGACAAGGGATCTCTATATTCTTCAAGAATGTTATGAGTAGAATGAGATATGTAGTTATAAAGCAAGGCATCTAGGACAGGTAATAGCTAGGTTAAGATGGATAGAGGATGAGAATGAGTTTTCCAGAGAAAGGTGGGCCTGTGATAGTAGTAAGAGTAGAGAACAAGAGGAAAAAATAAATAACAGTAATCCATTAAATATCTAGACAAGTACCTGCCAATGAGTCTGGGCAAGTGGTGAGGAGGAGAGATTGGAGAAGGGAGGGAGAGTAAAGCAGAGTATGATTATCTTAGTATGAGCCCAATGGGTCTATTTTGAAGGAAGCCACTTAATGTCATGGAATAAAAAAGGACTGGATCATTATTAGATACTAATTTTAATCTTAGCCTTTGTGTTTGATAGCTCCATAGCTTGAACAAGTAAGTAAGTCATCTTAACTACCTGAACCTTAGTCTCTTAGTTTTGTAGGAAAGGAATTATACCTCTTCTGAGAATTCTCTATACATAATTGAGATAACGTGCCTAATATGTTTTATTATAGTGTTTGAGTACATTAATCATTGTTATTAAAGATATGATTGTTAAGGAATAACTATATCCAGTAGTACTCCAAAGATTTTATTTCGGTTTCTTTTTATTCTCACAAGAGATCTAGGGAATGGGTATTATTTATCCAATTTTCCAGATTCAGAAACTGAGACCCAAACAAGTTAGATAACCTCTCCAATGCTATGCAACTAGTAAATGTTGCAATCAGTATTTAGGCCCAGATACTCCTGACTCACATCTAATTATATCAGATTGACCTCAGCAGTTGATCATAGGAGAGAATTCTACTCCCAAGGGCTTGATTGAACAGTCCAGGGGATTCTTCAAACTTTAGAGATTGGTGCTCCAACTCCCAGTGTCCTGGTTATTAAGAAAACAGGAGTATTTTAGATTTTTGAGACATTGAAGGGGCAGGAGTTGAACACTTTCCCAGCATATTGCCAAGCAAGGACCATATTTCTAATCCCTCTCCTTGCCTTCCTTTCTGACTGTGTACATCTTTTATTATTTGCAGAATGCCTCAACCCACCCATAAACAAGTGCAGAAACATTTACAAGACATAAAGCACTGGTATCCCACAATGACTACAAAATGAAATAAGCATTTGATTGATAAATAATTTTCTTAGTCATTTTTAGCTTTTTAGTCCTGTGGTCATTATATTCTGTAGTGATTTGGGAGGTCCTATTAGCTCGTACTTGTAAACCTAATAAAATAAGGTAATTTAATTCGATACAGAGTTCCATGTTTATAACTCCCCAAAACTATGGGGAGAAATATGTGCATAGATGGGTTCTGTGTAATGCCCATGGAGAAAAATTCACTCTGGGAAATTACAATGCTATCTGACAGGACAAGCAACATTTTCATTTCAAGTACTCAGTGGCAATTTATAAAGCTTTCTTTTCCCCCTTTCTCCATCTCCCCGCCCCTCCATCCACCCAGGGAAGGTTTTTCTTTTTCCAGTTAATTTCTACAGCTGTACATATTTTATCCTAGCAGATGCTACTGGAACTTCCAAATTGGCCACAATTAGAGCCAGTGTAAATTGTGGGGGAGGGGGAAGGCTTAGGAACAACTGTTCAGATTCCCCAGAGCCAGATGGAACCAAAGCCCATCTTGTTCTAGTCCCTCCCTCGCAGGCCTTTCTCACACGTTCAGCTGCTCATCCGTGTGCATAGTGCAGAACCAGACAGGAAGGACCTGAATATAGTATGTGGAGAAAGTGATTTGAGGGCCTCTAAGCACACTCATGCCCTGTGTCTTGTCTCAGAGAGAATTTTTAGTGCTTCTTGGAACACTAGTGAGGATTTCATGATCAGGTGGTAAGTCTATCCTCAGAGGCCAAGTGCTATTCTCACGTTTTCACCTCCCTCCCTATGGCCAAATAGAGAGATACAGATCTTTCCACATCTGTCACTTTAGAGTTCATGCATTGAACCAGGGAGAAAAGCAGCAATAGCCAAGACTGGGCCTTCAGAAGTTTAAGAGCTGGAGAGAGGGTTAGAAAGTGTAATAATTTTATGCAGACTCAGTATCCTTACAGCCTGAGACACCGTTTACCAACTGGGCAGCCTTAGAAAAATTGCCTCTTTTTGCTAAGCTACTTTTCTACTCAATAAAAGTGAATAAAAACACTATTAGCCACCACACAGGAGACAGAAATAAAATAATGCAGGGAAAAATCTGTCATAAGCTAAACAACTGTTGGGCATTATATCTATCTCATTATTAAAACTAATAGGAACTAATAATGACAACACGATGCATTTGGTTCTGAAACAAAAGTACTATCAATTCTAATCAATATGCACAAGGGTCTCAGGCAAGGTTTGAAGGGAGAGAAATGTGCTGAGCTGGACTAGAGATAAGGTTATATAGGTAGAGAGAAGCAAAGGGGCTGTCCTGAAAGCATAAAGTGTTGGCCATCACAGCATATTCAGAAGGCTGTCAGTTGCTGCAGGCATGATTGGAAGGGAAGCTGTACAAATACGCAAGTGCAGGTCATGAAGGGCCCGCTCAGCACTTCCTTCTGCCTTCTCTGTACACTTGTCAGGGTGTGCAGGATGAAACTGCAATAAATATAAAGTGGGACCCAGACTCACATGGGCTATTTTTCCATAAGATAACATTGATTTAGAAGGTGATATTGCTGGATCGCTCAGCTTTTCCTCACACTAGAAGTCTAATTAATACATATGGAAGGAAAGAAAGAAGAAAACAGAATCTGCATCGGGCAAATGCCACAGTCATAAGGGTTGTGCACAAAATCTATCGATGCCTGCTAACCTTCATGGGTGAAGTGTCAGATAGAAATGGAGTGTATAGCCTGTCAAAACTATCTCACCATCTGACCTTCCACCTGCAAATAAAAACTCTAATTTTATAATGGAAACCCCCAAGCACATGCTCACATCCAGGTCACCCACACAGGAGTACAGGGAAGAGATGGGGAGTATTATGCTATGTAGGTGGTCAGCCACAAGTGTCCTCTAACTTAGCCTCAGACACACATCAATATTCTCATTGATCCTAGACGAGCATAATTTTTTAGTCTATACAGTCCTTCATAACTGTTCTCAATGTGACACACATGTCAAGTGTCATTACAGCTTGTGGGGTGAACAGAAGGTTGCTTCTTGTTAGAGAAGAACAGCTAGCGGTCTGGCCATATCAGGTGTTACCTAACTGCTGCAAGGCTAAGAGAATTAGCCTGTATTCCAACAATATTCTGCTTGCATGGCAGATAGCACAGCTTCCAATAGTCTATCTCCTGGTTACCAGTTCCTCTACTTTTCTCAATGTCCTATGTGTTTAATTTTAGTTGTGTCTCTTATCTGAACACCAGGAGCTTCTTAAAGATCTAGGCCATATCCCAACACTTGTGATCTCCATGACAGCAAAACGCCTCCTTCTTGAGGTACCCTCCAAAGTCTGCGCAGTAAATAACTACATTTCATTTGTTGAGCTACAATTCTGTCATAAGAAATATAAGACCTGTAGAAATGCCATGGACATCATTGTTGGTTACAGCAAACTCCAGACATGAGTTGACATTTCTGTACTACTTAGTAAACCTAAATGTTTACCTTTCCCTAGGGGTAATTTTATGGTAGTAAGCACTAGGAAGATTTCTGGTGACCTGTCCAATTCAAGCTCAGTGGAATACCTTACTCCCGCCCTCCCACCTGATCCATTTGTTTTATGTTCCTGATCAAACTGGCCAATGATGAAAAACAACTTTAACTTCTCAGCAAAATGTTTAGTCTGTCTCCCTCCCTCCTGTGGATGATTAGACCCAGTGAAATAGAATGGCACCTCAAAGTTCATTGATTGATTAGGTGTAGACAGTGCTGACAGTCAGGTCTGGCACTGGATTCTCACCCTGCTACTTTGTGGTCTTGGGCACATGAATTAGCCTCTGAGACCCTCATTTATGAAATGATTCAATCATGAACTTTTTCACATTAATAACTCTGTGATTTTGTAATCTGTAATATATATATATATATGTATATATATATATATCTATATCTATAATGCTTAGTGGATTTTTTACTTACATTGTCTTCTCAATAAAATTCTTTTTCATGAGTTCACAACCTTTAGAGATAGTTTAACTAGTTTGGTGTGTAGTTTGGTTTTGGTTTCTTTGTTCAGTTTTGTCTCTATTTATTTATTTTTATTTTTTGAAGTGCTAGGGATCATTCCCCCGGGGCCTCACTAAAACTAGGCGAGCTTTCTGCAACTGAGCAGGTTTCTAGTCTTTTTCAGTCATTTGTGGTCCATGTCGTCACTGTCTTCCTGCCAAAAGTTGGAACTATTTGTCTTCTCATCTGTATAGTCTCCAGTAGGAGAATATACACAGAGGACACATGCTGGAAACAAATCTATTCCAGTTATGTGAGCAAAGCCTACCTGGTTATAACCAATTACATGTGGATTTCTATGAAGAAACACTGAAGGATGACAAAACTATACAGGATTTTAGGCATTCACACACAGGGAAACTAAAGGAGGATATTCTTAGGAAAGGAACCCAAAGGCTCAATACCTATGTGTATCCCAGCATATAAAATATTTACTGAAATGAGCTCCAGGAAATGTAACCATGAGGGTATTTGTGTTGTTGTTGTTGTTCCTGGTTTTGTGTCCTTTACTTTTTTTTTAATTGTGAAAATATCATACAGAGGGGTTACAATTACATGGGCAAGGTAATGAGTGTATTTCTCAGCAAGCATTGTTGCTTCCTCCTTTGTTTCCCTTTGTCTTGTTCATTTATCTGTCTTTGGGAGGGTAAAAGGGGTACAGAAATATTGGAACAGGGGTGAACAAATGCAGCAGTGGTACTCATTAGATACTGTGTTGAAAATAGACTGCACAACATCTAGGTGAGACCGTGAGGAAAATACTTGAAGAGAGCCAGTGCAGGTGGCACACACCTATAATCCTAGCTACTCAGGAGGCTGAGGATCTTGATTCAAAGCCAGCCCAGGCAGGAAAGTCCATGAGACTCTTATTTCCAATTAACCATCAGAAAACCAGAAGTGGCGCTATGGCTCAAGTGGAAGATTGCTAGTCTTGAGCTGAAGAGCTTAGGGACACTGCCCAGGCACAGGGTTCAAGACCCACAACCGACAAAAAAAAAAAAAAAAATCTGGGAGAAAGCAGGGGAAGGGGTAACATTGTTCAAAAATAAATATACTCATTACCCAATATACATAATTGTAACTCCTCTGTATATCACCTTTATGATAACAGTTAAAATCCATGAAAAGAAAAAACACTACTAAAATCAATGCTACTATTCAGAATAAAAAGATGGAAACATCATTAAAAAATTAATGAACGCAAAGTAGCTTGCTATTTTTGCAAGGTAAGCAAAATAATAAACTATTGGTAGTGATACTGAGACATCCTGGCTCACCTAGAAAACAGGTGATAAGCTGTTGATGAGTGAACCAAGGAGGTGGGCACAAGTCATAATTTATTTTGTGGTTTGCTCACCACAAAACAATACTAATCTGGGAGCCATGTGTACAGTCCAGTTCTCACAGCTACAATGAGAAACTTCATTTTGTTGGCAAGGAAAGAATATGTGAGTGCTCTTCAACAACAACAAAATCAGCTTCCTTTTAGGCATAGTAACTAATGAGGTATAGCTAAGAACTTTGTCCCAACCAAAACTGGACTCAAGCCAGTGACATTCTACGCATCCCCCACTAGTAATTACCTCATGTTCAGTAATGACTTTTTAGTGCCAAAACTTTCACCTTCCCTTTGCTTCTTAGAGGTTTAAAAATTCTTTTTTTTTTTACTTTCTGTGAAGTTGAAGTAGTACTGATTTGGGTGTTGGCATCATCCGGACTACCATTTGTGTAATAGTTAATCAGTACCTTCAGCAATAAAAACACTTCCACTTGGACACCAGGAAACTTCAAATATTGAAATAGATGCTCACATACTCTGTCTAATGCTCCCAACATTTTGGGAGATCTGAACTATGGATAAGAAAACAGAGCTTTTGTTAATGAAACATCAAAACTACATAGCTACCAAGGCACAAAATTAGGATTCCTGCCTGTCCCTAATTCCAAATGTTGCATTTTTATAGACGATAAAAACAATGCATATAGATAAAAACAATCCGGATATACGTTACGTCAAGATGATAAGAAAGACTCTTACTATTTCATTTATTTCCACTAGATATGAGGGTCCAATCCTTATTCTAGCACTTACCAGCTGTGGAGCCTTGAACACCTTTCTTTCCTTAATTACAAGTTGAGTGCTGTAATTCTTCCCTGGAGGAATAGATCAGGAATTAAACTGGAAAGGTCTGCACAGTGCTCTATTATGTGTCCATTTGTTCATTCATTCATCCCTTTAACACTCTTTCTTGAAGTAAAAATCTGGGATCCAGATGTTATCCTGGACACATATTGAATAAGTAATAAATGTTCTTTCTCTTTGTACTTATGTCCCAGAAGGTTCTTAGGGATTGACAAGAGGCTTCTTGTGTCAAAAAGGTCACCATCCACAGCATGCTCCTCACATCCCAGTCTCAGATCAAAGGAAGACAGGTTTTGAGGGGCAAACTTGTGTGAAGAGGAGAGTAGTTCTTTGAATGTTCTTGCCTTTACTCAAATTTAGATTGTATGGATGCTTTAGGTAATTTTAATTAATTTTCTTTAAAAAAAAGTATACATATATAGTTTATAAAAATAGGCAAAGAAGAACATACAAACTCCTATTTTCACTGTATTTGATGTTGGTATAATTTGGGGAGTGGAAGGGAAAAAAAACAAATTGTTTAAATAGGGATACAGGTGGACCCATTGCAACAATGAGATGTACAAGATGCTATGTTGAAAAATAAACTTTACAATTTAGACAGCGGTGGAGGGGTGTAGTTGTGGAGATGGGAGGGAAGGGATGATAGGGGGAAAACAAAGAAGGAGGAGCTGGGAAGGTGGCTCAGTGGTAGAACGCTTGCCTTGCATGTCTGAGGTCCTGGATTCAATTCCTCAGCACCACATAAGCAAAAAATGAAAAAAGCCAGAAGTGGCGCTGTGGCTCAAGTGGTAGAGCGCTAGCCTTGAGCTGGAGCTGAGGGACAGCGCCCAGGCCCAGAGTTCAGGCCCCACAACCGGACCCAAAAATAAAAATTAAAAAAAAAAAAAACAAAGAAGGAGGAGGCAACAAGCTTGATAAAGAAATGTACCATTACCTTGCTCATGTAATTGTAACCCCTCTGTACAGTGTTTTCACAAGAAAAATCTTATTTAAAAAAATAGGCAGAGAAAAGTGAGAAAACTTGGCTCAGCATTATATACAAAAGTTATATATAATAAAAATGTATGGATGTTTAATAAAACAAAAACTAAATGAACCAAAGGAGATAGGAAATGTTCAGCCTAGCAAGAAACTAAACCATATTTTTAGCAACAACCCATGTTGTAGCTTACTTACAAATAAAATTTTGATCTTGACATAAAAATGATCACTCAGCCATCACAACTGGCATTGTGTCTGACATGCTTAATGTCAAATTTGTCATTAGCCTATGGCTGTTTGAACACAGGTGAAAACTAGACATGAGACATCGAAATCTGCATCATGCTTACTGTGGATCAGTGTGGGAATCTTCCACAAAGCAAAACTCTACACAGAGTGATTTTGAGAAGTATAAGTCCTCATTTATAGCATCAGAAGGCTAGAAGGAATGTTTGGGACCATCTGTCACAAAAACTCTATTTCATAAATAAAGAATTTGAGACCAGAGAGGCAAAGCTACTTAGCCAGTTTCACAGCTAGATTTGTATCAGCAGGAGAGGAGAATTCAGGAGTTCCAGCAGAGCTGTAATTGGCAATTTTGATGTCAGCAATGAACAGAGTGAAATATAAAGCATGCCAATGGAGAAGAGATGCTAGAAGGTAGGCCAGAAAAAAAAAAAAAAGAGAATGTGACTGGGTATCTTTATGAATCTCCCCTTTTGAGAGTGGCTATTCAGAACAAAGGGCAGGATGACTCACCGTCCAATGCTCAGGTTCTTTCTACTGCATTGCATAGCTGCTCCATGTGGGAAAACTCCAGGACCTAATTGCTTTCTTTTATATCTAAATGTAGTATCTCATTCAACTCTGCTTGCCCACATTTTATACTATTAAACATCCTTGGAAAGTCAGGAAGGCAAAATGCACTATTTCTTATGTTTCTCAGTATTATAAATTGACTTCTACAGTAAAATTCTTATGAACTGTTCACCTACATAACTCATACACACATTTATCACCCATGTGACAGTTTGAGGAAGGGAATCCTTGGCAAGGTGATTAGGTCATGATTGAAGGACCTTCATCAGTATGATTAATTCCCTCATAAAATAGTTCCAACAGAACTCATTCACCTGTTCTATATGAGCAAGAAGACTCACCTGCGAGGAATAGGACAATAACAGATATCAGATCTTCTAGTGCCTTGATCTTGAACTTCCAGCTCTCAGAAGTATGAAAAAATGTTATTTCTGGGTGCCGGTGGCTCATGTCTCTAATCCTAGCTACTCCGGAGGCTGAGATCTGAAGATCATGGTTCAAAGCCAGCCCAGGCAGAAAAGTCCATGAAACTCTGATCTCCAATAAACCAGTAGAAAACTGGAAGTGGTGCTGTGGCTCAAGAGGTAGAGCGCTTGCTGAAGAGTGCAGGGACAGCGCCCAGGCCCAGAGTTTAAGCCCCACAACTGACAAAAAAAAACATTAAAAAAATAAACTACCTAGTTGGTGGTATTTTGTCACACTAGCCCAAATGGACCAAGACCAAACATAGTGGCTACTTTTAGTACTGCTCTCAGAGTTTTAGAAAGAAATGGCAGGGGCATGGATACTAGCATTTGCACATCTTCATCTGATCTTTCATTCAGACTCAAACATTGTCTGGATATCTATTCATTAGAGATGGCTTGAACCACACCAAAACTTGGATATAAGAAAATAATAAATGCCCTTCTGATGACAACTGGGATGTATCAACACCTTAAATATCTGGAAGAAATTTGATGCCATATTACTAATCCCAAGAGTCATGGAAGACTAAGCCCTCACACACTTTTGATGATTCTTAGGGGTTTATAGTTTTATGTTTTATTTATTCCTAGTGCTTTGTGCATTTAAATGGTCTTTATTTTGCTTGGCATGAATCAATGCAGAAATAAAGCATTCACTAATTTCCAAAAGGACTCCATACCTGCCAAATACCTTGTGAGCTTCAGAGAACCCCCAAGGAGTGGGTAATTCTGAAATGAGTTTCATGTTTCTATCTAAACTGTACGATCCCAGCTCATTCCCTCTGTTTTATTCTCTCTTCTTCCCTACCCTTCTCAGCTCCATTACCCTCATTCTCTTACTTCTTCCCCCAACACACAGAATGAATCTGACCTTCTCTTCTTATTCCCAAATTTATAAGTCCAAATCAAAAGGCCCAAGGACAAAACAAGACATCTAGCCAGTATAACTGACTCTTCTTTAACAGGGTAGTGCTGTTTATTTATATGAACAACCAACATGAATGGATAATTTTTATTTGGTGAAGAGTAGCAACCTCATTAGGGAAAACTTCTCTCTGGTTGGCCTCTGAGAGGGAACATAGAAATATAAGATGTAGAAGAAGTATAAGATCAACTATGGCTCTCCCTAAAAGCCAAGGATGAGAGTACTGAGACAAAAGAGAGAAAACAGACATTTGCACTTCAAACTGTTTTTGAGGAAAAGACTGACAAGAAGTAGTAGACCAGAAGTCTCACTGTTGTAAAAACCATTTAAAAAGTTGTGCTCTGGGGCCTGAGGCAAGGATAGTGCATTCCCGGAAGCCTGGAGTCAGAGGACAAAAGTTCAACTCTTTGGCCTGAATTGTCTCCCTAAACATACCTGCTGAAGCACTTTGTGTCCCCAGGGCTGAGGTGACTGGGGTCCTGGTATTGGCTCTATTTTATGCTGCTTCTGAACTCCCAGTCCCAATACTCTTTATTAAGTCGGAATAGCTGATGCCTCTTTTGTTCCTTGCCACACTGCACTTGTTTGGTCTTTCTGATGTTTTTCTCATAATGGAACAAGACACAAGTAAGTGAACCCATAGACAAAGACAATTGTTTCCCTGTGTGTCCTCACTGCTGGCTCGGCTCTCTAGTACTGCATGATCCTGCTGGGGCATCGAAAAAGCTCCCTATTTGTTATCAGTGTCAGGGATGTGACTTTCACATTGGTACTTGATGGCTTCTCAGAGGAGAGTAAGGACAGAATGGAAGGGTATATGGCCAACAGAGCCTGTTAGGAAGTTGTCAGATGCCACTGTCACAAGATCAGCTGTATCACACTGTCTAGGATATTGTCAAGAAAGAATGAGTGGGTGAGCAACATCAATGAACTCTGAGGCAAGAAGATTTCTAACCTCAGGTAGCTCTGTGTTATGCCTAGGGCACAGAGATATGTCTCCAATTTCACTTTCAAAGCCTTATCTTGGCCTGACTTTATCCTGGAGGCTGTAGTATCAATGTCACTCCTAGATTTTATCTTTAAGCTATCAAATCTTGGTTTGGTTTCCCAAAGCTCTGAGTTAGGAGGTATCCCCTGGGGTGGTGGACAGCAGTAGCAAATTTCTAAATGAAGATAATGCTGAAATTTAAAAGTATCTTTTAATTCATATTACTATTTTCAAATGTGTGAAGTATGAAACAGCATGGCATGTTTTGGGGGTGAACAACTTGATCAGAGTTACAGGAGAGGACATGCAGAGACTGGGAAGTGTAAATTGATTTAAAAAAATAATAAAAAGATCAGATGAGTTCCTGTGCTCCGTGGGTAGAAGTTTGGAAAGCATCAAAGATCAGTGGGTTAAGCAATATGTGGTAAGATAGATGCCTAAGACAGAAATATATGCAGATACACAATTCATGAATTCATTTAATTTTTATCCATACTGAAATTCAGATCAGCGGTATCTGTCAAATAGGAAGCAAAATATATTACTCTTCGCAAGAAGATCAACGAGTTTTAGTAGAGATTAGGTAAATCAAAGAAATTACACAATGAAATACAAACTTTACAAAAACTAATCAGGAATAAACACCATGGATTGCAATATAACAGAGTAAAGGGAACTTAGAGGCCAGAATGGGAAGCTTTCAAGTCATCTTGAGTAAAAGAGGAGAAGGAAAGGGACTAAGAGAGAGGCAGTGTGGCTAAGAAGACGGGGGGGGGGGGGGGGGGGGGGGGGGGGGGGGGGGGGGGGGGAGGGTGCCTCTCCTTCAGGTATCAAGTAGAAAAGTGGCTTAGCACAAGAAATGAGAGTCAGACATTGACCTGAAGATTTCAAATTTGGGAAATGTTCCGGCTTATCACAAAGAGCAAAGGGATGTACCAGGAAGAGAAATATCCAGCAGGACAGTTTATTTCTGGAAACCTCAGCAGTCAGAGTGGAAAGTCTGGATGGTCTTGAAACTTGAGCCACTTTCCCTTCACCAAAAGGTCATTCCTTCACCAAAAGAGCAAGCTTCCAATCACTATCCTCAACTAAGAGTGCCCTTTGGCCCCTTTGGCCGTGACTTGAAGTAATAGTATATATGGTAGTAGAAAGCTACAGAAGACATACGTTTTCTATGAGCAATGGCATAACATATATTTAAAATTCCTATCTCAACCAGTACATTCTTCCTCAAAATATCATTCATTTATGCAGTCTAGGCAATCATTTCTATTTTGTTTCCTCCTGTAACCTCTAATTTTGGGGCTAATGCATATAAAAGAGACCAGACCTTTTTCATTATATTAATATGGTCAAAAGAGTGATAAAATTATCTTGGGGCTTATTCGGGGAATAATGTGACTACAGAGTAGAGTTATTGTATATTCCTAAATAAATGACACTGATGGTGTTATGTTTAAATCTCTACTTCAGTTCCTATTTCACAGTCAAGGCACTATACTATAATTTCTCCACTTTAAGTATGAGCATGAGCTTTGGTGACAAAGAGTTCCTTGTGAATTTTATTCTTCATTAGAATGTGCTATCTTGGCTCAAATTTGCTGGATTCAAGTCTTGGTTCTATTACAGTGATTGAGTGATTGTAGAATAATTATGTTCAAGTATAAAAATCTCTCTTTTCTTGCTTACTAAAAGAATATGGAAATGCTAATCTGTTCTTTTTGCCTGGGTGCTGTCCCTCAGCTCTTCAGCTCAAGGCAAGTGCTCTACCACTTGAGCCACAGCACCTCTTCTGGCTTTTTCTGCTTATGTGGTGCTGAGGAATCCATGCCTCATGCATGCAAGGTAAGCACTCTACCACTGAGCCACCTTCCCAGCCTTAATCTATTCTTTATAGATAAGAATAGTTAATGGATATTAAATGTAACATGAGATTCATAAAATATTTAGGACAGCATCAGTCATATTATATAAATATAACTATAGATGTACATATCCATAGGACTTCATTGTTATAGTTATTATGTAGGTTTAGAAACATGATAATTAAACTCATCTATAAATAAGAGCCAATGTTTCTGTCTGTCAGAAATCCATGTATGTAATGAATGAATTAAAAATCAAGCCTGTTCATTCGAGGTCAACATTGTTTGAATTCAGAAGGAGTTTATTTATTTGATATTCCTTATATATAAAATTACCTTCCTGCAGTATAATATATTAAACAAATAGTTATTGAATGAATGACAGACAAACTATGACCTTAACTTCCCTGTAGTATTTCAACCCCATGGGCCTATTTCAAGTCCTAAGTGGTCACTCAACTGCTATCATATAACATTGTTAATGTATATGTCTGATAACTTTGCTACTTTTTATTTATTTCATTATTTATTTTCATGCCAGTCCTAGAGCTTGAACTCAGGGTCTGGGCATTGTCCCTGAGCTTGTTTTCAAAGGCTAGTGCTCTACCGCTTGACCCAATGTTCTCTTTCTGCTTTTATTTAAAATTGTTACTATGTGGCTGAACAAAGGTGTTACAAGACCATAAATCAGATCATAAGTAGAATACTTCTTGGTCAGTGTCAGTGGTTTCTTCATTCTCCCCCATTTTTCCCCTCCCATCCTAACCTCAAGATAAGTTTAGTTTTTACATAATGTACATTAGCTATATTTATTGTTATTTTTCACCCTTTCTCCATTCATTTCTGTACCCCATTACCCTCCCCATCAAACATGTTTCAATTTCTTGGTATTCATTTTGATAAACTTCAGCTTTTCAGAGGAATTATGTCTTTACATTCTTTCCTTAAGTATACCTTCCTATAGTTACTTCATTTGTATATAAATGTAGTGAAGCCTGTAGGTTTTCATGACTACTTGTATTTTAGACCTAGCTTCCACATATGAAAGAAAACATGCACTGTTTGTCTCTCTGAGCCTGAATTATTTCACTTAACTTGACTTTTTGTAGTTCCATTCATTTCCGTGCAAATAACATGTTATTCTGTCTTTATTTATTTTTTTTGGTGGTCATGGGGTTTGAACTCTGGGCCTGGGTACTGTCCCTCAGCTCTTCAGCTCAAGGCGAGTGCTCTACTGCTTGAGCCACAGCACCACTTCTGGTTTTCTAGTGGTTTATTGGTGATAAGAGTCTCAAGGACTTTCCTGCCCAGGCTGGCTTTGAACTGTGATCCTCAGATCTCAGCCTTCTGAGCAGCTAGGATTACAGGCATGAGCCACCGGTGCCCGGCGTTATTCTAATTGATGAATAAAATTCCATTGTGTATCTGCATCACATTTTCCTTATCCACTCATCCATTATAGGGAATCTGGGCTGTTTCCTTTAGTTGGCTACTGGGAATAGTACAGCAATGAACATGGATGTGCAAGTGTCTTTGCCATATCCTGACTTACAAGGTTCTGAGGAGATGCCTAAGCGTGGTATGGCTGGACAGTACAGTAGTTCTGTGATTAGATTTTGAGAAATCACCAAACCACCTTCTAGAGTGGCTACACTAGTTTACATTCCCAACAACAGTGCAGTAGGGTTCCTCTTTCCCCTTTCCAACATTTGTTTTTGTTGGAAGTCTTGATGTTGGATAATTTTATTGGGGTGAGATAAAGTCTAATATTGCTTTAATTTCTATTTTCTTTTGGTCATAGATGCTGAGTATTTCCTTATCTGTTTATTGGCCCTTCTTATTTCTTCTTCTGAGCACTTTCTATTTATCTCCTGTGCACATGTATTGATTGGATTATTAATTTGTGTGGAAGTTTCTTGAGTTCCTTGTATATTTTGGATATTAGGCTCCTATCAGACATATAACTGGTAATGATTTTCTCCCAGTATGTCATTTGTCTTTTTAGTTTAGTAGTTGGGTCCTTTGTTGTGCAGAAATTCTTAGCTTGATATTCTATCATTTGTCAAGTTTCTCTCTTGCCACTGGGACTTTTTTCAGAAAGTTCCTTCCTATGCCAGTAAGTTCTAATGTTTCTCCAACTCCTTATTGTAGTAGTTTCAAAGTTTCAGGTCTGATACTGAGGTCTTTGATCCATTTTAAGTTGATATTAGTGCAAGGTGAAAAAATCTGATGTTAGTCTTCTACATATAAATGTCCAGTTTTTTTCCTATTATTGAAGGGCCTGTCTTTTTCCTATCATATATTTTGGCTCCATTGTCAAATGTCAGATGTCCATAAGTATATAGTTTATTTCTGGGTCTTGGAATCTATCTTATTGATCTTTAGGCCTATTTTTAGGTCAGTATCAAAATGTTTTGTTATTAGAGCTATGTAGTAAAGTTTGAGGTCTGGAATTATACTACCTCCAGCATTACTTTTTTGCCTACAATTATATACTCACATATATTAATGCATGCATATATGTGTATTATATATAGAGATATACACATGACAGAAAATATGCAATCTTTGTCTTTCTGAACTCACTTATTTTACTTACTACATCATCTTCAGTTACATCCATTTTCCTGCAAATAACATAATTTATTTTTAATGGAAAAATAATACTCCATTATTGATGCCAATATAAATTGGAGCAACCAATATGGAAATGATTATGAACGTTTATCAAAAAAAAAAAACTAGACATTGAAACTGGGATACAGTCTATCAGGACAACATTTGGAAACATATCCAGAGGAATCTAAAGAAGGATTCAGTTGAGACACCTGTGTGCCTATGTTTACAGCAGCAATGTTCAAAATAGTACAACTATAGAATTAACCTAGTTAATGCTTCATCTGATCCTTCAAAAGTGACAGCCTATCTTTTCACACAATGTTTCACAAATTCTCAATAGCTAAAACAACCTTGCTTTGTGTAGGCATGAGGTACTATCGTTGTTGAGCCCCAGCCTGAATTACTTCCTCTTTGCTTTGTCTGGATTTTTAGGTTCCTTGGAGAAGAGTTTGAAAGTACCTACTAAGTACAATATTTTCTTAGTAAGAATCCCAATGAGTAGTAAAAGTCAAAAAATTGTACTTCGGCATGACAACTTAAACAGGATTCTAAACATTCACACAATGAGATCAAAGGAGAATATTCTTAGGAGACAATCACAAGGGCTGAATAGTAAGAGCATATGATCATATAAAATGATGCTTATTGAAATGAACTCCAAGAAATAGAGTTGTTTTTATTTCTCTTATTTTTTTATTTTATTTGTGTCTTTCCTTCTTTTTTCCCCTTTGTGCCTATTTTGATTTCTATACCTCTTGTCTTGTATGTTTATGTGGTTTGGGGTGGGGAAGGGAAAGCATAAAAATAAGGGGACAAAAGATGAACCAATCTAGCAGTGATACTCACTAGACATTATGTAGGAAATGAACTATACAACTTGTGGGGGATGGGATCAAGAGGAAATATCTGGAAGAAAATGAGGGCAGAGGTGACACTGTTGAAAAAGAAATATACCATTACCTGACTTATGTAAGTGAAGTCCCTCTGTACAGAACCTTTATATATATACATATACATATATATGTTTTTATTGTAAGCTGTACAGAGGGGTTACAGTTACATGAGAAAGATAATAAGTACATTTCCTATTGAGCATTGTTGCCTCCTCCTTTGTTTTCCCCCTACCATCCTTTCCCACCCCACCTCCCCAACTCCTCACCCCCTCCAAATTGTAATGTTCATTTTCAACATAGTGTCTTGTACATCGCATTGCTACAAGGAGTCAAACTGTATTCTTTTTTGGGGGGGTGGTCCGGTCATGGGGCCTGAACTCTGGGCCTGGGCACTGTCCCTCAGCTCTTCAGCTCAAGGCTAGTGCTCTACCACTAGAGCCACAGTGCCACTTCCGGCTTTTTCCTTTTTGCTTATGTGGTGCTGAGGAATCGAACCCAGAGCCTTGAGCATGCAAGGCAAGCGCCCTACCACTGAGCCACCTTCCCAGCCCCTCAAATTGTATTTTTATTTCATCATTTTGTTATTTCTCTTCCCCACTGTAAATTAGAAAAATTTATATACAAGGTGCAGGGCAGCGACATCAAATACAGTGAAAACAGGGATTATACTGTAGGGTAAGAACATACAAGAGAATAAAAAAGTACATTTTAAATATGTTAAAAACAATGGTGAGATAGAAAAAACCACTTGTGTCCCTATCTTGGGTTTCATTTCACCTAACATCATCTTATATACTCATGTGCACAGAGCTTTTGAACTTTTCTGCTTGCCCTAGACTTATTTTAGTTATTGCAAATAAGGGATACCATGTTTCTTTGGGCCTGGCTTACTTCACTTAATATAATTTTTTCCAAGTCTATTTCCTAACAAATGGGGTGATGTTACCTTTCTGATGGAGGCATAGAATTCCACTGTATAAACCTACCACATTTTCTTGATCCATTCATCGATTGAGGGGCATCTGGGTTGGTTCCATATCTTAGCTATGGTAAATAATGCTGCGTTAAACATAATTATGCTGGGAGCTTTAGTATAGCGATATTTGTGATGGTTAGGGTATATGCCCAAAAGTTGGATTGGTTGGTCATAGGAGAGCTCTATGTAGAGTCTTTTGAGGAACCTCCACACTGCTTTCCAAATTGGTTGAACAAGTTTACACTCCCACCAACAATGCAGTAGGGTTCCCTTTTGGCCACATCCCCTCCAGCATCTGTTGTTATTAGATTTCTTGATTATAGCCATTCACACTGGGGTAAGGTAGAATCCCAACGTTTTTTGATTTTCATTTCTTTTATGGCCAGAAAATTTGAGCATTTTTTTCATGTGTTTATTGGCCATTCTTATTTCCTCTTCAGAGAAGATTTTCTTTAAGTCTCTAGCCCACTTATTTATTGGGCAGTTGTTTCTTTGAGGATTTGTTGTTGGGGGATTTCGTTCTTTGAGTTCTAAGTATATTTTAGATATGAGACCTTGTCCATTGTATGGCTAGTGAGGGTCTTCTCCCAATCCGTGGGCTTTCTATTGATCTTGCTAGCTCTGTCCTTTGCCATGCAGAAACTCTGCAGTTTCAGGCAATCCCATTTGTCCAAACTTTCTTTGATTTGTTGTGTTTCTGGGTCTTTATTAAGAACATTTCAGTCTGTGCCAAGGAGACCTAGACTTTCTCCTATTCTTTCCTGTAATGTTTTCAGGGTATTTATTTTGACTCTGAGGTCTTTGATCCATTTGTAGTTGATTCTGGTGCAGGGTGATATATAAGGATCTAGCTTTAGTTTTCTAAAGATAATTAACCAATTTTGCCAGCACCATTTACTGAAGAGGCTGTCTTTCTTCCATTATATATTTTTAGCTCCCTTGTAGTAGAATTGGTGGCTATAGGTCTATGGTTTCATTTCTGGGTCTTCAATTCTATTCCATTGGTCCTGAGGTCTGTTCTTGTGCCAGTACCAAGCTGTTTTGATTACTATGAATTTGTAGTAGAGTTTGAAGTTTGATACTGATATTCCTCTAGTGCTATTCTTTCTGCTAAGGATTGTTTTTCCTATTGTGGGCTTTTATGGTTCCATATGAATTTTTGGATTGCTTGTTCTATTTCATTGAAGAATGAGGTTGGAATATTGATAGGTGTCACATTAAATCTGTAGATAGCCTTTGAAAGTATTTCTATTTTCACGATGTTAATCCTACCAATCCAGGAGCATGGGAGATTTTTCCACTTCCTAAATTATGCCTTAATTTCCTTTTTTTAAGGTTTTTAAAGATTACATCATAGAGGTACTTCACCTCTTTAGTTTAGTTAACTCCTAGGTATTTTATTTTGTGTGGGGCCATTACAAAAGTAGTAGCTTCCCTGATTTTAGCAGAGCTCTTCTCATTGTTGGCATACAGAAAATCCATTGATCTTTGATGGTTAATTTATACCCTGCTACTTTGCCAAAATTTCAAATAAGCTCAATTAATTTGGGAGTGGACTCCACGGAATTCTTTAAATACAAGATCATATCATCTGCGAAGAGGGAGAGTTTTACTTCATCTTTCATGATTTGGATCCCCTTTATGTTTGCATCTTGTCTTATTGCAGTAGCTAGGCAGGCTAATACTAAATTGAAGTAGAGAGAGTTCATATCTTTGTCTCATTCCTGAGTTCGAGGAAATGGCATTAGCTTTTCGCCATATAGTGCTTGCAGTAGGTTTGTCATAAACAGCTTTTATCGTATTGAGGAATGTTCCATGGATTCCTAGTTTTTCTGGTCTTCATCATAAAGGGATATTGTGTCTTGTCAAATGATTTTTCTGCATCAACTGAGATAACATGTGGTTCTTATACTTGTTCTTGTTGATGTGATGAATTATATTAATTGATTTGCATATATTGAACCAGCTTTGCATCCCTGAAATGAATCCTGTTTGATAATAGTATATAATTTTTTGGATGAATTGTTGAAGCTGATTGGCCAAAAATTTTTGAGAAGTTTTCCATCCATATTCATCAAAGAAATGGGTCTATATTTCTTTCTTTGATGAGGCCCTCCCTGGTTTTGGGATGAGAGTTATGATGGCTTCATAGAAAGAGTTTGATTGTGAACTTTCACTTTCAATTTCATTGAAGATTTGGAGTATTATTGGTCAGAGTTTTGCTTTGGAGGCCTTGTAAATCCAAATGATCCTGGACTTTTCTTCTGTGGAAGGTCTCTTATTGCTGTTTCTATTTCTATGCTGGAAATTTCTATTGCTAGAAATTTGTCCACTTCTCCCAGATTCACAAGATTATTAGCATAAAAGTTTGAGAAATATTTCCTTGAAATGTTCTGAATCTTGGTTGTTTCTGTGTGAGATTAACACTCTCATCTCTGAGTTTTTTATATGGGTGTGTTCTCTTCTTTTTCTAATAAGATTTGCTAAGGATCTGTCAATTTTGTTAATTTTTTCGAAGAACAACTCTTTTGTTGATTCTTTCTATGGTTTTTTAGACTCTAATTAATTTAATTCTGATATAAGTTTTTTTCTTTCTGTCTACTGGATTGGGGATTAGCTTGTTGTTTTCAGATCTCTCTAATTTGTTGATGTAGGAACTCAGTGCTATAATCTTGCCTCTGAATATTGCCTTTGCTGTGTCCCAGAGGAGCTGGTGATTTGTGTGCAAATTTTTATTAAAAATCATGAACATTTGAATTTCCTTTCTAATCTCTTCCATGTCCCACTGGTGGTTCAACAGTGTTGTTCAGCCTCCATGTGTTCCAGGACTTTCTTTGGTGGCCTTTGGTATTGAGTTTTACGTTTATTCCCTTTGTGGTTTGAGAGAATACAGGGCATAATTTCAATGTTTCTGAAATTGGAAAATTTACTTTGTGACCTAGAATGTGGTCTATTTTGGAGAATGTTCATGTGCTGCTGAGAAGAATATGCATTCTGATGATGTTGAGTGAAATATTCAGTAGATGTCTGTTAAGTCTAGTTGATCTATGCAGTTGTTTAATTCTGAGGTTTTTCTATTGAGCTTTGGCCTGGTTGATCTATTCAGTGGGGATAATGCTGTGTTAAAGTCCTGAAAAATTAATGTCTTTGGATCTATGTGAAATTTGAGGAAAAATAGTGTTTCTTGCAAAGTTAGGGTACCCCGTTGTTTGCTGAATAAATATTTAGAATTGTGATATCCTCCTGAAGAAGAGATCCCTTAATTAGTATTTAATGACCTTCTTTATCTCTTCTGGCTAATTTTAATTTGAAGTGTATTTTATCTGATATTAGAATTGCAACTCCTGCCTGTTTATGGGGACCATTTGCTTGGAAGATTTTATTCCAGCCTTTTACTTTCAGAATATATTTGTTTTGGTGGGCAAGATGTGTCTTTTGAAGACAGAAGATAGAAGGATCTTGCTTTTTGATACAACTATGACAATCTATGTCGCTTAATTTGAGAGTGAAGTCTGTTAATATTGAGAGTTAGGACTGAGAGGTTTTGGTAGTTCCTGCCATGTTAACCACCTTCTTGGGGGCTATGACTACTGGGTTCTTCCAGTAATTCTTGGACTCTGTTTGTGGACTGCATCTTGGCCTTTATTGTACTCTTGCTGGTTTTTGATGTGTAGGACATCTTTAAGTATCTTTTATAGGGCTGGTTTGGTGGAGATATATTGTTATAGATTTTCTCTGCTATACAAAGTTTTTATTTATTCTTCCATTATGAAGGAGAGTTTACCTGGGTACAGTATTCTTGCATGATAGTTGTTTTCCTTTAGAGCATGGCATACATTATTCCAGGCTCTTCTTGCTTTAATTGTCTCTAATGAGAAATCTGAAATTTTTCTACTTGTTTTCCCTTTATAGATGATTGATCCTTCCTCCTTGACAGCTTTAAGGATCCTTTCCTTGATCTGAATTGATCCTGTGTGGATTATAATGTGATAGAGGGATGTCCTGTTATGGTCTGGTCTATTTGGGATTATAAAGGATTCTTGTATGTGAATAGGCCTATCTTTTTGCATATTTGGGAAGTTATCTGCTAGCATCCTGTTAAATAAAATTCCTAAACCACTAACTTATGTCTCTAGGTGCTCCTCTACACCCATTTTCCTCCGATTAGGCCTTCTGATGGTGTCTCCAAATGTTGAATAGATCTCTCATATTTTCTGTATTTCTTGAATAGTTGTTTGTTCTTTCTCTATAATATCTAGGCTGTCTTCAATAGCAGAGATTCAATCTTCTGCATGGCCTAACCTACTTTTAAGACTTTCTATTTTGTTTTTTATTTCCTTTTCTGCTAACCGGTTGGCTTTGATGGCTTCAAATTCTTTGTTGGAGCTTTGTTTTAGATCTTGTATGGACTTCTTCCTTGGTTTTCAGTGCTCATTCTCAAATCCCTTAGTTGATTGGTGATGATTTCATTGGACTCCCTTTCCTTCTTATGGGATCCATTCAGCATTCCATTGTGGTCTCCCTGGATTCCTTCAGCTGTCTGTTAGTGGTTTTCATGAACGCATCAATTAATCTTTGTCTATTCTCATCCTGTTCACGCAATTCCTGTATTAATCTTTGCAGGCTTTCAATCTTTTCATTCAGCATGTTTACCAATAGTGTATGTATAGCATTTTGGGAACTCTCCTCTGGATTATTCATTAACTGTTCTGTTGCCTGATTATCATGAAGGGGGAGTTGAAATACCTGGACTTAACATTTCTCTTGTGTTTCTCCAGCTTGTTCTGCCCATTTGTATGAAAGCAAAACCTATTCCATTCTAGAACACTATTTTAAGTCAAGCATCAACCAGAACCCTCTAGTTGCACAGATTGTTTGATGCAGTCAACAGGAGTACAGATACAATCTAGTTCAACAGATACAATCTAGTTCAACAACAAACAACTATGGATTAATGTGCTAACAATGTCAAAGAAGGAGTCAGCAGACAAGAAATTAATAGATTTAAAGAGAATTGTGGGGAGAAATTGAGATTAGAGGAATGTGAGGAGGGAAAAGGAATGAGGGAATTTAACCAAGACATAAATTCAGAGAGAGGAAACAGATAGAAGAAAAGGAGGAGAGAGATAAAGAAACAAGGAAAAATGAAAAACTAAAATCCTTTGTGGAGGGGAAGGGAAAAAACGAATTGTTTAAATAGGGATACAGGTGCACCCATTGCAGAAATGAGATGTAATAGACATTATGTTGAAAAACGAATTTTACAACTTTGGCGCGGGGTCGGGGAGGATGCAGAGGGAGGAAAGAGGTGGTATGGAGGTTCCTCAGAAGACTCCACATTTAGCTCTCCTATGACCCAGCAATATCACGTTTGGGCATTTACCTGAATGATCACAAACAAGACCATAACCAGCACAACTATGCTTATTGCAGCATTATTTACCATAATTAAGATATGGAACCAACCCAGATGCCCTTCAGTAGATGAATGGCTCAAGAAAATGTGGTATATATACACAATGGGATTCTATGCCTCCATCAGAAAGAATGACATTGCCCCATTTGTTAGGAAATGGAAAGGCTTGGAAAAAAATTATATTAAGTGAAGTATTCCAGGCCTAAAGAAACATAGGTCCCATAGTTTCCCTTATTTGCAATAACTAATATATGTCTGAGACAAGCAGAAAAGGTCAGATAAGATGATGCTAAGCAAATTGAACCCCAAGATAAGGACACTAGTGGTTTTGTCTTTCTTGCTATTGTTTCTAATATATTTATAAAGTACCATGTATTTTTTTGTTGCTTTGTATGTCCCTCCCCCACGGTATAATTCCTGTTTTCCCTGTATTTGATGTTGGTATAAGTTGGGGAGCAGAAGGGATAAAACAAATTGTTTAAATAGGGATACAGGTTGACTCATTGCAACAATGAGATGTACAAGACGTTATGTCGAAAAACAAACTTCACAATTTAGGCAGAGGTGGAGGAAATGTAGTTGTGGAGATGGGAGGGAAGGGATGGTAGGAGAAAAACAAAGAAGGCAACAATGCTTGATAAGAAACATACTCATTACCTTGATCATGCAACTGTAATCCATCTGTACGTTATTTTCACAATAAAAACATTTAAAAAATTAGTTAGAAAGAAGAGTTCTTTGATTTTTTTCTGGGGGAGGCGGTATCTTGTGTCTCCCCTGTGTCTGTAACCAATCTCTTCATTGAGTCTCTGGTTTGCTTGTGGTGTTTGGTTTTCCTATGGCTTGATTGGTTTCTTTAATCAGTTTGTTTGACCAGGCAGAAACAAGCTCTGCCTTACTCAGAAATTTATGACCTTCCTCCCAGGCTAGTTCAGTGTGTGGGAGATCTACTTTGAGTATCACAAATGAGAGAGATGGCTGCTTCCTGTAGCTTACAGTTGCTGTGATGGGGCTAGGTTGTGGGTAAGATTGAGGCATGTCAACAATCACTAGCTTTACCCTGAGGGGCTAGCTCATGAGACACTCACAGAGCCTAGCCTGGAGCCATTCTCAGTATTTATGTTTACTGAGTTTCAATTGTTTTTCTTTTACCCCTCCTGCTGCTGAGTCAGCTGCTAGGCTGCAATGGGGAGGGGCAGCCTCTGGCTCTGTTTACCCAGTGAAGAATGTCACTCCTCCGTGGGTGGAGCTACCTCTGTCTGGGAAGGTCAACTTTTTCCTAGGTGGAGCTGAGCTAGGCAGATCAGGTTCTTGTGACTTCTTCTATTGTCTTCTTCCAAGGTCTGAGTTGTGTGCTAGCTGCTCTGGCCAGGTCTTCGTCAATATTTCCTATTACTCTTTTTTTTTTATTGTGAAAATACTGTACAGAGGGGTTACAATTACATGGGCAAGATAGTGAGTACATTTCTTATCAAGCATTGTAGCCTCCTCCTTTGTTTACCCTTCCCCATCCCTTCCCATCCTCCCTCTCCCCCATCCAATCCTCCCCCATCTTTGTCAGTATTAAAGATGAAGTTCTTCTGCTTGGGGGAGGAGGTGGTACCTCCCCACCACTGCTCCATGAGAAGGAATGAGGATGTCTTGGGGTACTCATGCCTAAGCCTTGGTTTCCTTAAGACTATCTGTGGTCAGCATAATGAAGATTCCTACTCCTTGTCAGTTCATTCTGGTGGTGAGTAGAATCTGCTCACACATTGCCTCTGATGGATTTGTCCCAGGCTGTTCTCTGTTGATATAGTGGCCCTGGCAGCAGTGGCCACAGCCATCACAGACACCAGCAAGTGCTCAAACTCATCTACTTAACCAAGCTGCCTGGAGTTTTCCTCTCTGCCAAACTTTCTATACTATAACAGACTCTCTAGCCTAGGACTTTTCACTGGAACACTAAAAATGCTTTCTATGCGAGAACTTGATTAACCACCATCCTCTCCCCAACCATACCATGTTCCTCCGGAATCTTCTGTACATAACCTTTAAAATAAAATTTAAAATAAAAAAATAAAAAATAAATATTCACCGATAACAACCATTTCACCATCATGATTAATTACAGGCTTACACTAATGATTTATGGTAAGCATGTCAGTGATGTGAAGAAGCCTAGACCCTTTCCAGGAGTTCCTACCTCTGCCCACATGCATGTTCTATGTCATGAGAGAGATACATTGACATACTATTCACAGATTAACATACCAGAGCAGAGTTTGGACATACAAATTCATCTGCTAAAATCTTCAATTCTCATAGTCCAGGTCCTAAAACCTCATGTAAGAGACATTTTGTTAGTAAATCTCTGACCTGAAATTAAAACTCAGACAGTCTAGTTGGATTAAAAAGCAAGATCCTTCTATCTGCTGCCTTCAGGAGTGACATCTTGCCCATAAAAACAAACACATTTTCAATGTGAAAGGCTGGAACAAAATCTACCAAGCAAACAGCCCCCATAAACAGGCGGGAGTTGTAATTCTAATATCAGATAAAATAGACTTCAAATTAACATTAGTAAGAAGAGATAAAGAAGGTCACTACATACTAATTAAGAGATCTCTCATCAGGAGGATATTACAATACAAATTTCTATTCACCAAAAAACAGAGCACCCAAATTTATCCAAGAAACACTGCTTACTATCAAATCCCACATAGATCCAAAGACATTAATTGTTGGGGACTTTAACACACCACTTTCCCCACTAGATAGATCCAACTTGGCAAAAACTCAACATAGAAACCGCAGATCTAAACAACTGCATAGATCAACTAGATTTTACAGACATCTACCAAATATTTCAACCCAGCAGCATCAGAATACACATTTTTCTCAGTAGCACATGGAACATTTTCCAAATAGACCACATTTTAGGCCACAAAGCAAACTTATCCAAATTCAGAAACATTGAACTTATACCATGCATTCTCTCAGACCACAAGGGAATAAAATTAGAACTGAACACCAAAAGCCACCAAAGAAAGTTCTGTAACACATAGAGGCTAAACAACACACTGTTGAATCACCAGTAGGTCATGGAAGAGATTAGAAAGGAAATTCAAATGTTCATGATATTCAACAAATATGAACACACAAATTACCAGCAAAGGCAGTACTCAGAGGCAAGTTTATAGCTGTGAGTTCCTACATCAACAAATTGGAGACATCTGAAACCAACAATTTAATGAGACATCTGAGCCTCCTTGAAAAAGAGCAGCAAGATAAACTCCAATCCAGTAGCCAGAAAAAAATAATTAAAATTAAATCAGAATTAAATGAATTAGAATCCAAAAAAAAAAAAAATAGAAAGAATCAATAAAACAAAGAGTTGGTTCTTCGAAAAAATTAACAAAATTGACAGACCCTTAGCAAATCTTATCAGAAAAGAAGAGAACACACCAGAAGAAATAAACTCAGAGATGAGAATGGAAACATCACCACAGAAACAACCAACATTATAAGGGAATACTTCTCAAAACTTTATGCTAATAAGTTTGAGAACTTGGCAGAAATGGGCCTTTTCCTAGCAAATATTGACATGCCGAAACTAAACCAAGATAAGTTAAACCATCTTAACAGGCCCATATCAAGTATTGAAATAGAAACAGCAATAAGAGACCTCCCATCTAAGAAAAGCCCAGGACCAGGTGGTTTTACAGCAGAATTCTACAAGGCATTCAAAGCAGAGCTCACACCAATACTCCTCCAACTCTCCAATGAAATTGAAAGAGAAAGTTCACTACCGAACTCATTCTATGAAACCATCATAAATCTCATCCCAAAACCAGGCAGGGACTCATCAAAGAAAGAGAACTATAGACCCATTTCTTTGATGAACATTGGTACAAAACTTCTCAACAAAATTTTGGCCAATCGACTTCAACAATTCATCCAAAAAATCATACACCATGATCAAACAGATTAATTTCAGGGATGCAAAGCTGGTTCAATATACGCAAATCAATTAATATTATTCATCACATCAACAGGACCAAAGATAAGAACCACATGGTTATCTCAATAGATGCAAAAATGCATTTGACAAGATTCAACACCCCTTTACGATGAAGGTTCTGGAAAAATTAGGAATCCATGGAACATTCCTCAATACAATAAAGGCTGTATATGACAAACCTACAGCCAGCATTATACTTAATGGTGAAAAACTAAAGCCATTTCCTCTTAACTCAGGAACAAGACAAGGATGTCCACTCTCTCCATTTCTCTTCAATCTAGTATTAGAATGCCTAGCTACAGCAATAAGACAAGATGCAAACATAAAGGGGATCCAAATAGGGAAAGAAGAAATAAAACTCTCCCTCTTTGCAGATGACATGATCTTGTATTTAAAGAATCCCATAGACTCCACTCCCAAATTACTCAAGCTGATTCAAAACTTTGGCAAAGTAGCAGGGTATAAAATTAACCCCCCAAAATCAATGGCTTTTCTGTATGCCAACAATGAGAAAAGTGTGGCTGAATTTAGGACAGCAACTCCATTTGTAATAGTCCCACAAAAAAAATAAAATACCTAGGAATTAACTTAACCAAAGAAGTGAAGGACCTCTATGATGAAAAATATAAAAACTTGAAAAAGAAAATCAAAACAGATCTTAGAAAGTGGCAAAAATTCCCATGCTCCTGGATTGGAAAGATCAACATCGTGAAAATGGCAATACTTCCAAAGGCTATCTACAAATTCAATGCGATACCTATTTATATTTCAACCTCATTCTTCAAGGAAATAGAAGAGGCAATCCAAAAATTCATATGGAACAATGAAAGACCTGAATAGCTAAAACGATCCTCAACAGAAAGAACAGTGCTGAAGGAATATCAATACCAAATTTCAAACTCTACTACAAAGCCATAGTAATCAAAACAGCTTGATACCGGCACAAGAACAGACCTAAGGACCCATGGAATAGAATTGAAAACCCAGAAATGAACCTACAGACCTATAGCCATCTTATTTTTGATAAGAGAGCTAAAAAAATAGAATGGAAGAAAGACAGGTTCTTCAGTAAATGATGCTGGCAAAATTGGTTAACTACTTGTAGAAAACTAAAGCTAGATCCTTATATATTACCCTGTGCCAGAATCAACTCCAAATGGATCAAAGACCTCGGAGTCAAAGCAGACAACCTGAAAACCTTACAGGATGGAATAAAAGAAACCCTAGGACTCCTTGGCACAGGCCGAAATCAAAGAAATGTTGGACAAATGGGATTGCAAGAAATTGCTGAGCTTCTGCAATGCAAAGGACATAGCTAGCAAAATCAATAGAAATCCCACAGATTGGGAGAATATCTTCAGTAGCCTTACAACAGACAAGGGTCTCATATCTAAAATATACCTAACTCAAAAAATTAAGTCCCCCAACAACAAATCGTCAAAGAAATAACTGCCCAATAAATAAGTGGGCTAAAGACTTAAAGAGAAACTTCTCTGAAGAGGAAAGAAGGATGGCCAATAGACACATGAAGAAATGCTCAACCTCCCTAGCCATAAAAGAAATGAAAATCAAAACAACATTGAGATACCACCTCACCCCAGTTAGAATGACTATAATCAAGAACTCTAATAACAACAGATGCTGGAGGGGATGTGGACAGAAGGGATCCTTACTGCATTGTTGGTGGGAATGCAAACTTGTTCAACCGCTTTGGAAAGAAGTATGGAGGTTCCTCAAGACTCCACATAGAGCTCCCCTATGACCCAGCAATCCCACTCTTGGGCATTTACTCAAATGTTCACAAAGAAGACCACACTAAAGCTACCAGCACTACTATGTTTATTGTAGCATTATTTACCATAGCTAAGATATGGAACCAACCCAGATGCCCCTCAGTAGATGAATGGATCAAGAAAATATGATATATATACACAATGGAATTCTATGCCTCCATCAGAAAGAATGGCATTGCCCCATTTGTTAGGAAATGGAAAGGCTTGGAAAAAATTATATTAAGTGAAGTAAGCCAGGCCCAAAGAAACTTAGGTTCCATGGTTTTCTTTATTTTCAATAACTAATATATGTCTGAGTCATGCAGAAAAGGTCAGATAAGTTGATGTTAGAGAAATGAACCCTAAGATATGTATTCAAATGTTTTTCTTTTTCTTTCAGTTGATTGTTTCTAACACATTTATAAAATTATTTCTTTGTTGCTTTGTATGTCCCTCCGCAATGGTATAACCTCTGCTTTCACTGTATTTGATGTTGGTATAATTTGTGGAGGGGAAGGGAAAAAACAAATTGTTTAAATATGGATACAGGTGGATCCATTGCAACAATAAGATGTACAAGTCGTTATGTGGAAGAACAAACTTTACAACTTTGGTGGGGGGGAGGGAGGAGGATTGAGTGTGGGGGTGGGGAGAGGATGGGAAGGGATGGGAAGGGAAAACAAAGGAGGAGGCTACAATGCTTGATAAGAAATGTACTCATGGGGCTGGGAAGGTAGCTCAGTGGTAGAATGCTTTCCTTGCATGCCTGAGACCCTCGATTCGATTCCTTAGCACCACATAAGCAAAAAGAAAAAAGCCGAAAGTGGCACTGTGGCTCAAGTGGTAGAGCGCTAGCCTTGAGCTGAAGAACTGAAGGATAGCACCCAGGCCCAGAGTTCAGGCCCCACGACGGGACCAAAAAAAAAAAGAAATGTACTCATTATCTTGGCCATGTAATTGTAACCCCTCTGTACATTATTTTCACAATAAAAAAAATAGGGAGAGAGGGAGAGAAGAAGAAGTTTAAAGAATGTTGGGAATAAAAAGTGAGCGAGTTTTCATATTTTTATTCATATTTTCTTGTATGCATTTATAGTATTTTAGGAATATTCTATCTTTTATGTTTCACTTCAATGTTTTCCTAATCTCCCCTCTTTTTTACAATCCAAAGGGGTTTTCAAAATTATCTATACATCAACGGACTCTGTCTATTGCTCTACCGAAACAGTTACCAAGTAATGCCAAATGTTCATTCCTGACTTGTAGATTGATGAAAAATTGAAGACTTTTGAGCCAAAAATAAGTAAATAAATAAACTCAGACAATGTAAACCACCTTTAATGTCTTTCCCTGGAGGCTTAGTCCATTGTCCAGAATATTTACCAATGTCTAGTTCATGTCTACCTCCAGTCACCAGGATTAAATGCCAGTTGCTTCAGCTCAGGACAGTAACACCCAAGCACCCAGCAAATTAAATACATCTTTAAAATCCCACTAAATCTTGGTGTAAATTTCTTCAACATGATCATTGTAAGCAAATACAGGCCAATATTTTTGTAAGTTAAACTCATGAAACTTTTCTAATAAGATGAGATTGTTCACAATTTTTTTTCCCTTGGAAAGAATAACTTTATTTCATAGATGCTGAGTTACATTGAGAGAAAATTATCTCCTCTGGCCTCGATTTCCTTTACTTCCTTAGACATGATTATGTATATCGTGTGCTCAGGCTGTCTTATTAAGGCTAGAAAATGAGAGACTGTTTAGATTGACAAAACATCCTGCATAGCAACAAAATGATACATAAAGGAGCTATAGGAACTCCATAAATCCTCTGATATGAGTCAAGTTTATTTTATAGTAGTCCATATGCTTTGAAGGAGGAAGATTCTTTTATCATTTATGAGATTATTTTTATTACTTTTAAGTAGCTGTAAAAAGTAATTGCTTTATGAATGTAAATGCATCTTCCTCAATTTCACCCCTTTTAAAATTCTCACCCATCTCCCCCCTACTCACCCTTTCCCTCACTCTTCTTAATTTTGTAGGATATACATTGAATTCTTGTCTGCATTTGCCTCTTCTCTTCTACATTTGTCTACCCTTTTCCTCTTGACCCTACTCCACCACTTTTGAGTACCCACTTCCTGGTGTTATATTTTGCTGAACTCGATTTTAGCTTTCTAAGGAATTACACTATTTGAGATCTCCCTTGAGTCTACCATATTTCAGCTCATACATTTTTATAAACTTGCATACCACCCAATGTACTTACATGTTTATTAGCTAAACCTAGTATTCACATGTAGTGGAAAATCATGCATTGCTTTCTCTCTGGGTTGACTTATTTAAAATACCATAATTTTCCAGGATTTTATGAAATAATTTTATTCATTATGAGATTATTTATGTTAACTTTTATCATTTATGAGAAAATAATATATATTAACATAATCAGATTCTAAACTAAATGTGAATAGGAATTATCAACAATGAAAAAGCAAAACGTTTTTCAGTCCTGCTTCAGACTTAGAGTAAAATCTCTTGGTATAAATATGAAATGGGAATTCATAGTTTTAAAACAGTGCCTAAAAGATGGTTATCATTATCTCATGGTCTAGTGATTTTGGAAGCACCAATCACAAAACACTGTTTCATATTTAAAATAGCATTACTTGGTATCCAATTTAGAGGATGGGGTGATTAGCATTCTCTATTTCCTAATAAATCTTAGGTAACTTAATTTTTGATGCTTGAATACCTCTAGAAAGACAAGGAGGAATAATCCTTGTGTACAAACTACATGTTTCATATCTTTATTCACACTCTTTGAATCAAGTCTTTTACAGGTAATTGGGGCTCAACAAATATTTACTCAATAAGTGAATGAATGAGTGACATGTGAAGAGAAACAAAATCTAAATTATATTAATGCTATGATTAAAATGAATAATATGTCCTTTATAAGACCCTCATGAAGGACAGATTTCATATGCAGATTAGTTAATGAATAAACAGTATAAATATTTTTGGCTTGCGTCTCAGCTAATGAATGAACACTGGATGCAAAATGCTGAGCAGCCGTGATGAAAATCCATGGTTGATGCTCCAATAAATAACTAATTCCTCCACGTGGTCAGGTCATCTAGTCTTGGCTTCTGAGACGACCTGCTCTCCCTCAGAGAGAAGCAGTGTGGATGCATAGTCATCCAGTACTGTAATGAATCATCCAGCTCTGGAAGTATTCGAGATGAAATCATATTTGTTGCCATATCCTTTCTCACCCTATCCATTTAATAACTATATTATTCACTAGTAAATATAGATTAACTTACCACATGAGAGAAAATACATTGTTGGCAAGTATATATAACCTTGAATAAATGAGTTCAGCAACACATGCCTCAGTTTTCCTACAGGTAATGTGGGCATATTTTATTTACCAGTGTTGTTTGGTAGAAGATAATGTTAATAAGTCAACTAGTTTTGATGCCCTTAAGAGGAATGTTTAGTATTATTTAGTAGATTAACCTGTTGTTAACATAATACTATTGAAATGAATGACTTCAGTACACATTTAAAAACAAACTGTAAATCTAAGCATTCTGCATCTACTTTTTTTTTTTATGCGTAGGCAGGTGTAGAATAATACACCTATCCTACACAACGAAACTGGGGCTTAGATTACATTGACTTTATCAGGAGACTTTTACACCCAGAAAGTAAGCAACACAATGAGAACAACTACTTTGGTCAAGTCAGTATGGTCAGTGAGTTTTGTCTTCTTATACTGTTTTCAGGGTTATTTAACTGAGAACAGACATTAGAGGAAGATTCATGAAGCCAGAAATCCATTCAGAAATGAAGGAAAAGTTGTATTAGTCACCCACATTGCATTCTAAGAACAGTGTGGCCATTGTCCAAAGTAGAGAGGTCACAAAGATGCCAAATTTTCCACTTAGTTTACATAGTTTTGTGTTCAATTCTAGGTTATCCATTCATTGTCTGGGCAAATCTTGTTTACTAAGGTTTCATTTATCTCATAAGATGCAAAATGGTTACAGATGCAAAATGGTTACATCAGTACCTCTTTGATAGATAATTCAATTAGATAGCTTAAGAAAAGTAGCCGGGTGCTGGTGGCTCACGCCTGTAATCCTAGCTACTCAGGAGGCTGAGATCTGAGAATCGCGGTTCAAAGCCAGCCCGGGCAGGAGAGACCGTGAGACTCCTATCTCCAGTAAACCACCAGAAAACCAGAAGAGGCGTTGTAGCTCAAGTGGTAGAGTGCTTGCCTTGAGCTGAAGAGCTGAGGGACAGTGCCCAGGCCCAGAGTTCAAGCCCCACGGCCGACCAAAAAAAAAAAAAAGAAAAGAAAAGTAGACAGCACACAGTAGAGAACCATTAATTGTGACTATTATACACTTGTTTCTATTTCAAGTGAACAATCCTTTAACTTAAATAAAATAAGCTGTAATTTAAGACCAAGCTTAGCTTTTCATAGTTTTATGACTCTTGGAAAATTTAAATTTTCATAATTTCCATTTCCTGAGAAAACATCTGAAGGGGATGATGAGGATCAAAGATACATGTATTAACATATAAATATATTATGTACATTTTATATGCATATTAAATATATTATATTATAAATTTTATATATTTTGTATGCACATATGTATACTATATATGTATCTATTATGTTTTATATATATATATACATACAGCATAATGTAACCCACCAATGATGTCTGTAAAAAGGGAGAAGGAAAAGGTAGAAAGAGAGAAATGAGAATATGGTAAAGAAGATTTGTTCAAAATGTACTATGTGCATGTGTGGAAATAACACAATAAAACCTATTTTATTACAAATTTATGTTCACACCAAAATAAAAAAATAATATTAGCTGCTTTAATTCCATTCAAAATAATCACAAATATAAATGAATGTGAAATTGTTTTCGAGCAGGTAAATGGTTATACATATATCAGTATTTCCAGATCCTAAAACAGAAATCCTTTACATATTTTTCTTCCCATTTTGATGGCTCTGGGCTGCTAAACTGGTGAAAAATCAAGAGTGTGGATAAACAGATGTGCCAAAGGTAACCTCTTGCCTTTCACATAGACCTATGCAACACATAAATGAAAATGTCCTTTGGAGAAAACAATTTCCTTATCAAGCCTGAACACACTTGGCCACTGAAATGGGAGTACAAATCACTAGCACTGGGAGATGCTGGTTATTTTTTTTAAACAATATGTATAGTTTCTTTATGGCTCTAAAAATAATGCATATTCTGTTCAGAAAATTACAACATATACAGATACACAGGATTGTAAAAAATCACACCCCCCTCCCCCCACCAAGCAAACCAAGAGAATAGCTGTTTTAATGTAGGTTTCTCCAGAATTTATGAGGGTACTTAGGCCTACAGAGTTTAAATAATCCATGTAGGCTCTGAAGGGGAAAAAAAGAACTGCCTTTTGCTGGAGTGAAATATTTTATAGTTTGTATTTCATCTCTAGTGTCATCATCATCTCTAAGGCCATCAGGCGACGACACTGAAGGGTAAACTGAGCCTCAACCTAAAACTTGTAGCCAGTAGGGAAAGGAGTCAGGATGAAAATGTCAATCACATGACCATGCCTCATAGACCCTCTGCTATATGATTACACTCCACTTACCAGCACAGTGCATCTAAGATAGAAAGACAGCTGGCATTAGTGGCTCATCTTTAGCATACAAGCTATTCAGGAGACTAAGATCCAGGGATCTGAGGTGTGAAACCAACTGGGTCTATGTGACTCCATGTCCAAACTAACCAGCAAATAGCACAGCCTGAAGTGTGGCTCAGGAGGTAGGGTGTCAGCTAAGTTAGCAAGTGAGGCAAGCAAGCTTAAGGCATTGAGTTCAAATTCAAAACATAAATAATAAATAAATAAATAATAGCTGTAAAAAATAGAAGTATGAATAGGTTCAAAGTTTATTAGTCATGTCTGATGGAATACCTGTTTTTGATCATTCAGTGAACTGAATGGGCTTAATCCCCTGAAATGTGAATGTGGGAATCTTCTCCTCATTCCTCTGGACCTCTTGTAAATTTCTAGAAAAAGAAGGATATTAACAACACAAATTCTCAGTCATCTTTGGATATTTTTGGCCACAGGGTTGAAAAATAAAAGGCGCAATTCACAGTTACCCTACTAAAGTCCTTCCCAAACCATAGTACCCCTCATTGTGACCTCACCACCATAGGCCAAGCATCCCTTTAGATAACCCAGGCATGGGAGAAGTACAAATATCATTTTTGTAAGCTTGTATCTACAAACCTATAAACTGTTTTCTGGGTATACCTCTGCAGGTTTTCTCTCAAGTCACTTTGACATTTAAATCACATCCTATGCCATTTATCAATTACTTACTGAAATGGCAAATTGGTGTCTTAGGAAACACACAAATTTGAATTTGAAAGTTACACAATTTTGATCTCTAAAATTCCTTTAGAAGATGCATGTTTTCTCCAACAATCAGAGCCATTTTCTTTCATTCATATAGAGTTCTTAAAGTCCTATACATTTATTGACTATACAGTGGTAACTTGTAAGATGCTTCACATACATTCATATGAGACATAAAATTCACTGCAATTTTTAAATACAGTGTTGGCCAAACTGTAGAGGAAACAATTTCATAAATGTGGGTGGTAGCTAGGTTATATACATGAATATTATTAATTAATATTTTCCAACATTCTGAGGTTATATATGATTTTACCCAAACATTCTACCTGAACAACTCATGCTCAGATTAACTTTTACGAAACCACTTAAAAACATGCATTGAAACTGGCCATACATGGTTCTTGCTTATCACCTAGCTACTAAGGAGGCTGGATTGTGACAATCATGGTTCCAGAACAGTCTGTGACATAACTTAGAGAGACTTTGTTTTCGAATAGCTGGTAAATAATAACTAAATAAATAAATACAGCCATATGTGCAAATGTGGCTCAAGTGGTAGAGCACATGCTCTGAAGGAAAACTCAAGCAAGAGTGCAAGGCCCTAAGTTCAATCCCCAGTATCAGCACCAAAAGACTAACAACAATAATAGCAAAAATCTAGTACATATATTACATTGAAAATTTACTTGAAATCCTACCATTACTAAATCCCATCAAAGGTCCTGGAGATGCATGATGCGTGAGAACAAAGAGTATTACCCCTGCCCTCATGGAGTTGACCTTATGATGTAGTATTCTTCCTCATAGGAGGGCATTGGATGCTCTCAAAGAAAAAGATCATTGTTCATATAGGAAATGTGAAGTTGTTTTCACTATAGTTTCATCATATTTTTCCAAGTTCCCCCAGCCAAAATCTATCTTGAGTCCTCTAGAAAATTGTATTGCAATGATAGGTTAAATTGGGTGAGGGGATATGGCCTTTTTACAAGGTTAGCTGTCTATATATTTGCATATACATATATATGTATAGAGAATATTTATGAATGCTTATACATCATTTAATAGAGCTTTACTTTTTATTTGCTTAAAGATCGCCTATTCTTTATTAGTTTAATTCTCAAAAACTAGAGAGTATTTTTGGCAATGCTGTAAATGGTTTCATTTTCTTTTGCATTTTATAGTTGGTTATTGGTATAGAGGGACCTTTTTGATTACATATATTGAGTATGTAAGCTGGAAATTTTATTTACATTTCTAATTAGTTTCAACAGTTTTTCTGCTGACTCTCTCTCCTATCTACATCATTCTGTCATCTGTATCTAATATACTTTTGACTTTTCCTTTGCAATCTTTACATTTCTTTTGTCCTTTGCTTATCTTACCATATTGTAGACTATTCTGTATCCACTGATAAGTATCAGTGATAGAAGAAATTTCCTCTCTCTAACTTTAAGGAAAGTCCCTGCATTTTCATAATACAGTATAGCCTTGTTTCTCATGAGTAGATAGACGTTAGCCAATAAATGCTATCTACTTTATTTTCCTATAGATATTTTATATTAAATCAGATAACTTTCCATCAGCATTTTTCTAAATTTATTGAGCTAATCTCATTTTTGCTTTTAATGTGATTCTTAATACCAATATATTTTCTGATGTGGAATTATTGTCACACAGTATCCATTGTGTTTGCATAGATTTTATTTCTCATTTTTTTTTGGTCTGTGTAATATTTGTTTTGTGAGAATGAAACTATTTGGACTCATTTCTGTTTCTACCAAATGGGAAGATGAGCTTACTTTTCCTGTTAGATTGGGGCTAGTCTATCACTAGATTTTCAGGCTCAGTTCTAGCATAAGCAATTCCATGTTTGAGTGTGTGAGAGTTCTGACATGAATGCCTTCTCTATAATGTTAGCCATGAGACCCAGAAATAAAATGCTATGATGCCTAAGTGTTATGATTCAGCTCTTGATATTTGGACATAAGGTATTCACTTGAGATTTCTCTTCCAGTTTCTCTATCATTGTTTCCCAAGAATCCATCCTCCCAGCCTCTTCTCTTTTGCAGATGCACCCTCTGATTCTTTCATACCTGCAGGTCTTTGCTTACGTATTGTCTTCCATTCAGGAAAATCTTCCTGCTTTAGTCACAATTTGTTTATCAAGTTTCTTGTTTGATTAATCAAATTGAAATTTATTGGAAGTTATTAAATAGATAAACCGCTTAACCAGTATCCTGAAAAATACTATGTAAAAATCTGGGCAGTAGAAACTCAATGAGTTTCTTATTAAACTGTCCCATGACAAACCTATTGCAAATTATTTTGTTTCAAGCTCTATCTCAATTGCTATAATCTGAGTGTGGCACCATAAAGCCTTGTGTTAAACCTACCACGTCCAGTGCATTAATGTTACGAGTTGAAGCCTGTCCTGAATAACTCAGTTTGAGGAAGCCCCTTCCCTTCCAAGTGTGAAGACAAATGGAAGGTACCATCTCTGAAGAACATATAACCTGCTGACACCAATATCTTTGACTTCCAAAGGCCAGGATTATAAGCACAAACTGATGCTAACAAATTACCTAGTGCAAGGTTGCTATGGCCCCTGGAATGAGCTAAGTCACCTCCTTGAGATTCAAAAATCTTTTCAGAAAGAGTGCAGTTGTTTTAGCTTATATCATATTCTTTACCATTAATAAATGGGGAGCATTTTTGTCATTGTCCAAATAAGATCAGTGTTGAAGAAAACATATTTTCAAGCAAAGTATGTCCTTGTTTCAGAGGAAACGAGATCCTAAATCCAAAAAGGAAATGTTTACAGCATTTCTCTGTGTCACTGGTTGCTTGACCTATATTTATTAATCCATAAGGTTTTGTTTCTTTCTCCGTGTCAACATATGCATACCACAATATCATATTTCTTGTTTCATGGTCTGTTTCCATGAGTAGGAGAGATAGCTGATAGCAGAGATACTAGCCTTAAATTTACAAATTTAGCAGAGTGTTCACCATACTGTAAGTGCTTAGGAATTAATTTTGTGAAGGTAGAAACAAAAAGAAAGAAAAAGGTAAAAAAAAGAGAAAGAAAGACAAGGAAGGAAGGGAGGGAGGAAGGAAAGAGGGAGGGAATGAATCATACAAAGAGAAAGGAAGAAGGAAGGAAGAGAAATGGAGAACATGGCAAGTTAATATAATGAAGCATGCTCAGAAATGATAATAATCCTAGAAGGAACTAGTCTGCCTAAAACATAAATTTCTCACTGGGGAAGGTCTTCAATTATTGTACGGGTAGGTATGTGATATCTAGGCTATAGAAGGAATTAAAACTCTGAAAAATGAAATTGGAGTAGCAAGTTTTAATGTCCCTTCCAATAACTGGTGTTTATGATTCCTGATAAAGGATCCTAAATGAGGAGGACTTGGGAGAGAGGGTGGGTTGTGTTGTTATTAGTTCCAAAGGAACATCTAGTCTTTATGTGAGGAAGCCCTGTACATCTGAATTCTATACTTTCTAAGCCCTCCCTGATTTGGTAAAGAACTGTAAAGGAACAGCTGAGCTTTCTTTTGATGATTGTCTCCTGAGTACTGTTTGACTCTTTTTTCCATTCATCAATGCATGGGGAAAGTCCTGAATAGGTCTCCTAGCCATTCTTCGATGTGTATCCCAGGTCTTTAATAGATAGGAAGGTATATATATATATATATATATATATATATATATATATATAGATATAGATATAGATATAGATATATAGATATATAGATATAGATATGTATAACTCAAAAATACTAATATTTCTTGGAATATTAATTTTCAATGCCATCGAACTTCCTATTTGAGGCTGCTTTGCCTCTGGAAAAGTGCTACTTCTGCTAAATACATGCCAGGTACTTCAGATACTCCTTTGAAAATTAGCATATTTTTAAAACCAATATTTTTATTTCACATAAATAACTTAGGAAATTGAAGATTTTTTTATTTTGGAATAGAAATGGATAGACTTACTTACTGATATAAATTTCTATTAAATTTCATTTTGCTCTAAGTGCAAAGCTTTTGTCATCAAGAATTGAATTCTTGTTTCAAATGCCAAATTGCCTAGAATGTACCATCTTTGGGCTTGCTCTGATAATGGAAATTTGATTGTATATGAGAGAAGTAAGATACTGGATATTAAAACACACCATTTATGCATGCCTTGTTCAAAAAAAAAGGAAATCAACACAAAAATGACTGTAGGAGCTTGAAAATATTCAGGACAAAATCCCACAAAATATCAAAATATAAAAGATAACTTTAATCATTTCTCTTTGTTAGATAAAACATTCTAGTTAGCATTCACAAACATTTGGATTTAGGCGTAAGTGTTATAATTGTGTCTTTACTTCCAATGGATTAGCAGCAAGAAAATATTACATATTCAAAATGTGAAATCAAGGCTTGGAGTGGGGACGGATAAGGGATTTCAAATTGATCAGCATATTCATATTAATGTTCTTTGGCATGGCTTCACAGGAATATGATGAGGTTTAGAGAAAGACTAAAGTCGTAGTTCCTCCACTTCTATATTATTCTTGGTTAGCTGTTATCCAAAAAGAATAAACTGCTCAAGTTTACTACATTTGTTAGAATGTATGTGTGTATGTATATGAAGTAGGGGAGATATGATAATGTCTAGATAACATTTTAGAAAGTAACTCCACACTATTCTTTAATCTTAAAAATTATCTTATGAGATAAAGAGGATATATGTTACAGATGAATGTAAAAAGCTATGCAGTTCCAAGTCATACCCAAGGGTCATTTGCCTAGCTATTGGCATAACATACTAAAAGCCACATTCTCCTTCCACAAACTGTGTCTGAACCTCAGTCTTCTCATGTATACACTAAGATTGTTAGAAGGGTCAAATGATAGTACATTCATTTATAATGTGAGCACTTAATAAATGCCAATGAATTAGGAATGCATGTGTTTCAATTAATGTGGACGTTGATATTGAATTAATCATACCTATTTTGTATTTGACATGCTAAGTAAGCCCACATGTCGAGTCCCATCCTAACTTACAATATATATGTCAGTTAAGTTTTGGAAGTTACTATGTCTTCCTGCTGTCTTTGCCATTAGTATAGTTTGGTTCCTCAAGTTGCAGAGGGAGAAATATACCAATCAATAAGTTCTGCAAATAAACAAAGCATAGACAAGAAGCAAGTGTTGGAGAGGAGAAATAGCCAAAGCTCTTGTGTCATCTTTCTCTGTCCAATCAGTAGATTTCATTGGTGAGTAGCTGGAGTTAGTACTTTAGCTATTATTAAAGGCAGGAGGTAAATAGTGGAGCTCCTGAAGGCCGAATCTCTACTACAATTTTACATGTCTACTTAGGTTCAGATTTGTTATTGCAACCTCTGATCCTTCTATTTTGTGTGTGTACTGGGGCTTGAACTCAAGGCTTTGTATTCTTGCTTAGCTTGTTTTGTTCATAGCTAGTGTTCTAGAAATTGAGCTAGTTCCAGCTTTTTGATGATGGACTGAAGATAAGAGTCTCATGGATTTGTTTGCCTGGCTTCAGACTTCAATGCTCAGATCAGTCTTCTGAGAAGCTAGAATGTAGGCAGGAACAGCTAGCATGCGTAGCCCCTCTGTTGATCCTTCCTAAGGTGACAACTAACCTCATATCCTGGCTTGCCCAGAATGCAGGTTTTCCTGGGATGTGGTGATCTCAGTACTAGAAAGGTAAAGTTTTAGGTAAATGAAAACCCCTACTTGATTCCTCAGGTTTGTTGTGACACTCCATCTGCTGTAGCCAAGCAGTCTCAGTCTTGCTTTGGGACCATCACAGGACTCTTTGCATCTGTGATAGATATTCTTCTCCTTCCTACTCACTCATAATCTCTGGGGAGAAAAAAGAGTTAATGAAAAGGTTTTTATAATCCTGTTTTAATTTTTTCCCCACAATTTTCCTTCCACTTTGGCTCCTGCTGCCATTTGTCTGATGGAAGAAAACAAAAGGAATCAAAAAAGAACAAACAAATGTTAATGAGAAAACTCAGAAACAGCTGAGATGCTTAGTTTTTAACAGCCTTCTTTTTTCCCTATAAACATGTGGATATATAGTTTTGATTATTCTCTTGCATATGTATCACAGGGTTCCATTGTTGTCATTATTGACCTGTTTCTACCTGTTAGGGCAGACAGACAGGAAAATTAAAGGTTATAATGAACCCTAAGGCTGATTGAGAACCTACTATGTGATGACATCTAAGGGCACAGATTTGTTTTCCTACCCATTAAAGAATCAAAAGTCAGGAAAATGTTTAAAGCAGACAGGGCAAGTTTATTTGAAAGTGAAAAGTAGGGCTGAAAGTATGGCTCGGGTATACAGTGCTGGCCTAGCAAGTGTGAGGCCCAGAGTTCAAACCCCAGTACCACCAAAATGAAATAAAGTGAAAGGAAAGCCATGAAAGTAGAGAGACTCTTTGAATAGAGGGTCACCAAAGGGTAGTCTAAAGGAGTCCTCTTGGAAAGTGGTGTTTATAGTACAGGCCTCCTCCATATCTCTTTCCTTGATCTTCGTGCTTGTTGCTTGATGGCTTGTGCATGTGCTGCCCAGATATTTTCACAGGTTGGAAAGGTACCCAGGGAATTATGGGAAAAGCATTTGGGAGGTTACCTGAGGCAGATGGGCACCACAGGCACCGTGCTGGGACACATCTTGTCTGCTAGGTGCTATGTATTCCATTTTGTTGTCTCTATCTAACAATTCCCCTTTCTTTTCTTGCAAGGCTGAGCATTTTAATCACAATATCTGTTTACTCTTTGCATGAGCTTTAAAAACAAAGTGTTCTTTCCACTTTACATTCAAGAAAAATGAGGCACAGAGATTAAGTAAGTTGCCCAAAGTTAAATCAAACATCTGATAAGGAAGAGAAAGCCATGTTTTAGAGCCCAAGAGGTCCAAGAAATCAACTTGGATTGCTCTTCTACAGTGCCCTCTCCAGGGGCAGCGGGAGGGGGTTCAACTTAATAGTTCCCCCTGTGGCCACCCAAATGTCCATAAGGACCCTTGGCAATAACACTCTGCCACTCAAGCTTCTATTCTGGCAACTGAGAGTATAGTTTCCTTTGTACTTGGAAAGTCACAACAGTGACACTACCTGAAGAAAACAATATGCTCTTTGCTGTTTTCCTCCATATTTCTGGACATATATGAAAGTCTTAAAGAAGCACAAAGAGGCACATTGTTTGTACAGCTTTTCTGAGATCTTGCCTGTGCACTCATTGAATGGTACAATGAAAACGATACACAGTCATCAGAGTAGGACAACCCTTGGGCTAAATCTTAATGATCACTCTTTCCATGGGATGCCATCCTACCTAGTAAGTGCCCTACTGCATGGAGTTATAGTATATGCTGTGGCCTCTCCCCTGATTTCCAGGCTTCCATTTTGCATCTTTTCGTTTTGGCCCTTAATTGGCTACTGTTCTATTCATAAGCAAGATAGCCACAGAGCACTCTTGCTTCCTTGGTCCTGATTTCCTATGTATCTTCTCACTTCTGGCAACAGGGAAGGTAGGTATCTAGGTAGCTAGAAAGGAAGGGAGGAAGGAAGTAAGGAAGGAAGGAAGGAAGGAAGAGAGGAAGGAAGGAAGGGAGGAAGGAAGGGAGGAAGGAAGGAAGAAAGGAAGGAAGGAAGGAAGGAAGGAAGGAAGGAAGGAAGGAAGGAAGGTTGATTTATGGAGATCTGACACTATGTGTTACTGCAGGATTTTCTTTCATAAATTCCTTATGTCCTCCTTATGTATTTGGTTTGATGACACAGAAATTCGCCTGCAGTGGTTTAACCAAATAGCATTTTTAATTTTCTCCTGAAGACAACAAGGCTTACAGGAATGGTGTGCTGGCATCAGGAGTCTCTGGGGTTGAAACAAGACTGCTCAGGTTCTGCATTCTAGATCTGAAAGAGAAGATCAAAGAGCAAAGGGTAAATTCCAGCTGAGTTTGCATTTGCAAACTTTTTTTTCCCATAGCTCCAAGGAGTGACTTTCATTTAGAATTTCATTAAGAATTGTGTCACAAACTTAAAAAGAAGCCTGGGGAATTTTTGTTGTTTAAGCTAGGCATATGGCCACCCTGAACTTAATTAGGGGTTTGTTAGCAAGGAAGGATATCGAAATAGATATTGAGGAAGCAACCAGAAATGTTTATAGCAGCATGCCCTATTTTCAGTTAGCTGCAGGCATTTTAATGATCTGTGTTTACATATTTTAATAAGCCTAAGAAGCCAAGGCCAGGTAACAGAGCTCAATGCATTTGTGCCCACATCTCTGCTCTGTTACAACTTTCAGTTTTGTTTAGTTATTTGTTTTTTTGTTTGAGACAGTCTTGCAATATAGCCAGCCTGGCCTTGAATTCATGAACTTCCTACCTCAGTTACCCCCAATGCTGGAATTATAAGTGTTTAAAAGCATATTGGCTTACTAGGATAATTTTACTAGCCAAGCAGAAAAGGTCAAAAGCTGTGTACCTATGACCATATAAGACGATGCTAAGTGAAATGAACCCCAAGAAGGACACAAGAGATTTTATTTTTCTTTCTCACTGTTGTTTGTAATGTACTAAGTGACTTTCTGGATTCATTTGCATGTTCTTCCTCCCATGGTATAACCTCTGTTTTCACTGTATTTGATTCCGGTGTATATACAAGATATATACATTTTTCTAATTTGGGGAGGGGAAGGGAAATAACAAAATGCTGAAACAAGGATATAGGTTGACCCATTGTCACAATGAGATGTACAAGACACTATGTTGAAAATGAACTTTACTGAGGGGCATCTGGGTTGGTTCCATATCTTAGCTATGGTAAATAATGCTGCAATAAACATAGTTGTGCTGGTAGCTTTAGTACAGTCTTGTTTGTGATCATTCGAGTAAATGCCCAAAAGTGGGATGGATCAAGAAAATGTGGTATATATACACAATGGAATTCTATGCCCCCATCAGAAAGAATGACATTGTCCCATTTGTTAGGAAATGGAAAGACTTGGAAAAATTATATTAAGTGAAAACATAGGTCCCATGGTTTCCCTTATTTGCAATAACTAGTATATGTCTGAGTCAAGCAGAAAAGGTCAGATAAGTTGATGTTAGGGGAATGAACCCCAAGGTAAGTATTCAAAGTGTTTTTTTTTTTCTTTCATGCAACTGTTTCTAACATACTTATAAGATGATTTCTATGTTGCTTTGTATGTCCCTCCCCCAAGGTATAACCCTTGCTTTCACTGTATTTGATGTTGGTATCATTTGTGGAGGGGAAGGGCAAAAACAAATTCTGTAACTAGGGATACAAGTGGAACCATTGCAACAATGAGATGTACAAGTTATTATGTCGAAAAACGAACTTTACAACTTTGGTGGGGGGGTGTGGGGAGTATGGGAAGGGATGGGAAGGGGAAACAAAGAGGAGGCAACAATGATAAGAAATGTATTCGTTATCTTGCCCATGTAATTGTAACTCCTCTGTACAGTATTCTCACATTAAAATTTTTTAAAAAATGAACTTTACAACTTCAGGGTGGGGAGAGGGAGGTGTTGGGAAGTGTGGAGGGTAGGGTTGGTAGGGGAAAAACAAAGGAGAAGGTAACAATGCTTGATAGGAAATGTACTCATTACTTACCGTATAACTGTAAGCCCTCTCTACAGTATTTTTACAATAATAAAAAAAAAATAAAAAAGCACATCTGTCAGTTACATATTTCTTAAGGATCATTGTAGTAAGACTACTACTTCCTGAAGAAATTGAAAACCACAGCATTTTATATTTTTTCCTTAATATAATAAAAGACTTGGAAATATATTTTTGGTGTATATCTCATATATTCTAGGTACCATCTCAGGTAGTTATTTTGTCTTGTTGAGAAATGTGTGTAGAGAAAAGTGGCCCCCTGATCTCATACATGAAAAGTAGGGGAGCCGATGCTCAACTGAAAAGTGGTCCAAGCCTCTTCTTTTTGTATCACATGGTAAAACCCAGAGAAAGTATTCCAAATTTTGTAGAAAGAATTTCAAAGATGCAGCCACCTTCAATAACAATAATAGTAGTCATTCAGAACATGGGCAAGCCCTGTAATTTGTTCCTTATTTTCCATTTGTTCCTCAACCAGAGGGGAGGATAGAAAACATAGCAAAACCCTTCCTCCCTTTTCTAGTATATATTGTCACACAGCCTAATAATAATAATAAATATATATAATGGCAATACAGTAGACTTCTGAATGCTTGCATATTATCTTGTCTTAGTTCTTCAAAACATCCTAAGTAGTGGGCCAGGAAGGTACTGAACTTCAGCACAAGGATGAATGAGTGGCCAATCAGAGTGTCAAATGCAAAGGGAAAGCTGATTTCCCAGCATTGGGTCTGTGCGTTGAGTATTAATTCACGTGTTTTTTCCTATACTCAGTCCCCAAGGTCTTTCTTAAAAGGTACTTCCAATAGCTATGAAATAAAGATGTATATTATTTTTGAAAAAATATATTTTGTTAAGCAGCCTTTATATGGCTCTATAATTTGCTTGTCAATCTTTTGTGAGGAATTATTCAAAATACTTAAGAGTTTTTTTTCTTTTTTTCTTGAGAAAATTCAGTAATCAACTTATTTAGGAAGAAAAAAAACAATTATTCACTAATGAATCACTTGACATTTTCTCAGATGAACCTTCTGCTGAAATTAGAGGTATTATATTAAAACAGATAATTAATAACTAATTGAGATTCACATCAAATATTTTTTAAATGTGCAATCCCCTGAAAAATAAGAGTCTAGTAGCTAAATCTTAATACTTGTTGCTAGCATTGTTAACAGAGATTTAGATGTTAAGCACTTACTATGAGGATTACTTCCTGGTACACCCTGGTAAACAGTGTCTAAAGATCACAGGCTCCTTTGAAGCCCTTATACCTAATATATATAAACTTATTTACAGAAGGAAGGAAGGGAGGGAGAAAGGAAGGAAGGAAGGAAGGAAAGAAGGAAGGAAGGAAGGAAGGAAGGAAGGAAGGAAGGAAGGAAGGAAGGAAGGAAGGAAGGAAGGAAGGAAAGAAGGGAGGGAGGGAGGGAAGAAGGCAGTGAGGGAGGGAGGGAGAGAAGGAAGAAAAGAGAGGAAGGGAGGAAGAAAGAAAATAGGGAGGGAGAAGGAAGAAAGGGGGAATAGAAAAGAAGGGAAGGAAAACAAAGGGAAGGAGAAGAAGACGGGAAGTGGAAAAGGAAAGGGAAGGGAAGAGGAGAGGAGAGAGGAAAGGAAGGGAGGGAGGGAGGAAGAATTAGGGAAAAGAAGGATGCAACAAGAAAAGGAAGGAAAGAATGGAGGAAAGGAGGGGGTGGAGGGAGGCAGGAAGTGAAGGAGGGAGGGAAAGAAAATAGATAAATACGCTCCTTCTTTGAAGAAGGAAAACCTTCCTTCCTCTTCTGCTATGTGTTGTTTCAGTAGTGTGACAGAAAAGACACTCAACAAGAGACATGGAGACACTCCCTCTCCTCTGACACCAGCAAAATGTATGGATTCTATGCCATCATTCCTTCCTGATGAATAAGTAGATGAATATGCATTTCTTTATCATGACACTTCCTTATTACTCTTTCCTGCCCAGAATCCTTGCTTTCATAACTTCCATATTTTGTCTCTTGTGATGTTAAGAGATTTTGAGATTAACCCATTGTAATGGGGGAGAGGTCTTTGCCAAACTTTGATCTTGCTTTCACATGATGCTCTTCCTCAACCAGCACACTTGGAAAGTCAATTAGAAAGCAGATGATGTTAATAGGAAGAGCTGGTATGTTGAAATGATGGGGAAGGGTCTTACCTAGTTGTTTAACCTTGTCTATCTCCTCACTCTGCACTTTGCTCTCCTCTCAAAGAGCCTTTTTTTGTTCTTCTCTCATTAGTTATGGAGGAGAAAAGTAGATATGCCTCTTTTGTGTTCTTTAATGAATCAGTCCCTCAATAATTCCCTCTTGCCAAAGTATGGAAACAAAGGTTGCAAACTGATTATCATCCACATTATTAAATTCTGGGCATGGAAAAATGGTTTCTCCTGGGATTCCTTCTGTTCCTTTTCTATGACTAAATTTCAGAATAAGAGAGTGTTGGCATAGTAATGTATTTCAGGGTTAAAGGACTCAGAAAACTTGATCAGGTGATTAGAACAGAAATTGTACCTGATACAGGGGAACTTCTTGTAAACTTGTCTTTTTCTAAACTTTCCAAAAAATAAAAATAATAAAGCAAAATTGAGCTGGTATGCTCTTATGGGACATCTCCAGTACAAACTTGAAATCTGACTAAAGAAAAATTATGTACTTTAAAAATGACTCATAGTTATGTGAATATGTAAGGCTATACTGACTTTCCTAAATTATTAAAGCACAAATACCCAAAAGATGTAGAGCTGTAGCCAATGCTACATGTCCATATATTACATGTGATGTGATGTGATGTAATGTGATATGATATGTGTGTGTGTGTGTGTGTGTGTGTGTGTGTGTGTATGTGTGTGTAATCCTTTCTCCTTAATATAATGTTATAAGTGCTAAGGACATGCTAAGATACATGGATGGAGAAGGGCACATAATGGCAGTATAAATCCAGAAGGAAGTTGGCCTGAATTCCTCTGGTTCAGATTGTAAATTAGATAGCCTCCTATTACCAGGATTGGGACAAACTCATTTCCTGCATGTCTCCAGCCATTTGTCTTAGAATGAGAAGTCAACCCTTTGGATTTCAGATGTTACAGGAGAGTCTCCTATTACTCTTCTCAGCTTGAGCATCTTTCTTTTCTAGTGGTACATGAAAGGAAAGCATCCAAATGACAGAGCAAAAGCAACTTTACTGAACTCCTCACATCCATGAATATTTGAGACTTAGAGAAATTAAGTAGCACACTTTATGTCCTATGAAGGAATAAAGGTGGGATTCAAATTTAATTCTTCTGGTTTAATGTGGGCTTTTTTGGTGTACAAACCTTTCCCCTAAAAAAGAACTGTCATTCTTTGGAAACGCCATCCTTGTTTCATACAACATTGGTTTTGTCCTGTTATAAATGAGAATTGTCTGATTTCCTTACAGAATTTGTACCCTTCCTTTAGAAAGGAAGGAACAAGGTGGCGTATATATGTCCAATTTAGGTTATCATTTATGCATTCTCCATCATTTCACAATCAAACTCACCTAATCAGGTTTTATTTCATCAACTTGATATTAACACATTAGAAACCATGTCTATTGAAATAGAGTTACTGGTAGAGCTGTGAGTTGGATCCTATGAGGCCTGACTCCTCACCGGATCATAATGCTTCTCAGAACAACAGCTCCAGCAAGCTTCCTTTGCTTGAGCCATGGCACAAGACTACATACACTACATACACTGACCTTTACAAATGTGGCCCATTGGTCATTAAAGGCTGCTCCTCACCTAGGTATGGCTATATAGACAGATCCTGCACACAGGGCCAAGAGAATGTAAAGGAAGACAAATGGCAGAATGAGCTCCCAGCATGCCACCAAGTTGCTACAACACAGGACTGTTAGCTGAGATTCCAAAATCTGAATAGTTATTTCTTTTAAAAATGTATTATTAGCACTAACAAGTTGCAAAAGGGGTTTCATTTTGACATGCCCATACATGCATGCAATGTCTCTTGATCAGACTCACCGCCCACATCACTCTCCCTCAGCCTTTCTTTTTTTCCCAAACTCATCTCCACAAGCCTCCTTGTTCCATTTCACACCTGTTATTTTGATGAGTGAACCAGAGAATCAAGTGGAGGTGCTAGGGATCAAACCCAGGGCCTCATGCATGCTAAGTATGTGCTCTACCACTGAGTTATACCCCCTGCCAAACCCCTGTTTTCACTGTATTTGATTCTGGTGCCCTGCATCTTGTATATACATTTTTCTAATTTAGGGAGGGGAAGGGAAATAACAAAATACTGAAACAAGGATACAGGTTGACCCATTGACTTACAAGACACTATGTTGAAAATGAACTCTAAAACTTAGTGTGTGGGGAGAGGGAAGGAGTTGGGATGGTAAGAGGAAAACAAAGGAAGGGTAACAATGCTAGATAGAAAATGTACTCATTTTCGACATAACGACTTGTACATCTCATTGTTGCAATGAGGATGGGAAGGGATAGGAAAGGGAAACAAAGGAGGAGGCTACAATGCTTGATAAGAAATGTACTCATTATCTTGCCCATGTAACTGTAACCCCTCTGTACAGTATCTTTATAATAATAAACATATATATAAGAAAAAATAAAGTATTTTGATTATATTCCCTCTCCTTCTCCCCCTCTGTTCAGCCTCTCCCCTCCAGTACTCAATACTCACCCAGAACAGGACCTGTTTACATTTTGTCATTTATTACTTATTAACTTCAGGTGGTTGTTCAAAGGATTTTCAGCATAGTATTTCCCACAGGAGTAGACAGTACTTTAATCAGATCGACCCTCTCACTTACTCTTTCTTTCCTCATTGGCACTATCCCTTATTGTTCAAAAACTTTCCATATTATCTTGATGTCTTTATTTACAGATGTACTACATTTTGATATTGTTTACCCTCTGGATTCTGACTTAATCCCTTCCTCCTCCAGATGTTCTCAACTCTAGGAGCTGCTGTCTGGATTTTTGCTTCACTAAGAAAGTTGTCCCTCCCACCACCTCCCTACTTTCTTTCCCCCTCCTTCCCCCCACTTTCTGATCCAAGGATTAGGGGATTCCCTCCATTTTGATATTTTACAGCATGCTCACAAACCAGTTGATTTGATTCCTGTGTTCATTCTTACTCATCCAGACATACAGTTCTGTTGCCAGGATAAAGACACGCTTGGTGCAATCAGAGAAAAGTAACTAAATACCAGGCCAGAAGTAAAGGTACGGGTAGAGAATATGAGGGTGGTCCCAGAAGAAACTGAGTTTATTGCTTATGAGGATGGTACCTTTCCCAGACACAAATTCACATGAACTAAATTCATGCAGATTGATGTATAAGGTCAGAATGCCAATGTATTTCTCCACCATGAAAGATGAGACTAGAAATTTAAATCAGCATAAATTAGACTTAACCTCTTTTTCAACTCTAAGGAATAATCAAAAGATAATTGGTAGAAAGAGAGAAGGGGGAAAAGGATTATTAAAAGTATGATTATAGGCAAATGTTGGTGGTTCATACCTATAATCCTAGCTACTCAGGAGACTGAAATCATATGATATTAGTTCAAAGGCAGCCTGGACACAAATCTGTAAGACTCTTATCTCTAATGAACCAGCAGAAGGCAAGAAGTAGAGGTGTGGTTCAAGTAATAGAACTCCAGGTTTGAATCCGAAAGCTGTGCAAGAGCTCAGGGCCCCAGTGCTATTTAAGAAATAAAATGTGGTTGTATGTTTTCATAACCTAAGGTTTCTACCCACTATGGTCAATGACTACAAGAGTGTATGCAAAGGATGGCTATTAGAGTGAGTTAAATCAGAGCTGGAACCTCAGCTCTGCTGCTCTACTGCTACCATGTTTTCTCTCAAGAAAATAAGAAGAATAGAAATATCTGTCTCATAGAAGTGACAATTAAGAAAAGCAACACATATGAAGGGATTAGCAGTTTGTATACATAAAAGTCCCTTGACTCTTACATGTCATTTTAATGTAATTTTTTGATGGGAGAAAATAATGGTAATTGGCTCTTTTAAAAAAAATGTGTGGTAGGAGGTTTGAACTAAGGGTTTCTTCCTTGTGAGGCAAGTGCTGTATTGCTAAGCCAAACTTTAGTGATTTTTTTTTTCCGTTGTGCATGTTATTTTTGATATAGTGTCTTGCTTCCTACTCAGGTACACACCTAGACTAGGATCAGCCCATTTAATGCATCCCATCAGAGCTGGGATGACAGGCATGTACCACCATGCACAACTTCTTCTGTTGTGAAGAAATCTTACTTATTCTGTCTCTACCCAATACCTACTCCTTATTAACTCTTTCACTTTAACTAGACCCCTATAATTCTAATGAAAATGCTCTTTAAGGAAGTTTTTTTTTATTAACTTTAATTGTGTTGTCAAGGTGATGCACAGAGAGGTAACAGTTACATAGATAAAGTAATGAGCACATTCCTTTGGAACATTGTTATCCAGGCATTGCAGGGTACTTATGGGCATTCCTGTTGCTTTTACTCTACTGTTTCCTTCAGAGACCCTTGCCAGGACTGTCAATCTCTGAGTTGTTCTTTTCTATGATATGATACACAGCACTAACATCTTATTTTTTTCCAGAGGTTTTTTTTTTTTTTTTTTTTGGGTCCGGTCGTGGGGCCTGAACTCTGGGCCTGGGTGCTGTCCATTAGCTCTTCAGCTCAAGGCTAGCACTCTACCACTTGAGCCACAGTGCCACTTCCGGCTTTTTTCTTTTTGCTTATGTGGTACTGAGGAATCAAACCCAGGGCCTCAGGCATGCAAGGCAAGCGCTCTACCACTGAGCCACCTTCCTAGCCCCTTTTCCAGAGGTTTTGAACTGGCTTTCAAGTTTACTCTGAGTCATATGGATATTCTTCATCATATTTCCCCTTTAAACCTTCTTTTAGTCACCTTTCCATTGGGCTCCATTAAACTGGTTCACCAGACTTGGTTGGGGTTTAAAAAACAATGGTAAAAATAGCTGCTCACTGAAAATAAAGATGAGGTGTTTGTCGATATGATTAATGAGGTGGTCTTATGAGGATATTGTGGAAAGGGGCATAGAGGGTTTGGAGCGGTAAAGAGCAGGAGAGAAAAGAGTCAGGAAAGGGAAGAAGGATGTTGTGCAAGGATGTTGTACAAGGCATGAAGAAGAAAGTTAGGGACTAATACACAGAAAAGGAAAGATCATAGTTATATATAAGACAAGTACCATTTAAGTCAGTGTTTTCCAATTAGAGGGGCCACACTTCAATTTAGTTTGCTACACTTTGAGTGGCAGGACTTCAGCATTTAGTGAAAATGCGCATTATGAATAGGCATGTAAATGGCCCAGCATGGGGGCTGAATGTTGGAGGCAGCTTTGGCAGAGGTAATAATGAAGTGAATCCCATTAGTGATGGAAAGGCAATTAAGAAAAATCTCAATGAATCTCCAGATCTGAGCATCCAGCTGAAACATTGGGATTTTAGAGGAAAAAAAGGTTAAGCACCGGGAGGCTGTTTATAATGACTTTAATTAGATCGAAAATGAATTGTTTTGCTCTTCAAGTTTGCTTTTTAGGTAACAGAGCATCTGTAACTGCACTGAGGTGCACTTCTCAATTGCAGGATGATGTGCAGGAGGTACTTAGTTACTGACAGCAATTTCATGGTACTCTTTTCTCAGTAAGAGAACCTAGAGATTGAGGCCAAACCCAGTGGACAGATTGTCCAATTGGATTTATGAGGAGGTGTTCTGTGTGATATGAACTTACCATCAGAACACTTATTTCCTAACAAAGTTCCCAGCTGAAAATTATATTCAACCTCCAGAAAAAAAAACTGTAACAAACAATAGATTTTGGAAATTCTAAAATTATTATTTAATGTGTTATTTTTTGGTTGTATGGAATTTGAACTCAGGGCCTTCCACTTGCTAGGCTGGCATTCTACTGCTGAGACATGTACCCAGCCTTACTTTTTGCTTAAAATTGTGACACTTAAACATTTAGCCTCTGAATAGCTAGTAGGATAGGCTTGAGCCACCAGACCTTATCTCCAATTGTTTTAAAAGCATGCTGGTTAAGAAGGGCATACTGAACAATGATATTTATAAATCAAGTATGATAGAGGAAAGGTGTCTCCATAAGTAATTTTAAATTAATATAGCTTTAATTATCTTCTTCTCCCCCTTCTCCTCCTCCTTCTCTTCCTCCTCTTCCTCCTCCTTTTTCTTCTTTGTCTTCCCCTTCTTCTTATTATTACAGATGTCTGCTAATATAGTTGCAATTTACAAACAGGTCTCATGATGCACCCTTATTGTACATCCTAGACAGCAAATGGCAAGTGAGTGTCATGACTGGCTTTTTTGCTCCTGTTGGGTTCACACTCAGAACTATCGCCCAGCTGAAGTGTCCTGAATGAGCATAAAGTGGAAAGTGAACTTACAGCAATATGTTTAATTTTGCTACAGACCACAAAAGGATTTTATTACCTTGTTGATTGAAAAGTTTTGGTTTTGAAGGTAACTTGGAAGAACAACCCTCCCTCAGCTGGTGGGTATATTCCCATGGCAACTGGTTATTAGGTAGAGACTGACTCCAAAGGCAGAGCCTATGGAGCAGACTCAGACCTTGACTTCAACAGTGCAACTTGGAGCTTTAAAAAATATGGAGGCCTTGGTCCACCCAAAGGTGTTGATTTATTTGTTTGGGGGTTTAGTCATGGTCTCAAGATGTTTTCAGGTTACTCGTGGGATTTCTGTGGGCAGCTTGGTTGTGAGTTGATGCTTTCAACAAATGTAGTAATAATACCTGAAAACTGCAACACCTAGATCAGGTCCTGTGTCTTGATCATCTCAAGGGATAAGCCAGTCCAGGTAAGCAGAGGAGAATTCATATGACAATGGATTACTGAAAAAATAAGCAGAGCTTCTACTAGACACGGAGGTTCCAGGGGAAAGCTCTGCCTAGGAGGCCTGGTGCAGGAGTTAGTCAGGTGTCTCTAGGAGAAAGCTACAAGACTCTCAAGGTGTTGGACAGACAGTGGGACATGTCACTTTGCAACCCCAGTAGGCTGCACACAGCATGCAATAAGCTCTTCATGAATTGATTAGCCTCTCTGAGGGGTTGCAGGTTCTGGTGCACACCTCTGAGGTCCGATTAGCCCGTGGTTCACATGCAAGTCTTCCAGGGGCAATGTGTCAGGAAAGGATGCCCAGGGGCCCAGATGCACATGCGTGACTGCTCAAGACCCCAGTGATGTGTAGCCTAGGAGTCTGTATACAAGACTGGTCAAGGCCAGGGTGAGGGTTGCAGAACTTCTGAGGGAGGGAGACCTTTGTCCTGATTGCCTAGTCAGGCTCTTTTACTGCTCTCAGTAATTACAAGTTGCATGTGAAATAGGCTTTTTTATCACCTGAATCAACTTTAAGGATCTTCTGTCACTTCATTGTTCCAACTTCTCCATTCACACCCTCCCCTTTCTCTTTCTCTCACTTTCTCTAGTTAGCTTCCTTCCAACTATCCTTTCTTCCTCCCCTCCCTGCTTTGTTTGCTTGCATCCAGACATAAGCTCTGTGCTGCCCCTCCCTCATTGCTATAGGCTAACCTGTGTATCTGCTCAGCTTTCAATCCCCCAATATAGAGTGTGCAGCAGGACTGGAATGGAGAGCCATTTACAATGGAGACAATGCCTGCTTTATTCTCCCAGGATTTCATTGAATATTGAAACTGGTAGAATTAGAAAGTAGCCCAATGGTTAAAAATGCTTGTGTGTGTCCTGAAACTCAGTCATTAGAGGCAAACAACTAACAGTCATTAATCATTTCTTGGCAGAAGCTACTTTTCTGAAGGAGCCGGTCAGAATACGTGATCTTTCTTTACCCCAAAAAGTAAGGACTAAATTGTATGTGACAAAACTTTGGGTCTGAATTTCTGCTCTATTTTCTTCATTTTATCTTTATACCTTTTGTTAGCCAATGCTCCAGTTAGCTTCTTTAAAAATCCATAAGAAATTTTCCAGTTTCTTGTATTTTTGTTTATTTTCTTGAGAAAGAACTTTTTTTTTTTTTTTTTGGTCAGTCATGGGGCTTGAACTCTGGGCCTCGGCGCTGTCCTTACACTCTTCAGCTCAAGGTCAACGCTCTACCACTTGAGCCACAGTGCCACTTCCAGTTTTCTAGTAGTTTATTGGAGATCAGAGTCTCGCGGAGTTTCTTGCCTGGGCTGGCTTTGAACTGCAATCCTCAGATCTCAGCCTCCTGAGTAGCTAGGATTACAGGCGTGAGCCACTGGCACCCAGCTTGAGACAGATCTTATTATGGAATGCAAGCTTGCTTACAACATAGGATCCTTCTTCTGACTACTAAGAACCATAATTATAAGAGTGATCCACCACCATGCCTAACTTCATTCCTATACTTTATAAGCAATAAATGTAAAACAAATCTAATTCTTGGGAAGTATCACTGGTCACTGAAAATGATATTACATAAGCTGAAGTGCAGCAGTGTTTCACAAGGAAATGAGATATGGGGAAGGCTCTTTTGCCTGGGTATGAATCTTGAGAGACTGTGTGTGTGTGTGTGTATGTGTGTGTGTTTATGTGTGTGTGTGTTTATGTGTGTGTGTGTGTGTGTGTGTGTGTGTGTGTGTGTGTTTCTGGACAATCTTTAATGTCTAAAGAAGCCTCCTATGGGCTGTAGGTTATTGTTTGAAGATGTTGCTTCAAGTGGCAGCACCTGCTCTTGTATTGTGTCTCAGCTTCAAGTTTGTACTTGAACACAGGTATATATGAACCAAGGTGAAGTGCTATCCTACATGTTAGGGTCACGGCATGTGTCGGCATGTATCACACCATGGGATGGGAACAATAAAATGGAAATGGGAAAATGCTTAGGACACAGTTACCAAGCCACTCCCCAGATTGCTGAAACCACCACAGATAGAAAACAAATGCAAATTCAATTTTCTTGGGAAGGAAGAAAGTACTAATACACTAGCTTAGTGACCTTGAAGGGTTGGGTGAGGTCTTTTTCTTTGTAAACTGATATCCTCTTGTGTAAAATGGGGTGATGAGCCCAGTATCTACCTCACTGTCCTCTGTGTAGGTGAGAGCAGGCCAGACATTGTTCCTCCCAGTAACTTACTTGGACACAGTAATTTACTCAGGCGAAATTGTCTTCCTTTGGTGATGGACATCTCAATGGGGCAGTATTACTTAGGAACAACAGTACAGTCTGACACACAGGAAACATTACATGCTAAACACTGTAAATTGGTCATTGAAATCATCTGTTTCTCTGTTTTCACGAATTCCAAGGCCAAGACTCAGAGATATTAGTAAAAGTATATGTCCTATTCTGAGAGCTATATTCAGGTGATGTTATTATCAAATTTGGGCCTTATTTTGGGTTTATCTAGAGTAAGATTTGGACTCTTTTGCTCTTATTAGTAATTTCCATCCAGAAGAGCAATCTAACAGATAAAACTGGATCTGCCACAAATGAGCTGGTTGATATACATAAAGTATATGTGTATAGTGATATATATACAACAATTTAGCTACTTTTTATATAAAGTGTATGAATATACATACATATATATGCATATATGTAAATATATATATATATATATATATACATATATATATATATGAAAGAGAAAGAAGAGAAAGTGAGATGTAGCAGTCCTGGTTTGCTGGGAATGATTTGTGACTATCTTCATGAGCATCAAGAACAAAGATTCAGAAAGCATTCTCTTAACCATGGTATGCCCACCCTTTAGAAAACAGTAAACAGTTGTTTCTAAACCACCATTGCCAGTTATGCAGATACTCCTTCAGTGTCCATAGGCTGGAACCATTAAATTGCTTCTGGAAAACAAACAGGTGTCTGCTTTCATTAGGAAGGAACTGGTTGCTAAAAAAAAAAAACAGTGCCATGATAAGTACTGGAGACTATGTGGGAAGAAAGAATAATCACGCAGAGCATAGAGAATACAGAATAGACAAATGAGTTTCTGGGGTTGACAACAGGGAGAAAGTTAAGGCTTCTATGATAGGACATGTAAGAACTTCCAGGCAAGCAAGAACAGCAACAGAAAAAGAGGGTTCTATGGATTATTGCCTCAGCCTATTTAAAGGAGCAATCTGATACATATTTGTAACACTAAAAAATGAATACAACATTTTCTTTTTATGTCCAAAAGGAAGGAGCAGCATACTGAAATGAGCATGCCTCCTCCAAGTTCTGCCTGCAAATGTTTCTGCTAGGCTTTAGGCATGAGGCCAAGGGAGTTGGCCAGAAAAGCAAATCATTTATCTCACACTTCTACCATTATTGAGCTCATACTTTAGTGTCTCAGAATCACCTGGAGGGCTTGATCAAACACAAGTACAAGTGTCCACCCCCAGATATCACCACTGGACTCAAGGATGGAGCCTGCAGGTTTACATTGCTAACAAGATTCTAATGCCTGGCCACTGATTTGGGATACAGGTGTTCTAATACTCTTTTCTTCTCTTTCTTTATCCTCAAATAGGTAAACATAGGACAAGTTAAGAAACCTTTCTTGTTATAAGCTTACTGAATGCAGTCCTTAGCAGACCCAGTCTCCAAACTACCATATGCATAAAAGCATTTGAACTCCTGATGTGAACTTGAAGTTGTAGAGCTGTGGCAACTGAGTCTTGTAAAGATGAACTGAGTCATCCAGATTATTATCTGGTGCCAAAGGCAGGACTGACATCTCTTGACATCAAGACAGACTATTTCCAAAACATCATTCAAGCCTAGAATTGATTCCTTGTTCTTAAGATTATAAGGAAAACAGAAATTTACACCATAACCAATTTTAGTATAAATGACAGGGAATTCAATTAAGCTGAAGAAAGCTTCTGACCCTGATAGTCATTTTGAACATTGACAGAGTTATTTTAGAGGCATAAACCTGAACCTGCATAGACATCTCTTCTTTTTTAACTTTATCTGGACCATCTGGCTTCATTCTGCTTTACTAGGAACTTCTGGATATTTTTAGTTGGTGTACTATATGTGAAGTTAAATAAAACTGAGGCTGGCAAGGCCTTTCTTCAGTAGTTCATACCTGTACATACTAACTACTCAGGAGACTAAGATACAAAAATGGTAAATTTCTAAAAAAAAGATAATTTTCTGTATATACAATTGCTAAAATGAACAACAAAATCCAAGAGCAAGAAGTGAAAACAAGGATGCATGATTTTTGTTAACTTTCCTAAATTAACCATGTCACGATCTTTTCCAGAGCCCTTGCCTCCTCTAAGCTAGTTTCTTCTAACTATTTTTCCTAAAATAATTTCATCCTAAAGAGAATACTAGTATCAGCTATTCTAATATTTATAAATAATTTTATGTGTTGGTACTATGATTTGAACTCAGAGCCTTGTGCTCTCACTGGGCATATTTCCTCAAGGCTGGTGCCCTATCTCTTGAACCACACTTCTAATTCCAGGTTTTTGTTGATTGGGGAAGATTGCCTATCTTATTTGTTTGCCTTGGATGGTGTTCAACTGTGATCCTTAGGTCTCATCCTCCTGTGTAGCTAGAATTACAGAAGGAAGCCACTAGTGACTGACTAGTATTTATATATTAATTCCATCCCTTCCTCCTAGCACTTGGAGAAGATGTGAGGGAGAGGGAATGAAGCCTAAGAGACTGTGCCTTTGGATTCAGGTCTTTGACTAGCTCATTTCTTAGATCCTCCATTTTCTCTCTTTTAGTTATTCCAACTCTTCCCAGTATAAGAAGGAAGCATCACCACCCATATGAAATGACTGATAAATTGTAAATGCTACGAGATGGAAGATATTATTGTTAGCTGTCAATGTTGAATGGATAAAACATTTCCCTCTCATTTGTTCTTTTTTGGCTTGCATTTGGATAGAATTCACATATTGATCTCTCCCAAAGGAAACAGAACACACTTTTTGGGGGGGTTGTGGCTGATATTTCCAGTTCAGGCACCAACATGGATCAGGCTAAAGCCTGGAGTTTGCATAAACTTTCAGCTACAGAAATATGGCCTTCATTCTCCTGCAGAATTCTAACAGAGAAAAACAAATATTTTCTGCTGAATGGAACTGAAGGAAAACGGGTTGGAATTTAGAAATCCTATAAGTGTATCGACTCAGAGCTACACTGCTATAACCGGTCATAAGTTATCAAGCATGTGTAAACCTATCCAATAATTCAGCTTCTTCATTCATACTGTATAGCCCTCAGGGAAAGGAATGAAAACTCCATGTCTGTTATTGATTTGAATTGTGGTGACATCTCTGCAAATTATATATTGTTATTTTCACACAACCAATAATACAAAAACTACATTTCAGTTAGATTCAATAAGCCACCTGAAGTCACCAAGGAATGAATGACTAAGGTGAGCTTTTCCCATATCTTCAGGGCTCCAGGGGTAGAAAAAGCCAAGAATGTGGGAGAGACACAAGCAGAGTTAGTTATATACAGTTCCAGCCTCTACTGTGCAGCTTAAAAATAGTATATATGAGAGTCTGCCTAATGTACCCATGACTTGTTTCTCCAAAGTGGAAAGGGATGGTAGAATTTGTTAGGCATCATGGGAAATGTAAAGAGCCAAATGCCTAGTATATGCAAAGGCCCAGTTTTAAATACTGTTGCTTAGCATGTTTACTATTTGGTATTCCCTTATCATGGGATTTCTCATATATTCACCCATTTCTTCAAGAAAGTATGATAGAGCATCTTCTATTTTGCTGCCTCTGTGCTAAAATCCAACTTCTTAGTTGATAATGAGGCACAGATTAGGAGAAAGAAATTAGTTCATGATTAGTTAGTTCAGATTATGGTAGGGACTTAGATTATATTACTCTAATTTAAATTCTTTCCAACTAATCTATAGTAATAGAGAGTACAGGTGGGAGATGAGGATGTGGGTAAATGGAAGAGATTAAAATAGGCTTGGGGGATTCAACAAATCTCCAAGAGTCAGGGCCTTTTAAGATAGAATGAATAAGCTATTTATTCTGCAGCCTGAAGATTAAGAATGGAAATGACGGAAGGAAGAACATCAGAAATGGAGTTACATGCCATATAGAAAAAAGTTACAAAAGAAGACATGGAGAGGAAGGAAAAAGAAAGGGTTGGTGGAGTCGCTGCAAGACATGCTGAGGAATTCAGAATTCTTGTGTGTGCATACATGTGTGGTGTGTGTGTGTGTGTGTGTGTGTGTGTGCGTGTGTGCATGTGCTGGTACTGGGACTTGGACACTGTCCTATAGCTCTTTTGCTCAAGCTTGGTGCTCTATCATTTGAACCATAGCTCCACTTTTGGCTTCTTGGTTATTAACTGGAAATGAGACTCCCACAGACATTTCTGCCCAGGCTGGCTTAGAACTGTGATCTTTAGATCTCAGCCTCCTGAGTTGTTAAGATTATAAGCATAAGTCACAGTTGCCCAACTAGGAGTTCAGAATTATTTGTAAAGGTAATAAGGAAACCTCAGATTGTTTTAAGCATATAAGTGTTCCCACTAGATTTGCAATTTTTGTTTTGATTTTTTTTCTCTACATTCTAGCACATCTCTTCTTCCTTTCCATTACAAATAAAATTAAAGGCAGATAGTTCATTCTCTAGATAATGACTCTGGTAACAATGCAAAGAATAGATGTTGTGAAAGTATCAAAGGGGAATCAAAGGTGACGAAGCTACGCAGCAGACTTTTAAAAGATAAGAAATGAATTCCACGAATACTTAGCAAGTGCATATGATGTTGTATAAGTTATTCAATTATTCAGGAAGCTAGAAATACATAAACCTTCTGTTCCTATTATATTCTAATAAAAAGAAAGAAAATAGTCATTTAAAACACATTTGCACATGTATTTCATATATACGTATGTATATTTGCATTGTAATGGTGATGCACTGTCAACAACAGTAAATCCAGATGCAGACACAAGAGACTCACCCCTGTAATTCTAGCTAGTCAGGAAGCTAAAATTTGAGAATAGTAGCTTTTCCAGAGCAAGAAAATTTGTGACCCTTTTCTCCAATTAACCACCAAAAAGTTAGAAGTGGAGATGTTATACAAGTGTTACAGTGCTAACCTTGAGCAAAAAACAAGCTAAGGAACAGTCCCCAGACCTTGAGTTCATGCATATACACATGCATGCATGTGTATATACACACAGAGGAATAGAGTAGGAATAGAAAAGGTTATACAGCTGGTGGTGGGAAGGGGCAAGTTCCTCTGAATTGGTACAGTTGAATTTTAAGCAACTACTTCTTTGGTGTATTTTCACTTTTATTTTCTTCAATGAAATTTGTATCAGAAGTTAGTTAAAGAATCATTATAAAGTACTAAATCATATAGCACTAAATCTGAAAGTACCCTAAACACTGATGTCATGCCCAATTACTTGCAAAGAAGCAACTTGGTTCAAAATGTACACACTTGTAGTTAGCTAGTTAGTAGTAGAAATGTGAAAGGAATTTGGCCGCTGAATGTGTCTGTGTCCAGAATTTTAAGCAAAAAATTGAAGGACATCACAGAACAGCATCACAAGATAGGAAAGTTGTAAGTTGCAGAAAAGGAAATGTGGGGTGCAAGAAAACTGTAAAGCAGCTAAAATAATGGGGGACAGAGAGAATAATAGGAGACAAGATCCAAGACATAAATAGGCGGAGGAGGTTGGGAACCCAGTGTTCATAGCCTTAGAGTCTGCCATTAGGAACTTGATGTACACTGATTGAAGTCTAGATATTTGCACTTAAGAACTAAACAAAGTCAAAATGTGACACTTGGGGAGTGGACTGGACTCACCAGAAACATTTATAAACATCCTTAATTAACATATCACAATCTGGTAGCCTTAGGATCACCAGTATCTGTTATAACTCTAGCCAATCCTAGATATCAGCTCTATGAACATTATTATCAAGCCCCTCATTTCTGAAGATGATCTGACTGGAAAAGGACTTAGTCCAAGTGGTAAAAGCCTAAGGACAAACAAGCCAAACAATCTTACCCTCACAGAAATATGTTCTCCACTCAGTTCACCCCTCCAGGCCTTTGGAAAGTCAGCCAGTCCTTGAGGCCAGATTTCCCAAGTCTGCTCAGAGACTAATCAGCAACTTATTATGTAAGCAATGGATTCAACTTTGCAACAACATTGCTTGTTAGCTTCAGATTCTGACTTGCGATCCTGTTTCTTAACAGTCAGGGCAGGAATGCTACAAATCTGATAACTAGACTCTGCATTATTTATATACTCTACACAGCTTAAGGAGATCCTGTCCATGTGGCTGGGATAAAGAAGAGTCAATAAAGATATTATATTTAAAATAAATGTATTAAATATTACATGGCATCATTAGTAGAATTTTTAAGCTTAATTGGAGGATGGGAAAATAATATGAAAAGATAAAAATAATAATTGGAAGGTTTTCATACATTTGAAAATATGATGTTTGATAAATGTTGATTATTGAATTAGGATATAGGAACCAAGTTTGAAATGTAGACAGTATTTTGAAATGAGTTGTGTTTGAGTACTTGTAAATCATTAATATGTTCCTCAAGTATAAAGATATCGTTAGGACTTTGTTATATTTAATGTAACTATCTACATACACATATTAAGGTCTTGTAGGTATGTGTTAATATGCCTCATTTTAGATATACTTTGAATGTCTAGGGAGAAACACTGTGATCACTTTCAAATTAAAAAGCAAACCTTTGTAATAGGGTAAGAAAGGCTCAGTTAATACTTTAACGAATAAACGTCTGAGGAAGTGAATTACTGAATGTTCTAAAGACCTGTCAAACATTTGAAAGCATGAATGAACATGTCATTGTTATTCTCACTAAATTTCTGAACAGGTTTTAGAACTAGTTTCTACACGTGCTAAGACCAGGGTATTAGCAGAACAGCTATTTCTTTTTCTTTGATTCTTCTTTGCTATAAGTACCAGCAAGAGAACAATTAGAAAAAAAGATTGTCATTTCCTAAGTGGAAATGGCAAAACTATAAACCCAATAAGTTGTGATTCAGTTGTTTGGTGAGACTTTGCCAGCTTCTGTTTAACCAGCCAGCACTTCAGTGGCACTTTGGTCAGAAGAGTCCCAGAAGGAGCAGGACCCTGGTGACTCAAGACCATAATCCTAGCTAATCAGGAAGCTGGGATCTGGAGGATCAGGGTATGAAGCTGGCTTGGGCATAATAAATTCAGTTTTTCCATTTGTAAAATGATCTACAAAAGGCCAAGCTGGAGATGTGACTCATTTGATAAAGACCCCGGTTATGAACAAGAAATCTGAATACTTCAGTGAGGCTTGGGTTCAAATGCCAGTTAGTACCCACAAGAACAAACAAACAAAAACCCCAAAGACAAAGAAAATCACAAGAACCTATCATTGTTCTCACCTTGATAGTTACAACAAGAAAACATCAAAGATAGCCAGGCACCTTTATCTTATGCCTGTAATCCTAGCTACTCAGGAAGCTAAAATCTGAGGATTACGGTTCAAAACCAGCCTGGCAGGAAAGTTCGTGGGATTCTTATCTCCAATAAACCACTAGAAAACTAGAAGTGGCACTGTGACTCAAGTGGTAGAGCACTGGCCTTGAATTGAAGAGCACAGGGATATGCCCAAGCCCAGAGTTCAAGCCCCAGGAATGACAAAAAAGAAAAAGAAAAAGAAAACATCAAAGATATATTCAGGACTGTGCACAGAAGCTTTTGATGACTTTTCTCATGAGACAGCCCTTCCCACTATCTGTCCCATCAGTAATCTGGTGTACATAGATTTAAGTACAGTATCCCCAAAGAAAAGTCAGAATGTTTTGTGTGTGTGTGTGTGTGTGTGTGTGTGTGTGTGTGTGTGTGTGTTTTGTGGTGGTACTTGAGGCCTCATATTTGGTAGGCTGATCGCCTATCACTTGAGCTACGCCTCCAGTCTGTTTTTCATTGTTATTTCTGAGATAGGTTCCTGTTTCCTGCAGGCATTCACCTGAGCCACAACCCACCCACATCCTGTTTCCTGTCCTTGCTGAGATCACAAGTATGTACCAACCATCCAGCATTTCAACTTGAGCTGAGGTAGAAGTACAATGCTTGCACTCCCAATCTCTCACATAGTTTAGAATAATAAGCAATGGTTGCTACACCCAGCTATGTGTTAAGAAGGAGTCTTTCAAACTTTCTTTTTGGGTTGTTCTTGAACCACAGAATCTCCCATCCTCATCTCCCAGATAGCAAGGATTATACATATGCAATGCCTGGCTAACACAGCTGCTTTTGTTGAGCTTTAACCCCTCTTAAGCAAATTGAATAACTTCTTTAATTCTATAAATTTATCATCTTTAAGATAAAATAGCTGCTTTGTAAGTAACCAAATTTCTTCCAAAATTCTAAAAATATTATTTACTTATATTAATTACTGAGAATTATAAATGCTTTCTTTATTGATCTGGGCTGAAATTTAATTCATTCAATAAATTTTACTCAGTTAAACTCCTTAGAGATTAATTAATTAATCAGTCACTAGTAGTTTAATAATTTGGACTGTTGTCAGACTCTGGTTGCTCAAGCCTGTAATCCTCGCCACTTAGGAGCCTGAGCTCTCAGGATTGTGGTTCAAAGCCAGCCCTGACAGGAAAGTTCGTGAGACTCTTATCTCCAATTAAATCTCAAAAAGGTTAAAGTGAGGGTCAGGGAAGGTGGCTTGGTGGTAGAGTACTTGGCTAGCATGCATGAGGCCCTGGGTTCAATTCCTCAGAAAAAACTGGAGGTTGCAGTGTGGCTCAAGTGGTAGAACACTAGCTTTGAGCTAAAGAGCTGAGGGACAGTGCCCAGGCCCAGAGTTCAGGACCCACCATTGACAAAAAAAAAAAAGTAAAACTGTGGTTCAATAATAGAGCAGTAGCCTTGAGGAAAACAGCTCAGGGACAGCACCCAGACCCTGAAGTCAATCCCCAGGACCAATGTACACACACACACACACACACACACACACACACACACACACACACACACTAGGTTATACTTAGAGACAGACACTGACAGACAGACAGAAACAGAGACCGGGACAGAGACAGAGTGCAAGCAAATGTGTTCAAAGAGCAATGTGTAGTGCACCGAGAGTCTAGAAAATAGGCTCAGAATTAAGATGGCAATATCTGCTAGTTAAAGGTCTGTAAGTTATCTGTCTATCTACTCTAACTTTTTGTTTTGGCTCGTTGATACAAGGGCTCACTATGTAAGCCCGACTGGCCTGGAATTCATAATTTCTCCATTTCACCTTCCCAAGTACTTAGATTACATACATGCACTATCACACTGTATTTTAACTTTTGTTTTCTATACCAGTTGGTAGGAATCTCATACCTGAAATGAATTCAGTTGACTCCCCCAACAACTTTGGGTGTAGGTATTATAATTCTTGGAACAGGTAAGACAAATGATGAGGGTACAAAGACCCATTGCTTATAACTAGTAGAGGAGGGATGCAAACACATATTGATTTCAGATCTAGCTTTCTTCTTGAATCTTTTTTCAGTCTTGGGGATCTCATTTCCTTTGCAGCTCCTGTTATTCTCAGCACAGTGCCAAGCAGTAGGTTGCCTCAGCCCTCCCCAGTTGGGTATCCTGGCTGCTCCCCAAGGAGGAGAAAGCTGCCCCTTCATGCAGCTCTGTGCACTGGAGTCTTCCTGTCACAGGTGTACTGCTGAAATGCCAATTAATCTTTTCCTTCTCTGAATTGTGAAGCCGCCAGCAGATATCTTGGAAACCTCATTTTCGACATGTTCGCCAATAACAGCAGCAATTATTCTTAATCATTATTTATACTAATTTGATGCTTCAGTGAGATTATGTATTATGCTTGTCCTTCTTAATTTTCCTCTTTTTCTAAAAAAAAAGTGTAAGTGATAATCAATGGAAGGGATTGATGTCAAGCTTTAGGTAACTATTAACATGAAGAGGGTTATCTAACCTTATTATGTTGATTGTAGTCTCTCAGCTATATCTTCCAGCAAACTTTCAAATTGATTTTAAAATGCTACTATTGACCTAAAGATTCTTAACAACGGGAAGCTTAAATGCTTTTCATTGTTATGCTTCCTGCCTATAATACCAATTACTCTCAGACTTTGCAGAGCAAGATTGAATTCCTGTTGTTGGTTGGAGATTTCATTGTGCAGTGAGGGCTCAGTGTCTCCTACCTGTCATTCTGTCTCAGCCTGGCCCCCAGAAGAAATCCTAGTACTTTTGCTGGAGAGGCCTCTACTTACTATTTGGATTCATCCTGGAAACTGCTGACTCAAAATGGAGCAGAAAAACTTGCACATGCATAGAAGACATTGCTCTGCCACCAGTTTTGCAGCTTTTGAAGTTTCAGTCCCTCTAGCTACAAATCAGCATTGTAAAGTCAGTATCAAGAATAGAATATCTCAACCAAGAGTCAGTGTTGAAAATAGCTAAAATTAATTGCCTAATTAAAAATTCTGTATATCCTGTGTGCTTATAAATATGTGCATGATACAGGGGAGGGAGTATACCTCAAAATTCCCAGTTACACACTGCAGCTCTTACACTACTTTTCCCATGTTTGTTAAGCCACTGTATCTCTATCTTCCAGGCTATATCTGGCTGATAACAGGTTCCAAGTGTAGGGACTATGACTTAAAAGAAAATTGTTCCCTTCTCCTTTTCCTGCTTTTCTTTCTCTTACAGTTCTTGCTCTTCTTTTCAGTTTTTATTCCTCTTTTTCCTCATCCTTTCCTATCTTCTTTTTCTTCTGTTTCCCTTTCATATCATAATAAAAGTGTTCATCTGGAGTAACTAAAACTACTAGTCAACAGCAACAAAATAATTATTATCTTGGTTCCAGTGGTTCACCCTTGTAGATAGGGCTATGTAGAAGGCTGTGATCTTGAGGAGCATCATTGGAGGACAGCTTGGGCAGAAATGTCCATGATATTCCATCTTCAAAATTACTAGCAAAAAAACTGAGCTAAAAATGAGCTTCAAGTGATAGAAGATCAGTCATGTAAGTTAAGCAATTTGGAGGCCCTGAATTCAAACCCTGGTACTGACAAGACAGAATTACAGGAAGAAGAGTACAAATGCTCACAGCATAATCACAGTGTAGGATCTGAAAACTGGGGCTCAACCAAACCATGATGTTTTCTTTGAGTATTTTTCCGCTTGATAAATTATTCAATAATTATTCCAAAGAATTACTTTATGTGTCACCATGTTAGTGTTCCTCAGGTATGTGCTTTTCAGGAATAATCAGGAAAAGTGTCTAAGGAATCTCAGTAAAGAATACTAAATTTTGATGAAAAGTCATGAGCTAAAAACCTCGTAGATAAATTGTATAGAATTCAAGTTTTCATATTACACTCCAAGTTACTTTCTATTAAAAACCTGTCCTCTTATTCAGCTATGTTTTATTTTCAAAATCTGCCAGCACATATTATAGGCCTTAGTCCTCTTCATGAAATCTGATAATCTCTGAAAATCTGTTTCTTTTTTCTTTTACTATTTTTATTTATTTTTTTCTTTGATCGGTCGTGGGGCTTGAACTCTGGGCCTGGGTGCTGTCCCTCAGCTCTTCAGCTTAAGGCTAGTGCTCTACCACTTGAGCCACAGCGCCACTTCTGGTTTTCTGGTGGTTTATTGGAGATAGGAGTCTCACGGTCTCTCCTGCCCGGGCTGGCTTTGAACCACGATCCTCAGATCTCAGCCTCCTGAGTAGCTAGGATTACAGGCGTGAGCCACCAGTGCCCGGCTACTATTTTTATTTTTGCTTAAGTAGTATGAATACAATGCATCTAATCAGTGTTACCCCTTTCTCCATCCCCATCCTCTATCCAGACTCTGATCTATCCTCTATCCAGAGTGATGCTCAAATAGGAGCTGACTGTACCCACACTACCTATTGAAGTTGGTAGACAGTGAACCTCTGTGTTGGCTTATTAAAAATGATTGTAGTTCTGTACCCTCTCACTATATTCACATGGTCTTCATCCCTAGTACCCTCACCTGGGAGTATTGTCTGTTCTTGCTTGGAGTCATTCAGGCCATTGCTTTTGTCTGTTTGCACAAATTAAAAAGACCATCCTAGGAGAATATATTCTCTGAAGCTCTGTATTTGATCATGGAAACAGCCAGCAGGCATGGTCCACATATACTTGTGTGAGTCTATGAAGATTATGTAACTAGGCCCTTCATCCCCTCATCCTTAAGGTAACATGAGGAGTGAGAGATACAGATGTGACTTGTCACACATATTGACAGACCTATTAATCCTTGCTCTAATCCTTCAAAAGAGATGATGTACATTGTCAAATTTAATGAGCTTTAGAAATGATAGAATCCTCAACTACCTACTGAAGAATTTGTTGCAGACTTCAATTAGAAAATTTGGATTCAGATTCCATTTCTGTTTCTTTATCATCTGTGTGACCTGGAAAATAAAATGAATGAGTGCATGTAAGCTAAGACAATAGCATGAAGCTTTTGACACAGTATCTGCAGTGGAAGTTTAACAAACAACTGTAGTGTGTGTGTGTGTGTGTGTGTGTGTGTGTGTGTGTGTGTGTGTTTAGTCACTAGTCTAAAAGTATGGCAGTCGTTAAGGAAGTACCATTGGACCTTACTGACCCTGGAACAACCTTTTACAGAATTGCTAATGTGAGAATTCAACTGAAAACTAATAGAGCAGCAATTCCCATTTGACTTTGTAACCTCTCTCATACAGCTCATATTTACAATAATTATTATTATTCTCTGACTGCAAATTCATAGTGCATATGCCATGTTAGTTTGGATCCTCAGTAACACATCTTCATACTGTCTCTCAGTTTTCTGTTATTATGGAATTTGTAGGGAACATCTCTTGAGGAAGCAAAACAGAACTTTAGGTAGATGACCAATAAACCACCTTAAGCCTGAAACGTATGCTGAGTTTGTAGAAATTTATTTAGCTATGCTGTCCTGATACTATAACATACAGGTAATTTTCTGTCAATGAAAGTTATATAAGTCAGTCAATCATAAAGATAAAAATAGCTTAATTTCAGATGTTGAAGAAAAATTGTATATAGGAAAATGATACAATATTTCAAATCATTCAGTTGAGCTGAATTGAGTAGTCAAAACTATCACAACTACACATATTTTATAAAGGGATCCTTCTTTGCTGGGATAGTAAGGTTAGAAAGGTAAGGTTTCAAAGGCTGAAGAAAGTTAAAGATATTGTCCAAAAGTGGAAAGAAGTAAGAGATTCATTTTCTCTGATCTGTGTTGATCCAGGTTCTTAACTACCATGCTAATATATCCCATTATGACCCAGCAATCCCACTTTGGGGCATCTACCCAAATGTCACAAACAAGACCATACTAAAACTATCAGCACAACTATGTTTAGAGCAGCATTATTTACCATAGCTAAGATATGGAGCTAACCCAGATGCCCCTCAGTAGATGAATGGATCAAGAAAATGTGATATATATATATATATATATATATATATATATATAGACAGATAGATAGATAGATATAGATATACATATAGATATATCTATATATATGATGGAATTCTATGCCACCATCAGAAAGAATGACATTGCCTCTTTTGTTACGAAATGGAAAGACTTGTAAAAAATTATATTAAGTGAAGTAAGCCAGGCCCAAAGAAACATAGGTCCCATAGTTTCCCTTGTTTTCAGTGACTAGTACATGTCTAGGACAAGCAGAGAAAGTTAAAGATTATGTACATATAACCACATGAGATAATGTTAAGCAAAATGTACCCCAAGACAGGGACACAAGAGGTTTTATTTTTTCTTTCTTGCTAGTATTTTTAATGTATTTACAATGCACTATGTGATTCCTTTGTTTCGTTTGTATGTTCTTCCCCCACAGTATAACCCCTGTTTACACTGCATTTGATGCTGGTGTTCTGCAACTTGTATATACATTTTTGCAATTTGGGGAGGGGAAGGGATATTGCAGAACGCTTAAATGTGGGATGCAGGCTGACCCATTGTGACAAGGAGATGTACAGGACACTAAATTGAAAATGAATGTTACAATGTCAGGGTGGAGGGGGCAGGACGAGTTGGGGAGTTGATGAGGGAAGTGATGGTAGGGGGAAAATAGAGGAGGAGGTAACAATGCTCACTATGAAATGTACTCATTACCCTGCTCATGTAACTGTAACCCCTCTGTACAATATTTTTACAATAAAAAAATAAAAAAGTATATATCCCAATATTTATATTAGAATCTGTGATTACAGGAAATAAAAGGATAAAATCTTGGCCTCAATTATCTTAAAGTCTAGTCTATTTTATATTCTAATAGCAGACTGAGCCATTGAAGTAACTTAAATATTGCTAGCATAAAATGAGATAGACTGTAAATATAAAGTGTCCATATTATTTCATTGACTCAGTACAAGAAAGAGAAAATACAGTGTGTCTCGCTGATAATTTTTACACTCGTTTTATTTTAAAATTATAATAGTTTCTATATGCTTGTTAAACAATATAAATTATTAGCATTGATACCATCTATTTGTCTTCTTTTATAATGTGCCTACTGGGAAATTTTAAATTTTTGTATGTGTCTTTGACAAAGCTGGCTTAGGAATTAGATAAAAAGGTAATTTTAATATAGGTTATTAGAGTTTGCAAAGTTACAAGCAAAGAGGAAGTTCTGATGAATCATAGAAGTTTCCTGGGAGCCATGAGAGATATAGAGGAGTAGTTATTAGAGAGAAAAAGGAAAGATTATATATTTCATGGAGATTAAATATTTCATTCTGGAAGCAAGAAGTAGCATTGATAATATATCAGGACCCTATAAGCAAAGGGCAGAGGTCCTACACACCGGTGTGTCCCATGCATCCCAGGGTTCTGAGGATCTTTCATATAACAAATTCTACATACATGGTAATAGGACACTTAGTCATAGCCAACTCTGAACTCAGTAAACAACTTCCTATTAGAAATAATATGCTGTTGTAACATCAATCAGGAAGATAAAATTTAAGAGGTTATTTTACCCTTTATAATCCAATAGGGGAAAAACAAAAGACAACAGCAATATTTCATACTAAATTTTGGATCTACTTTGCTGTTTGTTTGCCTGCTTTTAATATTTTGAGTCAAGATCTCAATATATAACCCAGGATTGCTTTGAACTCACTGTAGCTCATTCTGATTCTGCATTCAAGATCCTGCTTCAGACTCCCATTTGCTGAGACTACAGGCTTGTAGTACCACACCTGTCTTAGAATCTATTTAATAATTCTAAAAGTGCCAAATATCCTCTCATTTTCCTTTATGCAACAATCTATATTTATTATCAAATGAAAATAGTTTATCTACTTTATTTGTTGGTTTTTAAACAATGTTCTACTTTAAAGTATTTGAAGGTATTTAGAAATTTTAAAAGGAGAGAGATATAAATCTGAAAATACAAAAAATCAAGTTTATCTATGTTTTATCTAAAAGACTCTCAAAAAATTTTATAAAATACATAGACAGATATGCCTCTTCCCTCCATCTTTAAATAAGCCCACAATACAAACATCTATCACCCAGCATCTGGTAAAAAGAATCAGGTACACTTGAAATTAGGTACAGATCTTTCTCTAGGCTATGTGCTGCTTTCAAAATTAGTGTGCATTTGTTGAGTCCCTCAGTGAGAATATTTTCCATTTTCATTTATCCTTCTTTAGACTTCCTAGGGATAATTCTTACTAGCATTTATTCAAGATCAATTTTAGAGAAAATACATTACTTACTCAAAGACACAGATTTTGCAAAAAACTTAAGTTACTCTTTTTATATTAGCTGCTTCCACATTCAGAGCTAAATTTATTTTATACACTGCAATTAAGTTGAAATGGTGATATAGTGGTTTAATACCTTTTATGAAATTGCCATACTTCTGACATATCACATATTTTCATGCTCTGAAAAACTCTAGCGTAGTAAATTACTCTGAGAATTACATTGCACCTATTTTTTTGCAGTTTGCAATTTTTATCATTTATTCATTCAATGCAATTTACTGATGAACTGTGATGTATCTAGACACTATGATGAATATCAGAGTTCCTGCTTCCACAATGTTATAATTTCACCATTTCATTCCTTCTCTCTCTTGATGGGTCTGTCTCTCATCTCTCTTTCCCTCATTCTCTTCTCTACTTGTCTCTTGTGTTTCTCTCTGCTTCTCCCTCCTCCTATCCTTCTCTCTTCCTATCTCTTCCCCTCACTCTTTTCCTTTCTCGTCCCATTGTCTCCTCTTTCCTACCTACCTTCATCTTTCTCTCTGTCTCTATTTCTCATTTTCTCTTTCCTTTGTCTCTTCTAATACAAATATGCAAAAATGTTATATAGAATGAGAATAGAATCTGTAGGAAGATTGACATAAATTGTAGAGTTGGATATTGCCTTAGCCACAATCCTAGTAGAAGCAGCATATCCAGACAATGAATGTCGCATAATAAACTTATTAGCAAAGTCAGAATAAAGTGGCGATAAGCCTTTCCACCAGGAGGCAGAACTCATATATGGAAATAAAGACAACAGAATATATATCTCAAATTTAATCCTCATTCCAAAAAATGTTCAACCAGGGAAATGGATAATCCTCAAACCAAATACATTTACCATTTCCACCAAAATGGGCCATTGCTATTTCCTCCAGCTGTTCCCTTGTTAGCTGGAAGCTGACTGTGTAAAGTATGACTGACAGGAACCCACTGGCAAATCCTAAGGACCCAAAGCTGGGCATTGAGTCCATCTTGCTCCCTGGAGCCAATGTAGAGTGGCTCATTTCATGCTGTCCCAGACATTAGACAATGACAGGGAATAAGATATAAGAATTGAAAAAAGATATTCCAACAAAAAATGTCATAGTTTGAGTTTAGCCATAGGAGAGGTTATAAGTGTTTAGGGAAATAATTACTTGCAGTTTGATATTGGCAAATCATAAAATATTAATAAAGCAGAAATTGGTGAAATATGAGACTGTTGAGGTTAGGTAGAGGTCAAATAATGAATGGATTTATTTTACGGCACATCAATTAGACAATGGAAAACAATTGAAAGGATTTCATCAAGGGTTATTACATGGGATGTTATATATGAATTTACCACATCACTCTTAGGGTATCATCTGAGGATGATGCATAGGAATAGAGAAATGGAGATTGAGTTGGAGACTGTTATAACAAAGTGAGGAGCGGGAGTAGAACAGTGCTCACAAAAATGAAAGAAGAGAAAAGAGACCATCACATAGATTGCGAATATACCTAAGTAATCCATGACTGTGAGATATAAAAGAATGTTAAAACGTTAAAGGATGCAAGAATGTTTTTACTATGCTCTTTTTTATTTGTCTGTGTGGATGGGGTTCAAGTAGCCAAAACAGAAAGAGGAATGAAAGCACACACCAAAGGGTGGGTACAGTGTGAGGTGATCAGTAACCAGATACAGAACTTTTAGAAAGACACTATTAGAAAGACAGTAGGACTTTCCATTTCTAACAAATGGGGAAATGTCATTCTTTCAGATAGAGGCATAGAATTCCATTGTGTGTGTATGTGTGTGTGTGTGTGTGTGTGTGTGTGTGTGTGTGTGTGTGTGTGTGTTTGTGTGTGTATACATATATACATATGTGATATATATACATATATATGTATATATATATATATATATATATATATATCACATTCTCTTGATCCTTTCATCTACTGAGGGGCATCTGGGTTGGTTCCATATCTTAGCTATGGTTAAAAGTACTGCAATAAACATAGTTGTGCTGATAGCTTTAGTATGGCCTTGTTTTAAATCATTTGGATAAATGCCCAAAAGTGTGATTGCTGGGTCATAGGGGAACTCCATGTGTAGTCTTTTGAGGAGCCTCCATACTGCTTTCCAGAGTGGTTGTCACCATTGTTTTAAATGTACTGTGTGATATTTTTGTTTTTTTTGTATGTTTGTCCTCCATGGTATAACCCCTTTTTTCACTGTATTTTATTCCAGTGCCCTGCATCTTGTATATACATTTTTCTAATTTGGGGAGGGGAAGGGAAAAGCTGAAATAAGGATATACAGGTTGACCCATTGTAACAATGAGATGTACAAGACACTATGTTGAAAATAAGCTTTACAAATTTGCAGAGGAGGGGAGGGAGGAGTTGGGGAGGTAAGGAGAGAAGGAATGGTAGGGAAAAAAAAACAAAGGCGGGGATAACATTGCTCAATAGAAAACATACTCATTACCTTACTCATGTAACTGTAACCCCTCTGTACAGTATCTTTACAATAAAAAATTATTTAAAGAAAGAAAGACATCAGGAAGTTTTATAGCATCAGGTTTTGAAGAAGGGAATTTGTTAACTATCTGACATACTAGTGTGTTAGTGCTTCTGCAACTGCTTGTGAACAATGGTAATCAAATATTTGGAATTTTACCACCAGTTGTGAGGGAGTGCTATGATTGAGAGTTAAATGGTATAAACTGAAAAAAAAAAAGAAATTTACAAATTGAGGTATCATGCTTTTACCCATGCACATATATTTAGAATATACCTAAGAAAGACTTGATTGTGAGATATGAAAGAATTACAGGAATAAAGATTTAAGTATTTAAATCCCCTAATAAAGATTTGGGGATCAGGCTGGGAAGGTGGCTCAGTGGTAGAGTGCTTGCCTTGCATGCATGAGGCCCTACGTTTGATTCTTCAGTACCACATAAGCAGAAAAAAACAGACATGGAACTGTGGCTCAAGTGGTAGAGCTCTAACCTTGAGCTGAAGAGCTGAGGGACAGTGCCCAGGCCCAGAGTTCAGGCACCATGATCAACAACAACAACAACAACAAAGATTTGGGGATCATAGTTTCAAGGGAAAACAGAGCAAAACCTCTTCTTAATTGTCAGGTGTGGTGGTATACACCTACCATTCCAGCTATGCCAGAAAGCACGAAAGGGAGGATCACAATTCAGACCGGGGTGTGTAAGATTAAACACAATACCTTATCCCCAAGATAAGTCAAAGTGTAAAAGATTGAAAGAATGAGGCCTAGAAAGTAAAAGCCCAAGTATGAGTTGAACTAACCCTCAGTACCACCAGACCAAAAGAAAGTCCAAGCAACAAGCAAGCAAACAAATATCCTTATCATTTCTCCTCATAGTTTGAGTATAAATCATGTCCCACAGACAGTGCGATGAATGCTTGGTCTCCAGCTGGTGCTAATTTTGGACATAGTTAGAGAATACTAAGTTGTACAACCTATTTGGAAGAAGTGTGTTTCATTTTTAACCGTTTCTGCTTCCCGGCTACCTGGAGGTAAGGAGTTTTGCTCTGTCACAGGCTATTGGTCCCATGCTGTTTCTGTCTCACCATAGGCCACAACAAGGATTCAAGGAGGAACTCCAGCAAGGTAACAGGGGAGCATCCATTGCCTGTAAACCCAGACTGTGAGAAACAGAACTCTCCATCCTTTAAAGTATTTGTTACAGCAACAAAAAGCCTAGTGCTTTTCACAATCTTATAGTATAGGCTACTGGGGTGTTCATTCTGTGGCAATTTACATCTCCTGTATCTGTAATGTGAAAATACTATAGAGAGAGGAAATAGAACTCTTCCCAACTCCATTTTTAGTAATAATTTATTGGTACCAGCGATGTGGGATATATTGTAGGACCATGGAAACTGGTAGATGCTTTTGTTCCTGGAGAGCTTTGTATTTATTGGCTTCTGGTCATAGCTAAGATGTCTAGTTTCAATCCAGAAAGGACAGAAGGAGGAGTCTTCCTTACGAGTTAGTTCATCAGATACAATTTAAATCTTGAGGAATTAGGTGTTATTTTTTCTAGGTGGATTGAGGCCAGCTCAAAGAGACTTGGATTTGTTTATGGACTCAAGAAAGTGGATCAATAGGAAACGACAGGATGAAATTTCCCTGGAGCTAGAGACAACTGAAAATTTAAGATGGTCCTATAATTAAGAGGTCAAAGGAAGGCCCAGATGAATGTGCTGTCCTTGAATGGAAGAACAACATTTTCTCTGAGCTGTCATGCAGTACAAAAGTACTGTGTGTTTGGCAGTACAGCTAGGGATTAGGAGCAGAGGGAGAGAAGTGGTATGTAAAGCTCACAAATTCCTTCGGTCCTAGTGATTCGTTTTCAGGGATGGAGTTAAACTGGACTGCTGTGTGGATAAGCACCAGGGAAAGAATCTGAAGGAATTTGCCCAAGGCCCAGTTGGGGTTTACATATAAGGTTTGCTTCATTGACAGAGTAAACAGCTGGACTCGGCTGTAGGAACAGGCATTCAGGGAATGGAACTCTATACTGTAAGCTTGAATTCATGACTGAAGAGGAGCAGAAGAGCAGGGCTGGGAGAGTACCACATATGGAGGAGCAGAAGTCACTGAAGTCATCAACCAGCCCAGGTAGACAAGGAAAAAGGCCATGAGAAAGCCAATAGCCTGTGGCTCATGCCTGTAGTCCTAACTGCTCTGGAGGATGAGATCTGAGCATCCTAATTGAAGCCAGCTTGAGCAGATCAATCTGAGAAACAGCCAGAAAAAAAGCAGGAAGTAGAGATGAAGTTCAAGTGGTAGAGTTCCAGATTTGAGTGAAAAAGCCACGTGAGATAACACAGCCCAGAGTTCAAGCCCCAGTACAGCACACAAGCACAGGTGTGCTCGCACACACACACACACACACACACACACACACACACACACACACACATCAAAAGGAAATACCGAGGTGAAAGGCCCTCCTCAGAGGAAATGGGCTTGGACCACACATTTGCAAAGAAGCCTTGGAAAGCCAGGTCAATCAAGGACTGTACCCTGGCTTGCAGACTTCACCGTTTAAAGCAGTTTGAGCTTTTGTTAGGATAAAATACCCTACTATTTCTCTGAAGGGCACTTTAAGACCCTAATACAGTTTGCAGGCTGTGTCACAGAGCAATACAGGCAGGTAAGAGACATGCTGGTGTGTGTGGGGGGGAAGGAATAAACAAGTCCCTGGGGCAGAACCTTATACACCTGCAGCCCCAAGACCTCAGGTAGCAGTGTGAGAGCTCAGGTAGCAGTGTGAGAATCAAAAGGAGCTCTCATAGATGGATAAAAGATTTTTTGACTTTAGAACTTGCACTGAGCTCTAACCTGAAGCAACAAACTACAATCTATAGACATGGTGTTTACTTCTAATGACAAAAGCAATTAAGTTATTCATTCAATAACTTCTCCCTCCTCACCTTCTCCTTTCTCTTTCTTTTCCTCTCCCTCTCTCTTCCCCTTCCTCTTTCCTTCTCTCCTGCATTCCCCTTCTTCTCTCTTTCCTTCCCTCCTTTCTTCCACCTTCCTCCATTCTCTTTCTTCTTGTATGTATCTATCTGGGGCCATGTTGTCTCTTACTTCCACTAGTCTGCTTCATTGATACCTTCTCTCTCTTAGCAAAGTGGTTTTCGATTTTGTTTTATCTCCTTAACATAAAATACCTGCTACCTATCAATCTGCCATCCTTTCAATCAGCCTTTGCTTCATGGCTCCACAATTCCTAGAATCTTAGGTTTACATCCTTGGCTTTATCAGCATGGAGGAGGGAGACAATCAACAGTAGAAATTAGTTGTCTTCTACGGGATAATAGATGTGCATTACCATACCTAGCCAAGGCATTTCATTTTATTTCTTTTTATTTTCTAGTTGTTTTTGTTGCTGCTTTATTTACTCATAATACTGAGTATATGTCCAATTATAGCTGCAGCACCTATGTTTCAGGAAACATGGAACTTTTCCTTATTTATTTATGTATTTTATATCTTCATTGTAAAGATGATGAACAGGGGGTTAAAGTCATGTAAGTAAAGTAATGAGTATATTTCTTTTTATTTTATTTTTTTATTGTGAAAATACCGTACAGAAAGGTTACAATTACATGGGCAAGGTAATGAGTACATTTCTTATCAAGCATTGTTGCCTCCTCCTTTGTTTCCCCTTCCCACCCTTTCCATCTCCCTTCTCTCCCTCCTTCCCTCCCCACCCCCCTATCCAAAGTTGTAAACTTCAATTTTTGATATAATGTCTTGTACATCTCATTGTTGCAATGGGTCTACCTGTATCCCTAGTTAAACAATTTGTTTTTTCCCTTCCCTCTACAAATTATACCAACATCAAATACAGTGAAAATGGGTTATATTTCTTTTTAATACTGTTGTCCCCCTCCCTCATTTTCTACCACTCAACCTTCCCTCCTACTCAACCCCCCCCCCCCAACAAGTTATATAGTTCATTTCTAACATAGTGTCAAGTGAGTATCATTGTTGCATTAGTTCATCCTTTGTCCTGATGTTTCTGTGATTCTCTTTCCCTTCCATGGATCAGTGAAACTTATATACAATACAAAGGGTACAGAAAACTAGGACAGAAAAAAATAGAAATAACTACATACAGTACACAATAAGAACTTTTCATTTGTACTAACTAGAATATGTCGCTGATATTCTTAACAGAGGACCACAATAGCCCAATTGCAAAGTGCATGGGACCATTTATAATGAAGTGTATCAACATGAAAAAAAAGAACTAGAAGCAAGAGGTTCTTATTATATTTTTATGCAGTTATTTCATTTCTGAATATAGATGATTCTTTGGTTTACAAGCTCCTCAATAGAGCTAGGTAAAGTGTATACCTCATTTTGTATGTTCATTTAGATATGCTATTTTATATTTCCCTTCATTAAGTTATCTTTTCCTGTTGCAAGCTTTTGCCTCAATACACTCTGTCTTTCTTCTCTAGATATCATGTGTTCTATAGAGGGTTTGCCTGGCATGTCGCTGGTAGTTTTCCTGCATCCCTTCTTCCCATACAGATCTCTAGAGAGCTCTGAGACCTGACTTTCACTGCCTTCTGTCTCAGTAGTCAGTTGGGTGACTGTTTTCAGTCTAAGCAGAACTGTAGGCTCATATATGTTGATGATAAGACAGGATGTGTGTCAGGTAATGGCCCCAAATAAAATACACAACGATCAACAGAGCATGAGTTTAGACAACATTGGTAAAAGAGCCAAAGAGCAAAAACACTTGAGAGAGTTAGGGGCTCTGAATTCTCCTCCCATCTTCCACCCCTAACCTTATAGAATGATTACTTTTGCCTTAACCATTTTCATCTACTGCCATCAGACTGGCCATAGGCCAAGCCTGTAAACAGACTAGTTTTAAAGGAAATAGAAGTGGATGTGCCAGTGACATCTTAACTAGCCTGGGGTGGGTAATGGTGCCAGGGAACAGAATCCAGTGGAAGAGACCAGAAAATCTGTACTTTGTGCAATGTATAAAATGAGCTGTCATCCCTAATGCTGGAGACAGAACTCACACAAGCTGGTCATATTATTTTAGACATGTTTCCCTGTGCCAGATTTTATAACACATGGAGTCTCCATCTTTTCTATCCCCTGCTCCCCTGCCCCTCCACAGGCCTCTCTTACCTCCTGCAGGCTTTTAACATCAAATCCTGCTGGATGAAATGGGGGGAGTATCTCCCAATTACTCAGACTCCCCATGGGCAACTTCAGTGCAAGTTCATACTTGCTTCTTGGGCTTTCCTTGATAAATTCTGACAGCATGTCAGTTCTGTCTTCCCTTCTATAGCCATCAAATATTGATGGGTGGAGCAGGTGTGCTTCCTGGGGTGCAAATAAAATGATGGTCTGAACTCTATGTCCCCTTCAAGATCACAATTCTTCTATTATCTGGACAGAAACGTGGAGTTGTCTTTCATGTTGTATTACAGGTCTCCTGGGACCAAGTGATGTATACATGTGCTAGTTCTTGAAAGACTCCCTGGCAAACCTAGAGAGAGCCCCAAATGGTACCAAAACCTCCTTGAAAGCCTCTGGTGTCTATTTGCTACAAAAGTAGAAAATAGTCCATTTATGGATATCAGCTGGGCAAAGGTTGCCATCTAAGTTACTTTGGGGAAGTTAGAAAGTAACTGGATGAAGAGGAAGCTGGCTGTTGGCAAATAGTGTTGATGGGCCAATTGTTTATATTGAAAGACTAAAATGGAGAAAACACGAGAATCTGGCTAGCCAAGTGTACAGAGTAATGACCCCACACTCCTCATCAAGCCGAGATTCTTTTTCTTTGCCAGTTTTCAAAAGAGATGGCCAGCTCCACCATGATTCTATAACAAAAGTCAGTTTTCTTTAAACTATTTGGCTCAGAGAACCTATGATATAATTAGAAGGAAAAAAAAAACTATGTATCCCTTCACTCATCTTTTAGTTGATAGCTATAATTTTTATCCCAAATGTAAATACTCACAGCAGATGTAATTTACAGCACATTGTAAAGCCTAACATTTAAATGTAAAACTGTTAGATCAGTCTTCCAAATGCATTCAATGGAATCTAAATATCCAATAGCAGCCATTTTAAACCCACATGAGAAATCTTACTTGTTACTTTGTTCTCCTTGAACTTGTATTTCCAAAACATTTCCTCCAGAGAATTTTGTCTTAATCTAAGTAATTCATTATACTTGAAGGTCATTTATTGTTCAGTCTATCAGACTTCTCTGAAACAAATATGTGTGTGTATAAATTTGACTTCTTTATATCCTGCTACCTAAAGCTGTATTATTTTTCCTTCCTGATTGGGTTATTTTTATAATAATTACTCATATATTAATTGAAACCATCTAGGAATATATTTTAACTTTAGTAATTAACATTTCAGCAATTTTTATTAAAAATATCTGAAATAATTTTTAATTAGTTCATATATGCATGGCTATTATTTATCAATCGGATAAAATAAAACTCATTACAAACCCTGTTTTTATTTTCAAAAATTTCATCAAATTTTCACACAAATAGGTAAAGACAAATGGATAGACTTTGTTATATCAACTTCCTTCATTTTTTAAATCTCCTTCCAAATCATATTTCAAAAGATCACAGCATGATCTGTCATCAAAAACCATTTTTAATGATTCATCAGTTGACAGTTTTATTAGGTCCTTCTTCAATATCTTTGAAAGGAAAGAATAGGCAACCCATTTCCAAAGGATTTATTACCCAGACAATGGTCTGTCTAGTTTGCAATTTTTTCCTAATCATTTCAGTTACCCTTTGTTCAGTGCCCATAAAGGATTTTTTGGGAGGAAGGGTGTTTTGTTTTGCTTTGTTTATTGTATAAGAATAGTGCACCCTCCTGGGATAGGTAATATGTCTCCAATTCTTTTTCAGAAAAAGATGTTTTCTCAAGAAGTAGTAGGAAAAGAGACCATAGGATCCATTTTACTTAATTCTAGGTTTAGGTTACTTAATCAGGTTTAGAAAAGTTCTACATGAAGATTTTGCCAAAAATATCTATGTTATCTTTGCACCTCTTAAATATCCATTATGTCTTTTAGTGTTTTACACACACACACACACACACACACATACACACACACACACACTCACACACAGAGTTTTAAATGCATTACTCTAAATAAATGTAAAATAATCCATCTCCTTCATTTTCATACTTTTGCCTCTGTTTAGGTTCTTGTATCTTCCATCTAGAGCAAATCTTTGTGAAATATATGCTGAGACATAAAATGTGAGCTACAAAGGTATGTTTTAAATTTTCTAGTAGCTATATTTAAAAAAATTAAAAAGCAATGAACAATGGCAAGAAAAATGAGTGCAATTATTACATAATATACTTAACCTATAACATATACAATATTATCATTCCAACATACATAAAAGTTAATAGTGAACTAAGTATGATGGTCCAAACTAATCCCAGCTACTTGGCAGAGATGGGGAGAATTTCAACTTGAAAAATGTTTGTGAGCCTCCATTTCAACAAGTAAGCTGAGGGCTGGGAAGGTGGCTCAGTGGTAGAGTGCTTGCCTTGCATGCATGAGGCCCTGGGTTTGATTCCTCAGTACCACATAAGCAGAAAAAGCCAGAAGTGGTGCTGTGGCTCAAATGGTAGAAGGCTAGCCTTGAGCTGAAGAGCTGAAGGACAGTGCCCAGGCCCGGAGTTCAAGCCCCACCACTGACAAAAACAAAAAACAAGGGCTGGGAAGGTGGCTCAGTGGTAGAGCGCTTGCCTTGCATGCCTGGGGCCCTGGGTTCGATTCCCCAGCACCACATAAGCAAAAAGAAAAAAGCCGGAAGTGGTGCTATGGCTCAAGTGGTAGAGAGCTAGCCTTGAGCTGAAGAGCTGAGGGACAGTGGCCAGGCCCAGAGTTCAGGCCCCATGACCGGACCCCCCCCCCCAAAAAAAAAAAAAAACGAAGTAAGCTGAGCACAGTGGTCTATACCTGTTATTCTACCTAGCTGGAATCCTAGTTAGGAGGAAAACAATCTGATGCCAACCCCGGGCAAATATGGAATATCCTATCCAAAACCCAAGTGAAACCAAAAGAAGTTTGTGGTATGACTCAAAGGACAGAAGAAAATGCTTGACTAACAAGTATGAGACTCTGAGTTCAAACCTTAATACCACAAGACAAAAAGGAAAGTCATGATATCCGCTACATTCCTTTATACTTATATCTTTGAAGTCCAGTTATATGCCTGCTATATTTGCTGCAACACAGGTCAGTTTATAAGGCACCTGTTAAGGTCATTCGAGGCATATGTGGCCACTCCTTTTGCTTTCCCTTGAAAGACAGTCCTCTGCCATCTTCAATGAGATGTCCACACTGTTGCAAATGAACATTTCCTAGATCCTTTTTTTGGGGGGGAGGAGGAGTTCCGGTCGTGGGGCCTGAACTCTGGGCCTGGGAGCTCTCTTTCAGCTCAAGGCTCAAGGCTAGCGCTCTACCACTTGAGCTACAGGGCCACTTCTGGCTTTTTTCTTTTTTCTTATGTGGTGCTGAGGAATCAAACCCAGGGCCTCAGGCATGCAAGGCAAGCGCTCTACCACTGAGCCACCTTCCCAGCCCATTCCTAGTTCCTTTATCTGATCTCATTGCTCCCTATTGTTCCTTTAGGTCCAAGTTCTTTAGCTTTCATTCTCATCTTTATGGGTGTCTCTCTTCACAGATTTTGTCCCAAGTTATTCCTCCACCTTTACCCAAATTCTGTGACGTTTAATGTTTAGCATACAGGCTGGATAGAAGCTAGACTAAATAGATAAGTAACTTAAGAGAATAAGATACTTAATAAATAAATAAAATTTTGTTCTTAAAAAAGATCGCCAGCCATCATCTCTGCAAAAAGGGCTGAGAGAACATGTGCAGGGACATGTAGGTGTCCCTTTCACTTCAATATGCAGAGAATGCTAATCCAAGCGTTGGTGGGAAGTGCCAACAGGGCAGCTTCTCCTACCAGAACAGAAAGAGACCTTCGACACACGAGCAGGAGCAGGGAATGGTACCTTCATTGATGGGGAGGGGGAAACACTTCCAAACCCATGTCTCACAGAGAGCTGCTCAAAGCACTTCACAAATGATTTAAAGCAAGTAGTTTTCCCAAAAAGATGAGTGAAGAGATTCAAGCCCTTTGACTATGCTGATATCTGGAGATAAGAGACACACTCTCCCTTCTGGCTTTTAAAATGAAAGACATAATCAATGGTCCCAGTGTTGAAGTTGACAATGAAGACTGTGTGGGGGTCCCACCGCCCCTACCCTGTCTGGCTATTGATATCACAGAGAGTTTTGTCAAGAGTTAAAAGATATTATCATACTGCCAAGACAGCTAAATTAAGCTAATTAAAATGCTTCTTCCATGGCTTTGCACCCCAGCAGGAACACTAAGCTTTTAGAAGCCGTTTTTTTCTACTCATGCTTTCTTCCAGGTCTCTTTGTTGTAATTTCTTTGCCCAGAATATTAGTTCTTAATATGCATTAACTCTTAACATGGTTTAGAATTAGATATTCCAAGAGAAATTAGACATATTTATGCCAGAATGTTGAACTGTAGTCAGGGAAGCTAACACCCACATACCTGAGTCCGGTTCCTGAAACCAGAGGAATGCATAGAGCATTTGTGAATGGTGATGTAATTTGAATGTAGGAGCCAACAATAGTTCAGGATTGTTCTATTCCTAACACAACTAATAAATGATCAGAGCAAAGTAGGTACACCGGGAGTATTAGAGGAATAGGGTTGTAGTTATTTCTTCTTTTGTTTTAACATAATACAAATGTTTCTGGTTGTTCCATCAGTCCAAATTTTCAGAAAATCCTCCTTGTGAGGTTTGACTAACATGCATCTTAGCCGTATGGGTTACATCCCAAACTATACTTTGGGGATGTTTCTGTTTAGGTGAGATTCTAAAACATTCCTTGGTAAAACTGAAAAGAGTTAACCAAAAATTTAAAAAATATGTAAAAATATTTTAGTTGAATGTTTCAGTAGAACTTCTATTAGCCAAAGAGTTTCAACAATTCATCCTTGCACCCAGCACCCAAGTGAGATGCCCAAATAGTGAGGAGATTACAATTTTGTTATTTTAGGAACTCCTCATGTAAGAGATTTGCATGCAAGTGATTTGCATATAAATGATTTGCATACTGCTTTATGTTTGCCTTGGAGATCATGTCCAGTTATGGCAAACGGATAAAATAATATTTTGTTAAATTCTCTATTAAACACCAGGACATTTGTTTGCCATCATTATTAATTACCTTGGTATTTATGAACAAATGAGAATTTTATTTTTATACCTAATTGAAAGTTTGTTATAAGCAAACAGAAGAGTTAGAAGTGACCATCTAGTATGCACATACACAGCTACAGGCTTTTCAGTAATTTATTCATGTCAGAAAGAGTGGTTTAATTCCCTCTGAGAACTCTGTTCATGCTGAGGAAGGTAAGGTTGTCCCGTTCAAGCAAGGCTCTCCTCTGTGTTCAGATCATCACACATGTATACTGTCTTACAAACTTTTCAAAAGTATTAGTGGTATTTCTCTTAATACATGCATTTAAAATGTGAGGAGTCAAAGACTCAGTGAGATTAGATAACTTACCTGAAGTCTCACAATAAGGGTAAAGCTATGATATAAATTTGTTGGTCCAACTTTAAAAACAGAATTGGATAACTCAGTGAGGACTTTGAAAACGGATCATGAAGATAAGAGTGTTTCTTATTTATTTGTGGCTTTGTGTTAGTCTAATCAGTGGTTCTTCCCTGAGAAGGATGGCGGAATCATTGGCAGTGGCTAGAGGCATTTTTGATTATTTTAATTCAACTCAGGGGTTGAGTCCAGAGATGCTACTAAACTTCCTACACCACGCAGCACTGACCCCTAGCACAAGGAATGATCCACAATGATAGTATAATGCGAGAAGCCTGGTTGGAAATGATGATAAAAGATAGCATTTTAGTTGAAGTTCTTTTTAGTTACTAGCAATAAGAATAAATAGTAGCCATGCCAAACTTAAACTAATTTATTGAAAAATATTGCAGTATCTTGTGTCATCAAACACTCGAGAATGGATGACTCATTAGGAGTTTCCATACCAGGAATTCCTAGGCTTTCCAAAATTCTGTTATAAACACCATCTCTATAATACTTGGTCCTTCTAGTTGGAAAGAAAGGAAGGTTAACTAACTCAGCTTGGGTCAACTAACTCATCTGTGTCTGGACGGTCCAGTGGAGTATGATCCAGCTCTTTGTACTGAAGACAAAGTGCATAAAAGGCAGCTTCCCTGGGGGAACAGAGTCACTGACCTGCATTTGCTTCACCTTAGTGTGACTTGGTATATTTTCTATTATTTGAGACATGTCTGTAGCTTTGTCAGTACCAAATTCTATATACATAACTCACTTTGAAAAGAACTTCAGTGATGGTTTGGATTCCAAATAGATAAGCCACTCAAGGCTTTAAATAATTTGGGGCTTGACATAGATCTTTCCATCAGAAGCTATGATTTGGCTGCTAGTGAATAAATGTCTTTTACTTAGCTCTTTAGAAATAAGGCCTATGCTCAGGGCCTTCACCTGGCCTGCAAAACTGTAAATCTAGTTATAGTATCCCAGTGCCAAAAATGCCATAATAAAAATGGCAGTCCGTCCTAATTCAAGTTGATGTTCAGCAAATATTTGCGGAACATCCATTATGTTTCTAACCACTATGTGAAATCTTTCTCATATATCATTTCACAATAATTTGTCAAGGAGAGATCAGACTTCAAGAGGATAAGTAGTGTGCCCCATTTCACACAATCAGTGAGCCCAGAAGCCAAAGTGCAAGCAGGAACAGAGGTGTGTTGGCTCTTTTCCTTTCTCATCCCTGTTTTCAGTTTTCCCTCTCCGGTTTTCAGTCCAGCCTGTGACCTTGGGAAAGTCATAACTTTTCTAAAGGACACTTTTATTGATGTTTTGGTTGGTTTCTAATCTGAAAATTGAGTTAATGGTGATATTTACTGAGCTCTTGTCAAGAATACATATGAAAATCCCTGCAAGGTATTCAGTGCTCTAAAAGGAGTTGCATTTTTTGGTTGTCCTTAATAACAAGAGCAGAACTGCACAGCACTTAGTATGACTCACATTGTATTCCCTTCAGTTACACTAACTGATGGACTCCTGAAAAATAATCTATGAGGTACAAGATGGTAATAGGAATGATTCAGCCATGAGGCAGCTGGAACTTGAAGGAATGGTGATGAGCTAAGACAAAGACAGCCATGAATACTTCTCAGATGGTTTGCTTCATAATGCAGAGAGCAATGCCTGAAAGCTCCATATGGAGGCTGGTGATACGGGAGAGAGGTGTCCACAGAGGTAGCTGCTCGCGGGTAGCGTGCAGGTCCAGGCAAGGTTTCCTGTGGAAAGTTTCTCCCATTTTCCTCCAAATGAAACCCTATAAAGTGGCTATTTCGTAAAGACAGTTCAACATACATCAGAAATCAAGATGAGTATTTTTATGGACTCCTGAGAAAAATCATTTAAAATACTATATATTTTAAAGATGACTATATTATGGATTGTCAAGCAACATTTTTGAGAAAATATCTAAACAACACTATGACTCTAGAAGTATTTTTTAATTTGGAGATGACCTCTCGGAGCTGTGGGCTATGGAAACTCGGGATAAATATTTGTGGCCCTCTATCACAAAATAGTTTTAAGGAAACATTAGAGAGGTGTTGGTTGAGGGCCACAGCCTCTTGAATTGGAAATCAGATATATTTATGAAGTGAGCAACTTTAAATATATCACCTAATCATGATGGGCCCATCTGTTCACAGGTGGTGATTAGTGTATGTAACTTGGGGAAGGTCCATGTATCTGGAGTGGAGTTGGTGCCAATTATGTGCATTCTTTCCTTCTCTCCTTCCCACTTAAAAAAATGTACATATAGCTAGACTGCCGGCAAACTGGTAACCAATGATAGCTCCCCTGTGAGCTTCTATTTTAGCTTCCCCTTTCCTGCATTCCACAGCATAGTTAGTGAGCAGTGGGTGTCACAAAAAAATGAAACACAATCTGTCACTTTAATAAAAACAAGAAAATTACAAACATAAACTTCATTCATAAAATGCAGAAATAATTAGCTCTCGCTATACTGTTCACAACTCCCTGTTTCTCTAGTGCCCTATATCAGAAATCGTTACTGAAATTCTTTATTGATCTAACTTACAGACTTCTGCTGTTCAGCAGGACTATAGATTATTAAGACTAGACAATCTTGGCCCAAAAAAATCGGGATACATCTCAGAGAAATACAAATTGCATTTATTCTCCACAACTGGTGAAATACCCTATTGTCTTTCAAGCTCAAATCAGTGTCCTGCAGGTATTGACACATTGACATTAATGAATGTGTGTAGTAACCAGATGGAGTGCACACCACTCTGTGACTGGAAAAGAAGAGGGCTGGGTCCAAGTGGGGCAGAACGGAAGTAAATTGAGGGTGATTAAGTACTGTTTCCCCTAGGAGCTCAGTGATCCCAGCAGTGTTAAAAATTTAAAATATAAGAAAGAACAGTCAGTGCAATATCCCAGAAGTTATCAGACATCTTGGCTTCTAGCCCCACCTTCACATTGCTTGTTTACATAGTTCAGTTTCTTTGTTTATGAGTTATGGACCAAATGTTCCTTAGATGGTTAGTATTAAGACAGAATGAAGTTGCACGCCGTATGATGCACAGTGTTTTCACGCAGAAAAGGGTGAATTAATTCAATTTCTTTTTAGTAGATTTTGCTACCATTAGGAATGCTAAGTCATCTCTATCACTGTTTTCCAAATTTTTCTCAACTGTAGTACTCTCCCTTTCTCTATTTTACACAGATGAATTCCTATGCAGGCTATTCAAACTTTCTTTTTGCTTATGCATGTATATGCATATGAATTTTTTAAAGAAAACCAAATGATGAGCAGTAACGATGAAAAACAGACAAATAGCACAATCAATTATAAAGGAGAACTGGCTTATTTTGTGTGCATGAGCTTGAAAGTTTTAGGGCTTGAATTCAGGGCTTCTAGTTCTCACTTGGCATTTTCACTCAAGAGTGACACTGTACTACTTGAGCCACACCTCTACTTCTAGGGTGGTTTCCCTCATTTGTAAAAACTAGAATATGTCTATTTTATTCTTAGAAGAGAATCACTATTGTTCAATCTCTAGGTGCATATGACCATATAAAATGAAGCTTATCAAAATGAACTCCAAGAAATGGAAACAGAGGTTTTATAATATACTGTTTGCAGTTATTTCATTTTTTAATTCCCCCAGCCTTTGGATTTTGCTCTATTGTCACTGTTCTTTATTTCTGAACCTTTTTTCTTATATAAAAATTTATCTGATTTGCAGAAGGGAAAAGGGATCACAGAAATGGCAGATAAAATGTAAACCAATGCAACATTGATACTCACTACATTGGAAATGAACTTTACATCTTGGGGGAAAGCAAGTTGAGGAGGGGGAAAGTGGGAGAAAATGAGGGAGGGATAATACTGTTCAAAAAGAAATATACTCATTACATAACTTCCATAACCCCTCTGTACATCACCTTTACAATATAAATAAATAATACATAAATAAATGTATTTCAGATTTGTCACCTCTGGGGGAAAAGAGAGCATCTCAAGGAATTTTCTACCTATGATGGCTCTGAAATTTGATCCTCAGATCTCAATCTTCTGAGCAGCTATGATTACAGGCATGAGCCACTGGTGCCTGATGAGAACTGACTTTTAAAATGATGATCTGCATTTTGTTTGTTTGTTTGTTTCCCTTCCCTTCCCTTCCCCAAATTAGAAAAATGTATATACAAGATGCAGGGCACTGGAATCAAATACAGTGAAGAACATACAAAAGAAACAAAAAAAATCACATAGTACATTATAAGTACATTAAAAACAACAGCAAGAAAGATAAAACCTCTTGTGTCCTATCTTGGGGTTCATTTCACTTAGCATCATCTTATAAACATTGAACTAAGGATACAAGTTGGCCCATTGTAGCAATGAGATATACAAGACATTATGGTGAAAATGAACTGTACAACTTGGCAGGGGGGAGAGGAGTTGGGGAGGTGGGGAGGGAAGGGATGGTAGGGGAAAAGCAAAGGAGGGGGTTACATAGCGACAGGATATGTACTCATTACCTTACTCATCTAACTGTAAAGCCTCTGTACAGTATCTTTACAATAAAAAATACTTTTAAAATGATGAACTGTAATATAGCTTGTTGCACAGAATCTCAAAGCTGCTTTGGGAGCAGAGCAGAGTGAGTAGTAACGGCAGGACTACTCCTTGCTGAGTCAGAGTAGACAGTGGAAAACCTGGATGCATTTGCTCACTAAGTCCCATTTAGTCATAAGGAGAGAATATATAGTTTCCCTGACATTTCTAGTCTTGCTGTGGGGTGTTCAATTAATCCCCTCTGAGATTTATTTGAAATGGCACAGACATTTTTAATTGAGGAATTTAGTGTTCAAAGTTTCTCCTCAAATATTCAGAGATATTTAATACTTAGTTATTATTTGAAATAAAATATTTCCCATTACATGTTTTAGCTGCTTATAATTGCAATCTAAGAAACATTTGATACCTTTTATACTCATATTTTTCTGTGAGATGTTTTCTCCTTATTTCTATTTGGCTTTTAGATAGCTATTATATTTTTCAACTAAATAAGGCATATTTCATATCTGCAAACTATTACAATGAATATATCTACTCATTTCTTAATAATAAAATTTATCTTTATTTCATGGGTATATAAAATATTATAAATGCAAACATGAATTCTTTTATATTCCTCAATCTTCTATTCTCCCCACCATTTCTAAAAGAAACCTCAATGTGGAAATAATTGTATATCTTTCTTATTTGGTGTTTTAATAATTATATTGCTATTTATTTGTCCATAAAAGACAGTGTTATTTTAACTGAATAAACAAATATATAAATTATTAAAAAAAAAAAGAAGAGGAAATGTTGAAAACAAGAGACATACAGGACTTATCACACTGTTCTATGCTGTTCTGTAAAGCAAGGTATACTTTCATTAACTATCAAAGCTCTACATTTTAGCATGGAAAATTGTTCTTTCTTAAGAAGCTCTTTTTACTCCTAGATTATAGCAAATTAGGTCTTTCATTAAAGATCAATACCACATACAAGTATCTAAAGAAATTGCATTTGTTTGATTCCATTAGTATTTTAGATAATGATCTTGATAAGATATGTCAAAGTTCAGAATCTTCATATCTTGTCATCTTGTGAAATATACCATTTCATCTTCATACCTACATATGCCATATGTGGGTCATCTGATACCTTGTCACATGACACCAAGGGTAAGAGATATAAGAAATATAAGTAGATAAATTTCAGGGAATAGGTTGAAACACTTTGATCTCTCTTTCATTCTAGCTCTTTCTCCCATTCTTGTTCTCTTGATCTCTCTAAAGCTCTGTAGCTCTGTCAATCTCTCTATCGCTCTCTTTCTGCCTTTCTCTCTTTTTTCTTACTCTCTCTCTGGTTTTGTCTCTTTGGCTCTCTTCTCTCTCGCTCACTGAGCTTTTCATTCCATTCCCATTTTAAGCTATTTTTCTACACTAAAGGGAATATCATACAATATCTTTATCTCTCCCAAATAGAATCACTGTTGTTCAGTGGTAAAGTGGTGGTAGAAAATATCATAAAGTAAGACTTAAAAGCTGAGCCTTTCAGAAAACAAGTTTATCCAGGGAAAGAGACAGCATAAACCTACTTAAAATTCTAATGAAGATGATCTGGCTTTCATAGGGTTCAGCTGGCACTGAAGACCAGAAGACTCACGGCAGGGACCTGGGTGTGCCCAGTATCTATGGTATTTAATAACATCTCACATGTGTTGCACCAGAAGCGCTATTTGAATTGCAAATTGAATAGCTCTGCTGATTCTCTAAACTGTATCAGTGTCGTGAACTATCTGCCTTTTCATTTTCCAAATGGTTTGTAGCAAAACCTGCTTTAAATGATTAAAGAAGAAAGTAATTCTAGGATAGAATGGAAAAAGCCAAGTTTGATGTTATAATAATAACTAACAATAATATCAACACTGCTAATTTAAAAATGGGAGAGATCTTCAAGGAGCAGCAGAATAATTTATGGAGTTTGGAGTTGTATTGCTCTAGCTTTATATTCTGTTTCTGACACTTACTAGCTGTAGCGGTGTGACCTTATACAAGTTATTTAAATTGAGCTTCCTCTCACATACAGAAATGGAATTTCTATCTATTTTATAGGGTTGTTCTGATAGTTATAATTACAGACATGAAATTTTTAGGACTAGAAAAAAGGTAACTCTTGGTACTTGCCTTAATTTTATGTTTTATGAAAATATGAATTGAATTATCCATGAAAAAACTAAAGCACTGAGATTTTTGTTGTTGTTAGTACTGGGAGTTGAACTATAAGCGGTGGGCTTGCTGGGCAGACTACTGCATGAGCATACTTCTAGCGCTTTGGGCTATTTTTAGGATAGATTCTCAAGATTATGCCTTTGCCAGCCTGGAATATGATCTTCCCATTTACATTTTTCAAGCATCACTGTGATTACAGGCACATACTACTGCTCCCAGCTATTGATTGAGATAGGAGTCTCACTATATTGTTACTCAAGCTGGCCTTAAGCCATAATCCTCCTGTCTTGGAGAGCCAGAATTAAAGGCATATTTTGTCTGTCCTAAGGATACATTGAGATCCTGAATTTCAAAAGATAATAAGAAGTAAATTAGACTGTGAATTCCATGTTTTTCCTCCTAATCTCATTCTACATGTGCCATCAGAATTGATTCATTGTAATACATCTTTCTCTGCCAACTAGAATTCATCAGTACTCTCTTCCAGTGCACATACTAGAAGGGCAGGTATTACTGCACTTCTTGGGAGCTCTTACAAATAATATTTTGTATATGGCAAAAACTAGTAACCTAACTTGGGTCCAAAAACTGAAGGCATGAAATGCAGGTTTGTGTTACTATAAAGTTATTGAGATAACCAGTGTTGAGCAACTGTTAAGAATGTAGATAACTGTTATGCCTATATTTGCATTCTTCGGGGCTTAGGACTATAAGTTTTCACTACAATTAATCACTTTCTTTGGCCTAAATAAAAAGACAAAAATGTTACTATACTACATGATAGCAGTAACCATAAGATGGCAAGGATGCTGATTAAACTGAAACAACAACTTTATCATCTGGCCCCATTCTTGGTCACACACAGGAATACTGCATGTCTCAGCGTCCTTGGTACATGCATGACTCCATGTCATTAGGCTAATGAGATGAATCTTGAAAAACACAAAAAATTCTGTGGCTCTCTTTTCAAGGTGTGTGGTGATTATGGAAAGCATAACCAAATGACCCAGTAATAGGTTATAAGCAGTCAGGGTCCCTGAAAAAATGCATTCATTTACTGGGTTAAGTATATGAGTTCCCTAGGATAATTTGTTTCCATAACCTAGTCTGGTTGTCTTGCTAATATTTCAACCAGCACTCATGATTGATTTTTTTTTTTACCAGATCAGAAACTGAACATTCTACATCTAACTTAATTTCAAACCAACTACAAAATAGGGATGAACACTTTACAGATGAGAGGAAAATTTTTTAAAGGAAAGAAGCTGAACATGGCCAAATTGAGATTTGAATTCCTATTTGTATGTTTCTAAAATTTACCAACTTGGTCAATATCTGATTTTTCTCATCTTGGATAAATAAAGCAATAGACTGTCCAAGAGAAATCTCAATAGGCCAGTCTGCTAATTGATGTTGAGAGCCTGCCTGGGGTGTGAGGGACTTTGTGGGAAGGAGGTTGGGCACAAGAAACAGCAGGGTGGTGTCATCTTCAGAGTCATCCTGGTGGCCTCCAGGTCATATGCAAATGGTTGCTGTCAATGTAGACACTGTCTCCAATTTTGCTGCAGAAAAATTATTACATGATCAATTACATAGAACATTTCTGGATGGAGATAAAATATGGACTAGATAATTAAAGGAAGTAAATTCTGAGTCTCTGAGCTTCATTATTTGCAATTATTGTGAAAGTTTATGGTGTTTAGGAAGAACTTACTGATGGTATCCAATCCCTTCCCACTAGGGCACTATGTTGTGACACTGGCTGCTATTTTAATAGCTATGATTTTGTGTGGTTGTGAGAGTCTCTTAGAGAGGCTTTTACGAGAACTTGAAAATGAGGAAACACAAAGTAGAAAAATAAGGAGACAACAAAGCACAAACATGGGATTTGGTACACACAGTGTCCTAGGCATTATTAAACACAATCAAACTAACTAAAGTGTGATATAGGCAAGATTGAAATTCCATGGTGTACCAATTAACAGTTTAACAAAATGAATGTCAGGAAGATGAAACTGTTTGGGGGAACAATAGGAAGAGGATAAATGCATAGAAAAAGGAATGATGATGGACAAATGCATTTAGGTAGGTGGATGGACAAGATATAGAAAATGATGTGATTAATGGGAGAAGGGGTAAGGTCATGGGGGAGAATGATGGCAGGGTGACTCTATCAAGAAATCCTGTATATGACAATGGGCCTGTCACATTAAAAGCCCCCTTGTATGTCCATTTCAAGGCTAAGTTTTCAGAACTACATTTATTATTTTGTGTTTAATTATGGGGCATTGAGTTTTTTTATTGGTGTGTGTCTTAGATGCTGCATATAGGATAAATGTGTTTTTATTTTTTTGTATTTGTTATTATAAATATACTGTACAGAGGGTTACAGTTACATGAGCAAGGTAATGAGTACATTTCCTATGGAACATTGTTGCCTCCTCCTTTGTTTTTCCCCTACCATCCCTTCCTTCCCACTTCCAGAATTACCTGCCTCCTGCACCTGGCAAAGTTGTAAAGTTCATTTTCAACATAGTGTCTTGTACATCTCATTGTTACAATGGGTCAACCTGTATCCCTATTTAAGCATTTTGCTTTTTTCCCTTCCCCTTCCCAAATTAGAGAAGTGTATATAGAAGATGTAGGACATCAACATCAAATACAGTGAAAACAGGAGTTATAACTTGGGGGAGGAACAAAGAAAGAAACAAAAAATCACACAGTATATTATAAATATATTAGAAACAATAACAAGAAAAAATTTATGTCCCTATCTTTGGGTTCATTTCACCTAACATCATCTTATATGGTCTTGTGCTCAGAGCCTTTGAACTTTTCTACTTGTCCTACACATTTACCACTAATTGCAAATAAGGGAAACCATGGGACCTATTTTTGGTGGGCTGGCTTACTTCACTTAATATAATTTTTTCCAAGTCTTTCCATTTCCTAACAAATGGGTCAATGCCATTCTTTCTGATGGAGGCATAAAATTTCACTATATATATATATATATATATATATATATATACATATATTACATTTATACATTTTATATATATATATATATATATATGTTACACTTTCTTGACTCATTCATATACTGAGGGGCATCTGGGTTTGTTCCATATCTTAGCTATGGTAAATAATGCTGCAATGAACATAGTTGTGCTGGTAACCTTGTTTGTGATCATTTGGGTAAATACCCAAAAGTAGGATTTCTGGGTCATAGGTGAGCTCTATGTGGAGTCTATTGAGGAACCTCCATACTGTTTTCCAAAGTGGTTGAACAAGTTTACACTCCCAGCAACAAGGCAGTAGGGTTCCCTTCTGGCCACATCCCTTCCAGTATCTGTTGTTATTAGAGTACTTGATTTTAGCCATTCTAACTGGGGTAAGGTGGAATCTCAATGTTGTTTTGATTTGCATTTCTTTTATGGCTAGAGAGGTTGAGCATTTCTTCATGTGTCTCTTGGCCATTCTTAGATCCTCTTCAGAGAAGTTTCTCTTTAAGTCTTTAGCCACTTATTTATTGGGCAGTTGTTTCTTTGAGGATTTGTTGTTGGGGGATTTAATTTGTTTGAGTTCCAATTATATGTTAGATATGAGACCCTTGTCTGTTGTATGGCTAGTGAAAATGTTCTGCCAATCCTTGGGCTTTCTATAGATCTTGCTACCTATGTCTTTTGCCATGCAGAAACACTGCAGCTTCACGCAATCCCATTTGTCCAACCTAGTTTTGATTTGTTATGTTTCTGGGTCTCTATTAAGAAAATGTCGGCCTGTGCCAAGGAGACCTACGGTTTCTCCTACTCCTTCCTATACTGTTTTCAGGGTGTCTGCTTTGACTTCAAGGTCTTTGATCCATTTGTAATTGATTCTGGTGAAGGGTAATATAATAAAGATCTAGCTTTAGTTTTCTATAGGTGATTAACCAATTTTTCCATCACCATTTGCTGAAGATGCTATCTTTCTTCCATTCTATTTTTAGCTCCATTATTGAAGATTAGGTCTGTGGGTTAATTACTTGGTTTTCAGTTCTATTCCATTAGTCCTCAGATTTCTTCTTGTGCCAGTACCAAGATGTTTTGATTACTATGGCTTTGTAGTAGAGCTTGAATTTGAAATTGATATTCCTCCAGCACTGTTCTTTTTGCTAAGGATCATTTTTGCCATACTGGGTCTTTTATTGTTCCATATCAATTTTTGGATTGTTTCTTCTATTTCATGGCAGAATGAGGTTGGAATATTGATAGGTATCACATTAAATCTGTAGATAGCCTTTGGAAGTATTGCCATTTTCACAATGTTGATCCTTCCAATCCAGGAGCATTAGAGGTTTTCCTAAGTTCTGGTTTGATTTCCTCTTTCAGGTTTGTAAAGTTTTCATCATAGAGGTCCTTCACTTCTTTAGTTAACTCCTAGGTATTTTATTTTTGGTGGGCTATTACAAAAAGAATTGCTTTCCTGATTTCAGCTGCACAATTTTCATTGTTGTCATACAAAAAGCCATTGATTTTTGAGGGTTAATTTTATACTCTGCTACTTTGCCAAAGTTTTGAATCAACTTGAGTAATCTGGGAGTGGAGTCCATGGGTTTCTTTAAATAAAAGATGTCATCTGCAAAGAGGGAGAGTTTTACTTCAACTTTCCTGATTTGGATCCCCTTTATGTTTGCATCTTGTCTTATTGCAGTAACTATGCAGTCTAATACTAAATTGAAGAGAAGTTGAGACAGTGGACATCCTTGTCTCATTCCTGAGTTAAGAGGAAATGACTTTAGATTTTCGCAATTAAGTATAATGTTGTCTGTTGGTTTGTCATATACAGCCTTTATTGCATTGAGGATAGTTCCATGGATTCCTAATTTTTCCAGAGCTTTCATCATTAAAGAGTGTTGGTTCTTGTCAAATGCTTTTTCTGCATCTACTGAGATAACCATGTGGTTCTTATCCTTGCTCTTGTTGATGTGATGAATTATATTAATTGATTTGTATATATTGAACCAGCTTTGCATCCTTGAAATGAATTCTGTTTGATCAAGGTGTATGATTTCTTTGATGAGTTATTGAAGTCGATTGGGAAAAATTTTGTTGAGAAGTTTTGTACCGATTTTCAACACAGAAATAGATCTATAATTTTCTTTCTTTGATAAGTCCCTGCCTGGTTTTGGGATGAGGGTTACGATGGCTTCATAGAAAGAGTTTGGTAGTGAACTTTCTCTTTCAATTTCAATGAAGAATTGGAGGAGTATTGGTATGAGTTCTGCTTTGAAGGCTTCATAGAATTCTGCTGTAAATTCATCGGGTCCTGGACTTTTCTTAGATGGGAGGTCTCTTATTGCTGTTTCTATTTGATGCTTGATAGGGGTCTGGTAAGTTGGTTTAACTCAGTTTGGTTTAGTTTCAGCATGTCAATATTTGTTAGGAAATCATCCATTTCTTCCAGATTCTAAAGCTTATTAGCATAAAGGTTTGAGAAGTATTCCCCTATAATGTTCTGAATCTTGGTTGTTTGTTTCTGCGGTGATGTTTCCATTTTCATCTCTGAGTTTGTTTATTTGGGTATGTTCTCTTCTTTTTCTGATAAGATTTGCTAAGGGTCTATCAATTTGGTTAATTTTTTCGAAGAACCAACTCTTTGCTTTGTTGATTCTTTCTATGCCGTTTTTGGATTCTATTTCATTCAATTCTGATTTAATTTTAATTATTTATTTCTGTCTCCTGGAATAGGATTTAGCCTGCTCTTCTTTTTAAAGGAGATTCAAATGTCTCATTAAATTATTGTTTTCAAATCTCTCCAATTTGTTAATGTAGTAACTCAGAGCTATAAACTTGCCTCTGAGTACTGCCTTTGCTGTATCCCAGAGGAGCTGATAATTTGTGTGTTCATTTTTGTTGAATATCATGAATATTTGAATTTCCTTTCTAATCTCTTCCATGACTCACTGGTGGTTCAACAATGTGTTATTCATCCTCCATGTGTTACAAGATTTTTTTGGTGGCTTTTGGTGTTGAGTTCTAATTTTATTCCTTTGTGGACTAAGAGAAAATAGGGCATAATTTCAATATTTCTGAATTTGAACAATTTTGCTTTGTGACCAAAAATGTGTTCTATTTTGGAAAATGTTCCATGTGCTGCTGAGAAAAATGTGTATTCTGATGCTGCTCCATGAAATATTCAGCAGATGTCTGTTAAATCTACTTGATCTATACAGTTATTTATATCTGCGGTTTCTCTGTTGAGTTTTTGCCAGGTTTATCTATCGTGTGGGGATAGCAGTGTGTTAAAGTCCCCAACAATTAATGTCTTTGGATCTATGTGAGATTTGAGGGAAAGTAGTGTTTCTTGAATAAATTTGAGTGCTCCTTTAATTGGCGAATAGATATTTAGAATTGTAATATCCTCCTGAAAGAGAAATCCTTTCATTAGTATGTTGTGACCTTCTTTATCTCTTCTCACTAATTTTAATTCAAAGTCTATATTATCTAATATTAAGATTGCAACTCCTGCTTGTTCAATGGGGCTGTTTGCTTGGTAGATTTTATTCCAGCCTTCCATTTTCAAAATATGTTTCTTTTTATGGGCAAGTTGTGACTCTTGAAGGCAGCTTTTTAATCTAGACAGTCTATGTCTCTTAATTGGAGAGTTAAGTCCATTAAAATTGCGAGTTCAGATTGAAATGTGTTTGGTAGTTTCTGCCATGTTATCCACCTTCTTGGGGGCTTGACAACTGAGTTCTTCCTATAGTGCTTAGATTCTCAGAATGGGTACAATTTCTTGGCCTCTATTGTGCTCTTGCTGGTTTTCTATGTGTAGGACATCTTTAAGAATCTTTTGTAGGGCTGGTTAGTTGGAGATATATTATTTCAGTTTTTCTTTGCTATGGGAGGTTTTTATTTGACCTTCCATTGTGAAGGAGAATTTAGCTGGGTATTCTTGGTTAGTAATTGTTTGTCTTTAGGGCATGGTATACATTATCTCAGGCTCTTCTTGCTTTAATTGTCTCTGCCAAGAAATCTGAGGTGATTCTAAGTGATTTCCCTTTATAGGTGATTGATCTTTTCTCCTTGACAGCTTTAAGTATCCTTTCCTTGATCTGAATTGATCCTGTGCAGATTATAATGTGATGGTGGGATGTCCTGTTCTGGTCTGGTCTATTTGGGGTTCTAAAAGCTTCTTGTATCTGAATAGGCCTATCTTTTTGCATGTTTTGGAAGTTCTCTACTAACAACCTGTTAAATAAATTTCCTAGATCACTAACTTCCCTTCTAGGTGCTCCTCTGTATCCATTATCCTCAGATTAGGCCTTCTTATGGTGTCTTCTAAACGTTAAACAAATCTATCACATTTCTTGTATTTTTTCTTGGATATTTATATGTTTTTTGTCTATAATATCTAGGCAGTCTTCAATCCCTGAGATTCGATCTTCTGCATAGTCTAACCTACTGTCAAGACTTTCTAGTTCATTTTATTTCCTTTCCTTCTAACTTTGATGGTTTCAAATTCTTTGTTGGAGCTTTGTTTTAGATCTTGTATAGACTGCTTTACTTCCTTAATTTGGTCTTCAGTGTTTATTCTTAAATCCCTTAGTTGATTGGTTATGGTTTCATTGGACTCCCTGTCCTTCTGATGGGCTGTATTCAGCATAACCTTTTTGACCTCGCTGGATTCCTTCAGTTGTCTTTTTATGGATTCCATTATGCCTCCATTGATATTTGTCTATTCTCATGCTGCTCACAGATTTCCTGTATTAATCTTTGATTATCTTCCTCACACGCAATTCCTGAATTACTCTTTGACTATTCTCAGCCTGCTGACACAATTTGTATTTTAATCTTCGATTAGCTTTCTCACACTCATGAGATTCCTTTATTAATTTTTGGTTAGCCTCATCATGCTTCAAAGTTCCTGTATTAATCTTTGGTTAGCCTCATATGGCTCCTAATCATGCTCACACTGAGTACTTTTCAGGCTTTAAATTGTTTCATTCACCATGTTTACCAGTAGTGTTTGTAGAACTTTTGGGGAACTCTCCTCTGGATTATTTATTAACTGTTCTGTCACCTGATTATCATGAGTGGAAGTTGAGACACCTGGACTTGCCATTTTTCTTGTGTTTCCCCAGCTTGTTCTGTCCATTTGGTATGAAAGTAACACCAATTTCATGCTAGAACACTATATTAAGTCAAGAATCAACCAGAGTCCTGTAGTTACACAAATTGATTGATGCAGTCAAAAATGTCTGCAGATACAATCTATTTCAGCAGATATAATCTAATTCAACATGAAATAACTATGGATTAATGCGCTAAGAACATCAAAGAGAAATTAATAGCTTTAGGTAGAATTGTGGTGAAAAATATTAGAGGAATGTGAAGAAGTAAAAGGAAACAGTGAACTTAACCAAGCCCTAATTTCACAGAGGAAACAGAACAGCATGAAAGGAGGAATGAGATAAAAAAGAAGAAAAAAGGAAAAAAAACAAAAATTTTAATTAAAAGAATTTAACAGATAAAATTATTTAAAGAAATAATACTGATATAAGAAAAGGATAGGGGCTGGGAAGGTGGCTCAATGGTAGAGTGCTTGCCTTGCATTCCTGAGGCCCTGGGTTCGATTCCTCAGCATCACATAAGCAAAATGAAAAAAGCTGGAAGTGGCGCTGTGGCTCAAGTGGTAGAGCGCTAGCCTTGAGCTGAAGAGCTGAGGGACAGCGCCCAGGCCCAGAGTTCAGGCTCCACGACCAGACCCCCCTCCCCAAAAAAAAAGAAAAGAAAAAAAAGAAAAGGCTAGAAGGAGAGGAAGATAGAGATAAAAAAGGAAAAAGGAAAAAATAAAATAAAAATTGAAAATGTAATACTTAAAAATTATATAACTATAACTATAAAGAAATACTACTATTAAAGGACCTAAGAGGTTGTGAATTGAGTAATCAATTTCTGTATTAAGTATGCATACAATGAAGGACAAGGTCTAATATTCTAAGACAGGTATATATCTGGGGTGAGCAGAACAGAAATTAAGTCACACAAAAAGAAAAGGACCAAAAGGTTAATAGAGATTAAAACACACACACACAAACACACACACACACACACACACACACACACACACACACACATCCTTAAAATAAAAATTGTGAAAGAAAAAAAATTAGAAAGCAAATTTTTTAAAAATTTTAAAGAAATTAGCGGGGAGCATCTTGTATCTCCCCTGTGTCCTTAACTAGTCTCTTGGTGGAGTCTCTGGTTTGCTTGTGGTGTTTGACTTTCCTGTGACATGACTGGATTTTTAAATCAGTTTGTTTGAGCAGGCTGAATGAAGGTCTGACTTACCCAGGACTTTGTGATCCTCCTTCCTGGCTAGTTCAGTAGGAAGGAGATTTGCTTTCAGTATCATAAAATAGGGAGATGGCTGTTTCCTCTAGCTTGGAGTTGCTGTGATGGGGCTAGGTTGTGGGTAGAGTTGAGGGCTACCAGCAATTGGTAGCTTTTCCCTGAGGGGCTAGCTCCTGAGATATTCACAGAGCCTAACCTGGAGCCATTCTCAGGAATTAAGTTTACTGAGTTTCAATTGTTTTTATTTTTTCCCTCCTGCTGCTGGGTGTGCTGCCTTGGCTGAAGTGGGGAGGGGCAGCCTCTGGCTCTGTTTACCCAGTGAATAAAGTCACTCCTCCGTGGGTGGAGCCACCTCTGCCTGGGAAGGGCAACTTTCCCCTGGGTAGAGCTGAGCTGGAAAGGTGAGGTAACTGTGACCTGTTGAATGGCTCCTATTGTTTTCTTCCTAGGCCTGAGTTAGAGCTAGCCACCAGGCTGGGCCTTTGTCAGTATCCAAAGATGGAGTTCTTCTCCTGTGCTGGGGGACAGGCTACCTTCCCATTGCTGCTCCATGAATAGGAGTGAGGAGGTCTTGGGGATACTCCCCCCAGTCTCTTGGTTTCTGGGCTGTCAATGTTCTGTGATCAACAGGATGAAGATTTCTGCTCCTTGTCAATTCTTGCTGATGGTGAATAGAATCTGCTTGATCACCTCATCTGGCACCTTTGTCCCAGGCTCTCACTGTTAATATGGTGGCAGCAGCAGCAACAGCAGCCGCTGCTGTGGACACACTGGCAAGTGCTCAGATCTGTTTCCTTAACCAAGCTGCCTGGATTTTTCCTCTTTGGCCAAACTTTCTGTACTATGATGGCATACTTGGTGTGACTCTCTATCCTAGGACAGCACACTGGAACACTAAAACTTAAAACTGCTTTTTATGTGAGAGCTTGTTTAGCATCCAGCTTCTCCTCTGCCTTCTTCCTCTGGGCCGATAAATGTGTTTTTATATTAAAGCTTATGTATATTTATGTCATTTCCATGTAACAGAAATATAATAGGTAAGTCAATCCATGTATACTCACTTACATATATAAGCATGCATTTGTGTGTATAAGTATATATTCATTTGTCTGTGTATGTGTACATACTAACAGATTCCTATAAATGGATGGCCTCTGATGTGAAAAATTCCACAAGCTTTGCAGTAACAGATTTTGCTTACAGTCTACAACTCTAGATTCACAGCCTGACGCAGAGGAAAGTTTCAAGTGGCATCGGTGCTATCAGACACTGTTTGCATGAGTAATTTTCCTAATTTCACAATAAATAGTCCTTTGAGCATTTACTAATTGCTAACAGCTTGATACATGATTAGAACAAGGTTTAAAAAATATTCACACTCAAACACATGGGTTATCTTTTCTTATACTGAACAGTAAATTCTAATTACCATTCAATTTTGTTAAAAATAAACAAACATATATTGAGTGCATTCCATGGTGCCAGAATATTTGCCATTAGGAAAATTATTTCTTTATTTTTATGGTGATGGGCCTTGTGCTCTCACTTGGCTTTTCTGCTCAATCCTGGGACTTTACTCCTTGAGCCACAGCTCCACTTCCAAGGGACATTTTTTTCATTAATATATTTATTTTTGTTATGATTGTAAAAGTGATGCAAAGAGGAGTTACAGTTACATCAGTCAGGAAATGAGTACATCTCTTTTTGAACTATCACCCCTGTCCTTCTCTTTCCTATTTATTTTCCTCCATGGCTCTGTCAAGTTGTATAGCTTATTTCTGTAGTGTCTAGTGAGTATCACTGCTACATTTGTCCATTCTTTGTCCCACCATTTCTGAGAAATTTTTAAATGAGTTACATAATGTTCCTGCCCCCAAAGGAATTTCAAGTAGGAGGAAGGATCACTACCACTGGTCTTTAATTATCTATAGGCTTTGAAACCAGAGTGTTTAGACACTAGCTCTAAGTACCATGAGTTCCATTTATATTGTCCAGACACTTAACCTTATAGGCCTAAAAAAGAGATATGGTGAAGGACAGAGAAAGGAGCCATTACATGGAAGTCCCAGAAAGGAAGCATTTCAGCTCATCTTCATCCACTTTCAGAGTAAGCTGTAGCTTAAAAAGGGAGAATTTAGGAGTACTAGAGGTAAAGATATGCATAGTTCAACTGATCTCATTTCAGATATGTTGGAATAATGTCAAGATAGTCTGAGGTAGCATTTAAGACAGGCTAAAAACCACCTGCCTAAGGATTGCTCACATAAGACCTTGTTACAAGAGTCATTGAAGAAGTGATTTGAAAATAAACACTGGACACCAAATTAAGGAGGTAAAGAAGCTGATACAAGATCTAAAGCAAAGCTCCAACAAAGAATTTGAAACCATCAAAGCTGACCAATTAGAAGGAAAAGAAATGAAAAACAAAGTAGAAAGCCTTGACAGTAGGGTAGACCATGCAGAAGATCGAATCTCAGGGACTGAAGACAGCATAGATATTATAAAGAACATACAACTATCCAAGACAAATGCAAGAAACATGGTAGATCTATTCAACATTTGGAAGACACCATCAGAAGGCCTAATATGAGTATAAAGCATGTAGAGGAGCACCTAGAGACAGAAGTTAATGGTCTAGGAAATTTGTTTAATAGGATCTTAGCAGAGAACTACCCAAACATGCAAAAAGATAGGCCTATTCAGATACAAGAAGCTTTTAGAACCCCAAATAGACCATACCAGAACAGGACATCCCACCAGATGGATTTACAGCAGAATTCTACAAGGCCTTCAAAGAAGTTCACACCAATACTCCTCATCTCTTCAATGAAATTGAAAGAGAAAGTTCACTACCGAACACATCATAACCCTCATCCCAAAACCAGGCAGGGACTCATCAAAGAAAGAGAACTGTAGACCCATTACTTTGATGAACATTGATGCAAAACTTCTCAACAAAATTTTGGCCAACCGACTTCAACAATTCATCCAAAAAAATCATACACCACGATCAAACAGGATTCATTTCAGGGATGCAAAGCTGGTTCACTATACACAAATCAATTAATATAATTCATCACATCAACAAGAACAAGGATAAGAACCACATGGTTATCTCAATAGATGCAGAAAAAGCATTTGACATGAACCAACATCCCTTTATGATGAAGGTTTTGGAAAAATTAGACTCCAGGAAACATTCCTCAATACAAAAAAGGCTGTGTATTACAAACCTACAGCTAGTATTATACTTAATGATGAAAAACTAAAGCCATTTCCTCCTAACTCAGAAACGAGACAAGGATGTCCACTGTCTCCACTTCTCTTCAATTTAGTATTAGAATGACTAGCTACAATAATAAGACAAGATGCAAACATAAATCAGGAAAGAATAAGTAAAACTCTCCCTCTTTGCAGTTGATATGATCTTGTATTTAAATAATCCCACGGACTCCACTCCCAAATTACTCAAGCTGATTCAATACTTTGGCAAAGTAGCAGGGTATAAAATTAACCCTCCAAAAGCAATGGCTTTTCTGTATAACATCAATGAGAAAAGCATGGTTGAAATCAGGAAAGCAACTCCATTCGTAATAGCCCCACAAAAAATAAAATACCTAGGAATTAACTTAACCAAAGAAGTGAAGGACCTCTATGATGAAAACTTCAAAAACCTGAAAAAAGAAATCAAAACAGAACTTAGAAAGTAAAAAAATCTCACATGCTCCTGGATTGTAAGGATCAACATCGCGAAAATGGCAATACTTCCCAAGGCTATCTACAAATTCATTGTGATACCTATCAATATGTGAACCTCATTCTTCAAGGAAATAGAAGAGGCAATCCAAAAATTCATGTGGAACAATAAAAGAACCAAATAGCAAAAAACGATCCTTAACAGAAAAAACAGTGCTGGAGGAATATTAATACCAAATTTCAAACTCTTCTACAAATCCATAGAAATCAAAACAGCTTGGTACTGTCACAAGAGCAGACCTCAAGACCAATGGAATAGAATTGAAAACCCAGAAATGAATCCACACACCTATAGCCATGTAGTCTTTGATAAGGGAGCCAAAAAATAGAATGGAGGAAAGGCAGCCTCTTCAGTAAATGGTGCTGGCAAAATTAATCACTTGTAGCAAACTAAAACTAGATCTTTATATATCACCCTGCACCAGAATCAACTCCAAATGGATCAAAGACCTCGGAGTCAAAGCAGACACTCTGAAAACATTACAGGATGGAATAGGAGAAACCCTTGACGCCAAGCCAAAATTTTCTTAATAGAGACCCAGAAACACAACAAATCAATGAAAGGTTGGACAAATGGGATTGCATGAAATTGCAGAGCTTCTGCATGGCAAAGGACATAGCTAGCAAGATCAATAGAAAGCCCAAGGATTGGGAGAACATCTTCACTAACTCTACCATGGACAAGGGTCTCATAGCTAACATATAATTGGTCCCTGGGTTTGAATGAAGTACTTGTGTTTGCTCTACTGCTTGCTTATGGTTGATGTTCTAATGTATGAGTCAAACCTTCATCCTAGCTATTTTTTTGTACATTTTTATTGTAAAAAATACTGTACAGAGGGGTTACAGTTACACGAGCAAGGTAATGAGTACATTTCCTGTCAAGTATTGTTACCTCCTCCTTCGTTTTCCCCCTACCATCCCTTTCCTTCCCCCTCCACAACTACCCCTCCCCCCCAAAATACCGAAGTTGTAAAGTTCATTTTCAACATAGTATCTTCTACATCTCATTGTTACAATGGGGTAACCTGTATCCTTATTTAAGCATTTTGTTTTTTCCCTCCCCTCCCCAAATTAGACAATGCATATACAAGATGCAGAGCCCTGACATCAAATATGTGAAAACAGGGTCATACCGTATCAGAGAAGCATACAAAGAAACAAAAAAAATCACATGGTACATTATAAATACGTTAGGAAAAATAGCACGAAAAATATATTTGGATCCCTATCTTGGGGTTAATTTCACTTATCATCTTATATGATCATATGTACATAACTTTTCACCTTTTCTACTTGTCCTACACATGTACTACTTATTGAAAATAAGGGAAACCATGGGACCTATGTTTCTTTGGGCCTGGCTTACTTCAATTAGTATAATTTTTTCCAAGTCTTTCCATTTTGTAACAAGTACTGTGATGTCATTCTTTCTGATGGAGGCATAAAATTCCATTGTGTGTGTGTGTGTGTGTGTGTGTGTGTGTGTGTGTGTGTGTGTGTACATATATATAATCACATTTTCTTGATCCATTCTACTGCATTGTTGGTGGGAGTGTAAACTTGTTCAACCACTTTGGAAAGTAGTATGGAGGTTCCTCAAAAGACTCCACATAGAGCTCCCTTACGACATTTTGGGCATTGACCCAAACGATCACAAAAAAAGGCTATACTAAAGCTACCAGCACAACTAGGTTTATTTACCATAGCTAAGATATGGAACCAACCCAGAAGCCCCTCAATAGATGAATGGATCATCCTGTCTTTTTGTTGGCTGATTAGAGATGGAATCTCACAGAATTTTGCTGTCATTCTAGCTTGGAACCTTGATCCTCCACATCTCAGCCTCCTGAGCAGCTAGGATAACAGGTATAAGCCACTGACACTCACTCAAATAATTTAACTAATTTTAAGTACTGTTTTAAAAGTTTAACTTATTTTAACTAATGTATTAAAGATTATAATATGAAATATTAGTTGTTATTTGTACTTTTGCAATTTAGTGATCTTATCTAAAACATATTTTAAAGTAATAATATATCTTTTCTTCCTTTAAGAATATTTAAAAATGGAATTAAACAAAATGTCTTTACATAAAGATAAGATTTCTTCAGGTTGGTCCACATACCTGTGAGGGTCCTTGCACCATTCTTAGGAGATTCATGGGGTCAAGACTTTTCATTAAAATAGCTAGAAAACATTTACTTTTTAAAACTATGTTAACATTTCTATTAATTGTACAAAATCAGTGCTGGATAAAATTGTGGACTATTAGTATGAATCAAGGCCATGACACCAAATAGAAATTCTGTTATTGCTCTCCTGTGAACCACTTTTAATTGGAAAAAGATGGAAAAAAAGCCAGTGTTTCATACTTTTCTTGAGGATGTATCAAACTAATTCTATTAACCCTAAACCTATGAGAAATGGGTTTTTAATTATTCTATGTGATGGAATGGGAATTTCAAATTATTTCTACTATAGATTGAAACACAATGGTTTTGTCAGTTAAAAAAAAAAAAAGCACTGTTTTTCAGGATACCTGTGCCTCATACCTTTAATTATTGCTACTCAAGAAGATGAAATATAAGGATCCCAGTATAAAGCCAGCTTTGGCAGAAAAAATTGTGAGACTTTTCTTGCAAATTAATGACCAAATGTGGATCTGTATCTTAAGTGGTAGAACACCAATCTTGCCCGTAATGGTAAGAGACAGTGCCCAATCCCTGAATTCAAGCTCCATCATCATCTCACACACACACACAAATAGAAAGTACGAGTATGATCGTTTGAGTTATGTGCCGAACTAGCCACTTTTCAAGGTATATAACTTCAATTTGAAAGAATTGAAATACAAAATTATGGTTGCTCCCACTTGACTATTTGATAGATACCTTTCTTTTAAAAAATGAAGGGAAGGAACCTATCACTTCAAGGAAAAACCAGTGACAGTTTTTGTTGCCCAAGATGAAATTTAGGTTTCTATGTGAAAGCTAAAAATTGGAGAAACTTGCAATCTACTACTATAAGCCTGACAGCTTCCCAATACTAAACGACTTTTCTGTTGAGATCAGTAGTGATATGAGCAAATGCATTTTTTTGTGAGATTGTATAATGAAATGTGTCAACATTCGGAAGATCTGAGCAACTCAGTGAATCAATATTTTTGTAAATGCTTAATGCATGATACAAGCTCATGCATGGATAAAAAGATTCATCAAAGTACAAAATAGACTGATGGATTTTAATGCAACACAATAAATTCATTGGCATGTATTCAGATTCCATATTGCAAGTGATATTTAAGAAACTCCAGTTATCAAGTTTTGGTGCTGTATCAGTTATCTGAAAAGGCTATTAAAATATTCTTCAATTTCCCAACTACACATATTTCTGAGCCTAGATTTTCTTCCTATACTTCAGTGAAACAACATATCAAAGAGATTGAATATAGAAGCAGATAAGAGAATTCAGCTGACTTTGATTAAGCTACACATAGAACAAAAAAGAGACATAAAGTTGTGCTAAAGAATACTCCATTCACAATACAGTTCTGTTTGAGTTAATACGTAGTTATTGGGCATACAACTATGTTATCTTGACTTACTAGATTTATTGTGACTACTTTAAAATTTATTAAATTATTTAAATATTCTCATTGCTATTTGTATCAGGTAAGATATTTATACTGCAACACACAGAAATCACAGCTTTATGAAGCTCTGCATAATCTTAAAGGGTCACAAAGTATCTATTGAGAACTTGAAGTGGCATAGATATAAATTAAGCATACTACAGTGCTGCTTTTGCAAACTAGTGACTCCACTGAATTAGCATGTCTTAATATGCTTATAAATAAAATGCTGTGACTATCTTCAAAGTTCTTAAGGTCATCTGGCTATTTAAAAGACTACCATAAACTGAATGCTTGGTATTATGATTGTAGACAAAGCTGGGAATAACAAACACCTAGACTTAAATTAATTACACTAACAGATTCTGGCAATATTAACAGTTTAAATCATTCCAACCATAATTGATGCTGGCCTTCAGCCTTAAACATGACAAAAATGCACAGTGAATATTCTGTATAATCTTTGCACTCCTCAATTTACAAAATCTACCAGGTCAAGGTATAATTTTCTTCTAGAGCTTTTCCCCCTTGACAGTATGTCTCTATACACATTATGTTTTCTATACATAATACCAAATAAAGTGTTACATTTCTGCCTATCAGTCCAGCTTCCTGGATTCTAGTGGGAAAGTGCTATGGGTATCACATTGTTAGTATGTCTGAATTTGATTGGAATAGTTGATGGTAGCACTTCAATAGAGCTCTGACAGTTTTGAAAACAAATGTTCTGATCAAAACTGTAGAGAAAAACAAAAAAGAATGACTATACTATTCTCTTGTTCGTTCTCTTCTTCCCATTTGCAAATTCAATAGCCTGCCTGTCTATCTCCGTATTAAACCAGAAACTTCATTTTAACTCTAAGATGTTAATGATTACATAATGCACCATCAAATTAACCAGGAGCTAACAAAGAGGGCTCAGAGACTATTGAATATAAAATGAATGTGATTCTTATCAAATTCACATCATATCATGGAGCAATAGTAGTGAAACATTTAAATGATTACAAACAATACTTATCTTTATGTGAACATCAGATTTTAATGTCAACCTTATTTGCATTGAAGAAGTCCTTTTGTAGGCCCACTTTTAGGCACTAACTAATTTGTATAACTTCATAGTGACAGCATTCTGTTTTCTATAACCTGTGCTTGTCATCAATCATCAATCTCATTTTGCCATATTTCAAGTTCATGCAGTAATTCTGAGCCAGACGAAACTAGGTTTTTCCACATTTGAATGAGCTTGGCATTTTGAGTTTTTGTAACTGGATTATATATTATGGGAAGTGAAATAACTCCACTTGCAAGTCAGCCAAAGGCTTTTGACAGATAGATGTTATGTTCCTGAGTGGAAGTCCTTCATGATGCATAAATTGGTCACACTAACCTCTCCTAGGGCTGAAAATACCATTATCTATTCCCAGAAATTTGACAGTTTCTACTGACTCTAATTGCAATGCCTGCTGCATGATAGACAATCTTTGGCATACACAATAACTTTTCATTTCAATGAAACTTCCTAGTACTGTATAATCTTTTTGAAGACATTTTAAATGACAATTAGGGATCTAAATTTAAGTCAAACTTAAACTTTGTGTAATGTAGAAATCAACGAACTCTTTGTCAGGTGATAATTGTATGAACAGAGGTATGTGCACAGGAAAATATCTCCTGCTTCATACACTCCTTAGCTAATGGCTGTGTTCTTTTGTTTTCCACAAAACTTGTAAAACATATTTCAATATCACATACCATGAAATGAAAATCAAACTGTCTTTAAAGAAATTCGTCAAGGCCTGGTAGCACATACTTGTAATCCAAGCAGTTGAGAAAAGGCAGAGGCAGGAATATTCAGGCCATTCTGGGGCATATAGTGAGTAAATTTCAGGCTAGCTTGTGCTACATTTGCAGTTTGCTTGCCTAATAGACCCAGGTCCTGGCTTCAATCCTGGCATCCAAAAAAGAAAACAATTTTAAAGAAATAACTGTATATAAGTCTTTGTATCATTATATATGTATTACCTTGCATTATTTGTATGCTGTGTGCATATACACTACATCATGTGTAAATCATGTATACTATTTATTCATAATATTCCACATATATAGAACGCTTATGTGGTCTATATACCACCTATAGCCTATGCTATATCTTATGCATATATTTAACCCATGAACAAATCATTTTGTCAGACTTGTGGATTATGTATATCACTGTAGATTGTGGTTTAGAATGGTTCCCTGAAAAGTAACATAATCATAATATTATTCTAAACGAGAAGAGTAATTCAATATTTTTCTGAAAACATGTCTATTGCTTTTCTGACAAATCACTAATAGGCTTTTCTAAGAAAACTCAAAACCTGTAAGCACATGGAGGACAGGGAGGAGAAAATGAAGAGTGCCTTAAGTACCCCACAAAGTAAACATGACTAGTTTTCTGTTCTGTAGTCAAGCTCAGACAGAAGCGAGGGTATGGACAGAGAATGCACCAAAAATTCAGACTCAAATGAAAAGAATTTAATCAGGTAAGGAGAGGTTAGCATTTCCCAGGAGTGGCCATACACAAGGAATATTACAAATAGAGTTTATGACATGTGATTGATGAATTACCACCTTCTTAATTATTGCAGTTAACCCTTATCAGTTTTAAGCACTGCTTTGGGGGATTTTTTTTTTATTTTTGAGTTCTTTTAGTCAGTAAAAATGTCAAGTGACTGAATTTGGAGAGGTAGAGATATCTCATCAAATGGAGAGTTGACATATAACAAAGGTGTCCATAGAAAGGAAGAGCTGAGTTCCAATGATATAGGAATTAATTCCTGGAACCATGGAGTCGTAGAGTAGGGAGGTTTGCATTTCCTGCTGAATTAGAACAAAACTTCAAAGAATATCACTCATATTTTTAACCAGGTGTGTAATATACATTTCAAGTGCAAAGCCCTTATGTAAGCATATGATGATTTTCAATATGCATTGCTTCAGCCACCATCCACATCAAGTTACAGAGCATTTTCAGCAAGTAAAGGAACTTCTTTTACAACTTTCCATTTAGCAACTAAAAATAAGCACTGGTGCTATTTCTACTACTGAAGATAAGTTTGAAAAATGTACTACTTATTTTCTTAAATGTAATTTTATTTTAAATATAATGAAACAAGATGAACCCAGCAAAATAGAAGATTTAAATGGTATTTGTGCTGTTAACATTTGGGATATAATGTCATAATTGTGTTGATTACTTGATTATATACTCTTATGTCTTCATTTTCTCCAGAAATTTAGTGAATAATGTCTTATACAGATAAAGATGTAGGGTTATAGTTGAATTAATTGAAGTATAGAGGTGTTAAGCAAAAGGTTCATGCTTCACCTTGACTGCCAAGGTATAACAAGTACGCAGGATTTACTGTCAGATGCTATGGTGGCTAATCATGATGCTTAACTCAATTATGTTGAGAGAGGCTTAGAACTTTAGAAAAATATGCTTCTGGCTATGTCTGTGGAGGCATTTCCAGATGTATTATCTAAGAAGAGGAGGCCTTTCCTCAGTGTGGGTAACTCTCAATAGGCTCTAAATCCAGACAGAATAGAATAAGAAAGAAGAGGAATTCCAAATCTCACAGGCATTCTCTTTCTCTGCCTCATGGCTGTCATAATGTGGCCTGCTTTGCTTATGGCATGCTCCAGACCACGGTAGACTAAAACAGCTAAAATGGCAGCCAAAATAAATACTTATTCCCTAATGTGGTTTATGTGATGTGACAAAAATCTAACATAACAAAATTGTTATCAGGAATCAGGTTGTTGTTACTTTACCAATGATGTGATCCGGAAATCTTTGGAAATTATTGGTGAGAGAACTTTGGAAAAGTGAGCCAGAGAAGCACCACAATGCTGTACACAGGTATCAGTGTGAATTTCTCTCAGAGCTCAGAAGACAAGGATGCCTGGAGAAATTTGGTCAGTTCAGATGGGGCTCATGTGGTTCCAGATGGAAACTGTATGCAAGGTATTTAAGTTCTGTTGTGGTAAAGAGCTTGTCTATGTTTTGTATGTGCCCTGAGACGTTGTGGGAGGCTTAGTGTAAAGGTGATGATCTATTATGCTAAAAAAAAATTTCAAAGCAGTCTTTCATTATGGTATGCCATAGACATTTTTCTCTGAATCCTTTTAGCCAGATTTGCAGTGAAGATCATGAGCAAAAACTAAATATGGAAATGCTTGAGGAAAACCTGCATTTTGTCCAGAAAAAAAAAGACCTTATAAAAATTGAGGCAAGGAAAAAACGGTTGCTGAAGAGATTATGAACAGTAAAAAGAAGTACATCAGGACAATAAGAAACAGGTCTTGAGGCATCCTGGGAATTGGTGGAACTCTACTCCTTGTAGGCTCAAAGGTATAAAGGTTTTGCATTTGAAAAACTGCTTTTAGAAGAGAGCTTGTGGGATTCCTGCTTACACTCTGGGAACACGCTCTTCATAGTCAGCCATGTCAGGACACCAAGTTACTGCTTCAGCCGATGGTATTAGCATTATTAGTCTGGTTTTGCAGGTATACATTATGAAACAGTTATTGGGTCATGAAGGCTTTCACTAAGATCTCAAAGGAAGGCCATGCAATGTGTGGAATGGTCAGGATGCCTTCAGGAAATTCCTCAAAGGTCAAGATGAAGTTGTGAGAGTGAGGTCTAAACTACAGTGGAGAACCCCAGAAGTTAGAGATGCTAAAGATGACTGAGATGAGAAGAGCCAGCCGAGGAGGCTGACTCTACTCAATGCAAATGGCCAGGACATGGTGGGGACTACCCAGGCCCCTTTAAGCTCACATGAGACCGTATACCATAAGTGCTAGACATGGATGTACAGAATTTAATAGTACCTGGATGGGTTTTTGCACTGCTTTGATCTCATGTCCCCTGTATATGATTCCATTTCTCTCTTTTGGATTGGAAATGCTTACTTTGTTACTTTAAGTCTTGGAAGTATGTAATTTATTTTATATTTTATCAAGATTCATAGCTAAGACATTTCCTTGAACTACTGAAAACTGCTACAACTGTTAAGACTGTAAGGACGGTTGGAGATTGGCTAAATGTAAAAATTGTATAAACAGAAAAAAGGCATACAGTCCCTCCTCCATGATATAACCCCTATTTTTACTGTATTAGATGTTGGTATACTTTGTGGAGGGGAAGGGCAAAAACAAATTGTTTAAATAGGGATACAGGTGCACCCATTGCAACAATGAGATGTACAAGACATTCTGTCGAAAAAGGAACTTTACAACTTTGCGGGGGTTGCAGGGGGGGAAGATGGGTGGAGAAGGAAGTGGGGGGGAGATGGGAAGGGTTGGGAAGGGGAAACAAAGGAGGAGGCAACAATGCTTGGTAAGAAATGTATTCATTACCCCTCTGTACGGTATTTTCACAATAAGATATATTTTAAAAGGTATACAAATGGCCAACATATAAATGTGCCCAGTATCATTAATATAAGGGAAATACAAGTCAAAACCACAATGAGGTATCTTCTCACTCCAGTAAGAATAAAATACAAATACTAGGGCTATGTAAAAACAGGGAACTCTCTACACTATTGAGAGGAATGTAAATTATACAACCATTATGGATAATAGTATAATATTCCTAGAAAACTACTCATCCTCCCTCCTGGTGACACCTGCTGTTTAGTGCTTAGAACAAGCACTGTTATAGATTATAACAAAGGGGCTAGATGCCAGTGGCTCATGCCTGTAATCCTAAATACTCAGGAGGCAGAGATCTGAGGATCACGGTTCAAAGCCAGACTGAAAAAGAAAGTCCGTGAGACTCTTAACTCCAATTAACCACCAGAAAACCAGAAATGGTCCTATATGGCTCAAAGTGTTAGAACACTAGACTTGAGCTAAAGAGCTTAAGGACAGCGCTCAAGCCCAGAGTTCAAGCCCCATGACCAACAATAAACAAAAACAAAAGCAACATATATATTATATATTAAAACAAAGGAGAATAACAAAGTTACCAATTTCTTACACAGTTTTTCTCCTCTATGCATTATTAACCAAAATCTAATCAAGTACACTGACAACCTTGCTTCCAACAAGTTGATTCTGTCCCGCAGGAAGGCCAAACTTCTTTTAGTCTTTGAAAAACTGGATTTCTTGCTTTTACTTTTTTTTTTTTTTGGTGGTATTAGAGTTTGAACTCCGTTCAACTTTACTTCCGTGGCTGTGCTCAACTACTTAAGCCATGCTTCCAGTCCTGCTTTTTGCTACTTTTGAGATGGAAGCTTATGGAATTTTCTGGATCTTAGCCGACTGAAAAGCTGAAATTACAAGTATAAGCCTCCAGACATCTATAATATTGGTTTTATAATCAACATTTTTATGAGTATGCATTAGTTGAGCAAAGGGGTTTCCTTGTGATATAATCATGCAAGTATATAATGTATTTTGGTCATACTTGCTTCTGCTATTACATTCTTTTATCCTCTTCCCTGTTTTGCTTTCTGTTTCTTTTTTACAATTTTAAATGAGTGTCCTTATTCAACTTTCATACATGCATTATTTTTTAAATCAAATTTGCCCTCCATCATCCCCTTTCACCTTTCTCTTCACTTCTAGGTCTTCACAAACTCTTATGTCTTTTTAATCCATTCCAGTCTTTTCTTCATTTTATCAGGCTTAGATCATTCATAGAAGAGGAAACATACAACACTTCTCTTTCTTTATCTGGCTTACTATCCTTAACATGGTGACCTCTTTCTTCATCTGGCTTACTACCCTTAACATGGTGGCCTCTGGCTCCATTCATTTACCTGCAGATAATATAGTTTCACTCTTCTTTAGTACTCCATAATGTATGTTTTAATTTTTTCTTTCGGTCATGGGGTCTGAACTCTGGGCCTGTGCACTGTCTCTCACTTCTGCAGCTAAAGGTTAGTCTTCTACCACTGGAGCCACAGCTCCACTTCCAGCTTTTTCTGTTTCTGTGGTGATGAGGAATCAAACCCAGAGCCATGTCCATGCCAAGGCAAGCACTCTACCACTGAGCCACCTTCCCAGTCTCCAATCAGCTTTTATATTGCTTTCTGGCTCTTTTTAGGCTTGTTTTATGTATAAAGGCTAGAGTATTAGTTGTACTTTGTGGAGAAATCAGGAAAAGCACGACTTCCCCAATGAAGAAATGGTCCTGAGGAAGGTATTATTACTAGATGTAGAACTTCCATTTTAGAGAGGATGAGAGGGAAGTATAGAGAAAGATAAGAACTTGTCACTGGGAAGATTAGCTCTTCAGTGGCAAGATTGAACTCAGAGAATCTGGTGCCAGATTTTAGATTAATAGTTGGAATCAAATGAACAGGTGAAGTTCACAGTCTCAACCCCATTAAGCCTCGAAGTCACTACTGATCCAGGGATGAGAACAGATGGACTGTCAGTCCCACCAGCACTTGGGGCTGAAATTACTTTGCTGTGTTTTATCCTGGGCTGCGCACAGCTCTAATCTTCTCACCTTTGCTCTGTTGGTTCAGGATTGGAACACAGACTAGTATTCGCCCTTAAACTTCACTTTGTGATTTATAATTCAGCAAATCTGCAAGACTGACATGCCACAAGAAATTCTAACATCTAGCTCATCTTTGATAGTATTAATTCCCTACATACTTAATCCTGGGACTTTCAAGCCCCCCAAAAGGCCGTGATCCTGCTACAAGTCAGAGACATTAGTCAGAAGTCCTATCTAATCTACCATGCTGAATACCAAGATGGGGTGGGAGTCCTTAGTGATGTGAATTGGCCTAGGTAAGATCCCTGTTTGAGAAGTCCTTTGCCCAAGCATTTGACCCGCTGCTCTCACCATTTTCTTTCCCTGGGGCACACAAGAGAAATACAGCACTTGATTTTGGTTTATCTTCCTGCCCAAATAATTGGGCCCATTACACTAGATACCTTTATGCCACCAAATTCCAACCTATATATCACTGTTGGTTTTGTAATAAAGGCATAGATGGTCAAGGATAGAAAGAAAATTCTTTCATTTCACAAAAAAATAAGAAAAAGTTAAAGCCGGATGTCTGCAGCTCACACATGTAATCCTAGCTACTCGAGAGGCTGAGATCTGAGGATTGCTGTTCAAAGCCAGCCTGGGCGTGAAAATCCATGAGACTTTTATCTCCAATTGAGTACCAGAAAACCAGAAGTGACTCTGTGGCTCAAGTGGTAGAGTGCTAGCCTTGAGCTGAAGAGCTTAGGGAGAGTGCTCAAGCCCAGAATTCAAGCCCCACGACCAACAACAACACAAAGAAAGAAAGGAAGAAAGGAAGAAAGAAAGAAAGAAAGAAAGAAAGAAAGAAAGAAAGAAAGAAAGAAAGAAAGAAAGAAAGAAAGAAAGAAAGAAAGAAAGAAAGGAAGGAAGGAAGGAAAAAAAGAAAGAAAGAAAGAAAGGATGGAAGGAGAGAAAGAAAGAAAGAGAGAAAGAGAGAAAGAAAGAGAAAGAGAGAGAGAAAGAAAACTAAAGAAAAGATTAGTGGGTTTAAGAAAACTAACTACAATCATATTCAGATACTAGAGTTCCAGATACCTAGTAGCAACCTTTAATTTTTTAAATGTGCTCTCCTTATTAGAATGTTTCATCTCTTTATTCCTACAATAACCACAGAAATGGAATAGTACAATATCACCTATGTACAGTTATGTTAATATCACTTCTGAAATGTTTCTGCTTTTCCCAAGTCAGTATAATGTAATGATAAAGAGCATAAGATGGAATTTAGCCCTGAGTTCAAAGCCTGGTTTTCTTTCCATTCTCAGGGTCATTACTCATCCTCTTAATGGCAGTTTCCTTCCCAATTAATACAGCAATGACAGCTCCTACTAGAGGTGAGATTTAAATGATACATCTAGAGAAGTTTAGCATAATCCCCATGACTTACTAATGACTAAATAAAAAGAATTGAGTGGCAATGCCTTATATATATTTTCCCAATAATTAGCCTATGTTGCAAGCTTGAGAAAATAATTTACTATCCAAAGTGCAGTTAAGAAACACATATATGACAGTTGACAAGTGTATCTGCAGCCTTTCCACATGCATATTTTTGGTTATCACTCACATTTTCCATGTAGTCAATTATATTATTCCCATTTAGGGACACTAGCAATAGAAAAAGTGACAAGGCTAGTTTAGGCCAACTAGAATGAAAACTTAAGACAGGTGTTTTGAGTGTAACTCAACTATTAGAACAACAACTAGAATGAAGCATCTACTAAGAAATGTGTATTAAATAAAAACTCAAAATGTTGAAATGATTCTCATGTAACATTAAGTTCAATCCTCACTCTAATAGATTTCCCCAGTGATATTTCCTAGCATGAAGGGATTATTTTATCCAAAGGGAATATCTATAATTTATGATTTGCTTTAATCAATGTTTGGCCTTTAACAGATGCATGACAACTGTACTATATTATGTTCTGAATTCCAATTATTATAAGGCAGATGTCTGCCCTTTCTAACAAATCTCAGAGCTTTGTGAACTTTCACTGTAAATTACATCTTCAACTCATAAATGGCCATGTTTTATTAAGTGAACGAGTCTGTGCTGTGTATTTAATTTATTCAGCAAGCTACATAGTACTTGAGTTGGAAAAAATATCAAGCAAAGTGCACATATATTCAATTATATTTAGCATAGTGTTTTGACACTACAACATTATAACCATCAACACAAAAAATAAGAAACCTGAATTTTATCATTTAGTTATGACTGCCTTTTATCTTAGAAGATGGTACTTTTTTTTTTCTTTTTTTTTTTTTTGGGTCCGGTCATGGGGCCTAAACTCTGGGCCTGGGTGCTGTCCCTCAGCCCTTCAGCTCAAGGCTAGCGCTCTACCACTTGAGCCACAGCGCCACTTCCGGCTTTTTTCTTTTTGCTTATGTGGTGCTGAGGAATCGAACCCAGGGCCTCGAGCATGCAAGGCAAGCGCTCTACCACTGAGCCACCTTCCCAGCCCAAGATGGTACTTTTTGATGAAGATGTATTTAGCCCTATGACTAACTACAGACAAGTTCAACTATGACTCTATCCAGGGATATATTTTAAGCAAGTTAATTTTCTTGTTTCTCATTGTTCACATGTAACACTGGCTTACTATAAAGCAATGTTATATGTCCTTGCTATGCAGAAACATGAGAAAGTTTCCCATCTAATTAACACAGGACAACCTGACAGATAAATAGAATTAAACCATTATATGTATAAGGTAAAGACAATACATTCAGAGAACGCAACCCATTAATAGCTAGAGTAGCATCTTCACAGTGTCAATTCCATGGGCAATGGCAATTTTTATACAAATCTATTGAAACAGATCTAGTTTTAAAGTTGGGTGCCAGCACTTAAATTATATCCTAGTACTAGCACAAAGGCAAGTCAAGACGAAAAGAAAAAAGAAAAGAAACAAAGAAGGAAGGAAAAAGAAAGGAAGAAAGGAGCAAAGAAAGGAAGAAAGAAAGAAGGGAAGAGGGAGAGAAGGAAGGAAGAAAGGAAGGAAGAAAGAAAGAAAGGAAGGAAGGAAGAAAGGAAGGAAAGAAAAAGAGAAGTGAGAAAATAAAGAAGGAAGGAAGGAAGAAAGAAAAGAGAGAGACAGGAAGGAAGGAGAAAAAGAAAGAAGAAAGAAGGAAGACAAGAAGAAAAGTGGAAAAAAGGAAAAAGAAAGAAGGAAAGATGGAAGAAAAGAAAGAAATTAAAAAAAAGAAATGGAAAGAAAGAAAAAAGGAAGGAAGGACAGAAAGAAGGAAGGAAGAAAGGAAGGAAGGAAAGAAGGAAGGAAGGAATTCCACAAATAAGGAAATTAGCAAATACTCATGAACTTATTATCTAAATTTAGGCACAAGAGAAGATTTATTGAAGACCCAAATGAACTGTATCTTCAATGAAATAGTTCATAACTGCAGAAGAAATGAGATATTTAGCTCATCTCATTGGGGAAGACTTAGACTAATTCTGAAACAGAACTTATCATTTTTCTGTCCAGACTCACCTTTCTACTATTGTGTTCTTCAGTAAATGACTCTGGTAGTCACTTACTAAATGACTAAATTGTAAAGTTCGTTTTTCAACATGGTGTCTTCTACATCTCATGGTTACAATGGGTCAACCTGTATCCCTATTTAAACATTTTGTTTTATCCCCTCCCCAAATTATACCGACACCAAATACAGTGAAAACAGGGGTTATCCCGTCGGGGAGGAACAAAGAAACAAAAAAAATCACATGATATAAATACATTAGAAACAATAGCAAGAAAGAAATAAATCACTGGTGTCCCTATCTTGGGGTTCATTTCGCTTAACTTCATTTTATCTGGTCATATGTACATAGTTTTTGACCTTTTCTACTCTAGTTATTGCAAATAAGGGAAGCCATGGGACCTATGTTTTTTTTGGCCTGGCTTACTTCACTTAATATAATTTTTCCAAGTCTTTCCATTTCCTAACAAATGGAGCAATGTCATTCTTTCTGATGGAGGCCATTATATATACATATATATATATATATATATATATATATATATATATACATATATATACACACACATATATCACATTGTCTTGATCCATTCATCTACTGAGGGGCATCTGGGTTGGTTCCATATCTTAGCTATGGTAAACAATGCTGCAATAAACATAGTTGTGCTGGTAGCTTTAGTATGGTCTTGTTTGTGAACATTTGGGTAAATGCCCAAAAGTGGGATTGCTAGGTAATAGGGAAGCTCTATGTGGAGTCTTTTGAGGAACCTCCATACTGCTTTCCAAAGTGGTTAAACAAGTTTACACTCCTACCAACAATGTTCCTCACTAACCCATACAACAGATGAGGGTCTCATATCTAAAATATACTTGGAACTAAAAAAAATTAAATCCCCCAACAACAAATCCTTAAAGAAACAACTGCCCAATAAATAAGTGGGCTAAAGACTTAAAGAGAAACTTCTCTGAATAGGATATAAGAATGGCCAATACACACATGAAGAAATGCTCAACCTCTCCAGCCATAAAAGAAATGCAAATCAAAACAACATTGAGATTCCACCTCACCCCAGTTAAAATGGCTATAATCAAGAACTCTAATAACAACAGATACTTGGGATGTGGCCAGAAGGTAACCTTACTGAACACTACATTTATAAATCTGATGTTGTCTGATGAACATTTATAACAAGTATTACTCTCACATCTGTAAGTATACCAGGCCTTCTCAGAGAGCATCTGAACAGGTTTCTGGAATCCTCACTTATATTCAGCTTTGATAGCAAAATGCAGCCAAACATAATTCTCCCCTGATGGGGACTTACAAGAATATCTCTGCTCACAGTGCCAGTCTGGGCCCCAGATTCAGAAATAATGCCAATTTGTAGTCTCTCATGCCAGGTGGTTTTGTTTGTATCAACTGCATTGTACTTTTCGTGCAATCATTATTCCAGACTAAATCCAGAAAAGTTCCTATTTAAATCATTTGTAAATGGGGAAACTCTTCTAATAGCTAAAGCTAAGAATTTTGTGTTTTAGAGGAGTTGGGTGAGTATGGATAACATATATCCAGGAGTTAAATGCATCAAAATTGTTCTGTCTGTGATTTATATCACTTTATTCTCAAGACTTTTATTAAAACAAGACACAGATTAGAAATAACACACAGATTTGTTAAATACATGCATACGTGAGTGAAAAAAGTCAGAGAAGGAAAACGTTCATAAATCAAATCAAAGCAACATAAAGCTATATCGATGTAGCAATGAGGGAAGGCATTTTTAAGGTGTCATTTGAACAAGGCCCTCATAGCAAGAAAAAGTGAGCCCTGTGAACATTCAGAGAGGGACAAGAAGATGAGGCAGAATGTTGGGCTTGAGGTAGCATTGGGACCCTCAGCAGGACACGGAACATAATGGAGCGTAGTACAAGTGTGCTTTCATCATATGGTAGTAATTTTATTGTAGTAGTTTTATATTAAGTGCACAAGAAGAACTAAAGGATTTTTGGTTACTCTTTTTTTTATTTTATTGAGAAGATGCTCTGCAGAGGGGTTACAGTTACATGAATAAGGTAATGAGTACATTTCTTATCGAGCATGGTTACCTCCTCTTTGTTTTTCCCCTACTATCCTTTCAAGTGAAGAATGCATAAATGGAACTCAGCTTCTTATTCCTTTAATATAGGAAAGGGTTCTTAAACCTAAGAAATATGGTCAGGCTCAACAGTTACCATTCATGAGAGACAGGCAGAAGCGCAACAGACAGGCAGTCAACTGAAGGTGCCCTTCTCATCTGATTACTCTGGCTTAACATCTCCATGGCACATTCTGTCACATTATTGTATCTGTCACTCCCTTATCTCGTAAGCTTTTTGGTCCATATCTGCCAGAAGTCAGCAGAAGTCTGTACAATGATCAGGGCAGAAATATTTTACTTGTAACTAAGGTTCATTCTTGTCTGGAAATGGACCTTTTTCTCCCACATTTCCCCACTTTAATTCTGGTTTGAAATATTCTTAGTGATCTTCTGAATTTCAATGGTGTCTGTAGTGATTTCATTTTTTATGCTTAATTTTATTAATCTACTTTTCTCTGCCTTTGCATTAATTTGGTTAAGGATCTTTAAATATTGTTTGTTCTTTCAGTGGTAGTATCTCACTCTTAATTTTCACAAAATCTATAAATTATCTCTTACTTTTATTACTATGTCAGTAGTAAAGAAACTGGCCCAAGGTTGGGAATATTGCTTAGTGGTAGAAAGCATTGGGTTCAAGCTCCAGTGCTGAAACAAAGTAAACAAAAAAGAAGGAAAAAGAGACTGATCAAAAGCATTTAAGAATTTTACAAAATAATCAACAAGTAGAAAATAGACTCAAAATATTTTGACTTTAACTTTTTATTTCAGTAGAACATATTTCCACTATACACATTTTTGTATGTCTAAGAGTTTCATGGACATACTAATTATGACTAGTCTGAGGAATAGAAAAAGGGACTTAAGTAAGAAGGTAATACATCCAAGTAGTTCTACCTACTAGATTTTATAGTGTTTACTGAAGTAAGATTGCCATTATTATTAAATAGTAAGCTATTTCTAGATATACATTAATTCTAGAAAATGCAAATTAAACTTTTTCATTTAAATGATTGTATTCTGGGTGGCACAGGCCAATTAATTTGAACATTCTTTCTTCATCATCACCAGGCTAAACATTTGGAACAAAATTGTACACATAGACTCCTGGAAGCAGACTGACATTTACCTGAGACTCTAACTAAATACTAAATAAAGACCATTGGAACCAACAAGCAAAGGATAATTCAGTAAAAAAATGTTATAGTATTTTATTAATTAACAGAATATCAAGATTATCTTTTACTCTGTTCTTATTAGGATTGGACTGATTTTGTATAGATCAAATACTCTAATCTTTATGATAGTGTATGATTCAGGTGTGAACAGTTTTTGTACTGTGTGTTTAACATATGAGCCCAGTAATAAGAGGCAGCTCAAAGTGGAAAAAATAGCAAGTAAGACAACAGAATAAAAAAAGACTCATCCTGTCCTTTCAATAAAAATACATTATAGCCTGGTGCTGGTGGCTCACTCCTATAATCCTAGGTACTCAGAACGCTGATATCTGAGGATCACTGCTCAAACCAGCCTTGGCAGGGAAGTCCATGAGACCCTTATCTCCCACTAATCACCAGAAAACCAGAAGTGGTGCTGTGGCTCAAAGTGGTAGAGTACTAGCCTTGAGTTAAAAACTTAAGGACAGTGCCTAGGCTCTGAGTTCAAGCCCCATGACCAATGAAAAATATCTGTCTGTCTATCTATCCATCTATCTATCTATCTATCTGTTATAATGATATATAAATAAATTATTATATACATGCATTATATTATATGCATAACTAATTACACATGTTAATAAATGTATATAATATATAAAGTATAATTGATTATATATGTGTATTAATTAAAGTATATAATTAATTAATTGATACATATGTACATATGTATCCTTATAACAAAAACTCAAATGCAAATTTTTTGCCACAGCTCTGAAGCCCAAGTAAAAAGTTTAGAACAATCCAATAGAGATGGGAACAAGAAAAGATTTTAAAAAGACACATTTCTTTTTTTTCAAGTGGAGGTAGAAAGAACACTTGCTCCTTACCTGGGTAAGCTTTTTCATTGACACAACAGAGCACCAAAACAAATCCCTACAACTTATGAGTTGTCCGATGGGAAAATGAGAGTGAAATGAATATCTGACTTACTCAGCTCCAAAACAAATCCCCTTACCTTGTGAAATGTCCAATGGGAAATACTGAGTGAGCTGAGTATCTCTTCCCCAGCCTTTCACACAATATCTGAGAAGAGTTGGTTTGTTGCCTCACACTCAGAGCACTGAGGAAATATTCAGAATCACATAATGTGGTAGACACTATGAAAGAAGAGGGCATTGGCTCTCCAGAACCAGCATACTAACTTAACAATGAGTTATGCCTGCCAGCAACATGAAACTCAAAGCCCTGTATACATCCCTGACTGTTAGCTATTTCACAGTCTCTGTCTCTATTGACTAGTGAACACTTCATAATATCACACTACTAATTAAGACCTCATTGTAGAGAAACTTAAAAAGAAAACAGAGGGCATGGGTGCAATAGGGATTATCTAATGGATTTAACCATCCTAAAAATATATGCAGAACATTTCACCTAATAGTATCTGAAAGCTAGGCTAGAAAGTTAACTGCTTCTTCAAATATGCAGTCATGAACAGAAGCCTATAAGAACCTTCAAGAATCAGAGGAAAAGATACTACCAAGGGGACAAAATAAATTTCCAGTAACAGATCCTAGGGAATGATGGTGGTCAAAGCATATTATACATTATGAAGATATCACAATGAAATCTCAGATATTGTAATTAATATAAACTATTAAAGAGGAATGACTACAAAATACTCTACAAGTCTTATAAAAACTATTTTAAAGAAGCTGATGAGTTACAAGAACATATGGGGGGGGGCTGGGAAGGTGGCTCAGTGGTAGAGCGCTTGTCTTGCATGCCTGAGGCCCTGGGTTCGATTCCCAGCACCACATAAGCAAAAAGAAAAAAGCCGGAAGTGGCTCTGTGACTCAAGTGGTAGAGCACTAGCCTTGAGCTGAAGAGCTGAGGGACAGCGCCCAGGCCCAGAGTTCAGGCCCCACGACCGGACCCCCCCCCAAAAAAAAAGAACATATGGGTGGACAAAATAACTCTATTTATGTGTGTGTTTATGTATGTATAAATAGGATCTACATAAATACAGCCAATATTGACAGATTTGATGAGAAAAGAAGGCAATGATGTAAAAATAGTAGGAGACTTTAATACTGTACTACTAAAAGATCATTGGAAAGTAAATCAATAAGCAAGCAGCAGACATGAACAACACTGTAGACCAACAAATAAACTGAAAACCAAATATACATAAACTGTTTCACCCAGTAAGAAACATACTGTAAATTTTCTCCAAGCATACATAGAATATTTTCAGGGAAGATTTCAGACTAGTTCACTAAACAACTCTTAACAAAATAAAGATTAAAATCATACCAAACATGTTCTGGCTAAAATGGAATAAAATTAGAAATCAATAACAAAAGGAAAATAGAAAAATTAACAAATGTGTAGAAGCTAAAGCATAAACATTTGAAGAACAACGGGGCCAGTATTCAAAATGAAAATTAGACAATGTCTTTAAAAAATTAAACTAGAAATGCAAGTGGATTAAAACTTCTGAGATGCAGCAAAAACAATGAGATTAACAACAACTCCTATATAGTAATAAAAATTTAAATATATAGAATTACTTTAAATTTATAAGAAAAATTCTAAACTTAGTTCAAAGTAAGCATAAGAAAGGAAATAATAATGGTCAAAGAAGAAAAAAATAAAATGGAGAATGGAAAAGCAATAGAAAAAATAGTAAAAAAAAAAAAAAAAGCCTATGGTTTGTTTTTTTAAAGATACACCAAATTGACCATGTTTTAAGTAAATTCAGAAAAAAGACAAAAAACTCAAGATCATAAATGACAGAGAATATATTAAAACTGATGCAACAAAAATTTTAAATATAGCAAGGAATTCTTATAAACTATCATAAGTCAAGGGGGGGCTGGGATGTAGCTCAGTGGCAAAGCACTTGCCTAGCAAGTGCAACCTCCTGGGTTCGATCCCCAGTACCAAAAAAAAGAAAAGACAAAAAAATACAGTTAAAAAAAACCCAAACAACATAAGTCAAGGGGGATTTATCTAGCATGCAAACTAGGTTACAGATGTGTCATTCACTACATTTAAAAACTTGAAGGATAACAAACATGGGACATTCAATGCTGTTTTTGATTTACATTTCTTTTATGTCCAGAAATATTGAACATTACTCCATGTGTCTATTGGACATTCTTACTTCTTCCTCTGAGAAGTCTAAGTCATTAGCCTGTTTATTAACAGAGTTGCTGAGTGTTTGAGCATTAATTTTGAGGGGTTTATCTTTTTTGAACTCAAAATATATTTTAGATATGAAGGCCTGACTGTCTGATACATAGCTGGTAAAAAAAAAAAAATCTCCCATTGTGTCGGATTTCTACTTATCTTGTTAGCAGAAACTCTTTCTTAATATTTTTTATTGTACAAATACTGTACAGAAGGGTTACATTTATATGAACAATGTAATGAGTACATTTCCTATCAAGCATTGTTATCTCCTCCTTTGTTTTTCCCCTACCATCCCTTCCCTCCCACCTCCACAACTACAATCCTCCCTCCCCCTGCCTAAATTGTAAAGTTCATTGTTCAACATAGTGTTTTGTATATCTCGTTGTTAAAATGGGTCATCCTGTATCCCTATTTAAGCATTTTGTTTTTTTCCCTTCCCCTCCTCAAATTAGAGAAATATAAATGCAAGATGCAGGGCACCGACATCAAATACAGTGAAAACAGGGGTTATACCGTGGGCGAAGAAGAAACAAAGACAAAAAAATCACATGGTACATTATAAATACTTTCGAAACAATAGCAAGCAAGAAAGAAACTCTTCAGTTTGATGCAATGCCACTATTCGGTCTGATTTCTTGTGACTCTGGATTTTTATTTAGGAAGTTTCAATCTGTGCCTAGGAGCTTTAATGTTTCCTTTATACCTTCCTGTAATATTTTCATGGTATCTGGCCTTATATGTTCAACATCTCTGGGCATAAAAGAAATGTAAATCAAAACAACATTAAGATTCCACCTCACACCTGTTAAAATGGCCATTATCAAGAAAACTAACAATAACAGATTCTGGCAGGGATGTGGCCTGAAGGGAATGCTATTGCACTGTTGGTGGAGTATAAACTTGTTCAACCACTCTTGAAAAGAATATAGAGGTTCCTCAAAAGAATAAACAAAGAGAGCTCCCTTATGGCCCAGCAATCCCACTTCTGGGCATTTATTCAATAGAACACAAACCAGGCCACACTAAATTCACCAGCACAGCCATGTTCATTGCAGCATTGCTTACCATAGCCAAGAGATAGAACCAACACAGATGCCCCACAGTGGATGAATGGATCAAGAAAATATGGTTATATATACAATGGAATCCTACTCATCCATTGGAAAGAATGATATTGTACCATTTGCATGAGAATGGAAAGACTTGGAAAAAATTATAGTAAGTGAATTAAGCCAGAGCCAAAAAAACATAAACTGCATACTTTCCCTCATTTGTGGTAACTAAAATATGCCTATAAATCTACAAGTAGGTCTGGGAATATGGCTTAGTGGTAGAGTACTTGCCTCACAGGCATGAAGCCCTGGGTTCAATTCCTCCATATCACATAAACAGAAAAAGCCAGAATTGGTGCTGTGGTTCAAATGATAGAGTGATAGCCTTGATCAAAAGGAACTCAGAGACAGTGCCCAGGCCCCTGATTCAAGGCCCAGGACTGGCCAAAAAAAAAAAAAAAAAAAACTCTACAAGTAAACACACTGAACGGTTAAAACACAAACAAATAAAACACTGGAACATGAGATATTATACAGTTCTATAGACATTGGAACAGTGAGACCAAAAGGGGCTATACATAGGGACATATAACAAAGAATCAATTGCTATATTCATATAATCATATAAAATAATATTTATGAAATAAACCCCAAGAAAAAAGAAACAGGTGATTTTGTTGTTGTTGCTGCTGCTGTTTTTGCTGTCTTCCATTTGCTGTTGTCTTTAGTTAGTTTATTTGTTATTGGGAGGGTAAAAGGGAGGAGACACAGAAAAGGTGGAACAAAGGGTGAACAAATACAACAGTAGTACTCACTAGACACATGAGGAAAATGAACTATATATTTTGTTGCTGTGGTTGCTAGGGACAATGGTAGCGAGAGAGGGAAGGAGAGACATGGTTTAAATAGTCATGTACTCACTATCTGACTCATGTAACTGTAACCCCTCTGTATATAACCTTTACAAAAACAATAAAATATATATTTAAAAAGCACATACGCACAAAAAAACTACCACTAACAAAAAAAGGATTATGGGTCTATCTAAATAAATACATAAAATGAACTTTCACAATCAACAAACTATGAGTATAATAACTCATAACAAGTTAAGTATATGAATTAGGTAAATAACTTCAGTTCAACATGATATAAGCCACAGCTAACTTCAGTGGTGAAACTTGGAGAATGTTCACTTTTAGATAGAACATTGCAAGGGTGTTCATTTCACTTATATTTTTAAAATTATCTTTCAGTATTTCTACAAAAGAATTGCCTTTTAACAAGGCAATTTATAAAACCAGTGGTAAAATAAAGTCTTAGAGAAAGAAACTAGAAAAAAAAGAATTAAAAGGCATCTAATTGCACAAGAAGAAGTAATATTGTATCTTTTGTAAATAACATCATTTTTAAAATATAGTAAGTCGTTAAAGGTACCAGTCAAAACTATTAGAGTTAATAAATGAGTTGAGTAAAATTGCACAAATTTTACATGTAAAACCAATTGTTTTTCTATATATTAGCAATAAACGCAAAAAGAGACAAGAAACAAAGCCCATCGTAAGAGTATAAATATAACTATAACCAAGGATATAAAGATATCTCCTCTGAAAAAGAAAGTTGATGAATGAAAGTAATGGCTGGAACACAAAGGTGCAATACCTATGTGCATGTGATCATATAAAAAAATATTTATGAAAATGAGCTCTAGGAAATGGAAATAAGGTTTTATTCTTTGTTATGGTTTTTATTTTCTTTTCCTTTGTCTTGTTTGTTCATTCACCTGTCTTTGGGAGGATAAAATGGGGTACGGAAATGGAGGGACAAAGGGTGAACAAATGCAGCAATGATACTCACTAGACATTATGTTGAAATGAGCTATACAACTTGTGGGTGAGGACAGAAAGAAAACTGTGAAAGAGGCAGGGAAGGGGTGACATTGTTCAACTTGTACTCTTTATCTGACTTATATAACATTTTATAACTCTACAGAACTTATATACCTTCTATAACTATAACCTTTCTGTGCATTGCCTTTGTAATAACAATAAAAATGAATAAAATTTAAATTAATGAAAGCAAAAAGAAATGAAAAAGTAGCTAATAGATAACTAATAATTATGGTTTGGAATAATTAAAAGTAATTAATATATACATTTAATTTAATTCATTTGTTAATAAAATTAATTAGGTGAAATATTCATGCTACCCAAAGCAACCCACAGATTCAAGGAAAATCCTGTAAAAATTACAAAGACATACTTTTTCACAGAAAAAAAAAACAAACAAACACAAAAAGTCCTCATGATCTTCAGTCTCAAATGAAATCATAGAAGGTCCTGAATATCTAACACAATCTTTGTCAAGAAAAAAATCCAGAGATAGACACACTACCTGACTTCAAAACATCCTAAAAATCTACATTAATTAAAATAGCATGGCTGGTATAGAAATAGAATATATTGATGACTGGACTCAAATAGGCCAAAAATAAATCTATACATTTGTTGCCAACAGATCTCTGACAAATATGTCAACCCATACAACAGGGGAGGAATCTTTTATTAAGTTGTGCTGGGAAAAATGGATTAATCACATTAAGAATGATGAAATTAGACCTTCATTGAATCCTGTATAGGAGAAAGAATTTGAAATGGATTTAAAAGTTAAATATAACACCTGAAACTTTAAAACTTCTAGAAGTACAAATCTGGACAAAAACTTGTTGATATTTGTCAAGCCTGTAATGTTTGGTGATGATCTCAAAAGCAGCAGGAACCAAAAATGATAAATGTAATTTCATCAAACTACAAAGTTTCATCTTAGCACAGCTCTTTAAAACTTTCACCTATGAATAAACACTTTGGCAAATTATTTGACCTATAAGTTTATTTTCTCATCCAAAACATAGACATGATTATTTTAAGGATTAAACAGGAAACCATAAATGAAATGGTTGATAGTATCTGGATGGTACTAGTATCTAATGATTTTAGCTTTGAATATTGTTTACTAAAAATGGCACAATCATAAGTATGCCTAAGACATTTTATTCAAGTGGCCTCATCTGCATCAACTGTTTAAAAGTAATGGCTCACGCCTGTAATCCTAGCCACTAAGGAGACTGTGATGAGGATCAGGGCTCAAAGCCCCCTCAGGCAGGAAAGTCCGTAAGACTCTTACTTGCAATAAACCACCAGACAACTGGAAATGGCACTGTGGCTCAAGTGGTAGAGCTTTGAGCTAAAGAGCTGAGGAACAGCACCCAGGCCCAGAGTTCAAGTCCCACAACCACCATTACCAACAACAACAAGTTCAAGAGTAATTTGTGGGAGCTTTGAAATCAGGGCATCATACTGGTTAGACAAGCACTGTATCACTTGGGCCATACTCATAAAGCTTTTTATTTCAATGCCTTTTTTCAGAGATGGTCTCAAATAATTGTTCAGAATGACCTTAGACCTCATTTCTATTGCCTATACCTCTCAAATATCTGAAATTACAGATTTGTATCATCATACCCAGGTAATAGATTGAGATGAGGTCTTGCTAGTTTTTTTAAAATTTTTCCTGAGATAGCATCAAACTGTAACCTTTCTTTTTCTCTTTTAAATGTTATTGTTTTATTATCTTCAAATAGTTGTACAAAGGAGTTGTCACTTAACAAAGCAGTTAATGAATACATACATATCAATGCTTTCCATTCATCCATGCCTCCTTAACCCCCTCACCCATCCCTCTCTACCCCTTCTCCTACTTTTCTTAATTTTGTAGGATATACATTAATTTATCAACTGTATTCTCCCACCAACTACTCTTCATTTGTCTACCCTTTCCCCCTTGACATCAACCCTTTCAAGTACCCATTTCCTAGTGTTTATTATGTTGAACTTTGACTTTGGCTTTCTAAAGAATTACACTATTTGAATTTCCCCTTGAATCTACCATATTTCAATTAATACATTTATATAAACTTACATATCATCCAGTGTGTTTACATATAACTTTATATGCTAATTTCAACTGTAAACATTCTGATGTATACCTCCAAATTATCTTGAAGGATAGACATGTGTCACCACCCCTGGCCAGTTCAATAGTATTTTTTTAAAGAAAAATATGCGGCATACTGACAAATGTCATCCATACGAATCAGTTGAAAGTTGTGACATGTATCCTGAAGCAGAGTTGTGAAACATCATGTCATTTTTCCCCACATTCTATTTCGAAGGCTACTTTTTCTTATCCTATTGGCTCCTTAGACAGACTAGATCTTCCATTCTCTGATCACTGCTATTTTTTTCTTAAATTATCAGTTATTTTTGTAATTTTCAGGTAACAAGTACATTTCTTATTAAGCAGTGTTACACCCTCTCATTTTCTGCCACTTTTTCTCCTTAGACACCCCTCTCCCCACAAGTTGTAAAATTCATCTCCAACATAGTATCTTGTCAGTACCACTGTTGAATTGGTTCATACTTTGTCCCACCATTTCTGTGATTTCCCTTCCCTTCCGCAAATCAGATAAACTTATGTACAAGACAAAGAGTTCAGAAATAAAAAACAGTGATGTCAAGGAATAAACCATAGGAAAATAAGGAAAGAAAATAGAAATAACTGAAACAGTACAATGCAAAAAACTCTTGTTTCCATTTCTTGGAGTTCATTTTGATAAACATCATTTTATATGGTCATATACATATAGTTATTTATTGAGTCACTGTGATCCTTTCCTCAGAACATCTTGGGCATATTCTAGTTACTACAAATGAGGGAAACCATGGAGCCAATGTTTCTTTGGGTCTGGCTTACTTTGCTTAATATAATTTTTTCCAAACCTTCCCATTTCCTTATGAATGGGACACTGTCATTCTTTCTTGATCCATTCATCTACTGAGAGGCATCTAAGTTAATTCTATATCTTAGCTACAGTAAATAATGCTGCAATGAACACGGTTGTGCTGGTGGCTTTTAGTGCAGGCTGCTTTGTGGTCATTTGGATAAATGCCCGGGAGTAGGATTGCTAGATCATAGGGGAGCTCTATGTTTAGTCTTTTGAGGAACCTCCATACTTCTTTCCAGAGTCGTTAAACAAGCTTACACTCCCACTAACAGTGTAGTAGCATTCCCTTCTGGCCACATTCCCACCAGCATCTGTTAGTGATAGTTTTCTTGATAATAGTCATTCCATCTGGGGTGAGGTGGAATCACAATGTTTGGATTTGCATTTCTTTTATGTCCAGAGATGTTGAATGCTGCTTCATATGTCTATTGGCCATTCTTACTTATTCTTCTGAGAAGGTTCTCTTTAAGTCTTTAGCCCATTTAATAATTGGGGTGTTTCTTTGAGGATTTATTTTGGGGGATTTAATATTTTTAGCTCTAAATATATTTTTGATATGAAGGTCTTGTCTGATGCATAGCTAGTAAATATCTTCTTCCATTCTGTGTACTTTCTATTTATCTTGCTATCTATGTCCTTTGCCATGTAGAAACTCTTCAGTTTGATGCAATCCCATTAATCCAGCCTTTCTTTGAGTTGTGTTTCTGGATCTTTGCTTAGGAAGTTTTGACCCATTCCAAGGAGTTTAGTGTTTCCCTGATTCCTTCCTGTAATATTTTCAGGGTATCTGGTCTTACATTAAGGTCTTTGATTCATTTGGAATTGATTCTGGTGGATGGTATGATATGAAGATATTCAGTTTTCTCCATGCATATAGCCAATTCTTCCAGCACATTGAAGAGGTTGTCTTCTTTTCATCCCCTGTTTTGGGCTCCCTTATTAAAGAATAGGTGGCTATAGGTCTGTGTATTCATTCATTTCTGTGTCTTCTATTCCATTGACCCTCATGCCTAGTCTTCTGCCATTATCAGATTGTTTTTATTACTACAGCTTTGTAATAGAGTTTGAAGCTTGGTATTGATATTCCTCCAGGATGGTTCTTCCTGCTAAGGATCGTTTTTGCTCTCAAAAATAAGAATTTTTGCATTTCTTCTTCTATATCAGTGAGGAATGTTGGGATTTAACAGGTATTGCATTGAATTTGTAGATAGCTTTGGGCAGTATTGCCACTTTCATAATGTTAATGCTTCCAATCCAGGAGCATGGGAATTCTTTCTATTTCCTTAAATGTGATTTAATTATTTCCTTTTCCAAGTTTTAAATTTTTCATCATAGAGGTCCTTCTCATCATTGGTTAATTCTTAGGTATTTTTTTGAGACTATTACAAATGGAGTTGCTTTCCTGATTTCAGACTTGCTCTTCTCATTTTTGGCATACAGAAAAGCTACTGATTTTTGTGGGTTAATTTTCAACCCTGCTACTTAATGCTAGAGTTTAGATCAGCTCAAGTAATTTAAGAGAGGAATTAGTGAGGTTGTTTAAATACCGGATCATGTCATCTGCAAAGAAGAAGAGCTTTACTTCTTCTTTCCCTATTTGGATCCCCTTTATGTTTGTCTCTTTGCCTTATTGCTCTAGCTAGGAATTCCAATACTATCTTGAAGAGAGATCAGTGCTAATTATTTGAGACAGAGGAACAGATGCGAGGAGCATCCCTCTATGAGGAGAGTATGATCAGTTGAGAACCTCTGCCTGGGACAACTCCTTTCATGGATGGTCTCACTAGCAAGCAGGGAAACAGATAACAGAAAGCAGTTATATGCAAGAATCCATAGCAAGTACAATTTCTCTACATTGTTCCTTTCTTTGTGCTGGCTTCTTGTGAGCCAGTGAAAGTTCCAACTTCTTTATAGAATCATAGTAAAGCCCATGTGTCTAATTGGGCAGGAAGTAGATCACAGAGTAAATATTTGATTGATTATCCTAGAAGCTAATCCAAGAAACATTTATTTGTCTACAATGAGAAAGTAGACAGCACTGTAGGTAGGACTCAGGATAGAACTCATTTTATTACCATGCCAACAACTCTCATCATTCTAACTCCTGCAAAGAGACAGATTCATCCTTGGAGAAAACAGGAACATTTTCATGCAGCATGTAGATGAAGAGAGTCCTCTTTAAATCCCATGATTGTGCAAGGAACAAGTAAGCCATCAGAGCAGATATCTGTGTAAAAATACAAGGATTTTATATCTCCAAATGATTATCTATAAAAGGATTTCTGTGCAATGAATGTATTCAAGTTGTTAAAAAATGTCTGAGGAGAGGTGACAGGATAGAGAAAATGATCAGAGCCTTACAATTTGGTTGATAAAGACTAGTTCTTCTGAGCTGGAACCAGACAGTAACATTTCAGTTAGATGAAATTGAGATTTTGTTGTTGTCATTAGAACACAGTGGAGTGAAGGCATCAAATCATGTAAAATTTGGTAGTAATTTCTTTTCATGTGTTAATATACATATTTTGAATACGTTCTTAAATGTTTCTAGCCATTTGAATCTTTAAGGACTTTGAAGATTATATACATAATCCAAATATAAATAAATTCCTTCCTAATTTTATAAGAAAGCAAAGGAACCATTTCCAATCTAAAGCATTCTTTAGCATCATGATTCCTATGCCTAGAGTGTTAGCCCTTGTAGTACTTGCCTTTTAAAAAAATAAAGTTCAGGAAGTGGCGCTGTAGCTCAAGTGGTACAGAGCTCGCCTTGAGCTGAAGAGCTGAGGGACAGCGCCCAGGCCCAGAGTTCAAGCCCCACGACCGACAAAAAAAAAAAAAAAAAAAAAAAAAGTTCATTTCCTCTTTGAGTGATATTCAAGATACAGGAATCAGTTGGTGTCTGATTTTATTTTGGGGTTTCTGACTCTTAAATTTTAGTGCACTTTTCAGTGATAGTCTGCAAGGCCCTGGAAAAACACATTTTAAATTAATATTGTTGTCGTTGTTGATACTAGAGCTTGAACTCAGAGTGTAGGCACTGACCCTTAGCTGTTTTGCTCAAGGCTGGTACTTGAGCTAGAGCTCCACTTTTGGCCTTTTGATGGTTAATTGGAGATAAGACGTCAATAGACTTTATAGCCTGGTTTCAAACCACAGTCCTCCGATCTCAGCCTCCTGTGAGCTACTAGCATCTAAGTACAATTTCTTATTTGTACAGTTTACTACAGTACTTGGTATTTTTAAAGGAACAGCACACTTGGCAGATGTTCTTGAGAAATTTCTTAAAATCAGGTAGATTAGATTCAGCCTTAGCTCCTTGCTGCCCCCTGTTGATGTGGAAAAGCAACCGAGTGCAGCTGGTCATTATAAAAGTCTCGCATTTCCACTGGAGTGATAGGAGTAAAACAACAACAAAAAGTGATGTCCTACTATCATGAGCACCTTATAGGATAAGGAGACAATAGTTACAAGTTTTTGATAACCACATGAGATATTATGTTCAAGCTGATCATTTGAGTATCAAAATGAGCAGGCACTAAACATTTTTATTCTCATTTGACCCTAAAAGAACATAACAGTTCACTTTAGGCAGCAAGAGTAAGCATTTGAATCTACCTAGGCTTGATTTCCTTCTTATCTTTCAGAAACTCAGACAAGCAATGAAGTTGACTGACAATCTCTCCATGAACCCCTCAGAATTGTTCCATTAGGTGTTCCTTTTCCATTTCCATTTGTAATAGCTTACTGACAAAACCCTGAACTAGTTGAGTTTCTATTTCTGATATGCCGCTTCTATTCCTCCTACCATTCTCTTTCCCTAATTTCAGTCCAATAGTATGAATGATGCTAATGTCAACTTGGTCATTTTTGTTATATCCCTCCATTATTTTTTAAAAGCAAATAAAAGTGGAAGCTCATTACATTCTTGATTATGTTTATATTTCATATTCTGGTATTTAAAGTTTTTTTTTTTATAACATAGCCACAAAGTATGTTTCAAGTCTAATCTCTAAGCAAGAGCTTACATAAAACTATATGTCATTAAGGCCCTAAATATTCTCAGCACTTGAATTTTGTTCATTCTATAATCTTAGTGAGAGTTCCTTAATTTCCATTTCCATCCCAAATATTATTCCAAAAAGTAATACTCATTTGAAATCAGTATCTATTGTAATATTTACTGTGTACCATTCTTGCTGTTTTAAGTAAAATAATGCTTTATTTTGAATATTTTATCTTTGCTGAGTTGTATAATAATTGGAGAAACTGAGGCCTAATATGTATAAAATTTCTACTAATAGCTCTAGATATTTTACTTCAAATAATACATTTAACAGGTATAATGATCCTTTTGCTTTAAACCACAAATGAAGAAAGCGACACTTAGAGAAAACAAGTAGTTGCTGCAGTTTCTAATTTTTATAAGCAGATGTATGGTAATAAAATCAAGGCCAATCTTAATTTCAAGCCTTACCTGTAGTCCACATATGTTCAGCACAGGAACAATCACTTAATCTCTTAATCTCTCTTCAGACACATTAAGTCGGATCTGTGTGGTCTTTTCACATAATTCTATCTCCATCTATGTCTATAGATAGACAGACAAAACTACAAGTCAACTTGGGAAAAATTGCTTCAAACTTGGACTTTTTTTTTAAAGCTGCTCATTTAGAAAAGTCAGAAAATGGAGATAACCAGAGTTCATCTCACCTTTAGCTCTAGATGATAACTACCTCTCCTGGCAGATGTCCTTCAAGTAGCACCAATCTCTACTCTGCCTCACTCCAATCTGTTCTATTAGGGTACCTGTACATTTGCTATACTTTCCTTATAAGAGTTTATTTTCTCTGGCCAAGAGTCTCTCTCTCTCTCTTCTTTAATTATATATTCTTTTCAAATTTAATTTTGAAAGTAGATGAGTATATAAAAGCACAGTTTCTTAGTCTCATAGAGATCAATTTGTTTCTCCATATTTTTTCCACTAGATCATGGGTAGATTACTCACCTAATACTTGCCTCAGTTTCTCCTCAGTGCTAGTGTTTCTAATGTGTGTGCACACATTAGAAAATATGTGAAAAAATAATATAACTGGTGGGTAATAAGTGCTCAGTAAATATTAACTCTGATTGTGATGGTTATTTATTTCTTAAACTTAAGCAAGTTGAACTTATAAGCATTAGCATTAATAGAAAAAGCTAAAATGAGCCAAATAATAATTAATGGTCTGTCTTCCAATTGAATGGATCACGCAGAGCAATCTTTTTCTCTCCCTTCTCTTATTTTTCAAGGGAGAAAAAGTCAATCAGAAGCTGCTAGAGCAGAGAAAAGCAAATCACTTTGGCACCCAAACAACAAAGCAATGTTAGTTTATTTTCTTTGTAAAAAGTCATCTGTTCGCAAACCTCTTTTATGAAATACCTGTCAAAGTCCATTTTATTGAACGTTACTCACTCCGCATTCTTTTGGCCTCAAGGTCATTCCATTATCAGTTCCTGTATCACCTTCACTATTGGAAATGGACTGTGGGAGAAGGAAAGGAACACACACACACACACACACACACACACACACACACACACACACACACACACACACAAATACACAACACCCTCACCAGATGAACAGCTCAGATAATAAAGGTGATTTCAACCTATGTCAAGCAGAACGTGGATCTGTCTCTGCTACGGATGTAACTAGGACTGGTGACACTTAGTCACAGATCTGCAAAAATAGCTCCCTTTCCAGGGTGCCTGAAGCCAGAAAGCAGCTTTCAATCTGATTACCAAGTCTCATACCACATAACAAAAATATGTCGTACGTATTGCTTCTTTTTTAACCTATTTTTCAGTTTCTTTCATAAAAGAACAAAAGAGAGGAAGCAAACAAACAGCACTAATCACAAAAATATTCTGAATGCCTGTTCTCACTCTGAAGAGCAACCTAAGATTCTCAGCATCTTGTCTACTGTCCTGTCAGATTTTCAAAACCGTCATCTGTGGTTGTAATGGGCATGACTTAATTAACTACTTTCTCATATAAAACATCGGGCTGGGAAGGTGGCTCAGTGGTAGAGTGCTTGCTTTGCATGTCTGAGGCCCTGGGTTAGATTTCTCAGCCCCATATAAGCAAAAAGAAAAAAAAGCCAGAAGTGACGCTGTGGCTCAAGTGGTAGAGCGCTAGCCTTGAGGTGAAGAGCTGAGGGACAGCGCCCAGGCCTAGAGTTCAGGCCCCACGACCGGACCCCCCCCCCCCAAAAAAAATGAGAGTCTCATGTAAAACATCAGGAAACTTCCTTCTAAGGGATGACCAAAACTTAAAAACATATTAAAAATCAAATCTTGCTTTGTGGCACTCATCTTAAAAGAAATGGGGCCAGTTAGGTATAGTTTAATCATTCATATATCAGTATACACATATTCTCTCACCAAATTTGTAAACATCCTGTGATTTTTACAAACGAATCAAGTAATGATGATGTCAATGCTGAGCAGGAGAGATTAGGATTGTGATGGACAATAATGTGATGATGACTAAGATGACAATGGTGATATTACAATTTAGGAAATCAAGTCAGGCTGGTGGCTCATCATTTATAATCCTATCAATTCAGGAAACTGAAATCTGAGGATCAAAGCCAGTTCGGGGAGACAAATCCAAAAAACTCTAATGTCCAAATAACCAGCAAAGGGCCCAAAGTGGAGGTGTGTCTCAGGGAGTAAGGTGCCAGCCTTGAACAGAAAAGCCAAGGAACAAAGCCCTGATTTCAAATGAACAAACAAGCATCCCTTTCAAAAAGCCAAATGAGGAAATGGGAGCATACAAACAAATGAAGATCATACAACCAGTAAGTGTGTACCTAATATTTAAGTGCAGGTCAAACTCATATTCATCTTTAATTTTCTGTGCTGGGATTAAACTCAGGGCCTTGCATAAGCAAACTGTCATTGAGCTCAGGCTCACTTAAGCTAAGACCTATATGTCCATATGTTTTCTACACTCTTTCTATTTATTAAACATACTTTTTATCTGAAATTTTTATCATGATAATCATGTTAAAGGTCCTTGGAGAAAGAAAAGAATTGATGTATCTAGAAAGAATAACTGAATTAATTGCACAGGAAAGGTCAGGCACCTGTGCTTTATGCCTGCAATACTAGCTACTTAGAAGGCTGAGATATTAGGATCCAAGTTCGAAGCCAGCCCACACAGGAAAGTCTGCAAGACTCTTATCTACAGTTAATCAACAAAAAGTTTGAAGTGGAGCTGTGGCACACATGGAAGAGTGCCAGACTTGAACAAAAAAGCTAAGGAACACTAGGTACTGGTGGCTCACGCCTATAATCCTAGCTATTCAGGAGGTTGAGATCTGAGGATCTGAGCAAGGACAGGAAGGTCCATGAGACTCTTTAATTAACTACCAAAAACAAACTAACTAAAAGAACCCACCCCCCAAAAAAGATAAAAGAAACAACTGGAAGTGGTGTCTTATTTCAAATGGTAGAGCACTAGCCTTGGGCACAAAAACAGGGACAGCACCAAGTTCTGAGTTCTAGTCCTAGGACTGGCACCAAAAGCAAGCAAATAAGTAAACAAACAAATAAACCCCCCAAACAACTAAGGGACAGCACACAAGCCCTGAGTTCAATCACTAGTACTGGCACACACCTACATGCACACACACAGACACAGACACAGACACAGACACACACACACACACACACACACACACACACACACACACACACACAAATGCTTTTAAAACTCAAAAATAAATTCACATGAAAGATTGAACATTCTAAGCTCCTTTTCTCTCTACCTATATGAAAAGCAAAGCCAGGTTATAGATATCGAATGTGCACATTAAGACCCAGTGAGATCTAGGATCTATAGAAACGATCTTCAAAACAGCATGTGTGATCATCACAGGCTGAGTAATAGCAGCTGTGTGAGCAGACACGCCCTTCTTTTGAAGTTGTATCCCCCTGACCTGGTGCCAAATCTTCGCTAGGAAAGAAACATATGTCCTCAGGTACAGAGAGCCCTGAAGATCCTTCTTTCTTTCTTTTCTTTTTTAAATATGTTTTTATTTTTGCAAAAGAGGAGTAGCCTGTCAGTACAACCCAACCTGCTCACTAATTAGTGTCAAAATCAAAGGCTGACCACTATACAGTGAAAAGCCTCCTCCTTGTCACGTATCATAGCTAACAAGGTTGATGAATGATCATCCTGCCATCAAAGCAGATCCTTTTTTTATTAATGGCAGGTCTGTTTTGCAGTGATGATGCCATAGATCCAGAATATCTTCTACTTAATCTCCAAATTGTTCTTGGAGGAGAGAAACCAAATACCAGTGCTCATATCATCACACGACCCTGAAACTTCAATGCTTTTCAAAGCAAAACTGCCTAGGCATGCTTGCAATGTCTGCCTTCATTTAGACTGAAAATATACTTCGTCCATTTATTAATTATTTCAGTATCTTTGTGGTGATGAGGATCAAACCCAGAGGCTTGCCAGGCTAGGCAGGGACTATCTCAGGATCAAAGCTCTAGCTCCATTTATATATTAAAAAAAAAAAAACAAAAAACAAAAAAAAACACCGTTTTGCTACTTTGTCTTGATTTAACTGTGAAAGTACTAGAGTGAGACAAAGTGTTATTTTAAAAAAGTAATCTGTAATTCTTAGTGGGATACTCCTAGAAGCTTATCCTCAACCAGCTGCTAATGACAATAAAACTGAGGGTGCTGTCCCTCAGCTCTTCAGCTCAAAGTTACTGCTCTACCACTTGAGCCACAGCAACACTTCCTGCTTTTTCTGCTTATGTGGTGCTGAGGAATCGAACCCAGGGCCTCATGCATGCAAGGCAAGCATTTTACCACTGAGCCACCTTCCCAGTCCCCTAATTTAATTATTTTAAAAGAATTTGGTTGGCAAGGTATTTTTTATATAATTTTACTGTTATTATTAAGGTGCTGTACAGAGGGGTTACAATTTCATGAGTCAGATAATAAGTACATTTCTTTTTTTTTTTTTTGAACAATGGGACCACTTCATTCACTTTCCCCGTTTTCCCCTTCAATCCCTGACCACAAGTTACATAGGTCATTTTCCACATAGAGTATTCTGAATACATGATTGCATTTGTTCACCCTTCCTTCCTACCTCTCTATAACTTCCACATGCTCCACTAAAAAAGATGAAAAAAGCCCCAAAGTTAACCCAAACACTATCACCACCACCTCCTCCTTTACTCTCTGTGTGTGAATGTTTAGAGCCCTGTATAGGTTACCATGTCCAGTTAATCTAGCTTTCACGTAGGAGGAAAAGCACACACTATTTGTTTCTCTGAGTTTGACTTGCCTCACTTAAAATGATTTGTTCTAGGTCCATCCACTTCCCTGGGGTGAGATAGAATCTCAAAGTTGTTTGCTTTGCATTTTCTTTTTGGGCAGGGATGTTGAACATTTCCTCATGTGTTTATTTGTCATGCGTAATACTTCTTCCGACAAGTTTCTTTCTCTTAAGCTCCTTTGTTCATTTATTTACTGGCTTATGAGTTTCTTTTGTTTTGTTTTGTTTTTAGTGAAACATCATCTCATTTATTAAGTAAACATTTCAAACACCTCAAATATTTATTAAATCAAACATCTTCTGATCATCCCCAAAGCTCATGGTTGTCTTCCTAATGTGGAAGAAATGTAACTGGCTCTTTTCTTTTATATATTTTTTTGTAAAGATACTGTACAGAGGGGATACAGTTACATGAGTAAGGTAATGAGTACATTTCCTATCAAGCATTGTTACCCTCTCCTTTCTTTTTCCCCTATATCCCTTCTCTTTCCACCTCCCCCTCTACTCTCCTGTCCTGACCATATAAGATGATACTAAGCCAAATGAACCCCAAGATATGGACACAAGATGTTTCTTTCTTTGTTGCTGTTGTTTTCAGTGTACTGTGTGATTTTTTGTTTCTTTTCTATGTTCTTCCCCTATGGTATAACCCCTGTTGTCACTGTATTTGATGTTGGTGTCCTGAGTCTTGTATATACATTTTTCTAATTTGGGGAGGGGAAGGGAAATAACAAAATGCTGAAACAAGGATATAGGTTGACATATAGTAACAATGAGACATACAAGACACTATGTTGAAAACGAACTTTACAGCTTATGAGTTTTGAGGGGAATTGATTTCTTGAGTTCCTTGTATGTTTTTGATATTAGGCCTTTGTCAGATATACTACTGATAGAGATTTTCTCCTAGTCTATTGGCAGTCCTTCTAGTTTACTATGTCATTTGCTATGCACAAATGTTTTATTTTGATATAATCCCATTTTCAAGTCTCTTTCCTATTTACTTTGTCCCTGGGACTCCTCAGAAACTTCCTACCTTTGCCTGGAAGTCCTAATGTTTCTCCTACTTGATCTTGCAGTGGTTTCTAGTCTGACATTGAGGTCTTTGATCAACTTTGAGTTGATATTAATGTATGGTGACAAATAGAAGTCATAGTGTAAATTTTTCTAAATGGATGTGCAGTTTTTCTAACTTTAATTATTGAAGAGACTATTTTTTTCTACCAAACATTTTTGTTCCATTGTATGTATCAGATAACTGTTAGTGTATTGCTTACTTTGGGGTCTTCTAGTCTGTTCTATTAATCTTCAGGCCTGATTTTTTGGCAGTACTATGCTGTTCTTGTTATTATAGCTCTGTAGTAGAGCTTGATGTCTGTGATTATGACACTACTAGCATTGCTTTATTTTGCCTAAAACTGCTTTGGCGATCAAGATCTTTTGTTTGTTCATATGAATTTTTGTGTTGCCTTCTCTATTTTGGTGAATAATGGCATTTGGATTTTGATAGAGATTTCATTCACTTTGTAGATCATCATTGAGAGCGTGGCCATTTCAATAATATTCTACATTTCCAGATGTCATCTTCAATTTGTTTTTTCAGAGTTTTTTAAAAAAGTTTTCAATATATATTTTGCTAAATATTTTTGAGGTTCTTGCAAATGGAATTGTTTTCCTGATTTCCCTCTTTACGTCTACATTTTTGGTATACAGAAAGGCTACTGAAGTTTGTAGGTTTATTTTATATGCAGCTACTTTTCCAAAGTTATTGATGAGCTCCAGGAACTATGGAATTGAGTCTCTCAGGTCCTTTAGATATAAATCACTTGATATTTCTCATTTAAAATTTGAGAATATTGCCAGACACCTATGGCTCACACCTGTAATCGGATCTACTCAGGAGGCTAAAATATGAGAATCAGACTTCAGAGATAGCTAAGACTAGTAACTCTATGAAACGATTATCTCCAATAAGATACCAATATTTCAGAAAGGTAACTGTGGCTCAAATGGTAGAGTTCCAAAAAGAACAAAACAACAACAATAACAACAACAAAACCAACTAAGGTATAGCACCCAAGCCTCAAGTTCAAGACCTAGTATGAAAAGAATTGTCTTCTCTGATGCAATTTAGTACAGGATAGTTCTAGTTGGATGCCTTTTGTTCATTTTTAATAATGTTATATGCATATGTACTTCTATTAGGTCGATTTCTCCTAGTTCACAATTGCTATACCATCAGATAAACAATATCTTCCTGAAGGTGAAAATGGTAAATAATTGAACAAGATTTAAAATATTCACACAGCACCATATAATATTTTCTGTAGTATGATCTTTTTCAAAACTGTAGTCATTGATTTCATTAATTTAAAATGGTACAGCATTATTATTTTCTTTGAATTTATTATTCTAAAGTGATATTTCTGGTTTTTTTCCTGTAAGCTTTAATTTTTTTCTTAATTATTCAGAAATCTCATTTACTTTTAGGGGCATAAGTCCTTTTTTTTTTTATAGATTTCTCTATTGCAAATACCTCCTTAGACACTATGGCTTGCTTTATAATCATTTAATAACCAAAATTTAAAATTCAAATGTAGATTAACACCAATGTTATCCTTAGGACTAAAATTCTATTATCTTTCATATTTTTACTACACTGAGGTTCTGAAGATCTTTTCCTTTAAAAATATTTCTACCTGAGTTGTTTTTTTGTTCTTGTTGCTGTTCAGACATATGTAGACCACACCATTTATGGAAAATGTCACCTTACAGTGCTTCAATGCTGTTTTGTCAGAAATTGGGTGATTTGAAAGATGTGGATCAGATTGTGTGCTATCTAATCTAACATATCTTCCTGATCTATTTACTCTTGTAGTTATGTCACTCTTTTGCTCTAGTTCAAGGTAATTCTCATACATGGAAGTGTAAGTTTATCTTTGTTTCCCTCTAGATTTTCTTGAATCTACTCTATCTCTTTAATTTGCCACAGTAAACTTGATTAAATGATTAGATGATTTCCCATTGCAGTGTGGGTGGAAACCCAAATTCTCTAGCTTTGGGATTTCATATAAACTGGCATTTTCTACCTTTCAAAGTCTATAATTCCAATATTTATCCCTGACATCTATCTGACACTTAGCTTTCAACATCTCCAGGCATCTCTGCTCTCTGTTGCTACAATGCCTTTTCCCATGCTATTCCCTTGCCCTTTATCCCCCCTCTTTGTCTATGAATCTTTCAACTGTCATTCCAGTTATTACTTCTCCAAGGCAGCCTTTCCTAAGCAATCTGGCTCACATCCTTCCATCACACTTTTACAGACCTCTTAGTCACAACTATAGTTGACTATTTGGATTGTGTTAACAGTCCACCTTCCACATAGTTAATAACCATGTCACGTTCATTAGTCTCCAATACTTAACATAGTATATAATGCACAGTAGGAATTAATTTTCTTCCTTCACTAAAAATCTATATGGAATAAAACTGTATGGAATATCAAAAGTAGATTAGAATGTTAGAGGAAAATGTATAGCCTCTTAGTGTCAGACAGGTATAAGCATAAAACTAAACAAGAATGTCTACAATAGTATGACTTCAGGAAATTATCTTTGGTAGTCCTTCTGCTCTTCTATTTCCTTATGTAACATATAATACAAATAGCTATCTTTGACAACCTGGCACATATGGATAATAAGTCAGTGAAATTTTTCAGAGACCAGAAGTCAGATTACACCACTGCCATCTTGATTCACTTGTTCAGTGCTTTACCTTTTGTTTGGATTCATTTCAATCTCAGTAAAAATTCTAAAAGGCCAAGGAGACTGTCCTTTGTTGGATGAGTCTGTACTTTTTCCATATCTAGTAACTCGTTTGGAGGCTAGTTTCATGATCTCATTCGTTCATCCAAGAAACTGAATGAAATTCAACAGGACACACTTGAAGAAACCCATGATGTATCACAAATAAAATTTCTTGGTATTAAAAGTAAAGAGAAAATTTTGAAAGCAGACCGGAGTAAATAATACCCTAAATAGAGGAAGCATTTCAATGGCCAGAATTTTTTCCTCAGAAACCAAAGACATGAGAACAAAGGAAGCAGAGCATTTTTGCAAGGGCTCAAAGAAGAGAACTGTCCAGCCAGAATCATGTACCTTTGAAATGCTCTTCAGAAATGAAATAAAACCCAAGGCATCCTCATAGAAAGGGAAATGAAGAGAATCTTTCAGTTCATGCTGTTGTTGTTGTTCCAAGTATTGGGAGAATACAAATTAAACCATAATACTCTATCAACTCACATTTGTCACAATGATGAAACCTTTTATTAAACAGTGACAACACTAAATTCTAAAGAGAATGGGAAGAAACTAGGTTACTCCTATATTTTTAATGGGAATGAGAAAGGCAAATCCATTCAGTAAAACAGTTTGAGGATTGCTTTAAAAAATAATCTAAACATTTATCTTTAAAAGGATTCAACAATTGTACTCCTGTGCTTTTATGCTAGAGAAACAAAAACCTATGCTCACAGAAAAACTTCTCCACAGAGCAACCAGAATGGATAGACAATGGCATATCTGAAATGTAAACTATTACACAGCATTAAATTACTAGTTTAACTATCCAAGATTCATGCACAAATGGCACGAAACTCTAGAGAATAGTGCTGAGAAAAACAGTAAATCAAAAGAATTCATGTAATATATCCATTTATATTATATCCTTGACATGAAAAACAACAGAAATTAAGAACATGTTAACATTAGTATTTTCCAGTGGTTCAGATAGTTGGCTGGGCTGAAGAGGGTACGTTCTTAACAAGACCCATGAAAGATTCTTATGAAGAGGGAAAGTTCTATAACATTGCTGTATCTATCTCAGTGTCCTGATTGTGATATTTGCAACAGTTTTGAAGGGTGCTACTATTAAGTAAACCTGTATAAAGGAAACATGGATCTCTTAAATGAATTTCTTACAATTGAAAGTGTATGCACTTATAAATAGATAGATAGATAGATAGATAGATAGATAGATAGATAGATAGATTAGATTAGATGGAGATTGAGAGAGAGAGAGATAAGGAGGTAGAAATATTTAAAAGTAAAAAGCTTAAGAATATTTACTTACCTCAAAATTGTGATGATAAAGATTAAGTCATTATATAAAGCCTCATCCCTGAGTATATAGCTCTAAATATGCAAGCTATTTGTATTTTCATTCAGTTTAACAAATTAGTGAATAGAATAATAAAACAAATATGTGTCCCAAAATATTTCCTGGAGACCATGATTATTCAAATGAGATTTTGTAATAGGGAGCTTGAATCATAAGACAAAACAGTAAATGCTGTTCACAGAGCAAAGTCTGATTTTTCATACTGAATCCTTTCTATTTTATACTTGCCTATCAATATTTCTTGGGAAGGTATTTTGTGGAAGGTTTTTGTATGGAAGGAAGCATCAATTCTCTCTCTGATGGAATTTACTCAGTTTCCTCTGTGTGTGTGTGTGTATGTGTGTGTGTGTTTGGTGGGGATGCGTATGTTCTCAGGTGCTTAGGAAACATCAGTTGCATCTCTAACCCATAGTTTAACAATATGAATACCAGAAAGTTGACACATGGTGTCAAGACTGGGGTTGGCGAGCATAGGGAGGAAAAGAAATGGGGAGACAAAAGGTGGGTGAAATGTCAGGCATGGTGGCTCACTCCTGTAATCCTAGCTATTCAAGAGGCTGAGATCTGAGGATCACAGTTCAAAGCCAATCCAGGCAGGAAAGGCTGTGAGACTCTTATCTCCAATAACCTACCAGAAAACTGGAAGTGGTATTTTGGCTTAAGTGATAGAGTGCTAACCTTGAACTGAAGAACTGAGGGACAGTACCCAGGCCCAGAGTTCAAGCCCCATAACTACCACCACCAACAACAAAAGGTGGGTGAATATAGTAATAATATTCAGTGTATACAGGTGAAAATGGAACCACATAACTTCAGAGGGTCTATGGGATTGGAAGAGATGGGAGAGACCGATGGAATGCGTGACGTTGCTCAAGATGCATTGCACTCATAAATTTATATGTAGAATTGAAACCCCTCTGTACAACTACTGCTACTTAAATAAAATTAAAAAGTTAAAAATTTCCTTATGGCATAATAATAGATATATGGATATATGCACAAATAAATAAATAACAAGGAATATTAATGCTGGTATTGGATACTAGCCTGGCCAGAATGTGTTCCTGAGGAAGGCGTCACTGAAGACAGACATTGAAGGATGTGTAGAAGTTCACTAGGGAGCCTAAAAAGGGGACAAGCCTTTTATTTTTGTCAGTTGTGGATCTTGAACTTGGTGCCTGGGTGCTCTCCCTGAGCTTTTTTGCTCAAGGCTTTGAGCCACAGCTCCATTTCCAGATTTTAGGAGGTTGATTAGAAATAAAAGTCTTATGGACTTTGCTGCCTGGTCTGAGTTTGAACCACGATCCTCAGATCTAAGCTTCCTGAGTAGCTAGGATCACAGATGTGAGGGCACCAGTGCCTGGCAAGACAGGCTTTTTGAGGGCAGAAAGAAGCAGATACAGTCACAGTTATTACACAAAGTCAGAGCAGGTGATCAAAGTCAAAGAGCCAGGAGGGGAGCCAGAAAGAGAATAAGGAAGAAGATAGAAAAGCCAAGTAATAATCTGAATATGGAAGAGTTTTGAAGGTCATCTCAAAAGAAGGCATTTTAAATTGATTTAGAATGCAATGTGGAGCCAATGGAGCACATGTGGCAGGGATTGGGCAGCCACTATCAAAAAAGCTATAAAAATCTTTGGGCATGATTTGTTCTTAATAAACCTGTGGTACATGAGCTGGGAAGGTGGCTCAGTGGTAGAGCACTTGCCTTGTATGCCTGAGGCCCTGGGTTCGATTCCTGAGCACCACATAAGCAAAAAGAAAAAAATCTGGAAGTGGCACTGCGGCTCAAGTGGTAGAGCACTAGCCTTAAGCTGAAGAGCTGAGAGACAGTGCCCATGGTCCAGAGTTCAGGCCCCAATACCAGACCCAAAAAACAACAACAACAACAACAACAACAAAAACCTGGGTACTTTCAAGCTGTGATTTCCTTTGTCCTCAAAACAGTCATGGATTTTGTTGGTTGGTAATTGTCCACTGAGTCTCTAATTACTGATCTCACCCAGAGTCATTCTATAGAGACATCCCTGTGGACAGTAAGAAATGGGCTGATGTATGGTTGTTTGTGAATGTTCTCGGTCTCCATTTCTATGTGGTTATTTTGGGGACATTATTTTTACTGATCATAAGAAAAAAAAATACTTTAGAAGCTATCATTTTGTAATAGATTTACTTTACCCCCATCTCTAGACTTTCTTTTGAGGGTAATGCTTTGTACTACTATCAAACCACAAGGTTAAGTGCTTTTCTAGGTGCCTTTGAACCAAGTTTTCTGAAAACTTGAAATTTTTACTCTGTATTTTTTTACTTAAGAGTCTCATCCCAAGTACTAATGTTTTGCCATAAAACATCATATTCCTTCATCCAGTCATCACTCACAGACATTTTCTGAGTGCCTCTTCGATGCTGGATTCTGTGCTACCAGCTTGTGTTACCTGAAAAGAAAATGATCTTATTTCCAAAAGGTTTAGTACATGAAAAGAAAAAAACCAAACAATCTGCTATAAGATGTGCTATAAGAAATTTTAGTTCGTGTTCTGGAGCCCAGACTTGGGCATCTGTGTTTCTGTGAGGGGTTTGGAGAGACTTTGCAGGAGGTGAAATCTCAGAGTTTGCCAGGGGAGAAGGAAGACAACAACAATTCTGTGCAGTCTGGGCATGTTTGTACAAAAGCCAAACACCCCAGGAAGTTGGGCAGCTCGGAAATCTATAAGAAGCATCTGACTGATGAGTTGAACTTGGGAATAAGGGAAGAAGAAAGGAAACAGACTCAAGAGGAAAGTTAGGATGAGCTGTTCCAAGAAAATTACACTCTACATTTAGTATCTTGTATATTGTCCAAATGGACACAAGCAGTTATCGAGTGATTCTGATAGGAAATATGAGGAGAGTCGGGTGTTGGGGAAGCACCATCCCTCTTTCTCCATCCAGTCTGTATTCTGTTCATGTCTCTCTGTCATTAGCAACCCCAGTTGACTCTCTCTCCCAAGGACAAGTTCCAGTGTCTTTATATTCTGGTACCAGATACTTTTCCTGCAAGCTTCAGCATCCTTCTCACTGAACAGCTCTGAGCTCCTGCTGATTGTAGAGCCTGGGAGATCCCGATCTGCTGATTGATTTGATTTCATTCCACAGTAGTGCGTGCAATTTCATGCTTCTAGTGAAAGAAATTTTCTGAAAAGTCTCCAATCTTCCCCAATTACTTAACTTTATATATTTATCCGCAGCTTCATTGGATTCTAAGTAACCCAGACTGAAGGAAACTGCTTGTCACATGAAGCTCTGGTCATCAAGATTCAGCCATTTCTTTGATTAGCACTCACAGACAGTTAAGAACTATCCTAATGAAAGAGAAAAAATTAAAACACAAATGTGTTAAATTAAGATAGAATGAAAAAAATGCTTATTTCTGTGAGTGTTACATAGCTGTCTGCAGGGAAAGAAGGGGCTGATATTAGGAAGTAATAATATGGGGGAAATTACATTTGAGTAGCAAAACAGCAAATGTTCCTAAAGGCTATGCTTTCGATTGGTTGATAATGGACAGATTGCCATTGAAACTAAATGTCACATATTTTAATTAAATACAGTGATAATCAGACCACAGGATAATTTAATGAAACACTTTCCCAATTTATATTGTTTATAATTCAAAAGCATACTTTAAGATGTACATACATGTGTGTACATGTACAAACACATATAGACATGAATATATGTGTGTGGGTATATCAGTGATAAAAATGTTATGCAGGTAGACGTGCTTTTACATGCTGTTTATCACAGTAAACTTCTGTTCTTTAGAATATCTTGGGATTTACAGGAAAATTAGAAAGGCACAACAGATTTCCTACATATCCCATAACTAGCTCCCACCATTAATTCCATTTTAATTGTTAGAATAGTATATTTTCCCCAATGAATGAAGTTATATTGATAGATTTTTATTATCCATGTACTAAAGTCTGTACTGGGCCATTTTATATTCACTCATTATGCTCATTTTAGCTCTTTTGGCTATGAAAATTTTCAAATTAGAGAGAACTTGACAGCTTTGAGCAGTTCTGTTAGATATTTTGTACAATATTGTTCAGTTGAAAATCTGTCAGCATTCTTATTAGACTAAGTTTGGAGGAAGAATATCACAGAAGTAAAGTGCCATTTTTATTATGTTCTGTCCAGAACACATATTTACAACATTACTGATCACTGCTGAAGTTAACCTTGATCACTCAAGTGAATATTCTGTACAGATCCATCTACATCTCAGTATTTCTCTATATAACCTCTGTCTTATCTCTACTAAAATAATCTGGAGTTCATACCAATGTCTCCAACCACATAGATCATTTCAGCCTCCTAGTTTGCTTATGTGAAACCTTTATCTGCTATCCATTTACTAGAATGATTAGTTTCAGTGGCATGAAGGGTGATGTTAATGCTTAGGATCCTGGAACAACGAAAACCCATGGAACCTCTTCCATGGTGGACCATGACATTTAGGCTAGTTCAAATCCATGTTCTAAGGCCGTAGTCCCTCAAATGTAAGTCAAAATAAATCATTTCCGTTTATCCTACATTTTAATTTGCATCAGTTAGCTATACCGAGGGATTTCATTTTGACATTTCCATATATGCACTCAATATACCTTAATGAGTCTCAACCTCTTTATCTTTCTCCCTTATTCTTCCTTCCCAAACTAGTCTCAACAGACTTCCTTGTTCTGCTTTCATATGTGTGCATAATGGGGTTTGACCACACACCCTCTTTCATTCTCTCCAGGTACCCATTCCCTCCTACTAGTAGCCACATATCCTTGACAGGGACTATTTTACACTCCTGTGATTCAATTTTTAGTGTGTGTTAATTGTTCAAAGGGGTTTCACCAAAGCATTTCACACATGCCTGTACAGAACATTAATCAGATTGACTCTCTACTGACTCTCACACTACCTTTGTTATATAACAGCTCTCAGTGATTATGTTTCTACTAAGGGAAAAAAAAGAAAACATGGACCATTATCCCCATAGGAAAAAATGCTATTTTTTCCAGTTGTAGGGCTTGAACTGGACCTGTGTGCTATTCCTGAGCTTTTTTGGGGGGGGTGGGGGGTGTCCGGTCGTTGGGCCTGAACTCTAGGCCTGGGTGCTGTCCCTCAGCTGTTGAGCTCAAGGCTAGCACTCTACCACTTGAGCCATAGCGCCACTTCCGGCTTTTTTTCTTTTTTGCTTATGTGGTGCTGAGGAATCGAACCCAGGGCCTCAGGCATGCAAGGCAAGCACTCTACCACTGAGCCACCTTCCCAACCTTTCCTGAGCTTTTTTGCTCAAGACTAATGTTCTACCATGTTGAGGCACAATAACACTTGCAGTTTTCTGGTGGTTATTTGGAGATAAGAGTCTCATGGACTTTCCTGACCAGGCTAGCTTCCAACCTCTTTCCTCAAATTTCAGCCTCCCGAGCAGATAAGATTACAGATGTGAGGCACAGCTCCTGACCAGAAACAACTTTCTTAATAGATTGTCGTGCTTATATAGCTTTTATATATTATGTTTCATTCATAAGTTGTATTTTACAATGCATTTAAATTATACAAATAAATGATTTTTAATGTAAGCTTGTTCTAAATGTATATAATACCCTTAGATGATAGTCATTTTTTCTTAAATAAAAATGTACATTGAAGATATTTTTCAAGACAATAGATATAGACATGGTATTCTAATAGATATGGGTAAATTGGGCCATTTCTTATAAATAGTTTTAAGAATTATGTCCTTTTTTTCCAAATGAGGTGAAAAGACTGTGCAGAAAAGAGTGGTCTAGCAGAAGTTTTAAGATGACTACAGCTGCTAGATTTAGAAACGAAAACAAGACTGATGGGAAGCAAGGGAAGATGTTAAAGACCGACCAGAATCTACTGCTTACAGACAAGAAGTGATGTTGAATTAGGCCAGATTGTTAATAGTGAGAGATTAAGAAGTGGCAGTACTATTATTGTATCTGTTTACCCTTTGTCCCTCCATTACTATGTCTATGTATCCCTTTACCCTCCCAAAGACATATACGTAAGCAAACAAAACAAATAAAAATAATAATTAAAAGAAGTGGTGGTATATAGAAATTAAACCAACAAAATTTGCTGAAGGATTGACTATGATGTAGAAGAGAAATAGAGAAACCAAGGACAACTGGGCCTCAGCTCTAGGATGATAAGAATGTTGATGTTCGGGAAAAGCAGGTATTGATTTGTCTTTTTTGGCTGTGTTTTGGTGGTAGGAAGTAGTATGGATCAATAAATAAGTTTTTGGTTTACTAAGTTTGAAATATTATATTGTATATCTAGACAATTTAATTTGTATTCAATACATAAATAGAAACTGAAAGGATCCCTCACGTCTATCCCAGGGGACCACACAGAGGCAGGCAGTCACAAGGGAAAGATTATTACAAGGTTTATTAGAGGAGCCATATTTGCCCCAGAGAGAGAGCACAAGGTGATCTCCACTATCTAGGTAGCAGCAGGATCTGGGGGTAGGAAGTGAGGTAGATGGGAGTTCAGGTGGGTCTGGGCAGAGAGAGGGATGGACCAGCTGTGTGGCAGGAACTCTAGGGCAGGGAGGAGCTCAGGTCTGGGTGAAGCTGAGGACCAAAGGTGGGCATAATGCTTAGAGAAACAAATAGAAAATATGAGGACACAAATATTCAAATGATCTACTTTATTGATCATCACTGAGAACACCTCAGTGAACCACTGAGCAGGTCTGCAGAGGTCTCCTCTGGAGAGTTCAGTAGGCTCTTCATTACAGCATCTTTAACCCTTTGCAAAAATCCCTGGGAGTTTTTGTGTCCTGGGCTCTTCATGGATTCTCCTTTGATCTGGATAAGCCACAGAAAAATATGAGGTGAGGTGGCAAGAGAGCTCATGTTTATTTGAAGCACCCTGTCCATAGATTCACCACTCATGGTAATAGTGGCCACCACCCATAGCATAATATCTCACTACTCACTGACCCAACCTAGCAGAGACTTGCAGACTGGATGGCAGCTCCAGCTTCATTCTTATCACAGGTACACCCCTAGACCCCTCACCTCCAGTGACAGCACTCTGTCAACAGAAGTATCACCCCATCATAGCCTCCTGCCTTTCAGTGGTGCCTAGTTATGCTCTTTCTAGACACAATTGGCATTTGGCCAAGGAAGGCCACAGAAGGCCATGCACGCACACACCCAATCTCAAGGATGCATGTGGGATTATCTAAAGTAACACACAGGTCTGTGACTCATCATTACACAAATATGCTGAGCCAGTTGAATCTTGGTCCTTGGGAAATGCCAGCCTCAAGCTCTCTAGAAGTGAGACTGTGGAATGCCTGATTGATTCATTTACCTCAGAGTTTCCTAACAGTCTGCCTTTGGTGGTGGACCTCCAGAGATTGACCATATACTGCTTTGAAGGTCAACCTGCATTAGGAAGGTGATTAAAGTGGGGTGGAATCCCTTCCCTAAGGCATGGAGTGGTTCAGACCCAGATCAGACTTAACCTGAGGAATTAGCTGCTCCATCTGCTTTCCTCTGTTCTCTGTTTTTGGTTCATGGCACTCTGTGAGATCCTTTCTCATTATATTTTGTCACTGAGTTCACATATTCTACCTCACTAACTTGAAAAGCTTTTCCCTTCTTTAAAAGAGATCATGCTCCATGCCTATTTTACCTAAATCATACTTTATACTTGAAGATAAGGAGATTTTTAAAAAAACTATTTCACGCTAGTAGTTGCTACATTTGGGTATTCTACTGACCTAACTGGAATTAGGGTTTTCTTTGAAACAATGGGTTAACACCACTTTCTCTAAGTGATAGCCACTATCTTTTATTTTGTTGTTTTCAGATGACTCAACCTATCATCTTATTTCCACCTCAATTCCATATAATATCTTACTCAAAATTGCCCAGAGATACTTAGACACTTGCACAAGGACATTTAGTTACTCAGTCAACAAGCATGTCTTCATGCTTATTAATATACTAAGATCTATGCAAGCTATCAATGATGAAAGTTAAATAATGGCAGAAGTTATCCACTGCCACATTTGCCAATGGTAAAGAATACAGGTGCAGATAGAAAACAATTCAACTGTAACATGGACAGCATTTAGCCATCCATTTATTGGTGATGTTATAAAGATCTGAGACATATGCAAAAGCACTAATCAAGTAGAAAATACTCCATAAGTGTCAATCTGTACAAGGATTTTTCGAGTAATGGCAGTTGAGGTAAGTATACTTATTCCAATTGTTTATATATCATGCTTACTCTAAAATGATTACTTTCTATCAGGAGATTACAGTCATCAGATCATTATTACAGGGTCTACTATGGTTCCTCTGTACTTTCATATAGTAGTTAGCTCTAATTCTTTAGTTGCAAATAGTAGACACTAAGCAGAATGAGAAGAGCTCATTATGAAGGATGTTCTCATGTGGAAGCAGCTCAAGGGCAGGCAGGCAGCCAAACATTACAAAGGCAAGAGAACCAAAAGAGGGGAAGCCAGAAGGAATCCAGAGGCTTTTCTTTTCACATCTCTGCACTGGCTTCTCTCTGAACATCTGTGCCATTGTTTGCATTATCCGTATATCAACTTTCTCTATTACTTGGTGTAAATCCTGGTGAGCATCTGCTCTTTGCCTCTTTAATTTTAGTTTATGCTTTTGTTTTTGGTGTGTGAATCCTATTGTTGTTGTGCATGTGTGAATTCACACTGGAAGATGAGTCAAGAATGAATTGATGCTCAATTCCAAAGTTCTGAAGAATGGCCCATGATTGGCCCAATGTGGGGTCTAGCCAGCTGTAGTCTCAGTATACATGTGACTAATGAAAACATACTCTCATTGGAATCTGTCTTTTTTTAAAACTAATACTGACATCATAATGTAATGCACGGAAAATTTATGCTCTCTAAAGTTTCATCAATTTATAAAATGTGTTTTCTCAAAGAAAAATTGTATATAATATTACAACATACCTAATCCCAGCATGTGATAGGAGTGAGAGTTACAGACTAACCCAGGCAACATGGTAAGATCCTATCTCAAATAAATATTTACCTTGATCTGGAGGTGTTGAATTTGTCCAGCATACATGAGGCCTTGAGTTTGTTCTTCAGTATCATCAAAAAAAAGTTTTCTTCAAAGAAAGCTCTACTGTTGTTAAGGGGTCATTACATACTTAAAGCTTTCTCCAATGAAGTAACCCGTGAACTTTCATTGATTATGTAACTGTTGATTCTGAAAATTAACTATTGTCATTACTTAGGATAAATTATTCACACAAGGGCTCTTTTTCCTTTATGCATTGAAAAATATTTTGGGAAGATTTTCCATGTTTTTTTAAACCTGTATATAAAATGAACTATGAAGTTCCTTCAACTACTTTTTGTTGTATCAAAATGATTTTACCAACTGAAAATTCAGCATTTCCATCCACTCATTTCGCAACTATAGGTGATTATTTTTATTGATTGGTCATGAGACTTGACCTTAGACCTTGGGTGTTGTTTCTGAACTTTTTTTCTTTATAAGAACCTATTCTATAAAGAGAAATAATTTTTAGAGGAGCAGGTGTCATCATATTAGCACAGCTGTGTTGTATCTGTGGGACTTGTCCCCACAAGGTACAAATATGCACATCAATTCCCATTTTACAGATTCAGAGTTCATACATTTAACAAGTACTTTTTGAGTGTTCATTGTGTACAAGGTATAGCGCTAAGTGATGAGGAATGTCATGTTTTGTCTTATGAGTTAGCCTTCAACAGATGTGATAGCAGGCTCAAGCTTGAAATTCCAAGGCCAGCCCAAGCAAAAGTTGGTGAGACCTGGTTTCCAAAGGATACTTGGCCAGGAAGTGTGTATCTTTCATCTCAGCTATTTTGGGGTAGTAATAAGAGGATCATGTTCTAAGCCTGGCTTTGCAAAAGTTGAGAATTGTAAAAAGGAAACAACACCAACTAAAAGCAAAAGGATTGGGGGTTATAGTTCAAGTGTTAGAGCAATTTCCTAGCAACCAAGAAGCCTTGAATGTTCAATCTACATTATAGCCAGGAAAAAAGAAAGATGGCTGCTACCTGACAGTATGCTCATTAGATAAATGATCTTACTACATACTTAGTTTCCATTTTAATAGGTATGACAAAGAAGTCTGGGGCCTTTGAGACCCCCATTGTAACATCACAACTATTCTAAAAGAGTTGTGTAAGCACGAGAGAATACTGCCACAAGGGAATGAATTTGAATTGAGCTCTGAGACATGATGAGCAACTAATTAATGGGTGGAGGATGAATCAGGAAGCTATCAGGAAGAAGGAGTAGCTCAAGAGGATGACCAGTTTGGACAGTTCCCAAAGAAGAATTCAGGATAGGAAACACCGCAAATTATTAACAGGGGAAGCAGACAGTGACTACACCCTATAGACATAGAAGCAGTTTCAAAAATGGTCCCCATTAAATACAATCAAACACTACCTTCCAAATCTTTCAATGAGAAGAGTAACATGGCAAACTCTTTTTTTGTGACAAAGAGGTTGGCTAAAAAGTGAGAAGAGATGAAAGGGAGACAAGAGAGACTGAGAGAAATAACTCAGAAAGGATTTTAGTGGCCCCAAAGGAGTGAATGGGAGGTAGAATAATGGAAGTGAGTAGTAACAAGCTCTCTTCCCTCTTCCCATTTGTATCTGGGGAAACAGCTCATTATAATGGCAAGGATAAGACCCAGGGCAAGGATGGCACTGGATCTTCAATCCAGGTTGCTTTCTGTTTGACTCAGGAAGAGTTTCAGATCGAGATAGTGCCCGTAGTATTAGTTATTATAATAGAAAGACATGGAGGTATAGAGAAGGCAGGTGATATGTTTAATAATAGCAAACTGAGATGGAAACACAACTGCTCTCCTGGGACAGAAAATGTTGAATTCAAATTCAAAGACAAAATGTTTTGTACTGCCTCAATATTCTCCTCTCTGCTATTTTATTTACTTTACCATGAAACATTATGTATACACACTGATTCTCTATGAAAGACACACATTTTTTTTTCCTTCTCAAAGAGAAATTTCTTTTCAGCTTTTAAAAGAAAAGTGTAGATGAAAGACTGAGAAAAAAATTATTTGCCCAACCACAGAATACTCAAGAGCAGGTGGATGCAGAGGCACGTACGGTATCTTTTATTTTTCAGCACAAGCCAACGGTTTTATCTCTGCAGGAGTCTGCTCAGAAAAATCTCCTGATCTCTAATGAAAGCCACCCCACTCCTGAGCCTTCTATCAGAGGAAAGCTAGCAGAGGTAAAATTGCAACCTCTTGGAAGCAAAAAATGGAAATCTCAAATTCTCTCAATCTGTGCTTTTTCCTTAGAGAGTGAGAATTTGTGTTGCATGTGTGATATAATTGTTTAAGTCCTTGACGTCTTAGTTTCCTCAGCTATTAAATGAGGGCTAAAATGAGCTTTCCTTAGGAAGTTAGTTAAAAACATATTGACACCACCAATGATTGCAGAGATGGAAGGAACGTTACCTTCAAATGCCGGTTTCTTGATAGCATGGAAAATGATGGAGAGAAATATGATAATTTATAGATGATTCCCAACTCCAACATAAATTCACATGCCATGAGTAACTCATAATCCATATAATTCATTACACACAACATATACAATCTTCCAGGAAAAAAGTGATTATTGAGATATGAAATGTGACCACAAATTCATCCCTTACTGTTCTCATTCCATTCTTTACAAAAAAAAATCCAATTCTACTCTTTTGCCAGCACTAATCCTGAAGGCCTGGGTACTGTCCTTGAGCTTTTGTGCTCCAAGCTAGTGCTCAACCACTGAGCCACTGCTCCACTTCCAGCTTTTTGGTAGTAATTGAAGATAAGAGTCACTTGGGCTTTTCTGTCTGGGCTGGCTATAAGCTGCCATCTTCAGATCTCAGCCTCCTAACTAGTTAGGACTACAAACATAAGCCACTGGCGCTCAATCTCCACTCTTGATCAAAGTAGAGCATATTGATGGCACTGAGAAGTATGATGCCTATAAATCCAAAGGCCAACTCTTGGTCCTCTTCTTGAGCTATTCATAGCAGTTGATACTGGCTATTACTCTCTGTTCCTTGGAATATTCACTTTAATTCTCTTCTGGAGTCTTGTTTACTCTGCTCTCTCTTCACTTACTTTGTTGTCTAGTGACTCTGAATCATGTCCTAAATTTATCAAAATGGGACTATTTAGGGCTTATTCCTCATATTTATTTTATGGGTTATAACTACTGGGTATCTAGTGGGTGTCATGTGGTTTATGTAGTTTTTAATGCTATCTACAACATCCACAGCACTGTGTAGTTCAGATGTCTCATTTGCACTCTAGACTTGTGAATTTGATGTCACTAATTTTACCATTGACTTCTTTCTAATAGGCATCTCACAATATTTGAACTTCTTACGCCCAGCACTTCAAAGGTTGGCTTATTCCACAGTGTACCTTTTCCTTATTAAACTTCAATTCTATCTTCAGAATGTATTCTCCCTCTTCCCCCACACTATGCCTTTTCTTCATCCCATCTCTTATTCTTGCTCTTCTTCTTCCTGTCTCTTTCTGTCTGTCTGTCTGTCTATCTGTCTCTCTGTCTCTGTCTCTGTCTCTCTCTTTCTCTCTCTCTTCCCCTCTCTCCATCTCCCCCCCCAAATTTCCACATTATCCCCATCAATGATACCTTCATATAAATTTTGTCTTGATTCATGGACAATTTCTTCCTTCAATCTATTTTGAACACAATTCTCTATAATGCACAAATTCATTATTTTAACGTTATTTATTTATTGTTATTATTATTGTTATCTTTGAGAAGTTGTACACAGGGGTATCAGGTCGACGTGTTAATTGGTAAGTACAAAGCACTCTGATCATTGTCACTCCTTTCATCCCCATTCTTCCTCAAAAGCGCTTTGATCACTGGCAAAGTGCTTCTCTACTTTCTCCAGCCTCAGAACCCATACTGAGGAGCTATGGTTCCTCCTTAGCTGGAAATGCCTTCTCAGCTCAGCACACATAAGCAAATGGTATGTGTTCAGAATCACAGATGATTGTCCTGTGAGGATTTCCATGTTAATTTGATGAAAATAAAACATATAATTTAAAAAATTAAGCAGTAAAGGTCAAAGGTCTTGTGGGACCTGGGTACTCACATTTCTCATACTTTCGCATTCTTCCTCATCCTCCCTGGCTCATTCTGCTCCAGCCACACTGGTGTCACTAAGCTGCCATTGCCCCAAGACTCTGAGTTCCTTTTGCTTGAGATTTCCCCAAATTTTCACATGCCTTGCTCCAGTATTGGCTTCATAGTGCCAATGAAATGCCTTAATGTGGCCTGTCTAAGCACCTCTGAGTAACTTGTCCTTAGACTGGCTACCCATTCTCTCATTCATTTTCTCCACAATGTTTTTTTTTAACCATTTAGGTACAACATAGTTATTTGTACATTTCTTTTATTACTGGAAGTGTTTTTGAGAAATGGGTTTTAGCTAGCATACGGAAGCCATACAAGTAAGTAGTTATTAAGTCAATTACTGAATTAACAATGTCTCCCTGATTCTTACAGACATCATGGATTTTATTCAATAAGCTCAACCAATGTGCTTAACCTCCTATGAACTCCTTGAACTACTGTGCCAAGCCTGGTTATTAGAGCTGAGGAGGTATCTACTAAGGCAGGACACCATTTCCCTCCCAGAGCTTATAACCAGGCTGATGAATGGATGAGTATTGGCTTAGGTTCTCTTATTCTTGCCTACCACCACCACCACCAAAAATGGAGTCCTGAGAAACAATTTGCTGTAGGTAGCTTATTTTGTGAAGTGACCCAAAGAATAGAGATAGAATACAGTGAAATAAAAACATAGAGAATAAAAGCTAACTGGAATAAGGCAAATTTGTTGTTCCTGTGAGTAAATGGAGCCCAAACATGCTACAACCCACTGAAAAATGGGATAAAATGGATATCAGAATTGCCAGGCGCTGGTGGCTCACGCCTGTAACCCTAGCTACTCAGGAGGCTGAGATCTAAGGATCATGGGTCAAAGCCAGCCCAGGCAGGAAAGTCCTTGAGATTCATATCTCCAATTAACCACCAGAAAGTTTGAAGTGACGATGTGGCTCAAATGGTAGTACGCTAGGCTTGTGCTGAATAGCTCAGGGACAGCACCCAGGCCCAGAGTTCAAACCCCCAAATGACAAAAATAGAAAAAAAAAATGGATATCAGAATCATGAATCTGAGAAGCAGAAGTGTCCATCCACCACTTCCTGTTTCCCACTGGCTAAGGGTTCTTTATGTGTGTGTTCACTCCTTCTAGCTTCCAGGGTATGTGTGAGTGAGTGTCATGAGCACAAGAGGAGCCCAAAGACGGCTTTAATGTAGTTTCAGGATTATGAGGAGGGCAAGGTATATGGAATGAGTATGGCAGTATCAATAAGGTACCATGGTGGAGAACTAACTTCCATGCTGGGACTCTTGATCCTCCTGTGGTTAGTTTTCAGTTTCAAATTCCCAGAAGATGGGCTTTTAGAGTGGGTTTGAAAGATATATCTGTTTGGTGTAGTTTTTGAAAGTCTTCATTGCCCATTGGCATTTTAAAGCTGCTGAAAAGTCTGCTGTTTTTACTTTAAAGATATGTAGCCATTTTCAAAAGCTGCAAAAGCATGCAAACATTTATTTTCTTCCTCCTTCCATGTCTATTTGAATCCCATGAAACATCACTTCAGGGAACTGGAATTGAAGGATTCAAGCAAGGAAGTGATGTGATCAAATTTTGCCTCTTAAAATATTCATCTGGAGGGCTGGGAAGTGGTAGAGCGCTTGCCTTGCATACTTGAGGCCCTGGGTTCGATTCCTCAGCACCACATAAGCAGAAAAGAAAAACCGGAAGTGGCGCTGTGGCTCAAGTGGTAGAGCGCTATCCTTGAGCTGAAGAGCTGAGAGACAGCGCCCAGGCCCAGAGTTCAGGCCCAACTACCGGACCCCCCCCCCCAAAAAAAAAATTCATCTGGAGCCTGGCACCAGTGGTTCATGACTGTTAATTCTAGCTACTCAGGAAGCTGAGATCTGAAGACAGAGTTTCAGAGTTAGCATGGGAATGAAAGCCCAGGAAACTGTTATCTCCAATTAACTACTCCAAGGCCAGAAATGGAGCTGTGGTACAAGTAGTTAAACATCAGCCTTGTTCCACAAAGGACAATACCTAGGCCCTGAGTTTGAGACCCAGTAGTAGCACCAAAAAAAAAAAAAAAAAAAGAAAGGAAGAAAGGAAAGAAAGAAAGGAAAAGAAAAAAAAATTGATCAGGTGGTAGTATGGACTCTGGAGGGAGCCCTTCCATAGGAAAACCAGGAGATGACTTTTGGAGCTGTGGCAGCTTCTTTGCTTAAAAGGTTGCTGTGGGAAGTAGGAGTTGGCAAGAGACATGAGCAAGGAGCCAGAGGGGATGTGAAAAACCCATTTGAGGAGATGGGTTGCTGCAATCTTATGGGTTTAGAGGGTAGAGATCAAAGCCATGGGCTCCAGTTTTTCAGACTAAGTAAGTGGTACTCTCCCATTATAGTGTAATTGGCAGATAGGAAAGCAGGTAATGAGTTGTGGGTGCCTACCTAGTCAAAAGACACACTAGGGTGGGTGTTTATCTGAAAAAGAAGAAATCTCTTTTGTCTCCTCCTCCATCTGAGAAAAAGAGTCTGTCTTCTTTGCCTTGCTCTAAGTTATTCTCATTCAAATCTTCCTGAGATCATGGCAGCTAATTCTACAAATGCCATCACCATGAGCATATGTTCCCACAGTTTTGATGGTTTTGACTACATGACTACATGAGATAGAAATGGTTCTAACTGGTAATTAGCAGAGACTGAAATAAAGTGGCTTAAATGTGGAAGAGTTATTTCCTCACATTTAAAAAAAATCTGATTAGAATTACCTGAGGATTTATTTATGACCTTACACATTTTCAAAAAATACTATTATTTTCCATTGTTTTACTATAGTTTTAGCAAGGACAGAAAAATAATAGAGTGGTGGACATCCTGGTATCGTAATATACATTTTAGGCTGAAATAAGAGGGAAGCAAAACTATATAATCTATACATTCTCTACCCAAGTCCCAATAAGAAGTAATCTTCAATGTTCTTGCTAACAATCCATCCTTCTATCTCATTGGCTAACCCAAGATAGAAGGGGGCTATAACATGTAGTATAGACCTTTTCTGGGTTACAGTGCTACCTAGGTAGTATTTTTTTGTAAGTGACATAATGAAGGTTGTGTTTTTAAAAGAAAGAATTACCTACAGAAGATTGATTTCTGACACAGTGACTTCTACCTTTGTAGTTTTGCTCAAGGTTGACCCAAGGTCAAAATTAGTCACCATAAAAAAGTAGTTCTCCTGCCAGAGAGCTCATTCTTCCAGAATATGTGCAATGCCTTTTGTTTAGCCTTTTATACAAATGTTTCCTTGTGGTTTTTTTCTCATTTCTGTGAAATATTTGGAAATAGGATCCATTGATTTAGTTGCTGTGTGTCCTCAGGGTATGATACCACTTCTGGCTCCTTCCAGAGACTTACGAGAAGTTCAGGGCAATGGAAAGTTCTGAAAATGAGCTGTAGTGGTACCTCACTTTTTATCCACTTCAATAGATCTTGATACAGGGCCTAAGAACATGCATTTCTCATAGAATGCTGGAGTGCTAAGGCTTCTGGGCTGGATAGTACATTATAAAACTCTGATCTAAAGGCATCCCATGAAGCACTCATTTACTGGATTTCAAGATAGTTCCTTAGTCCTAGCCTGTCTTTCTCTCAAGGTCTCTATGTTTTCCTCTACTCTGCTTCCCTGCCGTCTTCCTAGTGGAGTAATTTGGCAGTACATGAACGGATAAGCCTTGCATGATAAATAGGTGATAGGCTACTGAAAGCCAAGTTCATAGTTCAGACTCGTCACAAGACAGTCTACTCAGCCTTGTCATTGGCCTGTTTCTTGCTATAAAATGCCTTCATGATATGCCTCCTTCACCTTCTCACCACTCTCTGTAGCCTGTCCCATGCTACTGACTCTCCTGTCAGTCCAGCTAAGTGCTACTTCTCTTTTGGGAAGTCATATTGGTCCTGGTAATACCCTCTTTGCTAGGAGAACTGCTAGGTCCACACAAATCCTCCCAATGGTGTTTATGAAATAGTTCTGTTGAACCAAAAGATGTTTCTCCAGGCCAATAATTATTGTCATTAACATTTAGATAAGTTGGCCGTTCCCTAACTCTGTATTTCTCTTTGTTCCATTGCCTCATAATGGAGTGAGATAAAGAGGAATAAAGAATTTCAGACCAAATGGCCTTTGCTAATGAAGTTGACTGCTTCATTTAGGATGGTTTCTATAGACCATGAAGTTAGCATCAGCTCTATTCCCATCACCCCATTGCCTTCATTCCTCTGGGATGGGGAGGTGGTGATCCTGAACATTTTTGATTCTCATTTAGGCTTTTGAAAAAGAAAACTTAGTCCTGCTCCTTCTCATGAGCAAGAATTGGCTCAACTGTGGTCACAATCCTACCTGCTTTCTCTATGTGGCTTCCTTTTTCTTCATATTTACTCACTGTCAATCTGATCTGGAATCAGGGATCCCTAGGTGCTTTTACATTGCTCCTAGAGTATTTCAGTATCCCCCAAGATTTCTCAAAGTCCAGGAGAAATGTCTGGATATGTATTCAGTGCCAACCCCATTTGCATCTTTTCAACCAGGCCTCGATATATTACAGCCAGTGTATTCTTATCAGACAGTTCTGATCCAGTGATGTGCAATGAGCATTGCCATTAGGAAAATGGGTCCTAGTGCTATGCATGTTAGGCACTGCATGTTGAGAGCCAATAGAATTGGATGCAACCATTCAGACTGAAGGAGGTTCTGCATGAAGTTTTTTTTGAGGGGGCAGTGTGTGTTACAGGAGCAGGAAAATTATATGTGTCACTTAGAGGGCAACCTTTTACAGACATGATAGGCACCAAGTTCAGCAGGCAAAGGAGCAGGACAAAGGGACAGTGTGCTCAGCTTCTGATTGTCAGCATTACAATGGAGGAGTCCCACAGAGCATACTTCTTTGCCACTAGAACTTTCAGCCCATTGTATTCCTAATTGCTTATCTCTTGCTTTCTGTTGTAAAATAATTGAAATCTACAAAATTGAAAAAAGTGCACTTCTCTAATTGCTAACATTTTGATACATTTGTTTTAAACATCTCTTTTGTCACTGCTCTGTCTCTTTACCTCACAGCATAGAGACCCCCGCAATGTACAGACAAAAAGAGTGTAAGAAAGAATGAGATTATGAACTAATTGAAATAACTTGCAGAGTCCAGAATCAGTTGATGCCCATCCTGTCAGAAACCCCTACTGTCTAATGAAGTATATGAATGGTTATGAAACTTAATTTGTATTCACAACCTGGTACACAAATGTCTCCCCACTCCGTTGGGAGTGACTAGAAATCGCTTCCAGGAAGGTGCAGTCTGTGTCTACAGGCTAGTATTCCTTATCAACCACCTGTCCTAAAAGACAGGAGGAAGTTACATCTGCAGAGATAATTTGAGAATTTTGTTGGCCATCCAGGACATACTTACAGATGTCCTGAGATGTCTGTGTAAACTAGGGATATTCTCTCTAGTTTATAGAGAAGAACGGTCATTCACAGACCACTGTGTTTTTTGTGGCCACAAGATTTTAGGTCAAGCACTAACAGGTATGCACTAAAGGAGTAAATTTGTTATTAATTTGTGGCACTGGGCATTCAGTCCTTTTAGACATAATTCCTCTACGTTGGTGCAGAATAGAAAACAAAATAAAACAAAGAAAAGTCCTGTTAAGGAAGTGTTTTGAACACTGTCAGGTGCTAAACTATTAATCAGGCTTCTTTTAAAAAATTCATGTACAAATCAGTAAAAAGGACTGGTTCAATGTTTTCTATTTCTTATTTTTGAGTACAGTCTATAACGCCAAGCACAATAGCCAGGCCTTCACCGTTTTCATGGAAATTGCCTAGTATGTCCTAGTCTTCACCCTTTCTGAATTAATTTCCCCTCTGTCATGCCCTCAATTCTGACATCTTTCTGAAGCAACACCTCCTCTAGAAAATCATCTTGGATTTTCTTTCATAAAAAGAGACTTTTCTCTCTCCTCCAAACTATGAAACCAATCTTCCCTTGACTAAGGAATATGTCTGTATTGAAGCAATCTTTCTGTATGAACTATCTTACACATGAAAGTAAATAGTAACTTGGAAGTAGTAGCTATATTTGATTTTTGTCTTAGCCTGTACCTACACCATTGAATTACAAATATCAAGATTACAAATGTCTTCTCAACTACCTTTTAATTTTAAGCAACAGAAACCAAATCCTAAACAGCTGAAGAAGTTCTAATATAGTTCCACCTAGGGTTCATATTCTGCCTTAATTAAGGTTAGACTTCCACTGAAGGTCACAATGGCTACCAACAGCCATTAGTTTGTCACTCGACAACTAATTGGAACATTTGTCACTAGCCAACACAGAGGAAAGTTCACTTCTACTCAAATATGATATTTTAATCTTTAACCAGGTTAGGCCAGTAAACTGAAGAGCTCATGTGAGAGTAGATAGTTGTTGACAGAGGAATGTCATGCTCTTAGAAACAGCTTTTTGAAACTCAGGGGTTGTTTTTATGGTTGATCTATACTTTGAGTATTATCCAGCAGAAGTTCCTGCAAGCAGGAAATACCCTACTCTGCACTAGCCAGTACAAGAACTACTGCCAGACACAATGGATGATTGCTTTGCACTTGAGACCTATAGGTGCTACTAGAGAAGAAAAATCTGTATTTTAATTCATTGTAATTAATTTAAATTTACACAGCACATGTGGCTGGTAAGTTATTCTTTCAGACAGGGCAGAAGAGTGATGGAGCCATAAATTGAAGAAGGCGATAGAATCAGAATTCCCTGAGTTACATGAGTTATAGGACACAGAGGGGAGGAAAGGGGAAGTTTGGTTTCTTCCTGGAAGAGGTGGGCATGTGTATTTTTATATCATCGCTACACAAAATATCCATACACCAAAACATAGGTATTACCTGGTAGCTTGTAAGACAGTCTCATCCTTATGTCACATAATCTATGGGAATCTGAAATTTAAAAAGATTCTCATCTGCTTAAACTTATGGCTTGGTGTAAAGACTTGCAATCAGAAGGACTCAGATTCCTGGGCTTTCTTTGCCATAAACCAAAAAGAAGTGAGATAGCCCACTTACTTTCCCCTTCTCTAAATCTAAGTTCCCTACCTCTACTTGCCTCCTATAGTTAGTGTGACTTTTAAATGAAGTATTATACATAAACTGCACAATAGTGTAGAACTGAGCATCTACTATCAGGTCATAGAAATGGTTTTTCTGTCCTCACTTCAAAAACAGCTTGCCTTCACCAAGCTCTACAATTAATAGCTTTAAAATAATACAGATTGATTTTACTAAGATAAAAATTAATAACTGATTGAAGCTGGATATCAATAGTTTACACATAGAACCTTAGCAACACAGGAGTTAAAGATATAAAAGATTATAGTTCAAAGGCAGCCCACAAAGAGCTCCATCTCCAACTAACCCAAAAAAGACACAGCTGGAAGCATGGCTCAAGTGGTATAGCACCAGTGGAATAAGCATGCAGGTCAGTATTGCCAGTAAGAGAGAGACAGAGAGAGAGAAGGAAAAGAGAGAAAGTATTGAGTTATTGAATGAATTACTAGTTACCTCGAACCTTATTTCAATGAGTAAATATATTTTATATGGAGCATCAGGACATGTTACTTAAATAATTTTTGAAATGGACCTCTTTCCCAGAACCTCCTTCTTAAGGTAGGAATCAAAACAATACATGTATTTTTTATAATGTCTTTCAGATTGTTGGACTTGGGAGCTTTCAGAGCACCACAAGTGTCCTCTGATTGCAGATCCTTGCCCCCCGGCCCCCCGCTACTATCTTTGGAAACTTTTGCAAAATAAAAACAAACAAAACAAACAAAAATACCACCAACATGTGCACACTGTACCTGGTGACAGCCCTTGCATTCCTGTCTTGATCGTCTAAGTTTTGTATCATCTTCCCAGGCTGACTTTCATCTCACCAGCTCTAGGCAGCCAGAATTAAAGCTCTCCCAGTGCCTTTTTTGTTCCTCTATAGTGAAGACAGATGACATGTCACTTTGCATTTACGTCCCTAGGACATTCTGGAGAAGCTCAGTATGTGGAGAATTGTTGTGGATGGCCTGTGTCCCAGGAATAAAACAGGAACATATTCTGTCCCTCTAACCTGGAGTGATCTGGGGTATGGTCTTGTGTTATGAGCTTCTATAACATTCTATCTCCTTATCTGCAAATCAAACAAATCTCTTTAACAATGTAAAATTTAAAGCATTCTAGAAATGTAAGATATTATTTTCATTCCATATTGTTCCTATTTTTCTTTTATTCCTTCACAAATGCTTTTGGCCTATTTGTTGTAAAGTTAATTAGGGTTGGAGGAGTGACAAAACACACAGTCCCTGTCCACTCAATTTGAGAGTCTATGATTGAACATGAAAGAGAAGATTGAGAAGACTTAAAGCAACACAAGGCCATTAGACTGTCCTCTATAGGGAAGTAGCCGAGATCTGGAGAGATGAGTAGAAATTTGCCAGACAAATAAGGGCAGGATGGTTCTAGACAGGATGAAGAACAGTGTACCCACAGCAAATATCACTTTTATTTCGATTTGTTTAAAGAGGTGAATAAAGTGTTTTACCCATGTTAAATACAAAGCAGAAAATGCCCATTTCCAATCCCAGGATTCGTTGTTCATAGTGCAATCTACTTATTTCAGTTGACAACTGACAGAAGAGAAATTCAGAAACAGGGCACCAGTGTCCCCAAGGTCACCAAGGATATTAGGAGCAAAAACTAAAATCTACTAAAGCCCAAGTCCATTGCTTTCTTCCTTAAATCATCCTGTCTCCTAACTGCCAGAAGCCAGGTGACAATTCTGCATTCCTGGTAGCAAAGCCTCCTGCTAACACCAAACACAAATGCACAACCAGTACTCCTCTGCTGGACATGGACCATTTGTCAACAGATTCTGTGTAATAGATGTTTGCTGTGAAGGAGAATTTTTAAAAAATGAGATCTGGGAGTTCTTGGCATATTCCCACTTGGCACCACATTCATTTAGCCTCCCAGAACACTTAGGCTTAAGGAAAGCTTAATTAAAACCAAGTCAATGAAGCGCTCTCTGAGAAACTAATAAGACAACATAAATAAATTAAGCTTTTTCCTCTTCTCCCCTTTTGCTATTCTGCCACTCTCAACCTAACCTTTGATTTCTTTATACCATGACTATTCTTGATCACCAAGTTTTCCTCATTCCCTTGCTGCCTACAGGTTGATAAGATGCTTGATATTTTGGAAAGTTAATGGTTTATATAATTATGACTTGTCATGACTGTTAGGAGGTGGTGAGTTGAAATGATTGATGGACATAAAATTCGACCCTACATCAAAGTCTTTGTGCTAGAGCTAATAGTATGTGACAATGATAAGCAAGTGCCAATGGGACCTTCACAGTAGGTGGGATGCTTATGATTCTCTGTTTTTACTGCGCAGACATCCCTCTTACCCTCATTTTCCTTCGCAATCCAAATGGAGATATTGCCTGTTACGTCTGCTCACCAAAGAATTGTATAAACTCTCTACGGTAATGTTGTTTCAAAATGATGGCATCAGTAGCCATGTGGATTAGGAGAAAGTGTTGTGAACTGGTTTAGCTTGAATGCCCAGAAAGGCCTTTCCAAGCAGGGGAAGTTTTAGCAGAATTCGATATAAAAGAAGAGTCAGCAAGGTAAACGCCTGAGGACATAGATGTTCTAAGGAGAGGAACCAGCACTACAAATTCCTCAGGGAATGTACTTAGGGGAAAAGCAGGAGTGAAAACTCTCATGCTGCTAACTGGTATGATCAGAGCACAGTAGGCAAGGAGAGAAGCAGCTGAAGACCAGATCAGTAAACTTTTCCTTAAGAACAAAGTAGGGAATTACGGTATTACTGGAAGGCAATGGGAATCCCCTGGGAGATTGACCCCAACTTGGTTTCTATATGAATCTCACCAAGTTTCTTCTCCTCTCCAAATATGCTGCTTCAAAAAAAAAAAAGTACCTAATGATATCAATGGTAAATTTTTATTTGTGAACTATGTTCTATAAGCTCTTCTTTACTACTTGATCACAGAAAAAGAGGGAACCCATTTCTGACCATGTTGCTTACGGACCCTGACCTTAGTTTTCATGATTATTTACCTCAATTCAGTTAACTCCAAGTGGACCTACTGGGAAGGTAGAGAGATAGCAGAAGAGATAGGCAGGCATGACAGCAAAAACAAAACAAAACAAGAAACCCAGTAGTTCTAGTTCTACTAAATATTTTAGTTCTGTGAATCAAATAAGCTTCATCATTCTCCAAGTATTTAATTATTTTCTAATCATCAGCTATTATAACCCCTTTGGCCCTAGAAGCTTCTGTTTCAGTCCATGTCAGAGAGCCTGGGTGTCATATTACACTGTACTTACATCTCCTGGCTCTGAATCCGAAAGTCAAGGCAGAAGCCTTCCCCATTAGCCTGTGTGCCAAGCACCCAGATAAGTATCCAGGAGGTCAGAAAACCCTTCTGGAAGCCATCGGGACAGATGACTAGTGTTAGAGGTGGATAGCAGGTATTTTAACTCATCTCTCTTGAAATAACAGTAATAGAACAAAACGCATTTACTTTAGGTACACTCACTATGCTTTTACATCGAATGCCTGGCAGCCGTGCCTGAAGTGGAAAAAAGTAGAGAAGGTGAGCAGGGTACATATGAGGTATAATAAGGCCCCAAATATGCTTTGTAGACACTAAGTTTCCCTTCTTCTTACTTGTAGAGAAAGAAGCCAACTGACAATGCAGACATGCCAATCCCAACATAAACTTCTTGAGTGATGATCTTATGGCAACCTATTGTTACGCTTTTACTTCCCCCTTTCTGCTTAACTCATACATATATATTTATTTGTGTGTGTCTGTGTGTACATGTGTGTACGTGTGAGTGTATTTCTTTTGTCTCATCATCCCTTCTCTTTCTCTTGGACTCCATTCAACACAGGCTTGAAAAATTTACTAGGTGCCTATTGAAAACCAGATATTTTCTAGCTACATTAATGTCACTGGATGACTACAGATACACAAAGGATAAAGTGAAATGTCTTAGATTTGGAGAAGTACAAGAGAAGAAGGATTAAATTTCATTGGGGATATCAAAAAAGTTTTATTCCTATACTAATTTTGACAGATAAGTTGTCCAAAGCAGACAAAGAAATAAGTGTATAGTAAGGTTAGAAGAAAGCTAGAGAAAAGTCCAGAGTGTAAAACTTTAGGATGGATAAAAGTAAGACTCCAAACCAGCAGGTCAGAAGGCTTGCAACCATGCTAGGGAAGATTGACTTCATTATACAGGAGGTGGACACCCACTAAGGAATTTTAAATGTGGAATAGCATAATTAAAGCTGTGCTCCACAAATAGCACTCTGTGGTATCTGGATTGTGAAATCAAACAGGCCAGTTAGGATTTCCTTGAATTGTGGAAGTGAGCAGTGATAGATATGAGTCAAGCTAGTTGCATAGGAGGTAAAAGAAAGAAAACATTAAGGAAGAATATATTTCAGTGATATAAAATATTTATAAAACATTGTATTTGCTTAGTTAGAAGAATCAGTGTGACCCCAGAGATGCACTGTGATTACAAACTTTCTGACCCTAGGATTTTTGTAGAGGTTGGAGATAACCACCAAAATGGAGAATGAAGAATGAGGAAACTCTAATCAGAGAAGGTAGAAATTAGGTATATCTGTGTGGCATCAATAAGCAGATTGCTCTATTGTTCTGAGACTTTGGAAATCCAGAGTGCATTTGTCATGTGTGAATAATAGACCTACAAACTCTTCCAAAGTATCATATATATGTATATATATGTGTATGCTATATAAAATATATCATATATTTTAATGATATATGATATATGTGTGTGTGTATCTATAGTGCCACATTTGATTTCATAAAAACAGGGACTATATATGTATCTTCAAACTTTTGTCAAAATGAGGAGAGATTATCTATTGAGAGTAAAATTAGAACAGAGTTAATATCTTGGATCCTTGGTTTTATCTATTCATTCATGTATTTATTTTAGTTTTTCTTTATCAGAAACTAATTTTTGTGTATAATTAATGTCTTCTGCCATTAATGCCCCAAAAGGGTAATTGTTAAGACCACCAGGTAGAGCAAAGAGGTAAAGATAAATAGAGAGACATTTCAGTTCTAGTTCTGAAGACAAAAGAAGAAAGATAAGAGGAGGAATTAAGCCAAGTTCAGGATACTGGCTGATTTCATCAAAGAGCTCTCACTAAAGTAGAGCCTGAGGTGAAAAGACAGGAAAGAAACCCTGGACTAAGGGGTAGGAGAGGAGGGGGCCAGGGAAGATCTATTCTGTTGCTTTTATTTCCTGAATCATCAAGATGACCTAGGACAGAGAGGACAGCAGGGAGAGAACCATTTAGAGAGAGGAGCCACTGCATAGAAGACAGAAGAGTGAGGTCTCAGTTATATGACAAATGAAAACAACATTCTTCTGCATACCTAGGTAATAGCAGGTGTAGTTTAGGTATCATTACATAATTATAATAGGATCAAATAACAATAATGGCGTGAGTTGTTAGCAGTAGGACTACAGCAGTATAGATGAGATTGGAAGGAAGAATTCCAACTGGTCTGAGCTATGTCTGGGTAGGAAGGCTCAAGTGTCCAAGGGGCAGGATGCCCATCTTGGTGATGAAATGTTCTTAGGATGGACATGATGGACAGAATTGTAGCTACTGAGCTCTGTCATGACTGTTCTTACTATGAGAATACTGAGAGGGTCTAGGTTGCCTGGTGCTAGTCAGAACTCAGTTCATTTAATTCTCTTATTCAAATCCTAAGCCTACCAGATACCTTCTTGATTATCTCTTGACTCATCAAGTTTGCCTCCAAGAAATCACGCCATGGTTACAAGTGTGTCAGATCTTATCAAAGCATTCATTTCTAGTAAACTTTGATGTGGTCCCTGATTACAATTTTGCTCTCTATGTAGTTGAATTCAGGGAGAAAAATTTATTGATTATTCCTCATCACAAGAGCTCTCATGTGGAGTGAGGTTTTATTTCACACACTTTTTTCCATTGCTTCTGCTATTACCTGGTCTGAGTCACCTATCAACCCTTACCTAGAGAGATGTAGCATCCTCCTGACTTCTGAGCCAAGAGAAGTGTCTAAAACTTATATTCTGTCGCAAGCAATCAAAAATGAAAGACACACATTCAAAATGAATCCCCAAAGCCCATTCACCTCTGCAGCCTTCATCCTCTTACCCACTCCAACACTCTTTCCTTGAACTCATCTTTCTTGCCAGGTTGGCCACATACCTGGCTCCCATAACAGGTACCTCCCAATGGTCAATTGTCTCCCCAGGAGTCATCTTTTCTTACAGTCTCTCTTAACAAAACTGTAGTTACATGTTATTGTTGGACAAATACCCTATTACATATTTTGCCAAAATATTCATCACTGCTTCATGAACTACATACATACCTTCACCTTTCCATTATAAGTCAAACTTAACAAGACAAAGTATAACACTGTATCTCTAACTCCTGGAAAAGCATTTGGTACATAAAAATAATCCATTGCAACTAGTATAAGTCTAGGACAAGCAGAAAAGATCAAAAGCTATGTACATTTGACCATATAAGATGATGTTAAAGATAGGGACACAATTGATTTTTTTCTTTCTTGCTATTGTTTTTAACATATTTATAATGTGATTTTTTTGTTTCTTTTGTATGTTCTTCCCCCACCGCGTAACCCCATTTTCACTGTATTTTTTGTTGGTGCCCTTCATCTTGTATGTAAATTTTTCTAATTTGGGGAGGGAAAGGGAAATAAGAAATTGCTGAAGTAAGGATACAGGTTGACCCATTATAACAATGAGATGTACAAGACACTATATTGAAAATGAACTTTACAACTTGGTGAGGGGAGGGAGGAGTTGGGGAGATGGGGAGGGGAGAGATGGTAAGGGAAAAGAAAGGAGGAGGTGACAATGCTCAATAGGAAATGTACTCATGACCTTACTCATGTGACTGTAATGCCTCTGTGCAGTATTTATACACTAAAAAAAATAAAAAAGAAAATAGCCATATGCATGATTATTGAATATATGAATGAGTGGATTGATAATGTTTGTCTTCTGATCCAATTGTAATCATCAACACATGTAAATTAGATTCTAGGACTGAGATCCTAGAATGCATCAATAAAGTAAAGTTGTTTGTATGTCTTTTGCTCTAGATTTGAAGTCATGGTGAAGCATGATGGATTTAAGTACCAACCCTAAGACTTGCTAGTAAAAATTGAATAAATATACACACACACATACACACACACACAAACTCATACATACACACATCAGATAGCTTCACTTTGGATGATACCTTCACACCTAGTAAAAAAAATACACCCATACACATATATCTCAGTTAGCTTTCCTTTGGATACCTCCATATCCAGCTTTGCATGACTCAATATTTTTACATCTACAATCATGCAGTCATTATACAATCATCAAAACAAGAACTCTGTCAGAAAGTTTATTTACTGAAACACGGTATGAGGCCTATAATATATCCTGAGAGAATAACTATTCCATTCAATTGACTGTCTTCTTATGTTCTTATCTTTCTCTTTTGCTTAACGAGATGAATATGTTTAACTCTCCCCTCTTTTGCTACTTCTTCCTTTATTTATTTATTCATCTTTTTTTTACTGTGTGTCTCAATGATAATAGATAACCCAAAAGTCAAGGGAAGGTAGGGTGTTAAGCTTTGAAACTGACTGGGTCTAAGTTAAGTGAAGCTCCAGTTTATTCTTGGATGACCTTGCACAAAGCCATTCTCTTTTCAGTATTCTCCATTGTTTTGAGAAACAAACCAGGAGTAAGCCTAGCTACTTTTTAGAGCTTTGCTAGGAATTAAAGATAATGTATGGAAAAAATCTAGCAAGTGCTCATAAGTCAGTTTAACTTCCTATCACATCCTCGCTATGTTGTGAGCATAGCTGAATAGATACAGTGTCTGTTTAGCACACAAACACAAGTCCTGATTTCAAACTCCACTCTCTCTCTCTCTATATATATATATATAAATATATACATATATATATAGAGAGAGAGAGAGAGAGAAATGTCTATAGATATTTCTATCTATCTCTATATGTACACACACACATGTGTGTGTGTAATCAGATAGCCTGGATGTATGTGTGTGTGTGTGTGTGTGTACACACATATACATATATATGCAGATACAAATATATACAAGTGCCTAAATATGTATACACACACATCTAGATCTCAGAGCTCCAGTTATTGTTGCACGAGTGTCAGATGCTTGTATGATTGGGAATACATGAAGCCAGATTGTTTTGTTTGGGGTCAAAGCCTATGGGCACCATACATGAGCTCAGGAACTCCTATAAAAAAAATCACTTGATTTCTCTTTGCTTCATTCTGGTATGAAAAAAGAGGAAAATTCTACACACTTCACAAATAGACACATATAGGGAAATTCTAGTTTCCTATGTACTGAAAACTATCTTCCTTCGTTTTCCCATCTAAATTTCCTCCTTCCCTATTTTTTAGCCTTTTTCATCTATTTAATATCTCTTTGTAAAATATTACTTTCTTCTCTCATCCAGTGTTTCTTCCATTATGTGCTCTTCCATTATGGCTTTGATCTGTGTGAATAATTCTTTATCAAATAAAGCTAGGTTACATTGTACTCTTGGGAGCAGCAGCTGAACTTTAGTATCTTCTCTTCAAATGATATTTATTAAGATCTTGTGTTCTTCAGATGACTGTTCTTAAAACTACTTCAAATATAAGAATCCCCAGTTCTTTACTGAAAGAGATTGGAAGGAGATATAAGCAATAAAAGCAAAAGAAAACAGAACTGTGTTATACCAGTGACCATGTAGAACATTTTATTTAAAAGTGCTCTCTATGTGGTTGAAATATGATGTCATTAATAAATTGGGTAAAATTGATTGAGGTACTTCTGGGTCTCTTAAGCTCTGGCACTTCTACAAGGAAATAACAAGGCAAATCTTTTTGTTGATTGCTTGCTTTTGTTTTGCTTGGAGATGAGTTCTGGCTATATAACACAAACAAACCTCCCACTCCCAACCTTACCTCTGCTTCTGGGCTTCTAGGATTTCAGGCCAAGTGTATAATCTGGAGCTAATTCCCTCTCCTTCCCTCTGCAAGCAGACTTTCCTCTCCAAGCTGAGTTGCTTGAAACTGGGGAGGAGTGATGCAGTCAATTCTTTCCTTTCTGTTATCTTCAAGGATTATTTTATTATCATGCTGACTTCTTCTACTATGATTTTTCCCCTAGTTTTCTTAGCTGCCATGAAGGTAGTAGATTGGTGTGTGGACAGATGTTCCATTTGATATTTCTGGGGGAGACAATAACTGAAAGATATCACTCTGCCACCATAATGTTCTACTCACCCTCAACTCAGTCTCCTGATCTTGATTGTTATAAACACACAGAGGTGATGTCCACCTAGAAAGCCATCTAATTGCTCTTAAAGAAACGCATCAACACAGCGAGTTCATTGCCTCCCGCAAGGCCAGTTCCTCTTTTAAATCAGAGCATCACCACTTTCCAAATCTGACTACTTTTAGTCTTTTATCATGACCTATGAATTATTTCAATTTTCACTAGTTTTCAGGAGATCGGGTCTGGATTAGACAAGTCTTTTTTTCCCCCTGGTTTTAGGGCTTGAACTCAGGGCCTGGGCTCCTGATTGTATTTGCTCAAATGGCTCTACCATTTGAGCAAAGCTCTACTGCCAGCTATTCTTGTGATTAATTAAAGATAAGACTCTCATGAACTTTCCTGCCCTGAATATCTAGGATTACAGGTATGAGCCACTGGTGCCCAGGTTAGAAAAGTCTTTTTTTTTTTTTTTGGCCAGTCCTGGGGCCTGAGTTCTGGGCCTGGGCGCTGTCCCATAGCTCTTCAGCTCAAGGCTAGTGCTCTGCCACTTGAGCCACAGCATCACTTCCAGCTTTTTCTGCTTATGTGGTGCTGAGGAATCGAACCCAGGGCCTCATGCATGCAAGGCAAGCACTCTACCACTGAGCCACCTTCCCACCTTCCCACCTTCCCAGTCCTAGAAAAGTCTTTTAATGCTTAGCTTTCTAGCTAGGCATTCTCAGCTTTCTTAAAGCTTAAATGATCAAGTATGGATTATTTCCTAATTGTTATTTAAGAAGGAGGCCAGTATGATTAGGTCCTTAGGAAAGAAGATCTAGTTGCAAAATAAACACTGCCTATATTCTTTTATTAAATCTTTGTTAAATGATTTTTCTAATATAACACTGGGTTAATTAAGAGATATAATCTTGTTCTTGCACTGGTCAGTTTTATATTCCTATACCTACATACTTAAGGCTGAGAACTTTTGCCCCCTCCCCCTCAATATTGCCACACTGCCGAACAAGCTTCTAACTGAATTCTTCAGGTACAAGCCATATTTAAGCCATAGCAATTATCATAATAATAATGATCATTTGGCAAGGAATTATAAACAGTAATAGTGTTCTCAGAGATTGCTGGTTGTCTGTTTATTTGTCCTATGCTATCTAGGGTACAATACAACCTTGTGGTCAAGGAGTTATGATTCTGAATCTTAACTACCCTACTCACTTAGCTGTCTTGCTTTGGACACAGCTCTAACTTGCTCTCTCTGTAGAGTGGATATAGTGCCTAATATATCAGGGTTTTTTTGAAGATTGAAGATCAGGAACAATCTACATCATCTAAATCATCTAGCAGATAAATAGTGGAACTCTTTTAGTATTGCGTATATTGTTACACCAAAGTATGAAATACAAAAATACCTCCCAGAAAACCTTGTTCATACTAAAACACTTCTAAAGTACAACTAATGTATAAGAAACAGAAGAGAATACCTGTTGAGAAGAAGGGAAATATTCTAGTGCAAAGAAATAAATATTGAAACTAATTCTTTGCTTTCAGGTAGCTAGAACAAACAAGAATTCTCATGAATTCACACAGAATTTAGAAACAATTTGAACATGTAGGGATGGATAGGTTTCATGTATATGGATGCATATGTGTATGTATATATATAAGCACTTTATATATAATATATGTATACATACACACACATATATATGTATACATACATACTATAATCCTCCATTTGATGAAAAAGTCACCTCATGCTAGTATCACTAGAATTCCTTTTGAAAGATGGAAATACTCACTTTGAATTTAGGACTGACTCTGCTTTTTTGAAAACAATTAAAAGTGACATGTGATCTTTTCTCATTTTCTTAGTACATTTTCAGTAAAAGCAAAAATATGATTTAGAAAATTCTCCATGTATAAAATTCTGCACTGAAGATACAGCTCAGTGTGCTAGAGCATGACCATGAATGTCAGGTATTGAAATAGATGTACATTCCATTTATTTACATCACATGTATTCATTGGGTACCGATTATGTTTGCTTCCCTCTTGTAAACCTAGAGGGTGACGCAATTGGTGACCAAAGTATATAAGGGACCTTCTGAAAGACATCACAATCTGGTTTAAAAGAATATAGTGATGGATAAATGAACAGGTTCAAAGTATGTTGATCTGTACTAGCTGCTAAAAGTTTATACTTTGTAAGATGTCTATTGCTAATTTCACAAAATATCTAGATTTAGTCTAGGCAGATAGTTCAGCAACCCCAAATAGCCACTAGAGACCATTTCAGTCCTTTTGGGGCTTCACCAAGAAGCAGACTTTAGAATAGATTTTCTGCTTGTAAAAGATTTACTAGAGAGTGTTAGAGATTACTATATTCGAAGGGAATGCAAAGGAGGTAAGGCAGCATTGAGCAGAAGAAGTATTAACCTATGAGAAAAGTTCAAGGACAATCTCAGTTGCCACCCCAAGGAGTCTGGAAAAGATCAGGTGATTCTCTGGAGCTCTGTTCTATTGTGATGGAAAAGCTTTCAATTTACAGCTCTTGACTCTGACTTAGGACATTGGCCACCAAAGAAAAGAGTCAGGACATTAGGCAGAAAACATCTGTACTTCTGAGACAATCCCAGAAGGGACTGATCATTGAGGGCTAGCTGTCCATACATTCTTTCAGTGAGAGTTGAAACACTTCACAGCAAGTTGGGTTATGTCCTCAACAGACTCCTTAATGCTGACAGGATAGCTTGTAGACACCAAATGGATGTGTCCCAAAGAAGAAAATATTGACTAGGAAAAAGTAAAGGGACCTGAAAGGGACTTTAATTTCACACTATTCACCCTCATCAGAGAAAAGCCTTTCTCAAAGGATGAAGGGAAGACTTCTCTCTACTTGCTACAGGTCACATAACTGCCAAGACACAAGAACGTTTATTATCAAAGAATACAGGACAATGTCCCTGGGTAAGTACCACAGAAGAATGATTGGTGCACAGGGGAATGCTGAGACAGGACTACATGCAGAATACTGAGAGATAGGGAAGGATGTTGATGTGGTACACACTTAGGGATAAAGATTCATGTTTAGGTTTCTTATTAGGGCTGTTATTGTTGGGCAAGTTTGTGACAGGTATTGTTCTTGAGCCTCCAGTTTCCTTAGCTATAAATTGGGAACAATAATAAAAATATGAGAGATGATATGAGAGATAATGGGATTAAATACATGCTATATTCTTAAGAAATTATATGAAAAACAATAGTTGCCTTATAATGCCTACTGAATGCATAGTATAAGTTCACAAAAACAAGAGAGGCTTAACACAGATAGATGCCAAAAAAGAACATTCGTTAATTTAGAGACATGCTAAAAAAATCACTCCCCAGTATTTATTTGCAATGATCTTTGCCGAACAAATTGGATCTGGTTTTCTTCTTAGCTAGATATTTTCAAAGAACCCACAATTCTCATTGACAAATGGCCAACACCTCACACAAAGCAGACAAAGGATTACTGGTTATCCCTTTCACTTTATAGTCCACATGTCTCCTCCACCCTCCTACCTCAGATGCCCACCTTATAGCTACTTATCTTAACCCTACCCAAGAGTCTTCCTTTGACAGTCCTCTCTGGCCCTCTCTTTGCACTCTAGAGTGCTTTCTGAATGTCATTGTTACAACACACTCCATTCACACTTTGCCGTTTTTGTTCCAGAATTCTTGTCACGAAGTATTGATCTCTTTGATAGTAGGGTCTATTTCTCACTCATGTCTGTGCCATCAGCATGGACCAAGATCTCTGTCCATGTCTATAAACGGACTGAAGAGATGGCAGGAATCATCACAGCATATTCTGTAGATACACAATCCCATTAAAAGCAAAGGATTTTGGAATTAAAATGCCCAAATCTGATTCTGACAACCATTTCCATGTTACTATGTAGAGAAAATCTATAAGTATCCCTCTGGCAAATAGTTAACTTTTCTGAGTAATGGATACTAAATAAAACTTCAAAGAAAAAATAGTGAAAGTTATTCAAAATAATGCCAGGCATAGAGCAAACTCTCAACATATGTAGTCATCATCATCATCATCATCATCATCATCATCATCATAGAAAGGAATTCCATGGGTAAGATTATTCTTTGATAACATTACATGTTAGATGATACTTTGAATTATCCTTTAAGAACAAGAGCATGAGCAGGATTCTATTATGTCTGACAGTGGATAGTATGGAAATTACTATTGAATACTAGCAGCTAATGTATATATAGCTAGCACATACAATGTGCCAAGCAACATGCTAACAGGTGTAACCTAAGTTAACAGATTTATCATCATACATCCTGTGAGGCGCTTACCAGAAACTGTTCCATTCCTATAGACAGCCAGACTGAGGCTCATGAAAGTTTAAATGCCTTATCCTGCATATAAGCGACAAAAGCTGGGATTCAAATGCAAACAGTTCAACTCCAGAATCTGCCTTCATTTGCTTCATTTGGTCTTCCACTTATAGTATTACAGTATCATGAAAGTATGTAAATGAATAAAGCTCATCAGATAAACATACTGAAAAAAGCTTATTATCAAATCCACTGTATTTTAATACATCTACACCCCATATATACCATGAAATAGAAATGACACCATAGTTAAGATGCAAAATTGTACCATTGCGAGTGATTTTTCCATCTTGAGTGTTGTTTGCTTCTTTCTTTGTTTGTTTATCACTGGGTCCAGAATAAGGCTGACCTGGAATTTGCTATTCTATCTCAGCCTCCCACATGTGGATATTACAGGTGTGCCCTACTTTGTCCCCAACATCATTTCTAATTTTGACAATTAAGAATATAGAGATTGGAATATTGTATGGTCTGGGGGGTCTACTTTTTTGCCAAGCAAATCTCTTAGAGGCCATGCTTGTGGGATTCTGTGTAACCTTGAGATAGGATGACCAAGTAACTATGTTTATGTCAGCCAAAGACAGCAACATCAAAAAGAAAACTTTAAATGTGGTAAGGATAAAGAGCTGAAGAGTAAGTTGGTCAAATGAAAGCATATGTGAGATAAAATATAACCATATGTAGACAAATGAATCATGATGACTGGTGAACTGAGGCAAGTCAGGAAGGGAAATGTTCAGCCCACAAGGATGGATTGTAATGTGATATCTAATAGAAACATTAAAGAAGTTTCCAAGCATCCTAGTTTCCCTTAATAGCTTATAATACATTTGCCTTCAATGAATTCATCTTAATTGTATTTGTAAATATTAATAATTTAATCACCAACTGCATATCAGAGGAAAACCCCTTAGCAAACATCTATCTATTCCTTTCATTTTAAAAATAAATCACCCTGAGCCGGGCACTGGGGGTTCATGCCTATAATCCTAGCTACTCCGGAGGGTGAGATCAAGGATCACGATTCAAAGCCAGCCCAGGTAGGAAAGTCTGTGAGACTCTTATCTCTAATTAAACACCAGAAAACTGGAAGTGGTGCTGTGGCTCAAGTGGTAGAGCACTAGCCTTGAGCTGAAGGGCTGAGGGACAGTGACCAGGCCCAGAGTTCAAGCCCCATGACTGATATAAAGTAATTAATTAATTAATTAATAAAACTAAATCACCTTATGGCAGGCACTGGTGGCTCACACCCATGACCCTAGCTATTTAGGAGACTGAAACTTTAAGATCATGGCTCAAAGGCAGTTGGGAAAGAAAAACTTGTGACTGTTTTGTTTCCAAATAAATACCAAAAACCTGGAAGTGGAGGTGTGACTCAAGTGGTTGAGTGCTAGACTTAAACAAAATAGCTAAGCAAGAGTGCCCAGGCCCTGACTTCGAACTATTACCAATACTAAAATAAAGTAAAACAAAATAAAATTCATTTGATTAAATAAACCAATGTGGACTACCAAAATAAAGTAACCAGGTTCACAGTTACCCAATTAAAATAATATACTTACATTGTAGCTGCTCCAGAAACTTGAGATTTCTGCTTTTCCATCCTACATTTAATATATTTAATCTTTCAATGATGCACTCCCTACCCTATTTGGGGAATACTATAATCGAGTAATAAGTCAAAACTCCCATGTAGATATAATCTGCAGTCTTGCATGTAGAAATCTTTAATATATGGAAAATAATTTTTCACTGTTATGAACAGAAACTATTTCACAGAAAAGCCATCCATTCATGAATGAATGATTGAATATAATTTCAGCTGTCTGAACATAGTGGTATCATTCTTAGCTATCTTCTGATTTCTGTGGCAGGTTTGCCAAGTGTGTTTGCTAAGACCTGGCAGCCCAGGAACCTGGACCTGGGTTTGTGCTTTCAGAACTACAAGCTCAGCCTCGTAGATGGAGGAGTTAGAGGTTAAATGACTTGATATCACACTGGTTTCTACTTAGGAGAGGCATCATCCATGGATTGATTGGGGAGGGGTAAATTTAACTGAAACAAATCATAAGAAAAACAACCAAGGCAAGGCCCAGGTGGCTCTTCTTAACTACTCAGGATGCTGAGAACTGAAGACTGAGGTTCAGATTCAAACATGGCAGGAAAGTCCTTGAGAGTCTTATCTCTAACTATCAAAAACAAAAATAAAGCTGGAGCTTTATTTTTTGAGCTGGCTCAAGTGCTAGAGTGCAAGCTTCAGAGCCAAAGAGACGGTAAGAGGGGAGAAGAAAAGAGAGGGAAGATGCAAGAAGAGGAGAAGAACAGCTTATCAGCTGGAGGGATATTCTGCAATATATATGTGTATATGTGTGTATATATATATATGTATGTATTTATGTATGTATGTATGTATTTTTTTTGTCGGTCTTGGGGCTTGAACTCTGGGCCTGAATGCTGTTCCTCAGCTCTTCAGCTCAAGGCTAGTGCTCTACCACTTGAGCACCACTTCTGGTTTTCTGGTGGTTTATTGGAGATAAGAATTTCACAGGCTTTTCTGCCCAGGCTGGCTTTGAACCACGATCCTCAGCCTCCTGAGTAGCTAGGATGACAGGGGTGAGCCACCGGTGCCCCAGCTCTGCAAAATATTTTAATCAATGGCTTAAAAGTTGAAAAAAGAAATTGCTTGACTTCTCTAAAGTAAAAGAAAGTAAGGCTTAACACATGTTTTGTGTCTCTTGATTGAGTCTAAAATGGGGGGAAGCCTGTAAAAATAACATGAAGGAGATAATTGGGAAAATCTGAATATTGAGGCCATATTACATAGTGGGTTGCATTGATATGTCGTTTCTTAAATGTGGTTATTGTTTTGTGTTCATGTAGCGCTTTCTTATTCTGAAGAAATAAAGGCTGAGGTGTTAGAGTCAAATGATTCCCCAGCTTGAAGTCCTGGATGCCTGAGGACTCCTCTTCCTTCCCACGCCATTACACATCCTGAACTACTTGTCCTCTGTTCAGCTGAGTCTCATGCTCCACCATGCCTCCTTAGTTCTGAAAACTGACTAGAGTGAAAGACTCAGCTCAAAAATACCCAAATAGGAGAGATGCCTAGGGACAGGCTTGGACAGGAGACAGCAGATAGAATCTCTCTGACCTTTCTGAGCACACTACTCTTCCAGTACTGGAGCTTTTCGGTACATTCACCAGTCTGAAGGCACAGAAAAGACTATAGTTTGAAGGTTTGCCTAACCCTATCTCCATCGTTTCCAGCTTCTCAGAGTTCAGGGAATAAGGTGAAGAGTCTTCAACCTCAAGTCCTTGGTTAGTTGTCAGTTGAGTTTTCCTCTTTCTAGGGACTCAATTCCCAACCGATGTCCTCAGTCTCATTAACATAAACTCAGGTATAATAAGAAAGAAACTTGTTCCTAAAAGACAATCTTATCAAATCAGGAATTTTCAAAGGGTCTTAACAGCAGGAATGAAGGACAAAGAGCAAATCTAATTCTTTTGCTAGAGCAGGATTCATAATATCATATAATGAAATCCTGGACTCCTGCAGGATTTGTATCTCCAAAACATAACATCTGATAGATAAATTCTGAATGCAGAAACACAGTCCTGAAGCAATTAAAATAATCTTAGCCATATACATACATATATATATATATATGTATTCTATATATATATATATATATATATATATATATAGAATTTGCAAGGTTGTTTATTTTAGAATAATAAGATTCAAGCAGGAACAAATAGAAAAGGAGAGAAATGCTTCCTGTCCCTTTTCCAGAAAATGGGATTTAAAGATTGCAGTCTTCTAGCCCTTTATCAAGAGATTTTTGTTGTTGTAGTTTGTTTTTCTTTTTGAAGTATCGTTATGCAACAGTCTTGAGATCTGCATCTTCAGTGGAAGTCTTTGTAGCTGCCAAGGGGCATATTAGGGCAACTGTGTTTCCAGTTACACCTAGATGCAGTTTATTGACTACTCTACAGAATGATGAAACATATATTAGAGACACGATCCAATAGTCATTGAATAGTGAAGGTTGTCAGTTTCTAAGAGGGGCACTCTGAACAATTAAATGGTTTAGACTGAGCATCTCTTCTAGGTTTCCCTGCTACTATCCCCCCACTTTCTCCCATATACTTCTCTTGTTCAAAGTAATAATCTTCTCACTGGCCCAGCACCACCTAAAATTAATCATCTATACATAGAAATGCAGAGGTGAATTCTTACTGAATTGGCATGGAAAATATATGCTTAGGATTCAGTCATCCAGAAAGGATGACTGAAAAATATTTACATAAGGCAAATGCTACACGTGGCTACACTAATATCTTTTTTTTTAAAAAAAGTAGAGATTAACTTTATGAAATAATATTTATATTATTTGTGAGGAGAGTGAGGGAAGATGATTTGGGATTGTATCTGCTTTATAAATAGCATGTGTGAGAGAGATTAGATGTGAATGTGAGCTCATATGTGCATTTGTGAGTTTGGATGATTATAAACTGATAGACAATACTACATTTCTAGATTATTTTTTGCAAATCCATTCTATTTAATCTGTTGAGTCAGTTCAGGCTAGTGTTATTTTTCTTGTAGATGGCTTCCATTGGTCAGAAATTAATGGCAAGAGAAAGCACTATGGTGGATGATAACTTTCCAAAGATAGCTTTTATGTTACTTGGCCAATTGGACACCCCACCCTGGTCCTGTTGAGCTTATTACTGCTCATTCAGACATCTGAAAAATCTCTTGACAATTCTCTGTCATACCAAATGGAGCCAGCACTTTCAAATGGATCTCATTAGACACCATATAAAACCACTGCACATTAGAAAGAGTTTCCATCCCAGAAGGGTTTCTGCATTCAAACTTATCAAGCCTCTATACAGTTCTATTCCTGATTAGCAATTTGTCCTCCTAAGAGCTTTAAAGATACACCTTTATATCTCAGTAATTTTATCCCTTTCCCATTTTTCTTTCATTGGCACATTCAAATGTATTTTACTCTTATCTTGGATCTGTCACTCAGCATATGTCAACTTCAAGAGCGCTGGACTATAGCAGTGACTGTCAGGAATGTTTCAACGTAAAGAAAGGGATAAGAAAAAAGTGTCAGAAAGCACACATCAGATCTCAGAAAGTACTCCATCTGGATAAATAGTATCCCAATATAGTCTTCTAAATTATCCATCAAAAAAGCAAATGCCAATCTACACTTTTGTCTAGTTGAAACACAGAAATTTTCTTTGACTGTATGTTATCAAATACCATGTCTAATCCATCCATATCATCTTCTTTTTCTTTTCATGCTGTAAAGATTTTATTCAAGGCTCCTTTCTTACTGATCTCCTCCTCCCCCAAATCTTACATTCCCCAGCCCTACATCTATTCTGGGACATTTTCTGTACTATCCTTATGACATAGCCACCCCTTCTCCAATTTCTCTTTCACTCTCTTGGCAAAGCACTACAACTGTCCTTGCTACAGGTCTCTGAAGGTTCTAGTCAAATACCTGATCCAAAAGTCAACTTCCAACTTTTCCCTGGAGACAAAGACTGCAACTTACCACATGCACCGGGGTTGAGTTCACATGCCAAATGACCAATTAGTGTTCCACATAGACTTGCATATTTAATCAATATTTGGATAGATAGATAGGTAGATGGATGGATACAGAACTACAGTCATGTTTCATTTAATGACAGGGATACCTTCAGAGAGACACGCCCTGAGGTGATGTTGTTCATGTGTGTCAATGTTACAAAGTGTACTCAATCAAACCTAGGTGACATGGCAGACTAGGTATGAACTTGTATAGCAAATAAATCCACTGAGTACTGTAGGCAATTATGTAACCCATGATGCTAATTTATCTAAACATATCTCAAAATAGAAACTGTACAGTATAAAAGATGAAAGTGGAACACCTGTATGAGGTGCACTGGAAGTTGTTTGGGATGAGTCAATAAACCAGAGATGGCAGCTGAGAAGACTCAGTCCCTTACCAACCACTGCCACAGATTTTATAATCACAATACATTGAGAGAATTTTACATTTAATTAATCTTTTTCATTGTTTAGGCATAAATTAATGTTGGCTTATGGTAACATTTTCACCTTATGAATTATATATATATATTTTACATATTTTGACTCTTAAAAGCACTGTTATCCTTGAGGTGTTTATTTTGCTCATAAATACAAGGCGTACACTGTAACCTAATTGTTAAAATATACTGTAGAGTAAACATGTAAACTGGCTCTTTCTTACCATTGTTATCTTTCTTTATTAGCATTATGTGGTATCATGTACTGTATATAATTGTATGCTCTATACTTTTATACAAATTGCCATGCCCCAGGCCTGGGGAATTCCAGCATCACCATAGCAACATGAGGAATGCATTGTCTGTAGTGTTACAATGGTGACAACATTACTAGGCAAAATAGAGGTTTGCAGCTCGATAATCTCTCAGGAATAACTGTTCTATGGATAAAAAGTCCATTATTGGTGAAGCTATGCTATGTCGCAGCTGACTTTAACTGGATTGCATTCTGTAAACATGGGGTGATGATGGGTACATATGGGTACTTAGTAAAAGTTTGTTGAGTTGAATTAGCATCCCAAACATGAGATAAAGTAAATTTGAAATGATTATCTATGAAGTGACTTAAAATAGCAGGAAGTGGAAGCTAAAAATAATAATGTATGAATTGAGCAGAAAAACCATAATGAGAATTTGGAATGCTATTTACATTCTTCCAGAAGAAAAGGAATTGAATTTTTGCTTACACAGAGTCAATTTCCCTTTTTAAAAAACACCGACAAGGTGACAGAAAACAGTATTTCCTTTGCTCAGTGATCACTCTTAAAGGAAAGCTCAAGAAATGTTGAATCACGTCCTATTTGATCCATTAATTGATAGTTTGGCTCCAGCTTGCTGGAAGTGAATTAGAAGATAGAAAAATTCAGGGAGAAGTCCTGGAGGAACTACTAACTATCTGTGTGACTGAAACTGGGTGAAATGAAAGGATCAAATGATCAAACGATTGTTGCATGTCTGCCACATAGCAGATAATATATTAATTCATTGATCCTATGGCCACCTGATGGAGCATACGAGCACACAGTGTTTATCCAACATCAGAAAGCCACTGGGGTAATTTGCTGTTGCTACTAGCACAGACTATCACAACCTTTGTGACTCAGATAACACAGATCTCAAGTACTAGCGTTCAAAAAGATGCAATCCCTTTTCATAGGCTTAAGCAACCGCAAGGAATAGGCTTCCTTCACTTTTTTAGGTCTAAAGGCTGCCTACCAATGCGCCTTGGTTTATGACTCCTCCTTTGAATTTTCCAGCCTCTTCCTTTCATGACCGCATCTCCTTCCATTTCCCTTATAGGTCAAAGCTCTCTGTCTCCTTCTTTTGATGTTTGCACTTAGGATCATCTTGAAAATCTAAAATCACCTTCCATCTTCAGCTCCTTAATCACATTCTGTCTGTTGCTGTAAGAAGATAGCTGAAGTCGGATACTGCACACACGGTTAGGTGACAATTATGAAGATTTGAGATTATTGGGTCCATGGTATGTTTGGCTCTGGACTGCATGGTAACAGGGCAGGTGATGTCCTGATGAAAATGTGTATGAGAGGGAAAGATCTCAATGTAAGACGAGTCTGGGACCTGGGCTGCCCCTTTTGGTTATATATAGCTCTTGGGAATTAACTTATGTCCCTTGAGAACTTCACTAATTCCCCACAAGGGTAATATCCACATGGCCCACCTGCCTCTCCTAGGCCCCACCTCTTAAAACTATATTGCCAGACTACATGAAACATCAGGTAATAGTGTCTAGCCATATCCAAATCATAGCACTTCCTGTAAAGTCTTTGCCATGTATGATAACATTTACAGTTGCAGCAGTTAGGATCTGGGTATGTTGGAAAGCCACTAGCTGCTAGATTCATGATTGAAGTTTAGGCATTTAGGAGCATGGATAACCATTATTTCAGTAGTGTTCCAGGCTGCCTCTTAGGACATGGGTATATACTAACAAGAATTGCAGGAAAGAAAAGCCTGCTCTATATAATCTTAAGAGAGCAGGAAAAGCTGTTTCCTAAAACCTAAGGGGAAGAAATTACAGAAATGTCCTACAGGGCCCAACTCCATCAGACAAGTCCTGAGAATGAGCATTTCCTTCTGGATGTTTCTCAATGTTGTAATCTTCTTTGTTGCTGTAGCTCAAATTTCCCTGAATTCTGAAGTCCATGTAGCAAGAAACCATGATGGTTCATTTCATAGGACTCACTTCTAGCCAAATATAATTCCAGTAGTTTTTCCTCTCTCCCTCTCATGTTACTGATCACTTACTTGGCCCAATCAACCATGTCAGAGGGCTCCATCACACAAGATAAATATGGTTTCCAAGAAAAATAGCATCAGAGATCAAGGAACATTTTTTAAGCTGAGGCTTTGAAAGCTAAACAGTACCCCAAAACAACTTGTACAGATTTTTTTTTCGGTGAAAGCTCCCTGAAAACAAGAATTGAATTGTCCATTTTGCTTTGAAGCTCAAGAAAAATATTTCATCTACCTCAACTAGAAATGGCAATAAAATTGTGGAAAGTAAAAGGCCCAAGATAAGAAGGGAGAGAATCCAGGATATCTTGGTCAGTGACTTCTAAAGCACTATTCTCTCTGCTATTATCTCTCCCTCCTTCTCTCCCTTTCTCTCTCCTTCAGTCCTTTCTCTATTGCTATGTCTCTACCCTCTTCTACTCTGCTCCTTCTTTCCTTCTTTCCCTCACCTTCCTTCCTTCTCTGCCTGCCTACCTTCCTTCCTTCCTTCCTTCCTTCTTCCTTCCTTCCTTCCTTCCTTCCTTCCTTCCTTCCTTCCTTCCTTCCTTCCTTCCTTCCCTTCTTCCTTTCCTTCCTCCTTCCCTCCCTCCCTCCTTCCTTCCTTCCTCCTTTCCTGCCTCTCTCCCTCCCGTCCTCCCTCCCTTCCCCATCTCTCTCTCTCTCTCTCTCTCTCTCTCTCTCTCTCTCTCTCTCTCTCTCTCTCTCTCTCTCTCTCTCTTTCTCTCTCTCTCTCTCTCTCTCTCCCTCTTCTCCTTACTTCCTTCACTTTTATCAGTTGGCCCATTTGGAGAAAGAGGAGGGTATGAAATAAAGGAGCAGGAATCTTTCATGCAAGCTTCAGGTACTCTGGCTGGAAGCTGTCACAGTCAGCGGCACACACAGCTAGGACAAAACACACACAGCTAGGACAAGAGCAGCTGTCATTACCCAAAGAGCTAGACTCAGGGAACATTCCATTCCTGAGAGGGGATGGGAAATTATAATTTCCCAAAATTGATGAGTAACTTCAGAGACTTGGAGTGGAATTAGGGCTTGTATAAAATTTCCCTGTCTTTATAGACAGCATGATTTAAGACATCTATGCTTTGTATGTCCCTCCCCCATGGTATGACCCCTGTTTTCACTGTATTTGATGTTGGTATAATTTGGGGAAGGGAAAGGAAAAAACAAATGGTTTCAATAGGGATACAGGTGGACCCATTGCAACAATGAGATTACAAGAAGCCATGTCGAAAAATGAATTTTACAATTTAGGCAGGGGGGGGTGCGCTGGGGGAAGTGTGTAGTTGTGGAGATCAGAGGGAAGGGATGTTAGGGGAAAAACAAAGGAGGAGGCAACAACAATGCTTGATAAGAAATGTACTCATTACCTTGTTCATGTCATTGTAACCTCTCTGTACAGTTTATTCACAATAACAAAAACTTAATAAAAAAAGAAGATTAGAGTATTTCCACTGTTGTACAATTGGCAGTATTCACTGAATGCCACAAGGAGGTTCATAGTTATTCTAAAATATTCTGAGCCGGCCGCCAGTGGCTCATGCCTGTAATCCTAGCTACTCAGGAGGCTGAGATCTGAGGATTGCAGTTCAGAGCCAGCCTGGGCAGGAAAGTCCGTGAGACTCTTATCTCCAATAAACCACTATAAAACTGGAAGTGGCGCTGTGGCTCAAGTGGTAGAGTGCTCACCTTGAGCTGAAGAGCACAGGGACAGAGTCCAGGCCCAGAGTTCAAGCCCCACGACCGACCAAAAAAAAAATTCTGAGAATAAAACAAATTGGGATGGTCATACAATATATAATAGAATCATCCCATGGCAATAAAGTTAAAATACAAATTACCTAGAGCTATATTAAACAAAATAAGGCATTGTGAAAGTTTTTAAAAGTCTGGAGTCAGAGAGTTGGATTCTTATCTTCTCTCATCTTCTAGCTATATGGCTTTGGACAGGATAAGTTGATTTTGTAAACCCACATTTATATTTGATTTTTTAATGGTGCTGAGTGAAGAACAATCTAACTTAGTGCCTTGTGCATACTAGGTAAGCTACCCACCTCCTTAGCCCTCTAAGCTTGAATTTTGAGGTGCTTCATACTTTGTTGAGTTGGTTAAAGCACTCATTGAATCTTTTAGAAGATTGGGTTAGGACAAGTTTTACTACAATAAAATAACTGAATCTGATCATTTCCAAGGAAAGGGAGTTTCATTTTGCCTTGTGGTTCTTGTACAAGTTCAAGGATCTACACCTGATAATGAACTGGTGATGATCTGGTGATTACCTGGTACATATTCAGGCAGAGTCTGAATATGTACCAGGAATCAAGATGAAGATGGTATGGCATGTGTGTCTTCCGACTTCTGTCTTTTCTTTTCCCCTGACTGACATTTTATCTCTTGAACCAAATCTCTAATCCACTTTTTTTTCCTGTAAGTTCAGCAGGATTCAATTGTGAAGTTCTACCCATTAACCTCATCTAATCCTAGTCATATGGCAAATGCTGTTCCTCTAAGCATTTTTGTTGGACTACACTTTTATCCTCTTAATGCTATATAATAAAGATTAAATTGCAACACATAGACACTTGAGAAGCATAAAAATCATATCCAAGCCATTGTAGGCATCCAAACAAATGAATGCCTTCCCTCCTGCTGTCACATTAACAACACTTTACCTCTTTTCTATATGCATATAGCACTGAATACAGACCACCTTTGCCCGAACCAATAATCAGGGATGTCTTAAAGTTACCATTCACATGAATTATTGGTTGAAGCCAGATGCTGGTAGCTCACTCCTGTAATCCTAGCTACTTAGGAGGCTGAGATCTGAGGATTGCAGCTTAAAGCCAGCCTGGGCAGGAAAGTCTATGAGACTCTTATCTCCAATTAACCAATTAATCACCAGAAAACTAGAAGTGGCACTATGGCTCAAGTGATAGAGCACACTCGCCTTGAGCTGAAATGCTCAGGGCATCACCCAGGCCCAGCATATAATCCCCACGACCAAAAACAAAACAAAACAAAACAAAAAAGCAAGTTGAACAAACATCAAACCCTTCATGCATAGCTATGCATCTTCCAACTATGTGCAGAAATTGAGGCTCTTTGACAAACCTAAATTTAGATGGACTTTCTTCAACTCAGAAAAGGAAATCACCTGAAAGACTGAGGCTGAGTATGAACCATCACAAAAAGTCAGCCCAGAGCCATGAGGAAATTTAGTTTTCTGTCCCATAGGGTGACTTGGAGGGTGTCCATTATGAGGGCAGGGGCAGGGATCTTTCTAGGGTGTTAGACCAGACCATGGGAGATGGAGACTCCAGACATCTCAGGGAGGACACAGGTTACTATGGGTGGAAGAAATGGCTGTGGTACAGATGAATCAGAGAACATAGCTATCTGCTACCTGCCACAACCCTGGGGGAGATCGCAGGAAAGCAGATATGAAGGAAGCTTTTATTGTCCTCTAAAAAGCATGGAATATTTTCTAAAGCTAATGAGCCCAGTAGAAATTTTTAATAAACTTAGTAGCATAACATTTGAAACCTGTACACAGGAAATTGTATTTTATTGGGCAAATGTATTTACATAATAATAATACATGCCATTCTCTTAATGTTTGTTCTCAGTACTGGATACTTTATAAAAGTAAATTCAGACACATTAGAAAAGAAAAAAATTAATAAAGATGGGCAGGCACAATATATTATAAAACAGAAAAACAATAGAATTGACAAGTGCATGTAAGAATTCATGTCTTGGAAAAGCAAACAAACAATCCAAACTACAGAAACTCCAGGTAACACAATAAACACACAAAAAAAGAAAAAAAACACATAAAACATTTTAAATTAAAAAAGTGAAGGCACCAAGTACTAAAGATATTGGGGGAATCAAAAGACTCCTAAGAATTACTTTGCAAGACTAAATGATGCTTTTGAAAATCTGGATGAAATAAATGAGTTTTTTTTTATCTTTTTTTACTTGTTATGTACTTTTTTTATTTTATTTTTGTGAACATACTGTACAGAGGGGTTACAATTACATGGGCAGGATAATGCATACATTTCTTATCAAGCATTGCAGCCTCCTCCTTTGTTTACCCTTCACATCCCTTCCCAGCCTCCCCCCCCCACCCCCCCAATGAGTTTTTTTGAGAGGGTAAACTTCCAACATTGACACGTAAGGCACAGAAAACCTAAGCAGCTGACAAAACTGAGAAAGCTATGGAAGTTTCAGAGCTAGCCCTGTGCTAGCTCTGTCTAGGACTTACATTTCTACATCCTGCTGATTCAGTCATCTGTACATATAAACATGTAAGCATGAATAATAAATAATAGAAACTTATCTTTGCTTGTATCCAAAGCTTAGAATATTTCTTTTAGCCTAATCTTTGTATAAACTACTTCCATGAAAAAAGAAAAAGACAAACATACAAAATAGTGAAAGACATATTAGGAAAGGAGGGATGAAAATCATCGCAGGAAGAAGAAACAAAGGAAAGAAGAAAAAACTTAGAGAAATAATGCTAAATACAGAGAAAGGGAATGAGCAGCAGTGCATGATAATAGGAGTTTGGAAGATTATAATTGACCAAATGATACTTATGGTTATAAGAAATCCTCATTTAAATCATTTTGAATAAATATTTTAAAATCTGGTAACAAAACTGTGATAAAAACCTATAATATGCAATTAAGGCAAAAAGGTTGCAAAGCTTTATGGGAAGATCATAAAACTTGCTAACAGCTCCTAAGAAAGAAAACTGTATGGACTTCCAAATTGTGGATAGGGTCCTTCCAAAATTCATAGAATGAACCTTAATGCAGTATTTTAGAAGGTGACTGACTTGGAGAGGTAATTCTGTTAAAATGAGGCTTTGGGGGTAAATCCTAGGCCAATATGTATATTGACCTTATAGAACAGGGGATGAGGACTTAGAGAGATACCAAAGTTCTCTAGTCATAGAAAAAGTGATGTGAGAACATGGTATGAAAGACTCCATCTGCCAGTCAGGAAGACAAATCTCTAAAAGAAACCAATCCTGCCAGCCCCTTAATCTTGGGGGGAAATATCTACATTTAAACCATACATGAAATAGCATTTTATTATGACAGCCCTGGCAAACAAATATAATACTCAAAAAACTTATGAACAAAGTGGAAAGGAGACGAAAGAAGGAAAGGCAAAAGGGAAAAAAAAGAAGCAAACGAGTTTCCCTTGCTTTCTCAAGGTAGTAAATTGCACAATTTACTTCCATTTACTTTTCATCACTTTATAAGCTAACATTTCAGAACACAGCCACAGCCAAGTGTTCAAAACATTTTTGTATGTGTTTGGGATATATATTGTTTCTAGTCTGTACTTAATTTTGGAGGTGTAAATTAAAGCAATTTTTCATTCTTGCTTTCCTGTCTTCTTACATAAAACATTATTTAGTGTTGCTGAATTTGTTGGAAACTAGTATCTTCATAGTTGTTCTGCATGCCTTCGTGTCTCCTTGAATTTATCAAGATCATCATATACAATTGTACATGCAGAGGATGCTGCTAGAGATGATAACACTCAGGATTAGCAAGCTGTATTCTTAATAACACGTGGACAATTTCCCAATTTTCCCAATTTACCTTCTCATCCATCCTGCTCTTTTCTGAGGGAGAAACTCAGAACTGTCAGATCCGTTAGTTGGGTAAAAATAAATTTCCATTTGTAAAATGTAGAAAGCAATTTAAAAATCATGAAAGCATTAATACGTTAGTTACTCATTTGCTGAAAATTTGGGAGAAAATCTGGACACCTAACGATGCCATGATGATTGAGTTTGAATAAATGTGTGCTAAATGTAAAGCAACACCCAAATGGAGACTTTAAGGGATCATTCGTTCCCTAGCCTGTGGCTCTGGAGAAGAATTGAGTAAAGGAGCTTACAAGAGGAGACAAATATAGAAATAGAAGCAGGAAAACAGGCACTTCATCAACATGAAGTTGTACATGCTGTTGTCTAGAGGGGATGGGTCTGTTTCTCTACTAGTAAAGAATTATGAGAGAGAGAAATAGTGAATCATAGTAGAACAGCAAGTTTATTAAAAGCAAAAGTAGAATACAGGGGGCCCCAGACCTGGAGACAATAGTCATCTTCGTGGGGTCATTATTATAGTACAGGGTTCTCCTATATATCTTTTCCTGGATGCTCTCTTATTGCAGGCTCTGTGCGGATGTTTTGATGGCTTATGTTTGTGCCACTCCAGCTCTTTCAATTGGTTCCTCCATCTCAGGGGATGAGTATGGAAGTAAATCTGATTGGTTGTAGCCAATCATGTACAAATAGGGAAGTAGATCTGATTGGTAGGCCGATTGTGTACTTGGTATTACCTCACTACGGTCATACAATTTTGAGCAGGAACATGGGGCATTGTGGGAAGAAACAGCATAAAAGCACAAATGCCAGACACTATAAGAACATGAAGTGTCATGGTGGCCATGTGTTGTCTGCCATGTTATATCTGTCATTTTTTATTCCTATCTACCTGACAGTTCCCCCTTTATTTTCCCTCACAAGGAAGTACCTTAGCTGCATTTTAAGATTCAGGGTTACCAAATTGGACACTATCTGTTCAGAAGCTGAGAGTGTTCTATTTCTTCCTAGGGTTTTAGCTAACCATAGAAAGAATGGATATTATGGAAGCACTCTCTAGCAACCTCTCGAGTTGCTAAGATTACAAGTGTGAACGAACAATCCTGTACCATAATTTCTGCTCTACCATCACCCTGGCCTTAGTCTTGCCCATGTGCAGCAACTAGAGAGGACACCAAGGGATAGTGACATTGTATGTGAGTGCCTATGGCATTGCTACTTAGGCCACACCCCACTTCCCTTTCTCCTTTCTAAAAGGAAGGGTGGGCAGCTTTTCCTCTACTTCTATTTCCCTGGTGATAGTTTATCTCCTATGTTGCCAGTAGGACTTGAGGCCATATTGAGTGTTAGATTCTTGCTTGTTTGTTTCTTCCCTGTAACACTTCTTTCTTGGAATATTCCTGAATCTTTGACACTCAGACCACATCAGTGGGTAGTTGGGTATCAATGTTTCCCATCATCTTCATCACCAAGTACAGAGTCAAAACCTTGGGCATTTATGGCAAGGCCAGTTATCTCACTATGATGGTGTTCACCACCCTAAACATTGCCAATAGTCAAAGGAAATGAGCAAGGGAAGCTATGAATGTAGTCCTGAATTCACACGTTCTTGGAACCTCACCCACCATCCAGCTCTACCCTGGGTACTGGGGAAGGAAAGGGGAAGGGGAGATCATACTAGTATTTTTCATTTGGAACACAAATCTTTATGGGGAATTTCCAGTTTTAAGATATAACTTCCATTCAGAGTTCAGACTAGGTAGAAGGGGAGTGAATGCAAGAGAGAGTAGAGACAGTGAGACAAGATAGTAACAGAATATTTCTGAATACAGAGAAGAGAGAAACATCTTTCTGTTGAACTTAACAGAGGCTTTATTGGCAAAGAGAAGTCATTGGAACAGATTCTGGAGGGTAGAAAATATTTAGATTTTTAGTGAAAGAAGGTGAAGAAGGACCTGCCAGTTGGGAAGAAGGACTTAGGCATCAATGCCAAGTCATTCCTTTACTGGAATTTAAGAAACCTGAGGCCATAGTAGTAAATATATATTTTATATGAACTATTATTCCTGTAATGAATATCAGTTAATATTTGGTGCATTTACTATACATTCATTCATTCCTGACAAATCTAGAAAGAAGATATCATTATCATTGTAATTTAAGAAATCAAGGTCACAAAAACCTCCTCACTGATTAAAGATGGCTTTGCTTTTGCTTTTGGAACCTCCGTTTGTGTGTCAAGTTGTGGCCAAGCTCAGGTCATAATTGAGAGATGCTCAGACTGCGAGAAGGCTAAAGGGTCAGAAACCAAGCCTTTCTTAACTCCACAGTGAAGAGGAGTGAAAAAGAGGAAGGTTTTTACAAAAAGAGAGAGAGAGAGAAAGGAAGGATGGAAGGAAGGAAGGAAGGAAGGAAGGAAGGAAGGAAGGAAGGAAGGAAGGAAGGAAGGAAGGAAGGAAGGAAGGGAGGGAGGGAGCGAAAGAAAGAGAGAGAGAAAGAAAACTTCAGGCAAGAACCTGTAAGAACAAATATTACATGGTAAGATATAACTAAAATAGAGACATGAAAGGTCCATCAAAATGAGATTCATATAGTGAGTCAGAGATTAGCTTTAATTTTTTAATTTTTTGTGCAAGTATTTAGGCTTGAACTCAAGGACTCACTCTCTGGCTTAATCTTTTCACTCAAAGATAGTAGTCTACCACTTAAGCCATGCCTTCGCTTTTGGATTTTTGCTGGTTAATTAGAAATGAGTCTCACGGGACTTTTTCTCCTGATCTTGCTTTGAACCTCAATCAAAATATCTCAGCCTCCTGAGTGGCTAGGATTACAGGAGAGAGACACCTGTGCCTTTGTTTTTTAATCATTTTAACTCTCATTGCAATAAGAAGTCATCAAGTTAACCGAGGGTGATGCTGATTATGATTCCCTTTACTAAAACTTATGCTGACTGCAGTTGCAGATAGTGGATGACAGTGGGTAAGACACATAGTAAGAGACAATTAATGACCCTCATTAACATAAGTTCACATGGTGTAGGGGATGGATATGTGTGAGTCCAGTTTAAGACATTTGAGAAGTACAATGGCCAGGACTCAGCCAATACTTCTGTGGCTGGAGCAGGAAGAGGACTAAGGAGCAGATGAGTCATGATGCTAAGGCATCTAACTGTGAATACTAGTTAAATGAAGGCATCATTATCTGTGTTAGGAAATTTCAGTGGTAATGGTAATAATCACTGTGTTTTAATGAGTCTCATTGCCTCCAGTATTTTTCTGCTTCAATTCATTCTTCATAATGTCTAATTTAGCAGATTATTATTGGTGATGTTATAATTGTTGGAAAAAAGCAAAGCTTACTGTTTGCTTTAAAACTTGATAAGGGAAAGTATGTATGTGTGTTTTTTGTGGTGTGCCTGTATGTGTGTGTATGAGAGAGAAGAAGAAAAATAGAGAGAGAGAGACAAAGAGAGACAGAAAAATACAAGGGAGGTATGAGAGGAAGAAGGGGAAATTTTTTTAAAAAAAACAACCCTTTCCCTTCAGTTTAAAGCAATAGTTGGAAGTCTCTTATTTCCAAAGTAATATTTTCTTTTATGTACTTGAACAGTAAAAGTATATCAATCTATAGTTATTGGATCTTTACAGTATGCCCCAAATAAGATTAATGTCTTTTGCTATTTCACTTACTTCTTGTAAACTTTTAAAATTATGTTGCTATGTATTTCCATTTTGCAGATGAGGAAAGTAAGGCTAAAAGAGATGAAGCAATTTGATTACAGACAGACCACTGTTAAATACCAATTTTTGGATTATTTTTTGGGAGTACTGAGGTTGAAACTCAGGGTCTCATGCTTCCTAGGCATGTGCCCACCATTTGGGCCACACACCTTTCCTTTTTTACTTTAGTAATATTTGAATGGGGCTCTAGTGCTTTTTGCTCATGGTCAGTCTTGGTCTGTGATTCTTCTATCTATACCTACTATGTAGCTAGCATTACATGATAGCCTTTTTGCCTGGCTTGTTATGTAAGATGAGCTCTTAGTAACCTCTTCCCACACTAAGATAGCATTGAATGTAACCCTCCTGATCTTCTCTCCCAAAGGATTACAATCTTCAAGTCCTTACCAGCTTCCAATTCTAGAATGTGACAAAGTGGATGTGTGTGCAAAGCCATGCTTCTTAGACAGTATCATGACAAGTGCATTTTATAGACCACTCCAAGGAGGGAGCCTTTATGTATGTGTAAGTGTGTGCCTGATTTACAGAGGAACTAGGGAGAAAACATGCCTCGGGATTGTCTAAATAACTCATGGCTCAACTCTGGCTAAGTATGAAGATTGATTGATCTTCACTTGTTAACTGCCTGCTCACCAGCTGTATAAACACAATTTCAAGAACCCTAAGATTGGGCAAAATTGGGCTCCATTTTTCATGCTGTAAAGCAGACTGCTAAATAATAAATGCTGACAGCTGTACCCCAGAGTCCTGGAGTGGTAAGGCAGGCAAGACAACTGCCATTCTACACATGGCCCTGAACTTGAGAGACCTCACCTAGCCCATGAGGAGACTACACCAAGACAGGGACCTCAGGGAGGAGGATGAGGGAGAATGAAGGGAGTGAGCATATTCAAGGTACATCTATCTATTCAGGTATGTCTACACATAACACCCTAGAACAGCACATTGATGGTAACAAGATATAAAAAATATTAAATCACAAGCTCTAGAAGACCAAAGAAGAAGGAGAAGGAGGAAGGGAAATAGAAAGAGAAGAGGAGAAAGCGAAGGAAGAAGAGGAGGGGAGGAGGATGAAAGGGGGGAGGAGGAGGAGGAAAAGAAAGAGGAGGAGGAGGAGGAGGAGGAGGAAGAGGAGGAGGAGGAGAGGACAAAAAGGAAAAGGAGGAGGAGGAAGAGGAGGAAGGCAGGGAGGAGGAGGAGAAGAAGAAGAAGAGGAGGAGGAAGAAAATGAGGAAGAAGGAAGAGGAGAAGAAGGAAGAAGGAGGAAGAAGGAGGAAGAAGGAGGAGGAGGAAGAAGAAGGAGGAGGAGGAAGAGGAGGAGGTAGAGGAGGAAGGCAGGGAGGAGGAGGAGAAGAAGAAGAGGAGGAGGAGGAAGAAAATGAGGAAGAAGGAAGAGGAGAAGAAGGAAGAAGGAGGAAGAAGGAGGAAGGAGGAGGAGGAGGAGGAAGGAGGAGGAGGAGGAAGAGGAGGAGGAGGGCAGCAGTGGAATCATCTGAAAAATGGCTGCCCAAACATCCACATTTTTCCTTTGTTTCTTCTCTCTTGTTACCCTGGCATCCCCTGTGTTCAACCTGGGTTTGATGGTTACCCTTTTCTTCCTTGGCTTATGGTAGCAACCAGTGACAACCCTGAAAATACCTACTGTTAGATCACTGACACAATTCTGTGCCTGATTTTTATTTTCCTGGTACAAACTTCTCTTGGGTGTTTCTATTTAATTTTGCCTTCCCCAGGAGAATCAAATACAACTTACTTTAGTACAGGTATATGCAGGGGAAAATGTGAAAGGAAATATATAATTACTTGGCAGAAATCACTGAATTTCTACATACAAAGTGTTTGAGGGACAAGAGGGAGAAGGAAAATAGATGAGAATAATGGAAAGTAAATGTGACTGAAATATAATTTGTCTGTGTATGAAGATGGCATAAGGAAACTGAAAACTTGAATGATGGGGAGTTAGAAAGCAGGAAAATAGCACAATAGAGGGGTTAATTTGCACATTTAAGTATAACATATATATGCATAAAATACCATGGTGAATCTTCTTTTTACAATTAATATACATTAACAAATGAATGTCAGACCCTGTTGGAGAATGGTCACAAGAGTTATGGGAGGACAAATGGAGAGGGCACAGGAGAGAGAATATAATTTATGTTCTTTGTATGTATGCATAAAAATAGAAAATATGTGCTCATGGTTTAATATGAGGAGAGAGAGGAGATGTGATAGAACAAGGAAGAGGAAACCTTCGGTCAGTCTGCACACCTCCAAACCTCCAAATGGGGCAACCTTGATCTTAATCCCTCCCTTCCTCTTTCTGTGCAGACCCAGGCCTCTGGGTCTCTCCCCTTCCCGCAGGCCTCTCCTCAGTCGTTTTTGAAGTCTTCTCACTTTGACGAAGGCCTCATGATTCTTCTCTCTTCGCCTGAGTCTCTCCTTTACCTTCTTCTGTCTCCACCACACACACCTTTGCTTGGAGCACGCAGCCTATATATAGGCTGTGCTCCAGCCCCACTCCAACGGCCATTCCTCCCACTGGCCCTGCCTCAAGCCGCCCCTAGCCCAACTGCTCCTAGACCAGGGGCAGCTTGGCCCCATGGGGCAAGGGCAATGACGTCAGCGGTGGGGGAGGGGGGTGTCCTGAGGCTTCCGCTGGTTATTACACTTCATGGAAAATTCGGTTTTTACAGAAAATAAAAGAGAAGAAATACGTTGTAAACAAGGAAAGGCTCAATATCAGAGGAAAACGTCCAGCTACATTTCTTTGAAATGTCACAGATGAGTGAGCTGACTTCTGTGATCCAGATATGGTGGCACATGCTCTTAACCCAGCAATGGGAGATGGAGAAGATGAAAGTAGAAGTCTGGTTGAGTTAGAGGCAGTGTGGACTACATAGTCAGATTATATCTCAAAAATAAATAAATAACCAAAGGAAAAAATTGAGAGGAAGAGGGGTAGTGGGAGAGAGATAGACAGAGATAGAGAAAAAGATACGGAAGAGAGGAGGGAGAAGGAAAGCAGAAAAGAAGGAAGGAAGGAAGGAAGGAAGGAAGGAAGGAAGGAAGGAAGGAAGGAAGGAAGGAAGGAAGGAAGGAAGGGAGGAAGGGAGGAAGGGAGGGAGGGAGGAAGGGAGGAAGGAAGGAAGGAAGGAAGGGAGGAAGGGAGGAAGGGAGAAAGGAAGGAAGGGAGGAAGGAAGGGAGGAAGGGAGGAAGGGAGGAAGGAAGGAAGGAAGCGAGGGAGGAAGGAGGGAAGGAAGGGAGGGAGGAAGGAAGGGAGGAAGGAAGGGAGGGAGGAAGGGAGGAAGGAAGGGAGGGAGGGAGGAAGGGAGGGAGGAAGGGAGGGAGGGAGGAAGGAAGGGAGGGAGGAAGGGAGGGAGGAAGGAAGGGAGGAAGGAAGGGAGGAAGGAAGGGAGGAAGGAAGGGAGGAAGGAAGGGAGGAAGGAAGGGAGGAAGGAAGGAAGGGAGGAAGGAAGGAAAGAAGGAAGGCAGGCAGGCAGGCAAACAGGCAAGATTTTTGGAAGAGGTAAAATGTAAGTAACTAATGTAAACTAAACTAGGTGACATTTTGGCAGAGTCCACTGTACCAAGTGCTCTCCATCCATCATATCAATTCATCTTCCCATCTCTCAGGGTGTCCTCCTCTATAGCTTGCCTCTTAGTCTCTAAGAGCTACTGCCAGCTCCCATCCCTCTTGACTTCTGTAGGACAAGGCATAGTAGACTTGTTGGAGAATGAAAGAATAAAACAGGAAATCCAATGGCTCCTCATTGAGAGTTATGGCTGTAAAAAGCAGGCCTTAGAGATGCCAGGGCATCCAATTGGCTCTTATTAAGGTAAGGAGAATAAATCAGGCAGGGCTGCCCACACAAGTCCAGGCTGATTCCGTCTTGGCATTTTCAGGTTTTAGGCTTCCTTAATCTGCTCAGTATTGGGATCCTGGAGTCAGGTAGTCCCAGTTATCAATCACTACTTTTTGCTGGAGAAGTCCCACCAGGCATTCCCTCTCTCAAAATCACCATTCCTCATCTGTGCAAAGTGCACAGTTTTGTCTTTATCCAAGATTATTGTGAAGGTTGAAAAGAGGTCTGAGGCACACCTATCTGAGGGCTGGACATGCAGTAGAAACTCAGCAAATGTAAGATTTCAATAATGTTCCCTATTTGGAGGTTTATGGAAAAGCTTATATGTCACAGAAAAGGGTGGCTGAATGCTATTGGGACTTGCCAAGTACAGGCTCCCTTTCCCCTCTGAGTGGACATTGCTGAGGAGGCAGATAGGGACACTTAGAGCAGCCGTGGTCTATAGCATAGAAATCTCCCTGAGATGACAGATGTCTCCCACAATTCCTATGTGTCTCCCAGGGACTACCCAGCCTGGAATATCCAGAGAAGAGGCCCTGGACTCCTCTTGCAGAAATTCTTCTTCCAGAATTCCTGCCATTCAGCATGACAGTGCTCATGCTCTGCAAAGTTCAGCATGAACCTCTTTCTTCCAAGTGCAAATATTATCACCCTGCTCTCTGGGTAAACTTGGCAAGATTCTTCCTGTGCTTTATTTGTTTTAATTTGCTTAATACATTGAAGTTTGGGACTGAACAAAGATGGAAATGTCCTTTTGTACTTCACTCTGCTTGAAATGAGGACAGAATAAAAATGAATTTCTGCTCTCTAAGTTTACACATGCCTCTTGCCTGCTACACATCTCTTACTAGGGGCCGCTGAGTTCAAGGAACTCTGCTTATTATAGCTCAAGGGAAACAGAAAAGAAGAGTTCTAGAATGCTCACTTGTACTGTGTTCAGTTTTCTCTTCACCTATTGTTTTATTTAATTCTCACAGGAAGTCTATGGTTGAATAGGGTAGCTTTAAATAGCTTCTCCAAAGCCAGGATTTAAAAACCACACCTTCTAGTTTCAGCATTCATGATACAACCCTTACAAGGATTTAGCTCTATACTACCTAATTTTACAGATGAGGAAACTGAGTCTCAGAAGAATGACATAACAAAGGCCATATCTAGCAGCTGGTGACAAAATCAGTATAAACTGGATTCTTATTTTTTTCACTTAAAATATATAGATTCTATTTATTTATTCATTTTAGTTTGTATGTTGGTTTATTGTAAAGATACTGTACAGAAGGGTTACAGTTACATGAATAAGGTAGTGAGTATATTTCCTAGGGAGCATTGTTACCCCCTCCTATCCTTTCCCTCCCTACCTCCCCAGCTCCACCCTTTCTGTTTGTTTTGTATGTTCTTCCCCCACGCTATAAACTGGATTCTTGATTCCTAACTGAAAGCAACTCATCTACATATTTGCCTGCCTTTCTGCTTCTATTTGTCTGCCTTTCCTTCTTAAAAAAATGCATTTTTCTAGATATTACTTAGTTGCTATTCTGTGAAAAGTGTCATTTAAGGGTGAAATCAAAAAGACTAAAACGTTATGGATAGGCCTTGGCGTTTGCATTTCTAAGCTTTGGGGTAAAGTATGGGCATATGATTCACAATAAACTAAAAATATAAATAAATGATGACAAGCATGAAGTGACCCAGAAAAAGGTGAAAAGGAGTTGCTGGATAAACACCAATGGGAATGCAACAGTTTGATTCTGGCAGCCATGGAATGCTAAGTGATCAGGAAAGGAGTCCTAGAGGAGGTGTCTTTTCAATGTGTTTAGGAACACCAAACTGCCATAACAGTCCTCAAGCAGATGCAAAGAGCCAAAGAAGCCTGGAACCCATGAGCAATGGAAAGACATGAAACAGTAGGAACCAACCCAAGAGGCTGGGGATCAGATACAAGGATTTACCACAGTGGGAATCACTGGGGGAAAAAAGCAGGATTTTACAAGATTTATCCTGCTATATAGAGTGGATTATGAATGGACAAACAAATGTGGAAGGCAGAGACATTGTGGTGGCTCTAAGGAGAGAAGGTGGTAGCCTAGAGCTGAAATTGAGATAAGAGATCAGCAAACCGACTGGAATTCATTTTCTATACACAAAATGAGATGCATGAAGTTTAAAGCTCTATTTGATTTCTTAGTGTATATAGAAGAATGCATGGATTATAGCAGCTACCTAATAGTTACTGGTTGAAGGAATGAATTCATAGTAAAAGTGAAGGAAAGGAAATTATAGTATAAGGAGCAACTCAGATTTGGGATGAATTAACTAGAGAGCTGTATGTGCTATTTACTGGGGATTTGGGAGGAGGTGCTAGTGATAATGTGAAGTCTGAGGTGCATCTTAGACACTTAAGTGGAAATATCAAGTAGCCATGCAGTACTTGTGTCTGGCACTCAGGAAGACCTCATTTAGACACCATCATTACACAGAGATTAGCTAAAGCCATAGGCTTACATGAGGTCATTTAAAGAGTGAGTGTGCATATAGAGAAGAGTATGAAGATTGAATGCCTCACCTCTATACCTGAAGTTGGGAAAGGTTAGAAAACACAAAATAGGATGAGATGGAAAACCTTAGAAAATGCAAGATAGGGGTGCTAGACTGACAATTGCAGTATGATTATGTAAGATAGGGTCTTTAATATTACTATTACCATGGTATTGTTAGTAACTAATAATAACAAGTAGTATTGATAATATCTAATATTACTTGAGTACCTATCCTGCCTCCAGCACATAACTCAAATGGTGTATGAGTTTACACCTTTAATTCTCATCACCAATCCTTTTGTTGTTGTTGTTGTTGGTTGTAGGGCTTGAACTCTGGGCTGTCTCTCAGCTCTTCAGCTCAAGGCCAGTGCTCTACCACTTGAACCACAGTGCCACTTCCGGTTTTCTGGTGGTTAATTGGAGATAAGAGTCTCAAGACCTTTCCTGCCTGGACTGGCTTTGAATCAGATCTCACCCTCCTGAGTAGCTAGGATTATAGGTGTGAACCATCATGCCCTGCTCCTCACAAGTCTTTAAGGTGGACACAGTGGTTTTATCCATTCTTCAGATAAGAAGATTGAGATTCTAAAAGATGGAGGAACTTTCCCAAGGTCACACAGCTATTAAGTTATCATGAGTAGAATATAAACTCAAGGGGTCACTCTCTAGAGCTTATTTCCTTAACCTATATCTTCTAAAATATATGAAGCTGGAGATGTGACTGTAAGATCTGGTGGCTCAAAGTCTGTTGATAAATGTGACAAAAGCCTTGAGAAAGAGCCAGATAAGTAGTCCAAGGAGTTAGCATAACAGTATATGAATTCAGGAAGGGAAAGTGGTACCTGAAGACAATTGTTTGGAGAAATTTTGTTACACACAGAAATACAATAATGGGACAATAACTAGAAAGGGTTGTGAGACCACCAGGGCAGCTGTTTTTGTTTGTTTTTTATTTTGTTATTTAAAATTTAATTTTATTGTCAAAGTGATGTACAGAGGGGTTACAGTTACAAAAGTAAGGGAGTGAGTACATTTTTTGTCCAACTTATTACTCTCTTCTGTATTTTTCTCCCTCTTTCTCTCCCCCCATCCTCTCTCCCCAAGTTGTACAGTTCCTTTCCAACATAGTGTCTTGTGAGTATCACTGTTGCATTGCTTCTCACTTTGCCCTTTGTCTCGCCATTTTTTTGTTCACTTCCTTTCCCTAATTCAGATAAACATATATACAATACTAAGGGTACCAAAATCAAATACAGTGACAACAGAGGATAGATGATACTACAGTACATTTGTAAAGTGTTGGAAACAAGCAAGGAAGGAAGTAGAAACTGATATTACAAACACTTGGCACAATCAGATAACCAAGTCCCTGAGAAGATGAGGGGATACACACAGCCTCCAGTGGAGGACCAGCTTTAGCTGGTCTCCTTTGAGGAAATAACTAGGATCAGAATCTTACTGTGCTGGGTACATATTACACTCTGTAATAGAGGACAGCTTCAAGACACATAGATCTCTATACAGTACTCACCACCGTGTCTCATTACATAAAACAATGACTGACACATAGTAGCTCTAATTGTTGTTGAACAATGTGCCAATAATGGCTCAATGCACAAAAATCTTATTTTCCTTATGTTCTACTTGTGTAGGGGCAGGAAACAGAACTATACAGGGAGGTCTGACATGATGTAAGACTGTAAAATCTTCCTCTCTAAGGTAGGCAAGAGATGTATTCATTTATTTTTTATTATAAAGATGATGTACAGAGGTTTTACAGTTACATAAGTAAGGCAATGAGTACATTACTTGTTGATCATTGTTACTCCTTCCCTCCCCCCACCTCCCACACTCCAATATTTCCAATATACTGTCCTTGATGCAATGGGTCATCCTGTGTCCTTGTTTCAGCATTTTGTTACTCCCCTTCCCCTTCCCAGATTATATATATATATATATATATATATATATATAATAATTATATATATATATACAAGATGCAGGGTACCAAAATCAAGTACAGTGATAACAGGGGATCTACCATAGGGGAAAGAACATACAAAAGAAACAACAGCAATAGCAACAATAACAACAACAAATAAAATCATATGGTACATTAGAAACAATAACAATAAAGACAGATCTCTTGTGTCCATATCTTGGAGTTCCTTTCACTTAGCATCATCTCATATGGTCATATGCGCATGGTCACATGCAGATGAGCTTTTCAGCTCATCTATATGAATACTATTATTGCAAATAAGGGAAACCATGGAACCTAAATTTCTTTGGGACTGGGTTAATTCACCTAATATGATTTTTTTCCAAGTCTTTCTGTTTCCTAACAAATGGGGCAGTGTTGTTCTTTTGATGGAAGCATAGAATTCCATTGTATAGATATGTACCACATTTTCTTGATCCACTCATCCACTGAGGGGCATCTGGGTTGGTTCCATATCTTAGCTTTGGTGAATAACGCTGAGATAAACATAGTTGTTCTGGTAGCTTTAGTATGGCCTTGTTTGTGATCATTTGGGTAAATTCCCAGAAATGAGATTGCTGGGTCTTAGGGGAACTCTATGTGTAGTCTTTTAAGTAAACTTCATACTGATTTCCAGAGTGGTTGTACAAGGAATAAGAGAAACTCTAGGGCTCCTTGCACAGGCTGAAATTTTCTTAATGTTAATGTCTTAACATGACAAATCAAAGAAAGGTTAGACAAATGGGATTGCATGAAACTGCAGAGCTTCTGCATGGCAAAGGTCAAGGCTAGTAAGATCAATAGGAAGCCCACAGAATGGGAGACCTTTACTAGCTATACAACAGACAAGGGCCTCATATTTAAAACAGAGCTCAAAAAATTAAATCCTCCAAAAATAAATCCTCAAAGAAACAACCATCTGATTAATAAGTGGTCTAAAGACTTAAAGAGAGACTTCTCTGAAGAGGAAATAAGAATGGCTAATAGACACGTGCAGAAATACATGACTTAGCCAGGTACTGGTGGCTCACGCCTTTAATCTTAGCTACTCAGGAGGCTGAGATCTGAGGATCATGATTCAAAGCCAGCCCATGAGAAAACTGGAAGTGGTGCAGTGGCTCAAGTGGTAGACCACTTACCTTGAGCTGAAGAGCTGAGGGACAGCGCCCAGGCCAGAGTTCAAGCCCCATGACAAAAGAAAGAAAGAAAGAAAGAAAGAAAGAAAGAAAGAAAGAAAGAAAGAAAGAAAGAAAGAAAGAAAGAAAGAAAGAAAGAAAGAAAGAAAGAAAGAAAGAAAGAAAGAAAGAAAGGAAGAAAGAAAGGAAGAAGCTCAACTACTCTGGCCATAAAAGAAATGCAAATCCAAACAACACTGAGATTCCACCTCACCCCAGTTAGTATGTCTACAATCAAAAAAAATCTAATGATGACAAATGCTGGAGGGGTTGTGGCCAAAAGAGAGCCCTATTGCACTATTGGTGGGAGGGTAAACTTGTCCAACCACTCTGGAAAAGAGATGTATTTAAAAGGCAATTAACAGAAAATCTGGGATATCCTTTAGAATTTACGGTTGAAAATGTTCTGTGCCTGCAAGAATGTGAGGTTTTTCTGTTGCAAGATCAGTCAGTATGTATAGAGTTAAAGAAGAGTATGGTGCTGTCAGGTAAGTAGATACAAGGAGAAAAACTGTTCTAGTGGAATGGAATCTATGTTAAAAGGAAAGGATTAAAGTGGAGAGATAAGACATAAAAAACAATGGCATCCAATACTGATATCTCACACTCAAACCTGTAATCCTAGCTACCCAGGGGCCTGAGATCTGGTTTGAAGCCAGCCAACACAGAAAAATTCCCTGAGACTTTTCTCTCCAATTAACCAGATAAAAGCCAGAAATGGAGTTTTTACTTAAATGGTAGAGCACCAGTCTTGAATGAAAAAAAAAAAGTCAAGCAAGCTAGCTGAAGTATAATGGATGGTACAAAAAGCACAAGTAGTATAGTTGTTTAGAAAGACTAAGTCAAAGCCCAACAAAATAAATGTCAGGAAATGAGTACTCACCAGAGGTTTGGTTAAGGGGACAAGGCTAGAAGAATAAACAGTTTGTCTCATTATCCTTCTTCCCCAAATCACTTCCTAGACCAGTCTCAGCAAGCTTTTCTATTCCTTCTTTCATGCATTTTTTCAAGCATTTTGACCGCATTTGCCATTCTTATAAGACACTTGCCTTAATTGTCCAAAGTCCCCTTTCTTTTCTTATTTTATTGTGTAAATACCATACAGAGGGGTTACAATTACATGAGCAAGGTAATGAGTACATTTCTTACCAAGCATTGTTGCCTCCCCCTTTGTTTCCCAACCCTTCCCATAACCCCCCCCCACCACCACCAAAGTTGTAAAGTTTGTTTTTCGACATAACAACTTACATTTCATTGTTGCAATGGGTCCACCTATATCCCTAGCTAAATGATTTGTTTTTTCCCTTCTCCTCCACAAATTATACCAACATCAAATACAGTGAAATCAGGGGTTATACCCTGGGGGAGGGACATACAAAGCAACAAAGAAATAATATTATAAATATGTTAGAAACAATTGCATGAAAGAAAAAAAAACATTTGAATACTTATCTTGGGGTTCATTTCCCTAACATCACATTATCTGACCTTTTCTGTTTGACTCAGTTATTGCAGATAAGGGAGACCATGGGACCTATGTTTCTCTGGGCCTGTCTTACTTCACTTAATATAATTTTTTCCAAGTCTTTCCATTTCCTAACAAATGGGGCAATGCCATTCTTTCTGATGGAGGCATAGAATTCCATTGTGTATATATACCACATTTTCTTGATCCATTCATCTACTGAGGGGCATCTGGGTTGGTTCCATATCTTAGTTATAGTAAATAATGCTGCAATAAACATAGTCATACTGGTAGCTTTAGTGTGGTCTTGTTTGTAAACATTTGGGTAAATGCCCAAAAGTGGGATTGCTGGGTCATAGGGGAGCTCTATGTGGAGTCTTTTGAGGAACCTCCATACTGCTTTCCAAAGAGGTTGAACAAGTTTACACTCCCACCAACAATGTAGTAGGGTTCCCTTTTGTCCACATCCCCTCCAGCATCTGTTGTTATTAGAGTTCTTGATTATAGCCATTCTAACTGGGGTGAGGTGGTATCTCAGTGTTGTTTTGATTTGCATTTCTTTTATGGCTAGGGAGTTTGAGCATTTCTTCATGTGTCTATTGGCCATCCTTCTTTCCTCTTCAGAGAAGTTTCTCTTTAAGTCTTTAGCCCACTTATTTATTGGGCAGTTGTTTCTTTGAGGATTTGTTGTTGGGGGATTTAATTTTTTGAGTTCCAGGTATATTTTAGATATGAGACCCTTGTCCGTTGTATGGCTAGTGAAGATCTTCTCCCAATCCGTAGGACCAAAGCCTCCTTTCTACACATATGTTCTCCCAGAGAATCTACACCATCAACTCCTTCTGGGGAACCCAAACCAAGAAAGAATGGCCTCAACTTCAGATTTCTCCTGTGAAAACCAGGGCTAGTGATACTTTTTTTGTTTAGAAGATGATTTCAGATTTAAATGAAAGTTGGTGGAGAAAAATACTTTATTATAGTTCCTGGCTTGAATGGGTCCTAACCTAGTTCTCATCTTCCCAACCCCATAGTAGATAGCAGCAATGACCCAGGATGGGCATCCATTTTAGCCTTCAAGAACTAGAAAGATGGATTTTCCTGTCTTAGAAAAGCTCTGAACTTTCCTGGAGTTCAGAAATGGGAAGTTTGATAGAGATACTCTTAGGTAATTGGCAGGCTTATGGTAATTAAAATTGGTTTGTTATAATAATAGTTTAACTTAATAGTTGTTTTTTAATTATTATGAAATAATTTGTGGCAATATTCAACACTATACCAGAAACACATGGAGGGGAGGTGGGAGGAAGAGAAGAGATGTTTGCATTCTTCCAGCAGCCAAAATACAAAAAAGAAAAAAGAAAAACATAGACTAAGATCCTCAAATACACAATGATTTCCTGGAGCTCTCCACAGAAAATGTAGCATCCTAGGTGCTAGGCTGAGGAGTTTGCTTCCCTGAGGGAGAATGATTTTAAAAACAAAGGTGTTGCTTAAGATCCACACTGCCATCAAATATCATAAACACAGGTGAGTTGGTTGAGTTACTAACATGTTTAGAGAGGACCTTCAAGTACTATGTCATGAGAGGACACTATTGAAATCTCACTATTGAAATCTCTTCAAAATGTAGGTCTGGACATTTCCAAAGGCCAGCTTCACTCCTCTGAAATGAAGGAAGGGTGCCAACTTTCTCCACATTTCCTTGTCCTGGGGGCAATCTGCATGAAAATGAGATTGTGGTGACTTTCTGGCTCCTTGGCTTGTTTCCTCCTTCAGAAGTGAAAGCTACACCATGACAGGTCAGCTCCGGGCATTCATAATTAAAAATAAGCAAGAACTCAAAAAGAGCTCACTGTTAATTAAAGGACTCACCTCTGTATTCTGGGAATGGGGGAGTCAAGCTGATGTGTTCCATGAACTGTAACCAGGAGCTCAAAGGAGAAGTCAGGAGAAACAGAGAACAGTTGGAAGGGAAAGGCAGGGCCAGTGAGATGGGTCATCCAATTGTGGCTGAGGATGTGCATAAATGCACACTCTTTTCTATGACAGGACAGGGGAAGGAGGAGGAGGTGGGAGTCACAGTCTCCTTGCGGGATACTTCTGCCACTCGCTCTCTGTAATGAGTTCCATCATTGGTGTAGAGAATACACACACACACACACACACACACACACACACACACACACACACACACTACTCCAGCTTGTCTCATTTTGGCTCATCCTCTCACAGCTAGCACTGTGAATCTTTAAGATAAGAACTTCTACTCTTCATCAGTAGCCCAGCACAGCTCATAGCTATTGAGTACTTACTCACGAGCCAAGTGCTATAAACACAGGGGTGAATAAATGGGACTGTCCATGAGAAGCTCATATTTTGTGGATGAGAGATAAAGCAAAATAGTTATAAAAGAGTGTGTCTGGCACATATGCCTATCACACCAACTACTCAGAGATAGGGAGAAGACTGCTTGAGTCCAGGAATTCAAGACCAGACTCAGTAACACAAGGGGACCTTATCCAAAAAATGTTTTGAAGAACCAGAATAATCCCCAAATCCAAAAGAATGGGCTATGTGGAACAAGATGACACACACCTGTAATCTCAGCACTTGGGAGGCTGAAGCAGTATAATCATGAGTTCCAGTCATGTCTGAGCTACATTGTGAGACACTGTCTCAAACAAAAACAATTTAAAAAATAAAAGCTGATGACAGTAATGGTCACTTTGAATCTAATACTTAGCCTAGCTGCCAACGAGTCCTTTCTCTGTCAAAGACTTTCTGAGCTTTGTCTATTCCTTTAAAATCTCTATGAAATTGAATATATCCATTTTGACTACATTTTATGGCTAGCAGGTAAAGTGTGCATGGTATTATTCTTAAATGTTATTTCTCAGAGATCTTAAGTACCTTGTCAAATTTACGCAATTCAATTGTGGCAGGTCAGGCTCTGGCTAGTTCTAAGCCCTAGTCAAAAACGGAAAATAAAATAAAATAAAATCATATAAGAGGAAGAAAGCTTGTTTCTTTTAGAGTGAGCATGAGTTGGAGAGAAAGGGCCCAGAAAGTCAGAGAAGAAAAAGTCTCACAGTGACAATCTTCTCACACTGGAAATGCAATGGAGCCCAAGGGTGAGAGTCTGCTGAAACTAGCTCTCTTCTGTAATTCTGCCATCTTCTTACATGCTTCTTCCCACTTGTCTCCTTCATGATCCAAGAAATGCTTCATTTAGTTCTGCCAATTGCTTCAGCCTTGACTTGTGTAGATCAAAAAGTTGATAATAAACATGCACAGAAATATTAACTATAGATACTTTATTCAAGTATGTACATATTGGAAGTGTTACAGAAGATGAAGATCATGCTTTCAAAAATAGGAATATTTACTTTTTCTCATTGATTCATTTTATACTTTATGAATGATCATTCTACTTGAGGCTCTGAGTTTGTGAAGTTCAAAAATGCTAATCTCCAACAGACTACTGGACAGAGTAAGAGATAGATGGAGATGAAGACAAAAAGGGAGAGAGGGAGGAAACATTTTTGAAGCAAGCATTTGAGCAGTTAGTGTGTTAACTATATAGCTCTATGTGTATATATATATATGTATATATATTTAAATCTATATATGTATGTAGATCTATTTCTCTGTATACTTACAGATATATATAATGCATAATATACATACTTTACATACATATATATATGCTTTATATATATACATATATATAAGTGCCATGTATTTGGATTTATTTCTGTGTTTAACTTTTTAACAAATCATAGAACTCATAGAACAAGGAGTAGATCCCAGTGTACTGATTGTGAAGCTCGAATTCTTATCTCCTAGGGGAGGTTTTGTGATGTTAGCTCATCTGAGTGGACAGTTAGGATGGTAAGGAGAACCTGGTAGTGTTTTTCTGTCCTGAGTGGCTCCTTTTATGAGTGAACATCATGCAGAAGCCTGGCTTGAGAACAGAAGGGAGAGTCACTTTTGTTAGCTGAGTGCATTTGACATCTCTATCCAAAATACCTGTTAGGTTCTGAAAGCCATAGGTAAAACTATTTGAAGTTGGCAGAGTTTAACAGCAATGTCACATCTCAAGATCAGAGAAGGACAGACAAGGGAAGAGCTGCTTACTGAATGAAAGCAAACTACTAGAAAAGAAGGCCTGGGAAAGGGCCAGAGGAAATAACTTTGTGGAGTTTAGTCAAAAAAGCAACATTTTAGTCCTAAAATAGGGAGAGCTATTATTAAATAACTTAATTATTATTATTATTATTATATAATATAATATATATTATATAATATATATTATATAATATAATATATAATATATTATATTATTAAATAACTTAAAAATGTGTTGTGATTTTACTCAAAGTATACAACAGTTTTGTCTCCATGTCAATCTACTAATAAAGCCATTGACAGGTATGTATCAGGCACAGGGCTATGGGCTAGGGATGCAGAGTGAATACAGCCCATGTTTCTCAATCTAGTTGTACATCTTAAAAGCTGTCTTGAGAACAGATAGGAAAGGGACAGTGGGTATGAAGCAGTGGTCTTGTCTGAAAGTCAAGGTGGAAAACCGGGTGCCTGGAGGCTCAGGCCTTGAATCCTAGTAACTCAGGAGGCTGAGATCTAAGGATCATGGTTTCAAGCCAGCCCAAGCAGAAGAGTCTCCCTGAGACTCTTATCTCCAATTAACCACTCAAAAACTGGAAGTGGTACTGTGGCACAAGTGGTAGAGTGCTAGCTTTAAGCATAAAGAGGCTCAGCACAGGCCCTGAGTTCAAGCCCCACCACCACCAACAACAACAAAAAAAGTAAAAAGTGTAGACATGAAAGGTGACCAAGCAGCTCTGGGAATGAAGATACTTCTGATTTGAGGGCTGTTGTGGAAGCTTCTGTCATGAGCATTCAAATCTGTGAGAATCAACATGAGGCCAGTAAAGTAATTTCCATCGCAGAGGAGCAGAAATAGAAGAGCAAAATAGGCTGGACTGATTTGGTGGGTTTTTTTTTTTCAAGTCATACAAGGCTCCTGGAATCAGCCCTCTAACCCATTTCCTGTGACATTTTTACAAAAGAGCTGCTTTCTTCTCTGCTGTTAAAAATAATGACCTTCAGATTGCAGAGGGTAAAACAATCATTTCTGAGAAGAAAATGAAATGCAAACAAGTGCATAGCCTGGAGAGAGCTGTGCTGTCAACACCCATATTTAATATGAGATGGTCTGGCCTGAAGTCCTGGTCCCAATGTTGTTATGGGTAAATCACTGAAGGTCACTGAGTCTTAGTTTCCTCATCCATCAAATCTGTCAATAAAACACAGATGGACACACCAATACACACTAATATCTGGAGTTACCTTACACTGGTTTTGTCTTTACATCTGGATCTATTTCTGGAACCCTGCTCTCAAGTCTCATATTGGATAATCTCCTATAAGTGTCTATACACCCTGCAGAGAATACAAAATTTTAGGTTTGAAGAAAATCTCTTTCCTCTCTCTCTTTTCTCCTTCTCTTCCCCTCTTTCTCCCTCTCCTCCCACTTCTGCTCTCATATACTCTTTCTTTTCTTTTTGGAAGCACCAAGGTTTAAACTTAAGACCTCACACTTGCTCACCTTTTTCTCTCATGGCTAGTGCTGTATCACTTGAGCTATATCTCCTGGTTATTTTGGAGATAGAGTCTTGCCACTTTTCTACCCAAAGTTGCATTAAGCTACAATCCTCAGAATAGATACAATTATAAGCCAGCCCAGCTCCTGTCTTTTTGTTTGCATTGATCTTGAAAGAAAGGATTTTTATCTACTTCTTCTCTAGAAGAACTTGTTCTAGCCTACTCTTCACATGAACACTTGTTTATTCAATTAGATTTGTGTGTGTGTGTCTGTGTGTTTGTGTGTGTGTTTGTGTGTCTGTCTGTCTGTGTCTCTCTATAGTGGTCCTGGGCTTGAGCTTAGGGCCTGGGAACTACTACTTGATCTACTATGATCTACTACTTGAGCTATTGTTCTACTTCTGGCTTTTTTGGTAGTTAATTGGAAATAAAGGTCTTACATGCTCTCCTGTCCAGACTGGCTTTGGACTGTGATCCTCAGATCTCAGTCTCTTGAGTGGTTAGGAGCTACCAGTTCCAGGCTGATTAGGAAATTTTGTGTGTATAGTATTGCTGACTAGCTTCAGGACTTCATGCATTTTAGGAAAGTACTTCTGCCGCTGAGTTATGGTAGAATTCTATTAACCTATGATTCCATTTGTAACCTCATTGGAAACGCAGACCAGAGGTGATCATGGGTAAAAGCCTAGCCCATGCAGTGCTGGCCAGCACCAGCCTTGCAACTCCAGAGATTATTGAGGTTAGCACTTTTTCTCTGACTGACAAACTGAGTCAGACCTAGGACCTGCAGGAATAGGTCATTATTCACACAAGACTGGCTATAGGTGCCATTGCTATACGGACAGGATTTTCAGCAAGTCAGAGATAACCTAGAATTATCCCAGGTTGGCTGTGAAGAATGTCATATGGCTAATTTCTTTTTAACGAAAGAGTGGTTTGGGTGATTATCATATTCTCTCAAAGATAGGTAGATCTTTATTCCTGAATTCAACTTAGCAATATCATTCCTGCTCTTTCAGATTTTTATTTTACCTTCAGAGGCAGCTCTTCTCTGCAATCCTGTCTTCTCTCATGTCTTTCGACTGCCTTTCCAGAGGAGAAGCTAGCACCTAGAGCATCAAGAAGACAGGAGTCCTGTACGGTAGTGGATTGGGGACAGCTGAGTGCTAGTTCTATCCCATCTTTCTCAGAATTCTTTAAGAACTAGAGCTCCAGGGCTTAAAAAGACCACAAGGTGATGACAGGTTCAAAGTGATGAGCCTAAGTCATGGGGAATTCAGATACGCTGTGCTCTTGGTGATTTATTGCTGTAGTATTTTGTGTACATATATAAAAGAGCTTAAAGGTTAGAAAGATGTAGAAAAAAATATAAATATACATATATGTATATGTACTGACTGTTTGCCCTAGGCAAACACTAGGCCCATTTAGTAAATCATCAGCCCCCACCCCCCTTTACCTTGAGCTGGCACTCCTTTGGGGCAGCTATAACCATATAAGGCAGCAAGATCCCCTAAACCTCACAGATCACATAGGTCATCTGAGAGGGCACTCTTTGGAGATAGCTATAATTATATAAGGCCACAAACTTCTGAGTGTATAAAGGTCACTTGAGACACTAGCCAGCACTTCTCCCTTGTGAGAAAGGGTCTTGCAGGTCCCCTTTCTAACAATAAACTTTTCTTTGTTCTTGGTATCTGGATGTCCACGTAATTTTCTGGTAAAGTCTAATTTACTCTAATATTGATTCTCAGGAATATAAAGGAAATTCAAGATATGAAAGCAAAAAGTATGTTTTGGATTGCCTTGACTTTCATTCTTGTCTTTTGTGGCAATACTGAGGTTCGAACTCAGGGCCTTGCAGTTACTAATCTGGTACTCTACCATTTAAGTCATACTTCCAAGCCTATGTTGTGCTGGTTATTTGGGAAATAGGGACTAAATCAACCTTTCTTCCCTGATCTCAGCCTCCTATGTAGCTAAAGTTCTAGGCTTGAGCCACCTAATAGCAACTTTGCTTAGTAGTTGTAATAGTAGTAATAGTAATATAAGTCTTTTGAAAAAGTACCAGACAGGGAAATCAAATAAAACTGAATAATTCCAAACAAAATAAAATAAAAAATTTCCCCAGTGTCTCCTTGAATGTCTCCAGAGGGCAGATAACATCACCAGACAGTGTACCCAGGATACTTCTGACATCTTTATCCAACAGAAATCTGCCATTGCTCTATCTTTCCCTTCTTCCTGGTTCCTATAGGACCTTTCTAATCAGGAAAGGCAGGAATCTATCTTGTTAATATGGAAGGAAATTTGTTTCCTTCTCTCTAAGATTAATTCCTAGCTGTGTATCCAAGCTGGTGGACCAAAGGCTAGGTCTTTCTACCATCCTGATGGGCTCCAGCATGTCATTGCTCTTACCTAATTCTCTAGGAGCTAGATAACAACCTACAGGAACTAGTATCATGTATACCAAGAGCATGTGTGGTTCAGTAATACCCACCTTTCATTGATGGGGCTGCTGTTAGTTTGTTCCATTTGGCCATCTTAGCCACAGGCAGCAGGTCATTCTATGGTGATGGGAGTTTGCTGTTTCCAGTTTTCTCATGACTATTGCAAGCCTTTTTTCATCTGTTTTTTTGTTTTGTTTTGTTTTTTCTCTCAGTCATGGGGCAAGAACTCTGGGCCTGGGTGCGGTCCCTCAGCTCTTCAGCTCAAGGCTAGCACTCTACCAATTGAGCCACAGCACCACTTCCGGTTTTTTCTGCTTATGTGGTGCTAAGGAATCGAACACAGGGCCTCATGCATGCAAGGCAAGCACTCTACCACTGAGCCACCTTCCCAGCCCTCATCTTTTTTTTTTTTTTTTAAATTTGTCTGTATGTTATCACACAATAGTCCCATAGCTAGCCAGAGAAAGTAAGACAGGAAGCCTGGCTAGGTATTGGGAAGGGAAAAGTCTGACCACCAGAAGCTGCAGGAAGAAGAGGGAAATCCTTGAGAATCCCATATATTTTGGAAAATAGAAAAAGAGTTATTATTTCATTCTTTTTCAAGTTTCTGGTTTTGTTTGTCAGAACTCAACTCTAGGTTCTATGAGGCCAATTGAGGCTGACAGGTCTTAGAGAGCCTGAGTTAAGTTCAAGCTCTAGAAAGAAAATCAGTCAACCTATGTGTTCAGGTAGAGTATAGGCTCAGATATGGAAAGGTCTCACATTTACAAACCTAAGCTGATGGGAAGACTGAAGTCTAAGAAACATGGAAATACTGGAGTTCCGGGAAGATGGCAGAGGAGAAGCTGGAATCTGAACAAACTCTCACATAGAAAGCAGTTTTAGAGTTCCAGTGAACAGTCCTAAGCCAGAGAATCACGCCAAGTGTGCCATCACAGGACAGAGAGTTAGACAAGAGAGGGGAAGCCAAGACAAGGAGACACACCTGAGGCGCCTACCAGCAGCCACCGCGGCAGCGGCAAGGTCGCAGCGGCAGGGTCGCAGCGGCAACCGCAGCCGCGGCCATACCTGAGCGCTCACACAGAGTCCGGGACGAAGGAGCCAGATGCAGCGGGCGAGAGGATTCTACTCAACACCAGCAAGAACCGACAAGGAGCGGACATCTTCATCCTGCAGTTTGCAGACCAGAGACGACCCAGGATCCAAGACTCGGCGTGAGTAGAAGCCCGACGTCCTCACTCCTTCTCAGGGAGCAGAGGAGGGAAGGCCACCCCTCCCCCCCCAGCACCGGTGATCTCCATCTTGGATACCAACAAAGCTCGGAGGAGCGGCTAGCTCCAACTCAGGCCTTGGAATAAAACGAGTCATTTAACAGGTCACAAGAACTTAACGAGGAAGTGACCTGCCAGACTCAGCTCCTTCCAGGGAAAAGTCACCCAGCTCAGGCGCCAGCCATTGGAGTGGCTTTCCTCACTGGGTAACCAGAGCCAGAGGCTGCCCCTCCCTCTAGCAGCCTCCACAATCAATTGAAAAACAGAAACCCTGAGAATGGCTCCAGGGTGGGCTCTGTGAATTTTTCACAAATATAGCCCCAGGGAAAAGCTACTGTTTGTTGAAAGGCCTCAACTCTACCAGAACCTAGCCTCATCACCCCTCTTTTGTGATTCTCAAAGCAGATCACCCTCCCATTAAACTAACCTGGGAGGGGGATCTCAAAATCTTGGGTAAAGCAGAGCATTTTTCTGCCTGTTCGAACAAACTGACTTAAGAAACCAATCAAGCCACAGGACCTCAAGCTGACCAGAGACTCCAACAAGAGGCTGGTTACAGACAAAAGGGAGATACAGGATTCTTCCCACCCCTCCCAAAAAAATCAAAAAAAAAAATCAAAGAACTTTTTTTTTCTTCTTTTCTTTTTTCTTTTTTTTTTTTTTTTGGTACCTTATATATATATAAAAAAATTTTTTCCTTTTCTAAAACTTTTATTAATCTTTAATTTTTGCCTTTTTTGAAAAAATAATTGTTTTCCAGTAACTTTTTTTTCCCTCTTATAATTTTTATTTTAGGAATACGTGAATGTACGTTTTCGTTTCTTTTCTTGTCTTCTCTCTCTTTTTCTTTCTTTCTTAATTATCTTTTTGTTTTTTGTCTAGCTCTACTGAACTTCTGATCTTTTTTTTTCTCCCTTTCTTATCCTTTTCACCTTTTCCTTTCTTTTGTTCTTCTGTATGTGACTTAACTCTTGTCCTGCACATCCTCAGATAAACCCATAGTTAACTAGTAGACCCTATCCCCCATTGTGTACACACTTAATCCACAAATTTATTACTCAATCCAAAACCTCTGAGACTTAAATTCCTTAATAGCAGTACTACCTCTTTATACCTATGTAATATTTTAAGCATTTTTTAAGTTTTTCACATGTCCTCTATCTCCCTCCTGTTTTCTCATTATATTCACATTCCTCTCTAAATAGATGGTCTTTCAATCTCCATAACTATATTAATCTTTACATTTCTAACTTTTTTTTCTGATCTCTTTTCATTTCCCTTTCCCTTTCTTCTTTTTCTCTCCCTCTCTACTTGCATCCTACCCAACCTATTTCCTGCATTGAGATTAGGACTTAGTTAACTCTCCCTGTGCCTCCCCACACCAATCTATTTCTAATTTTTACCCACATCTCTCCCTAACCCTAAAAATTTCTGGTTTTCCAAATTCTTCTCTGCGGTTCGAAGCCCATTAACATATAGTTGTTTGATGTTGAATAGATGTATCTGTTGAACTAGATTGTATCTGTAGACTATTGACTGTATAAATGCAAACGTTGGTTGATGGTTGCCTTAAGATAGTGTTCTAGCACAAAACTGGTGCTATTTTCATCTCAAATGGGCAGAGTAAGCAGGAAAAACACAAGAAAAATGGCAAATTCGGGTATCTCAATTCCCAATCTTGATAATCAGGGGTCAGATCAGATAATGAACAATCCAAAGGAGAGTTCCCAAATAGCTCTACAAACACTGGTGGCAAACATGATAAATGAGAAGTTTGAAAACTTACAAAGGACTCTGTATGAGCGTGATAGGGAGAGAGAGGAGGCATCCCAAAAGTTTATACAGGAATATCATAAGCGTGAGGAAGCTACTCAAAAACTGATACAGGATTTGCGTGAACAACTTGAGAATACTCAAAGAGAAAGGGAGGAATGGCATGAGCAGGCTGAGAACACTCAAAGAGAACTGCAGGAATCCCACAAACGGGAGGAAGCTAATCAAAGAGTAATTCAGGAATTGATAGACCAGGTAGAGAACACACAAAGATCACTAAAGGCATTCATGGAATCCATTAACAAAGAGCTGAAGGAAGTCAGGGAGACCACAAAGGGAATGCTGAATGGAACCCAACAGAAGGAATGGGAGTCCAAAGAAACCATAACCAATCAACTAAGTGATTTGAGAACAAACACTGAACACCAAATTAAGGAAGTAAAGAAATTCATACAAGACCTAAAACAGAGCTTCAACAAAGAACTTGAAGCCATCAAAGCTGACCAATTAGAAGGAAAAGAGATAAAAAACAAAGTAGAGAGTCTTGACAGCAGGTTAGACCATGCAGAAGATCGAATCTCAGGGATTGAAGACAGCCTAGATATTATAGAGAAAGAACATACAACCATCCAAGACAAGTCCAAGAAGTATGATAGATCTATCCAACACCTGGAAGACACCATCAGAAGGCCTAATCTAAGGATAATGGGTGTAGAGGAGCACCTAGAAACAGAAGTTAATGGTCTAGGAAATTTGTTTAACAGGATCCTAGCAGAGGACTTCCCAAACATACAAAAAGATAGGCCTATTCAGATACAAGAAGCTTTTAGAACCCCAAATAGACCAGACCAGAATAGGACATCCCACCGTCACATTATAATCCACACAGGATCAACTCAGACCAAGGAAAAGATCCTTAAAGCTGTCAAGGAGAAAAGGGTAATCACCTATAAAGGGAAACCAAATAGAATCACCTCAGATTTCTCAGCAGAGACAATCAAAGCAAGAAGAGCCTGGAATGATGTATGCCATGCCCTAAAAACAAACAACTATCAACCAAGAATACTGTACCCAGCTAAACTCTCCTTCATAACTGAAGGCCAAATAAAAACCTTCCATAGCAAAGAAAAATTGAAACAATACATCTCCACCAAACCAGCCTTACAAAAGATTCTTAAAGACGTCCTACACATAGAAAACCAACAAGACCGCAACAAAGGCCAAGAAACTGCATCCAAACTGAGAATCCAAGAACCATAGGAAGAACCTAGTTTTCGCAGCCCCCAAGAAGGTGGATAACATGGCAGGAACTCCCAAATACCTCTTAGTCCTATCTCTTAACGTTAACGGACTGAACTCTCCAATTAAGCGACATAGACTGTCTAGTTGGATTAAAAAACAAGACCCTTCTATCTGCTGCCTACAGGAGTCACATCTTGCCTGTAAAAACAAACACATTTTCAATGTTAAAGGCTGGAACAAAATCTACCAAGCAAACGACCCCCATAAACAGGCGGGAGTTGCAATCCTAATATCAGATAAAATAGACTTCAAATTAAAATTCGTGAGAAGAGATAAAGAAGGTCGCTACATACTAATTAAAGGATCTCTCCTTCAGGAGGATATTACAATTCTAAATATCTATTCGCCAAACAATGGAGCACCCAAATTTATCAAAGAAACACTACTTTCCCTCAAATCCCATATAGATCCAAAGACATTAATTGTTGGGGATTTTAACACACCACTCTCCCCACTAGATAGATCAACTCGGCAAAAACTCAACAGAGAAACCGCAGATCTAAACAGCTGCATAGATCAACTAGACTTAACAGACATCTACCGAACATTTCACCCAGCAGCATCAGAATACACGTTTTTCTCAGCAGCACATGGAACGTTTTCTAAAATAGACCACATTTTAGGCCACAAAGCAAACTTGTCTAAATTCAGAAACATTGAAGTTATACCTCGCATTCTCTCTGACCACAAGGGAATAAAATTAGAACTCAACACCAAAAGCCACCAAAGAAAGTCCGGTATCACATGGAGGCTGAACAACACACTGCTGAATCAAGAGTGGGTCATGGAAGAGATTAGAAAGGAAATTCAAATGTTCATGCTATTCAACAAAAATGAACACACAAATTACCAGCTCCTCTGGGACACAGCAAAGGCAGTACTCAGAGGCAAGTTTATAGCTCTGAGCTCCTACATCAACAAATTGGAGAGATCTGAAACTAGCAATTTAATGACACATGTAAACCTCCTTGAAAAAGGGCAGCAAGATAAACCCCAATCCAGTAGACAGAAAGAAATAATCAAAATTAAATCAGAATTAAATGAATTAGAATCCAAAAAAACTGTAGAAAGAATCAACAAAACAAAGAGTTGGTTCTTCGAAAAACTTAACAAAATTGACAGACCCTTAGCAAATCTTATCAGAAAAAGAAGAGAACACACCCAAATTAATAAACTCAGACATGAGAATGGAAACATCACCACGGAAACAACCAAGATTCAGAACATTATAAGGGAATACTTCTCAAAACTTTATGCTAATAAGTTTGAGAACTTGACAGAAATGGACCTTTTCCTAGCAAATATTGACATGCCAAAACTAAACCAAGATGAGTTAAACCAGCTTAACAGGCCCATATCAAGCATTGAAATAGAAACAGCAATAAGAGACCTCCTAGCTAAGAAAAGTCCAGGACCAGATGGTTTTACAGCAGAATTTTACAAGGCCTTCAAAGCAGAGCTCACACCAATACTCCTCCAACTCTTCAATGAAATTGGAAGAGAAAGCTCACTACCGAACACATTCTATGAAGCCATCATAACCCTCATCCCAAAGCCAGGCAGGGACTCATCAAAGAAAGAGAACTATAGACCCATTTCTTTGATGAACATTGATGCAAAACTTCTCAACAAAATTTTGGCCAATCGACTTCAACAATTCATCCAAAAAATCATACACCACGATCAAACAGGATTCATTTCAGGGATGCAAAGCTGGTTCAATATACGCAAATCAATTAATATTATTCATCACATTAACAGGAGCAAGAATAAGAACCACATGGTTATCTCAATAGATGCAGAAAAAGCATTCGACAAGATCCAACACCCCTTTATGATGAAGGTTTTGGAAAAATTAGGAATCCGTGGAACATTCCTCAATACAATAAAGGCTGTATATGACAAACCTACAGCCAGCATTATACTCAATGGTGAAAAACTAAAGCCATTTCCTCTTAACTCAGGAACAAGACAAGGATGCCCACTCTCTCCACTTCTCTTCAATCTAGTATTAGAATGCCTAGCTACAGCAATAAGACAAGATGCAGACATAAAGGGGATCCAAATAGGGAAAGAAGAAATAAAACTCTCCCTCTTTGCAGATGACATGATCTTGTATTTAAAGAATCCCATAGACTCCACTCCCAAATTACTCAAGCTGATTCAAAACTTTGGCAAAGTAGCAGTTTATAAAATTAACCCCCCAAAATCAATGGCTTTTCTGTATGCCAACAATGAGAAAAGTGTGGCTGAAATTAGGAAAGCAACTCCATTTGTAATAGCCCCACCAAAAATAAAATACCTAGGAATTAACTTAACTAAAGAAGTGAAGGACCTCTATGATGAAAACTTTAAAATCTTGAAAAAGGAAATCAACACAGAACTTAAAAAATGGCAAAACCTCCCATGCTCCTGGATTGGAACGATTAACATCGTGAAAATGGCAATAATTCCCAAGGCTATCTACAAATTCAACGCAATACCTATCCAAATTCCAACCTCATTCTTCAAGGAAATAGAAGAGGCAATCCAAAAATTCATATGGAACAATAAAAGACCCCGAATAGCAAAAACGCTCCTGAATGGAAAGAACACTGCTGGAGGAATATCAATACCAAACTTCAAACTCTACTATAAAGCCATAGTAATCAAAACAGCTTGGTATTGGCATAAGAACAGACCTCAGGACCAATGGAATAGAATTGAAAACCCAGAAATGAACCTACAGACCTATAGCCATCTAATCTTCGATAAGGGAGCTAAAACAATAGAATGGAAGAAAGAAAACCTCTTCAGTAAATGGTGCTGGCAAAATTGGTTAACCACATGTAGAAAACTTAAGCTAGATCCTTATATATCACCCTGCACCAGAATCAACTCCAAATGGATCAAAGACCTTGAACTCAAAGCAGACACTCTGAAAACATTACAGGATGGAATAGGAGAAACCCTAGGTCTCCTTGGCTCAGGCCGAAATTTTCTGAATAGAGACCCGGAAACTCAACAAATCAAAGAAAGGTTGGAAAAATGGGATTGCATAAAGTTGCAGAGCTTCTGCAGGGCAAATGACATAGCTAGCAAGATCAATAGAAAGCCCACCGACTGGGAGAAGATCTTTACTAGCCATACAACGGACAAGGGTCTCATATCTAAAATATACTTGGAACTCAAAAAATTAAACCCCCCAACAACAAATCCTCAAAGAAACAACTGCCCAATAAATAAGTCAGCAAAAGACTTAAAGAGAAACTTCTTTGAAGAAGAAAGAAGGATGGCTAATAGACACATGAAGAAATGTTCAACATCCCTAGCCATAAAAGAAATGCAAATCAAAACAACATTGAGATATCACCTCACTCCAGTTAGAACGGCAAAAATCAAGAACTCTAACAACAACAGATGCTGGAGGGGATGTGGACAGAAAGGAACCTTACTTCATTGTTGGTGGGAATGTAAACTTGTTCAACCACTTTGGAAAGCAGTATGGAGGTTCCTCAAAAGACTTCACATAGAGCTCCCCTATGACCCAGCAATCCCACTTTTGGGCATTTACCCTAATGTTTACAAACAAGACCACACTAAAGCTACCAGCACAACTATGTTTATTGCAGCATTATTTACCATAGCTAAGATATGGAACCAACCCAGATGCCCCTCAGTAGATGAATGGATCAAGAAAATGTGGTATATATACACAATGGAATTCTATGCCTCCATCAGAAAGAATGCCATTGCCCCATTTGTTAGGAAATGGAAAAACTTGGAAAAAATTATATTAAGTGAAGTAAGCCAGGCCCAAAGAAACGTAGGTCCCATGGTTTCCCTTATTTGTAATATCTAGTATATGTATGAGTCAAGCAGAAAAGGTCAGATAATGTGATGTCAGGAAAATGAACCCTTAGGTGTGTATTTTAATGTTTTTTTTCTTTCATGCATGTGTTTCTAACACATTTATAAGATTATCTCTTTGTTGCTTTGTATGTCCCTCCCCCACAGTATAACCCCTGCTTTCACTATATTTGATGTCAGTATAACTTGTGGAGGAGATGGGGAAAAACCAGTTGTTTAAGGATACAGGTGGACCTGTTGCAACAATAAGAAGTACAAGTTGTCATGTCCAAAACGAGCTTTACAACGTTGGTGCGGGGGGGGGAAGGGGGGGGAAGGGGGGGAAGGAGAAGGATTGGGATTAGCGGGGAGAGGGGAGGCTGGGAAGGGATGTGAAGGGTAAACAAAGGAGGAGGCTGCAATGCTTGGTAAGAAATGTACGCATTATCCTGCCCATGTAACTGTAACTCCTCTGTACAGTATGTTCACAAATAAAATTAAATTAAATAAAAAAAAAAGAAACATGGAAATACTAAAGGACATTTGTAGTCATTATTCCTAACATTTTGCATATTCCTTAAAATATAATCACAATTTAATCAGCAGTGCCTCTGATTTATTTTATTTTTGTGCCACTACTAGGTATTGAATATGGGTTCTGGGCATTGTCACCTTGGATTTTGCTCAAGGGCTGGCACTTAACCATTTGAACCATAGCTTTACTTCCAGTTTTTGGATGCTTAATTGGAGATAAGAGTCTCACAGCTTTTGCTACCCAGGCTGGCTTTGATCTTCAGATCTCAGCCTCCTAAGTAGCTAGGCCTGAGTACTCATAAATTCCTAGCACTTTAGTAATTTGGAGACAGAGATATGACCCAAGATGAACAAAAGAATACAATGTAAAAATGCTTGTGATATAAAAAATAAAATATATTTCATCATCCTAGGGCTTTAGTATAATAAAAGTATGGATGAGGGTTTTGTTTCCTGCTGACAAATATTTCCTAGAATTCTCACAGTGTCCTGATAATTGAGGTGCCTCTGCTCATTTATAATGTGCCTCCTTGGAAGATACTTGAGTCCATGTTAATAAGAAGACATACTTAGATAGGATTCCTAGACAGCCTCAGGGTAGAGACTGATCAATAGTCACTCAAGCACATGATTATAATGTGAAAACTTTCAATCTATCCACCTTTCGCATCCAAGGAAGAGACAGTGGATGGAGACTGGATCATAAAACCTCTTGAACAAAAAGATGTGGAGAACTCCATGGACAAATGCATTAAAGTTCTGAGAGGATAGCATGGCAAGTCTGTGTGTGTGCACATGTGCGCATGCAGACAGACAGACACACACACACACACACACACACACACTTGCCCTGTGAGCTGCCTCCACTGTCTGTTCCTGTACCTCTGTAGCATTTATAATAAACAAACCAGTCAATCTGAGTACATAAATCTAAACAGTCTCCAACTTAACATCTTTTTGATTCACACTATTTCTACTTTATGAGGTTGCACGTTGACACACCTTCCATAGATATCATACTTCAAATTTTGAATGTGGATCTTTTTCCACGTATATATATTCTCTGGAAATGCTGGGCAGGGACTGGAGCTGTGTAATCCTACCATGTACTGTGGCTTTATGCAGTGGTATCAGTAGTTAAATGCATTTTTGACTCATAATATTTTTGATGCATAGTTAGTTCGCTGGGATGTATCTCATTACCAGTCTAGACATACCATGGACTATTCTAATTGTCATTCTAGCTAACTATTGAGACTGAGAGAGGAGTTAGGGAATGCCAGAGTTTATAGCCACGTCAGAGAGAAGGGCAGGGTTGTGGGACTTCCTGGAGTATATGAGTAGGTGGGAGATATTTGAGGCCGAGGGAGGGACACTTTTAAACCTAGTAAGTCTGATGCTAACTCCTGGCAGTGTCAAAGCAGAATTGAATTCTTGAGCACCTCATTGGCACTGGAGAACCAGAGAGCTGCATAGAGAAAAAAATATTTAAGGGGTCAGGAATTTTGATTTTACCCTTTGTTTTTGCACTGACCTTTCTCATGACTCTTGTCAATGAAGGGGCTATTCTCTAACATAAGCAGGAAGCCTGTTGATCACAATAATGATATGTATTAGGGAGAGTGAGTACTTTGGGGAAAACTAATTTTTTCTAAGAAATACAGATTGTGTTCAACTCCACCTGACTTACCTTAACCGCCAGAATTTTGTAAGTTTAATTGTTTCATTCAGCTGCTCATAAACCATCCATGACTCCTTTCACAACAGATAGTAAACCTTTATTTGAATCCACAAAGCTCCCTGTTGCTTTAGCTTTCATCTGTATAGCCTTGGCTTTGTAATTTTTGCAGTCACAGTAGTTGATGTCCCAGTTTTCTAAGGTATGAAGCTCATCTATACAAGTATGGCTCACTGATCCCATTTATTCCATGCCTTGGTTTTCCTGTTGTAAAATGGGATGCTGTATGGGCTGAATTATGTGGCCTCAACATTCATATATTGAAATCCCATTACTTCAGAAGGTGGTGGTGTGATCTGGAAATAAGGTCATTGCAGGTATATATGACTGTGTGCACATGGTATTATTGATTAAGTAGCACAGGCCCATGATTCTTCTGGATCCTTCTGTGATTCCCCTGATCCTCATATAGGAAAATGTGACACAGTTATGCACAAGTAATGACAGGTGGAAAGGAAGGTGAAGAATGAGATCCTGCTTCTGCAGCAAGGATCACCAACAAATCAGCAGGAGTTAAGAGCAGTCAGGAGCTGATGCTGTCTCCCGGCGATAGGAGGAAGCCACATTCACACCTTGATCATGAACTTCTCAACTGCCAAACTGTGCTGTTGAGGCCATTTATATTGCACTGTGCTACAGTTGCCCCCAGAAAACCAATATAGACATGAATATTCAGTTCACAGGCTTGATTTGCTTATTGTGGTAGGGTTTAAAGGCAATAACTATGAAAAGAAAGCACTTTAGTATAGAGTCTCCGACACAAAACAAGAGCTTACTATTTGCACCTGGAAAAAAATATATATGAACAAATAAAAAGTCTGTATTCATTGTGCCCCACATCTGTTAGCAGGATCACATATTGACCTCAAGGGGAATATATGACAATTGTTGTATAGGCCAAAGTCTATCCAAAGAGGTAAGAAAGTTCCATGGCTATTTTTCTATGCTGCTCTGAACTTCCCACACTCTGAAATGAGTACTTGTGGTCTATTGCTGCATTTGTGTTGTAAGGATATCACCTAGGGAAAGATAGTTCTGATTTAAAGATGATAGAGAAGAGGCGGAACTCCATTATCTTATCTACGTGTATTTATCCTTTCCATCCAGCTCCCCAGTTTTACCTGAGAAATCCTAGACAGGACATTCAAAGAGGGCAAAGGAAAAAATACATTAGATCTCTGCAAATGTGACCAATTTATATACATCTATCTTGAGCATAGGCACTGGTCAGTTTCTATATCACAAAGTGGTTCAAGAGAGCATGAAACTTTGAAAACTAATAGCCAATCAAAGAATACATTTTTGCCTGTGAATTGACAATAACTGAAGAATAATGCTTACGGTTGATGAGAGTATAGGAACTTAGACTGGCAGGTGTTTAAATTGGAGCACATTTTCCGTAGAAACATAAAAGGATGGGTATCTAAGTCACAGTAAAATGTATATTCTAGAAGACTCAGTTATTCCAACGTTTTGAGTTGATTCCAAACAGTTCAGCTGACAGTTGGGCACCTGTCTATCACACCTGTAATCTTAACTACTCAGAAGGTTAATATCTGAGGACTGCCATTTGAAGCCAGCCTGGTCAGGAAAGTCCATGAAACTCTTAGCGCCTATTAGCTGTTAAAAATAAGGCCAGAGTGGAGGTGTGGCTTCAGTGGTAGAGCACCAGCTTTTTGTGCTAAAGAACAGCACCCAGGTCCTTAGTTCAATAGCCAGTACCAGCACCAGTATGTGTACATATATGTGTGTGTGTGTGTATATATATATATATATGAATATATATGCTCATATGTACATTGTGTATATATATTAGCTAATAGTTGCCTAATAAAAATGTTTTTAAAAGGAATTTTCATCAGCAAGACATGATGGTACAGTTATATAATTCTAGCATTCAAGAAAGTGAGAAAGGATGATCACAGATCCTTGGCTGCATAGTAAGATCCTGTGTCAACAAGAAACAACAATCAAAAAATGTGGTTCTTTAAAAATCCCTCCTAAGTGTTTGTTGAATAAATGAGCAGATTAAAAGCTTCACTTCAGTGTCGCTTCTTTAAGGTCTTCATACATTGCTTCCCCAATTAATATGGTCCCCTATGAATTAATTTACTTGCTTTTGCATTTATTCAACAATCGTCTATGAAATTTATTCTTGGGTCTGAATATTCTTCTAAGGTCACAGCCACTACTAACAATAATAATATCAACTCAGTCTCCTTAGATGAATCCACCAAGCTCAATCATCTACACAGTATCATGAAGAAGATTAGCACAAGAAGTATGGTGGGGTTAGGAGGCAGCATCTGGAAGGCAGAGGTGCAACGTTTAGAACCTCAGAATCTCCATCTGGGAGGGATAGTTCCGTGCAGTAGCATCTGTGTGACTGCAGATCAGATCAAAACGCTAGGAAGTTCAGTTCTTCCCTACCTGTATTCCAGGTCCAGCTTTACATGTAGTGACTAGACATGGGTCTACTCTGCTGGACTCTCCTGCTGGCCAGAGACACTTTAACAAGGTTAGACTGTATAGGACACAGCATGGTTAGAGAGTCAGTACAGCAGGACACACTTTGATGTTGAAAATAGTTCCCACCTGTATCCTTAAACCTACATCAAGCTAAAACACTGGCCTTAATGTGTTCCTAGACTCTGAGCTGCAGAACAAAAATAAAAATCAGATACTTAGGAGCATCTACTGGTCATTTAGCAAGTTCTCAGTCCATTGCAAGAGACTAACCAGTAATACTTAAGACACTTCAAGGCTTATTGGTGTTATAAATGATACAAAATTTATGCAAAAATGATACGAGCAAAATAACCAAAGGGTGATAAGACCTTGGATTAAACAAATGAATTCATAGTTGATAGTAATAAGCTAAGGGGGGATTTGTTAGTAAACTTTCCATTATGATAACAAATATGCTGGTGTCAATATAAAAAAGTTTATTTGATGGAGGCATAGAATTCCATTGTGTATATATACCACATTTTCTTGATCCATTCATCTACTGAGAGGCATCTGGGTTGGTTCCATATCTTAGCTATGGTAAATAATGCTGCAATAAACATAGTTCAGAAAGAATGACATTGCCCCATTTGTTAGGAAATGGAAAGACTTAAAAAAATTATATTAAGTGAAGTAAGCCAGGCCCGAAGAAACATAGGTCCCATGTTTTCCCTTATTTGCAATAACTAGTATATGTCGAGACAAGCAGAAGCAGTCAGACAAGTTGATATTAGGCAAAATGAACCCCAAGATAAGGACTCAAATAGTTTTTCTTTCTTGCTATTGTTTCCTACATGTTTACAAGATGATTCCTTTGTTGCTTTGTATGTCCCTCTCCCACGGTATAACCCCTGTTTTCACTGTATTTGACGTTGGTATAATTTGGAGGGGAAGGGAAAAAAATTGTTTGAATAGGGATACAGGTGGACCCATTGCAACAATGAGATGTACAAATCACTATGTTGAAAAATGAACTTTACAACTTCGGCAGGGCGGGGCGGGGGGGGGGGGGGGGGGGGGGGAGGTGGCGGGTAGGGAGGGTAGGGAAGGTGGGGGGGTAGGGGCAGATGGGAGGGCAGGGATGGTAAGAGGAAACAAAGGAGGAGGCAACAATGCTCGATAAGAAATGTGCTCATGTAATTGCAACCCCTCTGTACGGTATTTTCACAATTAAAAAATCTTACTAATGAAAAAAATAAATTGAATGGCAAAGAAAAAGGGAAAAAAGTTTATTTGGGCTCCCATTTTTTGAGGTTTTAATATGTGATTGATCAGTCATATTGCTTTGGGCTTGTAGTTCCCACAAGACCACCTGTTGGAGCAAAGCCATTAATCTCATGACCAGGAATTTGAAGGAAGAAGTATGTTCTGGGTTTCCACTGTTCTACTTGAGGACAAACCCACAACGACTGGATAATCACCCTAAGCCCCCCTTCTTAAAGCTTTTATCACCTTTGAATGGCACAATGTTGCGGACCAAGCTTTTAACCTATGGGCATTGGCAGAAATTCCAAATCAAAGCTATAGCAGGGATCTCTAAAAACTTAAGAGAAGAAGATGACTGTATTATTGTTTTCAATGGTAGAGAGGAGAGAGAATTCCAAACAAAGCTAATGATAGGAACCAAAGCAGAAAAATCATACATTTCTTGTAAACATCGATAGTACAACCATGAAGTAATTCATATGATTAGTTGTTTAACCTTTAAAATGGAAGATACAATATTAGTTATCAATGCTATTCACAGATTCTACATTGTTCTTGTGATACTATTTCAGCCTCTCCTTTTTGGGGAAACACTTTGTTGTGGCACATGCACAGACAATGCTCCTATTTCTGATATCATGTTAATGGTGCTTCCTAAGCATACTTAACCTCTCCAGATTCCATTTTAGGCTTTCTTAAGCATGAAATAACTAAAGAAGAACCACTGGTTGAGGTCAAGTAATTTATCAGGATCAATAGCTTTGACAGCCTTTAAGAGGAGGCAGTGGAATTTTCATGTTGAAAGGTCAGAATCTGTCAACTGGCAGGGAATGTTCTCAACTTAAATAATCCCTTCAGATGTACCACTATGAAGGGGCCATCTTGAAATAGTGAACTAACCACTTTTTGTAAAATAACCACTAGATGGCGCTGCAAATTCAAAATGGATTATCTTGGGGATGGAATGGGAAGCACCCGTCAATGCCATTTCCACCCTAGTCTTGATGTATACATTATGCATGCAGAGTAGCCTCCTGGTATCTGTTCTGGGTCTCACTTCTAGTCAGTTCTCTCATAAAAAAAAAAGGAGGGGATATTAATAGCACTTATTCAGTACTCTTTTAAGGATCACATTCCATAAAGGGTAGTAAGGTATTCTGAGACTCTAAGGCATTGAGTAGATTTTAATTTGTACAAAAATGAGTAAGAAGTTATAAGAATGGGCAGAGTGCAGCTGATAAGGATCCCAACAGCTAAGCTTCAGAAGTCAATTATAAAAATAGACAAATGAAAATGGTGATGTCAGATAACTCTTTAATTAGCCCAAATTTTTAAAATGAAAAACAGAGATAACTAAGGATACTTGTCCAAGTATCACACTATGTGCCTTCACGTCTAGACAGTATCAATTCTAAGCATGCCTTTGGTCTATGGCAAACATCGGAAGAAAATCTACACAAAGTTCACATATATTAATAGTAAAATATCTTGCAAATCTTTTACATTGCATTACCTAGTGAACTTGTGTTTAACATCTCAAGAGATAAGTTTCCATTAGAAATTATATAATGCAAATGATAAAGAATTGCACTACTATATTTTACTAGATTGCAACAGAATATGTAGCATATATATCCTTGGCTACCAAGAGACCTAGATTGGATTTTAATGTTCATTGTAATGCTAACCCTTAGGTAGTAGACACGATCCTTCTCCTTTTCAGAGACTGGGTTTAATTTCTTTCTTTGATACAAGAAAATTTGATTTCATTTGCTTTGCTTTGCTTTTTTGTCAGTCATGGGTCTTAATCTCTGGGGCTGGGTGATGTCCCTTAGCTCTTTAGCTGAAGACAAGCACTTTACCACTTGAGCCACAGAGCCACTTCTAGTTTTCTGGTGATTAATTGGAAATAAAAAATCTCATGGACAAATAAATCATCTTATAAATATGTTAGAAACAATCGCATGAAAGAAAAAAACATTTGAATACTTATCTTGGGGTTCATTTCTTTGTTGCTTTGTATGTCTCTCCCCCATGGTATAACCCCTGCTTTCACTGTATTTGATGTTGGTATAATTTGTGGAGGGGAAGGGAAAAAACAAATCGTTTAAATAGGGATACAGGTGGACCCACTGCAACAATGAGATGTACAAGTTGTTATGTTGAAAAATAAACTTTACAACTTTGGTGGAGGCGGGGAGGATCGAGTGGGGGGGGGGTGGGATGGGAAAGGGAAACAAAGGAGGAGGCAACAGTGCGTGATAAGAAATGTACTCATTATCTTGCCCATGTAATTGTAACCCCTCTGTACGGTATTTTCACAATAATAATAATAAAAAAACTAAAAAAATCTCATAAACTTTGCTGCCTGCGCTGGCTTTGAACTGTAATCCTCACATCTCAGCCTCCTGAGTAGCTAGGATTACAGGTTGGAGCCACCACTGCTGGCTCATGATTTCATTTTCTTCTTGGTGGTCTACCTTAACTCCTTTTAAGATTTAGCATAATAATAAGTGCAACTAGATATAATCATTTGAATATAGGAAAAAAATCCTTTAATACTTCAGTGCACTTCCTAGAGGTTCTTTTGTTGTTGTTGTGTAATACTCTACAAAATACTATATATTCTGAGCCTTCTGAAAGAATAGTATTGTCAGAAAGGTAAAATACACCTATATTGGTATAGCACTGTGCATGGCATTATCTTATTTAATGTAAAAGTAATGGTCATCACAATGTAATGTTATGGTGAGGACATTAAAAGTATCTAGTGAGGAAGTTGATCTGGAAAGTCTCAAGAGGTGGCTGACTTCAGTTTGATCTGAGAGCCAGGAGTGTTTAGAGAAGCAACAAGGCAAAGCAGTGTTAGGAGGGGAGCCAAGAACCTGGTAGGCAAAAGGAATGTCTACTGATCTATCCTTCACACAAGGTTTGTTGTATAGTGTGAACAATGATGAATTCTGAATGATCGAATGCAAAACTACAGAATCCCTTTTATAAACGTGTAACCGTTCTGAAAAATTCAGGTTCAGTTGGGTTATCTCCTAGTAATCAATAGGTAGAGCAACTATGGACCGAACTAATTCTTAAATACCCTTGGGCTGCTCCTGGGGCTCCCCAAATAGATGAAAGCACAAGTAATCAAATATGATCGGCATGCGGAAGACGCAGCAAAAGTCTGGGAAATGATTTTGAATATACTTTTTGATGACGTCAAATGTAGTTGACTATTGACCATTCTAAAGTCCTGTTTGTACAAGATATGTGTCTATGCTGTGCTTGGCATGTGTCTCTTAAAGTGTAGGTAAAATTCATAGTCTGGAGATTTATTTTCCTTTTAATTATGCTACACACTTGCTCTAAGAAAAATAATTGTGTATATATATATACACATATATATGGTATATATACAATATACACTGCTGTATATATTGTATATATACACATAAATACCTATATACACTACACACTTATAAATCACACACATATATGTGTGTATATATGTATGTGTATATGTGCATATATACATATGTATGTATATATGTAGTATGTATACATACATATACTCATACACATATATATACACATATATACATACATCTATATGTGTATATATAGGTGTGTGTATACATATATATATATATATATATATGGAGTTGATATGTAAACCAGAGCATTACACTTGCTAGGCTTATCATTTGAGCCAGGCTCTTAGTCCTTTTTTTTTTGGTCGGTTGTGGGGCTTGGGTGCTGTCACTGTGCTCTTCAGCTCAAGGCGAGTGCTCTACAGCTTGAGCCACAGCGCCACTTCCGGTTTTCTAGTGGTTTATTGGAGATAAGAGTCTCACAGACTTTCCTGCCCGGGCTGGCTTTGAACCTGATCCTCAGATCTCAGCCTCCTGAGTAGCTAGGATTACAGGCATGAGCCACCGGCGCCTGGCAGTCCTATTTTTTTTTTTTTTTTTACTCTTAACTTTACCTGTTTTGTCAAGAAGATTTAGTACACTGAGAGAGTTGGTTGATTTATTTTTCCAATAGAGTCCTTCAGATATTTGAAATAAGTATACATATTTCTATGGCCTCTTGTGTCTAGGAAAGCAAACATTAATTTATCAACTTTAAATATATAAATATATTTTGTTGTCATTATAGAGTAATGTTCAGAGGGTTTACAGTAAGTCAGAGAATGAGTACTTTTCTTTTTGAGCCATGTCACCCCTTCCCTCGATTTCTCTCAGTTTTTCCCTCTTGTCCCCACCAACAAGTTGTGTAGTTCAACATGGTATCCAGTGAGTCCCCCTGAATCAGCTCTTTTAATATAATATAGCTTTGGTGTAGAACTCTCAGGGATTCACTTAGATACCTATTACTCTTCCCTGCATACATTCCTATTGGTCTTTCTTCCTATAAGGACATTTTTAAAAAATTTATTTTGGGGGTCCGGTCGTGGGGCCTGAACTCTGGGCCTAGGCGCTGTCCCTCAGCTCTTCAGCTCAAGGCTAGCGCTCTACCAATTGAGCCACAGCGCCACTTCCGGCTTTTTTTTCTTTTTGCTTATGTGGTGCTGAGGAATCAAACCCAGGGCCTCATGCATGCAAGGTAAGCGCTCTACCATTGAGCCACCTTCCCAGCCGCATTCCTATAAAGACATTTTTAATGATAAAATCTAGATCTGATCTCAGAGTCTTGTATGAAATTGTTCGCCAAATAAAGCAGGGCCATCTTTTATATTACTGTAGTTACTATTAGTTCATTCATATTCATTTCTTCAACAATGAGTACGTACGGTCAGCATCTACTATGGGCAAAGCCCGTCACCAAATACATGGCTTGCCCTTCTCATAGAGTTTACAACCTTAAAATAAAAACAAAGGAGGAAGCTAACCAAATAGTAATGTGTGTGGGGGTAATGAAAGGTATGTGAAGGCTGAGAAAATGAAAAAATGAATAACAGGAGATGAAGGAAGTCTTAGATAAGTCACCTCAAATCTAGGGCTGGAGGAATGAATGGGTTTTAAAAATGAAAACAACAAAACTATTATATCATTATAGGCAGCATGAAAGAGGCAAATTAGAAGAGAACCTGGGATATTGATGATGATGACAATGACGATGCTGATGATGTTGCTTATGGCTTTTATTCAAAAAATAATTAGAGTTTGGAAAGCCTTCAAGAAAGCATATACAGGGCTAGGAAGGTGGCTCAGTGGTAGAGCGCTTGCCTTGTATGCCTGAGGCCCTGGGTTCGATTCCTCAGCACCACATAAGCAGAAAAAGCTGGAAGTGGCGCTGTAGCTCAAGTGGTAGAGCGCTAGCCGTGAGCTGAAGAGCTGGGGGACAGCACCCAGGCCCAGAGTTCAGGCCCCACGTCCAGCAAAAAAAAGAAAGAAAGAAAGAAAGAAAGCATATACAGGCTAGACTAAAAATGTATCCAAACATACAGGTCTAGAGGATTCATGGTCAAAATGTTGTAAGAAGCCATTTGGGCCTCCAAGGAAGAGGATTGGGTTTTGTGGAAGTCACAGTGCTGGTAAGCAGCAACTCCTAATTTATTCCACTCTGCCCGTGGCTCATGGCTGCTCTTGCTTAGGACTACATATCCTGGTGATAAGTTGAATACATTGGGCATTGCATCTACTTAAGAATTTTACTTTTTAATTTTTTCGTTGAGTAAAGTCTGAACCATAGAAAATAGCTCTTGACCTTTAATTCCTTGAAATTCACCCTCAGCCATCAGCCTGGGCACCTGTGGGTGTTTCTGTTCTTCAGCATCCACCAAACTCAGCTCTATGCAGTTAACTCCTCTAATCTCTTCTCACCCAGTTAGCCCCATTTTCGTAATCATTTTTGTTCCTGCTCTCACTATTCCCTTGAAAATTGCTTTATCTCATGGTCAATTTATCACAGAGCCATTTAATTTTTACCAGGCACATAAACCTCCCTGTGAAAATAGCATTGCAAAGTGCATTTGCACCCAGTATAACACAGCTCCTGTTTTGCTCAGTTATGTTGTTCACTCTTGCCTTATTGAGTGCAAGTAGCAGGTGTCTGTATGCTAGTGGCCATGCCTTCTTTTCTCTCCTACTAGAGGGCATGCTGGGACTGGGGCAGAAACCCTAGGTTCTGCAGAGACATAATGTGGAGGAATGCTCTGTTGAGGAAAACACATGAAGGTTCAGAATGCATAGCAGCAGTACTGTACTGTGCATGCTTCAGTCATTTTTTCCACTGATACCTCCCAATTCCTGCTAAAGACATGCTGCTATTCAACAAATACACATTTTTCACATTATCACCTAAGTTAAGTACATTCATTTCTACTTTGCTTTCGGAGCACGATTTACTTTTTTTAAAATAAGTTTTTTATTGTGAAAATACTGTACAGAGGGGTTACAGTTACATGAGCAAGGTAATGAGTACATTTCTTATCAAGCATTGTTGCCTCCTCCTTCCCCTACCATCCCTTCCCTCCCACCTCCACAACTACACTCCCCCCCCTGCATTCCCACCCCCATAACTAAATTGTAAAGTTCGTTTTCTGATATAACATCTTACACATCTCATTGTTGCAATGGGTCCACCTGGATCCCTATTTATACATTTTGGTTTTTCCCTTCCCCTGCCCAAATTATACCAACATTAAATATAGTGACAATAGGGGTTATACTGTGGGGGAGGGACATACAAAGCAACTTGAGGTACCATTTATTTTTGAGGAGATATATTTTTACACAAATAAAGGCAGCGAAACAGATTAAAGCAGTGTGTGTGTGTATGTGTGTGTGTGTGTGTGTGTGTGTGTGTGTATGTGTGTGTATTGGAACTTGAACTCAGGCTCAGGGCTTGTGTTATGGCATGGATTTGTCACTTAAGACTAGCACTCTATCCCTTGAGCTTACTTCTCTTTCTCATTCTTTAGCAGTTAATTGGAGATAAAAGTCTCTTTTAGCTCATGGAGATAAAAGATTTCTGTTCCCTGAGTTGTCATCAAACCATGGTCAACAGACTCAGCCTTATAAGTAGCTAGGATTAAAGTATGACCTATCAATTCATGGCTCACACAATGATTTGAACATAAATGAAGATAACTAGAATATTCAAAAGTTTAGGGGAAAAACAAAGGAGGAGGTAACAATGCTTGATAGTAAATGTATTCATTACATTTCTCATGTAACTGTAACCCCACTGTACAGTATTTTTACAATAAAAACATATAAAAATAAAAAAGTTTATCCACATGAGCTGTGTCATACATGTGTCAGAATTTAAAGCACTTGCCTGGAATGATTGATTGATTGTAATGTGTAGTTACATTACAACTAGGACCTACTCTATTTGTAAAAATAAGTCCAGACTCAGCATCATACAGATCCAAACTAATTTGTGACTGCCACAACAAGTACTTGGTGGTAGTTAAGAGTAACTCTGAACTCTGCTCCAGTGACTCACACCTATAATCCTCGTTGCTTTGGAAGCTAAGATTTGCGAACCATGTTTCTAAGCCAAACTAGACAGAGAAGTCCATGAAACTTCTATCTGTAACTAACCAGCAAAATGACTGAAGTAAAACTGTGGTTCAGGTGATAGAAAGCTCAAGGACATTGTCTAGACATTGAGTTCAAGCCTAGGACTGGCACTTATAGACACACTCAGACACACAGACACACACACACACACACACACACACACACACACACACACACACACACACACACACACACACACACACACATACACACACAGAATATCTCTGAAGCCAGACTGTAAAGGTACAATCCTTTGTGCTGTCCTCTTCTGGTAGTGACCCTGACTAAGTCATCTAAATGCTCCTTGTCTTAGAAACCTCATATATAAATGGGAAGTGACACTATTCCTGAGTCAGGGCTGTTACCAACATAACAGTACTTAAAAGAGAAAGTACTTAAAAGAGAACCTTGCAGAACATAAGGATTTAGTAATGTCAGCATTATTTTCTATAAAATGGGAACAGAATAACATCCCTCAAAGCCCCTATCATTACACACACACACACACACACATACACACACACATACACACACACACACACACACATACACACACACACACACACACGAAAGAAAAATTAATGATATAAAAGAACTTAGAAGCTTATCAAATATAATATTTTTCTTTCCCACAAATATTTACTTGTATGAACACACTGTAAAATACACAGGTTCAAAACTAGTTAATAAAAAGTAAGGGCTGGGAAGGTGGCTCAGTGGTAGAGTACTTGCCTTGCATGCCTGAGGCCCTGGGTTCGATCCCTTAGCACCACATAAGCAGAAAAAAAGCCGGAAGTGGCACTGTGGCTCAAGTGGTAGAAAGCTAACCTTGAAGAGCTGAGGGACAGCACCCAGGCCTAGAGTTCAATACTCACAACTGACAAAAAAAAAAAGTAAAACCATTGGATTCATTATAGAAGATATAATTGATTAGGTGCTGGTTTCTTGGAAGGCTTAAAGCAATAGAATAAATCACGAAGAATGTTATACATACAATTATGAATGATTATAAATGCATGCATAATAAAAATATAACATGCAAAGGGCAATAGACTTAAAAACTATTTCTTAGAGAAAGTGCACGGAACTGGAGAACATCATGTTGAGTGAGATAAACTGAGCTCACAAAGCTAAGTATCACGTGGTTTCACTCATTTGTGGAATATAGACCTAAAGTCATGGTTGTGGTGGTGGTGGTGGTGGTACTGGTGATGGTGGTGATGGTGGGGGGGAAGCTGGTGACATGGGCAGCAGAGGCAATGACTTGAGATTAATTCAAAAGGAGATTGATGTCCATGAGGGATAGGCAGACCAGGAGATGAAGAAAGGAAAGCATACTAAGAGATGAAGAGAAAACACACACACACACACACACACACACTACAAATAGCACCAACAAACACTGCTTGAAAAAGAGGAGAAGGAGGTGGGGGTCATAGAAATATAATGGACGTGGTAAACTTCTTCTAAGCACACTTGACATATCTATGGAATTATCACAGTGAAACACTTTTGCTAACTTACACTGATTTTGAACAATGAAAAACAAAAATCTCTGCCCTGAATAGTCCAAAGGATATTGTTGTGAATATTAAGTGAATTCAAATGAGGTGGTGCATGTGAAAACATATTATCACTTGTGGAACATGCAATGTTTGCTCTGGTTATAACAAAACACAAGGGTGCCCTGAGATTTACATCAGTATGATTCTGATGCTAACGGGGCCTCTCCCTAACTTCAAATACCTCATTCCATGACTTAGGTATAACCAGCGCCTTCAATAGATAAAGCCTATTAATCTCATGCCTCCTTCTCCTCTGACATCCATTCTAACTGGGCACACGGCACCTGCGTTTTCTTGGAGCCTTTCTTTTGTTCTGAGCAAAAATGTTTTCCTATTTTTGAGAAGGGATTGCCTTTCATTGTCTTAGTTCCTAAAGTCTACTCTAAGTAGGTTAATCATACCCATTTTTAGAGAGAAAAAAAGAGTCCTTCTTTCCAAAGTAACTCACATTAACTTCTGACAAGATTACATTTTCTTTATTTAATGAAGTGTATTATTGCAAATCCTCACAAAGCATTCGCAAGACATGTCCATTCTCACATTTGATAGATGGATAAATGGAGACAAACAGATGAATTCTCCACTCAGAATTATATACCAGGCTAAGTGGCAATGGTAGTTCATGCTTGTCATCCTAGCAACTCAGAGGCTGAGATCTGAGGGTCACAGTTCAAAACCATTTCGTGGAAGGAAAGTTCATGAGATTCTAAAATTAGCTACCAAAAAGCCAGACAAAGAGCTATGACTCATGTGGCAGAGCACTAGGCTTGATCACAAAAGCTCAGAGAGAGTATCCAAGCCCCCATGTTTAAGTCCTAGTGTTGGCAGCACACACACACACTCACACACACACGTATGTGTATATATATGTGTACATATATATGTATATACCAATACGTATACATGTGTATACACACATACACATCAATACACTACTGTCTAGTCTAAATGATAATTACAGTATATGTAAATAAGTTGGAAAAATATATCCCAAATGATTTTAACAATCCTTACAAGAAACAATAATCCTAATCTTTTACTTTCATTCATGTAATATCAGTATATAACCATGACAATAATTTTAGCACCTAACACTGACTGATTACTGTGGATTGGATTCATTCTAGGTGACTATGTGCATTAATTTATTTGAGCCTCACCACAGTCAAATAAGATAAACATTAAAATTTCTGCTCTAGGGATAGAGAAGCATATTGCTTCTCTTTTTTTATGACAAGGCTATTTGGATATCTATAACATCATTCTTAGAGCATACAAAATCATCAATACAGACAGAAGGCATGCAATGAGAAGCATACTAGATCCATGTTTCTGTCCTGTCATGTACCAAATGATTTTGAGGACCTTCTATGTCCTGTGGGCTGGATATTCTTCATTCCTGCAGCACCATCCCAGAGCACAGAAGCCTGCAATCCAGTAAGTTCTTCTAGCCTCAACGGTAACACAGAATGCAAGTACCAGTAGCACATAAAAATCTAAAAGTCTAACACCATAGCAATTCTCCATTTTGCATTTCCCAATTTTTTTTTTGTTTAAAAACAATAATACCATCAGACACTGGTGGTGCTGTGATATGAGGATCTCAGTTCGAAGCCAGTCTGGGCTAGAAAGCCCATGAGACTCTTACTTCTTATTCACTAGCAAAAATGGTGGAAATAAATAAAGAGCAATGCTTCTTTATGACCAGAAAAAAAAAGCTGAAAGTGGAAGTGTAGCTCAAGCAGTAGAATGCCAGCAGTGAGTGAAAAAAGTCAAGAGAAAAAAGCTCAGACAGACAGATAGATAAATTTTTGTCAATTCATATTGATTTATCCTCACAACCAGATCCACAAAAGACCATTATCTGGAAACATAAAAATTTAATCAATGGATGCTGAATTCAACTTTAATTGTCTTTATTTATTAACCAATGTTAAGTAGTAGTACAATGAAGATGATATTTTTCTATATGTGGATTTCCACTGCAATATTTAAAATATATTATATACCTTTTATATGTATTATATACTATAGACCTTTTTTCACTTGTCTCTTTTTTCTAGGACAAATGTAAACAAATAAAATTGCCATGTCAAACAGTACACATAGACACAAATAAATTGAGGATGGGAGCCAAGATTTTGTTTATACCAAAGCAGCCCTTTAGTGCTGAGCTATATCCCTAGCCCATATTTTTTTTTATTTTGACATAAAATCACATTTCCCACCAGAAAGGCTATGTAGCTAAAGTTCTAATGAGATTATATTTAAGTCCTTGATTTCCTCTAAGCTTGCCAGCAATGGTTATCTTCATAATATATTTTAAGTGTTTATTTCTCTGCCTTCTTACTAGATCAGTTTTTATAGAGGTCAAGGATGTATATTTATCATCTTTTGATATCCAATTAGTTTTTTAATACATATATATGCTTGCCTAATGTAAATGGCTCTGTTTCTGAAATAAATTGGAATATTTTTAAAGTATTAAATCATGAGTACATTATATCTACTCTACACTGTCTTTGAGTCAGGTTAAGGTAGTATACAGTTCCAATTTGTGTTCTGTTACCTACACAGTATACCCCAACCCAAAGTACAAAACTTCAACAGGCCACAGTTTCTCCTTCATTAAAATGGGCATCATAGATTCTGTAAAACTCCTCTAGAAGCATTAATGTGAGGAAATATGGAAAAATCTTGTTGCTCAAAAATCAGCAGCATTGTAATAACTTGCAAGCTGGTAAAAGATGCAGAATCTCAAGCTCTCTTGGAAAAATAGTCATTATCATAATTTCAACAAGATCTCCAGGTAATTCTCATTCATTTTAACAGTTGAGAAGCAGAGCCATAAAATATTAATCATGGCATCAGACAGATAAAAGACAATCAATAAAATAATAACAATGATGATGACAATGTTGATCTAATATATGGAATGCATCTCATACTTAACAAGATACGGTTGCATAATTTTTATTTGGTGTTCAAAGTCAGCTTTCAAATAACAACTTGGCAATATCCAAAATGCTGCATTTCTTTAATGTATATTCAAGTTCTATTTTGGGGTGAGTGCTGTGCTGTTCATTGAAATGAATGTGATTTATACTTGCCAACTCATTTGGGAGAAAGTAGTGCTTGAGACTTGGGAACTAGAAAGCACTGGGACCGAATCTTAGCTCTGTTGCTCATTAGCTCACAGGTTCTGAGCAAGTATTTAATACCCTGGAGCTTTACTCTCTGCTGGTTATTCTGAGATGTATAACAGTTTACCTGAGCAATACTACTTAGTTTAGTGCAGAGTAATTTTTACCAATTGACACTTGCTATGTGATTAAGGCTAGATAGTGTTATTTATACATGCCAAACATAGTTATATCCTTTGTTCATGAAGAATCTCCCAAGCAAAATATTTGTTATCATTCTTCTTTTCTTGAAGGGTAAACAATCTCCATCAGTAACTGACACAAAGCCACACAATGTGTCATTGGTGGGGAATATCCAAATTGAGGGCCATACATAGAAGGTCTTCAAAATTATTTCCTATGTGTCAGGACAGATATGTGTGCTTTTCACAGCTTCTCGTCTGCCCATAGTCCACCTGCCTGTACTAGATTTGTATGATTTGTATTGATTTGATTTGGTATGACCCATGAATGATGCTATAAATATTCAAGTAAGCTTTTGACATACATGGGGTTCCCTACCGTGCATGATAAAACTGAGGTTATAAATCCAAGCAGCTTGATATCACAATCTAACCATCATTTCCCTTTCTATGTCTTTTGTCAGCCTCGTTTTTCTTTCTAATATGAGTCTCTGAGAAAGTGATATACAAACACCACTATTTGTGTCTGCCAGGTTCTAATTTTTATTTATGTCTTTAGGTCATTGTTTCTATTTCTTGTTTCTTCATATATTCTCCTACATGTATCCTCTCTTCATATATTCTCCATGTAGGAGAATATATGAGGGGGAAACCCCCTTTTCTCTCTGGAATCATTACTTGATCACTTGGTAGTACCCAGGAGCAATGTCTGGCATCACCCTGTCTGATCTAAGTAATTCTTTACTCCTCACCATCTTACTCAGTCAAAGTTTTCAATATGTCTTTCACATAGGGACAGTTATACGTCCAAGAAATATTAGCATGGGGATAGGGTTGTAGTTCAGTAATTCAGAACTTGCCTAGCACGTGCCAAGTCCTCTGTCTCATCTCCAGGGCCACATACAAGAAAAGTAGAGACCTTGTTCTCAGCAATTTACTTGAATTAACTCAATTCAGTGAGGAAGATTCTAGAATCATTCTCAATTACAGGTAAAGAAGCTGAAGAGAAATTTTTTTCTGAAGATTCTATCATTGGAAAATCTGAGATTCAAACCCAGGCAGAAATCTATTTCTCTGTTATTTTTATTTCTCTCGTTTAAAACACAATACATCTAGCTCATTGCTTGGAAGCTTCCAGCCAAACATTATATGAAATGCAACATGTATATTATACAACAATTTGTTTTTGTTTTTATAGAGCTTCAGTTGTGAGGCTCTTTTGTCTCACTGGTGTTACTCAGAATGACAGGAAAGTGTACTATCTCATGTCATTAGCTTGGGAAAAGATCAAATTCAAAATAGGACATATAATTCAGTGGCACTTATTTTCATTAAGTTGTAGGTTCAGAAATCAGAGTCACAACTGGATAGGTTTTGCTTGAGAATTCAGCCCTTTCCAGTTACTAAACTGCAATTAAATCCAGATCTTGTGACCACAGACCAGTTGAATTTGGAAAGGTAACTCAAGACAAAGAGCAAAGAGGCCAGGAGGAGTGTTAATGAAAATGGAGTGCTATAATGGGCAATATGAACAGAGAGAGGTACTCTGATTTCCTGTTGGATTTGCTTTGGCAATGGTGCCTGAAGCATTTGTCTTTTTTCTTCTTAGCAAGTCCTTTCTGCCACCCTCAGTTTGATCCTGCATCTGGAATCCTGTGACTCTGAATTTGCAATGCAAAATATTGTAATTTTGCTATTGTTTGTGTATTTCCTATTCAGTAGCTTTCCTGCTTTTCTTAACAGTCAGACCCTTCCCCTTCACATCTGTCCACTGAGGCTGTGCTGAGAGAGATAATCTTCCTGAATCCAGCAGCAGCCCTGTTCTCTGTGATATAAGAAGATGGAGAAGTTGCCGTTTCTGTTCTCTAATTATGCAATTAATTGTTTCTTCTCTTCTGTTTTTCAAAACTGACTCTCTTCCCATTTTCCAGATGATGTAGCTTGCAAATGCTTTCTATTTATCTTTGATTCTGGGCCCTAATTTATTCTCAAAGTGCCAGTTGTCAGTATTTTGAGGCTCAATGTGTAGTTTAAAATATTAGATTCTGTTTTTCTTTTCTAGTAACAACAACAAAAATGATAATAAGTGGGTGAATGTTTACAAATAAGAAAGGTTATTTTTTTAAAAAAAATACAAGATGTTTTCTCATTTAATTTTTAAAGTAAGCAGGGAAGTTGTTATCTACTGCTTTAAAAAAATAAATGAAGAGCCTAAGTTCAGAAAGATGAAAACAGAGAGATTTAAACACATGGAAGCTGCCATACTGCTAATTCCTCTCTTTGCTTTTGTGAATAATACAGTGATTTTAATAAGACATTGATGCTTAAAGTTGAACCCTTACTGTCCTCTTAGCTTCCATATAAGCCATTTAATTTTTCTAAGTAGATACAACAACCAATTAGAAAATAAGAGCTTAAGACAGATAACTACAATCATCGCTATTCAGGAGGTTGTGATCTGAGGATTATGCTTCTAAGTCAGCACACACAGAAAAGTTCATTGGAGATTCTTATCTCCAATTAACCACCTGAAAGCTGGGAGGTATGGCTCAAGTGGTAGAGTTGCAGCCTTGAGCAAAAATGCTAAGGGACAGCACCGTGGCCCTGTGTTCAACAGTACCAACACATAGTCACAGAACAGACACAAGACACAAAGACACATGAAGAAGGAAAGAAGGAGAAAGAGAGGGAAGAGGAAGAGGAAGAAGAGGAAGGAGAAGGAGGAGGAGAAAGTGGAGAGGGAGGAGGAGATAGAAGAGAAGGAGAAGGAAGAGGAGGAGGAGGAGGTTTTAAGCTATTCATAGTAGAAAATAAATTTGATATTGGAATAAGAGAGGCATCTGAACTTTTGTTGTATAATGCTCTTCAGTAGAAGAAGGGAACATGGAGTGATCCAATAGCTTATGAATTTCAGACTCAGCAGAATAAGGTTGATGGTGCCCCTCTTCTGCAAATGATGTTCTGTCTTATCTTGGGTGACCAAATTACTCATTAGTCTACAGAAGTATCACTGGGCTGTCCATTGTGGTTTCTTTCAATTATTCCATCCCAATTGCACTAGGCAAGTTAGGCTTAAAGAGACTCTTATACTCCCCTGCCATGTCTCTCCTGCTATGCCTAAGAAGAATGAATGAGGAGAGATTGAAGGAAGATGGTGGAAAGTTGACAGGGAACAAACAGAGCTCTCCCCAAAAAGAAGAATTTTTAGGGTCCCACCAACGTAGCTGCGTCTAGAGAATCACACCAGGTAAGCTGTAATTATACAGAGATTTATACAAAGGAAGGAAATTATAAGCAGCCTGAATAAGGACAGATTTAAGCGCCTGCAGGCAGTGGTAGTTATAGTGCCTGGAAAGTCTCAACAAAGGCGGCAGCACCAGTTACAGAGACACCATGCCCACTTTTCACTCACCTGCAGAGCAAATTTGAAGACCAGGAACAGAAATCCCCGTTTCAGCTACCTACAGACAGAGACAACTGGTCACATGGCAGACAGCATGAAACACCAAGGGAAAGTTGAATACCCCTCCAAAGACATCCTCCTCTCTCCCAGAGAACAGCATCTGTAAGGAACCCTTCCCCATTCCCAAGGACTACGCCAGCTTTTAAAGTGACATAGCACCTGCCAGAGGACGCTTGCTGAAAAAACAGGGACATTTTTTTAAAAAAAATAGTACAAAATAATATAATGTACTTCTCTCCTCTCTGGTGGAAAAAAAAAACCAAAAAGCAAAAAACTTTCTAGGGGGAGGCAGCCCCATCCAGGAGGAAGTAGCCCCACCCCTCAGCAAAGAACAAAGACCAGCTGAGCATTCCAGATAGATGGTCCTTCAGCCCACAGCTAATCGGGCACCTTGAAATTACAGAACCAAACTTCTCTAAAAAGTCACTGAAAAAAAAAAAAAAAAAGCTAGACAGGACATAATAGCTAAGGGCAATATCAGATTGAGCTAAAAGGAGGGTCTCTGGAGCTCGACCGTCCTGGGAAAGCTATATTTCCACAGTACTGCCCTCACCCAAGTTCATTGCAGAGATTCTTTTTTTTTTTTTAGTTCATAAACTGCTTTTTAATTTTTATTAAAACATTCTTCAGAGTATAGAAATATACCTGTGTGTATCTTGTTAAAATTAAACCATCTTGGTCATTGCAGGGATTCTAAGCAGCAAAAAAACAACCACCTCTTTCCTGCTCTACCACACAAATCCCCCCTCCCATTCACTTATGCTGGGAAGAGGCCTACAAAGACTCCAAGAACATAAGGCAGAACTTTATTCTGGCATCTCAAGTAAACCGATTTGAGAATTCATCTGTTCACTTTGAGTTATAAGTTAGGTTAAGAAAGGCCTGAGTGTGGGAATCCAGGTAACAGCCACACACACCCATATTCAGAAGAAGGTTTCTGAATCCAAATAAGGCACCAGGAAAGCTGACCACCACAAGGAAATCAAAGACTCCACCAAGAGACATCCAGGAGACACAAAAATCCCCCAAACAAATTGAAAAACATTTTTTCCCTTTTTAAATTTTTTTATTGCTGTTTTGTTTAGCCTTAGATATCCAATCTGTGATGATGAATAAGCATCTTTCTAAATTACGTACATACTTAATTCAGGCTATATTTTTGTTTGCTCAGTTTTCTATTTCTCTATCATTATTAGAATTTTTAAAATTTTATTACACATAAATTATTTTTTTTAATTTTAGGTCTTAGTTCTATTCCTTCTGTTCCTTTCTGTTTCTTTATTTCTCTGTTCTTATTTGCTCCTCCTTCTATACTGTGCATTATATCTCTTAATAGATCTTTTAATTTCACTTTAACCTGTTTTTCTTTATTTCTATTCCTTCTTATTTCTTCCATTTTTAATATGTTTTTATTGTAAAGATACCGTACAGAGGGGTTACAGTTACATGAGTAAGGTAACGAATACATTTCTTATTGAGCATTGTTAAGTCCTCCTTTGTTTTTCTCCAGCCATCCTTTCCCTCTCCACATCCCTACATCTCCCTCCCCCACCATGTAGAGTTCATTTTTAACAGTTTTTAACATAGTGTCTTGTACATCTCATTGTTACAATGGGTCAGCCTTTATCCTAGTTTTAGCATTTTGTTGTTTTCCTTTTGACTGTGTCTAATTGGCACATCTTGTTATCCTTTCAGTTCAGATTGTTTCATTGCTTCCAAAAGATTTGCTCATTGCTTACAACTATATATAATCCCCTTTCCAGACCACAATACCCCTACCCAATAAAAAGAAAAAGAGAGTTACATAGGGGAACACTTACCTATGATTTTGTACTTCTAAGTTCTGTCTGTGCAATCACAGGTCTCTGGGTTGTTTTTGACTTAAAATTGTGTTCTGTTTTAGTATTGGATTTGCTTTTGTTTCCAAATAACCAGAACAAACCATAGAAACAAAGGAAAATGACAAATCAAGGAACCTCAACTCCCCCTTAAAATAACCTGGCAATAGAGTCTCAATGGCCGACCAAGAAAATAGTTCTAAAATTGCTTTAAAACACTGTTGATAAATATTATCAATGAAAAAAATAGAAAGCCTGCACACAGCTATGCATGTGTTGAGACTAACCAAAGATTATTAGAGCAATTCATGGAATCCACAAACATAAATCTAAATAAATTTCAAGATAAGGAAAGGGAATTTGAGGGAAAAATAATCACATAGGAAAAGGATATGAGAGAAGACACTGAAAATCAAATCAAGGAAGTAAACAAGCCCATATAGGGGCTGGGAAGATGACTTAGTGGTAGAGTGCTTGCCTTGCATGCCTGAGGCCCTGGGTTCGATTCCCCAGCACCAAATAAGCAAAAAGAAAAAAGCCAGAAGTGGCGCTGTGGCTCAAGTGGTAGTGCGCTAGCCTTGAGCTGAAGAGCTGAGGGATAGTGCCCAGGCCCAGAGTTCAGGCCCCACAACAGGACCCCTGCCCCCCAAAAAAAGAAGCCCATATAATATCTAAAACAAAACTTCATTGAAGAGACTGAAGTAATCAAAAATAATCAATTACAAACTTTTATAAAAACAAACAATATAATATAATTCAAGACATCAACAGGAGCAAGGACAGGAAGCACATTATCATCTCAATGGATGCAGAAAAAGCATTTGACAATATTCAACACTCCTTTGTGATAAAAGCTCTGGAGAAGCTAAGAATCCATGGAACCTTCCTTAATATAATAAAGGCTGTATATGACAAACTTACACCCAACATTATACTTAATAGTGAAATGCTAAAAACATTTGCTCTAAAATCAGGAATGATACCAGGATGGATGCTCTGTCCACTACTCTTAAATGTAGGATTGAAATCCCTAGCTAGAACAATAAGCCAAGAGACAAACATAAAAGGCATCCAAATAGGGAAAGATAAAGTAAAATTCTCCCTCTTTGCAGATGACATGATCCTGTATTTAAAGAACTCCATAGATTCCCCTCTCAAGTTACTTGAGCTGATCCAAATTTTGGTAAAGTAGCAGAGCATTAATTAACCCACTGGGCATTAACCGACAAAATCAATAGCTTTACTGTATGAACAAGACTGAAATCAGAAAATCAACTCCTTGTGTAATAGCCTCAAGAAAAAATACTTAGGAATTAAGACATAAAGGACCTTTAAGATGAAACCTTTAAGACCTGAAAAAGATTTATGGAAGTGAAAAAAACCTCCCATGATCCTGGATTGAGAGGATTAACATCATGAAAATGACAATACTGTCAAAAGCTTTCTACAAATTCAATGAAATACCCATTGATATCCAAACAATATTCCAAAAATTCATGTGGAATAATAAAAGATTTTGAATAGCAAAAACAATCCTTAGCAGGAAGAACAGAGCTGGAGGTATACCAATACTAAGCTTCAAACTCTACTACAAAGCCATAGTTATAAACACAGCTTGATACTGGCCCATGAAGAGGCCTACAGACCAAGGGAATAGATGTGAAGACCCAGAGATGAACCCACAGACCTATGGCCACCTAATCTAGGATAAGAGAACCAAAAACACAGTATGGAAGAAAGACAGCCTCTTCAACAAATATAATTGGCAATACACATTCGGAACTATGAAGTTACATCCTTATACATCACCATGCACCAGAATCAATCTTAATGTAAGACCAGGTACCCTGAAAATACTATAGGAAGGAATAGAGGAAACACTAGGACTCCATGGCACATGTTGAAACTTCCTAAATAAGGATCCAGAAACATTAAAACATCAAAGAAAGGCTGGAAAAATGCAGTTGCATTAAACTGCAGAGTTTCTGCATGGCAAAGGAGACATAGCAAGATAAATAGAAAGCCCACAAAATGGGAGATCTTTTATAGCTATGCATAAGACAAGTGCCACATAGCTAAAATATACTTAGAGCTCAAAAAATTAAACCCCACCAAAGAAAATCTTCAACAAAACAATAACCCCATTAATAAGTGGGCTAATGATAAGAGAGACTTCTTTGAAGAAGAAATAAGAATGGCCAATAGGCATATGAGGAAATGTTCAACATCTCTGGACATAAAAGAAATTCAAATCAAAACAACATTGAGATATCACTTCACCCCAATTAGAATTGCCATTATCAAGAAAACTAATAATGACAGATGCTGGTGGGGGTGGGGGTAATAGGGAATGCTATTACACTGTTGGTGGGAGTGTAAACTTCTTCTACCACTCTTGAAAGGAGTATGGAGGTTCATCAAAAGACATAGAGCTCCCCTTTGATCCAGCAATGCACTCCTGGGCAATTACCCAAATGATCATAAACCAGCCCGAACTAATGCCACCAGTACAACCACGTTCATTGCAGCATTATTAACCTAGCCGAGATATGGAATCACCAGATGCTCCTCAGTGTGTGAATGATATATATACACAATGTGGTATATATACACAATGGAATTTTCTGATTTTATCAGAAAGAATGACATTCATAAGAAATGGAAAGACTTGGAAAAATTATATGAAGGAAGTAAGCTAGACCCAAAGAAACAATGCTGCAGGTTTTCCCTCATTTGTAATAATTACAGTAGGTCTATAAATCTACAAGTTAATCCAATGGATAGTGGAAGACAAATAATTATACTTGGAAACAATTAAGTAAACATGTAAACAATTAAGTAAGCATTCCCACATTGAGAACAGAGGAGGATATTCTTAAGAGTTCCACAACGTTTCCATAGCTTTGAGTATGTGACCATTTAAAATTATGCTAATCAGGGGGCTGGGAAGGTGGCTCAGTTGTAGAGCGCTTGCCTTACATGCATGAGGCCCTGGGTTCAATTCCTCAGCACCACATAAGCAAAAAGAAAAAAAGCCGGAAGTGGCACTGTGGCTGAAGTGGTAGAGTGCTAGCCTTGAGCTGATGAGCTGAGGGACAGTACCCACGCCAAGAGTTCAGGCCCCATGACCGGACCCCCCCAAAAAATTATGCTAATTGAAATAAACTCCAAGAAATGGAAACAAAAGTTTTTAAATTGAACTTTTTGCAATTATTTTTTTCTTCCCCCCCCCCGCCTTAGTTTATTCCCTATTGTCACTTAAAAAATTATTTCTGTACCCTTTGTGTGGTGTATAAGTTTATCTCATTTTCAGGAAGGGAAGGGGAATCACAGAAACGGTGGAACAAATGGTAAATGAATTTAATAGCAATACAGTATACACTATGTGGGAAATGAACTTCACAACTTGAGTCAGGGGAAGGAAGTGGAAGAAAATGAGGGAGGGGTAACACTGTTCAAAAAGTAATGTACTCATTACCTCACTTACATGACTGTAACCCCTCTGTACATCATCTTTACAATAAAATTTAGGTAAAGAATTAATGAGAAAGGAGTGATTTGGTAAGAAGGAGACCACTGCTCTCAGCAGATACAGTGAGTAGAAATCACAGCGGTGGGCCCTGAGGATGTAGATAAGACAGGCAGAAGTCATTAGACTGAATGAATCCACCTAGATCTCAAATTCCACCTGAATATCCCTAGAAATTTAGCATCTAGTTACCAGCCTGGCACCAAGTCATAGGTAGATTTAGTGGAGCCTCCATCAAATGGGACAATTTCTGGATTTCTTATTTCTGTTAATAGAGTTAATGATCCTATAGAGAGATATTTCCTGGAGAGAAAGATGAAATATTAGAAGGCTTTATCATTGCAAAAAAAAATAACAAGATAAGTAGAACCTTTGAAAAGACGAAACACCAGGCCCAGATGAACACCAAGTCTTAGTTCAGAGACCATAGCAAGGAAATGGAAAAGCCCACAGCAGAGCCTCTGGAAAGTCAGAAACTCCACAGCCAAGTGCATGCTTTAAATTACAATACCATACCTGCAGACACCAGATGTACTCTGGAATTTTAATGGCAATACCAGGTCCTTTGCTGAGGCCCAGAATGGCAGAGGATGGTTGGGATTACCTTTTTCCCACCAGTTCTCTCTACATGCCCCTTAATTATTACAGCAGTCTCTTACCAGGTTTTGAGGGAGAATATCTGGAACACTGGTCTTAAGCTAAACAACCTGCAGAATCTTTGATTCTGCAAGATAATGGTCAACTGCCATTATAGGGAGTTATAATAGGATGATACTTTTGTGAATTAAAATTATTTGTCACCAAAGACTGGTTCCTATGTATACCAGATTATTCTTAAAGGAGTCACTTTCAAAAATACATATGGTGATAGTATTGTGAGTAATTTTCCTGTGTTTCTTGATTTATAGATGAAATATTCAGAAAGGTTAAGTAGCTCTGCATCATAGTACAGAGCAGGCAGGTATCAAAGCCAAATGGTATAAAAGTTTGAAACTCATTCTCTGTGAGGTATATCTGAAACTTTTACCTCTATATGGTTTTTGTGACCTTGTATAAAAAGTAATCAGACCAGGCACTGGTGGTTCAAGCCTGTAATCCTAGCTACTCAGAAGGCTGATATTTGAGGATTGGAGTTCAAAGACAGCAGGCAGGAAAGTTTGTAAGACTCGTATTTCCAATTAACAACAAAAAAGCCAGAAGTAGAGCTGTGGATCAAGTGGTAGGGTCTTGAGCACAAAAGCTCAGGGACAGGGCCCAGGCTCTGAGTTCAAAACCCAGGACTAGCACACACACACAAAAGAAAGAAATCAGAATTATATCAGATGATTCTCATGTTCTCATCCACTGAGAGTGTTGTTTTTTTTTTTTTCCTCATGGTTTGCTAGACCTGAAACAGGTTCTCCTTATGGACCTCTGACCACTGAGCTTTAAATCTAGACTGGAGATGTATTACCATTTCCACTGAATAGCGGGGAAACTGAAATCCTAAAGAATTTGGAACACCTCCATGCAAAATTCTCCCCCAAATCAGAAAAGCTTGGAGTTGACAACCAAGATTTCAGTTGCCCTGCCTAATAACATTTCCATGAATCCTTAGTTCAAAACATCCATGAAACCATACAGCAGGGTAGAAGAGAGCCTGCCATGGTGGTAGATTATCTTGACTCCTTCTCCTGACTGACACATGTGAGTTGTGTGACCTTCAATGAATTGCTTATTACGGCTGAGGCTCAGTTTCCTCTCCCAGAGAGACCAAATAGCTACCTCACTGAGTCGATATGAGAAGTAAATGAATCTATGAATTAATTAACTTATTCTCCGCCTTGTTCCAGAAAGGATTCAAGGTGGCTTACAAGGACACAATAATATAATTTAAGTATAAGGAGAGAAAAGTAAAAGAACCAAACAGGCAGAGAGGAATGTCAGTCCAATGCAATGGCTAAGAATAGGTGACCTGTTTTCTCAAAGCTGTTCAGTCTCTGAAGGGAATGTGGGCAGCTATAATGACTGTCAAATTCATGAGTTAATAAAGACCTATGGCTAAAAGGGGAGCATGTCTATGTTTAAGATAGAGGGTATAGGAGGCTGGGAAGGGATGTGAAGGGTAAACAAAGGAGGAGGCTGCAATGCTTGGTAAGAAATGTACGCATTATCCTGCCCATGTAATTGTAACCCCTCTGTACATTATGTTCTCAAATAAAATAAAATAAAATAAAAAGATAGAGGGTATATCCTTATCTATGATGCTATATGCCCCAGGTTCCAGGTACTACACTAGGTGACAGGGGTCAGTATGGAAAAGGGATTGGTGTGAAAAAGATGGAAAAGGCATACGTATGTATGTATGTACGTATATATGTACATATACATATATATGATCATATATCATTAACAGAGTTAATTATATTAACAAATTTACCTATCTCCATTCTATTGAATAAAATGATTAGTATTACCACTAATAAGATATAGGGTATATCAGATTTAGAAAATGGCTTCAGAGACTTCACTGAGAAGGGGATCCCAGACTCGAAGGAAGAGGAAAGAGAGCCATTGGAGAGAAGGAAAAAACATTCTAAGCAGGAATTGCCAGGCTCAAGCAGCCATAGCAAAAGTTTGGCTTTGTCCACTCAGTGTCAAAAAGGAGTAACAGAAAGTTAACTTGGAATAGATTAAGTAAGATATTTGCAGGACAGAGTCTTAGCAGGTCCAAAGATGAAATTCAGGAAGGCAATCAACTCTGGATCTCTACACTCCTTTCCTTACAGCTTTACAGACAAAAGGAAGTATTCTCCCATAGGAAATACACAGCACAAGGGTCCTTGAGACCATGGAATAAAATTTCCGTGTCATCGGTGCAGCCTGAGTCAGACACCTAACTCTGTGACCAGGTTACCAAATGCTCCTCATTCAAAGCAAGCAGAGAAAAGAGAACTGATACTCCATAAAACCATAGCTGATGAAAGTCTCATTCAACGTGCATGACTTTGTCTTAAGGAAACAGGTGATTAAACACCAGAAGCAGAGACTGCTTTGTCCTCCATCAGAAATCATTAGCTTCCTTATTGATTTGACATGAGAATGGAACCTTGGGAGATTCTATCTTTGTACTGAGTCCCCAAAGATGCTGTGAGTTTCTCTCACCGACACAGAGGTGATACATATGATGAATGTGATGTAATGATGGTATAATCTTAGATGCTCCATGCTCATGCTGCTGAATGTTGGGTCGAAATCATTTCTTCTTCGTTTGCATAGGCAGGTGTTATGAGATTTCACACAACTGAACAACTGAAGGGTAGGCCACAAATACACATCTCATATCTAATAAGAATCAAGTTCAGGTTAAGCACGGTCATTTCAATAACAGTAATTACAGTAAAAAATAATTTAGATGATGCATAACATATAGTGAGGAGAAATGAGGAAGATATTCCAGAAGAATAGATATAGCCCTAGAGTGCCAAGATAATAATAAGACACACAGTCTGGCTGGTGGTTCACACCTATAATTATAGCTCCCCAGGAAGCTGAGGCTGAGGATCAGGTTCAAAGCCATCCTGGGCAGAATTAACCAGCAAAAATCCAGAAGTGAAGATGTGGTTCAAGTGTTAGCACTCCAGCAGTATGGAATTTGTTATTTTCTCCCCTAGGCCTGGACTCCCTATACACTTTAGGCTCAGCTGAAAGAAGGTAGAGAAAGGAGATGAAGAAGGAAAGGGCGTGCAGGATGAATGTGTACTGTCCCACCTATAGTGGTGCAGGAATACCTTAGCTCTTCTGATTCTGTTGTGTATTTCTTTATTATCATTATATTATTGTACAGAGCAGTTTCAATTAAAAATGTCATGAAGTGGAGAAGGGATGAGAATGCATTCAAGAATTCAACATATAGCTGACAAAATTAAGAAAAGTGAAGGAAGGAAGGGATTGGTGAGAATGATGAAAGGGATGAATTGATCAAGATTCATTTGATTTGTAAATAAAATGTAATAAGAGGTATTAAATGGTAATACTTTTGTACACCTACTTAAATATAATAAATTTAAAGATACAATGCATCTAGATCAATGTCAACACTTTCAACATTCTCCCCCATCTTTCTCAAAGGCCTCCTCCCCATAAATCCCCTGGTACCATTTTTACATTGATTGATTGTTGTGATTGCATTCACCCACCTCTGATTATCTTTGATGGTTTCCTTTATCACTTTTACTCTCTTGGTTTGGAGAAACCTCCTTTCCTTGAAAGTCCTTTAATGTCCAGGGCTCATAAGCTGTCTTCCAAATGTTATGAGCCCTGATTTAAAATATATATAAAATATATATATATATATAAAATATATATCTAGATATATACACATATATCTAGATATATATTTGTAAAATTAACTTTAGTAAATTCTCCCCAGATTCTCCATATTGAGAGGTCATCTAGTTCCTGCTAGTATATTAATTTACTCTCCAACCCCAGATTTGAGTATACCTTGTAAAACCTAATAGTGGTATTTATTCTGCTCATCACATCTCCACTGTGTCTGCTGTCAACTCTGCTTCTTACTTCATTGATACCTGTACCTCAGGGCTAATGTTTGCCCCCTCAGTCTGGAATGCCTTTTAAACTTTCTTCTCCATTCAGATCCTTTATTATTCATTGTGCTCCTCAAATGTCACCTTTGCCCATTCTAAAGGCCAGAAGCAATCTTCTTTCTATGGATTCTACAGCTCTTTATTCAACCCTTGTCATGACACTTCCTTTGAAGTTGTACAACATTTTGTTTTTCTTTATCTTATGTTCCTTAATTAACTAGATGTATGTCTTCCAGTTCATTAGAAGGCTAAATGCATGCTTTCAAGACTCATTTCCCAACAAGATGCCAGCAGAGTGCTTTACACACATGAGACATTGGGAAAGCATCACTTGATTGATAGATGGATAGATTACAACATGCCAGCAGTATCGCTTCATCTCCTAATCTCAGAAAACTATATCCACATGTTTATATCATGCTTTCAACTCACCTAATATCTCTGGAGGACCTCTTATACACCAGTAATTGTATCAGGTGCTAAATATTTAGGGCCATAAAAGTCTGCACAAAGAAAGCATATATTCGATGATCCTATGAATTCATGGAAATAACTCTTGTTCGTTTTAATTTTAAATATTATCTGTTCACAAATGCACAGTATTTCTAGGACAAATTGTAAATAACCCTTCCACACTGATTTCCACAAAAACTGAATTTAATAATCCATTCTTTTGTGCAAGTTGGAACTCAGGGGCATGCACTTGCTAGTTAAACACTCTTTCAGTTGAGAAACACTTCTAGGCCTTTTAGATTTATTTGTTAGTTGAGATTTTATGTTTTTGCCATGAGCCAGCCTAAATTGTGATTCTCCTTACAGTGTTTGTCTGGCACAGCTGTCATGTGTCATCATGCCTGGTGACAGGTTTAAATATGGTCTCACTAACATTTCTGCCTGGGCTGGCCTTGAACTGCCATTCCTCTTATCTCTACCTCCCAGGAAGCTGGGAATAAAGATACAAGCGACTATACCTGACTTAATTCTCCATTCTAAACAGTCTTTATAATAAACCCATCATAAGTGTGATGCACATGCATGTAGACTTGTGAGACTCAAACTTTGCCAAGAAAAAAAAAAATATCCACATGAGCTTTAACTAATAAACAAATTGTATCCTTACTCAGTCTTCACCTCCACTCCAGACCTGCTGAATTGCATTTGGCTTGAAAGGGTTGACCTATTTGAATTTCCCCATCTCCTCCTCCCTTGCCACTTCATTAATTCCATTGTAACTCTGCTAACTAGGAATTGGTTAAGGAATTGGTGCGCAGGAACCATTGTTTTAAAAATACACAGTGAGCCAGGTGCCGGTGGCTCACACCTATAACGCTAGCTACTCAGCAGGCTGACATCTTAGGATCACTGTTCAAAGCCAGCCTAGGCAAGAAAGTCTGAGAGACTCTTATCTCCAATTAACCACCAGAAAACCACAAGTAGTGCTTTGGCTCAAGTGGTAGAGAACTTGCCTTGAGCTGAAGAGCTGAGGGACAGTGCCCATGCCCAGAGTTCAAGCCCCACAATTGGAAAAAATACACAGTAATTAACCAGATGCTGGTGGCTCATGTTTGTAATCCTAGCTACTTAGAAGGCTAAGATCTGAGGATCAAAGCCAGCCTGGGCAGGAAAGTCCTTGAGACTCCTATCTCAAATTAATTATGATAGTCACAGAAAAAGCTAGAAGTAGAGCTATGACTAAAGTGGTAAAGCACTAGCCTCGAGAGGCTGAGACATATTATCCACACAATAGTAACATCATATTTAATATCCTACTTTGACAGAACAAAATAGATCAAAAGGAAGACAAAGAGAAGACATGAGAATTCTTTGACAAACAATTAAAATATCCATTATACACATACTCATTGAACTCATGAAAGCAATACATTGATAAAATATATGTATCAATAAATAGAAATGTAAATCAAACATACAAATTTTGGAAGTGAAGAATATGATAACTGAGTTAAAAAAATCACCATGGGGCTCCATCACAGACTGACTGGGCAGAAATAAAGAACCATACAAAGAAAAAAAAATCACATGGTATGTTATAAATAAGTTAGAAACAATAGCCACAAAGAAAAAAAAGATATGTATGTCCCTATCTTGGAGTTCATTTCCCTTCATGTCATTTTTTTTGTTTCTTTGTATGTTCCTCCCCCATGGTATAACCCCAATTTTCACTGTATTTGATGTCAGTGCCCTGCATCTGGTATATACACTTCTCTAATTCGGGAAGGTGAAGGGGAAAAACAAAATCCTTAAATAAGAATACAGGTGGACCCACTGTAACAATAAGATGTACAAAACACTATGTTGAAAATGAACTTTACAACTTTGGCAGGCACGGGGATGGGGCACTTGGAGGTGGGAGGGAAGGGATGATGGGGGAAAACAAAGGAGGAGGTAACAATGCTTGATAGGAAATGTACTTAATACCTTGCTCATGTAACTGCATGGCATTTTTAAAACATACACAAAAAAAGAAAAAAGAAATTAAGAAAAACAGCTAACTCTAAGACAAGTCATTTAAAATTATCCACAAAAATGGAAATGAATAAAAGCATAACAAAATCCTAAGGGATTTGTGGAATATTACCCAATTGACCAACATACTTAAGAATATTAGAAGAAAAGAGAAGAGGAACCTCCATACTGCTTTCCAAAGAGGTTGAACAAGTTTACACTCCCACCAACAATGCATTAGGCTTCGCTTCTGTCCACATCCCCTCCAGCATCTGTTGTTATTAGAGTTCTTGATTATAGCCATCCTAACTGGGGTGAGGTGGTATCTCAATGTTGTTTTGATTTACATTTCTTTTATGGCTAGGGAGGTTGAGCATTTCTTCATGTGTCTATTGGCCATCTTTCTTTCCTCTTCAGAGAAGTTTCTCTTTAAGTCTTTAGCCCACTTATTTATTGGGCAGTTGTTTCTTTGAGGATTTGCTGTTAGGGGATTTAATTTTTTGAGTTCCAGGTATATTTTAGATATGAGACCCTTGTCCATTGTATGGCTAGTGAAGATCTTCTCCCAATCCGTGGGCTTTCTATTGATCTTGCTAGCTATGTCCTTTGCCAAAAGACTCCACATAGAGCTCCCCTATGACCCAGCAATCCCACATTTGGGCATTTACCCAAATGATCACAAACAAGACCACACTAAAGCTACCAGCATGACTATATTTATTGGAGCATTATTTACCATAGCTAAGATATGGAACCGATCCAGATGCCCCTCAGTAGATGAGGCATTGTGTATATATACACAATGGAATTCTATGCCTCCATCAGAAAGAATGACATTGCCTCATTTGTTAGGAAATGGAAAGACTTGGAAAAAATTGTGAAGTAAGCCAGGCCCAAAGAGACATAGGTCCCATGGTTTCCCTTATTTGCAATAACTAGTGTATGTCTGAGTCAAGCAGAAAAGGTCAGATAAGTTGATGTTAGGGAAATGAACCCTAAGATATGTATTCAAATGTTTTTTTTTCTTTCATGCGATTGTTTCTAACACATTTATAAGATTATTTCTTTGTTGCTTTGTATGTTCCTCCCCCACGGTATAACCCATTCTTTCACTGTATTTGATGTTGGTATAATTTGTGGAGGGGAAGGGAAAAAACAAATCATTTAAATAGGGATATAGGTGGACCCATTGCAACAATGAGATGTACAAGTCGTTATGTCGACAAGGAACTTTACAACTTTGGTGGGGGGGGGGGGGAGGATCAGGTCAGGGAGGTAGGGGGAGTATGGGAAGGGATGGGAAGGGGAAACAAAGGAGGAGGCAACAATGCTTGATAAGAAATGTACTCGTTATCTTGCCCATGCAATTGTAACCCCTCTGTATGGTATTTTCACAATTAAAAAAAAAAAAAAAGAAGAAGAAAAGAGAAGAGAAAAGTAGTAGGAAGCTTACATGGAGAAAGAAAAGAACAGCCAGATTTGAGACTCATAAATCATTGTATTTTAAGCCCAAAGAAATAATACAGAAATCCATTATAGTGAAATTTTCAAAGCTGAAAAAGTGGGACTTTTGATCACAACAATATAAAAGCCATTCAGAATATACAGAGAACAACCATAAAACAATAAATAGAAAAATAAATAAATGCATAAATATATAAATAAGTAAATATTCCCCAGACTACCCAAAAGTAACCTTTTAAGCCAGAAGGGGATGTGAACTGATATATTCAAAGTACTGAAAAAGTGAAGGAAATGGTGACCAAGAATGCTATATCTTTCCAAGTGACAGTGGCTCAAGCTTATAATCCTAGCTATACAAGAGGCTGAGCCATCTTAGCTACATAGGATACTGAGATCTGAGGATCTTGATTTGAAGCCAGTCTGGGCAGGAAAGTATGTGAGGCTCTTATATACACCCAATTAACTACTCAAAAGTCAGAAGTGGAGCTGAGACTCAAGTGTTAGAGCTCTAGCCGTGGGCAGAAAAGCTTATGGACAGTTCCTAGGCCCTGAGTTAAAGCCCTAGAACTGGCCTAAAAAAGAAAAAGAAAGAATGTTATATCTGGGAAGGAGAGCAATGGGAAGGCAGCAGACAAATAGATAGAAGGGCAGGCAAATACAGTCATTACGTTCAATGTGCTTTATGGCATAAATTGAACTACGTAACTTGGATGGGATTGAATAAGATGGCAGCGAACAATGAAAGGGTGACTCTGATCAAAATGTATCATGCTTATCATCCAACTTGTAGAACTGAAATCCCTTGGAAAAACTACATAAAATAATTAAAATACAAAATATTAAATATAAATAAATAAGTGAAATAAAAACAGCAAATACACTCTATCTACAGAAATCTTTTAAAAATGAAGGTGAAATAAGGATTTTTCCAAGATATAAAAAAACTAAAAGAATTTCAAAGAAATCACTGTAAAGTAGCTTTCCATCACTAGATCTGATTTACAAGAACTGTTAAAATGAATAATTACAGTTAAAATATAAGACCCCTAAACATAACACAAAGATATATGAAACTATAAATGTAACTGATATCTAGCAGTAAATCACCATTAATACTGGGATAGAAAGAGAAGAAAATAGGTAGATGTAACTACAACAAAATACATTAATAAATGTACAATATGAAAAATTGTCATTTATGGCATCAGTTAAAAATAACACACATTACTAGGGTGCTGGTGACTCAGGGCTATAATCTTAGCTAGTCAAGAGCCTGGGATCTGAGGATCACAGTTCAAAGTTAACCCAGGAAGGAAAGTCCATGACTCTTCAATTAACCATTAAAAAGCTGGAATTGGAGTGTGACTAAAGTAGTAGAGCACTAGCCTTGGGCAAAAAATGTTCAGGGATGATACCTAGGCCCTGAGTTCAAGACCAGGACTGTCTCTCCCTCTCTCCCATACACACATATAAACATGCACTTAGTATGCACACACACACACACACACACACACACACACACACACACACAAATTAGAGATCTTTGTGTTTAAAGTTAAGGTTCTAGCACTTTAAAGTAGGTTGTATAGATTTTTGTATCCACCTGATATTATATAGTAAACTCTTTGGTAACTATAGAAACATACCTGCAGAGGACTTATGAAAGAAATGAGGAAGGAATCAAAGCATGTCATGACAAGTGAACAATGAATCACAAAAAAGAAAGTGGCAGTCAAGGAAAAGGAACCAAAGCTATAAAACAAATAAACCAATTTTTGAAAATGGCAATACTGTTTACTTCCTTATCAATTACTCCTTTAAATATAAACTCCCAGAGTTGCAATCCTAATATCAGATAAAATAGACTTCAAATTAAAATTCATGAAAAGAGATAAAGAAGGTCGCTACATACTAATTAAAGGATCTCTCCTTCAGGAGGATATTACAATTCTAAATATCTATTCGCCAAACAATGGAGCACCCAAATTTATCAAAGAAACACTACTTTCCCTCAAATCCCATATAGATCCAAAGACATTAATCGCTGGGGATTTTAACACACCACTCTCCCCACTAGATAGATCAACTCGGCAAAAACTCAACAGAGAAACTGCAGATCTAAACAGCTGCAAAGATCAACTAGACTTAACAGACATTTACCGAACATTTCACCCAGCAGCATCAGAATACACGTTTTTCTCAGCAGCACATGGAACGTTTTCTAAAATAGACCACATTTTAGGCCACAAAGCAAACTTGTCTAAATTCAGAAACATTGAAGTTATACCTTGCATTCTCTCTGACCACAAGGGAATAAAGTTAGAACTCAACACCAAAAGCCACCAAAGAAAGTCCGGTATCACATGGAGGCTGAACAACACACTGCTGAATCATGAGTGGGTCATGGAAGAGATTAGAAAGGAAATTCAAATGTTCATGCTATTCAACAAAAATGAACACACAAAATACCAGCTCCTCTGGGACACAGCAAAGGCAGTACTCAGAGGCAAGTTTATAGCTCTGAGCTCCTACATCAACAAATTGGAGAGATCTGAAACTAACAATTTAATGACACATCTAAACCTCCTTGAAAAAGAGCAGCAAGATAAACCCCAATCCAGTAGACGGAAAGAAATAATCAAAATTAAATCAGAATTAAATGAATTAGAATCAAAAAAAACTATAGAAAGAATCAACAAAACAAAGAGTTGGTTCTTCGAAAAACTTAACAAAATTGACAGACCCTTAGCAAATCTTATCAGAAAAAGAAGAGAACACACCCAAATTAATAAACTCAGAGATGAGAATGGAAACATCACCACGGAAACAAGCAAGATTCAGAACATTATAAGGGAATACTTCTCAAAACTTTATGCTAATAAGTTTGAGAACTTGACAGAAATGGACCTCTTCCTAGCAAATATTGACATGCCAAAACTAAACCAAGATGAGGTAAACTATCTTAACAGGCCCATATCAAGCATTGAAATAGAAACAGCAATAAGAGACCTCCCAGCTAAGAAAAGTCCAGGATCAGATGGTTTTACAGCAGAATTTTACAAGGCCTTCAAAGCACAGCTCACACCAATTCTCCTCCAACTCTTCAATGAAATTGAAAGAGAAAGCTCACTACCGAACACATTCTATGAAGCCATCATAACCCTCATCCCAAAACCAGGTAGGGACTCATCAAAGAAAGAGAACTATAGACCCATTTCTTTGATGAACATTGATGCGAAACTTCTCAACAAAATTTTGGCCAATCGACTTCAACAATTCATCCAAAAAATCATACACCACGATCATTTCAGGGATGCAAAGCTGGTTCAATATACGCAAATCAATTAATATTATTCACCACATCAACAGGAGCAAGAATAAGAACCACATGGTTATCTCAATAGACGCAGAAAAAGCATTTGACAAGATCCAACACCCCTTTATGATGAAGGTTTTGGAAAAATTAGGAATCCATGGAACATTCCTCAATACAATAAAGGCTGTATATGACAAACCTACAGCCAGCATTATACTCAATGGTGAAAAACTAAAGCCATTTCCTCTTAACTCAGGAACAAGACAAGGATGCCCACTCTCTCCACTTCTCTTCAATCTAGTATTAGAATGCCTAGCTACAGCAATAAGACAAGATGCAGACATAAAGGGGATCCAAATAGGGAAAGAAGAAATAAAACTCTCCCTCTTTGCAGATGACATGATCTTGTATTTAAAGAATCCCATAGACTCCATTCCCAAATTACTCAAGCTGATTCAAAACTTTGGCAAAGTAGCAGGTTATAAAATTAACCCCCAAAAATCAATGGCTTTTCTGTATGCCAACAATGAGAAAAGTGTGGCTGAAATTAGGAAAGCAACTCCATTTGTAATAGCCTCACAAAAAATAAAATACCTAGGAATTAACTTAACTAAAGAAGTGAAGGACCTCTATGATGAAAACTTTAAAATCTTGAAAAAGGAAATCAACACAGAACTTAAAAATGGCAAAACCTCCCATGCTCCTGGATTGGAAAGATTAACATCGTGAAAATGGCAATACTGCCCAAGGCTATCTACAAATTCAACGCAATACCTATCAAAATTCCACCCTCATTCTTCAAGGAAATAGAAGAGGCAATCCAAAAATTCATATGGAACAATAAAAGACCCCGAATAGCAAAAACGCTCCTCAACGGAAAGAATACTGCTGGAGGAATATCAATACCAAATTTCAAACTCTACTATAAAGCCATAGTAATCAAAACAGCTTGGTATTGGCATAAGAACAGACCTCAGGACCAATGGAATAGAATTGAAAACCCAGAAATGAACCTACAGACCTATAGCCATCTAATCTTCGATAAGGGAGCTAAAACAATAGAATGGAAGACAGACAGCCTCTTCAGTAAATGGTGCTGGCAAAACTGGTTAACTACATGTAGAAAACTAAAGCTAGATCCTTATATATCACCCTGCACCAGAATCAACTCCAAATGGATCAAAGACCTTGAACTCAAAGCAGACACTCTGAAAACATTACAGGATGGAATAGGAGAAACCCTGGGTCTCCTTGGCTCAGGCCGAAATTTTCTGAATAGAGACCCGGAAACACAACAAATCAAAGAAAGGCTGGACAAATGGGATTGTATAAGGTTGCAGAGCTTCTGCAGGGCAAATGACATAGCTAGCAAGATCAATAGAAAGCCCACGGACTGGGAGAAGATCTTTACTAGCCATACAATGGACAAGGGTCTCATATCTAAAATATACTTGGAACTCAAAAAATTAAACCACCCAACAACAAATCCTCAAAGAAACAACTGCCCAATAAGTAAGTGGGCGAAAGACTTAAAGAGAAGCTTCTCTGAAGAAGAAAGAAGGATGGCCAATAGACACATGAAGAAATGTTCAACATCCCTAGCCATAAAAGAAATGCAAATCAAAACAACATTGAGATATCACCTCACTCCAGTTAGAACAGCAAAAATCAAGAACTCTAACAACAACAGATGCTGGAGGGGATGTGGACAGAAAGGAACCTTACTTCATTGTTGGTGGGAATGTAAACTTGTTCAACCACTTTGGAAAGCAGTATGGAGGTTCCTCAAAAGACTCCACATAGAGCTCCCCAACGACCCAGCAATCCCACTTTTGGGCATTTACCCAAATGATCACAAACAAGGCCACACTAAAGCTACCAGCACAACTATGTTTATTGCAGCATTATTTACCATAGCTAAGACATGGAATCAACCCAGATGCCCCTCAGTAGATGAATGGATCAAGAAGATGTGGTATATATACACAATGGAATTCTATGCCTCCATCAGAAAGAATGACATTTCCCCATTTGTTAGGAAATGGAAAGGCTTGGAAAAAATTATATTAAGTGAAGTAAGCCAGGCCCAAAGAAACATAGGTCCCATGGTTTCCCTTATTTGCAATATCTAGTATAGGTATGAGTCAAGCAGAAAAAGTTAGATAATGTGATGTTAGGAAAACAAAACCTCAAATATGTATTTTAATGTTTTTGTTTCTTTCATGCATGTGTTTCTAATGCATTTATAAGATTATTTCTTTGTTGCTTTGTATGTCCCTCCCCCACAGTGTAACCCCTGCTTTCACTATATTTGATGTCAGTATAACATGTGGAGGAGACGGGGACAAACAAGTCGTTTAAGGATTCAGGTGGACCTGTTGCAACAATGAGAAGTACAAAATGTCATGTCAAAACCAACTTTACAATGTCGGTGGGGGGGGGGGAGGGGGGGTATGATTGGGTGGGAGGGAGGGGGGAGGCTGGGAAGGGAGGTGAAGGGTAAACAAAGGAGGAGGATGCAATGCTTGGTAAGAAATGTATGCATTATCCTGCCCATGTAATTGTAACCCCTCTGTACAGTATGTTCTCAAATAAAATAAAATAAAATTAAAAAAATAAATAAATAAATATAAACTCCCAGATCAAATGATTGACAGTGATTGAACTTAAAAATATTGTGCTATATAGTGTCTGCAGGGCACTCACATTAGAAGAAAGGATACACATTGGCTGAAAGTGAGGAAATACAAAGGTACTCCTTGCAAATGCTAAGCAGATGAGCCTGGGTGGCCACACTTGCCTTTCATCAGATGAAAGACAAAGGGGGATATTATATAATGCTAAAGAGTTGAATTGTCCAGGTAGATTGAATCTTATAGTACACCTAACATTGAATCTCTCAAATATACATGTAAATCATGACAGCCCTGAATAGAAAATTAACAGCCCAATAGTATTATCCTATTTAGTAGGATATTTGAATAGAACATGTACCCAGAGCATCTGCAAGGAAACAGAACTTTGACAACACTTAAGACCAAATGAACATCACATAAACCAATTATTCTACTCAACCAACAATATCAGACTATAAATTCATGACAGACATACACAGAATACTCCCCAAAAGCAATTCACAAGTTAGAGTACAAAGCAGGTTTCAATATAGTTTTTTAGATGATCAACATCAAACCAAGTATCTTTTCTCATAATGAAAAATAAATAAATAGCAGAAGGGAAACTGAAAACTTCACAAAAATGTGAAAGATAGACTCTTGGGCAATCCATGGTAAGAGAGTAAAGAAAAAGGAAGTTAGAAAATATCTCTGGACAATGGAAATGAAAACACAATATGAGAAAACTTATGGAATATGGTAAATACAAAGCTAAGCAGCAAGATTATGCAGTGATACATGCCTACACTACAGACTAAGCAAAATCCCAAATAACCACATAGTTTTATTTCTCAAATGATTGAAAACAGTAAACATGAGGTCAGAAGTAATAACATAAGAATACCATGTGTAACTTTGGCATGGTGGTTTACACCTGTAGTTCCAGTACTTGAGAGGTTCATTTGAGTTCAAGAGTTCAAGTCTAGCCTAATTAAAATAGCAGTACCCCATCTTAAAAACAATATGCACACACCTATATTTAAACATGTTTCATTATTATTGTTTGTATAGTATATATGCACTATATATTGCATATATTCATATAAAAGCTAATATAGGGAAAGCCCACAACCAACTCCACCAGCAATAGTTAAAAATGAAGTTTTTGAGATTGGGAACTAGGCAAAAATATATTCCTTCCCCACTTCTAGTTAGCATAATACTGGGAGTCCCAGTGAGAGCAGTTAAGCAAGAATAATGAAAGACATTCAAATCAGAAAGGATGCAAATTTATCTCTGTTTGCAAAAGACATAATCCTCTATATTGAAAACCTTAAAGATTCTTCCAAAATACTTTTAGAACTGATAAACAAATTTATCTAAGTTCTAAGATACAAAATCCTATGCAAAAATCAGTTTTCTTTATATATACTAGCAATGAACAATCTCCAGAAAAACAATTAAGGAAATGATCCAGTCTTTACAAATAAATTTATTTTGTATTAGATTTAAATAGTTGTTAAAAAGGGTTTCAATTCAGTATGTCTCTTTAGGCATGCAATGCACATTGATCATTGTCACACCTTTTATTATTCTCTCCTCCTCCATCTATCCCAACATCATCCATCTATATTTTTTTCTTTTTTGTGTGTCAGTACTGGAACTTGAACTCAGGGCCTAGGTGTTGATCTTTAGCTTTTTTGGTACTCCACCACTCAGGCCACCCACTCCCTTTTTCTTGCTTGTTATTTGGAGATAAGAATATCAGTCTGTTTTTTTTTCCTCTCAGCTTGCTTTGAAACACAGTCCTCAAATCCCAGACTCCTGAGCAGCTAGGACTCTGGAGATGAGCCATCAGCGTCAGGCCCACTTTGAGAGTTGAATGCTTACAACTTTTTAGGCATGTTATGAGAAACAAATGAAACTGAAGATCTATAAAGATTATAGTAAGGAATAGACAAATCATAGTCATATTGCATATGACTATGCAAAAAAAAGTCATATTTCCCGTATGTTTGCAATCTGGGAATAGAAATACAGGAAGACTAAAATGTCAACAAAATTAACAGGAAGTAGAACAAGGGGCCCCCTGCCTAACTAACTACTAAAAACATTCAGAATCACCAGCTTGGCAATAACTACTTTGTGTTTTTCCCCTGTGCTCACAGAGATTGTGAAACCGAATTCCCATAGGCATGATCAGGATGGTGGCAGTGAAAATCTTTATTTATTTTTTGTGCTGATCCTGAGGCTTGAACTCAGGGCCTCGGCACTGTCTGCTCAAGGCGATCACTTTATCACTTCCTAGATTTTCAAGCTCACTGACCTGACAGTCCAATGACTGCTAATCAATTCCTACCCATTTCTCCTACCCTACTTATTCCTTGTGATGTCTATAAACTCATATGATGTATTACTTGGGTGTCTTGACAACAAAGTGACTAGATTTGATGACATTTTAAGGCAATGAATTTGGTGGTAAGTGGAAATATTGTTTGTTGTGATAGGCAAAAGATCCAGATTCTGGGAAAGTACTTCTTGTATGTGAACAGCGGGGTATGAATAGACCAAGCTTTGCCTAAACTTTGAAAAGACAATGAAACAGAGAACTGAAAAGGAACGGCTAGAAACATGGTGTGGGAGCAGCCAACCATGAGCTCCCTGAATGTAGCAATCATATTTGTTTTATTTCTCATTATATGTAGGCATGGTTTCCTCGACACTTTTTATTTCACACAAATTTGTTAATTTATAATGATGTAAGAAAGGTGGAATGGAGGTTATACAAAGCTTCATATATAAAAGTATCCAAAGAAACCAAGGCTCTGTATAGTCCAGCCATAGACATCATACAACAGCCCTCCTCTTGGTCCTGGACAAGTCACAGAACTAGTCTAGAATTCACAGGTAGCAGCCAAGCACATGCCTGCAATCTTAGCTACTTACTCAAGAAGCAGAACACAGAAGCATCACAAATTTGAAGCCAGCCTGGACAAAGATAACATCAAGGCCCTGTCTTAAAAACAAAATAAAATACCAAAAGGGGCTGGAGGCATAGACCAAGTGATAGATTGCTTGCCTATAGTATTCAAGGCCCTGGGTTCAATACTCACTACTGGAAAAGAAAAAAAAGATTTGAGGACTCGGGTTCATTGAGAAGACAGACATCTGTGGAATCTAACTCACAATCCAAATAAGAATCTTAGGGGGAAAAAAACCCCCAAAACACCTGGATCAGTGCTGGAGTACCAATGTATGTAAATAAGCAAATCCTGAACACAATCTCAACCACAGCCGTGTCCTTCACCCATTTCAAGTGAAGCACAAAATTCAGTCAATAGCAACTAGTCATGGGAAATCCTCTGCCACCATTTTGTAACGTAAGGGCCTTCACTTTCCCAAGATTCTCCTGTCGCCTTTGTTTCTCTTTTCTTTTTAACAAATTGACATATATTGGGAAGAGTCAGGAGAACCATTGTGATTTTTTGATATATGCATAAATGTCTGTGGGTTATATTCATTCCACAGTCACTCTTCCTTATGCACAACTCTTTGGTAACTGTCTTCTACAACATAAATGTCATCATGAGTGATGACATTCACACCTACGTACGATGTATTTCCATCCTACTCACTGCTCATCATTATACATGTTCTGTCATCTTGTCCCCTACCCCAGTACAGTTCTCTGGATCCATTCTACCTGAGAAAAACAACTTGCTAGTCAGAAGGATTTGACCATCATCCAAACTAAATTGTTATTCTTATTATAGGCTCAAGGATAGTTTTTGTTATTATTTGTTTAGTTCTAGTTTATCCAGCTTCACAGACACCCTGCTTCACGGTGAGGAAATAAAAGATAGGTTAAGGTACTTCTCCAAGGTTATGCGCATGGTAAAGATTTCAACCCAGCTTGTGTTATGAAAATATAGTTCCAGTGCAGACATGGTGAGAGATGGCAGCTTTCTAGATGAATCAAACTCTTCCTGGGATAGGGAGAGTCAAAGCCAAGACATCTAACTTCTCTTCCCCTATTCATCCACAGCGGTTCCCAGATAGGATTCTCCCTTTCCCCATTTTCTTCACTCTTAAAACCAGAAAAGGAAACTAATAATCTAAACCAGAAAACAAGCCATAGTTATAGTTAGGATCCTTATCTTTCAAATTCAAAACAAAAAATTAAAAAGCAGCTGAAAGGACTCCTTTGAAATGTAAAGGAAACTATTTTCGGTTACAAAAAAGTATGCTAATTAAAAATGATTGATATGTTATTTTCTTAGTAATTCGTGTTACCCTGTTACAGTTTCATTCATTTCCCATTGACTAATGAGCTCACTGAAATAAAGAGATGGAGTGAGATTGCATTTTAATTTTCTTTAGGATTTCACATGTATTTATGTTTCCTTTGAGTTGTTAAGCAAACCCTAACCCTACTACTATGTTCAATTTAATTTGAAACTAAAAAGACAAAGGGAAGAAAAGAATTGATAATCTGGATAAGCCATAGGGGCCTTCTTTGTTGGTGCATGTTGACAGTTTAAATTAATGGAAATTTTTTTCCTTAATAACAAATTATCACCAAAGAAACAGAGTCATTCTTGAGCAAGTGTGATCACTGTCAGGTAGTGGGAAAAGTCCTCAGAGCCATTCTGAGATATATATTTCTTCGATAGGAAAATAGGATGAGAGCTTCAATGTTGACCCTTGTTCCATCTTGGCCACTTATTTATTTTTCTCTTTTTTAAACTTTATTTTCTTGTAAAGATGCTGTACAGAGAGGTAGCAGTAAGACCTGGCATCTGCAAGCCTCCACTAACTCATACATGGTTATATGCAAACCTCCTCAGTGGGACTGAGCGTTAGTGGTACATAATTGTAATCCCATTCTGGAGATGCAGAAACAAGAGATTCATGGTTTAAGGGCCCACCCTGGCAAATATTAACAAGATCTTACATCAAAAACAATCTAAAAGCAAAAGGACTAGGGGCATTGTTCAAGTAGTCAAAACACTAAGTAAAGGCACTAAGTTCAGACCTCATGACTGCAAAAATAAACATTTTCCAAAAAGAAAGGAAGAAAATAATAGAGTACCTTCTCTGCATGATCCATACAGATGCTATGAGATTCACAAGGATGCTTTAAAATACGCACAGATTCATAGAAATGTGTGGCCTTAGGAGTGAGTGCCAGCTGATCAAGCTAAATGAATGTGGGCCAGACGGCAGCTTTCCATGCCTGCTAATTAATGAGAGGGAATATTGTAGTGGAAGGAAAAGGGAATATAAAAATCTATGCTCTTAACATCTTTGAATTATCACATTCCATCCATCTTGCTTAGGTTTTAACCATATATTTAAATTTTCAAGGAACTGAATTTGGACTTAGAATACTCTATATTTTTAACCTTCATTTTTTTCTTGCTTTCCCGTATGTGGATTCTTGAACTGATTCCCAAGGTGCCCTGCAAGGTCCTTACGCTCCATGGGACAATCTCTAATTTCCTGGACACTGTGCAATGCCCACACATCTGCTTTGCTTTCAGCGCACACAGCTGTTCCCTGAGGACTTGCCAGGTCCTCAGCTTCATCGTGCAGAGCCTGATGCTTCCTGACAGCTTCTGAGGAGCTCACACTTCTGTGATCCAGTCCTGGCACTCTGTGATCCAGTCTCTAGCTCTCCATCACTCACATACTGTACGCAGCATAGCCTCAAATCTGGTATTTGCTCCTTAGCAAAGGGCTCAGTTTTGCTATGCTAAGTTCCAGAAAGTACTCATAAGCAGGCAGCTGGAAAAAATGCCTGGCTCATAGTAACTGAATGATAATATGTTGAGGACCGCTGCTCCTCTTTCTGTAGTCTAGGGTCTCCAAAGATTATAGGCTTTGAAACTGTGGTACCTATAGGTCATGTCTGTAATCCTAGCTACTCAAGAGGCTGACATGTAAGGATCGAAGTTCAGGGCTGGAAAGGTGGCTCAGTGGTAGAGTGCTTGCCTTGAATGCATGAGGCCCTCGGGTCAAGTCCTCAGCACCACATAAGCAGAAAAAGCCAGAAGTGGGGCTGAGGCTCAAGTGGTAGAGCGCTAGTCTACAGCTAAAGAGCTGAGAAACAGCGCCCAGGCCCAGAGTTCAGGCCACACGCCCAACACACACACACACACACACGCACACCACACACAAGGATCAAAGTTCAAAGCCAGCCTGGACAACTAAATCTAATCAGCAAAAAGCCAGTGGCAGTGATGTGGCTCAAGTGCTAGAACACCAGTCTGTAAGTAAATAGCTGAACAAGAGCACAGACATGATTCAAGCTCCAGTCCTGGCACACGCATAAAATATTGCTTTTGTTTCTGTTTATTTGTTCACGGGAAGGTTAAGAGCATTTGCATGGCTGACCAATTATACATGCAAAGCACGTGCTTTGAGCCTGTTTTCCAGAGAGTTCTTTCTGTAGATATGTGCACATTTAGAATGAGAGTTGCTGAGTGTCTGAGCTCTGCCAAATTCCCCACAGACGCCATCTCTGGTGCTGGTTTTCTTCTTCATGCTGGATTGTTTTCCATGTTTAAATCTTGTACCTTTTTTCACTTCTTAGACAATTGTCTTGTAAGTGGCCCTGGAGTGCATGAGAATCATTCATGTGAATCTCGTGGCAGAGCCCTTCATTTCTGTGATGTATGCATGTGTTGACATGTGCTTGTGTTTCTGCGTTGGTTCTCACAAAGTCCCCTTCTGCCCTTTCACACTAGAAGAGAGCTTAAAGCAAAACTATTAAATACAGTGCAAACACGACTAAATTGGAACGTTAACATTTAAACATTATTTCTTGCCTTTTTAATGTGTTTTGCTGTTTTCTCTTCCTAATTATCATTCTTTTTCAATATTTATGTGTTAACATGACCTTTTTCCCGATTGAATGACTTCCACTGAGACTCAAGTGCTGGCAATATCATACTTTTAAAATTAAATTGTGTTTCAAAAGGCCGGTTGGATGATATCACAAAACAAAGCAGGATGGCAGAGAGGTCGGACTATCTGTCAGACCCTTTGAGTATTGCTTCTACCACCCAGAGTCAGAGAACCCGAGAAAAAGGTCAGGGCACAGATATGGCTGGATTGTAACCATGCAAACACCATGTTATGGAGATTGCAGGTGCTTCACACCACTTACCATTCATAACAATCTGAACGAAGAAACTGGTGTCCTTTTGACCATAATTAGCTGAGAGAGAAGACAAGCCCACACAATTCAGTGTGAGGCAGGGATGCAAAAAATCTCCAGAATCAAATAAACAAATCTAAAGCCTTCTTGCTATGCAAATAGACACTAAATATCTATATTCAAGTAGAAAATTTTCTATGTGATGTAGTGTGTGTGTGTGTGTGTGTGTGTGTGTGTTTGGGGTGTGTTTAGGTACTGGGGCTTAAACTCAGGACCTGTTCACTTATTCACATTTTTCACTCAGCACTGGCACTCTACCACTTGAGCTACAACTCCATTTTCTGGCATTTTGCTAGTTAAGTGGAAATAAGAGTCTCAAGGATTTGTTTTCAACCTGTGATCCTCAGATCTTGGATCCCTGAATAGCTAGAATTACAGGCATGAGCCATTAGTACCCACCTTCAGTGTGGAAATTCTGACACTGGAGATTTAAGATGAACTTAACACTAGCCAGTGTCTAGGGTTACAGTGGTGCAGTATCATTTATCCACTGCTGTTTTACTAGTCCTTCCCTGACTCCCTCCTTTGCTCTGTGACCCACCTTTAAGTTTGTCAACTGACTGACAAAATGCCAACTTCTGATGTCCAACCTCCCTTCCCTAAATACAAGAACTTATCTCAAAGCAATGAAATAGCCATCCATGCTTCAGATTCCAACTAGCGGTCACCCAGCCAAGAGCAACATCATTAGCGTAAGCATCCAGACCCTCCCAGTCATAGATTCTCATTTATGGCAGGTCTGTCAAACCACCTACTGTGTCACTTTAACACTATATGTGGTATGTAATCAGGATTGGTGGCTCTTGACCATATAAGCCTTACATAAAAATTCATTTGTTGAATACATTCATTTACTGAGGGTCACTTCTGTGTTCTTCATAATGTTCCATGTCCATTTCCTGAAGGGAAAGGAGGGAAGGTTTTCAAACCACACAAATAATGGAATGTCTGCCTAAGTTCTGCCACCTGCTAGCTGTGAGCCTTTGTAAATTGTTCTTCCAACCACCTGACCCTCAGTTTCCCCATATAAAATACAAGAATAGAAATAGGCATCTCAGAAATGTCATATGGAGAATTCAGTGAAATGCCATCAAAAAGTATTTGAAAAACCACTAGCACAAGTTCTCAAGGGAGGATTATATTAGGGACTGTCACCCACCCATTCATAAAAAAAAAAAAAAGATTTCTGGTGCTTTAAAGTTCACGCTACTCTGATACACTTGAGCTGGTTTTCCTAAAAGGATACAGATCTGCTCCCTACATACTTGTTGCAATCCTTAAAGCTTCTTTTTACCTTATTTAGATCCCGGGACCCTGTGTTATGTCTACCTCTCTACCTCTCTACCTCCACCTATCATAGGAAAGTGCCTGGGGAATTTGGACTTCTCCAAAGAATGAACTGTCCATTTATTTAATGAGAGCCACTTGAACTTAATGCTTTAGCTATTTGGGCCTCTCCTTCCCAGTAAGTCTATTTATCAGCAGAATTCTACTTATCTGCTGATCTACTTATAGACTTTGTGGTCTCATCCTATCCTCAGATAGAAAAGTTCTCTTTCGACTCATGATTTGTACAGCAGAGTAGTCACCCCCAGGAAAATGGCATCTATGAACATTTTTATCAGACAGATCATTTGTTTGACTTCTCTGGAGGCAAAGGCCCTCTGACAACTTAAGACCACTCATAATTGACTTCTCACTGGCAAGTGGGAAAATGGGTAGTGCCCCTCCCATTACACTGCACAACATAAAAACAAAAGCTCTGGCAGCAGTTCACTCGTGTTACATCTTCCTCCCACAGTGAAGCAACCTGAAGGGTAGAGAATGATGACAAAATGGAAACCTTTGCCATCCATCACCCCAATTTAAAGCCAATAATAAAAATAGGCACTTGAAGTTATATTTGCTTTGTCAAGCCTGTGTGTGTGTGTGAGAGAGAGAGAGAGAGAGAGAGAGACAGAGACAGAGACTCATGTGGAGGCTTGAACTCAATCTCTGAGTGCTGTCCTTTTCTCATTCAAGGCTGGCATTGTACCACTTGAGCAATTGTTGATCTCTGTTTTGATGGGGGTTTTTGCTTGTTAATGTCAGATAAAAGTCTCATAGTTTTTTTTATTGTGAAAATACCATACAGAGGGGTTACAATTAAATGGGCAAGGTAATGAGTACATTTCTTATCAAGCATTGTTGCCTCCTCCTTTGTTTCTCCTTCCCATCCCTTCCCATCTCCCACCCTACCATCCCTCCCACTCTGGGCCAAAGTTGTAAAGTTCGTTTTTAGACATAACGACTTGTACATCTCATTGTTGCAATGGGTCCACCTGTATCCCTATTTAAATGGTTTGTTTTTCCCCTTCCCCTCCACAAATTATACCAACATCAAATACAATGAAAGCAGGGGTTATACCATGGGGGAGTAACTTACAAAGCAACACAAAAATCATCTTATAAATATGTTAGAAACAATCGCAGATTTTTTTTTTCTCCTTAAGTCTTTGAACTGAGACTTGCAGATTTGACTCCTGAGTAGCCAGGATTACAGGTGTGAGTTAGCTAGCTTGGTAGTATTTTTTTTTTTGATAGGACATAACAAACAAGTAACAACGAAGGATCTTTCAAACACTAAATCACAATTACCTGTGACTGTGAAGAAAATGGAAGGGAGAGAAAAGGGAGAACGAGATAGGAGAGAATGAGGGAAAGAACGGAAGAGAAAAGAGAGGAAAAAGAAAAAAGTGAAAGAAGAGGTGAGGGCAGAAGACAAGAGAGGAAATCACAGAGAAGAGGGACATGTGTCTACTCTTCTTTTCTAACAAATCCCACAAAATCATGAGTTGCCTACAACGCTATTCTGAAACCAGCATTTATTTCCATAAGTAAGTAAGATGTAGTTTGCAATTGAAACTATTTCAATTGTAATAAAACTGATATTCAGAGATTAGGGTATTTTTTTCATTCTAGGATTACTTATGAGTAGGAGAAAAGATAAGAATGTTGATATTTATTGAGTTCCTACTTGGTGACATGTACTCTTCTGTTCATTTCATATTCAAACTGAGGGATGGAAAATGGTTACTAGGTTATCCAGAGGCTTTGTGTCCTCCATAGCAGTAGAGCAGGGTACAGAAAGAGAACACAAGATCTCCATTACAGAGACCACCCACCTACCTTTATCGAATAGGGTGAAAACGACATGAGAGATTTCTGGGAAGTAAAGAACTAATTATGATGATAAGACAGTTATCTCTTTTTCTCCCATTCTTGTATACTTGGTTCTCCGTATTTAGAGGGAAGTCAAAAAAGAATGAAGCCAAGGCACTAAGGACTTGTTGCCCAAAAAAGAGAATGTGTTGAGTAAACACTTGAGCTTGGGCTAGAAGTGCAGCTCAATTGGCACAGCAGCAGCAGAGAAAGCCTCAGGTTCTGAGTTCAAGTTCCTAGTAATATCAAAATAAAATAGATCACTATAAGAAAAAGAAAACAACAGAAATTGAACTTAAGATCTGGAAGCAGCAATAATTAACAGTATCACTTCATGTAAATCATTGCTTCATCCAAATTTGCATTTCCTATAAAACAGAAAAATGGTGGTTTGGGGGAATTGTTCCTGTTTTATCTCTCACAGTTGTTGGAAAGATTTCATGATGTGATGATCATTAAAATGTCTATGCCTCCATCAGAAAGAATGACATTGCCCCATTTGTTAGGAAATGGAAAGACTTGGAAAAAATTATATTAAGTGAAGTAAGCCAAGCCCAAAGAAACATAGGTCCCATGGTTTCCCTTATTTGCAATCTAGTATATGTTTGAGTCAAGCAGAAAAGGTCAGATAAGGTGATGTTAGGAAAATGAACCCTAAGATATGTATTCAAATGTTTTTTTTTCTTTCATGCATTTGTTTCTAACACATTTATAAGATTATTTCTTTGTTGCTTTGTATGTCCCTCCCCCACAGTAAAACCCCTGCTTTCACTGTATTTGATGTCAGTATAGTTTGTGGAGGGGAAGGGGAAAAACAAGTCATTTAAATAAGGATACAGGTGGACCCATTGCAACAATGAGAAGTACAAGTTGTCATGTCGAAAACGAACTTTAGAACTTTGGTGTGGGGGGGAGGACTGGGTGGGGGGGCGGGCGGAGGCTGGGAAAGGATGGGAAGGGGAAACAAAGGAGGAAGCTACAATGCTTGATAAGAAATGTACTCATTATCTTGCCCATCTAATTGTAACCCCTCTGTACAGTATTTTCACAATAAAAAGTAAATAAAAAATAAAATAAAATAAAATAAAATGTCTTAGGCTGATCTAGTGAATCAGAAAATGTTTAAGGAACCCTGAATAATATAGTTAGCTCTTTCCAGGATCAATGTCTTCAAAAGGAAGAAACTATCACTTAGTGCTGCTCATTAATAATCTTTCCTCTCCTAAAGTACCATACTTCTTGTCTATTTCTTTCTGTCTATGTTTCATCAATTGTTATTTTCTCTCTCTCTGTGACATGGTGAAGTCAACAAAGGCATCAGAGAACTGGTACAATATTTGGTTGTATGTAGACACTGATGATTCCATATGACAGCATTTCTGAGATAAAAGTCTCCTTATCTGATCACCTATGTAATAAAAATGAGAATAAAAGTTGGAAGAAGTGGAAGGGGGGAAGGAAGGGAAGAAAATAAATAAGAGAAGAAAACTGTCTCCTGAAATTTTGTGAAGGTCAAATGAGGTCAGATAGACTGTTGGGTTTGCAGTAGGACTTAGTGAATGTGAATTCCTCTCCTAGCCTTTTCCTAAGCCATGTCTATTTCTTATCTCTGAGTTATTACCAAAGTTATTTTTATTATTCAACCTCATTCAATAAATGAATGTATAAAGTAATGAATCTGTAAGATTGTGAGTAGTAGCTTTGGACTGTAATCTCAGCTACTCAAGAAGACTACAGTTTTCTGTCAGCCCAGGCAGAAAGTTAAGAAGACTACAACAACGAAAGAGTAAATTCTGGTGATGCCTGCAATCCTACTTACTCTCCAGGTGTAGTTAAGAGGATTGAGGTCTGAAGCCAGTCCAAGTTAAAAACTCTGAGTCCCTAGCTCAAAAATAGCTAAAATAAAAGAATTGGAGGCAAGCCTTAGGTGGTAGGGTACTTAATGTGGCAAGCATGAGGCTCCTTAGTGCCCCTAAAAAGACAGACAGACAGACAGACAGACAGACAGAGACACAGGACAGAGAGACAAAGAGAAAGCGACTGAGAGTATGAATTTATAATACAATCTACTTCCCAAAATCATGCAAGATTTGAATTTTTCCTGCAGCATGTCATTTCTACCTTTTATTTTTTAAAAAAAATCACTGAAGTGTTCTCTTACATTGAAATCATAATATCCTTAGATTACTTTAACCTTTATTATGTACATATTCCTTTTATCTATAGTCACTGGCTTTTTAAAAATTAATTTACAAAGGGATTGCAATTCTATAAGTCAAATCATCTGTCAATTTATCAGTACAATATACTGTTATCAATGTCACCTCTTAGTGACATTGGACTTTGGCATTTTATAGTCTATAAATATAACTGAGAACTTTTTGAGGGCTAGAAATGAGTCTTATATATCTGTGAATTAATTGGGTTGAGCACCATGCTTGGCACACGAGTGCACTCAATAATGTGTACTGCTTAGGTAAATTGAGGAGGAAGCAGAGGCAGGAAAGAAGGGAAAAGGATATAAAGAACCAAGAGAAGAATGGAGGGATACATAAAAATTCCTGAACTTTCTAGCAGAAAGATGACTTACCGTGTACTAGGTACCAGGCATATAGTAGAACTTCAGTTCATACTCATCAAAGAAATGCAATTATGCTTTCATTCTTGGATAGCTTGCCAAATATGAAACAGATTATAAAAATCATTTTCTTCCAGAGTTTACAATGACACTCACATAAGGTGACTACAAGACATGAGAAAACAGGGATCCATCTTTTTTGTGGGCAATGATGTCAAACTGTCATGTTAGCATCTGCCAGGCCTCTGCAGGATAATGGTTGCCAGGGCAACAATGGTGCCAAGACTTTGTATTCACATAGTTTTCCATTGATAATTGCTAATGTGAACAAGTGCAGGCTTGTGCTTTACACCTGCCTGGCTTGTGAGTCTACCTTAATTGGATGTGCCAAGATTGAGGAAAAAGTAATCTGCCCTTCTAAGACTACTGACAGAGAGATGAAGTGTTGTTCAGGCCTTTATTGCTACAATGTTGCTGATAAAATTACTATGAACTGTCTACTCTGGATGCATAGTCTGTCTTTGTTGACAGAATCGTAGTGTTTATCTTCTTGGTGTGGTATATTCAGTCAGGGGAAACTGATGAGATGTTTGGAATAGTTTGATGGAATTTCTTTTCTTTTTATTTTCTTTCAGACATAGTGAAAAATATGCCATTAGTGAGGGACTTGCAGATGTTAGGAATTAGGTAGGTGTAAAAGGGTACTGATTGCCTACTAAGTATAAGACTTTTTTATTTTGTCAGCCTTTCATATTTTATCATGGCCTTGCATCACCTTGCTCTTACCCAAAGCTTCTGTCTCCTGATTAGAGATGTGAAAACAGGTTCAAAAATGTGAATTTATTTGTTTAATTCTCAGAGTGAAATAAAGATATCTTTCAGTATTGGAGTTCATGTCTTCCTTACTTTTTTTTCCCTTGGTCTGGGCTTGAATTTGGGGTCTGGGGCTTTCCCCGAACTCCTTTTGCTTAAGGCAAGTACTCTAACACTTTAAGCCACAGCACCACTTACAGGCTTCTCGTGGTTAATTGGAGATAAGAGTCTTGAGGCCTTTTCTACCTGGACTCATTTCAAACTGTGATCCTCAGATCTCAGGCTCCTTAGTAGTTAGTACTACAGGCATGAGCCACCAGCACCTGGCTTAGTTCATGCCATATTGATAAAAATCTGTTCTTTTACCTATTTCTGGCTCTCCATGGAATTTGAACCAGCCACTTCCTTCCCAGCTATAACTTCCCTTTATGATTCTCATTAGAAGATTTCTCCAGGTTTTGCTCCTGCACTAGTAGCTCTGCTAGTTAAGCATGCTTTGGTTTTGGAATACATATACTAAGCCTCTTATCAGCTTAGGCAGGTGTTTTCAAAGAGCCTATATCTAGACTAGATTCTAGGATGGAGACTGAAACAAATATGCTCTGTTAGGAACTGACTCTTAAATGAAAAGCCACTCTTCAAATATACTCTTGAGAGCAAATGGGGACGTAGGGAAATGTTGAAAGTTGAGAGCTGGGACCAGCAACAACCAGAAAGGGCAAACAACAGAACATTTGCTATTTTCAGCACAAGAGACGGACAGCAGATGTGGAGAAGGAGATTTGCTGGGCACAGAGATGGAATAGAAACCATCTTGGCACAAGGCATATCCCCAGTTCCACTCCTACGTAGCAGTAGTGGGCAAAACTTGTCTGTGAAGAACCAGAGAATAAATAATTGATGGTTGTAAACAAACTATATCATCTATTCCTTTTCCTCATCTTCCCTCTTTCTCTCTTCTTCCCTCTTCTTCCTCCTCCTCTTCCTCTTCTTTTCTTCCATCATTCTCTTTCCTCCTTATTTTTAAAATTTTCTCTAACTTTTAATAATGCAAAAACATTCTTCCAGAGATTGGAAAAGAAAACAAGCTTCAGGCTATTTGCTTTAGCCAAATAGGTAAAGGCAATAGTTTTCAAAATTCTGCAATATAATGTTCTCCAATCCAGTCAAATCCTGGTCACTAATCTAGTCAGTCCACCTATCTGTCTGTCCATCCATCTGTCCGTCTATCTATTTATTTGCTACTACCAAGATTTGAACTCAGACCTTCATTCTTGCCCAGCTGGCACTATACCATATGAGCCATTACTCCAGCCTGGCTTTTTTATTGTTTTTTTTTTTTTTTGGAGATGGATTCTTGTGTCTTGTGGACCTTTCTGCTTAGACTGAATTTCTATCTCAGTTTCCTGAGTGGCTAGGATTACATACAAGCATGAGCCACTGACACCTGGTCTTGTCAACAATTTTTGATCAGTATTTCTTAAAATTTCTTAGTTAAGATTGATATCTAGTGTCATTTATTCTGCACAGAAGCTTATTTGTACATTATAAAGGATACTTGATGCTTTAAAAATTGAGTAAAACCTCAACAATGTACCATCGAGGATTTTGTTCATTGTTTTAAAGGTACAATGGATTGTCTTCTATTGAGAGCATAATTTGGCTCAAATTCTATTGTGAAGAGGGTTATATATTTTAAACCATATGCTATATTTGTAATAAAAGTTTTTTCAAATTTAGTAGAGACTATAAAATTTTCATTGATATGTGACTTTAGAAAGTTTTCTCAGGGTGTTCCCCATGGTATAGTGAAAAAACAATGTTTCTGGATCAGCTCCCAAACCTCTGAAATGTCCTAAAGCCTTTATTAGCTAAGGTTTCTCTTTGTATCTAGAGCCTTTATTAGGTTTCTTATGATTCTGTCTTAGAAATTGAATCATAAGGAAGACATTGATGGGGAAAATAGCCCAGTGCGTCTTCACCTGCACCAAGACTAAACCAGTCTTCTCATTCTGAACAAACATAACAGCATTGCTATTGTTGTTGATTTCTTTCTAAAGTTTTTTTTATTACCATTAGATAATTGTACAAAGGAGTTGCCATTTAACAAAGCATGTTATTATGTGAATGTAATGTATCTTGATCAACATTTTCATCCAAACAAACCTCCTGACCCTCCCCTTCCCTTGTTTTACTTCATTTTGTAATATATGCATGGAATTGTGAATTCTAAGTAAAAACGAGAATGCAATCACTTCTATTTCATTATCTTAACTTTGTCATTCCAATTAAATTGTTAAAGGCATACTGAATTCTGCTTTCCTCGTTCACCATATTTCATTTTGTTCCTAATTTTATAGATTCTTGGAGTTGAAGGGTTCAGAATGCTCTTGTCCCCTAAGAGATTTGAGTATGGAATTTGCAGGAGGCAAGTCCTTTATCCACTTTCTGCTATGGATTTTCAGAACGGTGAACTAAGGGTGGAAATGAGTATTCTCACTGATTACTGAACAACTCTACTGGCTGAAGAAATTAGGGAACTGAGGAGAGTAAATATGTTCACCAGCCATCACCATTAGTGAATGCAATCATACTCTTCAAATAGCAAAGAGAAGTGAGGATTTTTAGATTTACTTTGTAAATGGGAAAAATAAACCAAGAATGTGTATACTTTCATAAACCTGTATGCATGTATACATATTCATATACATATTCATCACTGGATATATCACTGGATATGTGTATGTACATGCACATATATCCCATGGTATTTCTTTGAAGTCATAGGTGCCTCATTATATCTAAAGATCTATCCTAGTGTTGAACTAATACTTGTTGGCTCCTTCTTCATATTTTGTGTTCATTCTTTCCTCTAAAATATCATAGCTCAAGTTGAGTTCTCTTCCCTGTCCCTCCTATGTTGAAAAATATAATTCATGGTCGGAGAGTGTTGTCGCAGAAAAACTTGCCTGAGCAAAAAGCAGTAGAGCCTGGGGATGAGCACAGTGGGGCTTTGGCCACAAGATAAAGCACAAGATAAAGCTGTGTGTGAATCTCAGATCTTATAGTCATGGGCAAGTCACAGGGATTCTCTGACCCTTGATTTTCTGGAGTATAAGAAAGAAACATGAATAAAAACTTGAGAGCTGGAGGCATAGAATTCAATTGTGTGTGTGTGTTTGTGTGTGTGTGTGTGTGTGTGTGTGTGTGTGTATACCACATTTTCTCGATCTATTAAACTACTGAGGGGCATCTGGGTTGGTTCCATATCTGTGATAAACATAGTTGTGCTGGTAGCCTTAGTATGGCCTTGTTTGTGATCGCTTGGGTAAATGCCCAAAAGTGTGATTACTGGGTCACAGGGGATCTCTATGTGTAATCTTTTGAGGAACCTCCATTCTGCTTTCCAAAGTGGTTGAAATAGTTTACACTCCCACCAACAATGCAGTAAGGTTCCCTTCTGGCCATATCCCCTCCAGCATCTGTTGTTATTAGATTTCTTGATTATAACCATTCTATCTGGGGTATGGAATCTCAATATTGTTTTGATTTGCATTTCTTTTATGGCTAGAGAGGTTGAGCATTTCTTCATGTGTCTACTGACCATTCTTATTTCCTCTTCACAGAAGTTTCTCTTTAAGCTTTTAGCCTACTTATTTATCTGGCAGTTGTTTCTTTGAGGATTTGTTGTTGGGGGGACTGAGATGTGACTCGATGGTAGCATTTAAGTCCAGTGTGTGTAAGATCCTGGATTTGATTCCAATCACAGGAAAAATGAAAGTGAAGTCCTGCTTCCTATTGCCAAGATAATAAATAAGATGTTGATCTGAGATGCTTGCAGAGCCTCGGAAGAGGCAGTATTTGTTGGTCCCCTTGTTAGGGCATGGAGAGTCTCACTGTCTTTTTTTTGGGGGTGGGGTCCGATCATGGGGCCTGAACTCTAAGCCTGGGCGCTGTCACTCCGCTCTTCAGCTCAAGGCTAGCACCCTACCACTTGAGCCACAGTGCCACTTTCAGCTTTTCCTGCTTATGTGGTGCTGAGGAATCGAACCCAGGGCCTCATGCATGCAAGGCAAGCACCCTACCACTGAGCCATCTTCCCAGCCCAGAGTCTCACTGTCTTTACTCAACCTACTCTAATCAGATCCCAACTTATATGTGTCCAACAGTCAAAGGCATTATTTAACTATGACTCTTTCTTTGCCAGCATTGAATAGTGACAGCTCCTAAGTTCCAGGAATGGTTTTAAAACATTACAAGCATTCCTCCTAATACTCTACGAGGCAAATGCTCTTCGTACCATACTCATTTTGCAGAAGGGGAAACTGATGCTCTGAGGAGCTCTAGAACTTGTTGGAGATCACACATGGAGCCACAGAGCTGAAATTTGAACCTCTACGTATCTCATTCTCAGAGACTCTGCTGTATTCCCTCACAGAGCATCCACAGTCCAAGGCAGCAAGACATGCACCACTGTCTCATTCCCCAGCTGTTCAGCCCAGCTTCCATTTAGAACTGCTGACCATCTCTCCACAAAATCCTCAGTGCTCTGTGGGTCCAGGACTCATCCTAGCTTTCCCAGAATGCTAATTTGCACTAATCTGAACAAGAATGTCATCCTTTTTGGCCTTTGTTCCCCATCTGTAAAATAGGACCAGAGAAGGATTCCACAAGACTGTTGTGAAAACTAACTATGGTGATTTCCCCATCAGTATCAGGAAGGTTTGAGTTGCCATGTTTCTGATATCCCCCTCTCTACTGCCTCCTAGCAATTTCATCAAGGCATGGTAGGCATGGTAGGCACAAGGCATGGTAGCCACATTTGTAATCTCATCTACTGCAGAGATAAGAGATTATAAGGATCAGAGTTGGAGGAAAGCCAGGAAAAATGTCAGATAACAAATTGGGCATGGTAATGCACATCTTTAATTTTGCCTATGGTTGAAATATAGGTAGGAGTATCCAGGCCAGAGGGTCGCCAAATACATGCTACTTTATGGAGGAAACAACTATAAAATAGCAAAGAATGTCAGACATATGGCTCAATTGGTATCTAACTTAGTATCAAAGCCTAAGTTCAAACTCTAGTTCCACCAAAAATTATAGGGAAAGAGAGAGAACAAAACCAATTAAATTACTGATTTATCCTGCATATCCCTCCAAAAATTAAGCTTACTGAATTATTTACTCATGTACTCAGCCATCACTTACTAAATATATGTTTTAGTTTCTACACATGCTCAGTAGCACTTCACACAGTCAAGGAAAGAAGTGGAGGTGATATGCTGAGATTCCAGAAGACAAGGTTTCCCAAAGTGAGGAATTTATGGGGCTTGAAGGATGAATAGGAGTTACTCAAATAGCAAGAAGAAAGGCTTCTAAACATAGCCAACCTATACTAATAATAGAAACTCAGAGAAATACAAATATTTGCTTATTTTCTCACTTAGTGTTCTGTAGTCCAAGGAGACTACATTTCCTATAGCTTTAAATTTCCTAATTATTTTTCTGTAACCTCCTAGCAGTTATAATAAAAAGGAAAAATATTACTTTACCTATAAAATCACTGTCCTTTTTTCAATTGTTTTCTAATAATCATAAATGAGATTCTACCAAATATCACTCTATATTACTCACTATTGTTTAACTCAAATTTATTTCTATTTTGGTATTTTCTGGAGCTTATGTCCCTTCAGTGACTATTACTTTTGTATTCAGGGTATTTACATTTTAAACATAAAAAAAAGTCCCAGGCATAACTACCTTGGCAAGACATAGTACAAATTGCCAATTACACAGATTTTGAGGCTTAAAAAAAAGACCTGGATTCAAATGGTGACAACTCAAAGTATTATCTTTGTCAGCATGTGTAATATAATGGGGCTTTTTTAGTTTTGTTTTTCTTACCAAATGAGAATTAGTAATGGCTACCTTATATTTATAGGCATGTAAGTTAAATAAATTATATATAAAACACTGAGACAATTGCTAAGGTATAAATAGAGACTGCTGTTAATATATGCTGGTTATGATTTTAAAGAAATACAAATATATCTGTATTTCTTCCTTTTTTTAACGCTGCTATACCGGCTTAAATTTAGGGCATCAATTTCTTGCTTGACCATATCTCCAGTTCTGGCTTTTTTTTTCTGCTTAATTGGAGATAGGAATCTCCAGGATTTGTCTGCTCAGGCTTGCTTCCAGTCTTGATCCTCAGATCTCTGCCTCTTTGATGCTATGATTACAGGCAGTAGCCACTGGCTCCCATCTGATTGTATTTATTCTTAGCCACGACACATTGATTTCTTCTTCACCCTAGCCTTGTTAAATTTATTTTTTAATAAGACTAGTTTTTATTTTAATTTAATAAGATGAGTATTATCACACATAACAGATTGACCAATTGCTTGATTTTAATTTTCTGAATTCCTCTTTCATCTTGAGCCAAGTCCTAAGGCCCCTAAGAAGCTATGGCCTGGAGGAAGAAACAGAGAAATAAGTATATGATAACAATGATCTGTCTATCATCAAGACATATAGCAAGCTCTGTAGAACTCAGAACTCAGTCAGGACACAGTGGACCCTGAGGGATCTGGCTGTAATCCATTCTGTCCCAAAGCCCTTCTCCACATTTCTTCCTCATTATCCCTGCGGCCAATGCTTCCCTCTGGTCCCCTTCTCCTGGATACCATACTCCTATCTTTTCCCACACTTTGATTACTTCCTAATCTTTCTGCCAATAAAAGGTTATTGAACTTCATCTCCACTTAAATGTCATTTTTCCAAAGAGCCCTTGCCATTCTCTGACCGGTTGTCTCCAGTTTTCTCCACCCAGTCCCTCCACTGTATCTTCTGTAGGAGTTACAAATATGCACTCGCTTGATCCTCATTAAGCTGTGAGCCTTACACAAGAAGAAATCAAGCCTGGATATGTTCAGCACTGTTCACAGGACACACTGAGTACTTATTGTATAAAAAAAGGCTCCATAAAATGAGTTCAGTGAGTAAAAGTCACCCTTGGGGATAGACACTTGAGTTGTAACACAGCGAGCAAGTCTGGCTTTGTAAGGTCCATAAGGGGAAATTAGTGTGGTTAAGTATCACAATTTAGGCCCAGGCCCACAAATTAGAGAGACATTCAGATTTAAGTTCATAGCTCAGCCTGACTACTGTCAACCTCCACGCGCTTGAGAAAAATCATTCCAGTTTCATGCCCCACAACACAATGATTTGTAAATAGGAGACAATAGCACCTTATTGTGGACTTGTTGTGTGGGGTAGACCTATGATGTTGGAGAGACAAATAAATGCAAAGGAGGAGAATAGTATGTGTCTATTGAGATCTAATAAGGAGACCTCTGACTTGAGCTCAGGGAACTATTTCAATGCAGTAGCTCCTCACTTCTCAGTGGGAGAGTGATAGACAGTGGTCCGACCCAGAGCACTGGGCTGCTGTGAAGAAAATTGAATTGTTGCAAAGTCTTTGGAAGTATAAAGTGCCTACAGCAAGTTTTTGAAGGTCAGAGATTTGCAGTTTCTTTTTCACAATACCCAGAGGATATAAAAATAATAGGCACTCCTTCCAGCACCAGCCTACATGCTACCCATAGAATCTCAGTGAGTCCCCAGGATTCTCTTTGTTTTTAGTTCCCTGGTTTCACAATGAGGAAACTGAGGCAGAGAGATGTTAAGAAACTCCCTTGACATCACAGAGTACAGCATCTCACTGAATGCTGATGACTCAGTGAGTTATTAATTCCCCAGTTTCCCACTGAGAAAACAGAGACATAGAAACATCAAGAACCTCACTCAATTTCACAGAGCATATAACTGACAGAGCTGAGTCTTCAGGCCAAACATTGTGACATGTGTAATCCATAGCCAGTCTCACTCAAAAAAAATCCGTCAAAGTCCTTTATTTTTTTTTATTCAGATCTGTGAATTAAGGCTGGGGACATGATTCAAGTGGTACAACATTTTATTTGTAACTACGGTGCTCTGAATTCAAACTCCAGTACCATCAAAAAGGCCTGTGAATGAATAAATGACCCATGGAATGTAAATGTTTCAAACCTATATTCAAATCCCTGTGACATCACTTATTAGCTGTGTGGCCTTAGGCAAGGTTTTTCACCTTTCTGAGCTTCTGTTTCCTCATTTAAAAAGATGGAAACCAAATGGTATTTGCTTTGAAGGGGGCTGTGACATTTAAATAAGCTAGCATATGCCTGATGCCAATCTCTTAGTTGATGTTCAATAAAAGGCAGTTAATGTGACCACTCACAGCAGTTCTAAAACCCACTAGTTGATCTCAGTGTGGTTGAGATTTTACAAGCCTTGATGGCTTTTAATTGAGAAATATGCATCCGTGACAGGTAATCAATACGCTCATTTGGCAGCCAGGTTCCAGATGAAATAAAGCTAAACGATGATGTAATTAGAATATACAAACAAATCCCCTGCAAAAGCCAAATAGACTTGCCTGTCTTTTCCATCCTAATCATGCTTCCTGTTTGGAATGTGTTGCCAAGACGCTTTCCTCTGTGAATTTAGACCTGGATACATAAACAGGACATGTTTCCTTCCTTTGCTACTTGCTTTGTCCTTACAGATCAATTTCCCTCCATCCAAGGAGGGGATACCATACTGACAAATATTGTCCCTTGAAATTTATTTTGTCATTTCTTTTCCCATTGCCAGACAGAATGACAAGGGCTGGTGATTTTAATGGGGAAACAGTTCAGGAGGCAGATTTTAAACAGTCCCTGGCTAAGTTTACTGGGAAAAAATCCTTGTCTTCTCCTGTGTGAAAAGTTGTGAATTTCTGAAAGACTGGCTTGTCACAGAAATGAACCTTCTCTAACATTCTCTCTTGGTATTCACAGCTGAACTTTATTAAATTTAAAATGTATCCTGACTGCCACATGCCAGAGGACATGAATAAGCCACTACCTCTACCAACATGCAGGCTTAGTCCAAGTGATCTTTTGCTTGTGTGTTCTGTGATTAGACCATGAACTATCAGGCTCCATGGCTTAATGCTCCCATCTATCCCCTCCCCCCCAAAAAATTACTATACCTGGTATTTGATAGGAGGACCCTAATATGTGGACAGTTCTGATTGTATTGATTGGAATTCTATAAGCTTACACTAAATCTATTTGTTATTTTTATTAGCACTGCAAAATTTGAGTCAAATAAGAATCTTCACTTTAGAAGCACAGACATGGGATTCAGGTTTTGGCTCTGCTAATTCTGGGTGACTCTTGAGTGGGTTGTCTGACTTCTCTAAACTTCATTTTCCATATTTGTCAGTTCTTTAAAGAATGTACATAATTGGGCTGGAAGTATGGCTCAAAAAGTAGACCTGCTTCCTTACAAGCTCTGGGTTCAAATTCTAATACTGAAAAGAAAAAAAAAAACAAGATTACACAAATGTCTCCTTACAGAAATTTGATCTTTTAGTCTTAGCTAAAGCAATGAATGTAACCTGTTGTCATGTAATTATGAAGATGTCAATGCTAATATAACTTAAACATTGCAAGTAGACAGCCATGGGTCTAACAAACTGAAAAAGGTTATCTTCACATCATCTCATCTAAAAAAAATCTCTCTTGATAAAGAACAAGTTCCAAAGATCAAAGAAATGAAAGGACACTTCCAGAATGACAGAACTCTCTTATTAGAGACTCAGCCCAAGATGAAGACTCCACTCCACAGTGAGCCTTGCTCCGTCTATATCCTTCAAAACAACACAAAAGAATAACATTAGTAAGACTGTGCATCCAGATTCACAATCAATGCTGAAGGAAAGGAAGAGAAAGGAAGAAGTAAGAGTACAGGAAAGAGGGAGGGAGAAGAGGAAGCAAACACAATGGTATGTGCAGCCTCCTTGGGTTTATAGGGCAGTGCTGTGTGCTGAGTCCATGGAAGCCACCCAGGACCCAGGACAGCATGGACTCCCACCCCACCTCTTCCTCCTGGGGAGTGTGCAATCTGACAAAGGGCTCTTGGTCTTTCCATCCCTGAGTCTCCTAATAGAGCCATGTCAGAGTGAATGTGATGGTGAGCATAAATGAACATGCTGAGTGCCTATGCCTCACTCCTGCAATCTTAGCTACTCTGGAGGCTGAGATCTGAGGATTGCAGTTGGAAACTACCTACCTCAGGCAGGAAAGAAACATAAAGACAAAGCCAAAAGTGGAGTTGTGACACAAGTGGTAGTACACTAGCCTTGAGCAAAAATACTCAATGATGATGCCCAGGCCTTGAGTTCTAGCTCTAGGATTATTATATATAATATATTATATATAGTTGTGTATTATTTATAGTATCTATGTATTCATAAAATATATAGCCATCTATGTATTTATATATTCTCATATATATGCATACATAGGGAATTATTAATATGTCAGGCACACAGGAAGCGTGCAATATATTTAGCTCTTCTTACTAAAAATGACATTGAATATCACTTTAACTTTTCACTTATAAAGTAGTTGTTTTGAAGTCATTGAGGTATTTTATGTTTTCTCAGCTGAGCACCACAGAGCTAACACTGATGAGGTGTTGGGAATAATTACCAGTAAAGTGAAGGGCTGAGGGAAGGAAGCCGAGGTGGGGACTGGGAAAAGGGGCAGCAGGAAACCAACAGGGATAAGTATATAGAATCTACTGTGTACCAGCTCTTATGTGGAGATGGATGTGTCTAGTTAGCACTTGTCAGTCTAGCTGGGTATGGATTTTTGCCTCATTTTATAGATCAGCAAAAGGAAACTGAACAATTACATATTTTGACCAAAGCATGTTTAACATGAAAATCTTTTGCTTCTCTTTTCCATTAAAGAACCCTTACCATCAGAAATGCTTTCAATTCAAACATAGTTCCCCAAACAGCATCAGTCTACCTTTAAATCTTCAGAAAAATTAGGAGAAAGATTAGCTCATTAATTTTCTTGTGAGTTTTGTTGTTGTTTTGCAAATGATTATGAAATATTCTCATTCCTTTTTGCAAACCCTACTGCATTTTACAAAGTATGAATATTACAGTGTTTATATGTCTTTCTGTTTGTCTTATTCCTTCCCAGGATAGTCAACACTGCTCTTCATGAGATACCTTGAGTGGATACTTCTTGGACATTTATGAGCATATTCAATTAAGGTAAAATATATCCATATATATTTTAACAGTTAAAATTTCTCGCCTTTTCCTATGACTCTGTGTTTGTGGTTTGAAGAACATATTGGTGAGTGAAGTGGAAGAGAGAGAAGTACTAAGGAGTTATTGTCTTTTCCTCTTTCATCTTGAGCAAAATCCTGTGGACTGAAAGGTAGAATTTCTACTAGATCTCAGAGAGAAGGCTCCATCGAGTTTGCAGACAGGACTGGCATTAAATGTGCCAATCTTTTCAGCTTGAATGGATTGCTTTTCTTTGCTGGGAAGCACTTTCTTAACCTTGAGCAGCAAATACTGCTATTTATCTACTTTTTCTCAAATATTCCTCTGGGGGGATAAATTAAATAATGTCAGAACCTTCCTTTCGCCAGGAGAAAATACATTAATAGATGAAATCTCCTCATTTTAAAAACTATCATTGTTTTTCACTTTAGAGTTTGGGACTAGGTCTTAGTCTTTTGAGCGCTTCTGCCAATAATCAAATTAATGGAATTGTAGCCAGTGATGGTAATGGAAAGACTCATAAAGGGCCAACCATGATTAAGTCATCATGTATTTTATATATATATTTGAATACTGTGCTATGGTTTTCTGTTGTGTTTATTCAAGGCCATCTAGTCATACTTTCTGCTCATAAAAATCTCACCTAGCTCAGATATTGAGATGAAGTGTGTCTGTTATACCAGAGCTATGCTACAACTGTGGTATTCTGTGAATTCCAGGTGTTCTGAAGAACTACTGGTTAGGGCCAGAGTTTCCATTCATGGTTCCAACACATTGACTCAATGTTTGTTATTATTGATTCTGTTTCCCACAAGCTCTTTCTAAAGAGCTTCATTAAGAGTTTTCTCATGCCGAAAGGAATATTTCCCAGGTAGGCAGAGTTAAGGCTTTCCATATTATCATCTGTGGCTAACCAAAGCCTGGTAAATTCAAGTCCATGCAAACTTAATAAAAATCTCCCAATATATGGGAAGCAAATGGATGACCTTATGCAAATCAGGAGACTCAAGATTTTTCATGGCCAGTTGAGCAAATTATATTAAGTGAAGCAAGCCAGGCCCAAAGAAACATAGGTCCCATGGTTTCCCTTTTTTGCAATAACTAGTATATGTCTGGGATAAGCAGAATAGGTCAAAAGCTATGTACATATGACCAGATAAGATGAAGTTAAGTGAAATGAACCCCAACATAGGGACACAAGTGGTTTTTTCTTGCCATTGTTTCTAACGTATTTATAAGATACCATGTGGTTTTTTTGTTGCTTTGTATGTCCCTCCCCCACAGTATAACCCGTGTTTTCACTGTATTTGATGTCGGTATAATTTGGGGAGGGGACGGGAAAAAACAAAATGTTTAAATAGGGATATAGGTGGACCCATTGTAACAATGAGATGTACAAGATACTATGTTGAAAAACAAACTTTACAACTCAGGTGTGTGTGGCGGGGAGGGTAGTTGTGGAGGTGGGAGGGAAGGGATGGTAGGGGAAAAACAAAGGAGGAGGCAACAATGCTTGATAAGAAATGTACTCATTACCTTGCCCATGTAATTGTAACCCCTCTGCACAGTATTTTCACAATAAAAACTTATTAAAAAAGAAGAATACTATGAGAAACAGAGTTGTGAGTAAGAAAGCAGAAACAAAAGAAATAAACTTATTGACAGAAACAAAGCTTCCAAATGTGAAATATGGCACAAACTGTAATATGTAGGGTTTTCCTTCCTGTACAGTAGAAATAAATGGTATTTCGACTTGACAAAACTAAAGTGTAAAACTGTCTGCAATAAATAATCACATTACTTTTATGTTTCTATAAGAAAAAGAATTGGAGAGCTGTTGAGAAATTATTAAAGCTGGGTGCCAGTGATTCAGTCTTGTGATCACATCTCTTCAGAAGGCTGAGATCTGGGAATTGTGGGTTGAAGCCAGCCCGAGCTGGGAAGTCCATGACCCCACGAGCTCCCATTAATCACCAAAAATGTGGAAACAGAACTATAACTCATGTGATGAGCATCAGCCTTGTGTAAAAAGGCTAAAGAACAGTGCCCAGGCCCTGAGTTCAAGCCTTGGTATTGACACACAAAACAATATTTATTAAGTGAATTGGTATGCTTTAGGACAGTAAGGAAGAGAGCTTCACAAACAGAAGAGCCAGTTTAAAAGCCAGAATATGAGTTAGGTTAAGAAACCTGCAACTTCTTTTTTAAGCACAGGAATCTACTAGTAAAATCTTTGTCTGACTTCAGAGCTCCAATTTTCCTAGAAGGCTGAAGCCAGGCACCATGTTTTTGAAACAGAAATTTTATCTCCCTAACCAAACAATGCTGCTCCAAGCAAAAATCCTTCAGTTACCAAGGTGTCAAGAAATGAACTTTACAGTTTAGGCAGGGTGGGGAGTGTTGTTGTGGAGGTGGGAAGGAAGGGATGGTAGGGGAAAAACAAAGGAAGAGGTAACAATGCTTGATAGGAAATGTACTCATTACCTTGCTCATGTAACTGTAACCCCTTTGTACAGTATTTTCACAGTAAAAAATGTATAAAAAAAGAAATTAGACCAAATATGAAATCCAGATCTGAAGAGCAAAAGCCTGACTTTCCTTAAGGAAGAATAATGAAGCAGAGCCAGGTGCTGGTGGCTCACGCCTTTCATCCTTGCTACTCAGGAGGCTGAGATCAGAGGATCAAGGTTTAAAGCCAGCCTGGGCAGGAAAGTTCATGAAATTCTTATCTCCAATAAACCAGGAGAAAACCGGAAGTGGCGCTGTGGCTCAATGGTAGAGCATTTGCCTTGAGCTGAAGAGCGCAGGGACAGCACCCAGGCCCAGAGTTCAAGCCCCATGACCAACCAAAGAGAAAGAAAGAAAGAAAGAAAAAAAGAAAGGAAGGAAGAAAGAAAGAAAAGAATGAGACACGCAAAGCACACACATAAAGTATTTTAACTTTATTGTATATTCAGCATGTGCCAGATACTGTATCAGCTTTACTCATATTAGAAAATTATTTAATATTTAAATAAAGTAGGATTGTGACAAGGATCACAAGGATCACAATGAGGAAATGGAGACAGCAAGATTCCATGAGTTTTCTCAAGTTTGTACAATTAACAAGCTATGGAGTTTGGATATAAAGGCAGGGAATAGGGCTCCAGAATATATTTTCCCAACGACCACACTATATCATCTTTGCAATTTCAAAGAAATTCATTGGCAAAAATCCTCAATCACATGAGGAAAATTTATGAGGCCCTAGATAAAAATCACATCTTTCAATTGCCTCTCTGGTTTGTGTATATGATCAGCAGGTATAAAGTTAGAGAAAAGACACAGCAAGATACAGAAGGTTTGTGGTCAGGAATTTTCCTATGATAGCCAGTTGCAAATATGGGAAATAATTACAGGTCTAAGTGTGTGAGATTTGCTTTTTCTAAAGGGCTCTTCCCTGAAGGAATTGTCAGTTTTCTTTTTATTTACTTATCTATTATTTAATTTATTGTTAGCAGGTTATACAACATGCATACAGTGCATCTTGATCCATGTCACCCCTTTCCTCCTCCTCCCCATCGTTCCCAACTCCATCCATCCCCTCGATCTCGCTGGTTCAATTTTCATACATATACATTGAGGATTGTAACTGCACTCACCTACTCTTCTCCTCTTTATTCATCTGCCCCTTTCCCTGGACTTCACCACTTTACCCAATAACACATATTCCAGCTTCCTGGTATTCAAAAATGAAAGTCTTCTGCCCTTGAACTATTTGAAATTGGTGCGTTTTGCTAGCAACACATTTGGGATTGATCTTGACATGTTCAGCCAGGATCTGAGAGCTGCATCCCCTCCTGACAGTCATCATCAATGGATTCATCTCCTCTAAGCCGACACCATCCACTGGGCCCCAATGCCGACTGCCACAGCCACTATCCCATCACCTCTGAGTTGGTACCAGGAGCCATCGAGTTTCAGTTACATATCCTTACCTTGTGTGGTGCATGAGATCATTTGAGGTGATGCTCCTTCAATACATTGAAAAAAGGCTTCTCAATTAGTTTTTTTTTTCTCCCTGGCCCTATTCCCAAGAGATCATTTGGCTTCTGGAGTGCCACATGTGGAATTCTTGGCCTATTTTTTAAAACCAAAATGCTTTGAGGATTGCAGCTTGCAAGCAAATCTTTAAAAATGAGATCGTAAAACAGGATGAATTTGCCTCTGTTTTCCCACCAAGCACTACTTTGGTATGTAGGATTGAAATAGCCCTCCTCTCTACTCACCCTTGCCAGATCTCCTCCCACCCCAGCATGCTAGCAGGCAATCTCCTTGCACTAGAGTTGTTAGGAAAGCCCTGGCTGACAGGTTGTGTTATTGCTTCTGATCTCATTGGTCACATCGAGTAACATCTTCACTCCTAACCTAATGGGATGGATGCAGCTTGACAGGCCATAGCAGGGACCTGCATTAGGTTCCCTAGGACTCCTCCCACAAGCTGCCAGGGACTGCACAGCATTCTAAACACCCAAAGGCGTAATTCTTGGTCAGAATAGGTAGAAGAGCTGCATCTTCACCGTAACTGCCCATTCTACCGTCCAATGCTGGGAAATGCTCATGGCACTTCTTGCCTTCTTCTTACTGCAAGGCAAACAATCTTAAGACAACATAAGTAAAACATGCTATTCAGGAGCCTGAGGTTATGGTGACTCTTGGAAAGCATGTCAAATTCTTCATCGCCAATGAAATAAGTATATAAAAATGACACACCCAATATACAGAATTCCAATGACATTTATATTGTGCCTCCAATTAAAAATAAAAAGGGTTGAACAATTTGACTCTGGGCACCATCTCTTTCCCAGGACAAACTCAGTTTGAAAACTTATTTTACTTTATTGCAACAATTATGTACTAGGAGGTATTAGTTCTCCTGAGTTTGGTCTTACAGCTAAAAATTCAAAGTCTTTCTCAATTTTAATAGTTTAACTCCATTCTAGTGTGTTCTGTTTCTTCTAGGTTAGGCTCTGGAGGCAGAAAATAAGAAACAGAGTTGGTTCCTGATACCAGAAAGATCACAATATATATGAGAAAATAGAAGGCTTGTCATAATAATCCAAAGTAGAGGGCAGGGTGGAGAGAAGAGAGCATAGATTCAGGATGACCAGCAGAAAGCCTCCACAGCATGCCAAATGAGAGAATTGATAGCAATGGCACAGGATAAGGGTGGTGGTGACAGAAGTGGAGGAGAGGGACTGGCTGGGAACTCAGAAAATCAGCACCCTCAGCAAAGAGAATTTAAAATCCGCCTAATCAAAGTGGTTGTATCCTTTCCTGCTTCACCAATTATCAAGAAATAGAATTCCCTCATAATTGATTTCAAAACCATTTAGGACACTTACGATGATTAATTGTCTGATTCATTAAGAAGATGAAAAAGGCTGCAATCCAGGGCCTTGCTGCATATGAGATTCATACATTTTAACATTAAGCTCATTGCATAGGCCCCAGATTTATATGCACATATATGTGTTTTTAATTTTTATTATTTATTTATGTTATCTTTAAATTGTTGTGTAGAGGTGTTCCAGGTCATCATGTCAGTTTGTAAGTAAAATGCATCTTGATCAATGTCAATGTCACCCTTTCTATCATTCTCCTTCTCCTCTATCCCTATCCCAACTCAAGTCACCTGATTCCATTTTCACATATGTACAGTAAATAGTATGAGTATATTCACCCATGCTTCCTCTCTCTATTCATCTGCCCTGCCACCTCCTGTCTTCCCCCTCTTCCATGACAAACCATGCTTCAGCTTCATGGTAACTGTAAATTAACTGTTCAAGGGAGCTAAAGCATTGGAATCCTCCCCTACATATATCAGACTTCAGTGAATTTGTTTGTGCGTATATGCTCATGACTCTGTATATGTTTTCTTATGTGTTTATAATTTACTAGCTTAAGTGATAATCCCTATAGGTGAGTTGGGGAGGTGGGGAGGGAAAAGATAGTAGGGGAAAAACAAAGGAGGATGTAACAATGCTCATTAACTTACTCATGTTACTGTAACCCCTCTGTACAGTATCTTTACAATAAAAATACTAAAAATAATAAGCCAAATAATGCCCTGACTTTAAGTCTTAATAACAGCACCATATATAGAGATAGATAGATATAGGTATGTCAGTTATGGGGCTTGAACTCTGGGCTTGGAGGTATGGCTCAAAATTTCTATTTAAAAATATATTTGTAAAATTTATTTTTGTCCTCAAATAGCTACAGAGTTCAGAAGAAGGTGTGGGTCTCATTCTTATAAGCTAAGGAGAAAGGAAATAGATAAGGCCATTACCAACTTATGGAGAATTCAGTGAGAAGCCCTATTTGTTTCCCAGTCTCCCTGTGATGGGGCATCAGGACTTGATGGCTCCAGTCATGGAAGACATTTGTTCCAATGGTATTCATAAATACACTTGGTTAGGCCCTTGTGTCGAATCCCCCTGCTGTCTGTGCCCTCTCTGAGAGCAGGGTGCTTTTCCGCTGTTTGATTTCTCTCTCTGAGAGAGGGCTGTCCTGACAGTATTTGGAACCCAAGAGGGAGTCATGGAATGTTAAGTCTACCTTCAGTATTTGTGAAGGAAGAAAAGGTAATATGGGTAAAAGGGAACAGAGGGGGCATCCTTGCTCTGAAAGAAAGACTGTTTTTGCATTGAAGCTGCTGCTGATCTGGGTGACATGGAAAGGTGCCATTTCTGGCGAAGTAGCTCTGGAGAGCTGATTATTGGAGGACAGGCAATGTCTTTCTCTTCCTTTCTGGGATAGTAGAAATGGTAGATTTGTTCTCCTTGGGGCTCTTGAGAAAAAGACACACACTAAGGTTAGATGATCCTGGCCGTGTTTAGAGTCTCTTTAGAGTTGATTGCTCTGTCTGTAAGAGGACACCAATCCTTGCAAAGTTTTTCCAAGGTGAAAAAATCACACAATTTTGCCTGTTCTGGCTCAGCTTCAGTTATTACTGTCAGGCCCAAACCACAAGGTAAAAAGTATCCAGCTGGGTGCAGGTAGATCCTGGTTACTCAGGAAGCTGAGCTCTGAGGTTTGCAATTCAAAGCCAGCCCAGGCCAACTAATCTATGAGGTTTTATTTAAATTCACCTTTATTATTTCTAATCAGTTGTTCGAAAGGGTTTCAAGTCTAAATTTCAGTTTGTGAATGCAGTGCCTCCCTTTCATCAGGCTCCTCCATCTGTGAGTCCCTTACCTCTAATTAACCAGGAAAAAGACAGAAGTGTGATGTGATTCAAGTAGTAGAGTACCATCTTTGAGCAAAAAACTCAAGTAAGTGTGACAGGCCTGAATTCAAACTACAGTACTGGTAGTATATAAACAAACAAACAAATAAATAAATATTCTTCCACATTGTCTCCTTTCCAAGGCCTGGCACTTGGAAGTCAACAGTTGTGCCATAGTTCACACAGGCCCAGCATGAAGCCTACCACCCTGCAGAAAACTGCATTCTACCAGGCACATTCTGCCCCGGGGATCTTCTTAATATTTAGAGTCTTCTTCAGTAATTCTTGAAGAGGGCCTGAGAATCGCATTTTCAACTAGTTTCCCAGATGATGTTGATTTTGCTGATTCATAAAACTCTATGTTAGTTGGAAAACCTTGTCATTCCTGCCTAATTCCCTGGAATTGCCAAGAGAACTATAACCTCAAAAAGGAAGTAGGGAAGTTGAAAGAACAAGTGTGGGGTAAATGAATTCCTGTGATGAGGAGAATTGCATGCCAATGATGGGACATGTTTGTGAATGTCACCAGCTTTAAGAGGACCTTGACACAGGAAGACATGTAAGACTTGTATATTCAATTCATCTTCATGGGTAGGAAACAAAAAACGTGTGTGGTTTCCACATGTGAAAATACAATGACTCCTGATTACCGTTGAACTACTTCCAAATCATCCAGCATGACTGACCTGTTCTCATTTTGGAAGGAGCCTAGGAGAGGTCTGTGATGCTTTTGGCTCCCCTTCCTGCTAGCTAAACTAATTTATCATTCAGATTCCTTTTAATATCAGCTTTTCTGTAAAACATGAGGAATGTAGATTACATAAACATACACACACACACACACACACACACACACACACACACACATTCAAATCACCAGTTATACTTCTGAGGATTAACACCACCCAGATTTGTAAAGCTCCTTGTAACCTGAGGTTTGTGAGTCTTCTGTCTTTGATAATCTTCCATCTTTTTGGGTACAAACACAATTCTAGGTCTTAGCACCCACATTAAACAAAACTTCACTGAGTGAGATTTGGTCTAGGACAACAAGACAGGGATAATGACAGCCAGCTCTAGAAAGGACATGTCAACATAGCAGATGTTGTATAAGAAGTCTTGAAAACAGAATAGGAAGGACCTTTACCTAAAAGGAAGGCTACTTGCTGTGACACCAATTTGGGGAGGGGGGTTGTATGATGGAGATAATGTGGTATAGGTCTTTCTGTGCCTGATTTATTTCACTTAACCTATGGTCCTCTAGTTTTATCTATATGATAGGAACTAATATTTGATAAAAGAGTTAAAATATTTGATAAAAGAGTCAAAACCTAGGCTGGAAAAAATGACATCCTCTTCAACAACAACAAAAACTTGATATCCAGTTTTCTTGGATATCCACATTCAGAAAACTGAGACTAGAGATCCTTATATACTAACCATTTTTTTAAAACATAAATAAAGTAGAATAGGCCAATCAACTGACAAAACAGATATCAACACATTGATGAGAAAATGCCCAGAGGAGACATGAAGGGATAAATTCACAGAGGGAGAAACATGGCCACTAAATATATGTCAAGCTTTTCATCTTGCTTACTATTATTATAAATGTTTTATATGCAAGAGAATTATTATTAAGAAGTAAATAACTTGCCCCAAATCACTAAGAGCCCAGGGACAACATGCTTTTTCTCTTTTAGTTGCTTGCTTATAAAGACTATTCATTGCTTTACTCTTCCAAGCACATACTTTTTTTTAATAAACCTCTTCTTCTCTTCTCTCTGTTTCTCTCTCTTTGTTAATCATGGGGCTTGAACTCAAGGCGTGGGCTCTGTCCCTGAGCTCTTCATCTGAAAGCAAACACTCTACCACTTAAGCCACAGTGATGGTTTATTGGCGATGAGAGTCTTATGGATTTTCCTTCTTGGGCTGGCTTTGAATCATGATCCTCAGATCTCTGTCTCCTGAGTAGCTAGGATTACAGACATGAGCCACTGGCTCCAGGCTCTTCTTTTCTTAATATTAAAACAAATCTTAAATTCCTGCTAGAATTGACTAAAATTACATAAAATGTGCAGATTAATGTTTTGAACTAGAAAACAATGTTTTCTCATTTATATATTAATTTCTTATCTTTAGTATAACATTTCTATTGACATTTTCTATACCAAGCAGGATGCCTAATGCAAATGAAAGAGAAATGAACAAATTGCAACCCCAGCCTACAAGTACCAGACAAATGTAGGGCATTGAAGGACACATAAATAGATAATGTTTATACTTGCTTTGTTGACTCTAGCCACTTATGTTCAATACTTTTGTTAAAGTATTTTGTTAAAGTATTTTCTGATTTATATAATGCCATGGCATATAATCATGTCTTCAGGACATGATAAATTTGCACAACATTTAATGTAAAATCCTTAGGGCTAGATATTTCTTGAGATACAGACTTTTGATGGTTAATATGCTGCATATTCCACATAGTGTATAACAACCTCAGCAGGATGTGGGAATAAAACACATAATCAAACATATTAATATGTTGGCAGCAGTATAAACATTCACACTAACTCATTTGCATTGACTAAAATTTGCTTTTGCATCAAATGAGTATTACACAAAGTATGTAGCTTTCAGAATACTTTGGATTTCAGAATTGCAAGCAAGGCTTACGATTCTGAGATACATTTTATTTCTAATATATAAGTATTTTATTTTTTATCTGGCTTGAACCAGATATATTTGCTTAAATAATATCAAACAAGAGTGAGCAGATCAGACAAACTTGCTTTTATCTCAAATTTAGATAGCCATGTCTAGTGTTCTTTAGCAAAGTGTCTTTGGACAGGTATTTATCACATGAAGGAACATTTATTCTGCAAGAAAAATAAAAATGTTATTAAATTTTATCAATATATTCAAAGGGCGTGGAAATAATCATCTACTTTATTAGTAGTAGTAGTAGTAGCTTACTGATAAACTTCTCTTGCATAATTCAATTGCCTTATATTGAAACCTGATGTGTACTTATACGGATTATTGAATCATTAATATTAGAATGTTAAGCACTTCCTCAAAGTTAATTTAAGGAATTTAATACAGATATATCATTTCTACTGTTTTCTTAGAGGCCTTTTTACATAATATTTCATCACCTTTGGGAATCTGAATCAAATCTTCCTTGTGGAACCAATTGGAATGTTTTCCCATTTTCCACTTTACAGATGATACTATCATGAATGTATTTATATCTTTCTTAAATGTTTGGATTAAACCACTGTCTTAGATCTAAGATATTTGAAGATATTTAAGGCAGAAAGTTTTTAAAGATCCTCAGTTATTGGTCTGTTTTAATTCTCTATTTCTTCTGTAACTTTTGAAACTTGATTATCTTTATTAAATTGGGAAGATTAGAAGTTAAAAGAGGAAATGTTTTTACCCTCCCCAGCTGTGAGTGCATATGTCTTTGCATTATTGAATTTATGAACATTTTTATTTTCTCTTTTAATTTTATTTAAAATAAAACTTGAGACTTCATTATAAGAAATTTGATTTGGGCTCAAATGTTCATCAATTTATTTTTCACTCTGCTATCTTTTAGGTTATATTTATAAATGCAGCTAGAATCTCCCCTCAAAAAGTCATTACTTATATGAACATGAGAAATTATCTGGTCTAGTCTACTGTTTCTTTTTTTTTTTTTGGCGGCCGTGAGGCTTGAACTCTGGGCTTGGGAGCTGGCCCTGTGCTTTTCAGCTCAAGGCGAGTGCTCTACCACTTGAGCCACAGCGCCACTTCCAGTTTTCTAGTGGTTTATTAGAGATAAGAGTCTCACTGACTTTCCTGCCCAAGCTGGCTTTGAACCTGATCCTCAGATCTCAGCCTCCTGAGTAGCTAGGATTACAGGCATGAGCCACCAGTGCCCGACTCTACTATTTCTATAAATGAATAAACTGAGATTTCAGTTCATGAAATCATTTGTATGAGTTACAGTGTAGAAAACTAAGTAGTTCTTCCATCAGCTTATATCTGCTCTTATTTTAAAAAATTCTTAGTTCTTTTAAAGAATTTCTTTAAATTCTTTAAAATGTACCAATGGCTCACTCCTATAACCTTAGCTACTCAGGAGGCTGAAATTAGAAGATAATGATTCAAAGCCAGCCTGGGAAGAAAAGTCTCTTACCTAAAATTTACTATCCAAATGCTGGAAGTAGAGCTGTGACTCAAGTGGTAAAGCACCAGCCTTGAGCCAAAAATGCTAAAGAAATAGTCAGGCCCTGAATTCAAGAATTAGTACTGATGTGTATATATGCATACAACACACACACACACACACACACACACACACACACACACACACACAATTACAAAATACAAAAGCCTATTGCTTGAACTCCAGTTGAACATGTTACTTATTGATTTGATTATATTATTTATATAAAAGTTATAAAGCATGATATAATAAGGAGTGAATACTCATTATGTTTAGTTAATGACTGGCCTCAGATTTGGAAGCTGGTGTTTAATGTTATTGTAGATATTCTGCACCTGCCATTCTGTCGACTAATTGTGACAGCATGTCAGAGCTACAGGAAATTTGGGTGCTGACACTTAACCTTATCTACAGCAATAAACATGACAAGAAAACTGCTTTACTGCCCAGGATTAACAAACCATTAAGAAAACCAAGAGACTCCTGTGACTCTCCAAGAGCTAGACTTAACAAAACTTCTATTATTCTCACTTTATCCACTAGAGGCCTGATTAAAGAAGTTTTATTTTTAAGTTTTTTCTGTGCTGTGCAAATCACTTTGCCTGTTCCTTCATGCATAACAAGTATACACAAAACAATCAAAGTCATGATGTTAACGAGCAAGAATGCCAGGAATAGAGGTGCTGATCTCCTGTCCCAAGGGTCTAGCTGGCACAATCCGGAAGGTTGAAGTTTGGGAGGGCAGAGTGATTACCAGAAAATATAAGAACAGAAAAACAATGGGTAAACATAAGACAAATTGTGCTTACTTGAAGACTACAATCTCTTTAATTTGTATTTGCTGGTATTTTTTAGTGTTTAATCCAGGACAGGCAACAAAACCAATAGGGTCAAGATCTATATACACAGATTCAGAGCTCAAGAAAAAAAAAAAAAAAACCTATTGAATGAGAGACAGATAGGAAATGAAATAATGAATAAATTGCACTTACCAAAGGGCATGACCTATAATGCTCAGTAAGTTTTGACTGCTATTAAAAACATATTTTTAAATGTCTGTGTCTTTTTATTTAACACTTAAGGACTGTACAATTCCCCCTTCCCATCATCTGAACATGCCAGCTCATATCTCCAAAGCATTTACCAAATCTAAACAATCCTCTGTATTTTCAGAACTCCTTTGAATTATCTCATTTCCAAAACAATATCCAATATTTTTGTTTCCTCCTTGCTTCCCACAGTTTGTCCATCACACAGAAAACAAAAATGGGATGTTGCCTTACATGTTCCCCATGGCTTAAAAGAGTACACATATGTGCAGGCCCTGGTGGCTTATTCCTATAATCCTAACTCACTACTCAGGAGGATGAGATCTGAGGATACCAGTTAGAAGCCAGCTTGGACAGAAACGTCTGCAAGATTTTTAGCTACAATCAATTAGCAAAAAGCCAGACGTGCAGATATAGATCAAGTGATAAAGCACTTGCTAGGCTCGAGTGGAAAAAGCTGAGAAAAAGTGTGAGGTCTAGGGCTTTAGTGCCGGTATTAACACACACACACACACACACACACACACACACACACACACGCTACCCAAAAGCAGCTACACACTCATTGTCCTGACCCTAAAGCCCCACATAATCTCCCTCTACCTTTTCTACCTCCACTCCCCATTTTTCCCTAACACTACCTTTCTTGTAGATCTTAGAGAAGGCCATAGTAGCTCATAGCCACACACATTGTACACTTGTTATTCCACCTTCCAAAACTGACCTTCTGTCATGTCATCTCACTGGCCTCGACTGCCCTTTACACATGGTTTATTCCAATGCAATCTTCTTGCCTAGGATGGTCCTATTCAAAATTCTCCCTTCTCCTGGTTCCATAGTTCCTTCTAACCTTCTGCTTCCTCCATAGTCCATATCCTTTTAAACAGAAACTGTATTGCAAATCTGCTTTCCAGATGGATTCTGTTTCCCCTATAGCATGGGAACTGCATGAGGATGCAAGATGGTCTAACTTATTTACTGTTGTGTCCTCTAGAGGTGATAATGGTGTCCAGCATACAGTAGGTGCTTCAACATGTATCTTGGAACAAATGAATGAATTAATATACCTTTCAAAGGATTATATTTGTAATTGGAATAGAAGTCCAAATAATAAAGTACAAAAGATAAACAGATGAGAATGTCAGAGAGAAAAATGTTGGTACATCAAATGTGAGAATTTTACATGAAGTCCATTTTCTGACTATGTTTTGTAGACAGGCTTGATGGGGAATATATTTGATTTAATAAGCCTACTGCATTCCAGGAATTTCCAAATATGCCATTTGACATGTGTGTACCATTACCAATGTATACATCTACATCTACATATATATGTGTGTATGTATGTACACATATATTTATGTATCATTATTGTCCACATATAGTGGTTATATAAAATCAACATAAAATCAATTTACAAGGTTTGTTATTCTTTTCCCTTTAGGAAAAATAAAGCTCAGAAAAATGTGAGTCTTTGCACATATCCATAATAATATTAAAGACAGACTTTCTCATTCACATTTTGGAAGGCTTTATTCCTAGCCTTCTTTCTTTCCAGCTGTGTGACATTATTCAATCTAACGGACCCCTCTGGTTTTCTCCCACCTCTGTTTGTGATATCAAAGGAAGAAGATTTAGTCTGCTAATCTGGAAAACTTGCTGCCTACTTAGAGTGAGTACTGGGTGTTAAAAATCTAGTGAGGGGAGATTACCTACCACCACCAGGGAAGGAACAAAATCCCTCTGCAGTGAACACACATTGAGTGAAGACAGACAGTGAGAAAGTCTTGATACTGTGTTAAGTCCCAGGATTCAACCCTTCCTGAAGCCAGCAGTAATCTTTTCCACTATTTGGAAAGAGTAAACTTCCTCCTTGATTTAACCTAACAAGGTAACCACAGCTTACGACTGAATGCCACATAGATAGCCCAGAATTCCACCTGTACTGCCTTAAACTCCTCTTGATACTGTTGTCACCCCATTTCATGGAAGGCTGTCTTGTCATTCATCCACACACCTTTATCTACACTTTTATTGAGTCTTTTTGACACTATGCCCCAGAAGCATTATGTTAAAAAGAAGGGTTTTGCTACTCATGGAGGTCCAACATTAATCAGAAAGCTGGCATTTAAAAGACACTGACACATATTACATATGTGCCCAGAGTTATAAAAGACTAGAAATAATGACATTTGAAATGAGACCCGCAGGATACATTGAAGTTCAAGCCACCCCAGATTTGTTCATTTAGTGACCATAATACATTTCTGGAAATCTGTTCAATGCATTAGATGACAATCCAGGAGGAGAAATGGCATTTTAGGTCAAATAGTTACTCTAGGCTCATGTGATATATTGAAAACAGAATGTATCTTCTAGGAACACCTTCTATGTGCAGTGATTCCTCACTGCAGTGATTCTCAGGTTTTAGGTACTGTGGACATAATATAAAAACTAGTGTAATCCTCTCCATAGAATGAAATGAGGACTTATGGGATGCTTTTGTAGACTGTCAATTCCATGACCTCTATTTGAAATTTCCTACCCATCATAATGGCCCACTTGATTTCTCTTACGTCTTGGCCTCTTCTTCGAGTCTGGAATCCCCAGACTCCTATCACTAAGCAGACATTTCAGGTTTTCTACAAAACAGATAAAATTGATTCATTAAAAAGCCTGACCAATATGATTTTTCATCTATCCCCTAGTGTCCCATAGTTCTGTCTCAGTAGTGAAGCTCATTAGGAAAATAAGCCCTTTGCCTTGGCTTGTGTTTCCAAGAGCGAGTGAGCTCTTCTCAGGAAGCCAGGCTTGAGTGCAGGAGTCCTTTTCCACAATTGTATGTTAGGCAGCTTCTACCCTACTGTACAAGAAAGACTTCCTAGCCATCACTATTGAATTAATCAATCAAATTTTATTTTTATTGCACCATTCTGGAAAGTCCACTTATACCCCTTTCCAGTAATACTGAAGAGAAAAGTAATCCATACAACACAATTAAGAATAAAACATTTGTCTTCTTGATGATGTCTGAGCGGTAGTGGTTCCAGTGATCATTGCCTCTTGAAGTTACTCAACCATAAAGCTGAGATAGACTAGTACGGTACAACTGCAAGCAGAAAAGTTTCAATGCAACCGCTAAAAAACAATACACAAGAAAGAACATAACTTAGACATCATGGGGTCTCAGGTGCCCTAGTATCTACAGCGATAATAATAACATGCCTTTATTGTGCACTTCCCTTCTAAGAGTTCACAGAGCTGCTTCATGTAATATTTAATTCATTCCTACCACAACCATCTGATTTATAGCTTCTGGAGAGCCTAAGACTCAAGTAAAAGAGATTGCTCAGGCTTTCAGGATGGTGGTGGATGCTTAGACTACGGAAAGTATACATTTCCTGGCATTCAGGGAAATCTAAAATCTAGAGTTGAGATGGTAGTGTACACACTGATTGTGAAGATGATCCATACTCAGATGCATACTCACCAAGAAGACCTGGGAGGCAACACCAGAGAACAAGCCCAGCCATTGGTGGCTCTCTCCACTTTCCAGCTCCTCTAACACCTTAGTGGACTTGTCAGATGATACCACACTCCATAAGATGTAAATGCAAATGAAACAAGAATACTTAACCATGCATACATTTAAAAAGTAAAGAAATGTCCTTTCAGTGACTGAGTGACATGTTTTACTTGCCAGACATCTGTCTTGTTTCTAAGAATCCAAAAACCAAAACAAAGGGACAAGCATAATTCTTTTTATTTTTATGTAGGTTTGAAATTTCCTTGAAGAGCATTTCAAAATTTTGAATTACCACAGTCATTTTATAGCAGATTAAAACTGATCAATTAAATAATGAAGCATTTAAGAAAGAAACAATGGAAACTGAAGTATGACTGTTAAACAAATACAAAATGAGATTCATGATCCCTGTTGTTCTCTTTTTGAAAATATAGTCTTTTTTTCCCTTTACTTTCTAATTCCGTTTGATTTTCTTTCTCATGTCTATTGGTCTTTCTACATACGAGTTTTTCTTCTATTATACTGCAATATTATTTTACACATCCATTTGCACACACATACATGAGCACACGTACATACATGTACTTGGCTTGACCAACTCCTATTATAACTTAAAGCTTTGCTTCTCATGAGATAATCTCTGTGGTTCCCAAGTAGGCTGAATTCTATGATGTGCTTTCATAATGCCACATACCTCTTTACTAAGAGAGACACCATATTACAGTTAAGTTATAGCCCCATGAGACTGTAAGATAGGTAGCATGGTGTTCATCATCCTATTCACAGCAATAATAAAAAGGCTTGAACATAAGCATCTAGTAATCACTTCACAGCAACATATTATAGCTGGGTACCAATGGCTGATGCCTATAATTCTATCTACTTAGGAGACTGAGATCTGAGGATCAGTGTTCAAAGTCACCAGGCAAACATATCCAAGACACTCATCTTTAGTTAACCACCAGGAAAAGCCAGCAGTAGACTGTGGCTCAAGTGGTAGATCACCAGCCTGGAGTTTTTCACTCATAGGACCAGGGACCATGCCCTGACTTCTATCCCCAGTACTAGCACTAAAATAATAATAGTAATAATAATAATAATAATAATAATAATGGCAATAGCAATTCATAGCTTGAGAGCTTTAACTGTTCAACTATGCCAGGTCCTATGTTAACTCCTTTGTATATATCAGTTTAAGTAATATTCACTATTTGCAATTGTGTTCTACGATTGCTAAATGATGACTGCAGAGATTAAACCACCCTCTTTGTTATACCACCTTCCAACAGTCCCTGAATTTGCATAGTCTATTTGGGAAATGATTTGATAATCACTCTGTAGAGGAGCAGGGAAGTTAAGACAGGAAAGGAAAAGCAACCAGCCAAGTGTCCCTTACTCAACAAGCTACTGGCTACTGACCTGGGCAACGGTGTCCCACAGGGACACTTCTTAATACTGCAGAGGACAGTGCAGAACACCTACCTCAGTTACCTCCTCTGAAACACAGGGGATCAGGCACTGAGCCGTTACTTCTATCAATTGTTGCTTGGGGTCTGCTGAGGGTAAGTTTCAGGGGTATTGTTCTCCAGCCCTCTGGCTAGCTTTGTGCATTGAGGCAGGATTCAGCCCTCAGAAAATGCCACGAGGCTGCTTGACGACAGGTGCACTGCATGCCCACAGAAACCCTAAGGCAGAGAAGACAGCAACTGCCAGAGTCACACATTTAAGGTTCCATTTTTTAGGCAAGGACCATACCGAGGACTGAACTTGAATCTGCTTCACTCAGGAGCCTATTTTAATGACAGTGTTTCACACATATTTTTTAAATAGATGAAAAAGAAACACAATGAATGGCAACCCCTTGGTACAACCACTTAAGATAGAAATTTTTTTTAAAAAAGAAACAATGAACAAATGGAGATTATCATGAATGAATTTTTCATCAGAGCTAAAATTAAGTTTGATGGAGCTTTTCTGCTCCCACCACCCAAAAGAAGATGCTTTTTCTGGTGACTAGAATATAGTGCTTTCTGGTTTCAGCCTGGTTTTACCATCTCCCCCATGAGGGACTGCTACATAACTCTGCCAATTTCTTTCTGTTTATACTTCTGTTAAGAACAGGACCTCTCTGCTTTGACTCCCTATATTCTTTCTTCCCGATATGATGATATTCTGATTGAGCTATAGTCAAGTTTTGACCTATCCCTGGATCCATGCTGTTTCTATGGTGATCACCCATACATCATCTCTTAGTTTTCATGCATTGATTTTCTTGGTCAAAAGCTCAGATTATCAAGGGCAGAGCTTTAGAGATGCCAGAAAGCCCATATCCTGACCATGAACATTGTTGTTATTCCATGCAGCTTATCAAAATTAGTTCAGAACCTGAAATTTAGACAATCTAAATGTTTTACTGGTGAGAAAGACTACACTTCTCATAATGTCATACTTGTGTCTTGTCACTCGTGTGTGTGTGTGTGTGTGTGTGTGTGTGTGTGTGAGTGTGTGTGTGTGTGTAAAGGAAACCAGGCATGGTGGGGCACATCTCAGCTGAGGTAGAAGAAATCACAAGTTCAAAGCCCAACTTGGCTAATTAGTGAGACCCTGTCTCAATGAAGAGAAGAGTAAATACAAAAATAAATAAACACCAGAATGATAAAGCAAATGCATTCACACGGATTAGCTAAGGTTGTAGTCTCATCTATGCCATTTAGCCAGTGTATATATGCTATCTGAATATTCATTTATTTGTGAGATAAATCCCAAATTCACTTCTGCAAACATTTATGAAAAATCTGCTGTGGATCATTGTGATTATGAGTAAAAGATTAATATGACCACCTCTATCTAATGAGAAATTGAGATTTAAAGATATATTGTCATTCAGTGCCTGGTGATATGTGGTATCAGAGTCAAACAGAGGGAGTTATATAAAAACAAAGATAGAACAGACAGCAGATGAGTTAATTCCTCTTTGAGGAACCTGGTGTGTTAAATGTAGACTCTTTCCCTAGGTAAGGGAGCTGAACTATATTCTACTGGCTACTGACATATCTAACCAAGCCCCATAGACCAGGTGAATTGGAAACAGGGATGGAGGTGGGGGCAAAGAATACTGGTGTTTGTGTTCTCTTCTCTGGCTCTACTCAAATAGCTGTACTTACTGCTGCTTTAATTTAGGATACAGAATTTGGCCTACAAAGAACACTGAAATGAAAAAGGAAGGAAGAGAGAATGAAGGCAGGCAGGAAAACAAAGGGCAGGAATGTGGGAATACAGGCAGGATGGAGGGAGAGAGGAGAGAGGTAAGAGAAGGATATATTATCTCAACTTTGAGGCAAAGAAATTTATTCAAGGAAATGATCAGCTTTGTGAATTAGAAAGTCTATGACATAAAGGAAGAAACATAGGAAGGAGTGTATGGAATTGAGAAAAGACCAGTGAGGTTCTGAGTTAAAGAAGTTCTAGTTAAGTGATGATGAGGCTCATCCAGAACTCTACTTTGGTTATGGAAAGGAAGAATTGAAATCTGGAATCTAGATGACATTAAGGCATATAGTCAAGCAGGATTTAGTGGGGCACAATATTTTGGTTAAAAAATCATATGTGCACATAGTGTTGTTGCAAAGGTTATTTTTATTCAATAAAACTATAAAATAAACTATATGGGATAGTATTAATGTTAGTTGTGGGTGTTATTTTGACTAGATCAGAGCTCTCTTTATTCTTAGTGAGTACTCTTTTCACAAACCTCTCCAAAGATTCTTTGTAAATTGAGCTTTTCCCTAATTGGATTTGCTGAAAGCAATAGATAATGCCATTTGGCTACTTCTCTTGGGAATGTTGATATTCAAATCTCCAGGTCATTATTTAGAAACCTATTTCCAACATGGGAAATTTAAAATTGGATCACATGTTAATCCCTAAAGCAAGCTATACTTTGCCTCTAGAATGAGCAAATATTTAAACTTGAGCAAAGATCTTTTCTGCAGCCTACAAATATATGGCCAAATTATCCACGTGGTAGATTCTGATCTACCAGAGGGTTATATATGGCTATTGGGTTATACCCTGTTACAAATGGTAAAGGAAGTGAAGACAGTGATGATGATGATGATGACAGTGATTATCATTAAATCTTACCTTATGTAAATATCTACACTGGGCTATAAAATATATTGGGACTTTCTATACTTTGTAACAGATTTATAATGGCTATCAATATGAATCTTATTGTTAAGAAAATTGAAGCTTAAAAAAAGTAGGTAACCTGTCTAAGGTTATTCATTAATGAAAGAAGGATGTCAATTCAGTCTACCTAGTTCCTCATCTAACCCTTTCATATTATAGGCTGAAAGATCATGAACCCAGACTTCTCTCATTGCTATTCCCTAGTCTCATCAACTGAGTGAGACAGCAGCCTAATTTCCAGGAACGAAGTATTTCCCCTGAATACTCTGGCCTTTCCACAGGAGAGTGGATTCTCCTGATTAGGAATGTCAATACACTGGCATATTTTCTCAGCAGAGAAGGTGGCAGGGGCTTTACAAGACAAACTAAATGACACTTTCTGTCAATCTTACAGAGGTGAACTCTAAAGTGTTAGACTCGCCTGCCTGATGAAGGCAGGGTTGTCCTTCTAGCATCGTATTAAAGTGGGTTAGAAAAAGAAATCTTGTATGAGAATTCAAGGCAGGCATTGAGCTCTTTCACAGTGAATTGAAACCCATGCACAGCTCTTGGATCTGAAGCCTTCAGGAAGGGAGTAATGGCCGGACTAAGGTACCTTTTCTGGGGAAGTTTACAATCTCCACTTCTACTACTGAAGAGTATTCACCTCATTGTTGTGTTTGCTTTCCTTTTCCAGCCTCTTTCTATAAAAGAACACAAGCTCAAAATGCAGTTCTCCTTAGCCATTTGCTCCTGTAACACCTTTAATAAAGGTTTAAATTTATCTCAACCTCAGTTTTTTCATCTATACAATGAGAATATTGACAGGAACTTATTTATGGATAAAAATGTTCAAGTCGATAAAATTCTATCACAACATACAAAGTACTTAGATTAACACCTAACCCATAATGAGGGCTCAAAGTATGGTTAACACCAATATTTTCACATATATGTACACCCATGTATGCATACATGGACACACACGCATCATGTGTGTATATGTTTAGCTAATGGTGTCAAAATGTGATGTAATATAGAATATCTCAATGTGAATTCCACTTTTGAAATTCCTCTTAGATGAGTTCCCCAATCTCCATTTTCTCATTCATAAAATGTGGGAGATGAATAGTCACAACTAATTTAAAGTATTCTAAGTATCAGGAAGTAATAGGTATGACGAGTTTAGCAGAGACTTGGCATTCAATAATTGGAGGTTTCTATTTCAAAGAAGCCTATTGATAGAGGATGGGAAACAGAGCTGTGATGATTCATGAGGTTAGTTTTATCAGTGGTCATTTTTTCCCCTCTCCTATGAATATCTTTCAAACGTGTGGCTTAACTCTTCTGAACCTCCACGTCCTCATTGTGAAAGGGAGACAACAAAAGCTTGCATGATTATTTTGTGATGTATATATAGAGGATAGACAAGAATTTAATTTATACAGATAATCTATAGAGATAAAACTCCAGATGTAAGTACACATACAGACATATCGACAAAGCACAGTTAAGTGATTAGGTCAGTGCCTGGAATAGAATGTTTAGTACATGTATCATAATTTCCTCTTTTCCCCAGCTTTCTTCTTTTCCTCCTCACCCATTTCATCATGTCAAAATTTCTAAGTTCTAGAGAAGCATTTACTCTGAATCATATTAATACAGGTTGGTTCAAACTCCTCTGTTCACTGTAGACGTTAATTAGACTGTAAAATCCATGGAAATACAACTAATGCTCATTTTATTTTGTGTTTCTCACAGTACCTTCCAAGTGCCTGGAATGTCGAAAACATTCTTAGATGCGTGTTTTGGAAGGTTTGAATGGTCTTTCCTTAATTCATGTTGGTATGTGGTTAGCATTGTGAGAGTAGAGGGAGGGAGGGACGACTTTTAAGGGGTGACTAGATCATGAGAGGTTACTGGATCATTTTTGGTCATGAATTCACTAATGCCATTACCCTGGGGTCAGGTTCTTTATAAGTAGGTGAATCCAGCCTCTTTCCTCTCTCAGCACCTTTTCCTCCTTCTGCTATGTAGAGCCTTTGATCATGGAGTAAAAAGAACCTGGCCATACACTGATCCCTCGATCTCTCACTTCACATCACCTGAAACTGTGGAAAATGAATTTCTCCTCATTATAAATAATCTGTATTCTTCCATTGTAGCAGATCAAAATGGACTCAGTGTTGAATATGTGTTGATTATCAGTAAAAGGAAAATGAAATTGTCCAAAAAGCAACTCAAAGGAATGAAAAGTGAGGACTATAAAGAAGGTTGTAATAAATAGTATCTTATGTTGAGTATAAGGACCCAAGGTATCCTGAGGATTGACAAAAGTCATAAAGTATCAGAAAGAAAAAAATGACTTACTTCACCTAATATAATTTTTCCAAGTCTTTCCATTTCCTAACAAATGGGGCAATGTCATTCTTTCTGATGGAGGCATAGAATTCCATTGTGTATATATACCACATTTTCTTGATCCATTCATCTACTGAGGGGCATCTGGGTTGTTCCATATCTTAGCTGTGGTAAATAATGCTGCAATAGTGAAGTAAGCCAGGCCCAAAGAAACATAGGTCGCATGGTTTCCCTTATTTGTATTAACTAGTATATGTCTAAGACAAGCAGAAAAGGTCAGATAAGATGATGTTAAGAGAAATGAACTCCAACATAAGGACACAAGTGTTTTTTTCTTGCTATTGCTTCTAACATATTTATAAGGTACCACGTGATGTTTTTGTTGCTTTGCATGTCCCTCCCCATGGTATAACCCCTGTATTTAATGTTGGTATAATTTGGGGTGGGGAAGGGAAAAAACAAATTGTTTAAACAGGGATACAGGTTGACCCATTGCAACAATGAGACGTACAAGATGCTATGTCGAAAAATGAACTTTATAATTTAGGCAAGGGGTGGCGGGATGGGGAGGGGGGAGTGTAGTTGTGGAGATGGGAGGGGGAAAACAAAGGAGGAAACAACAATGCTTTATAAGAAATGTACTCATTACCTTGCTCATGTAAATGCAACTTCTCCTCTGTACAGTATTCTCACAATAAAGCAGAGAAAGAAAGAAAGAAAGAAAGAAAGAAAGAAAGAAAGAAAGAAAGAAAGAAAGAAGAAGAAAGAAAGAAAGAAAGAAAGAAAGAAAGAAGAAAGAGAGAAAGAAGAAGAAAAGAAAGAAAGAAGAGAGAAAGAGAGAGAAAGAGAGAGAGAAGAGAAAGAGAGAGAGAGAAGAGAAGAGACGAGAAGAGAAAGAGAGACGGAGAGAAAGAGAGAGAGAAAGAAAGAGGAGGAAAGAAAGAGAGAAAGAAAGAAGAAGGAAGGAAAGAAAGGAAGGAAAGAAAAAAGAAAGAAAGAAAGAAAGAAAGAAAGAAAGAAAGAAAGAAAGAAAGAAAGAAAGAAAGAAAGAAAGAAAGAAAGAAGAAAGAAAGAAAGAAAGAAAGGAAGGAAGGAAGGAAGGAAGGAAGGAAGGAAGGAAGGAAGGGCATACAGGCCACCTGTCACATTTCAGAATATCTGCCAGACATTTTGACATACAGTAGCTTAGGCCATGACCTCTGAGGTGAGTGGAGCTGATATTCAAGTATGTTTGTATAAGCATACTTACACAGTGGGAAACAGGGCCCCATCATGTAGTCTCTAGTGATTTTCTTTAGTAGGATCTAAAAAAAATAAACTCTCTGAAGAACACAAAGAGGTGAAGAAAGCAATTATATAGAACATTTATGACTTTAAGGAGATAGTCTAGACTAGGTCTAAAACTAAGTAAAGCAATCATTTAGTACCTCTTGTCTTGAATTTGGTTGTAAAGAGGGAGTATTCACACATCTCTTAGACTTAGAGGTGAAGGGCATGGAGAACCATCTGAGAATGACCTGGAAGCCCTGAGACCTTCACTCCTATTTCTCTGGGACCCCTACTTCCTGACTTACACTCTCCCCAAAGGATATGGATACATTTTCATTTTCTTCCTCAAAAGTCTTGATAGTACTATCAAATACATAGTAGTATAAACAGTAATGTAAATAATGAAATACTCTTGGCTATCATATGGAATGCAAGACATTTTTATAATCAAGCAGTGGTAATTGCTAACATATACTGAGTGACTGATACTCTACTCTACTCTATTCTACTCTAGCTTTCCACCCTTACACACTGTTATCGTCTGCTTCTTGTAGCTGAGGGAATTGTGGCTTAGTAAGCTGAAGGAATCTGCCCAAAGACAGTAGTTAGAAAACAGCAGAACTTTCATTACAGCCGATGACTCCAGAAAACATACCCATCAGCATGTCTTTGTATCATTCCTGCTGTAGAAATGACACATTACCAAGCATTTCCATCTTGAAAACTGTAGCACACCAAGTATTGTCCTGGGCAAAGCAAGTGCAAAGCATTGAAATGAACACCCTCTGTGTTGCATGTAGTCTCAGAGCTACAGGAATGGTAGTCACTTATTTCATAGCTAAGTCCTTCAGTATATAGTGAATATCCATTATTTCAAATGCCCTAAGCAAGATGCCAAGAGTAGAAAGATAAACAACAGTCCAGGTGCTGATGGCTCACACTTGCAATCCTAGCTATTCTGGAGGCTGAGATATGCAGACTGTGGGTTGAAGCTAGCCTGGGCACAAATGGCTAAGAGACTTTTATTTCCAATTAATTAGCAAAAAGCTGGAAGTGGAGGTGTACTTCTGGAACTCTGTCTCCATTCTCAGTCTCGTTTATAAGCACCATGTGGAACTTGATCTTCTGGTGTCACATACACCTTTAGAAGTCCTTCCAACAGTGCTCTAGTCATTTATGACTAATTAGTTGGTTGCAATACTTGAGATAGAACTGGTTCACTCTTCTTTGTCTTGCAACAACACAGACATGGAGGTATATAAAAGCTGGAATGAGAACTAAGCAGCATCATATAGTTTTATTAGGTTCTTGAGTAGCCCCCAATTCAACCTCCAAGTTTGAAATGGAATCTTTAAAACCAGATAAACATAGTGAATGACAAAATATTCAATTAAACATTTGGGATTCCCAGGCCATTTTCACCATACCACTGTGTGCTCTCTTTGATTGAAATATCCTGTAATGGTCAAGGCAGTGGTACATGTTTCTGATGAAGTCAAAGAAAATGAGACCTACACTTGTAGTTAAACTGTCTTCAAAACCCTCTCAGGTGAGGAATACATTGAACTAGAGGTAGGAGGGTCCCAGGAGCTGCTCCTCAGAGCCTAGTACTGATCTGCTGCGTAAATGCCATTTCTTTGGACCTATCCTTTTAATTAACACATAAAAACCTGATGACCCTTTTGGCTCATACCAAGTCTCTGCACCTTTAGCTTGGGACACTGGACAAGGAACTTGAGATATCTGTGAACAAAAGATCAAAATGCTAAAATGAGAAGCATTAACAAGTGGAATCACCCTGTGAGCACTTACCAGGATCAATTTTCCACTTAGACAGCATTTGCCCAGTTGTGCTAACTGCTAACCAATCTATACTCCCTAATGGATTAAAGCAGAAAGGTCAGGAATCATAAAATCATCCATTTCCCACTCATTAATATTTGGGTTTGGATTCCTGAATCTGCCATTGGCTCCAGAAAGACTTATTTATATTCAAGGAACAAGGGGACCAACAGTCCATGGACTTTCGAATTATGAATGAATGAATGGATGGATGGATGAATGAAAGAGTAAATGAAAACATAACATGGCATAATTATGCTTCACAACTGATGAGAGAAATAAAGAAATGGGGTAAAAGGTCAGAGAGAGAGGAAGATAGGAGACATTCACAACAAATTTAAGGAAATACTTTTTTTTAAAAAATTTAGTAATCAAGACACATGATATTTTAATACAATATTCTGGATAAGAAATGTACTCATTACCTTGCTCATGTAACTGTAACTCCTCTGTACAGTATTTTCACAATAAAAAACTTATTTAAAAATTAAATGAATGTAGAAGTTCAAGATGAAATGCAAAAATTCTAAATGAAGATAAACCTAGATGGATTGATAAAGCTATTTGCTTGCTAGGAAATCAGAATATTTTAACAGGAGTGGGACGGGGGTGGGGGTAGATTTGTGATAAGACAGGAAGTCCAGGGCTGAACCACAGCTCTAGAATTAGCCTTTGTCTTTCCTTCCTCCTATTTAAAATGAAACATAGTATTGTTATAAGGATTAAATACACATAGAACACACTCCATGAATTTGTGTCTTTTAATGAATAATCATGTATCATGGAACAGATAAGTCTTAAGCATTGCGCATAGGATTTAATAATCAGAAATAAATAAAAGAGAGAGAGAAAGATGGAGGAATTTACACAGGCTTAGTGCCAGACATTTAACTAAATCATATTTGTAACAGAAGTAATTGAAACACGAGACATTCTACCATGAAATACATGCCCTATGCAAATGATGTTATGTAGGGAGAGAATGATCAGTTATGGACAACAGCTATGTGTCAAGCATTTCCATTCTAGACTAACAAGAACCCATCTGTGGGTAGTGTTCATGTGTGTGTAGTGTGGTACTATAGTTATGTGTCCATGTTCCATGTGAATAAACAGAAGTTCTGGACATTTAGGTTAATTTCCTGACATCACATGGCTAATAAGATGAGCTACAGTCATACACCCAATAGCCTGTCCTGTCCCAATTATCTGTTAACATACAAGAAGCAAAGATTCCAAGAGGACAAATTCTCACACAAAATGTGGAGATTTATGGGAATACTAAGTAGCAAAAGATTTCCTGAATATTTACCATCAGGAGATTTAATCCTTTTAACCTATCTGTATAAACCCAAGAAATACAGTACATATATCAAGTACATATCAAGTACCTTATTAAGTTAAAAATGAGAGAAATAATAAAAGCAGTGTTTAAATGGAAAGGAAATAATAAACACGAAAACTTGGAAAAACTCACAAAGATATAGAGGTGGGAAGAACTAAAGTAAAGTAGATCAAAAATAGTTGTCATATCACAAATTGAAGAGAATCATCTATAAATCACAGATTATTGGGAAGATTAAGTAAAATAGTATAGAACAAGATATGTAGATAGTCAGTGTTATTAATATTTTTTAAGTTGGAGTCACACAGAACTAAATTTGAAATCCACATGTCAATCATATTTGAACTTCAATGTAGTGTTTGTTTATTTGTTTTTTGGGAGGGTAGGTTGGTCATGGGGCTTGAACTCTGGGCCTGGGCACTGTCCTTCAGCTCTTCACCTCAAGGTTAGCACTCTACCACTTGAGCCACAGCACCACTTCTGGTTTTCTGAGTGATTTATTGGAGATAAGAGTTCCTGCCTAGGCTGGCTTTGAGTTGTGATCCTCAGATCTCAGCCTCCTGAGTAGCTAAGATTATAGGCGTGAGCCATGGACGCCCAGCTTCAATGTAGTTTTTGTTTTTGTTTTTGTTTTAATCTATAAAATGGGAACAAAAGAGCAATACCTTAACTTTTATAATTGTTATCATGGATATATATAGGCACTGGATGAATACCTACAACATTCTATATAGCCAAGAACCAGTTGTTGTTTTTGTTATTATTGTTATAACAGGGAAAACACTGTTGTTTCATGTAATACTGACAGTACTTGTTTCAAAATAGAGTGGTAATATGAGTTACACTAGTGGGAAGATATATTGTACAATTTTTTCAGTCCTCATCCAGTAAGTATTTGGAAAGGAAGAAAGAATCCAGAAATTTCAAACCTTCTACCATATTTTGTGAGTGACTGAAGGTCTCAGGTGTAGGTGAATCTTTCTGTTGGCAGAGATATAAAGTAGTTTCAGATTCACAGTGAGAAGCATAGACAATTCTTAGTCTGATTCAATATAACCTCCAAACTTACAGAATCACAACCTTCACCCAGAAGCATGTCTCTGCACACTACACATCTGGATATTTCTAAACGTCGTTTATTTTTACAATTCATACCCAAACATTTGGAATCAATATCAGAAAATGGAGGGCAGGATAATGACTTCAGGGAAGCTGTCAGATTGAATGTCTGTAATTGAAGTTTGGAAAAGTAACACCCAGATCTGTTCTGTGACAGAAAAGTTGAGAGGAGTAAATTGCCCGTGAGCCAATAAGGGCGGCAGGTGTGATGGTGATTATGAGTGATTTTACTCCACCTAATTGTCCTCAGGAAACCTGTGAGATGTCAGAACCAGGGGAAGGAAGGAATGACATCTCACTGATGAGTTCCTAGAGCCTTGTGTCAAAGAGGCCCCAGTTCAGAGAATTCCTTTCTGGATCTAGGGATGCCTCATGTCTGAAACATGAGCCAATAAGCAACAATGCAGTCATCTGATCTAATGTCCAGATTCTTAAAAAAGGCTATTGAACAGGCTTAGATTTAGATGGCAGTATGAATTTGCTCTTTTTTTTAAAGATTTGGTAGCTATTTTATTAACATGGTAATAGTTAATGGGGTTCACCAAGTACTTTTTTTTGTTCTCTTCCTCTTTTATGTGCATGGTAGGCTTGGAATATCCCAATTTCTCATACTTGAGTGAGGAAAGTTCTAGAAAAGGAGTTGAGAACTTTTCCAAGGGGATGATATTCTGGAGCTCTTGCTTTCCTCTTGTTCACAAGCCAGCAAATGTCTTTTCATTAATCATAGCATCCATGTGATATCCATCAGCAAAGCCCATCCCTCTATCAATCCTTCACTATGTGCTTTGTAGAACTGATATTTTCCTTTCTCTGAAGATGCTACCTATATTAGGGGTTTCTCATTGTAGCATCATCTTGACTGACAATTTGGAGAGGCTAAATATATTAACACTAGCTAGCAGCCATTTTGTCACTATTCTCAGTCCATTTGAATGGTTGAAACAAAACACCATAGAACAGGTAATTGCCTTACAAATATAAGAAGTGTATTGTTGACAGTTCTGGAGGCTGAGAAGTCTAAGACCAAGAAGTCAACAGAGTGAGTATCTAATAGAGCCTGCCTTCTAATTGATGGATAGCTCCTCCCACTGTGTCCTTGCCTTGTAGAGGTCCAGGTCTCTCTTGTATTCATATAGACTTTAATCCCAGTCAACAGCATTTGACCCTTACACCATCACCAGAGGAGTTAGAATTTGGGGAATCAAAAGCCTTCAGATGATGACACCACTGCTTGTACTTTCAGTTTGCTTCTTGGACTGAATAACATGCAGGAAAGATTCCTTTTTTCTCTTTACAGTAAGTCACAACCTTAAACACCTTCTGAATGCCTGTGCTATAGTATGCACCTCAATGTTTTGAAATTACCTATTGATTTAATTGTCCTCATTACTAATCCTTGAACATAAGGCTTTGTTTTTTTATTTTATTTTTCTTGCATTCCCTCACTAACTTGCTGTTTGCCACATGGTATGAAGTAAGTAAACAGCAATAGACATAGGAAATAAATTTGCTATCATGCAGACTATTACCTAAGTCTAGTCAACACATACTGGTAATTATCAAAGTAAGCGTTTGTTTTTCATTCATCCTTCATTTATATCAGTCATTTCCTCTTGGAAAGGAAATTTTTAAAAGTATAAATGTATTGGCTGCCAAATGTGGCGATTCAAAGACCAAAGAAAAAGACTGGCCCATTTTGAGAAATGTAGCTGTTTTCATTGAATGGTGATCCTTTTGGTATAAGAGCATGAAGTTAAAGCATTCATCAGGGTTTAAGGACCTGCTCCAGGAAAGCATTAGTGAATCTATACTTTCTGGGTACAAGTTGTTTTTTTTTTTTGGGAGGGGGGGGAGTGGGGCCTGAACTCTGGGCCTTGTAACTATCCCTCAGCTCTTCAGCTCAAGGCTAGCACTCTGCCGCTTGAGCCACAACACCACTTCCAGCTTTTTCTCCGTATGTGGTGCTGAGGAATCAAACCCAGGGCCTCATGCGTGCAAGGCAAACGCTCTACCACTGAGCCACCTTCCCAGCCCTGGGTACAAGTTTTAAGGGTAAAGAAGTCGAGGAATGTGAGTTCTCTAAGAAAGGAAAAGTATTCTCAGGGATTTCTGATGAAAAAAAGAAAGGTAATATATTAGAAGCACAAATCAGAGTAGAGAAAAAGAAAGAAGGAAAGGAAATCTATAATTAGGCACCAATTAAATGAATTTTATATGCAACTTTTCCTTTAATCGTCAAAAACGTTAATACTCTGACTTGAATAACCCAAGACACAGAAAGGGTTTTAGAGAAACCTATCTAAGATTATGCTGCTTAGAATTGGAACTGGCATGCTGCTTAATTAGACTTCATAGCCCTTCTTGTGTCTAGCACAACAGGTTTCCTCAGTTTCCCCAATAAAAGCCAGGCATAGTGCTTTACACCAGTAATCCTACTCAAGAGGCTGAGATCCACGAATCATTGCTTAAAGCCAACCCAGGCAGACAAATACAAGAATCTCTTATCTCTAGTAAACCAGCAAAATGTCAAGAGTGGAGGTGTTGCTCAAGAGGTAGAGCACCAGGCTTGTGCAAAAAAAATAAAATAAAAGCCAAGCCAGACCAAGTATCCCCGAGATCAAGACACAAAAAAGTATAACCCCTGTTTTCACTGTATTCGATGTTGGTATAATTTGTGGAAGGAAAGGGAAAAAACAAATTGTTTAAATAGGGATACAGGTGGACCCCTTGCAACAATGAGATGACAAGACGTTATGTCGCAAAACTAACTCTACAAATTTGGCCAGAGGGGTGGGGGTGGGGGTGGGGGGGGATGGGGCAGAGTGGGGGTGAGGGGGGAAGATGGGAAGGGATAGGAAGGGAAACAAAGGAGGCAACAATGCTTGATAAGAAATGTACTCGTTACCTCTGTATGGTATTTTCAAAATAAAAAAATAAATTAAAAAAAGTTTCTCCAATAAACCATAAGTTCCAGAATTCCTTAAATGTAAAAAAAAAAAAAAAAGGTCGCCAATTTTTTTTTTATCTAAGTCCCAATCAATCAAAGCTATCAGAACTTGATTCTTGAAATATATATGAAAGATCCCCATGCAAGGTCTCAGATATGGTGAGAATGATCTTTTATATGCATTTCCTCCTGGCTAATGAGAATCAAAGAAAGAATGTAACCTTTCAGAACAGCTCCCTTCACTGGGAATACATGCATCATGGTTTTACTCAAAGAAACCAAATCAGAGCTATTATCTATATTAATTAATGAAAAGCATGATAGCTACCACAATACAAAAAAAAATGGAAGAAAGGCAACTATTGTCTATTCCTACAGAACTAGGAGCATGTGTTCTTGGGCAAAAATCCTTATTCATCTCTGATTCTCTGAATTAAAAAAAAAACATACACAACCTTTAATAGTGAACATTGGATGAAAGTGGGTTGAATGAGTGAAGGGTTTTATCAGGTAAATCTTTTTCATGTAAACATCTAAGCTAAAACGACAATTACCGATGTTTTCCGGCCAAATACAGTCCTCCAAAGGAAAATGAAAGCAAAGCATGACAAATGTTGCTGCTTCGGTCTTAGTCAGTCCTTGAATTGCTGTGAGGTTTTGTTTGATAATAAATGCGCTTTACCTCGTGCTCTGCCTTCAGTGATCCCTAACTTGGTAGTGATCTTTAATTAGGGGATGTCACACCTGGAGTTCTCAGCAGTGACTCCACATAGGCTATGTGTCTCTGCTGCAGATAAGAAAAGCCATGGTTCCAGCTGTGAAGCTGCAAAGTCCTTTAGCCCCTGCTATGTATATGTTCGAAGATACCAGCTGTGATCTTAATAATGAAAAAAAAGGACATTAAAAAATGTTAACCTTTTACTGTCTCGTGATTCACAGTATCCCAATCATGTTCTGTAAGATCTAGCAATATAAGCCTTTGTGACCTGCACCTTCTCACTTGGATATCTCAAAGAATCTTAAAAGCATTAGGTCTAAAGCTGAACTCATGACACCAGCTTCTCTTATTTTCTGTTGCTTTATGTTTCCTCCATCTTCCAAACCATTCCTCCCTGAAATCAGGGAGCCATACACCACGTCTTCCCCTTACCATTCCTATAGCCAATACTCACTCCTTTTGCCTTATGTATTTATATACCCTAAATACCTCACAGCTCTGTTTCATATGTCTTACTCATATTGCTACTACTTTATCTCAGTCACCCTTGTTTCTCTCCATCTAGATTTCTGGTTTTCCTATCTGGAATTTTCTGGTATTATTATTATCATTATTACTATTATTATTATTATTACTATTATTATTTTGTGCAATTACTAGGGCTTGAATTTAAGGCCTATGCATTGTCCCTTAGTTTTATTTTTCTGTTTGTTGGTTTTCTTAAGGCTAGCACTCTAGCCCTTGAGCCACAGCTTTACTTCTGGGTTTTTGTGGGTTTTTTTTTTTTTTATGGTTTTAGGTTAGAATCTCACAAACTTTCCTGTCTGGGCTGGCTCTAACCTACAACTGTGATCCTCAGATCTCAGCCTGTTGAGTGGCTAGGATTATAGGCCTGAGCCACCAGTGCCTGGCTAGTTTCCTACTTTATAGCTTGTCACTTTATAAGCTGTTTTCCATGCCAGTCAAGTTGTTGTGTACAGTACAAACTTCCTCATGTCAATTTTTCCTCAGGCTCAAATCTATAAGTAGAATCTTCTCTCTGGGTGACATCCACTGCCTTTTATGATAACTATGTATGTCCCATGTCTCTATACTCTTGTCCATCCAATGTTCCGTTTCAGAAATTTGATTCCTTCAGTTCTCTATACATTTAAAAAAATTATTTTAAAGGTGATATATAAAGGGTTACATTTACATAAACCGGGTAATAAGTACATTTCTTTTTGGAACTGTGTCAATCCCCCCTCATTTGCTGCCAGTTTTTCACTTCCACCTCCCCAAGGTTGTAATGTTCATTTCCAACCATGTCTAGTGAATGAATATCACTGCGGAATTAGCTCACCCTTTGTCCTACCATTTCTATGTTTCCTTATACCCTCCGCAAATCCCATAAACTACATATAAGAAAAAAATACAGAAATAAATATGCACATAGCACATTTTTTATTTGTACTTTTAATCCTACTCTTAAGCAGGGCACTGGTGGCTCATGCCTATAATCCTAGCTACTGTGAAGGCTGCAATCTGAGGATCAAGTTCAAAGCCCACCAGTGCAGTCATATCCAGGAGAATTTTATCTCCAGTTAATCAGTAAGAAGCCTGAAATGCAGGTGTCACTCAAGTGGCAGAGCACCAAACTTTAATTAAAATAAAACAACTCAGAAGGAGAGTCTAGACTCTGAGTTGAAACCGCAGTAGTCACACACACACACACACACACACACACACACACACAAACCGCAGTAGTCACACACACACAAACACACACACACACACACCCCTCTTAATCTAAGCATTATTTGGCAAGAAGCTATTCTTGACCATTCCCTGCCACCTCTCCTGACACTCAATTTCTGTGCTGTCTTGTCCTTTTACTCTATGTGTTTTCTATTGTTTTTGCTGCCTCATTATAGCCACTCACTCGTGTGTTTTACTCCCCAGTAGATGGGATGTTTCTTTCAAGAAAGCAGTGATTGTATTTATTTTATGTCATTTCAGGTAGGATATTTTGTGAGCAACAGGTGTACAAAGATTTCCCAAATTTACTGTGCTACTTCAGTAATGTAATCTATCACTTGGAGAAAAGGAAAACATTCTCCCTATTTCAATACTCTAAAACAGTGGCCGTGAGTAAAAGATGATTTCTTCTCTATGATGTCCAGAATCACACATTATTTTCCTGATGAAGACTCTTTCCTCACTGATGAAAGCTCAGGGGTAAGCCCATACATCTAAGCTGAAGTTCAAGGCAGTATTCTGATCTTAAATTGATTTTTCAGTGTCTCAAACTCCATATTTGGCACATAAGGAACTTAATAAAATGCTTTATGTGAACTCCCATCTACCCCATAATTCCCCTACAAGAATCTTTGGCTGTCAACTGGGATGAACCAGCAGTTCTGGTGTTGGTGACCTGTAACCTGTGCACAAGAAACACGTAAGACCAGCTCCTCACATGGACAATGAGATCGCTGACCAGCCCATTTACGATACTGAATTTATAGTTGGGGATATTTGACTAGCCACATGCTTGTACATAAAACCTCAGGCTGCAGTTATGAAGTAGAAGAACAAGACAGTGAACAACCAAACCTCACCTCACAGAAAGATTGTGTGTGTGTGTGTGTGTGTGTGTGTGTCTAAACATTTGGAGACTTGATCTTATTTGGATAATAGCTATGAGCATGTAAAATACTGTTTTATGAAATGAACTCTAGGAAATGGAAACAAGAGATTTGTTGTTGTTGTTGTTGTTGCTGCTGCTGTTCTTGTCTTTTCCTTTTGTCTTGTTTGTTAGTTGATCTTTGGAAGGATCAGGGGAACACAGAAAAGGGGGGACAAAGGGTAAACAAATACAGCAAGGTTACTCATTAGACAGTATGTGGAAAATTACCCATACAACTGTGGGTGGGGACAGGAGGGAAAAAACAGGAGAGAGAAGGAAGGGGTGACATGGTTCAAAAAGAAATGTACTCATTACCTGACTTGTAACTGTAACCCCTCTGAAAATCACACCTGCAATAACAATAAAATGTATTACAAAAATAAAGAGTTCTTAACAGTGAATCCAGTCATGAAGTAAGTAAACATTAAATAAAAATGAAGTAGTGAAGGAAATACCATTATGTGTTTCATTTGATTATTTGCCTAAATTTTGTTTCTCTCCCTCTCCATTTCCCTCTCCCCCCTCTCTTTCCCTTCCTTCTCTATCCCCCTCTTCTCTTTTTTTCACTCCCTTCTTCCCTTTCTCCTTTCAGGGCCTTACAGTCACTCATTTGGCTTGCTCATGGCTGGCACTTTGCCACTGGAGCTATTCCCAAAGTCTGGTATTTTGATGGGTCGAGACAATCTCATAGACTTTTCTGCCCAAGCTGGCTTCAAATTGCGTTCTTCAGATCTCAGCCTCTTGAATAGCTAATGTTACAGGTGTGAGCCACTGGTGCTTACATGCATTTTTTTTTTTTACAAAAATAAAGCAAAAAGAGGGCCAGGATGTAGTTCAGTTGCAATGTGCTTGCCTACCAAGTGCAATGTCCTGGTTCAATCCCCCTGCAACAAATGAAAGCAAGAAAGCAAACAAGCAAGCAAGCAAGCAAGCAAGCAAGAAAGAAAGAGGGAGGGAGGGAGGGAGGGAGGGAGGGAGGGAGGGAGGGAGGGAGGGAGGAAAGAAAGAAAGAAAGAAAGAAAGAAAGAAAGAAAGAAAGAAAGAAAGAAAGAAAGAAAGAAAGAAAGAAAGAAAGAAAGAAAGAAAGAAAGAAAGAAAGAAAGAAAGAAAGAAAGAGGGAAGGAAGGAGGGAAGGAAGGAAGGAAGGAAGGAAGGAAGGAAGGAAGGAAGGAAGGAAGGAAGGAAGGAAGGGAAAAGAGGAAAGGAAGAAAGAATGAAAGAAAGAAGGCAAGCAGGCAGGCAGGAAAAAATACCAATTTTATGATTACATATATTTAGGTATTTTGACAAAATATGGGCCAAGAATCTGATGATTTATTAACAGCAGTTCGAATAATAACATAAAGCAAAAAAAATTAGCATTGCTAAATGGTAGATTAAGTAAATACATTGTTACTTTCATGAAGTGGAATGGGAAATAGTGAAAATATAGTTTGATAAATACCAACCTAGGGTATATCCATGAGGAAACTTCATTCAATAAAACAACAATGCCAATGGATTTTCAATTTTGGAAATATGTACATAATATGTAAAACTGCTAAAAGATAAATATCTAAAAGATAAAAACTGCTTTATATGGGTTTTAGAATGGCAAGTGATTCCTATTTTTCTTATTTTTCATTCCTATGTTCTCTCTGTTTTCCTTAATGTACACCATTACTTTATTCTCATTCTTATATGTTATAATAAATCTGTATGTTAATTTCTTACCCCCATTTTTCCTTATGTTACTTTGTCCTCCCTCCTGCGGTCATGCTCCTAAATAATCATAATTCTCTGACAAACAATGAAATTTAGCCAAGACATCACTTGTTTTCGAAGATAACCATTCTGTCAAATGGCTCGGCATTTGGCAGTCTTTCTCCTGTACTTCAACTACTTCAGTAGTCATTCTTCAAATAGGTTTTGGGGACCTCCTTCAGAGATTACTGTTTTCTGCAGAAAGAAAATATAGCTTCTAGTGGGGGACTTGAAATGGTTAACAGTTCAGAACCAGCATCAGCACCTCATATAGCTTCTGCACACAGGAATTTCAATCCCTCTACGTGGCAGATTCTTCTTCCCTGGTGTCCACCCTATTTGTGTGCTGATTCCCAGGCATAACTCAGATTCCCTCAGCTCTCAGTCCTTCCTCATTCCCATTCCTGAGAGAATTCTTCATTCATGGTTTTGCTTGAGCGTCTACCAGGTGAGAGCTCATTTTTAATTATTAAAGAAATTAGTAAATTGGTTTTTAGATTGTTGAGCATTGTTCTTTGTTGCTTGCTTGCTTTTTGTTCTGGTGGAGCTTAACTCAAAGCCTAAGCTTTGTCATTCAAGGTTGGTACTCTACCACTTGGGCCACAGCTTTACTTCTAGGTTTTTGGTAGTTAACTGGAAAGAGGAATCTCACAGACTTTTCAGCCCTGACTATCTTTGAATCATGATCCTCAGATCTTAGGCTCCCACATAGGTAGAACTAAAGATTTGAGCCACCATTGCTGGGCTGTTGAGAGCGTTTGACTAGAGAGCTTCAAATTAACTGTGATGGAATCCATACCATGGTCACTGGGAAATCAAGACATCCTCTCTCCCAGCCCCTGCTCAGAAAACCAGACTCTTAGCACAGCATTGCTTTACTCAGACCTGGATTATAGCACATGGCCTGTTGCATGTGCTTTGCAGGAACCAGGGGTTCTTGGTATGGAAGCACATCTATTTGTTCAATCCACTGAGGGCTAGTTTTTTGTTTTTGTTTTTGTTTTCAAGTTTTGTGCCAGTATCAGGCTAGTTTGTTTGTTTGTTTGTTTTTAAATAAGTTTTGGTAATAAAATAAAAAATAAAAAAAAAATAAAAAAATAAGTTTTGGGCCAGTGTCAGGGTTTCACTGCCTTTCACTGTTACCCAGCTTTCTTGTTTATAACTAGGATTGTACTGCTTGAGCCAGGCTTCCTGCCCAGCTTTTGGATTGTTCATTGCAGATAGTATCTCATGAGGCTTGTTACCTGGGCTAGATTTTTAATTCAATCCTTCAGATCCCAGCCACTTGAGTAGCTAGGATTAGATGTGCAAGGCCTTGGTCCCCAGTTAGTGTCTTAAGTTTTCTATCTCAGAGAATGTAGGAAAGATGATTTGGTATCTAGGAATGATCAGTAAACAACTATTGAAATAGATTGAGTTGCTTTGATACACATTTGCTAAATTGTATTTGAAATTAAGCCATGGTATTTTTATCTCACCCTTGATAGTCTCCTTTCTCATTTTCAGAGCTAACAAGATTTGCTAAATAACATTCATTTTTATTAGCATTCTTAAATATTACAAAATAATTGACTTTTTCCGCGTGGTAGTGATGCTGATTAGAATAGAAAACTCATAAGTGTATCTTTATTATGTATAGATACGATTACTCTCATATCTTCACTTCCGATAGCTTTGCTTAATAAAAATAATCTAAAGGGAGCCTCAGGAAGGTATAATATGATTTTAATATACTTTACTTCAGAGAACCTCTTATGGTTAATTAAGAAACTTTCATCTTTGAAGTAAAATTAGAAAAAAAACTTATTAACTAAAGGATGCAAGGTCAGTAATAAGACAGCTTTCCTTCTGAACACTCCATCTAATCAATCCTCAGTGGCTGAAGACAATTACATTTTATCAAAAACAGCGAATTAAGCACCAACAGGGGACGCCAACATTTTTAGGGCATTTCTTATTTTTAAAAAATCTTGGGACATGATCACTCCCTAACAAACAATCAGTCATTTTATGAAAACTGTTTACAAAGACACAAGAGTGAAGTTCTGCCTCTGCCTTTCAAGGCTATCATATATAGGGGCATTACCTCATCTGAAAGGCAAAGATACACGGCCTTCACTCAGCTCTTTTTTAAAGAAATACATTTTTATTGTAAAAATAGTGCACAGAGGGGTGACAGTTACATGAGGAAGGCAGTGAGGACATTTCCTATCGAGCATTGTTACCTCCTCCTTTGTTTTTCTCCTACCATCCCTTCCCTCCCCACCTCCCCAACTCCTCTCTCCCTCCCCCCAGCAAGTTGTAAAGTTCATTTTCAACATAGTGTCTTGTACATCTCATTGTTACAATGTTCACTCAGCTCTTGTATTCACCAATTTGTTCACACATTTAATTTTTTCAATTGGTCAGATTGGACACTGAGTAAGTTGTAATGCCGGCTTAGATACTTACCTGGACAAATAACTTTAGCTCTGCTGTCTATGGTTTTTGAGATTTTTTTTAACCATCTATAAATACATGTAATACTAACCTTTATAAAGTATCTATGACTATTATATATTACAATATATTCAGTGTAAACAGTAGGTATTTAATAAATATTATTATCTTGTCTCACTCTCGTTTCAGTCATGTTTTATTCTATGAACATTCACTCTGATGGTTAACTTTTTTTTGCCAGTACCAGGGTTTGGGCTTAGGGCCTCCTACTTGTTTACTTGCAGCTCTTTGACTTGAGCCATGCCTCTAGGCCAACTTTGTTTTTCTGGTTATTTTGAAGATGGTGTCTCATGGTCTTTTCTTCCTGGTGTGGCACTGTACTGAGATTCTCTGGATTTCTATCTTCCGAGTAGCTAGGATTACAGATGCGAATGGGTAGCACTCAGCCTGATGATACAATTTATATACTAACTGGAGTGGGCAAAAAGATACTCAAATAGTTGGTAGTAAAGAAAACTGGGTGTGTCTGCATGATTCTTTCTAGAGGAGATGAACATCTTGTTTAGTGGAATGAGTAACGTGTATATGCATAGCCCTCCTTCTTCTGTTTAGTCCTGACAACAAAGAAAGGGAAGGACAAGTTTATTCTCACTTTTTAAGCCTCAGCAATGATCTTCTACCTCTGAACATTGATTCTCATGGCTCTGTGGCCTTTTACCTGACACATACCAGTTTCCCTCCTCTACTGCCCAACTCTCGCTTTCAGGTTTCAGACTCGGATGACTGAACTATATCACTTGCTTTCATGGTTCCAATTTTTACGCAGCAGTTCATGAACTCTGCTTCCATCATTGAGTCTAATTCTGATCAACTCTTTCTCCTCTCCCCTCTTCTCTTCTGTTCTCTTCTTTTCCCTCACTCTCTCTTGTTCTGAATACAAATTTATGTATGGATATAGTTAGAAAAGAGTTAGATACAGAGATAAATATGGAGATCAACTCAGAAAAGTTAAAGTTAATGAGATATAGGATATGTTTACTATGACTCATATATAAATAAATATAATACACTATCATTTCTATTTCTCTGGAGAATACTAATATATTTACTGTTGTAGTAACACACTGTCATCTCCTTGGGATATTTTTTAACATTCTCTATGAAATCAGCCACAGTTACTTAAACTTACTAGAAGATAATTTATGATAGTCAAATATGCTTTTGTGTTTAGAGTTTGAATAGCACTGAAAACAATAAATCAAGAAAAAGAAAAATTGCATACTAACACCGAATCCGCTGTCAGTTTATCATGCAGATTTCTGCAAATCCCTGAAAATTCTCTTCATTCATCCAGTAAATACTAAGTATAGATCTTCTCATTTTCAAGCATTTATCTCCATGCAGGAAATACCAGAGATAAGTGTACCTTGGTTTCTGAATTCAGGCGCCACCATACAACTGTGGAAGAAATAAGCAGATAAGTTCTAACCAAAGTGAAGGACGGAGCCCTGAGAGCTCAAAATCATCCATGATTGCGGATAAAACCACTGGTTTTTGCCCTTGCTCTCCACAGTCCTTTCATAAACATAAAATGAAATTACATGTATCAAAGCAATCTATATTTTAGACAGGGAAATGAATAGACTTCTAAATGAAGACATGAGTTCTTGTGGTGTTCATCACATGAGTAAGACAGGAGTTTCATCTTGCTTCATTTTGTGATTAGCAAACAGTAGGTGCTCAATAAATGTATGCTGAGTACATATATACAAAACTAGAAACATCAAGAAACTCATAGTATTATTAGAGTAGGTTAGAGGAATTTAAGAATTTGGGGCTCTAGAGCCAGTTTTAAAGCAATAAAAGCACTGGCAGAGGGGGAAAACAAGAGTATTCCAGCAAATGCAGAACAGCCTGAACAAATATTTGTGTAATTATAATAACAACTGTGCTTTGGGCATGAAATAAAAGCCAAACAATATAATACTTACTTCAAATGCCATTTATGAAATCTTATCAAAACCTGGGAAATCAGCCTCAATTTTATTTCTCACTAAAAATGAAGGAAAGTTAATTGACTTATCGCAGTCTTACAAAAAATTGAGTTATTTGAGAATAGTCTATCAGACTTAAGCTAAAAATATTATGAGAATTATACATAGTCTAATGTGGCTGAACTGGTGCTTCACAACACTGTACCTTTCTGTTTTTCTCATTCCTATTAAATTGCTTCTTCCTGATTTTCTTCACAGTACTTTCTTAGTTAATAATGTACATCTTGGTATTATCTTAGAGAATGACTCCAATTATCTGTCCATATGCATAAATCACATCCCATTCTCAGTATCACCCTACTCCCTGCCCACATGCCTCATAGCAAGACACTCTAGAACTCAGTGCCTGTAGAGGTAACCATTCAGCCTAGTGTTGGAGGCTCACACTTATCCTTGTAGCCACTCAGGAGGCTGAGATTGAAAGATTCAAAGCCAACCTGGGCAGGGAAACTCTTATCTCCAGTTAATTACCAACAAGCCAGAAGTAGAGCTGTGGCTTAAGTGCTTAGAGTGCCAGTCTTGAATGAAAACAACTATGGGATACGATTAAGGCACACACACACACATGTATTTAAATCATAAGACTGGTGAGTCAATGCTGTGTTTGACAGGATGGCTTACCTACTGTTGGCTCACTCATTGACATATCTTGGACCCATCTGGCTATGAGTTAGCTATAATGGGCTGTCTTGGCTGGGATGACTGGCATAATTTAGTGCCGCCTGGCTCAAACACAGAATTTCAAGCTCAGAGTCAGGAGCTCAGCCTCTGCCCCAGCCCCTACTTCACTCCGTTTCCTTCACTTCAGTGGCTTCAGCCAACTCAGGGTTTTGTAGACTATCAACTTGATTATTTGAACACTTTTTCTCTGCCCAGATTTCTGATCATTGCCTTTAGGCCTATAAGTCTCAGGTCATGTGTCATTTGTTCTGGACAAATAACCATTCTAATGGGCATTCTAATGGGTTCCTGGGGCACTATCTTCCTTATTCAAATCTATCTCACAGCTGCATGTGATTTACATGATTATTCAGATAATTTCGGTTTACAATTTAATTCAGTCTAAATATGTAGGCAGGAATCACACCTGTTTTACTCACCTTTGCATTCTCCAAGTCTAGTTCAGTACACAACCATAAATACTTAATGATTCAAATACAAATAATGAAATGAATATGTATATAAAAGATCAACTTGAATTTTTATTGGGAGGCTAGATTATTTCTAATTCATTACTGAGGCTGTCATGTTATCCTGTATTGGTAAGAAGATCTGAAAATATAAGTCTGATCAGGCCATGCCCTAATGAGAATTTCTCAGTGGATCCTCATTGACAATAGAAGAGTTAAATGTTTTTAGTAAACTCCAGGGAGGCTCGCTGCTGTGCCTTAGGTGTGCTGTGTGCCTCTGCTGCTTTCTCCATCTCAATGTCCATGCAGACAGTACTGAGGCCCACCACACCACCCACTAAATGCTGTCTTGACTCCTTTGTTTCTTCCCCTGCTAACCCATCCCATTGTCCCATTTCTACCTGATCCCTTGTAAGCCATGCTGTGGGCTCCAATCCAATGCCAGTGTAGCGAGCTTTCTCCAGTAACAAACCACTGTTCCAGACTTCATGAGTCACTCCTTCTGGATCCAACAGCTCTTTCCTAATCTTCCAAGATAGAGTTCTTCAACCAATGCTCCATTATAGTATGGTGGCATACTTTGTCTGGCACTTAGGCTTTCCAGGAGATGCTACGAGATAAAAAGCTTCTGCCCACTGCTCAGGATGAGGCCAGGCATATGGTAAATACCTGTGAATATCACTGTTTTGCACCAGGTAGTCAACCAAATGCATAGAGGAGTAGATGAGGAAGGACCCATCATTATTGGGTTTGGATTTAAGGAGAAATACAAACATTGTTGGCTCCAGGAACAGGAAACTTTCAACTTTGGAGAGCTTGGGTAATATCATTTTGAAGTCTATTTTATGATCTAGGAGAACAACAGAAATTATTGGCTCTCTGAATCAGATAGAGGCCTAACAACCATCTACTGTCCTTCATGTATTAAAATTCCTGTGAGGTTAGAAAAGGAAGGATGCTGTACTGTGGGTCTTATGCATAAGGTATCAGGACAGGAACCTAGATTCTGGAGCTGGAGTTACCTGGTTCTGCATCTCAGATAGGCTGCTTGTCCTTTGAATGACCTTGAACAGCCTTTCACTACCTATTTCCTCTCTATGAAATGTGTTCCACACTGATCCAAGTAGCCACTTCATAAAAATTAAATAATGTAAAGAAGGAAGCATGGCTCAAGTGACAGAGAACCAGCTATGAGTGTATGTCCCTGCATTTGCCCCCCCCCCAATTAAATAATGGAAGATGGTAATTTACTGAGTACCTAATAAATACTGTGCATTTTTTTTTAGTCCTCACTTTCCATTTATAAGTGGGAACCAAGACACTTTAGGTTTGTCCTTAGCAGAGAAGATGGGACATGTCCCCCACCTTCTTCGTGGTGGGAGAAGACACTTTGCATTCTTACAAACCCAGTCCATTCCCAGTGACTGACCTGACCCTCCCTCACTCCTATCTAAAGAGTTTGTGTCAGGATCTCCTAGTTTTCACTTTCATTCCATTGTGCTTCTAAAAAGAACCTTTTAGATGAATAAGAGTGGGGTGCGGGTGGGGGGAGGGAGGACCCAACATCCATTCTGTCAGAAAGAGAAAGAAAGCCTTTTAATTCTATTTTCTGCCAGAAAGCTGATTCAGCAGCTCACCACCTTCTCCATCCCGACTCCATTTTTTTTGTCTTTATTCTAGGCACTGTTCTCATTATCCTCAACACTTCTCAGTCAGCAACTTTATCCTCCCTTTTTACATAAAGAACAATCCTTTTAATCCTTTTTACTACTGATGACTGGCTGCCAATTTGAGTAAGGTCGGTTGCCCTAATGGGCTCTGTGATGTAAGAGCTGGCCCTGCAGTGGTTCTGCAGTATTTCCAACATCAGAAAAGGGCAGATGCTGCCTCCCCACGGGCCCACACTCTTTGGGCCAGTAATAACCTGCTTGCCCCTTTGTGAAGGTGCCATACTCTACAGAGAAAGAGTCTTACATTAGCCTTGCTGTTCCAGCTGTTGGTGGCAGAGCACTGCTCTCTGTGTCCTTGTCCGATGGGTCGGAATCTTCCCCATCCTGGCTCTGCCCCTCTATGACCTGATGTCCTGAAAGCACTCTGCTTAGCTGAACCCCTGATTCAGGTAGCAGCATCACCATGTGCAAAGACCAGCCTGAGCAGATCCAACCCACTTGCTGATGTGTGGCCTTGGGCTAAATGAATATGAACTTACTGTGACTACTTTTTTTTTTCCTATGAAACAATTAGCGAAAATGAACAACCTTCATAATTAACAAGATGGCTGAATTTCAAGAGAGGGAAAGAAAGAGCCTGAATGAGAGGGAGGCAAGCAAGGAGGGAGGGAGAGGAGAGGAAGGGTAGGGAGGAGGGAATGAGGAAGGGAAGGAGGGAAAGACAGAGACACAGAGAGACAAAGAGATACCAAAACAGAAAGAAAGAGACACAGAAAGAGAGAGACAGTTACAGGGATGAAATGGTGAGAAACACACAGACACATGGAGATAGAGAGGAGAAAGTGAGCAAGCTAGCAAAAAAGAGAGAGTGTGAGAGAGAGAGAAGGAGAGAAGGAGAGAAGGGAAGATGAAGAAGGAGATAGGAAGAAAGGAGAGAAACAGATGTCACTATAAAGTCAAGTTCCTGACACTTCCAACTAAAAGTTCATGGTATCTGTTCTACCTTCCCATACCTGCTTACTTCTACCACATGGAAGTTAGATTCCCCACCACACCACACCCCCCTTTCTGCTCTTCCATTTACTTCTATTCAATTACAGTCTTAGCAGAGTTTGCTCGAACACACCCTACTTACATGTTTTATAACAAAAGACCATTTCTTAATTGGGGTATCTTTGGTTTGAATGGAAAATTTCTCTCCCATTGTGGATAGAACCAAAAAAATAAATAAATCATTTGGGAAGGTCAGTGTGTCTCAGAGCTCGAGGAATATTATGGGTTGCTTCACTAGATTGTTCCTTCTCCAGGGAAATCTTGGTGAAGACAAAGGCTTGGGTAGAACTGCCCTTGGGCTATACAGAGCCTGTCACTTACCAGTTGGGGCACCTGAAAACTTTGGGGAACTTGGAGGATCTCCTGCTTCTTTGTCTTTTTTTCTACTCTGCAGCCCAATCCCTGGGAGAAGGTAGGAGGTTGAAGTTCTTATCCAGTGTTTGGTTCAGCTGGCACACAGCAGAGAGTTTGATGATAAATGAACGGCATGTAAGAGTTTAACTTACTGGGAGTAATTTGAAAAGTGACTTAAGAATCGTTAAGCTACAGGAGGAACAAGCTAAACCTTCTCCCAGAAGAAAAATGACATTTATTTCATCTTTATTATGACCTATGAACACAGGATATTCTAGTCATCTGAATTCACATAATTCTCTCAACTTGGAAATAATCTTTCCATCCCCTTTAAAGATTGAGAACCAAGTCACTGAGTGTTCAAGGTCTAAACAGAGAAGCACAGAGCTAGTAAGGGTCAGACACAAAGTTCAATCCCAAGTGTCCCTCACCCCAGGCCCAGTCCTGAGCTCTGCTGGATAGATTTTGTTTGCAAAAAGAAGTTCTGCTCTTGGAATTTAGGCTGAGAAGGAATGAATCTTTGCCTGTTCTCAGTGACAACTTTTTAAAGAAAGCTTTTACCTAATGTGAAATTAAAATGTTTTTTATTAGAAATATGCAATCCATGTGTGCATTTGTATTTCAAAGCCCCTGATTCACCAGGAATTTCTCTAGGCTGTTTTTGTCAGGACTTGAAAAATAGCTCACTATAATTTTTTTGATGTGAGTTAATATAGTGATAAGCACCATAAAGTCTCTGGGAATAACACATCATTAATTTACCTCAGAAAATAAGACTTCAGTGACAAATAAAGCTCCTAAGAGCTCTGTGGTTAAAGTAGCTTGGCGAGCAATGGCTATTTGAATTGACTGAAATTAGAGGTAAAAAGCGTGCAGCAAATGTAACAAATAATTATTTTCTGCTGCTCAACAACACATAGTCTGCTTTATGAAGGGCTCTTAACTAAGTTGAAGGGAAAAATAAATGATTAGAAACACTCCATTTTAATGGGAGGAGACATTATGCTATGATTCATAGGAGACCTAATTTAGATCTTTGCATGGCCAATAATTAATTGTTTGACCTTGGGAAATAGTGTCCCCTGCTCTCAAGACCTTGGAATGCTAACTTGTAAATGAAAACATTGAATTCTAGGAACTTTAGGGCTATATCTGAAGCTAACCTCCTCAAATCCCAAAGATTGTATGTTTCATAGTGATTGAAAATGAGGGCATGTTCTCAAAGCGAATGAGGTTCATTTGGCTTAAAGTCAATGGACTTTGTGCACAGGGTGTTAATGACTATGAATGAACTTGAAAACCAACCTGGCCTTGAGTCCTTCTGATTTTGTCATGTGGTTTTAAACAAATTCATTCACTCCTTTTAAAGCTTAATTTTCTCATCCATAAGCATGTATAATACTTTCCTCCAAGAGTGGTCTTAAGGGCTCAATGAAATGAATACATAAGAAAAGAGAGAAAAGAGTCTCTCCTATAGCTCAACTGAACGTTGTTGCTTAATTATAGATTATCTAATCCTTCCCCTGTTGGGGTTGATGGTGAGCTGATGAGAACTGGATATCAATGGCAGTGACCAACCCTAACTTAGGACTGAAAAGTACTTAAATTGTCAAAGCAAGCCAGAAAATCAAGGGTTGCAGTGCCCCAACTCTTGATCTCAGGAGACTGAGATCCTAGGATTGTTGTACAAAGATTATGCAAGCAAAAAAGTCTGTGAGACTCTTATTTCCCATTAACCACCAAAAAGCCATAAGTGGAAATGTTGCTTAAGTGATAAAGTGCTATCTTTGAGCAAAAATCTAAGGTATAGTGATCAGGCCCCAAGCTCAAGCCTAAGTACCATCACACATACAATAAAAGACAAAAGACAAAAGAAAACCATGGAATGAACCAGGATCAACTGTCAGTTTTGTACTGGTGGTACAGTGAGGAGTTGTATAGTTTCCATCATTATTTTAGAATCTATAGCATATGGATTATGTACAAATCTGGGGAGTGAATGGTGTTGCAGGAGGTATAGTTCTCCACTTTAGCTGTACACATGGGAGCCACCTGTGGGAACTGTTTAAATAAATAAATAACTAAAACAACTATGTTGTTGGCATCCTACCCTCAGAAGTTCCTATGTAATGGGTCTCAGGTGCAGACTGATTCTCTGAACTATTAAAAGCTCCTTGTGCGTTTTCAATATCTCATCAAGGTTGTAGACCACAGACATAAGGAGGAAATACAGACAGAAAAGAGCTGAAAGACTGAGCTTTGAGCTACTCCATTAACCACAACCCTTCAGAGAAGGAATATCCAGCAAAGGAGACAGAAAAGAAAAGTTGAGGTAGGAAGAAAAATGGGCTTGGGCAAGGAAAGACTGTTCAAAGAGTAAAGTCAAGAAGAGAAGTGATATTTGGGTGTGGTGAGTTGGAAGTCCTTGGTGGACAGCATCATGAAAGTTGGCATGTAGTTGAATTTTGTTGTTATTTTCTTGTTTTCATTTTTGTGCTGGTACTGGATCATGAGCTCAAGGCTTCATCCTCTTACCCAGCATTTATTTCTTATATCTGATATGCTACCAGTTGAGCCTTACCTTCTGTCCCATATTTTGCTGGTTAATTGGAAATGTAATCTCATGGATAGTTTTCAACTGCAATCCTCTAAGTCTTAAGCCTTCTGAGTAGCTAGGATGACAGAGGTGAGCCACTGGCTCATGGCTAGAGCTGTGTTTTTAACTCAGTTTCCCTCTCACTTTGATGCCTCATTTGGATTTATTGAATAGGCTCTTCATTAGTAACTGTTATATCGAAAATATGTTTGCGGAATAAGTCGGATTTTCAGAATTAAATAACATATATCTTTATATGTCATATACTGGTTGAACAATGAATTCTCACTTGAGGACTAACTCTGTTTTTATCATACTTAACTTATTGTGCTAGGTTTGGAACAAAACCATTCATAATTTACTATGTACGACTTCCAGGGTCAGTATTCACAGAAATCACAGTGATGTTAAAGGCATCTCCTTAAGTCACAAGTACACAACCTGAACACCTATACATAGCAGTTTTGGCTAGGTGCTGCTAGAAAAGAATTGGAAAAAGAGGGAAATTTTATCAAATGCCAGTGGCATGCTATCACATTCATAATCTCCAACTTCATGCCCTTCTGATACTGAGATACAAAAGCTTATTATAACACCTCCCCCCCCCCAAAAAAAACATTTAAAATTTCAAAACTCAGCCAGATGCTGGTGGCTCACGCCTGTAATCCTAGCTACTCAAGAGGCTGAGATCTGATGATCATGGTTCAAAACCAGCCAGGGCAGGAAAGGCCATGAGACTCTTATCTCTAATTAACCACCAGAAAACCATAAGTGGTGCTGTGGCTCAAGTGGTAGAGTATTTGCCTGGAGCTGAAATGTTCAAGGACAGTGCCCAGGCCCAGAGTTCAGGCCCCATGAACAGAAAAAAAAACTGCAAAACTTTAGGAACCTAGAGTTCACTAGAGATCTGGATCTCATGTGAAGTTTTTGATAACTTCATTTAGTCCTGGATCCCTCGCATGTTCATGAAATTCAAGAATCACTTCAGTTCAGTATTATGAAAACAAATGTAACTCAATAAATGTTTCAGTTATTACATGAATACCATTCTGCCTGTGAGGATCTCATGGCTGACCCTGTGTTTCTTGTCATTACTCCTATTTGGTCCTCCTAAATAGTCACTGGGAAGGTGTAGGGTTTAAGTCTAGGCTCCAGTATATATTGTTTATGATGCTAAGTCGAATATTTTCCTTATGTGTTATGGTTGAGATGTAGAAGTATTGCTGTGAGCAGACACAGTCAGGACTAGAAATATATGTTTCATGATCAAGTACAGCCAGAGCATAGGACAAGAGACCCAGGCTGGATCCGGGGTTTTCTATGCTATGGTGGTGGCTTGAGAGGTCCCACTTGGGCCCAGCACTGAGACTCCTGCTGCTTCACTGGTTCACTGTTACTGCTCTACCATACACAAATCCTTCTCTCTCACTCTCTCTCTCTCCCTCCCTCCCTCCCTCCCTCCCTCCATCCTCTCTCTGTCTTTCTCTCACTCTGTCTTTTCTGTTTCTCTCTCAACTTCTATCTCTATTGTTCTTTCTCTGTCAAATTAAAAGAAATATGCTTGTGAATTTCTTATCTTTTAAATTAATTAGTTCGATTTAAGATTTGAATGTAATTCTTGGAGCAAGCAGTATTTTTTTTTAAATTGATAGAGTACATATATGGATAATGAAAAAAACCCACTTAATAGAAAAAGATAACATGAAGGAGGAACCAAAAAAACAAGAGATTATGCAAATTAGCAAAATTTAGAACACATGTAAAATACATTGTATTGTAGGTAAATTTGAATACTCTGTTCAAAAGAAAGATTGTTAAATGGGATGAAAAGGCAAGAAACTATTATCTTGTGTCTATAACAACATGCTTTAAATACAAAAAGACTGGAAATAAAGAACCAGAAAAGATGCATCAGGCAAACAGAAAGGATAAACTGGCCAAGAGAATATATTAATATCAGGCAAAAAGACTTCAAGTCAAAGATGTTCACTAGAGAAAAGCATGAAAACTCCATAATGATAAAAAGTCAATATGCCAGAAAACATGTAAAATGATAAATATAAATGTATGACACCAAAACATACATGGTTATGTACAAGACATGAATATAGGTATGTACACAATCACATTTGAGGTTTTTAAATACTGCCCCATCAGAAGTCAGTAGAAAAAGAGATCAATCCCCTTAATCAAATTAGAATGCAGAGAACAGGGTACCAACTGCTCCACTAGCTAGATGGGCTTCTATGACCTAGCCCTGCACAGCTCAGCTCTGTTTTTACTTGATTCCACAATATCTCAACTCTCTCTCTCTCTTTCTGTATCTGTCTGTCTTTCCGTATTTGTGTTTGTGTGTCTTTGTCTCTTACTGTCTGTCAGTGTCTGTCTGTCTATCTGTCTCTGTCTATCTGTCTCTCTGTCTACCTGTCTGTCTGTCTCAGTCTCTGTCTGTCTTTCCTCTCTCTCTCTCTCTCTCTCTCTCTCTCTCTCTCTCTCTCTCTCTCTGTCTCTCTCTCTCCCCCTTTGCCAGTATTGGGATTTGAACACAGGGCCTGGGCTATCTTTCTTTTTTCCCTAACTAGCATTCTACTACTTGAGCCACAGCTCCACTTACATTCTTTCTGGTTAGTTGGAGTAAAAGTCTCATGGAATTTTCTTCCTAGGCTGGATTTGAACTGCAATCTTCAGATCTCAGCCTCCTGAGTAGCCAGGATCATAGGCATGAGCCACCAGCACCAGGCTAGCAGCGTCTCTACTCTTAAAAGGAGCCATGATAGCTCTTGGACTCTCCAAATGTCAGTATCACTGTGGACCTGATATTCAGTATTCTTCAAAAGATCTAGATATTCATCTTTTTCAGTTTATAATCATCCATCAAATGGCTTTAGGTTCATTTGGGGAATAAATAGGACTATCATAGTTATATGTATTTGCTGTGATGTTCTAGCATCCTGTGATATAAAGATCCTATCTCTCATTCAGATGATGGAATTAGAGCCCAAGAACTGGCAATCCGGTAGTCTGGAAAAGACCCATGACTGTTCAACAGACCTCAGCCTTCTAGTCATTCACTCGGGTCTCCTGCTTTTAAATATGAGGCAAAATCCTCATGAGTGATCTGTCATAAAAGTATTGAATGGCAGATACAGGGTTAAAGTCCTGATTCTGCTACAGAATTTCTGTGATGCTAAGTCAGACACTTATCCTTTCTCTCCTTTAGCTTCCTCAGCTTTCCAAAGTCCCACAACAGACCCTGCATTGATTTTTCTTGTTTGCTATGGTTGACCATGTGGAAGTATTGCTGTGAGCAGACACAAGAAAGACTTGGAATCAAATTTTCATGATCAAGTATAACCAGAACCCAAGACAGTAGAAGCAAGCAGTTAGCTGCGAGGTCTAGCTCATGCTCAGGACTGGGGTTACCATACATTCTTAGGACTATCGTACTCTTCTAGTCATTTCCATGGTGAGTCTGCAGACGAGGTTTCCCTAGCAGCCATGTTGACCTTGCTTCCCATTATAGTGTATGAACTCATTTGCGGGAGCAGTAAACAAAACTGTCACCTGGCCTCATCTATACTGTGATTTCATTATTCTAATTCTTATTAGGCAGGTTAATAGCATCTACTTTTTATCATCTCAACTCTCAGGAGAATAGCACTCATTGAGAGTAAATGATTGCTTGTGTTACTGCATAAAGCTTCATACAGGTCCTTAGGAAGAACGTAACTAAACCTTGGGTTTTCAAATCTCATGAACATTTCCTAAAATCCCATTTGTTTTGAATACTTTCTTTCACAGTTTGCCATTGTAGTTCTAACATCTGTATTTTATCTAAATTAACGCTATTTCTCAAGAGGAAGTCACGCGGTTTATTAGTGGCAGAACCAACCTATCCTGAACAAGAAGCTCAGCCTCCTTCATCATGCTAACAAATTTCAGTTTTATTTCCTTATAGGTTGATTTGTATTTATGATCTTGTTGTTTGGTTGACTGGTTCGTTTGAATTGAGTTAACTGGTCTGAGAAGTTTGGGGTTTTATCCCGGTATATTTTCTAACCATCTGGCTTTTCCAGAGGAATAAAGGAAAGTTTAGAAGTATTTATAGTTTCAAATGAAAAATGAGAGATTGTTTGCAGAAGGTGCTATATGCACCATGCTCCGATCGGAAAAGTAATATTAATAAATTCCTGTTGTTTATTTGTGCAAAGCTTGAATCATGCATTGAAACTCATACTGTAAAATATACCAATTTCCATTTTCTCAGAAACCACTGATCTCCTTGGCTTTGTCTGGGGAGATTTGAATTCCATGAGAGGTGTGTGACTGGACCTTGCAAAGAATCATTTCACCATTGAATTTCATCCCTTGGAACTCTACTTTCAATTGAAATTCAAGAACAATATTGGCTTAAAGCTCATTTGTAGCCCTAGAGGTAAAGCAGGAGTCCAGCCACATGGAGAATACAGGTGTATTACTCTCATACACACTGTCTCAGGAGGACAAAACAGCATCCACCTTAGGGCTATGTTTTCACATAAAATGATTCTCTGTTACTAAATGTGTACACTTGACCATACCCTCAGATTCATGTCCCTTCATCTAGAAACTGGGAATAATATTAATTGATTTGTAGGATTCTTGAAGGGTTCACAGCCTTGGGGCTGTTGTTATTTTTGGCATGATAGTTCTTCATAGTGGAGGTTGTCATGTGTATCACAGAACACAGTGTCCCTGGCCTCTACTCACTAGACAACATTAGCATCCCTTACTCTCCAGAATGGATGACAACAAATGGTGAGCCAAGGCTAAATGTCCCCTGGAGAACAAAATCATATTGCCATTTCACCTTCATTCCTACAGAGAACTGCTGTTTATTTCAAAAACAACCACAATAAGAAATGATTGCATGTTTTGCTTATTATTGTATGCAACATGCCAGGCACTCTTCTAAGGACTTCACACATAACATATCATTTCATCTTCATAGTGGCTCTAGGACAATACATGATGAGGTAGGTACTCATACTATCTTGGTTTAAAGAAGTGTATGTGTGTGTGTGTGTGTGTATGTGTGTGTGTGTGTGAGAGAGAGAGTGTAAGCATGTGAACATGTCATGTGCAAATGTCATACCATTTTACATAAACTTGATTGTAACCCTAGCAACTCAGGAGGCTGAGATCTGAAGATTATGGTTCAAAGCCAGCCTGGGCAGGAAAGGCTTATTTTACCTCTAATAAACCACCAGAAAACTGAAAGTGTCACTGTGGCTCAAGTGGTAGAGCACTAGCTTTGAGCTGAAGAGCTGAAGGACAGTGCCCAGGCCCAGAGTTCAAGCCCCATGACTGACAAAAAAAAAATCAACCTATCACCATTACTGAACAGATAGATAGGTAGGTAGGTAGGTAGGTAGGTAGATAGATAGATAGATAGATAGATAGATAGATAGATAGATAGATAGATAGATAGATAGATAGATAGATAGATAGATGATAGATAGATAAGCAAATACACAGACATACAGGCAGACAGACAAACAGGCAAACAAATATGGAAATTGTAGAAGAGCTAATCCAAAATCTGCAAGGTTGATAGCAATCTGGAGACCCACTGAAGAGGTACAATTTGAACTCAAAGGCAACCTGCTAGCAGGATTTCTTCTTACTTGGAAAAGTTAGTCTTTATGCTTGCATGACTGCATGAGGCTCTCACAAAATGTAGTAGGGAGAAAGGCAAATAAACAAGGATAATAAGATATGAAGGGTTTACTGGAAGAAACATACATATACAAAGTAGTGATTTAGTAAAGAAAGAATGCTACAGTCAGACTAAAGGAATCATAAGATTTTCTGAAGAAGCACATGCCTAGATGAAACTTAAGAGGATGATCATAGATTGACCAGGAGAGGGTAAGTCTTCCTGGCTGTGCAAGGTCATCACTATGTCTCCTGGGATAGAAGCTTGTCCATTGATATGAATGAAGGTACTGAGGGGAGGCCAGAGTTGGAGCAGAAGTAAGTGACATGCTAGGTGTCAGTGACTCACGGCTGTAATCCAAGCTATTCAGGAGGCTGAGATCTGCAGATCCTAGTTCAAAGCCAGACCTGGCAGAATAGTCCCCATGAGACTCTTATCTCCAAGTAACCATTCAAAAACCAGGCACCAGTGGGTCATGCCTACAATCTTAGCTACTCCAGAGGCTGAAATCTGAAGATCACAGTTCAAAGCCAGCTCACACAGGAAAGGCTATAAAACTCTTTTTTTTTTCTTTTTTGGTCAGTCGTGGGGTTTGAACTCTGGGCCTGGGTGCTGGACCTGAGCTCTTCAGCTCAAGTCTAGCACCACTTGAGCCACAGCACCACTTCCAAGGCCATAAAACTCTTATATCCTAAACCACTTGAGCTGTAGCTCAAGTAGTAGAGTGCTCACCTTGATCTGAAAAGCTCAGGGACAGCACCCAGGCCCTGAGTTCAGGCCTCACAACCGACATAAAAAAAAATTCATTCAGGAGAATTTTGTGGTATAGAAGGCCTTCACCTTGTCCCTTAGAGGCATCTGAGCTTTAAAAGTGGGCAATGTAGACCAGCAAACAGATGAGGAACTGGACTAGTCATCTTTGTATTTAGGAAAACAACCACTCTCAAACTCAGAGTTATACAAACGATGACGGGATCAAAGACGCTATTTGAGACACTCAGAACTCCCAAATTCACTCATGGCTTTCTTATTTAGTCTTTAGCCCTCATATCTTTCCTCCTTTTTGTCCATTCTCCCCTCTAAGTACTCAGTACTTACTTGCTTGGAAAAGCCAATCTAACATCTTTCGTATTAGACTTTCACATCTCAGAAGAGACAATACTTAAATGCTAAGCTTTAGGTAGATCTAAATTCAGTAAAGGAAAACATGGCAGACGTAGAGGAGAAGAATCAAAGAAGGCAATTCTTTTCTTTCACAATTATCTTCTTTTTTCCCATAAGGAACAGGTACCTTGAGAATAAAATCACATGTCCTAATATGAAAACTCACTCAAAAGCACCAAGCCACACTCAAGTTATCCAATGGAAAACAGATGCCAAATTAATAAAGTAAACAGAAGCCAACTAATTGCTCTAAAACTTAACCTGGTTAGAAATGACTCAGGAGCTTCTCAGAAGGCTCCAAATATAGAAATACCCTGGTCATGAGATTGAACTGAGGGAGAGTAAGGTCACACATACATGGGTCTGGTCCCTACTGTCCTGTTGAAAGTATTCTGTGGTTCTCTGGCTTCCAATGGTTTCAGTCCTGTTACTCCTAGAAACAAGAAAGAGTATAAGGAGACACATCATCACAGCATGATAGATAAGACATTGGCCCTGGAGGGAAGGCAACCTGGGTTAAGCCAGCTTGAACACCCAGTGCCTGTGTGTCCCTGTCATTCTCCCCGTCTAGATCTGTTGTCACATATGGAAACTGTGTTGAAAGACTGTATTCTCATCAGGTGTATGATAGAAATGAGGGGATATATAGAAAATATTGGGTGTGTAGTTCATGCCAAAATAAATATTTGTTTGGTAAATTAGTGGAAGAAAATGAATAGGCTGTTGGGGCACTAATGGCTCATGCCTGTAATCATAGCTACTCAGCAGACTGAGATCTGAGGATTATGGTTCAAAGCCAGGCAAGAAAGTCTGAGACTATCTCCAATTCACCACCAAAATGCTACAAGTAGAGCTATGGCTCAAATGGTAAGAGTTCTAGCCTTGAGGGGAAAAAAAGCTAAGAGACCATCCCTAAACTCCTAAATTCACACACACACACACACACACACACACACACACTCACACACACACACACACACACACACACACACACACACACAAATAAATTTTAAAAAATCAGAAATTACATGATTTCTCAATTGGATAAACACTTCACCTACCCACTGTCCCTTGTAGGATATCTTAGACCTGCAACCCAGGTGACTGTCTCTGGGGAGGAAAATTAGAAGACTGACACAGAGATGCTAGCATGACTCTGAGAAAGATCCAGGCTAGGTGGGGATTGGATGGTTCCTTCCTCTTCACAAAAGCAATGTCTCACCTTGTCTGTGAGCATTGGGATACATCTTTGTTCTTGGACATTCTGAGTTCAAGATGACACCTTTGGTAGGACATTTGTCTATTTGAAAAGACTCTTGCATGAGTAGGCTTTTTGAGAACTTTGTGATCAGGAGGGTAAAAGAGATTTCTCAGGCCAATTAACATTCTCTGGATAACATTTATTTAAAAAAAAACTGGAAAGTATTTGTTGCTCCATCCATACAGGAGAAAACAATATTTACAGTCATTGAACATGAGTGCTTTGTCTTACTGACTCCACCTGCCATCAAGTATTTGACAAATGGAAGTGGTAATTATCTTATTTGTACTTATTCAATAAGCATTTTGCAACAGCATTCAGAAGAGGGGGAGGTAAAACGTGTAATAGCACTCACAATAGTGGGGGAAACACTTACAAGGTAGATGATGGGCTTTAACTGAGAAAAACATCTCTGACCACCCCCACCAAATATTTAAGTAGGAAGTGATGGCCAAGGCAATTGTTAGAGAAAACTTTTTTTAAAGGACAGTGAAGGGAAAAGGGACCAAAGAGAGTAGTAAAAGTGGTGAATAGGATCAAAGTACATTAAATGTATGTATGCAAATATCACGATAAATTCTCCCACATTGTACATGAAAAATGTGGGAAAAGCCAAGCTTGTACCTGTACCTATAATCCCAGCTACTCAGAAGGCTGAGATCAAGAGAATTGCTGTTTGAAGCAAGCACTGCAAAACTTCATGAGAAGTTATGTTAACCAATAAAAAAGTCTGGCCAGGCGCTGGTGGCTCACGCCTGTAATCCTAGCTACTCAGGAGGCTGAGATCTGAGAATCGCAGTTCAAAGCCAGCCCGGGCAGGAGAGACCGTGAGACTCCTATCTCCAATAAAACCACCAGAAAACCGGAAGTGGCGCTGTAGCTCAAGTGGTAGAGCGCTCGCCTTGAGCTGAAGAGCTGAGGGACAGCGCCCAGGCCCAGAGTTCAAGCCCCACGACCGACAAAAATAAATAAATAAATAAATAAGTCTGGTCATGATGACATACACCTGTCATCCCAGTTACATGGGAAGGGATAAATAGGAAATCTCCAGTCTAGGCTAAACTGAGACTAAATGTGAGACCCTATTCCTAAGGTAACTAGAGGTTAAAAAGAGCTGGGAGCATGGCTCAAATGCTAAAGCACTTGTGTAAATCCCTGAAACCCCAATACCACCAAATAAAACAGATGATGACTATGATAATAATAATGATGATAAAAAAATAAAAGGGGTGGTGGTTTGAAAAAATTCATTTGCTTATTTTTTTCTGAGAATTTTCTCAGATTTCAAGTACAATTGGTGAATAGAAGGCTAATTTGTAAATGTAATGGCTTCTTCAGGAAACTGGGAAGGTTTCTTTTCTTTTTGTTTTTATTTATTTATTTATTTACTTTTTTGCCTGTACTAGGGTTTGAAGTCAGGGCTCCAGACTCTTGCTTAGCTTTTTTTACCCAAGGCTGGTACTCTACCACTTGAGTTACACCTATACCTCTGGCTTTTTCACTGGTTAAGAAAAAACAGGAGTCACTGAGATTTGTCTGCCTGGATTGGCTCCCAGCCTGGATCTTCAGATCTCAGCCTCCTGAGTCACTAAGATATATTACAGGTGTATTACGGGTGCTGCCAGGTCAGAAGGCTTCTATTTCCTCCTCTTGCAGTGAGCTCTGCTCACTGATGCCAGCTGAGAATGTAAAAGGAATTCAGTTAATACTCTCTGGTCCTCCTTTAAAGATGGAGTTGGTGTTTGTTATTTACAGAAGGGGTTTGGTAGGAAATTTTCCCCTGAGATTAAACAACAATAACAACAACAACAACACTATTAGACCACAGGAGCATTAGAATCAGCCCTTTGGACACAAAAGGGCTTAGCCTATCCTTAGCTTTGTACTCAGCCAACAGATACCTTCCCTCCACCTGATTGGGCATCCCTTTGTCTCCATATCCCTTACACAAAAGCTCCTTGCAGACAAGTTCTACAGCCAGAAACATTTCTAAATGGGAGCATATCTAAGCAACTTTGAGGTACTTAGCATCTAAGACTGTAGCTTAATAAGTTAAGTCTTTTTTAAAATTTGGTTTTGCTGTGTTCTGTTTTCTGTGCTGGTCCTGGCTAGAACTCCAGGCTTGGGTGCTGTCCCTCAGCATTTTTGTTCAAAGCTAATGATCTACAACATGAGCCACAGATCCACTTCCAGATTGTGATTGTCTATTGGAATCTCAGTGTCTGCCACACTGGCTTCCTACAATACTGAGATCTGGGCTCCTAAGTAGCTAAGATTATAGGCATGAGCCTCCAGCACCTGGCTTTTTTTAATCAAGCACATAATATCTCTGCTTTTGAATTCTTAGAATAGAATTAAGATTACCCAATTTCTGTACACAGTTGCCTACATTCTATAACATTTCCTTTTGATCTGCCTGGGTTTATAGAAACATTTTCATCTAACAGTCTCCATGACATTCAAATAGCTAATTAAAGTATACAACAACATATTTGACTAATTTTAGACTATGACAATCTGCATCATCATTCCCATTCTCCAGACTAGAACACTGAGGCCTGGGATTAACGTGATTTCCCCTATCCGCCTGGAATGTGCACAGCACTGTGAGGATCCAAGCCCAGGATTTCCTGGGGTTAATTCAGGATAGGATTCCTATTTGTATTTTATTCCAAGAGCTCAAAGATGTTGGAAGTTGACATGAGATCTGGTCACTACACTGGAATCTTCTGAGCTCTGTCTGTGATCCCAGCCATGTGTGCTTGCTTTATACCGAAAAACCATTTATTCCAAGGCACAAAGTAGGAGGAGGAAAATTCACCATTCTACACATGCTTTCTGGGCCTAAATATGTCTGGATGTTTTAAGCTAGACAACATAAATCCAAACCCTTTTATATGCCTTATTTTGAGTAATTTGAACATTTCTTTTTTTTTTTACTTTCATATGCAAGTTATGGGGCTTGAACTCAGGTCCATGGAATTTTCACTTAGCTTTTTCACTCGGAGGTGGAGCTTTATCATTCAAGCCACACTTTGACTTCCAACTTTTGGGTAGCTAATCAAAGATAAGAGTCTCTTGGATTTGTCTGCTTGGACTAGCTTTAAACCACAATCCACAGATCTCAGCCTCCTGCATAGCTGGGAGGCATGAGCCACCAATACCTATTGAACAGTTCCATTTTGCTAAATCTAGAAACCAGACTGAGCTCAAGCTAAATTAAATATAGAGATTTAAATTTAAATATTCAGATTCAAATATAGACCCTATGTGACTAATCCATAAGACAGTAACTACAGTAAAGCAATCATTTGTTGACTACCTATTCTGATCCAGGTATTTCACATCTATTGTCATGTACATTTTGACATCTGTCTGACAAATCAGTTAGGGAATCCAAACATGTGCTTGACACTCAGAATATAGCAGCTTAGCTCCTCCTGGCAGCAAATAGAATTGCATTTCATGATAATGATGATCCAACCAGAAGGATATTCAGTTTTTGTACTTGCTATTTGCTTCATGTTTGAAATGATGGAAAAACAAACAGCTAAAAGTACATTCCTATCCACAGAGCCCAGGGGTCCTTTGTCAATGTTTAGAGACAATTTTGATTGTCACAGCTGTGAAGGGCAGAGGGCACTAAACAGGTGTTGCTAAACATTGACTAGATAGGACCATTCCTTAGCATCAAGAATCATTCAGCCTCAAATCCTAGTCATGCTGAGGATGAGCAAATCTATCCTAGCTTTATGCTAGGCCCAGGCTCCTGGCAAGAAGAAAGGAAGAAAGCAAAATTTTCTTAATTTAACTAGAATCTCTTGGTCATAATGTCATGGACATAGTTAATGGTATTTTCTTGGCATGTGTCTATTGAATCTATTGGTGTGGGTAACGTCTGCCCTTAAGTGGAATTTAGACCTGCTGAGGACTTAGATTGAGGCCTGATCATGCAGACTATCTCTTAGCTCAATGCAGACCACAGCAACACAATCAGAATCTGAATGAATATTTGAGAGCAAATGAATGAATGAATGAATGCAGAATGGAGAGCTACAACAGAAAATCTCCCTCTTACAACAGAGCCCAGAGGCTACAGCTCTTTTGCTTTCCTACTACAGTTTTGGACTTCGAGAGCTCACCCTGGCTTCAGACCATTAAGCACCCCATATTCAGGCTGGAATCCTTTATGTTCTGAAATTTTCTGGGCAATTTCACAGATCCAAATAGTTTCATTGAGTCTCAGTGATAGTCTGTGCTCTCCCTAAGTAACCACTTAACTGCTTCCTGGGATTCTCATCATTCATGATTCAGAACTGAGGACTTATAGCTACAAATGTGTCTTGCGTCCATGAGCTTGAAACTTCAGAGGCCTGTGCCCTTAGGAATTGAGGTCCCCCTGGAATCAAATGTAAAATGTCAAAGGCCCAAGGTATTCTAGCCTCAGATGGAAGAAGGAGGATGAGAAGAGACTGGAACATCTGTAACTGTTTATTAAGATGGGTGGAGAGGAAAGCGAGAACTAGGGTTAAAACTTCTGGAAAATAATACCAGGAGTCCAAAGAGCAAGCATCAGAAAGAAGGAAAAGCCAGAGGCTAGTGGCTCACACCTCTAATCCTTGCTACTCAGGAGGATGAGAACTGAGGGTTATGGTTCAAAGAAAACTTGAGCAGAAAAGACTATATAAGGCTCTTATCTTCAGTTAACCAAAAAAAGCCAAAAGTATGGCTCAAGTAGCTGGTATGGCAAGCACCAGATTTGAATGAAGGAAGGAAGGAAGGAAGGGAGGGAGGGAGGGAGGGAAGGAGGGAGGGAGGAAGGGAGGAAGGGAAGAAGGAAAGGATGGAGGGAGGGAGGGAGGGAAGAAGAGGAAGGGGAAGAAAGAAAAGACAAAGGAAAGGAAAAGAAAAAAAGGAAATGGAAAGTAAAGAAGAGGAGAAAAGAAAAATGAGAGCACAGGAGCAGACTGAGGTCGCTAGAGGAGGCAGATGCCAAGGGGAAATTTGGATTAGAAGAAATGTTGATCTAGAGATGGATTTTAAATCAGGGTCTGGGGCCTGAGATGCATCAAATGTGTAGGTAAATCAATACATAGGGATCTGAAGAGGGAAGACCAAGTAAGTAGGAGAATGTGAGTGGAGAGGGATGATTGAAGCAGAATTCTAGAAATAGCTAGATGCTCTACATGATTACAAGTCATAAGGTTTGACTCCTTTCTCTGAGAAGGAAAGATAGAAATCTATGGTTCACTTACAGTCTACTAGAAACGTCTCCACAAGATCAAGGACCAGACCATATTAGCTTTGTCTGCTGCTACATGCAAAGTCCCTAGAACATGGTGTCTACCTGTAATAAGGACAGAGTCTTTATTGGCTGATGAGGGTGAGGTTGCCCCAATGTGAAATGATGGGAGATAGAAGGTAGCAACCAAGATGGACAGCATGTGTTCCTCTAAAATACTTTCTCCCAGTGAAACGCTACTCAGGAAAGCAGAGAGCTATCCAAGAGAAAAAATGTTCAAGCAAACTTCAAAATCCTGAAAAAGGAAATTAAAGCAGAACTAAGGAAGTAGTAAAACCTCCCATGTTCCTGGATTGGAAAGATCAACATCGTGAAAATGGCAATACTTCCAAAGACTATCTACAAATTCAATGTGGTACCTATCAATATCCCAACCTCATTCAAGGAAATAGAAGAAGCAATCCAAAAATTCATATGGAATAATAAAAGACCCTGAATAACAAAAAAAAATCCTTAGCAGAAAGAACAATGACGGAGGAATATCAATAACAAACTTCAAACTCTACTACAAAGTTATATTAATCAAAACAGCTTGGTACTGGCACAAGAACAGACCTCAGGACGAATGGAATAGAATTGAAGACCCAGAAATTAACCCACAGACCAATACCCACCTAATCTTCAATAAAAGAGCCAAAAAATAAAATGGAAGAAAAGTCTCTTCAGTAAATGGTGCTGGCAAAATTGGCTAACCACCCCATGGCTAGATACCCATATATCACGCTGCACCACAATCAACTCCAAATGGATCAAAGACCTCAAAGTCAAAGCAGACACCCTGAAAACATTACAGGAAGGAATAGGAGAAACTTTAGGGCTCCTTGGCACAGGCCAAATTTTCTCAATAAAGACCCAGAAACACAACAAATCAAACAAAGCTTGGACAAATGGGATTGCATGAAACTGCAAAGCTTCTGCAAGGCAACAGACATAGCAAGCAAGATCAATAGAAAGCCCACAGATTGGGAGAAGATCTTCACTAGCCATATAACCGACAAGGGTCTCATATCTAAAATATACTTAGAACTCAAAAGAAATGCAAATCAAATCAACATTTAGATTCCATCTCACCCCAGTTAGAATGGCTATAATCAAGAAGTCTAATAACAACAGATACTGGAGGGGATGTGGCCAGAAGGGAACACTACTGCATTGTTGGTGGGAACTTAAACTTGCTCAACCACTTTGGAAAGCAGTATTTAGGTTCCTCAAAAGACTCCACATAGAGCTCCCCTATGACCCAGCAATCCCACTTTTAGGCATTTACCCAAATGATCACAAACAAGGCCATACTAAAGCTACCAGCACAACTATGTTTATTGCAGCATTATTCACCATAGCTAAGATATATATATATATATTCAAATTCTATGCCTCCATCAGAAAGAATGGCACTGCCCCCATTTGTTAGGAAATGGAAAGACTTGGAAAAAATTAAATCAAGTGAAGTAAGCCAAGCCCAAAGAAATATAGGTCCCATGCTTTTCCTTATTGCAATAACTAGTATATGTCTAGAACAAGTAGAAGAGGTCAAAAGCTATATACATATGACTATATAACCTGATGCTAAGTGAAATCAATACCAAATTAGAGACATAAGAGGTTTTTATCTTTGTTGCTGTTCTTTTTAATGTACTTATAATGTACTATGTGAATTTTTTTTTGCTTCTTCTGTACGTTCTTCCCCCATGGTACAACCCGTGTTGTCACTGTATTTGATTATGGTGCACTACATCTTGTATATACGTTTTCCTAATTTGGGGAGGGGAAGGAAACTAACATAATACTGAAATAAGGCTACAGGATGACACATTGTAACAATGAGATGTACAAGACAGTATGTTGAAAACGAATTTTACAACTTCATGGTGGGGGGGGTGAGGGGAGGGAGGAGTTGGGGAGGTGTGGAGGAAGGGATGGTAGGGGAAATATAAAGGAGGTTATAACAATGCTCAATAGAAAATGGATTCATCACCTTGCTCATGTAACTGTAACCCCTCTGTACAGTATCTTTACAATAAAAAATTATATATTAAAAGCATGAAACAAAATAGAGCTCTGCTTCCATTTGTTTCCAAGCCTAGAAGGCCAGCACTTGGCTTTTTCCTACTTCCAAGAAAGATCTAGTCATTTCCCCATGTCTTTCAGCTTGAAAAAGAAGAAAGCATTATTTATATAAAAATCATTTCTTTGAAATGAGATTGGTTTTTAGCCAACTTCATAAAAAGCTGAAAGATGAACATTAATTTCATATGGCTCATACATTACAAGTAGACTTGTGCCATTTCCAAACTTCATAAAATTATTGGGGGAGCAAATTATAAATAATATTCCCTGACAGCCTTTTAAAGGATCAAATAATAAAGGCTGCATAGAATCTGTTAATCAATTGTTACAAGCGTTTCATGGCTATGAATTTGAATGTTTCTTTGGGTTTTGATATCATTTAATTGGAATTTCATTTAATGAACAACCTTTATGGTTGAATCTGAATCTTTGGAGACCTGTGGTGGCTGAGTAAAGGATCTTCCATGTTGCTTTCCCTCAGAGCCCTGACCCAGTAGAGAGTTACCAATAAATAAATAAATACACATGTGACCATGAAACCAGTAAACTAGGAGCTTGTCAGGCTTTTGATACCAGGGACAGTCAAAGTTACAGCATCTGCAGTAACTGAGTGCCAAGGTTGATAACTAAGTGCTTGCTAATGTCAGGCCTCTTACTTCCTACAACCATCTTACTGTTGGGGCTTCGTCTGTCCCAAGAAAAGACGGATGGGGTCCAAGGAAAGGTAAGTGAGGCACTCGCCCATTCTCCAGCCTCCCTCAGCCTGGGAGACAATCAGACACAGGGGGGAGCCAAATCCAGCAGGTAGAAAACTCCTTTATTAACAGAGAGCAGCCTTTTTTTTTTTTTTTGGTAGTTTTATTTTATTTTATTTATTTATTTTTTGTTTATACTTTTTATTTTTTTAAATTTTTTCAATTTTTATTTTTTGTGAACATACTGTACAGAGGGGTTACAATTACATGGGCAAGATAATGAGTACATTTCTTATCAAGCATTGCAGCCTCCTCCTTTGTACCCTTCACATCCCTTCCCAGCCTCTCCCCTCCCCCCCCCACCCCATCCACCTACCCAATCCCCCTCCCCCCACCAAAGTTGTAAAGTTCTTTTTGGACATGACAACTTTCTCATAGTTGCAACGGGTCCACCTGTATCCTTAAACGACTTGTTTTTGCCCATCTCCTCCACAAATTATACCGACATCAAATATAGTGAAAGCAGGGGTTATACTCAAAGACCTCGGAGTCAAAGCAGACACTCTGAAAACATTACAGGATGGAATAGGAGAAACCCTAGGTCTCCTTGGCTCAGGTCGAAATTTTCTTAATAGAGACCCGGGAACACAACAAATCAAAGAAAGGTTGGACAAATGGGATTGCATGAAATTGCAGAGCTTCTGCATGGCAAAGGACATAGCTACCAAGATCAATAGAAAGCCCACGGATTGGGAGAAGATCTTTACTAGCCATACAACGGACAAGGGTCTCATATCTAAAATATACTTGGAACTCAAAAAATTAAACCCCCCAACAACAAATCCTCAAAGAAACTACTGCCCAATAAATAAGTGGGCTAAAGACTTAAAGAGAAACCTCTGAAGAAGAAAGAAGGATGGCCAATAGACACATGAAGAAATGCTCAACCTCCCTAGCCATAAAAGAGAACAGCCCTTTTTAAAGCCAAAAAGGGCAGGTGGCATGGCAAGGGAGGAAGAGGAACCAATCACTGTCAAGGTCACACCCTATCATGCACCTTAGCCTTCAAGGGCTGATCATAAGGTCAGTTGGGCTCTGCCCACTCTACTCTCTCTCAGCGCCATCTTTGCTGCCCATGTGCTCTACATCTTACAAGTTTTTTGTTTTTTTTTCTGGATAATTCTAGGCTGTACTTTTGCTATTGTTCTGCTATTGGGGCTATCTGTAAAAGACTTAGTTCTCAAATCAGTATTGTTGGGTGGTGGAAGAAATGGAGGAAGGTTTCTCTTTTGGTTACGTCAATGATCTTAGATGATTGAGGCTGTGTCCTTGAAAGAAGCAGGAATACTCTGGACCTTTCTTCCTCATATTTTTACTTTCTGACAATGAAGAGAATGGCATGACCCCTATGTCCACTGCTGCCTTGATGTGCTGATGTGCTTCCTTCCCACGGGCCCTAAAGCAATGGGCTAAGCCATCATGAGCAAAAACAAAACTTGCCTCTTTATAACTGTCTTTGTTTTTGTTTTTTGTTTTTTCATTTGCTTGATTTTTTTGATGCCTCTTCTGGGGCTTGAACTCTGGGCCTGGCCCCTGTCCTTGAGCTTCTTTTGCTCAAGGCTAGCACTCTACCACTTGAGCCATAGCACCACGCCTGGCTTTTTCTGAGTAGTTTGTTGGGGATAAGAGTCTCACAGACTTTCTTGCCAGGCTGACTTCAAACTGTGATCCTTAGATCTCAGCCTCCTGAGTAGCCAAGTTTACAGAGTGAGCCAGCCACTGGCGCCCGACTCCTCTTTGAAAGTGAAGTGTCTTATCTCAGGTATTATATTACAGTAATGGAAAGTGGATCATTGTATGCTATTTGGTAATTAGAATCTACTTAGTTTAGTTCTTATAGTCTTCTTCCTTTTTCATTAAATATTGCCACTGAAATCCCAAATAGTGCAAGGATGTCTAGTTCAAGGGAACTTGCCTTCTACTTGCTTCTTTGTGTCCCTTTCTACAAGAAATGGACTGAAATAAGACTTCTTCTGGGCCCAAACGACTTATGAAGTTTCTAGTGAAATATCTAATCTGTTTTGCTTATTATGGCTTAGCATTGTAGTTAAGAATATAGATGCTAGAGTCAGATTTCCTTGGGGTATATCCTAGTTTCACTACTTATTCCTTGCATGAGCAGTAAAATTACCCATTCATTTGCAAAATTATTCATTCATTTGGTGGTAATGGTAATTCAAACTTCACAGTGCTGCAGACTCAGTAGAGAAGACGAAGTAAATGAATTACATCAAATGCACCAAATATTGTCTGACACATAGTAAGCACTATGTTCCTGATAGCTATTATTTACATGGCTGTTTACAAATGGTTAGTGATAGTTAGAAATGTAATGTGTAGGTGAGTGCTTACCCTGTGCCAGCCAGCATACTAGATTATTTTATAGTAGCCCTTGAAGCAGGAAGTATTGTTATACCAGTTTTATAGATGAGAAACTTCAGCTTAGAGGAGCTAATAGCTGTGCAAAGAGTACCAGTAGCACATGAATTCCAAGCCTGGCTTCCATACTCACACCAGGATTTGCCTATCAGGGGGAGTGGGCTGAGATGGCAAACCTGGACTCATTTGTCACATGCATACCCTATACTGTCCTTTAAAACCTATCATCTTATTTCTGAGTCAGGTTTATTGCATCTTGAATCAAGCTGCCTGTGCCTGAAAAACTTCCACAGGGGTAATTTCAGAGGCTTTTCCTTCAGGAAGTACTCCATGACTCCTGGGACTAAATAAGTTGAGAGCAGTTAACATAATCCTTATTACAGGACTTGGTCCAGGGCTCCTGGACCTTTCTCCTTATCTAGATTTTTTTTTCCAATCCTGACAGACTGGTCCAGTTCTGATTTTCTTTCACTGAGTTCAGAGTCAGACATAGAACTTTGTGAAATGTTATTATCTAGGAACAAAATTTATCATATGAATGAATGACTGGCTGAATCTTCACAACAACCTCACGAGGTAGATTTTATTTTCCTCATTTATGCATAAAGGAAAAGATTCTCAGGTAGATGAAAAAACTTAAGTTTAGACAGTTGTTCACATGCAATAGAATTAAGACCATCTTCAAACAGTATTAAATCTGTGTTTGGCCTGAAGTGAAATAGCACCTTCTTTAATTGAATATCTATAAGGGTCTTTAGAGAGATGTATTTGCATCCTTACCTTCCCTCCATGACGGGACTGGAATATGTATTCTGAACACTGAAAATGCACTGGGGAGCAGTAGGAGGTCAGAGACCACACAGATAGTGAAATGAGACTACTGTTGGCAAAGGCATCTGGCAAATTCTAAAGGTATCTGTAACTATTTAAAAAAGAAATCTGTTTCCAAATTCATCTATCATGAAGTATTCATTATAATAATATCCTCTCATCTCCAAAGAATAGTCTAGTTAAAACAATCCAAAATTATCATAGAGTAATGAGGTTTGAAAACTGATAGTCAACCTAGAGCAATTAGAGGAAGAGAGTCCTAACCAGGGAAATGGATCTTAAGATCTTGCTCTAAATGAAAATACTTGCTCATCCATAAAAGATAAGGTTCAGCTGGATGCTGGCAGATCGTATCTTTAATCCTAGCTACTCAGGAGGCTGAGATGTGAGGATCAGAGTTTAAAGCCATCTGGAGCAGAAAGTCTTTGAGAATCTTATCTCTAATTTATTAGCAAAAAGCTGGACTTGGAGGTGTGGTTCAAGTGGTAGAGTGCCAGCCTTAAGTGGAAAAGCAAGAGAGAGAATTAGGGCCTACTTTCAAGTCCCAGTACACACACACACACACACAGTTAAGTACAAAGAAGTAAGCAAATGGGTATGAATATTCTCAGGTAAGGTTAGAAATGACCCCTCTTCACCCATTTTTGTAGCATATCACTTACTGGCAGGACTACTATATATGAGACATTATGGAGGTATTTTAAGGTATATGCTACAGAACCCAAAAAGTAGAACACTGGCCCTTCAAATATGATTGTATTCTTCATCCTGACAACATCTCATTGAAGGTACATCATTTCCATTTCACAAATATAAGTGCTGAATATCAGAAATGTCTCCCAGCTTATCCACACTGAATCAAGAATTTGGTCCAAAATAACTTCAGATAAATTAACTAATGTTGCATGAAACTCAGAGTTCTAAGCTTTGGAAGTTCTAACCCCTAAGAGATGTTCAATTACTTCTAGATGAGTAGTAAGTACTTCGCAAGGAGAGTGGGGTTTAATTATAGACAAATCTAGCTTGTGTAATCTGGACTCAACTTCACTCTGGTCTTGTCATTGTCTTTGGAGTTCATTTCTAAAATTACCATCAAAAAGCAGCACTAGGGGCTAGGAATGTGGCATAGTCATAGAGTGCTGGTCTAGCATGCATGAAGCCCTAGGTTCGATTCCTCAGTACCACATAAACAACAAAAGCCAAAAGTGGAGCTGTGGCTCAAGAGGTAGAGTGCTAGCCTTGAACAAAAAAAGCTCAGGGGCAGTGCCTAGGCCCTGAGTTCAAGCCACCAGACTGGGAAAAAATAAAGCAGTGCAAGAGGAGCAGAGAGCCAGCTGAACAAGCTGAGTGATTGTGTCACTTATGAGTTCTAACCCCAGAACTGTCAAAAGTAAAAAAAAAGAAACAAAATTGAAATAAATCATAATCTATAGATCACCTAGTCTCACCACTGGTGAAAATCTTTGTTTAATCAGTTGTTAGAATTTCATTTGGATTTATGTTAGTAGTACTAAGGTTAGAATTAAGGATTTCCTGCTCACATGGCTTGCTTGCTTCACTGATGCTCTACAGTTTATCCAGACCACTAGCTTGGCTTTTTGCTTTTTGTTTTGTTGTGTTATGTTTTGTTTGAGATGGAGTCTCATGGAATTGTTTTGCCCAGACCGACTTCAAGTTCTGATCCTCCAGACCTAAGCCTTCTGATTAGTTAGTATTACAGGCATGGGCCACTGATGCTGAGCTAATTCAGATTTTTTGAAGATCCCTCTAATCTAGCCTATCACTAATAGTCAGTCATTCCTTCATTCTTTCAAACTGAAGTCTGCTTCACAAAATGCAAAGTAGTATTATTACAATATGAATGATAGGCTTTGGGGGTAAGACAAGTTCAGAAGATGGGAGTGAGCTATTAATCATATTATATTCACATTTACCTTATTGCAAGTTTTCTTCATTCTCCTTTTTAATCCGAGGTTTGTAGGTGTAGGGGAAGTTGAGTGCTGGGGAAAATGAAGGGGAGTATGAAAGTGGGCTAGGGTCAGAGTATATAGGCAAAGTTCTTGCTTATAAAGGAGCTACTCAAAGAGTGAACAACATACTTATAACCGAACAAAGAAACAAGTCATAAAGTAAGATCTTCCATGAATCTTGCTTTCTAGATTTCTGGAATCAACCATATTTGACTTTCTTACTTATAGCCATATCCCTCCAATGCATATCCTACCATAGTCAATAGATAGGACCAATTTATGATACTAGCGTCAATTCCAACAGGATAATAGCTGCATATCAAATGTAGACAAGTTGGAGTGGATGTAATAAGACTATTTAAAATGAAATGGGTCCAGGCATCAGTGGCTCACTCCTGTAATCCTAGCTATTCAAAAAGCTAAAATGTGAGGTTCATGCCTCGAAGCCAGCCCAGGCAATAATGTCTGTGAGACTGTTATCTCCAATTAATCACCAGAAAGCTAGAAGTGGAGGTGAAATTCAAGTAGGAGAGTACAAGCCCTCAGTGAAAAAAGCAAGGGTGAACACAATACCCTGCATTCAAGCCCTAGTACCTGCACCAAGAATAATAAATAAAATAAAAGTGGGATGTAGAGGATTATGCAGCCAGCCAGGGCTGAATTCTTCCCAGATGTTCCTATCCTTAAGGTTAAAAAAGTAGAGAGAGGTACTGAAACCAGGAAGGAGAAATCAAGATGGAGCTGTTTTCCTTAGAAGATCAGCGACATTGGTTATCAGGATAAAGCCTATTTGAGGTGATGCTGCAGGCTGAGGCTGGGCAAGCCACACCACCAACATAGTGCTCTTCCTCCCTTCTCTGGACATCTCTGGATCATTCTGACCAGAAGCAAAGCATGAAAGGAAATGTTCACATGGCAGACAAAGCTCTGTCATGAGAGGCGGGCGCTGGAAGATGGATCTACAGGGACAGATGGAAAATATCCAGCAGTGACATTTAATGCTGAAAATAAAAAGGAATGGAGTAGAGAGAACTATCCTTAAGTGAATTTCAGTAGTCATTGGAGAGTTTGAAGAAAAATAAGTTATAGAGGACATTCTCACCCTAATACTGGCTAAAAAATTTACTGTCATTTACCTGTTTTCTTCCTTAGCACTTCCCTGAGGATGTGTTCTTTGACAAGCAGATTGGATTCTCAGGCCCCTGGGTAGGGCCTTCGAGATCTGTGAGGAAAGTCCTTGTTGTGTAGAAACTCGTTATTCCCTCGCAGAGAAAGGCACTGGAGTTGGGAACTAAATATAGAAATTCCCATTTCTTCCTTTCAAGGAACTTCCTTTTGCATTATTCTGAAACACAATTGTATGCATCTAAATGGTAACTGATTTGGACAGCAGCCTGTGTTCATAATGCTTAGGAACTTTCCATGTCAGTTCATTTGTTTATTATCAGAGAGAACTCAATTAGGCTTGTCAACTGTTTGCATATGACATTTAATATGTATTAAAATGATGTCACCTCCAACAGCCAGAGGCCTTACTTTCAGCTTCTTCCAACTATTAACTTGAACTTGAAAATGCTAAGTACCCAAACAAGTATGTTGAAAAGTCTATTTCTATTATTTTACCACACATTCTTAAAGCCAATCTGATGTAAGGGCTTACAAAGAATTTTAATGTTCATTTGTCCTTTAATCTCATTTTTTGGGGGGGTGAGGGTCCGGTCGTGGGGCTTGAACTCTGGGCCTGGGCGCTGTCCCTCAGCTCTTCATCTCAAGGCTAACACTCTACCACTTGAGCCACAGTGCCACTTCTGGCTTTTTTTCTTTTTGCTTATGTGGTGCTGAGGAATCGAACCCAGGGCCTCATGCATGCAAGGCAAGTGCTCTACCACTGAGCCACCTTCCCAGCCCTACCCTCATTTTTTTGAGAGCCGTCCCTCAAAGAAGAATACATGAGGCTGGTGGTGAATTGTCTAAATAGTAATAAAAGGATATGGACAGAAACACTTTATAAGTAGGGAAAGCTATTAGTTCAGTGAGATTGTCTGGGAATTATTTATGTACCTGGCTGGTATTTTCAAACAACTGCACAATTTCTAAGTTAAAATGTGGCTAAGATTTACACACACACACACACACACACACACACACACACAAACCTATCAATGCAGTTCTTAACAAAATTTAAAAAATAATGTAAAACTGCATTGGAAGCTTGAGAATAGGTAACACATTGTAAATAAAACCATACAATAAGCAGAAAAGTAATTTTGAGATCCCTATCTTAAACATCTGTGTTTATCTGCCTATTCAACAATGAGTTCTAAGTTGTGGGCCTGCTCCACAGATTATATTCCATCTACTTGAAAATTCAGATAATTGGCTCTTAAAAAGGGACTTTAAAGCCAGGTACCAGTGGCTCATGCCTGTAATCCTAGCTACCCAGGAAGCCGAAATCTGAGGATCCCGGTTCAAAGCCAGCCCTGGCAGGAAAGTCAATGAGACTCTTATCTCCAATAAACCACTAGAAAGCCAGAAGTGGCACTTGGCTCAAATGGTAGAGCACTAGCCTTGAGCTGAAGAGCTGAGGGACTGCGTCCAGGCCCCAAGTTCAAGCCCTGTGACCGAAAAAAAAAAAAAGTGATTCAGATTCATTTGGAAAAGTTTTTTTAATAAACAAACTCAATGTTGAAATAGTTCAGGATTAAGATTTGGAGTATGTAGTCGTAATTTCAATGAGCATTCAAAGTGCTACTGGATGGCACTAGTGGCTCATTGCTATAATCTTAGCTATTCTGGAGACTGAGACCTGGAAGGTAGTGGTTCAAAGCCAACCTGGGAAGAAAAGGCCAAGAGCGTGATCTCCAGTTAATCAGAAGAAACAGACTGGAGAAATTACTCAGGTGGTAAAACACCAGACTAGCAAACAAATGAAGTGAGAAAGTGAGGTCTTGGGTTCAAGAAAAGATGTGGGGCTGGGAAGGTGACTCAGTGGTAGAGTGCCCAAAAAAATTAAAAGAAAAAATGAAAAAAAAATGTGCTAGAACGTCTTCAAATACTTTATGCTGTTTCATATTTTGTGGTACGTTTTTAGGCTCTTCTTTCAGTACATTTCTTTTGAATCTTTTCAAAACGAATGTCTAACCTTCCTTGGGCCTAACACCTTCCCAAAACCCCTTTCCACCACTCAAATGAATTAGTCATTAGAGAGTATTTCCCAACCCTGTATATTTTTATATTTGTATGTTATTTTTTTTTGTTCAGTCATGGGGCTTGAACTCTGGACCTGGGCGCTATCCCTTAGCTCTTCAGCTCAAGGCTAGTGCTCTACCACTTGAGCCACAGAGCCATTTCCGGTTTTCTGGTTCCTGCCCCGGCTGGCTTTTAACTGCGATCCTCAGATCTCAGCCTCCTGAATAGCTAGGATTACAGGTGTGAGCCACCAGCTCCCAGCTTATATTTGTATATTTTATGTCATACTGAGTGGAATTTTACTTTCTATAAAAACGGTCTCTGAATTTTCTGCAATCATGGAGTAGGTGCACAGTTAATGAACACAAAAGGCTGTGTTCACGTTAGAGTACATGCTTAATAAATGTTTGTTAAATACTGATAAATGGAATGGATCCTGACTATATCTAAGCTATCTATGAGATTTTAGCTTTGCTATTTATAACTAATCTCCACTTAAGAATGAATTATGAGCCTAGCATGAATTATGAGCCTGCAGGCTAATACCTGCACCACCAGATACTGTAATAAAAATCAGAGACATGACTGATTGACATTGGAAGTCATATCCACCTGATAGACCACATCCTCAAGCTGGACATAGGGTTATATGCTTTTCATCTGGCTGTATAGGAAGGCATGGTTAGGATGGAAAAAAAAAGACCTTCTCTAAAATATAATAGAAGCATAAAATCTTTGGTGCGGGCTAGAGTGGGAGAGTGCTTGTTTAGGAAGCATGAGGACCTAAGTGCAAACTCCTATACTATCAAAAACTTACCTAGACAATATTTATAAATATAGAGGACCTCTGTGGTTCATGCTGATTTTGACAGTGCCTTAATGAAGGGGATACAAAATAAATCTCAGAATAAAACTCATCCTAGTTTTATATGTAACTACAGAGGAAAGAAAATTTTATATATATATATATATATATATTGCATGAGTACTGGAACTTGAATTCCGGAACTGAGTACTGTCCTTTACCTTTTCACTTGAGCCACTGCTCCACTTACAGCATTTTTTCTGGCTTACTGAAGTCTCAAAGACTTTTCTTCCCAGGTGGGTAATCCTCAGCTCTCAGTGTCCTGGTAGTGAGGGTGACCAATGTGAGCCACCAACTCCTTATCTGAGTTGAAGCTTAATAACATCCATTGCAATGTCCATGTACTGATTTGGGGTTACTAATACAGCTCCTGTATGCTCATCTGTAAGAAGAGAGAACATCAATTAACATTAATGTGAATTACCATAAACTATATAACATTTTACATTCTTTATACTAAAATATAGCTGAAAGAACATTGACTGGGAAGTTCAAAGACCTACATTCAAATGTTGGTCCCTTTTATTAATTTTATGGCCCTGGGCAAGTCATTCAGCCTTGCCTTCTCATCTGTAAAATAAAAAATTATACTGACTTTCAGGGTTATGATCATCATATTAAAATATGTAATAAGACCAAAAATCATTGCTGAACACTTATAGCAAAGACTAAATTCTATCTCTTTTCATGTAAAGTGTTTGTATGATCAATTCCAATAATTAATTAGTCAAAGAATGCTTTTATTTCTTAAAATAAAACAAGGTAATGATAAAAATTTCTTGAGGATATGAAATATATATATATATATATATATATATATATCCCCTATGGAAAAATGTCATAAATGTAACTCATTACCTCTATGCACCCCATTCATATAAAAACTATTTTAATGCATGGCTGATAAATTGAATTCTATTCATATTAAATATAAACATCTCAATGAGTTTTGGGATATATATACACACACACACACACATATATACATATAGATTAGGTAAGTAGAAGATATACACATATGCATTCATATACGTGTACACATACATTTACATGTACCTCTGATCTCCACTACCATCAAGACCATATTAAGCATATCCATTCAAAGTCTCTTCCTACTTGCTTTATTTATTTTATTGTTTGTTTTTGTGGTAAGAACATTTTTGTAATACATATCCCCTTGTCAAAATTTAAGTATGTAATATATTAGTGTCAGCCATGGGCACTGAATTAGTCTTTTTTTTGTAGTGACTATATCAAAATGCCTCAGGTAGACTAACTTGATTGATTGAGACAGGTTTATTTATCTAATGGTTTTGAAGGCTGATTTGCCCAAAGGTTTCTATGTGGATGGTAGAAGCATAAAATGTAGAAGTGGTCTTGTTGAACAAAAAAACAAAAACAAAAACAACAAGAAACAAAAAAACTAGGAAACTAGAAAGCCACTGGGTAGTGTTTTGATTTTGCATAACCGCGTCTAGATCCACCCATGTTGTTGACAATGGAGGGATTTTCTTCTTTTTGATGAGGGTAAACAAAATTATCTCTAATGTATTTTCCACAATCTCTTCATTTACCTATCCAAAAATATTTAGATTGTTCCCATATCTTGGACATTGTGCATTAATGCTTGGACAAGTATGGGCAGGTAAGCAGTTTTTCAATTCCTTTTTCCTTTGCATATATTCCTGGGCATGAAATTGCTAGATCATATGGCTGTTCTCTGAGTTTTTGAAGACTCTTCATACTGTTTTTTTGTAATAGCTAATGTTTTTGATATGATAATGTTGTCAATGATTCTCTCCTCTCTGCATTTCACCAGTACTTAATATCTTTTTTTTCAGTTTCTAGTATGAGACATTCTAATGTGTAAGAAGCAATACATCTTGATAGTTTGGATTTCTGTTTCCATGACATTTAGTGATATTCAGTAATACTTCATATACTTGTTTGTCTTTTACATGTCTTCTTTTAGTAAATTTCAATTTCATATCTTTTAACTATTTTTGTTTTGTTTATTATTTTGCTGCTCAGTTGAATGGGTTCATTCTATCTTTTCAATATAAAAGTATTGATAAAAGAACTTAAAACAGACACCAATAAATGGAAAATTATTATTAAAATGAACATACTATTCAAGGCAACCTTCAGTCAATGCAATCCTTACTAAAATCTTAATGACAAGTTTTTGGTTGTTATGACAGTCCTTGGGCTTGACCTCAGGAACTAGGAGCTATAATTGTGCTCCACTTTTGGTTTTGTGGTGGTTAATTTGGGTAAGATCTCACAAACTTTGCTGCCTGGGCTGGCTTTGAATTGAGATCCTCAGTTCTCAGCTTTCTGAGTAGATACAATTATAGGCATGAGCCACCACCAGCACCCAGCTTCAATGGCACTTTTTAAGAAAGTAAAAAATACAATCCCCAAACTCAGTTTGCAAATAAACTAAGAAGTCTTGAGCAAAAAGAAGAAATGTGGAATAATTAACTGGACATTCAGTGGCTCACACCTGCAATCCTAGCAACCCAAGAGGCTGAAATCTGAGGATTGCAAAAACTGCTAGAACCAGAGCTGTGGCTCAAGTAGCACAGCACTAACCTTCACTAAAAAAAAAGCCAGGGATAGCTCTCAGGCTCTGAGTTCAAGCAGAGAACACACACACACACACACACACACACACACACACACACACACACACACACACACAGCAGAATAATCTGAGTCATGTGCACCTGCTAAAATAAGAACACAGGCCATTAGAACCAACCCAGTTACATATAGTCAGCTAATTTTCAACAAGTCTTTCAACAACACACAATGCTTAAAGCATAGTCTCTTTAATAAATGCCAAAAGTGGTGGTCCTTGTGCTAAAGAATGAAATCAGTTTTTCATTTTACACCATATTCATTTTACGCAATTTCAAGATGGATTATTGATTTATGATTTACTATTGATTTATTATTGATTATTGATCTAAATCCTAAAAGCTTCAAATTCCCTGAGGAAAACATTAGTAAAACTCTTGATATTGTTCCTGGGAATGGTATTTTAGTTATATCAACCAAACTTCAGGCAAGAAATCCTAGGACTGTTACATTCAATGGAAAAATCTGTACAGAAATCAACATACAATTTTTTCATGGAGAAGTGTCCAACAGAATGAGAGAAAGTATTTGCACACCAAAGATCTGTGAAGAGTTTACTACCATTGGCTCAGAACACTTCAGAAAATCTAGGTCCACTTCGCCCTCTGTAATCCCATCTAAACTGCTCTCTGATTGCCTTCTGCTCCATCATCTGTAACAGAAGCATGTGTTTCCAGACTTGAGCTTTAATGAATATTTATGGTATAATTTGCACCGGTGTGAGCACACAATGGCTCTTTTCTGCATTGTTAAAAGAGCTGGAATTTTGTGTACAGTATTAGTGTCTGTGTTCCCAGGCTGCCATTAAGAAAACGTGGGCTACGTTTCTTTGGGCCTGGCTTACTTCACTTAATATAATTTTTTCCAAGTTTTTCCATTTCCTAACAAATGGGGCAATGTCATTCTTTCTGATGGAGGCATAGAATTCCATTGTGTATATATACCACATTTTCTTGATCCATTCATCTACTGAGGGGCATCTGGGTTGGTTCCATATCTTAGCTATGGTAAATAATGCTGCAATAAACATAGTTGTGCTGGTAGGTCCCATGGTTTCCCTTATTTGTAATATCTAGTATATGTATGAGTCAAGCGGAAAAGGTCAGATAATGTGATGTCAGGAAAATGAACCCTTAGATGTGTATTTTAATGTTTTTTTCTTTCATGCATGTGTTTCTAACACATTTATAAGATTATTTCTTTGTTGCTTTGTATGTCCCTCCCCCACAGTATAACCCTTGCTTTCACTATATTTGATGTCAGTATAACTTGTGGAGGAGATGGGGAAAAACCAGTTGTTTAAGGATACAGGTGGACCTGTTGCAACAATGAGAAGTACAAGTTGTCATATCCAAAACGAACTTTACAATGTTGGTGGGGGGGGGGGCTGGGGGGAGGGAGGAAGGAGAAGGATTGGGATTAGGGGGGGAGGGGGGAGGCTGGGAAGGGATGTGAAGGATAAACAAAGGAGGAGGCTGCAATGCTTGGTAAGAAATGTACACATTATCCTGCCCATGTAACTGTAACTCCTCTGTACAGTATGTTCACAAATAAAATTAAATTAAATTAAAAAAAATAAAATAAAATAAAATAAAAAATAAAAAAAAAAAAAAAAAAAAAGAAATGTAATCATTACCTTCCTCATGTAACTGTAACCCCTCTGAACAGTATCTTAAAATAAAATTAATTTAAAAAACAAAAAAAAAAAAAAAAGAAAAAAAAAAAAAAAAAAAAAAAAAAAAAAAAAAAAAAAAAAAAAAAAAAGAAAACGTGGGCTGTAAAGTTTAGTGGAGTGGGACTCCAGGGCCTAATTCACACTACATAGAAATCCCTCTGCAAAGACTTCTGATTTTGTCTTTCATTTTCACATCTTGTTCTCAGAAAGTGCTGATTCCATTTGACTTAAATATTAACTTTACAACATTTTAGCAACTCATTAAAATCTTCTTTGCCCACTTCACCTGCAGGTGGAGTTCATTACAATCAAACAGGAGGAAGTTCTATAATAAACACATAAACAGTCACCCTCTTATTCTAAGAGGCACAAGAAAGAGTTTGCACTCCATTTGTACACCAGTGGCTTTCTAGACAGTGGCTCTCAGGGACAGTTAGCAATATCTGATCATTTTAGGCATTTAAAACCAAAGATATTTTACTGGTATATAATAATAAACCAGTGGTAGACTAATGATTGTGCAACATACCTACAATGCACAAGTGTTTTCAATGTGTGTATGTGGTGTGTGTGTGTGTGTGTGTGTGTGTGTGTGTGTGTGTGTGTGTGTGTGTGTGTGTGTGTGTGTAGTGGGGCTTGTACTCAGGTCTTTTCTCTGTTCCTTAACTCTTTTGCTCAATGCTGGCAAAGTACTGTTTGAGCCACAGCTCAACTACCAGCATTTTGTTCATTAATTGGAGATAAGACTTTCTTGAATTTATCTTCCTGAGCTGGCTTTGAAGTGCAATCCTCAGATCTCAATCTCTTGAGAGGCGGAGATTATAGGTGTGAACCACTGGCACCCAGCAAAGAGTGTTTTCTATAATAAAGCACTCTCCAGAACCAGATATCAGTAACACTAAAGTTGAGAAGTCTTGTTATAAAGAGAAATATCCTTTTTCTAAAAGAAATTTATTGTAAAGGTGATGTACAGAGGTATTACAGCTACATAGGTCAAGTATCAAGTAATTTTCTGTTTGAACAGTGTCTTCTACCTAACATTGCTTCTTATGCAATGTATGGATTACCTCTCAAGAAAATCAGTGACCAAAGTTTCATTAATTTACCTTATAATTTCAAAGGTTCAGACTATATGTGGAAGTCTGGACACTAATTTCTATACAGGCAGGCCTCAATTTGAATGCTTGTGGCATTCTGTTTATATGGCCTTGGAAACATACTTCATTTTTCTGATCCTCAGTTTTCTTGTGAAATGATTTCAAATATTTAAAAATGTTCAATAATATTTCCCTTGGGGGTCGGTTACATAGTTTGAAGGGAATAACATATTAATAGTACTAAAAGTCTCTAATACTTATTTACTATCACTGTTATCTTTATTATAGTTATATGAGATGAAAGGATCCCCAGCAAACTTAATACAATTGCTATACTCATCCTATGAATTAGGACCTCATGGAGACTTAGAAATGTTTTTCTATTTACATAGAACTTCCCTCCACAAGGTAAAATCATGAAATGAGGTATATACAGAGTCTTCTGTGACCACAGTAGAGGGTCACATGTCCTTACTTAAGAATAAAGGAAAGAGTGGAAGACTGGCTAAAATTTATTACTATATTTGCTATGTTAAGTGAGCTGGCTAATATAACAGAAAATCTAGTTACTTTCTAATTGACCTCAGTCATTAAATCCTTCAACAAACTGTTGATATATCATTAACAATTCGATTCATGGTTAACTTAAAACTTAAGCACTCCATCCAATATTAATTGCTTCCTAATTTTTATATCTGCTCAGATATCAAAAGCATAAAATGACCCCCATAAACACACACTTTTCAGAAGTTAACCATATTTGTTATGGTTGGAATAAAAAGCCCACAAAAGCTAAGACGATAGTTTGACAAATGACCATTAATCCGTTCACTTCTTCCACATCCTGAGCCCCACCTCTTTGGGCATAATCTTCCCACATCCAAAGATGTGTAACTGTTAAAGAAAAGTACTAGCAGAATAAAATTTCAGATTGACCACAGGACATGGAAATCTTTGTTACAAGTGGGATTTATTTCCACTCTGCCTTTCTTGACTGTGTTCAGCTGATGATTGTGGAAAAGGGTACCTTTAGTTGCCGCAATGACAGGAAATTCTCAAGTTGAAATTGTTTGCTGATTTTGATATAAGGTTAATCATCTCATTTTCCTTAAATCATTTTGTATTTCTTTAGCAACTGAGAAAAGTATTTAGATCATTGCTTTTTAGTCTTTAGTTTTCTGATCAAAAACCAGGATCAGCTAGGCACCAGTGGCTCACTATTATAATCCTAGTTACTCAGGAGACTAAGATCTGAGGATTGTGGTTAGAAGCCAGCCAAGGAAGAAAGGTCCTGGTGAGACTCTATATCTATACTTATGATACTGTAACTCAAATGCTTGAGCCCTAGCATTGAGCACAAAGAGATTCAGGGATAGCACCCAGGCCTGAGTTCAAGACCCAAAACAATCACCACCACCACCACCGCCACAGAATAATAATAATAATATCAGGATCCAACAAAGATCATTGGACTAACAATGGGGTGTGGTAAATTATTTCTACAAAATAAATCATGTGTTACCTATATGGTCACTCAATATTATTTCTGATGTGTAACTATTAAAGAAAAGTAAAAGCAGAAATAACATTTCAGATTGACCACGGGACATGGAAAATCTTTGTTAGAAGTTTGAAAATAACTGTAGGACTTCTACCTGAAGTTGTAGTGATCGCCACTTTGCCTTTCTTGACTGTGTTCAGCAGATGGGTATGGAGAATACAGACAGGCATTCCTTGTATATGTCTGTTTTCATGATTCACTGTCAACCCACTAGAGACAGGAATGGATCTGGAGCATCCTAGTCCATTCAATGTGCAACAGCATCCCTAGTTTATAATAAGTCTTCAATAACCATGGGGTGAATCAAAGACCTGAACAGATGAACCAGAGCAACACTGATACTCACTTGACACTATGTTGGATATGAACCTTACAAGCTGGGGCAGGGGAATAGGGAGAGGTAAGTGGGAGATGAAGAGGGATGGGGTTACAGTGATTAAAAACAAATGTACTCATTGCCTTACTTAGGTAACTGTAACCACCAGCTCATCATCTTTTCAATTAAAAATTAAAAAAAGACTCATTTACAGAATCCATTTAGATCTCAGGACATTGAACTCTGCTTTATTACCCAAATACCTCTTCAGGACTGAGGAACTATTGTGACTCTCTGCTTCCAAGCAGCAATGGGGATTACCTGAGATAAGCAGCCTTATCTTCCAAGTCCTTAGAACCTGATCCATGCAGCCATAACTTGAGTTTAGTTTGTGAAGGGTGTAGTACTGAGCCTCTTCTTGTGACAGAGATAATTCTAAATGGTTTTCCCAGCCTCCTAACTTTGGATGGACTACCTGAGGCTTTGTTGTAGAGCATTGCAACCCTACCCTTCTTCCTGGTAATGCCTTCTGTTTTATTCTTTTCATATAGATTGATTCCAACTAAGAGGATTTCTTAAAATGTCCCTTGCAGACTGGTATCTATCTCAAAAACTTAAGGAGAGACTTCTCTGATGAAGAAATAAGAATGGCCAAAAGACATATGAAGAAATGCTTAACACCTCTCCCCATAATAGAAATGCAAATTAAAACAACATTGCCATTCCATCTCACCCCAGTTAGAACAGCCATTATCAAGAAAACTAACACTAACAGATGCTGGTAGGGATGTGGCCAAAAGGGAACTCTACTACATTGTTGGGTAGAATTGTACACTTGTTCAACCACTCTGGAAAGCAGTATGGAGGCTCCTCAAAAGACTAAACATAGAACTTCCCTATGACCCAGCAATCCCACTCCTGTGCATGACCACAAACCAGCTCACAAGCACAAATATGTTCATTGCAGCATTGCTTACCATAGCCAAGACATGGGATCAACCTAGATGCCCTTCAGTAGATGAATGGATCAAAAACATGTGATATATGTACACAATGGAATTCTATGTTTCATCAGAAAGAATGACATTGCCCTATTGATAAGGAAATGAAAGGGCTTGGAAAGGATTATATTAAGTGAAGTAAGTCAGACCCAAAGAAACATACACTGCATAGTTTCCCTCATTTGTAATAATTAGAACATGTCTATAAGTCTAGAAGTTAATCCAATGGATAGTAAAATACAAATAATTACACTTGGACATGATTAATTAAACAGCATTCAATGTCTCTGTTCTGGGTACTCGACAGGATACAGGACAAGAGCCAATTCAACAAGGCAAATGAGCATATATTGATTGACAAATTCCTACCTGCTGTTCCGGTCCACTCCATATCTCCCTGAATTCCAGGACCCCCTGTGGCATTAGATATTTCTGCTTTCTTTTCACAGAGGAGAAATTCGTGCTGAAAAACATAAGGGGCTTTGTCAAAAGTCACAGCATTAGAGAGAGGTTAAATCTGGGACTTACATTGTAGTTTTCTGCCTCCAAAACACCAAGGCCTTGAACTTTTCCTCCACATTTGATGTGAAATGTATTGAAAGGCCTCTTTATCCACTAACAGAACATTAGAAACTGAGTTACTCAATAACTTTCATATCCTTAGGGTAATGTGAAACATTAATCTTTACAAATAAACTTGTTATAATAGAACTGTGTAAATTGAGCTGCTTGTAAGTACACATGTCTGAAACAGAATTTCAGAGAATGTTTACTACATGAAAATACATATTTCAGTATTTACAGTTATTCTTTGACCCAGACCTTCTCCAAAATGAGTGTTCATTCATCCAACAAATAGACATCTTCACTTATAAAAATCTCTAATTAATGGGAAGGGATGGGAAGGGAAAACAAAGGAGGAGGCTACAATGCTTGATAAGAAATGTACTCATTATCTTGCCCATGTAATTGTAACCCCTCTGTACAGTATTTTCACAATAAATTAAAAAAGCTCTGTTTATTAGGCATAATTCTGAGCACTGGGAACAAAATACATATTAAGAAAAGTAGGCACCTATCTTTTGAGACTTAAAGGTTAGTAACATAACAGAGAAGAAATCAGTAACCACATTATTAAAATAGAGGATATGAGGCATACTGTGAAAGAAGAGAGCACACTGTGAGAGGGAGAAACTGAGTCATAGATAAATACTCATGGGAATAGCCAGAGATAAAATTTACAGGAAGATTACTTTTAAGAAAAGCCCTGAACCAGGTGCTTATGGCTATAGTACTAGTTACCAGGAGTTATAATACTATCTATAACAGCTATAATACTAGATAACTAAAAAGACGAGACTTAGAGGATCACAGTTCTAAGCCAGCCAGCAAAGAAGTGCCTACAAGACTCCATTTCCAATTAACCAGCAAAAGTTGTGCTTCAGGTTTGGCTTAAATGATAGAGTGCCAACCAAACAAGAAAATAGAGTAAGACCTCAAAGCCTTGAGATTAAGCCTTAGTACTGGCACAGAAAGGAATAAAAGGAGAGAAGAGAAAAGAGAAAAGAAAGAAGGAAAGAGAGAGAAGAAAAACAATGGAAGATAAGGAGGCTCTGGCCCCATCAGAGCTTGGGGAGAGGGTTGTAAATGTGGCCAATGGCATGTGAATTTTATTGTATTTCACACACACACACACACACATATACACATACATCTTATTGTTATTGCAGAGTAACATACAGAAGGTTTACAGTTACATGAGTGAGGTAATGAGTACAATCCTTTTTTAATATATATTTTTATTGTAAAAATACTGTATGAAGGGGTTACAGTTACATGAGTTAAGTCATGAGTACACTTCCAATCAAGCATTGTTACCTTCTTTGTTTATCCTCTACCATCCCTTCCCTCCCCATCTCCCCATTTTTTGTCCCCATCTCCAAAGCTGTAAAGTTCATTTTCAACATAGTATCTTGTATATATCATTTTTACAATGGGTCAACCTGTATTCTTATTTCAACATTTTGTTATTTCCCTTCCCCTCCCCAAATTTGAAAAATGTGTATACAAGATGCAGGACATCAGAATTAAATACAGTGTAAACAGGTTATACCATGGGGGAAGAACATATAAAATAAACAAAAAAAATCACAGTGTACATTATAAGTACACATTAAAAACAACAGCAAGGAAGATAAAACCTCTTGTGTCCTATCTTGGGGTTCATTTCGCTTAGCATCATCTTCTACAGTCATATGTACAAAGCTTTTGACCTTTTCTGCTTGTCGTAGATATATACTAGTTATTGCAAATAAGGGAATCCATTGGACCTATGTTTTTTGAGCCTGGCTTACTTCACTTAATATGATTTTTTTCTAAGTCCTTCCATTTCCTAACAAATGGGGTGGTGTCCTTTTCAACCATGTCTCCCTTTCCCTCTCTCTCAGTTTAGCTTGAGATAGAGAAGACATGTAGCCTGGGATTGTGTCTAGGATTCACACTTGGGACCTTCTTTGTCTCTATGTTCATCACCATAGTGATCTCACAACACCTATATGTTCATGATGCCTCTACATTCATATCTCTAGACCCAACCTTTATTGTAAAATAGGTTCAGTTGCTGGCTTAAAGCTATCCTTGGTTGTCCTAAGTAGGAGATCGACATCAACACAGCCAAAACTGCTTTCTGATATGTACTTTCTAAAATTTACTTCTTCCCTGGTCTCCTTAATCTGAAAAACTTCTACCACCATGTACCAGTGTGGAATCATTCTAATCCTTCCCTCCCCCACCCCCAGCCAATAAAGTTACTCAACATACATTTATCTACCTTCCAATCTCATTCCTCAATCAGTTATTTCTCCCCTACTGCACTGCAACCACTCATTCAAGGACCCATTTCTCATCTGAACAACACTAAGTGTCTCCTAGTACATCCAGTTCTTCAACTTTCACCATACCATCCAAGAACTACAATGGGTCCATTGCTTCTGTGTTACAAATCAACCATAACTTTCCTTTTTCACTCATCATGAAAGCTTAAGTCCGTACATAGACCAACAAGGCCTAGACTGATATGCTGATCATTTGCAAGCTTCCAGACACATTGACCTTCAAGTTCTTCAGCATCTAAGCAGCTCCTGTCTCAAAACATTTGATTTTCACTGCTCCCTGTTCCTTAGGTAGTCGTCCACAGGGATTCTTGTACGTCTAACCTTCTTTTCATTCAATGATCACCTTCTTCAAGAGGCCTGTAATGCACAAGGTCATCTGAACTACAATAGCCTAATCCCTCTTTCTTTAAGTTAAGTTACATTTACTTTTTAAGAATCTACTTGCCATATTCTAATTGTAACAGCTAATTGCTAGCCACACATTATCAACATAGTTTTGTATTAAGTATGATGTGCCAGGGAAGTGGTTCTGTGGCTCAAGTGGTAGAGCGCTAGCCTTGAACTGAAGAGTTCAGGGACAGTGCCCAGGCCCAGAGTTCAAGCCCCATGACCAACCAAAAAAATATGATATGCCAAGATGGTATGTAGGATTTGCAGTCAGTGTACTATGTTATATACAAGATCATAGCTAATCCTTACAGCTTTCTGACCAGATGATTTCTTCCCAATAGTATCTAACATTACTTATCAATGTAATTTATTTTTAAAAATTCATTACTAAGTAAAGTGCTTCCTGTTTACTTATCCTTTTCATCATTCTCCCCCATTCTATCTCTCACCTGCCTCTGAATTTTTATATTTTCCTCTTGTTTGATCACAGATGTCCATTGAGTGTTCCACTATATTTGTCCCTGTCTTCTTTTTTACTCATGCATCCCCTTTCACTAAACTACCTCCTGAAAATCTCATTTCAGTTTCTGACATTGTTTTGGTTAAATTATATGTTAATTGTTCAAAAGGTTTACTTCATGGATATTTGCTCCTGCATTTTTTTCTGTCTTAATTTTCTGTAAATAAGAATTATGCCATCTGTGAATTGATTTATTTACTGTTTCCCTCACTAACATGCAGTCTTCTATAGCATGGACATTTGTGTTTACTCCAGGCACATAGGAGTTGCTCAGTCACATGATGAATGAATGAATGAATGCATAGATAGGAAGCTGGGGAAATTGGCCACAAATTAGCAGGAAAAATAGGAAAAAGTGCATTATGGTGTGAAAATTATTCTAAAGGTCAGGATGAAAAGCATTTAAGGTTTATATAGCACAATGATAAAACACAAATTATGTTTTTGAAATACCTTCTTTATAATAACATAGAGTAGGTCATCTACTTGTACATAGGAGAAGGAGGAGAGCAAGAATGAAAATGATAAAGCAAGTGAGGAAGGTCACAAAGAAATGAAAGCAAGGAATGAGGAAAGCATGGGCTGCGGCAGTGGCTATGAAGGTAAATGAGAACTGGATGGACTCCAGGGACCTCTTCTGACCCAGTAGAGCCTGATGTTGGGATGATCCTAAAAGAAAGATGGAAGCAGAGAGAATGAGCAGGAATTAATTTCACAGCCAAGCACAGTGACTGAAGCTTAATGCTAGCTACTTGGGAGTGGAGATGGGGAAATGCAGTCTGGGCCCAACCTGAACCTGAAGAATGTTTATGAGATGCCATCTTATTCAGTGACTGGGTGCAATGACACAGGCCTATCACCTCCAGCACAGTAGGAGAACCACAACTCAGGCCAGCCACATAGAAAACAAGGCGTTACCTTGAAAATAATAATGGCAGAAAGGAGCTGGAGGTGTGACTTAAATGACAAAGTACTTGCCTTGCAAATGGAAGGCCCAGTTCAATCTCCAGCACATAAAGAATTTGTTTTCAAAGTCATGGGACTAAATTAAATTCTTTAGGAGAAAAGGTAAATAAAGAATAAGACATAACCCTTCTTCATCAGAAATTGAATGGAGTTGATATCCTGGTAAGCTCTTCCAAGGGTGATATAAGGAGATGTAATAGATAAGATAGACTATATATGTGTGTATATATATATATGCCTCACCATAAAAAGAAGGCAAGTGTGGGGAAAGGAAAACTATTCATGTGTTGCATAGTCTAGAAAAATTATAGGACCAAAAGATCCAAGGTCTCAATGAAGTCAAGAATGGATGGAGGTTAGTGTGCTGTAAGCACATCCCTATAATTGTAGCTATTCAGGAGACTGAGATTTGAGGATTGAAAGTCAAATTCTAGGCAGAAAAGTACAAGATACTATTATTCCCAGTTAACTTAGAAAAATGTAAGAAGTAGCAGTGTGGCTCAGGTGTTAGAACACTAGCCTTCAGTGAAAAAGCTAAACAAAGGCATAAGGCCCTGAATTTACCCAGATGATCACAAACAAGACCATACTAAAGCTACCAGCACAATATGTTTCTTGCAGCATTATTCACTATAGCTAAGATACGGAATCAATCCAGATGCCCCTCAGTAGATGAATGGGTCAAGAAAATGTGGTATATATAAACAATGGAATTCTATGCCTCCATCAGAAAGAATGACATTGCTCCATTTGTTAGGAAATGGAAAGACTTGGAAAAATTATATTAAGTGAAGTAAGCCAGGCCCAAAGAAACATAGGTCCCATGGTTTCCCTTATTTGCAATAACTAGTATATGTCTGAGACAAGCAGAAATTATCAGATAAGTTGATGTTAGGAGAAATGAACCCCAAGATAAGGATTCAAATGTTTTTATTCTTTATGCAATTGTTTCTAACACATTTATAAGATGATTTCTATGTTGCTTTGTATGTCCTTCCCCGATTATATAACCCCTGTTTTCACTGTATTTGATGTTGGTATAATTTGTGGAGGGGAAGGGAAAAAACAAATCGTTTAAATAGGGATACAAGTGGACCCATTGCAACAATGAGAAGTACAAGTCGTTATGTCTAAAACCGGACTTTACAACTTTGGTTTGCGGGGGAGGATTGGGTAGGGGGGATAGGGGGGATGGGAAGGGATGGGAAAGGGAAACAAAGGAGGAGGCTACAATGCTTGATAAGAAATGTACTCATTATCTTGCCTATGTAATTGTAATCCCTCTGTACGGTATTTTCACAATAAAAATAAATAAATAAAAATATAAAACCTTGCTGGAAGGAAGGATGTATTTTAAAATGTGATCTTAAAATTCAGGTGGTAATCAGAGGATGTGCTGTCATGCACTTCTACTCTGAGATGCTTCCTTTTGCAGCCTTCCTTTTTTCTCCATCAGCTTGAACACAACAATATTTACTTCAACTACAGATTACTATTCACCAGTTTGTGAAGTTTTGTCCCTGAAAGAGAAATTAGAGATTTGTGCCTAATACTTATTACTCATACTATCACAAAGGCTTCCACCCCCACAACCATCTCTTGGTCTAATTTCCTGTTGTCATCTGCCAAGTTCTTCGGACAACATCTATGACTTCTCAAGGAAGAGATAATGGCAAACTCCTCTTTGCAGGAAGAATAACTTCTTCATTGAAGTCCTAGCTGGACAATAATTCTAAGTCCTGTGGTAATATGCTACTTCCTGTGTAGACCTGCCTTGCATGTCTTGCATGTCTTCCTAAGTAGACATGTCACTTCTTGTGAAGTCTCATATCCTTCAATGGTATGTTATTTCCTCCTTGGTGTATCATTATCTCCAGTGAAACAGTATTTAATCATGTCAATACAGACATATCCTTGGCATGCTAATGCCATTTCCTTTGGATATATACCTGGAAGTTGTATGGATGGAACATATGGAACTTCTATGTCTCCATTTTTGAGAATCATCCATACTATTTACCATTATGGATATGCTAATTTGCATCCTCATTACCAATGTAACCATGTTCCACTTCCTCCATAATTTTTCCAGCACTTGTTATCGTCTAACGTTTTTATAGTAGCCATTTTAACAGGTGAGAGGTTATAACTGATCTTCATTTTAATTTAAATGAACCTGATGATTAGTGACTTATATATTGAGCTTTTTCCATTAAAACTGTTTTCATCTGAGAATTGTCTATTCATGTTATCTACCCATTTTAAAATCCAGTTATTCATTTTCCTGTTACTGTTTGAGGCCCTTATGTATTTAGGTATTAGCTTCACTCTATGAAATGTCTTCTTCATTGTACAAAACTCTTTTCACTGAATGCAGTTCTGTTGCACCAAGTTTGGTTTAATTGTCTATTCCTTTGGGATCATATCTTAGATATCATTGCTTATATCAAGGGCTGGGTACCATTTTTCTTCTGTTTCTTTCAGGAATTTTACAGTTTCAGGTTGTTCACTCAAGTCTCATTTATTTTTTGTTGGTTTTTGTATATGTGAGGTAAGAATTCACTTTCATTCCTCAGCATAGAATAATCCATGGGTTTTTCTCACAAAATTTATTAGAAAGCCTATCCTTTCTAACATGTTGTTGATAAATTGAAAAAGGACAGTTGAACATAAATGTGAGAATTTATTTCTATATTCTCTATTCTGTTTCCTTGGCCTCAACCTCCTATTGCACACTAATACAATAGTATCTTGATTACTCTATCTTGATAACATGGTTTATAAATCAAACAAGTTAATATCTATTCACACTAGTTTTGTTCATTTTGCTCAAGATTTCTTTGATCATTTGGGCTCATATAACTCTTAAGATGTTTTTGTCCTATTTTTTCAAGAAAAGTGCTGTTGGAATTGTTGAAGATTGCATTGGATGATAGATACCTTTGGGAAGTATGTACATTTTAACCGTGTAATTTTTTCCATTCCATGAATATAGGATCTTTTGCAATATATTTATAATTCAATTCCTTTAATCAGTGCTATATAGATGTCAGCTTATATTGCTCTTTGGTTTGTTTAAATTTTTTAAGGGGGGGGGGGTCAGACAGGTCTTCTTGGGTTGGAACTGAGGGCCTGGACACTGTCTGTGAGCTTTTTAGCATCACGCACACATGCATGCATGCATGCGTGTGTATGTGTGTGTGTGTGTGTGTGTGTGTGTGTGTGTGTGTGTAATTGTATATAAGACTTTGACTTTCCTGTCCAGGCTGGCTTTACACCATGACCTTAAAATCTCAGCCCCCTGAGGAACAAGGATTATAAGCATGAGCCCCAGCATACAGCTTTCAGTATATAGTATTTTTTTTTTTTTTTTGGTGGTGGGACTTGAACTCTGGGACTGGGTGCTGTCCCTCAGTTCTTCAGCTCAAGGCTAGCACTCTACCACTTGAACCACAGTGCCACTTCCAGTTTTCTGGTGATTTACTGGAGATAAGTTTCCCACAGACTTTCCTGCCCCGACTGGCTTTGAACCGGGATCCTCAGATCTCAGCGCCCCCTGAGTAGCTAGGATTACAGGCGTGAGTCACCAGCACCCGGCTTCAGTTTATAGTATTTTTAACCTACATGATTAGATTTAATCATAAATGTTTTATTTTTTATAAAGTTATGAATAAGATTTTTTTCATTTTTTAGAGTTAATTGTTGGTGTATAGAAATGCTACTGATTTTTGCATGATAGTTTTGCATCCTCCAACTTACTAATTATATTAGTTCACATATGTTATATAAAGTTTTTAAACTTTTTTATGAATGTTATTCTATCATCTTCTAATAAATAAATATATTATTTCTCATCTGATGCAGATAGCTCTTCCTATTAGTTGTCTAACTGACAACAAATATTATATATTATATCTTCTTGTGTCACTAGCAGGTGATTAAAATTTTTTGATAAACTGGGTTGATATGCTATCTCACACTTTTTAGTACTACTTAAACAAGAATACATGACAATGACAATGGCATATGTCTGTAACCCTAGTTAGGACGCTGATATTGGGAGGATTAGAGTTTGAGGCTCATGAAGGCAGGAAAGTTTTTGTGTGCCTATATGAAAATTAATTAACAAACAACAGGGTTGGAGCCATAGCTCAAGTGGTAAAGGAACAGCCTAGAATACATGCTTTCTGAGTTAAAGGCAAGTATCTTGGAAACAAAAGGAAAAAAAAAAGGAACTCTGGTTATTTTCAAAATTAGAGATGAAGTTGAAGGATATTTTACTAAGTAAAATAAACCAGAAAGATGAATCCTGCATCATCTGATTTATATGAATCTAAAACAGTTGCTTGAACTGATAGGAACAGAGAATTGATCAGTGGTTGCAAAAGATTGTGTAAGCCAGGAGCTAGTGGCTCAAGCCTGTAATCCTAACTATTCAGGAGACTGAGACCTGAGGATCGAGGTTCAAAGCCAGCCAGGGCAGGAAGTCTGTGAGCCTTTTCTCTCCAATAAACCACCACAAAACCAGAAGTGGCACTGTGGCTCAAGTGTGGTAGAGCGCTAGCCTTCAGCTGAAGAGCTGAGGAACAGCACCCAGGCCCAGAGTTCAAGCCCCATGAACAAAATTTAAAAAACAATGAGGTAAGAGAGAGATAGAGCTAGAAGATGTTAATCCAAAGGTCCAAAGCTTCAGTTAGACATGAGAAATAAGGAAGTCTGTTGTGCAGTGTTTTTATTGTAATTACTAGTGATATATTTGTATGCTTAAAAGTTGCTAGCAGACTAGATAATAAATATTCTCACCTCATGAAAAAGTAATTCTGCAAGATGATAGAGATGTCAATTTTTCAATTTACTCCATTCACAACGTGTACATACAAAGCATCAATGTGTACTTGAAGAAGGTACACATTTTTATTCATAAATTGTACCTGAATGAAATTAAGAGGAAAAGAGCACAACAGGGGGAAAGTAAGAGGAAAGGAAGAAATCTACAAATGAGCTCAGCAGCTGATAGTTGTTTTTCCATCATTGGCTCTTGAAGGCTTCTAGGGGAATATCCTTGTACTAAAGAGCCAGACAAAGAGAAATAAACATTTACCCATGGCATCGTCTGAACAGTAATGTACTTGGAATTTGATTTGTATGAACTCTGGGAAAGGGTGATTTCCAAAGTTGATTCACTCTATTAGACATCTCAAGTTGTTAGTGAGAATTTCCTCTGTTTGTTAATAAAAATTATGTTGGACAGTGGTTGCAATGTTTTTCATTGACCACTGATAATACACGGAAATCTCAGAAATTGGCAGTGACCATTCAATATCAACATTTACTAAGGAAACACTCTGTACCCAGCACTGCCTGCCCTGATAAAGGGGATGGTGTTGTATGAACAAAGCAAAATACCTTGTACTCATAGAATTTCCATTCTAGGCAACTGGTGATTTAAGAGACATAAGGAACTCCCAGGCTATCCAACTTATACAAGAAGCAAAACAAGCATATTTGTTTTATTTGTATATTTATACCAGGACTGGGCTTGGACTCATAATCTTGAGCTCTTGCTTGGGTTTTTTGTTTTATTTTGTTTTGAAGGCTGCCACACTATTGCTTGGGTCACACCTACATTTCCAAAAATTTGCTGATTAATTGGAGATAAGAGTCCCTTGGATATGATTGATTTGGGCTGACTTGGAAACATAGTCCTCAGATCAGCCTGGTGAGTAGCTAGCATTATAGTCCATGAGCCTGTGGCAACTAGTTAGACGTATTGTTTTATATATGCACAAATAAATATTTGATATTTTCTGTTTAATATTGATAAAGGCATCTGCTGACAAAGTCAGAAATTTTGTGTGATAGAAGAGAGCTGCAGATTTTTTTTAATTTTCAATTTATTTAAAATGATCTATGCATCATCAATTTTATTCATCAATTTCTATAATACATTGTAAAAAGATATGGATATTAGGATAGTGTTATATACATATATATATATAATAAATATTAAAATGCTAAAATAAAGTACAAGATGGTGAGGAATTGTATTTAGATAATTAAACAATACTCAGAACATTATTGTAACACTATTTGAAGTATAGCAACAGTAGAGTATTTTTTGCTTTCTTTTCTTTTTTGGGGGGGTGGTCCAGTCATAGGGTCTCAACTCTGGGCCTGGGCGCTGTTCCTCAGCTCTTCAGCTCAAGGATAACACTCTACCACTTGAGCCACAGCACCACTTCCAGCTTTTTTCTTTTTGCTTATGTGGTGCTGAGGAATCGAACTCAGGGCCTTAGGCATGCAAGGCAAACACTCTACCACTGAGCCACCTTCCCAGCCCCTCTTATTTTTAACTTTTATTTATTGTTATTGTAAAGGTGATATACAGTGGGGTTATGGTTATATAAGTTATTAAGAGTACATTTCTTTTTTAAACAGTGTTACCTCTTCCCTCCTTCTCTCCCAGGTTTTCCCTCCCATCCCCACACAGAAGTTGTATAGTTCATTTTCAACATAGTATCTAGTGAGTACCACTGCTGCATTTGTTCACCTTATGTTCTTCCATTTCTTCTCCTCTCTAGTAGAGATTTTAACTAGTAACAAGGGATGTATTCTATATTCTTATTGTGTTCTACAATGTTTATTCAAAGCCTATTCTATTATACTAAGTTTACATGGAAGACTATATACTTTGTTTCTAAGGGTTACAAGGGCAGATTTATTGCTTCTAATTTTGGTCTCAGTTTACTAAATTTATAAAATTTAGAGGGTATTTTTTGCATCAGGAAAGTTTGGAATAAAGGCATCTATTAAAGTCTCTTTAAGTTCATCTTAACATGGAAATGTGGGTGAATAAATGTTATGGCTGAACCTTTCCTAAATGTGATATATATCTGGAATGAAAATCTGAATAAGAAAGTTTATAACCCTGAGAATCATAAAAATACCTATTGCATTTTTACATGAAACATATAAATGTATAATGACATGCCAGTATCTGGGTGCAGTGTCAAACCTTTGAAGGGTAGCTCCTAGCTTAGTCTTGGTAACCTGAGGTGTATTCTTGAAATTCCATCTGCAATTGTCATGTTTGTATGTGTGATGTCAGCCAAGACTTTACCTTGTAATGTAGTGCAAATTTCAAGCTTAAAGGGATTCACACAGTTTTCATAGTACTAAAAGGAAAGTTTATAGCCATATGTGCTTACATCAAAAAATAAGAAAAATCTCAAAGCAATATTCTAATGATGTGCATCAAACTCCTAGTAAAACAGGAACAAGACAAACTCCAAACCAGTAGACAAAAAGAAATAATAAAAATTAGAGCAGAAATAAATGAATTGGAGTTTAAAAAAATTCAGAGAATGAATAAAGCCGAAGGTTCTTTGAACAAAAATTAACAAAATTGACAGACTACTAGCAAATTTAACTAAAAAGCAAGAGCAATCACCCAAATAAATAAAATCAGAAATGAAGAAGAAAATATCATTATAGACTCAAACAAAATTCAGAATATTGCAAGGGAGTAGTTTACAAACCTCTATGGAAACAAATTGGAGGATCTGTCAGAAATGGATATGTTCCTAGACAAAATAAATATACCTAAACTGAGCCAGGAAACCATAAACCAACTAAACAGACCCATCACAAGTATGAAAGTGCTGCAGACTAAATTTCAGAAAGATCTGTATCCTCAGAGATAAACACTAAGTGCCAGATATTTTTCAAGATGAAAGTTCAAGCATAGGGCCAACATATACTGGATATTCAATCAATGTCAACTTACCCATCCTCTATTTTTCACTATTGCGTGGTTTGTTTTCTTTCATAAAGTTATGGAGCTGAGAGAGAAAAATAACACACACAAGGATGTTAAGAAAAATATATATATAGACATATATAATATGAGGTAATTTATTCCAGTGGATAGCCTGTTCCAACTCTACTTTAAAAGAAAGCCAACAGAACAGAAGCGATCCCCTTCAGACATGATTAACTGTCAATCATTTTCTTGTGAATGGCTTAAGGGCAAAGAGAAATGCAGTAGTTCAGATCCTGCTGATTAAATAAAGAGCACATAGGTTTGAAGGGCATGGTTTGGAGATTAAGTTAAATCACAGAAATTCAAGCAGAGGCAATAACAATTAAGTTGATCAGCCCAATCTCCTGCCAGGGAAGGGAAACATTTTAGAGTACTACCTTGTCACTGGGATGGTGTTAACAACCTAATTTTGTAAGTCCAATTTGATTCATTTATTCAACAGATATTTATTGAGTGCCCACTACATTTCAAAAACCTCTTCTAAGCACTGGGGATACAGCCGTGAGTACTCAGGCAAAATATCTCTCTTCATGTAGCTTATAATGTAGACTAGGGAAAAGACTTTAGACAAATACTTCTATAAAGTGCCAGCAGTGGTAAGTGTAAAAAATTAAAAATTAAGCTGAGAAATTTCACCATGTTATTCATGTCACACTCTATTCATCAAACAAGTTGCTGGATCCTGGTAACTCAGGTCTTTAAAACTAGCTACTTGGGAGGCTGAGATCTGAGGTTTGCAGTTCAAGGCCAGCTCAAGGAGATAAGCCCATGAGACTCTTATATCCAAGTGAGCAAAAAGCTGGAAGAAGAAGTGTAGGTCAAATGGTAGACTATCAGTTTTGGAGTGAAGAAAACTAAACAAGAGTATAAGGCCCTAAATTGAAACCCTAGTACTTGTATATGTCCACATGAGTGAGCACACACTGACACCCAGATATAGACACAGAAACACACACACACACACACACACACACACACACACACATTATTAAATCCCCAAAAGATTAAAAGGGAAGAAAAAACATCAGACTCCACCTTTTAAAGAGAGCAGTAGCAAGAATGCACAGCCATTTTTCATGTTCCAGAGACACCTTCAGAAATGATGAGCAGAAATACAATCTGTGTATCAGTTGTATCATCATCTGCAGAGGGCAGGTAATAAATGTGAAACAAGAAGATCTATTTTCCTGGCAATATTTTGAACCTGTAGATTCTCAGCAGAATCATGAGTAAACATTAATGTGACCGTACATCAACCAAGATTACCTGTTGGCTGTTTTTCATATGGTGAGTAGTGCTTAACACAGTTTTGTCACTCTTCTTTATGTGTGAATACTACATACCATCATTGAGGACACTGACAAGCATCCACAGCTCCAATCCCCAAGACACAACTCACTATTTACTTGTGGAAATAACACAAAAAGTAGAGTACACACTCTCTCACTTAGAGAAAGTATACTATTCATCTTTTATTTTTATTTCTGAATGTTCATTGTAAAATGTCCACTTGTCTCTTGCTAGGGGAGGGGAATATTGGAAAGATACACTTGTGAAAGGAAAGGAAAGCAGATATGTGAGGATTTTTTTCCTTGCTGGATGTTAGCCAGAGTTTGAAATGCCACTGAGTTCCTTTTTTGAGCTGCCACATCTACTTTTCTCTGCAGATTTCCTTTATCTCTTAGACCTACTGAGAGATCAGCAGCACCTGAGTCCCAGAAGGTATTAAGTTAGAACACTGTGAAGAAAGAGATGTTTTCCTTATTTCCCACTTTAAAATATCTGGGGAGTTCTTTAAATACAAGATCATGTCAGTTGCAAAGAGGGAGAATTTTACTTCATCTTTCCCTATTTAGATCCCTTTTATGTTTACATCTTGTCTCATTGCTCTAGCTAGGCATTCTAATATTAAATTGAAGAGGAGTGGAGAGAGTGGACATCCTTGTCTCATTCCTGAATTTAGAGGAAATGTCTTTAGCTTTTCACCATTAAGTATAATGCTGGCAGTAGGTTTGTCATACACAGCCTTTATTATATTCAGGAATGTCCATGGATTCCTAGTTTCTCTAGAGCTTTAATCATAAAGGAGTGTTGGATCTTGTTAAATGTATTTTCTGCATCTATTGAGATAATCATGTGGTTCTTATAACTAGTATGTGTCTAGGATAATCAAGCAGAAAAGGTCAAAAATTATGCACATAAGACCATATAAGATGATGCTAAGCAAAATGAACGCTAAGATAGGGACACAGGAGGTTTTTTCTTTGTTGCTATTGTTTTTAATGTACTATATGAAATTTTGTTTCTTTTGTATATTCTTTCCCCATGGTATAACCCCTGTTGTCTCTGTATTTGATTCCAGTGCCCTGCATCTTGTATATACATTTTTCTAATTTGGGGAGGGGAAGAGATATAAAAAACTGTGGAAACAAGGATACAAGGTGACCCATTATAACAATGAGACATACAAGACACTATGTTGAAAACAAAGGTTACAACTTTGGGTGGGGAGGGGAATTGGGGAGGTGGGAGGGAAGGGATGGTAGGGGAAAAACAAAGGAGGGGGTAACAATGCTTGATGGGAAATTAACTCATCACCTTGCTCATGTAACTGTAACCCCTCTGTATAGTATCTTTACAATAAAAATATTTTTAAAATATTTGGGGCATCCCAGAGTAGTCAGGATGACAGGCTCACACAGCACTTGTGTGAAGTAGACAAAGTTCTATGGAATTGATTGAGTTTCACTAGGACCATGTATGTTAGTAGGCAGAAGAAAGATGGTCTCAAGAAGGGGGATGCTACTATTGGAAGACTGAAGAGTAACTGAGGCACGTATGTGAATAGATATCAAGAGAGATAATTTCTATTTCTACATAAATTGTATTTAGCAGTCTTGAATATTTGCTTGAGAAGTTGGGTGCCAATGGTGCATTCCTATAATCCTAACCACTCTGGAGGCTGAGACCAGACCCAAAAACAAATGTGAGAGAAATTCTCATCTCTAATTAACCAACAAATAGCCAGAGTTGAGTTGTAGCTCATATGGTAGACTGCCAGCCTTGAGCAGAAACACCAAATAAGAATGCAAGGTCTTCATGTCAAGTCCCAGTAGTGACACCAAGGCACACAAAAGGAAAAGATAAAGATGAAGAAAAATAATGAGAAGGAAAAAGGAAATCTTTTGCTTGAAAAAGCCCCAGAAAGAGTGAAACTAAAATGCAGACTTATTGACTATCCATTTCTAAGACACTCAATAGGAGTATAAATAAAGTTGTTAAAATGTAATATAAGCCATCTTTTCAAAATACCAGTGTCTGGAAAGAACTCTTTTGAATAGATGTGTAAATGCAAGCAGTAGAACTTTCATTATCCAGATTACATCACAAGGGCTTATATGGGAGGGAGAAGCAGTTCTAACACACAACAATGATCTAATTACTTCTCAAACATTGCAGATTGCAGTATCTTCAGAGCTAACTTCCACTCTGACTGCAAAGCAAACACTGAATATAACAAGAGAGAGCCAAAGGAGAGAATGAGCTGCCTTCCAGCAATCTCTGACCTTCCACAGGACCTTGGCAGGCTCATGTAGGCTGAGACAGGGCCAAGTCATCAGCTTTCTACAGAGGACCTTCCAGATCTTCCTTTGCCAAGTTGAGAACAAATCTCCAAAGATCTACCTCTTAGGTAGACTTTCTCATCTTCTGAGAAGAAAATGTTTTTGTTTTTTTTTTTTTGCCCAGAATTCATCTAAAGATCCTTAGAAGGATCCTTCTTCCAACATAAAGAACCGTCATGAATAGCACACTTTGAGGACAGAATTGACATCAGATCCAACATTCAAAAGGCACACACATGCTGCTTCCCAAGCAAAGCCTTTCTTAGCCATTGTGGAGAACTCTGAACCATCTCTCTTTACGATACCTCACAGAATGCCATTGCATGATCTTCTTTCTCCCCATGCAGTGGAATTTCTTCAAGTTAGGGTCCTCTTTGTGTGATATGCCTTTGTTGTTTCGGTATCCTGTTACACACATGTGGGGCTTCCATACAGTTGTTCCCATAAAAAGCTGAAAGAGACAAAGAGACAAGGGTGGATGGAGGGAGAACTTGATCTTTCTATTTCTTATCAGGAGAGGAAAAATGAGAAATAAAGTCCTATCAGTAGGAAATCATACCATGTGTAACACTCCAAATACTTTGACAGGCACTTTACAGTTGTCTTTTTCATCACTTATGACTTCCAATGTACATTTATTTGCTGGATTTTTTTCCTAATAAGCAGAGAATTAAAATACACATGAGTGTCAATCATATCATTATCTTTTCTTTCAGACAAAGACACTGAGGATCTCAGAGGTTACAAGAATCATCTAAAATCATACTAAGAGTTTTGTTATCCGTGTCAGGTCTCCCTAGGAATCTAGGGTTACTACTGCTTGTCTTGACCTGGGACAGCCTCTTTCCCAAGGAGAGATGTATGGGTGGCTAGCAAGCATGAGGCTCTGATTTCAAATCCCAGTGCTGTGAATAGAAAGACACAGAGAGAAATGAAGATATTGTTTAGAAAGTCAACGCAGCCAATTGTTTCCCCTGCATTTCTCTTAGCTAACTTTCCTCCTGTCTCCTTCTCTCCACTGGAATTGCTTGACTAGACACTGTTATTCTCAGGTCAGTCTTTAGCTCTCATTCTAACTGATGTTGTGTGAATGTATCATCACTTAGGCATTGTCTTTGGCCTTGATGACACTCGAGTCCATCGCGGTCCTGTCTCATTATCTCAGCCTTGTCTCCATTGCTTAAGCTTCATCTTTCAACTTCAGTCCTATGTCTGCTTCTTTTGTACCATATTATAAGGGTAGGACATTTAAGGGGAGACCTGGGCATGCCCTTAGACTTCACTGGGAACCTTCTCATTCTCCAAAATACTTTTAAGTTTCTAATAAATCTTAAGATTGTGATTGCAAATTTCTATTATCTTCCAAGTTTCCAGACCTTAAATGGTCATTTTCTTAATTCACATTACCCTGGGAACTGACCTCCTCATCTGATGAGAATGTCATCTGCTGGGGGCCCTGCATCTCTGTTGTCATGGAGCAAAATTCCACTTCTGATTCTACAACTGAAATCGTCCATTTGTAAGTGTGCCAAACTAATGCTTATTAGTTTATCTCATTGGCACAGGATTCTTGTTTGCTTTGAAACCAGGAAGAGAAAATGTAGGTAATAAAACAACCCCAACTACGGCTGCTTTACATTTTTTTACTGTATCCTCTGCCTGCAAAGTCAAAAGTGCATTAAAAAGTAATATTGTGCTGAGTTCAGACATATGCAAACGTCTCTAGATATCTTGTCTCAATAAAGTTTATAGAAGGCATTCCCAAAGGTCTGACAACAAAACAGAATAAATCGCAAGGCTCATAAAAATATAATGCATGTCTTCTTTCTTTTTTTTTCTTTTGCTTACATAAATGCTAGCTGACACAAAGCAAAAGGGTGCTTGAAATGCACAGGGGTGCCTTTGTCACCGTGGTATCTTTTATCAGTAACCCCAACTCATAAGGAGTTAACTCTGAAAAACACAAAAACATGGAGATACAGGGGAAGAGGAAAGGTATGAAAGCATAATAAACGGTGTGAAGTTTCCAGACATTCTTTGAGTAGTTCACTAAATTACCCAGACAATTCTTTATCCAACATTTTGACCAAGTCACTGTTATTATTGTTGTTATTATTATTATATTTAAGTAGTTGTACAAAAAGATTTCAATTCAACATGTCAGTTCATGAGTACAATGTCTTTTGATCAGTATTACTCTTTCATCATTCTCTCCCATCTTTCCCAAGCCCTCAAGTTACCTTGCTCCATTTTCACACATGAACATTAAATATTAAGACAATATTTGCCCAACTTTCTTCCCTCTATTCCTCTGCCCTTCTTCTTCCTGACCTCCTACCCTCAGACAAAACATGTTTTCACTTTCTGGTGTTCATTTTGTTATTCAAAGGAGTTACACCATTAGATTAATCCCCTACATATACCATGCATTAGTCAATTTATGTACATGTTCACATGTTTATAATTTAGAACTCACTTTCACATATAAGAGAAAACATATTTACTTTGTCTTTCTGAGCCTGACTTACTTCACTTAACATAATGGTTACACTAGTGTGCATTCCCACTAACAGTGTAATATGTGTTTCTTTTTTTTCCCCCACATTCCCCCCAGCATTTGTTATTGTTTATATTCTTCATGATGGCTGTTGCAATGGGTGAGATGAAATATCAATTTATTTTTAGTTACATTTTATTATGGCTAAAGATGTTGAGCATTTCTTCACATGTTTATTGGCCATTTCTAGTCCTTTTCCTAAGAACTCTCTAATTCACTCCAACTAAGTTTTACAGATGACTTACTGGAATCCAAACATGATAGGAAGCCTTCTGAATGTAAAGGAAAACTGAGTAGTCACCCTTTCTCAAGGTTTTCAGCCCTGCAAAGAAGAAACACATGCAGAAAAAACTCACTACAATTATGTGCTATAATACAAACAGCATTTCTTCACAGTTTCAATGGACTAATCATGTATTCATATTTGAGTTAACTAAAAAATAATTATGCCCAATTTGCAAAGCTCAAATTTATCATTGCATGTAAAACTAACAGTCTGTAATGTGTAGGTTTCATTGTTTATATTTTCTGAGCACTTGCAATGTGCCACACTTTCAAAGCACCAAAATTCTAAAACTCTTTAAAGCACTTTGTAGTATTAACTTAGCAGAAGCCATAAAGATGAGATATTTGGTTTCCCCCTCCTAAATTTATAGATGTGGAAACTTAGGCCAAAAAAGTAAAGATTAAATAGTAGCCCAATGTCCTAGGCTCCTTAAATGGTGGAGTCAAGATTTGGTCACTGACAATTTTTGCTAATCACAAGCCTCTGGGGACATCCTCAGTTGGTAGATCGTGCTTTCTCCTGTCTTGGCTAGTCTCTTGGCAGAGAAGAAATAGAGCCAGATTTTGCAAGGCATATTGTCACTGTCCTGAATATCCTGGATTCCTCTCCCAGAGAAAAGGACAGCCTCGACGTTCATTTTCCTGCATTCTTCCCTTCCCAGTTTGGCTCCCAGACAAAATTCACAAGAAGGCAGACATGTCATATAACTTTATTACGTTAGCAATTTCACATCATGTTCTATCAGGATCTCCCTGTATTAATATTGCTTTTCTCCGAAAGATCACATTACTGCTGTTTCCATCAAACCTGACTCTCAAGTTTCCTGTAAATGTAGTTCCTGGGCTGGTTTCAGTCTAAACACAACCGAGTACCCTCCTACCTCAAAGTGCGCATGTGTGGGAAGCCCTGGCTTCTATTTCCCGCAGCTTGGATTCTAATTATAGCATTATAGATACTTCTAAATTGAAAGAAAAAAATTAAAAAATATAGAGATAAAAGAGCATTTGTCAATATTTCTGCGCAAAGAATGAAAGGGAATTACCGAGCATTGGACACTGTAAGCTGTCAGATAGAAGCACTTTGCCTGCATCTCCTTATTCAATATTGAGAATTATTTCAAGACACATCAGGCATATCCATTTAACAAATAAATGCATACACTGCTGTCAAGAAAAAGTTTAGGCCCTTGTCTAATTGAATCCAGCAGCTAGATAACAGAGCTGAAGAAGTTCTGTAGCACTGAAAATCTTGGCCACATGCCCCATAGCTAAGGCCAAGTTTAAACTAAGCACAGACTAATTTCTTAATTCAAACTCCAGAGACCAAAGCCTGGAACAAGTGTAGGCACATCATTGTACTTTTTCAGTTAAAGACCTAGCACTTGCCATGGTAATCAATGGGCAGAAGCTCCAGAGACAGATGCTCTGACATTCCTTGACATAAGGAAGCAATGAAGGGTTACAAGATAGGCTTTGCTTTGCACCTCCAAAAATACCTCACGCACACAAAAGGATTGAGTATGGAAACCTAATCCTCTCAGTATGTGATTTTGTCTGCATTGCTCATCCTTCTGTGGACTTCTAAGAGAGTGCTGTGGGACAGAAACATAGTGCATGCTGGGAAAATCAAAAGCAATACCTCAAAGTCCTCACTGCATGAAGTCCTAGCACTGGGGATTTCCTCTGATAACCCAGTAAATGGCACCTTTCTTAGAGCTGATTATCATTCATTGCCCTCAGTGTTAATTTCATATGGCAAGCAGACATAAATAGGTAAAAAAAAGAACTAAACAAGAACAATATGATCAGATATATTTTTTCACTCTAAGATTGAAATGGGAAGAAATGGAAAAAAGAGAGGCATTCCTCTCTTATGTCTATTTCAGATGCCATTTCATGTCAGGCTAGAAGCCATATAATTCTACACAATGCAGCAAGATTTGACTGTAGCTCATGGACATAAAACTGCCATTATTATCAATAATGAAATCATTAAAATAGAGGGCAGTGTGATTTTTTCATGAGTATTAATTTCCATATTCTATGTGATTCCCAGGCTCCTAGAGGTATTTAAAGTTGAATTATAAGATGGTTATGGAAATCTCAACAGGCTGGTTGGGATGTCTTAACAACTGTCTGTATGACAAGACACCTTGGCATAATTTAGTTTTTAGAGCTCCTACCACTTGTTCTAGACAGGCAAATGCACATGTGATTTGACTGTATGTATAGAATATTTCTACACACAGAGATGGAGACAGATAACGGCCATTGGAAATAAATTTCCCTGAAAGATAAAAAAAAAAAGAGAAAGAATTTAAATTTTTTCCTTGCCTACTATTCATCAAACACTGCGGGTGACAGGATGAATTCAGGCTTTGACATCAATCAGACCCAACTCAAATACCAGCTGCAATTTCTAGAGTCTCTGGCCCAGATATTCAGTCTATAGGTCTAGTTTTACTATCTTAAAAATATATCTCTGCATAGTAAGCTTGTTTTTCAAAGGTTTCAGGAAAGAGAAATATATAGTGTGATGAAAATGAGGAGAATGAAAATAGAAAAAAACATATCCTATTCCTTTTTCATATATATATATATATCACTTATATCTTAAAAGTATGAATAGGTACCTCTAGCTCATTTGCAAAAGGAAAACAAAAGCAAGACTTCTCAGAAGCATTGACCACCTTGCCAAAGCTTAGGATAATATTCTTGTTATTGTTTACACAGGAGCACTCCTGGGGTAGGCAAGAGGTTCAGGCAAATTATTTTTTCAGAACACCTTTTTAGACAAATATTTTGAGTTGACCTGAATTCATAGGGCCCCATAGTTCTAAACCTCACTCTTAAATCTCATCAGCTAGTACTGCCTTGCTAGAAACATGCTATTTTCTAGAAAATAAGAAAAGAAAAGGGGTGGAATGGAGGGAAGGAAATAGGAAGGGAAGGAAGTAGAGGGGGGAAAGAAAGAGAAAAAAGAGAAAGAACAAAAGAAAAGAGGAAAAGCTAGATTTTCTATGAAATCTGTGATTATATCTATATATGAAACAGCAAAATCAGACTTGAACAAACTTACATCTTTCAATCCTAGACTTCCACCTTCTATGATACCATATTTTTAATTGTGAAAAAACCATACAGAGGGGTTACAATTACATGAGCAAGCATTTTAAAGTGAGATCTACATGGAGTTATTTGTTAACCATGAGACCTATTCTTACAGGTTCCAATTGCATTAAATGTTGGCCTGGATCTAGTCTCACTCAACTTGCTATTGAGGAGAAGGGAAAGATAGTCACATAATAAGATGTACCTATAGTCACAGAATTGGAGCCTCAGTCACCAGAAACAATTCTCTGTTTACTGTGTACATGTCCTTGACTTTGAACAAGTCCAGGAGCTTTCTTTCAAATTCACCAGCTATTGCATATGATAAGAATGTAGGGACAAATTTAGGTTGAGTAACAAAACTAGGGTCCTAACTAAGCTTTTTAGCTTCTGTTTAATAATTTACAAGATGGAAACGTGATAGTTACTGAAGGTTTATGATTTTGTTTTGTTCTGTTTTTTAATTTATGTAACAAAATAAATATTCAATAAATTGTTATTGCAGGTGGCAGAACAATAGCTACTCTTCTTGTCTATATCATTGCATAATTGTGAAGATGAAATATAATGATAATAGAAGTGTTCCAAAAATGTCAAACACCCACAACGTGCCAGATATTCAATTCCTATATTTTGCAATATTTCCCTGAAATAAATAAAATCCTTGCTTTCCTCACCCTGAAGTTTGCCAATTCATAGCTAGGACAAAGTCTGCTGAACAGAGATGGAAGTGTAGAAGACTTGAGGCAGTGTGTGTTCTGAAGACATCAAGTATACTCTCCTTGTCATGCATACCAAAAATATATAGCCAAATAAAAATATAAAAGGTTGGTGATCAAAATGTTTGGACTATGAATACATATATTAACATATAAAAGCTACAAACTAAAAGAATTTCCCATAAAGCATCACTTGCATGAGTTTGGCTGAGATTCCAATTTTATTGAGTCCAAAGGCCCTTTATTTATGGAATAAATTTCCATGTCAAAGGAACTCTGTTTATCTCAATGGCTACACCTCAACTAAGCTTCACCAATACCAGACGGGTTAATGTAACCATTTTGCTTGCCTACTTTTGGTTTTCTTGTCTTCTAATCAAGGTAAAATGATCATAACTGCTTTTAAAAAGGGGTGAAATTAGTAGTAATAGTCTTTCCTTAAGTAGGTTTTTGTTTGTTTCTTTGTAAAATGAAGGCACAAGAACATAGGAAATCAGTCTTATAAAAAGCAAGAGGAATATGTAAGAATCATGTAAGTTAGTTAGTTAGATAATACCTGCTATCACCAGAATTTTTCAAATGCCCGGCCAATATCTTCTTCCTCCTCACAGCCGATAAAGAGACAGAAAGGACACACTAAGGAAAAAAGATGGAAGATGCAAGAGGAACTTTGGAACTTCTTCTAAACTTAAATCATCATGTTATTTCTCTACAAATTAAATTATTTAAATGGAATTCTTCTCTGTAATAAAAAATGAGTTGATTGTTTATGCATTTCTTCAGCATAACAAATAAGAATTTAGTGAGCCATTTCTGCTTTCCTCCATTCAATGAACTATCAGATGATAAAAGACAGAAAGAAAAAAGTAAAAAAGGGTGGAGATGGTTAAGAAGAGAAATTATTGATTTTTGTCTGAGTAAAATTAGCCCATAGAGTAACTGAGAAGTAGCGAAGTGATACCTTAAAGACTTTTGAGTGTTACAAGAATACCCTGTGGGCCCTCCACTGGTAGTTTTGCCTTCTGAATCCATTTAGCACCAGCTCTCTATGAGACTCATACATTGCATTATGACTAGGGAATTTTTGTCCCAAGTTTTCCAAGTACTGTAAATGTATTAGAGATATTATAAGAATATTATTAAAACATTTAACTTAAATAAAAACAACACCAAAAATTACAGTTAAAGATTTTAAAATTTTACTTGGATGCATATGGGCTTGACTCCTAGCTATATCATTTCTTAATTAGGAAGTTTTCAGAAAATTGCTTTGATCACTCTACATAATTATTATCATCAATTAAATGTGGATAATAACAACTTTATAGTGTAATATAACTCATAAGTGAGTTAATACAAGTGTCTTGCAAGTGTGTGTCTGTTGTAAATTAGGTTTTATAGATAACTACTTTTTCATTTCTAGCTCTATATATACTGATTATGTTTTCTCTTCTTTTGCCTGTAGTAAGTCAGAAATTTGGAATAGCCATCTATGTGTACTTCCATACACATTAGATTACAGTTACTGGGTATTATAGGTACTTTAAAGTAACTAGGGGACATTCCACCAATGGCATCTCCCCCAAATCATCTACTCTTTCTTTTTATTGTTACTCCTTCCTCTTCTCCCTTATCTCTCTCTCTCTCTCTCTCTCTCTCTCTCTCTCTCTCTCTCTCTCTCTCTCTCTCTCTCTCTCTCTCTCTTTCTCCCTGTTTCCTCAGCTCCCCCCCCAAAATAGGTCATCAACACAGCAGGAAAAGTTTTGAAAGGCAGACGGTAGTGATGTAATATAGAGATCCCTGTGTTGTGGTCAATATTGAGTTCCTCTACCTCTCATCCCTGTAGGGCCAACAGCCAGGGAGCACTGGGAAGAGTTAAGTACAGACTTCCAGGCTTCCCAGCTTTCTCAAGTCCAGACAGTTCTGATCTCATATACCAACTCCATTGCCACAGCTCTAATCTTCCTTATAGAAATTTGAAGGAACTTACAGAAATACATCTGAGACTCAGCGATTCTTCTCATGCTAAGTGCTTAGGCCTGTAGAAATAAAACAACTGATTCACAATGAGAAGAATAAAATTCACTATAGTCCTGAGAGCCAGCCTCTAGGTCTATGCATCACCTCCTGATAGACAGGCAGCCACAGTTTGCTTTCTTGTTGTACCTTGAAGCTGGGTTCTTGATGGCTCTGTGTCAGCCACCAAAGAGGAGCAACTTAGGTGGCAAAGCCACCACTGGAAATTCATCTCTTTATGAGGAATAGAATGTACCCAATATACAAAAGAATAATGGTAGTCAAAGAACAAGATGTTTCTGTTTACTTGGGTTGGAATGGGTAGAATTGCTATATTATATGGTGACAAATCCATAGTGAAAAATAATTTAACTCACCAGTCTAGAAAGTAGACACTGAATCTAACAGTAGAATCAGGATCCTTTGGTGCTTTGACCCTTACGCACTGAGCCAGGTAGAAGAAATTGAAGCCTTTACCAAAACCCATCCTGGGTCACTGTCAAGTACAATCTCTTTCTAAACATTTTCTGTCTTCTCTGACTCATAGACTGTCATTTCTTATACTTACATACAGCACAGAAGGAAAGATAAATATTAATAGATATTAAAATTGAAGATAAGACAGAAACAGAAAAGCTTTATATTTCTAAATTCTTCTTAGAATAAAAAAATAAAATGTGTGTTATATTTTCACACAGAGAAGTCAATTCAAATATTAACATATACTTTTGTCCCTGCCAGAATAAAGTGGAAGAAGAAATCATTTGAACAATATATCCATGCTGTATTTTTAAGTATGATATTGTACAATTGTGTACCATACTTAAAACAAACTAAAGCAAGACAAAAATAATGCTAATGTACTAGAATAGCATTTTTTATTTATTGTAAATGAGACAACTAAAAGTATATCTGAGACAATAATCCCTAATGTAGCCAGAAACAAAACACATTTTACCTTTACTATCCACATCTACCTAACTGATGTCACCCTAATCTATATTGCTTTCTTCTTGTTAAAGGCTTTCATGGTGTTTGTTGTAAGAGCAAGAAGGGGAGTCATGGAGGAAGAGACTAATTTTAGAATAAAAGCCTTCTGAAGTAGTTAGAGAGTGGTAACAGATAAACCAGTGATAGAAAGTGCCATAAGCCCATAAATGAAGCCATGTGACAAAGAAAAGTTCCTCTGAATTAGTACATGAAACCAGATAGTTCAAGTGACCTCATAGTCATGCCAAGGTTCCTCATCGCTCAAGAATGTGCAGGTGTGTGAAAAGCTTCTAGGAAGAATAAAGTGGGTTCACTCTGTTGGCATTGTCCTGAGGGAACTGTTGGCTTAGCAAATTACTGAAATCATGCAGATAGGGAAAGACGTGCAAGAGTAAGTGAGATCCATTTCATTGGCCATAAAGTCTGGAAAGCAAGGCCAAACCACTCAAGCCAGCATGGCCTCCTGTACATGTCATGCCCTTCTCTGAAGGTTTTACTTAAATTCATAAATTCATTGATTTTTAAACTGGATTTAAGGTAATAGGATTTCATGAACATTTTGGTCCGTTCACATGGAAAGTTAAGAATAAGGGAAAGACTTAGACCAAAGGAAAGGAAACAAGTTAGAAGATTTCTACTATACTTACCCCCCCCCCAAATAGTCAAACTGATTTGTTCTAACATAGATATAAATGATTTGCTGTGAGATCCCAAAGGATAGACATGTTGATTCTCACTTGGAAAAAAATCAGGAAAGATAAATATAACATTTAAAGTATATTTGAACTACATATTGTTATAAAATGAATCATACCCTCCAAAAGTTCCATAAATTGAAATCATATTGTGATTCTTTGGAGATGGAATGCTGAAGAAGGTAAATAAAGTTATTGAAGAAGGTAAATAAGGATATATAAGGTCATAAAGATATAGCACTAAGCTACAGTGGGGCTGGTGTCCTTATAAGAGACAGAGATAGTACAGATGCATGAACTGGAAGGGAAAGGTCATAGAAAGACATCATGAGAAATGGCCATCTGAACGCCAAAGTGCATGGCTTCAGGAAAAAAGCAAGTCTGTCGCCCTGGAACTGTGAGAAAAAATACATTAGTTTTGCTTTTGCCACTCGATTCAATGATATTTTTGTTATGCCAGCCCTGGTAAATTCAGATATGTGTATAGTTTCAAAGTTTGAGTCCTATTTAATAAATAAGTCATTCAAGTCATTAATTCTTCATTGGATAAGAATTTTCCAGCAAGTATGTTACATACTGGGAAACACTAGAGGATATAATATCTAACTTGTTTTTGTCCTGCACCACCTTCTTCTTTCTCTGTTTTTTCTCTTCTCATGCCTCTTCCTCCTCTCCATATTGATAGTGATAACAATGGTGGTGTTTGTGCCGATCCTGCATGATGGTATCATTAGTACTGGTAAGGAGCACCATCCAGTTAGAGAAAATCTAATTTAATTATCCCCAACCTGTAGTCCCAGTCTAAACCTCTCTGATAGCTATTAGAAAAATGATCAAAGTGAATTGTTGAAATATCCAACTCAGAAGAGGATAATACAATCCCAAAGAATATTGTCTTTGTAGTTTTCTTTTCAGAAAAAACCTATGTGTGGAAAGTGGTCATGAGGATCTGTAATCACCAACCATTTCTACTATGGTCATTGCAAATGTACTCAATCTAGTGTTTGCCCCAAGAGATTAGGTAGTCAGCATTGACATTGAAAAAGGACAAAGAGAAATTTCGAGCTTCTTGATCTGCCAGGTTATTTTCAAGGAATGTTTATGCCTGCCAGTGTTATTTACATAAACTAGAAAAGTTTGACATTCATAAATTTCCCTTACTGTAATTCACCCCCCACACACACACTCATCATGAATGTAAACTAGGGGATCAGATCACCTAACAAGGAATTCTTTGATAATCAACTTGTTTTAGGAAAGTAGCTTATTGTAATGTTCAGATAATGAATCTTCCAATCAGGTAGATCTACATTAAATACCTAGTAGGTTTACTAGTCATTACTGAATTCACTCTTTCAAACATTTGTATTTTTTTATCTATAAAATGAATAGTATTGACATAATGCTCATAAATCACAATGTATGACATGCAGTAGGCCGGTCAGAATTATTAGTGCTCTTCATTCTGCTTAACTACAAGTGATGGCTATGGGTATGAAGCACATCTTATGTTTGCCTGTGCTAGAATTATGACAAAATTAGCTTAAGGGAACTTTGTCCCCCACCCCCATCTGATCAGCAAAAGACAGGTGGGAGGAGGGGAGGCAAGGTTGGTTCCAGCAGCCACGTGGGTCTGCTTCCTTATAAAGGCGCCAACCCCTTGAAGGCCCCTGAAACCTCATTCTGTTCCAGAGAATTTGATATTCACACTGCTACATCAAAAGGTTGGGGCAGCTATTATGTATTAAAATGTGTCATTTTAAATTGCTTTCTTTTTGCTAGCAGTAGCAATATAGATATTGAAATTTCTTCAGAAAATGCTTATCTCATCAAGACTAAAATTATAGTATATGAAATACTAATTATGGTATTATGAAGAAGATTGAACTTTTCTGTGACATTCTGTCTATTAGGAAAATACTAATATTTCAGCTTCATAAGGAAGACAGAGCCACCCATTACACAAAGTACGACCCCCTCATTCTGGGCCTTACCCTACTCTGCCATTTTCATGAATGGCAGAATGAGACCTGCAATTTCTAGTCATGGTTGTCATCTGCACTTTTACATTTGCTCCAAATTTAGCCCCAAAAATAGAAACTAAAAATGCCACAGATTATGACCTAATGCAATGGGAAATACAGAGGACAAGAATTTCTAATCTTTAGCCATATACAGTGATTATTTACACGACAGTATTCCTAAAATTGTAGCTCAATATACTACTATTTGTAAAGGGTTATACCTTTTCCTGGCACTAAGTAGATGTTCGAAATATTAGCTATGATTATTTTTTGAATTTCTTTTATTTTATTGTGAGAATACCGTACAGAGGAGTTACAATTACATGGGCAAGATAACGTGTACATTTCTTATCAAGCATTGTTGCCTCCTCGTTGTTTCTTCTTCCCATCCCTTCCCATATTTTTTGAATTTCTTATATAAACGATTTTTCTGCCATCACAGAGCTAGTAACTTATAGAGATAAAGCTTAAGTTAAAGCATTGGAAATAGACTTGTTACCTAGCTACTCATTTATTTAACTAATATTGAGCTCCTACTATGCTCCATACACAAAGATGAATAAATCCTAGTACTTCTAAGAGACTTCTATTCAAGAGAAAGGATGGACCAGCTACCATCAACTATGATGCTATCTAGTCCAAATCAGAGAAGAGCAGGTCAAGCATGGTCATCACACCCCTGTCTTCCTGCTCCCCAGGATTGATGAGAACTAATTCTCTTGGTTAGGTTATCTTCCTTGTCCGATTCCATTTCAATCACAGGCTATTGAAACACTTGCCATATAAGGCCCACCATGAAACGCAATTTTCTATTTCTATAATGAGATGCATGCCCATTATAAAACAGCATCTCTGAAAACTTCCAAGTAGTATTATCTTGAAAACTGAAGCGTAAGAGGTTGATGTACTGTTTCTTCTGAACACATGATGCAAATAGATGATGACACTTATGAATACTTGAGCAAGAGAACCAGGCTTCTTTGGCTAAGACCTTCGAGAACCAAAGACCCCAATGTCTTTTCATATCAGTATTCCCTTGGGGCACACTACGTGGTCACTGCATCCCACTTAAAGGGTGTGGGTTAAAAGAATAATGGGATGGAAAACATCTTGGGGCACAGTATCAGCAGGTGACTGAGAGCATGTGAGCCCTGTAACGAACAGGTATGGGGCAATGTCATTCTTTCTGATGGAGGCATAGAATTCCATTGTGTATATAAACTACATTTTCTTGATCCATTCATCTACTGAGGGGCATCTGGATTGGTTCCATATCTTAGCTATGGTAAATAATGCTGCAATAAACATAGTTGTGCTGGTAGCATTAGTATGGTCTTGTTTATGATCATTTGGGTTAATGCCCAAAAGTGGGATTGCTGGGTCATAGGGGAGCTCTATGTGAAGTCTTTTGAGGAACCTCCATACTGCTTTCCAAAGTGGTTGAACAAGTTTACACTCCCACCAACACCGCAGTAGATTTCCCTTCTGGCCACATCCCCTCCAGGATCAGTTGTTTAATTGGAGTTCTTGATGATAGCCATTCTAACTGGGGTGAGATGGAATTTCAATGTTGTTTTGATTTGCATTTCTTTTATGGCTAGAGAGGTTGAGCATTTCTTCATATGTCTATTGGCCATTCTTATTTCCTCTTCAGAGAAGTTTCTTATTGATCAGGCAGTTGTTTCTTTGAGGATTTGTTGTTGGGGGATTTAATTTTTTGAGTTCCAAATATATTTTAGATATGAGACCCTTGTCCATTGTATGGCTAGTGAAGGTCTTCTCCTAATCCATGGGCTTTCTATTGATCTTGCTAGCTATGTCCTTTGCCATGCAGAAGCTCTGCAATTTCATGCAGTCCCATTTATCCAAACTTTCTTTGATTTGTTGTGTTTCTGGGTCTCTATTAAGAAAATGTCGGCCTGTGCCAAGGAGACCTAGGGTTTCTCTTATTCTATCCTGTAATGTTTTCAGAGTGTCTGCTTTGACTCCAAGGTCTTTGATCCATTTGTAGTTGATTCTGGTACAGGGTGATATATAAGGATCTAGCTTTAGTTTTCTACAAATAGTTAACCAATTTTGCCAGCTCCATTTACTGAAGAGGCTGTTTTTCTTCCATTCTATTTTTTTAGCTCCCTTATTGAAGATTAGATGGCTATAAGTCTGTAGGTTCATTTCTGGGTTTTCAAGTCTATTCCCTTGGTCCTAAAGTCTATTCTTGTGCCAGTACCAAGCTGTTTGGATTACTATGGCTTTGTAGTAGAGTTTGAAATTTGGTACTGATATTCCTCCTTTCTGTTAAAGATCATTTTGTCCTCTTTTATTGGTCCACATGAATTTTTGGATTGCCTCTTCTATTTCCTTGAAGAATGAGGTTGGAATATTGATAGGTACGGCATTGAATTTGTAGATAGCCTTGGGAAGTATTGCCATTTTCACAATATTGATCTTTCCAATCCAGGAGCATGGGAGTTTTTGCCCCATTTGTTAGGAAATGGAAAGACGTGGAAAAAATTATATTAAGTAAAGTAAGCCAAGCCCAAAGAAACATAAGTCCCATGGTTTCCCTTATTTGCAATAACTAGTATATGTCTGAGTCAAGCAGAAAAGGTTAGATAAGTTGATGTTAGGGGAATGAGCCTCAAGATAAGTATTCAAATGTTTTTTTTTTCTTTCATGCAATTGTTTCTAACATATTTGTAAGATAATTTCTATGTTGCTTTGTATGTCCCTCCCCCATGGTATAACCCCTGCTTTCACTGTATTTGATGTTGGTATAATTTGTGGAGGAGAAGGGCAAAAACGAATCGTTTAACTAGGCATACAGGTGGATCCATTGCAACAATGAGATATACAAGTCGTTATGTCGAAAAACGAACATTACAACTTTGGTGGGCGGGGATAGGATTGGGTGCGGGGAGATGAGGGCAGTATGGGAAGGGATGGGAAGGGGAAACAAAGAGGAGGCAACAATGCTTGATAAGAAATGTATTCGTTATCTTGCGCATGTAATTGTAACTCCTCTGTATGGTATTCTCACAATAAAAAAAAAGAACAGGTGTGGGATCCAAAGTGAACTTCCAACTGTGTGTGTGTATGTGTGTGTGTGTGTGTGTGTGTGTGTGTGTGTGTGTGTGTGTGTATGTGTGTGTACTGGGACTGGGACTAGAACTTATGAGGGAGGGGGGCTAGGCCATTCTCTGTTAGCTAACACTTGAGCCATACTTCCACTTCCATTTCTTGTTGATTAATTGGAGATAAGAGTCTGGACTTTTCTGCCAGACAGTCTTCAAACCATAATCCTCAGATCCCAGCCTTCTGAATAGCTAGGATCCCAGATGTGAATCACCAGTGCTCAGTCCCACTTTCTGTTAATTGGAATAGGGAACATATCTTCTCTGGTACTCAGTGTCTTCATCTTTAAACAGAAAGTGACACCTTGTTTTGGAAAGCTGTTTTAAGGACAGAATATGTTGCATGAGCAAGTAGAGAGCATAGCAATTGCTCACCAAATGGTCAGTTCTTTCTCTTTTCTCCTCTACCAGATACAAGCATAGCTAAACATCTCCTACTTCTGGACTCTCACAATATGATACTAATATTATTTGGGAGCATATAATTTTCTTTATATTGTCTAAAACTCAAAATAATCAAAATGTTACTGTCCAGCATGTTATATCCAGTATGAAAAAATAGTTATAAACTTCAAGGTTTTCAGTTCAATAACTTTTACCAACTTTGCCCTGTTCAGAAGCTCCAGTTGTGGAAGATTTATATAAACTTGAAAATGTTCAATGGCCAATCCATTCCTTGCTTCTGTGCACATAATCCATGGCTCATGGACTATGAATGGGCTGAAGGAAACCCTAGTTTAATGACCAGATTTTATAGCAATATATATTTTTCCTACTCAAATACAGAACGTTTTAATTTTATTTTTTTCTGAATTCATTTTTTATTATCACAAAAATCACCACATGAACATGATTTAAGAAGTTAAATAATACTGAGATGATAAAAAGGGAAGAAAAAGTATTATGCCCTTGGCTCTGTTTTTTGCACAGCTTTTGGACTTGTAGATACTTAAACCACTAACAAGCTATGTTGTTTCCGAAGCTTCCATCTCTATATGTCAGAATAAATTGCTTACATTATTATTAGTTGATTTATCCAGTCATTTGATAAAATTTTAATTTCTTTTTTTAATTTGATTTTATGGTCAAGGTGATGTACCAGGTGTTGCAGTTATATACATAAGATAGTGAGTATATTTCTTATCTCTACTGATTAAACAATAAACAAATAAGGATTTTTTTCTTATTATATAGGAAAAATACTGTAGATGCTAATACAAGAGAGATTTGGCAGGGAGATTATGCTTTAACTGCTTGTAAAAAGGAGTACAAATATTGCAGTGTATGAATTTTCAGTCGGGGTTGTCTTAAAATCAACAGAACTCTGGGTCAGTTGAACCAAAAGTATTGATCTCTGTGTCTCCTTACAATCAGAAAAATAAACTTCTAATATCAACTAAACACATATTAGGTCATCTCAAGTAATCTCATTTTCTTATTTCCCAGGCCAATTTCTTGAATTAGGTTTTTAATTCAGTTTAAAGAAGCTTTATTTTTAAATCCTTCTCATTTTTTTTTTAAATTGAAGCCATCAAAATCTTAATTTTCTAAAACACTCTCCCCTCTAGTTATACCTTTTCGTCATGATGACCTGTACTTATCTGAAGAATTCACTTCTCCTTTTCGCTCCGGGAGACTGTTAATTATAATCCTACTTAATATTTTCCCTAACTTCTGCTTCATTGGGTTGCCTTTCTTCCAGTCTTCTTGAAGGAAGACTTTTGTGTACTTCATGCTAACTAAATGCTCAGAGGAGACTGAAGATTTTTCTGGGAAGGGTGGAGGAGGGTGAAGAAGACTCAATCTTGATTCCTGGGCTTCACTTTAGGGAAATGGGGTAGAAAACAGATTTTGTTGTTCTTCACGGTCTCACTTTTTGAAGATTGTGTTCATTTTTAACACGCCAACAGTACCTACCCCTCATCCCCACCCCCCCACCTCCAATCCTGGAAATTTTCCATTTGTTATTTTCTGTGAGTTTTGTCTCTGGGCTTTTCCCTTCATTTTTTTTTTTTTTTTTCTGGAGAAGAGTTCTCCAGAAACAGAGAATTCTTTGGAAGTGCAGACCTTGTTCCTTGGGGTTAGGGGAAGAAAAAGACAACAGCTCTACTCTTACAATTCAAAATACAGACTCCATATTGTTTTGATTCCACATCACATCTTCATCCTCTCCTCTGCCAACCTCACAGCTGCCAATGTTTAGTTTCCTAAGGATGAATAAGCCTGGAGGTGAGAGATGGGGAGAGAAGAGGAGAGATTGGGAAATGATCCCCAACCACAGGGAAACAAAGATCAGATGAGATAAAAGAATAACTGCTTTGTGCATGAATTTTAACCAGCACTGTTAGACCCGTCTCTCTCTGCTCTATCGCATTCCTGTTTGTTGTTGGGTGCAGGTGTTAACTAGATCCTAGGGAAGATCCTCTGGTTTCATCTTTCTCTAGGTATAAGAGGCGAGATTGACATCCTACTTTCTGTTCCTATAATAACTGACTTCCAAATTTCAAAAGGTTTGTAGAAATCCCTTGTCAGCTCTTCTCTCCTCCGTATTCTCTTTGTAATGTTGCTTTTTGAACTACTAAAAATGCCTTTAATTTTATTTTAATAGAGTTTTTGGGAGAGAGGGAATATAAATGTGTGTAGTCATTTTAGTCTTCTACAATTGAACTCAGATATGACATTTATTATCTACTTATTTTTGCTTTTTTCGTTCTTTAAGACACATTGAATAGCCACTGACTAGTATAATAATAAAGTTGTAAAAAGGAATAGTAGTAACTTCTATTCTTGAAGTAATATGGTATTTTAGAATTTTTAAAGCTCTTTAGCATTTAATCCTCCATGTGGAGTGAGTGTTTTTATCCTCACATTATGCAAGATAATTGAGGTTAATAGAGTTTAATATTACCTCTATAGCCACAGAGTTCATTGAAAAAGGCCTGTAGTTGGAACTCAAAAGCCCTGACCTTATTCTGCAACTATTTTCAGGACATTACAGAAGTATTTTGCTAAACACTTGAAGAGATGTGACTAGGAATGAAGCTTAATTTTTTTCCCTCAGAGAACTCTTGATCTAAGGGAAAGAAAACTATATGATATTTTAGTATTAATATTAAAAAAAACATTAATGAGTTGTTCTTTGAGAACGAAAGAGAATATAAACCAGAAAATCACAAGGAAGGTTAAGATAAAAGCAAAGATTTTGTTTGGATGTAGAATTGATTTGCAAATGAGCAAACAGAGATTTCATTGGAAGGTAACATATTTTGGTGAGGGAAACTGAGCTTGGGCTTTGGTAATAAGCAAAAACATAGATACATACAGCTTAGCATTGTTGGGGGGAAATAAGCAGTCTGAAGCAATTCCAGTAGCTAGCTAACAGAAACTAGGGGGCTGCTAATTTTATAATTTCATTGGAATGTCCTGTTCAGAAGGCAAACTGGCCACTCTAATATTTCTCAAAACTTGCAAAGTCAAATTCAATCCCAGAAATTTAGTCATTCTGGCAGATTCAACTCTCAAGGTAATGTCTGTGTGGCAACATAATCCCAGCCTAAAAAAATCTCTAAGGCTCGAGCAGGATCTCTCTCTCTCTTTCTCTCTCTCTCTCTCTCTCACTTTCCTTTTTCCTTCCCTCTCTCCCTTCTTCCTTCTCTCTCCCTCTCTCCCTCTCTTTTCCTCTCTTCCCTATTCTGCAGCCATTTGACTTAAAAGTCAAAAGAATTTTATCAAAAGGAAGACTGATTCCAATGAGAAAGATCTTTGAAATGGAAAGAAATGAAAGAAATACAATTTCTCTATAAAGAGATGTGAGGGTTTGCCTGAAGAAAGGAAAATATAAACAAGTTCATGATGGGGAATCCTAGTATGTTACCTGAACTGGTGAGCCAGTGGTCAGACACAGGATTAGGAGGCAGATGAGTTTAGAAAAGTAGCTTATAAAAGATCTCGAAGTGTGATATTATAAAAAGGAAGCAAAAAGTCACATCTTTATTTTTTTCTTTTTTTTTCTGTGAAATCTTTTCTTCTCAAATAATTCCATATTTTTTAGCTGTAAACTTGGCCTCATTTTAAAAAAAGTCTACAGCTGGGTGCCAGTGGCTCATCCTATAATCCTAACTACTCAGGAGGCTGAGATCTGAGGATTATGGTTCAAAGCCAGCCTGGGCAGGAAGTCTGTGAGACTCTTATCTCCAATAAAGCACTAGAAAACTGGAAGTGGCCCTGTGGTTCAAGCAGTAGAGCGCTTGCCTTGAGCGGAAGAGCACAGGGACAGTGCCCAAGCACACAGTTCAAGCCCCATGGCCGACAAAAAAAAAAAAAAAAGAAAGAAAAAAAAAGTCTAGAAATCTTCCTTTGAAATCACCTCCTTCTTGTAGCCCCAAGCAATATGAATAGACTAAGAAATGGCCTGTTACCTCCCCTCATTTCCCAGATTCACAAATAGGAAAACTGAGGCCCAGGAACTTTGTACCTTGTCTTCCCTCTCACATTCATCATGCCTCATATTTCTTACTTTAGCCCACAAGAGAACAACAAGACAGTAATAGTGTACTTTTATAATGCAATACAATCTTTACTTTCCAACCATTAGGATTATGTTCCTGAAAAATGCCATAAAAGAATGCCTCCTATTTCAAGAACTTATGATACTAGGAAAAATAAAACTTTAATGGGAAGGCGACCAGAAGTAAAACCTTTGAAAGGCTTTATTTTTATGTTTAGTAAAATAAAACAGTAAAGGCAGAACACTCAATATACATAGCACTAATGATATTTTATGCATCCTTAATTGGAAAGAATGGTCTCCATGCAATTAATTTTCATTTGCTACTTCTTGAAAGTATTCAGGGATTTTGTTCCCCTTGTAGTTTCTAGGATAACACTGGGCAGGGCAAAAACATGATACAGGGTAAAGACAAGCATAAGGTACTTTGTCTTTCCTCCACACCAAATGTCAATACCTTTCTCTTTTATGTCTAGAATTACTTCTCAGGATTGCCCCAAGGCTCCTATGACCTGTGGCAAAAGTGCTGGGCGACTGTTAAGTAGCTACACATACTTCAGAAAACCAGGGCTGAGTGTTGAGCTCAGCTAGTGAGAAGCTCAAGTCTACACTCTGGATTCTTGCCTTTAGGCTCCCTTCCAGCATTCAGAGGCTTCTATTTCCTTTATCTCTTTCCACTTAAATACAAAAAAAAAACCAAATGAACAAACCAAAACACTTCTACTTGTGCTCCGTGTGGATTTCCCTTTGTATTACCAACCTTATTTTGTAATTACTCCCCAAGAGTAGGTTGACTAAATTTCTGAGCTGCAAAGTAAAATGCTTTGGGTTGTTGCAAAGCTTTATAAAAATCAACCCTCCATAGAGAAGTTTCATGGAGGGAAAGTTGTTATTGGAAAGGATTCCAGCCTCAAATACTATCGTTGCAATTCTCACACTTCTGGAGCACTACAACAGGAGTCCTGGTGCTTCATTTGCTTGAAAAGCCACTACTCCACCCCTTTTAGTAGACTGATACCAGGATTGGAAGACAAAGGCTTTGGAAATTCTTTCATTATCCATAGGTAAGAAGCTCATCCAACTTTCTAAGATTGAAGGCACATATTTGGGGCAGAGCATAGCCAGGGTCAGAGAAGAGAGGCCACAAAGCTCCTCCAGATAGTTTACCATTAGTCTAGTTCTCTGAAGAAGGATGCTATATCACTGACCCAGATAATAAAATCCACCTTCCCAACACACAGGTGAGGAATAGCACATCCTTGCCTCCAAGTAAATACCAATGCACAAGACAACAGAACACCTGAAAACAAACTGATTCTAAAGAAAGAAGCAGCTCCCTGGAGAGACCTTATCTGTCCAGGCATTGATTGAGAAATATCAACCCCAGGAATTTTGAAAGGAAGAGAGTGTATAGATAACCCAGGGATACATCTCTTGTTATCTGTATCTTTCCATAACACATCCTATTGAATCATAATAAGATTGATTTGAACACAGATTATCAGAGCTTAGTGTGTTTGAATTCCTTTTGAGCCTGTGGTCTCACTGAACCAAATCATGGGCCTTTCTCAATAATGAAAATGCTAGAGAAGCTAGGAATCACAGAAGCAATGGAATATACACAGTTGAATATACAAAATGTTGAAGTGCACACATGAATTCATGTGAACATATGTAAACTCAGAAAATCCTTTATCTTCTACTCAAGAGCAAATTATGGTCTTGTGGTCATGGCATAAAATATTGAGCTCCTGTTCAGACTAAGTAACAAATTGATATTTAATTGTCTTGATCTACCTCCACAGAATGTGAGATGATTTAAACAAGTTACAAGAAAAGATCCTGAGAAATAAGCAAGAACTCCTTCCATTTATTAGTTTTCATTTAAAAATTTTTACTTATATTTCTTGTTTCTCCATTTTTTTTTTTGTCTGAGACCAGAAATCAAACCTGATGATTTCACTCACTGGCTGGCGCTTCACCAATGAATCCATGCCTCCAGCCCCATTGGGTATTTCTTTGCTTTGCTTTGCTTTTTTTATTTATATTTTTATTGAGTTGTAAAATGAACAGGAGTGAAATGAACTGAAGTTATATGCTAGTTCAACATATGCATACATGTAACTTTGAGCCCAGTCAAGATAGGAAATTTCTATCCCACTAGAAAGTTCACTTGCTCCTTGTCAGTCAACACACCTATGTTTACTGCCTTTCCTTTTAATGGCTCAGTAACTCTAAAAGGCCAAGGAAACAATTTCCAGTATTGTTTATAGCAAGCAGACACTTGGAGATTTAACATCAGTCTCTGAAAGTAACCTTGTGACCTTCACCTCAGTCTTTCCTTCTTAGACAAATTTCCTGGAACACATTGCTTTAAAGGTACTTATCCATAATTATTTCTCTACTCAGCTAAAGGTAATTCCTGGATGTAAAATATATAGTTTCCTAGGGGGAAACATACACAACACATGCTCATGAAATAAACATGATGTCTGTTTACATAAAGAGCTGTCTTCCACCCTTACATTCAATGTTCTTCCCTAAATGTACACTTCATTATATGCTGTGCTCTGCTGCAGGTAGCTTTTTAAAAATTATTAAAATTGGTTCAGGATTATCCCTTTATTACCCTGAGCCTATTTTCTCAATGACATTTCCAGAAACCTTAGCAAAAACAGTGGCTAAAGTTCACAGGGAGTAACTACTAGAGACTAGGCATATTAGAAAAGGTCCAGGAGGTCCAGTGCCTGATGAGGAACCATTTCTTAGTCCAAGGAACTCTCCTTCTGTGTCCTTAGATGGGAGAAGAGTTGAATAAACTCTCTGTGATCACTGATTCCATTTGTGAGAGCTCTACCATCATGATGTAATCATCAGCCAGGGCTTCAGCTCCCTTCGATTGTCACATTGAAAGTTATGTCAATCCATGATGTTGGGGCAGAAGGTACAAAATTTAGCCAAAAACACTATGTAGCTATACATCATTTTGTGCCTGTCACATAGCATGACACTTACTACATAATGGTACTCATAAACTTATTACATAATTCTAGTATGCCTTATTAATATAGCGATCCACACTTAACTGCTGAAGGGCTTCCAGACCAGGAGATGATTTCATGTACAATATGACATACAATATGGTGAACTTGGAGACCTCACTACCTACTAACTATGTCAATGTGAGCAGAAGAGAGTCCCTCAGCCACACAGAGAGTCACATCATCTCGTTTGTAAAGAGGAATTAAAATACCTCACTAATGTATCAGGATCTAATGACACTTTTCATGGCAAAGCTCCTTTATAATACTTGATACAGGATGGTTGAAACTTTCTCCTCCTTTTTTTCCTCCCCTTTGGCTTAAACAGAAACTTTCCTCAAAATGTAGAACATTTATAAAATTATTTTATATACCAAGAATAAGGTAATAGTGCTGAGCAAGTGTGTCACACTGTCTCTGTCAGCCAGGTAGATTGCAGAAGTTCCTGTATTTGAGTGCTTCTGCAGCCCAGAAGAACAGGCTTGGGCAAAAGCCCTTGCCTAGAGTTTAGGCATGTCAGTATAAGATTTGGCAGAACCGTCATTGGAATAAAAGGTTAAAGGTCATCAAGGAAAAGACTCTATCTCTGATTTAAAACACTGGCTTTATCTCGTATACATGTTTTTTTAATTTGGGGAGGGGAAGGGATATAACAAAATGATTAAACAAGGACACAGGTTGACCCCCTTGTAACAATGAGATGTACAAGACACTAGGCTGAAAACGAACTTAACAATCTGGGAGGGGAGAGAGTTGGGGAGATGGGACAGGAGGGGACTGTAGGGGGAAAACAACAAAGGAGGAATTAACAATGCTTGATAGGAAATGTACTCATTACCTTACTTATGTAACCATAATCCCTCTGCACGGTATCTTTACAATTAAAAAAAGATATAGAAAAAGAAAGAAAAAGATTGCAGTTTGAAGTCAGCCTGGGCAGAAAATTCCATGAGACTTTTATCATAAATAAATTACTCAAAAAAAAAAGTCAGAAGTAGAGCTGTGGCTCAAGTGGTAGACTTCTAGCCTTGGGAGACAGTATGCAGGCAGAGTTCCAGTCCAGGACCAGCACCCTAAATAAATAAATAAATAGAAAAACACTGGCTTTTTTACAACCAGTAATTGATTGTACAAAGGACATCTCTATGATATCCTTTATGAAAATATCCTTCAGACATTGGTCCTTCATCTGAATTCTCAACGATGCTCAGCTTCTAAGTTCATAAAGGTTTTGGCTTATTCTGTCTTGAGTTTTTACAAGCTTGACTATGCAAATTAGTGGTTGAACTGAGTCACAATATTATTTAATAAATATTTGTGAAATTAAGTAGGGACTTTTTAAAAGTTAGTTACCAATCCAACGTAGTAAAGTAACAATTGGCATGTAATAATGATTCAGAACTAAGATTGCATGGTATACCTATCTGTAGATTATAGAGTTGAGATTGACAAAGTAGTTTTCTTTTTTATGGTATTTTAGCATATTGAAATATCAGGAAGAACACTGTGATTATTCTAAACATCATGTACCAAGATTACACTAATTAGCTATCACATTCCTGGTCAGTTTTATCTCATTCTAGGTTCCTGATTAAATAAAAAATAGGAATCCCTGTGTATTTTTAAATGTTTTATAACTTTATGTATATCCGTGATTATGGTAGCTGGTAGTAAATGTTAGCAACATAATCTTCAGTATGTTCTTGGATTCTAATCGTGGCTGTAATATTTATTGACTTGCCACCTTGGGTAAGACTATTAATTTCACTTACGCAGTTTCCTTGAGCACAAAATAGGGATATTATATACCTTATAGGACATGTTAGTGACTCTGTTATGCATAGCCTATTGGATTTATTTTTTTAAGAACTTCTATTGATTTGATTTATTTGTTATATCTTCAGGAAGTACAAGGTGATGCTTTGACTTTTATATATAGAATGAATAAAGTTCAAATCAAACCATTTAGTGTATATAATACCTTTAAGTTGAATTTACTTTTATTCACAGTAAGCACACTAAAATGTTCATCGTGATGGGATTATCTTTTATGACTTTTAAATATTAGCTGTATAAAAGAGGGTATTTTCTTAATCTTTGTTGTACACCTAGAAAAAATATTAAGCCTGAGTTATTAAATTTCCAGAAATTTCCTGTTAGTTTCCCAGTGATTCAGGTGCAATAGGAAGATAAAGACCTAATTCCAGGTTTCAGATTCTGGTTACAGCTTCTTTCTACTTAGCAGATTCACTACAGTCTAAAATAATGTCCCACTATTTTTCCTTTGGTTTGCTGGTCTTTCGGCATCAAAGAACTTGCTGGTTTCCTTTGGAAGAATCTGCCTTGGTCAGGCTTATGAAAAGCAAGTATGAAGGAAGGGAGGGATTAGAGTTCAAATGAAGCACTGTTAAGAAGAGATTGAATTGGAGAATTCATCCCTACTGAGCAAGTTTGAAGGGAAGCAATTTTCCTATTCTCGACAAGCTGTTTCCAGTTACCGTGAACACACAGAGAGGAGAAAAAGATGTTGGTTCCAGTACTTTATTAAGCATCTTTTGAAAGGATATCAAAAGAGCCTCATTTATGAAATCTTGTAAAGGTACGACAACATTGCCAACTACAAAGATTGATGGTTGAAATAAAACAGGAACTGATCTTTTTCTACAAGAATTTCTAGTCTGATAACCCTGCCTCTTTTCCCCCTAAATGTACCTTCTGAGAATTTGGCATTAATCAAACCACATTTTAAATAGACTGTTACATTAAGGAAATCTCATTTGTCCTCAGAGATAAGGATGAATCTTTTTTGTTCTTTATCAAAGCATATTTTAATTGACTGGCAAATTAAGAAATACATTCCCTGCATATAATATGAAGACATAAATTCACAGAAATAAATATAATAAAAGAGATTCATACCAATGGATGCAATTTTAGGTAGTTGCTGAGTTCCATAGTTGGCTCTTATTGGGACTACACTGACTTTATTATAGCTTGGATTGATCCCAGCAATGATATAACATTGTACAGAAGGCAGCAGAAATATACATACACACAAATACGTATGTCTATAAAAAATGTAACTTATAGGTTCATAGCAAGTCTTTATCCTAGGCATAGAAAGTAATAATTTTCTTCCCTTGACCAGGAATATTGATTTGTTTCTATATAGTAAAATGTGGCATAGAAATAGCTCATACCTGTATCTCAACAGTCCTCAACCTGTGAAGCCCCATTGATCTCAGTGAGGTCATGGGGGTGGGGAGGATCAATCTTCTGATCAAGACTTAATGAGCAGACTTTATATTTGGTACTGAGTATTTTATGTATCACATTGTTATGTTAAAAGTGGCAGAACCAGGAGCCAGTGACTCATATCTGTAATCCTAGCTACTCTGGAGACAATACATTCTTAAAGTGATGGAGAGTAGGGACAGCTATGTACAAATGGAGTTGGCAAGGCAGCAAAGATTCTTTTTACTTAAGTTGTGCTGAAAGGCAGGGCAATTTAGGAAAGGGAAGCAACCATAATGAGCTGAGTTATGAGTATACTCATATAACTGTTTGTGTCTCTTCTTTGGGTTTGAGTTTCTTGGAAGGCAAGTAGATTATCATTGTGTTGTGTTTCCAACACAGTCTTTGCTTTATTTTGTTGATGGCTTTAATTAATTAATTAACTAATTAATTAATTTTGGTGCTGATTCTGGGACTTCAATTGAGGAAATGGATCCTGGATCCTGTCCCTGAACTTTTTGCTCAAGGCTAGTGCTCTACCACTTGAGTCACAGCTCCACTTCCAGCTTTGCAGTGATTAATTGGAGAAAAGAGTCCTGGAGTTTCCTGCCTAAGCTGGCTTTCAACCTTGATCCTCAATGCTCAGATTCCTAAGCAGTTAGGATTACCCGTGTGAGCTACTAGTGTGTGGCCAACACAGGATTTTACATAGCATTTCAGAAATTCTCTTTCCAGCCTAAAGATGGTAACCAGCCCAAAGTAGATAGTGTCTCTACTTTCAGCAGGCAGTAGGTAATCTGAACTTTTCCAGTCATTCCTTCTTATTCCTAAGCATCAGCTCACAGTTCTGACTTAGATGCCTATTTCCAAGCTGCTTCCCTTTCCTAAATTGTCCTGCCTCTCAGCAGGAGTAAAAAGAATCTTTGCTGCCTTGTCAACTCCATTTGCACATAGCTGTCCCTGCTCTCCATCATGTTAAGAATGGACCTGCAGAATTACACATGCTGCTTTTACTGCTGGTGACACTGTGGTGGAAGTGTTCTGGTAGCAAGCTTCTTGACACAAGCCATGCTTAGGGATGTGAATCTCATTCCACAAGTAGCTTCAGTATTGCTTCCTTCCCCAAGGATTTTTAGCCATCTAAATTTCTGCCCATTTCTGACATGTGGCACTTGGGCTATTTCTGACACATCTATCTATGTTTCTCATATCATTCTCTTTTCCTTCTGAACTCATACTGCAATTTAATCACTAAAATTATTTTTATCCTAGTCTACTGAAATCTAGTGAAGTTCACTTTTCATTCCTATTCTCTTAAAAATTTCTTCATCTACCTGCTTAACCCATTCAAAGTGTTAAAATATTAAAAATTTTAACACATTAAAACTATTTTGTGGAAATATTTAAGGTCATAGCAAAATGAAGTAGAGGATACAGAGTTTGGTCACACACACAATCTCCCTTCTATGAGTATTTACACCATGGGAGTGCATTCACTATGATCAATGAACCCACACCCAAATTTTACCAGTTTACAGCAGGGTTCACTCTCAGTGGTCTATATTCTATTGTTTTGCACAAATACACATTATATAATCACAACTGTATTATGATACTGAGTAATCCCATTGCCTTAAAGTGTTCTGACTGTTCATACTTCATCTTCAAATTTGTCAGCCATAGATAATTTTTCTGTCTTCCAGATTGTCCTCTTTCAGATGGCCTCTGATTACTTATTATATGTATCTTCCATGTACTTTCATGAGTTAATAGCTTATTTCTCTTGTTCTCTTGTTCACTCCACAGTACTGCATTATCTGGATGTCCCACCATTTATGTCCATTCATCTACTGAGGGATAACTTGTTGCTTTCAGAATTACTGATTATGAATTATGCATTTTTAAAACATTTGATAAAAAGCCCAGAACCCATCTGTGTACTTTGACATAAACTATCTTAACGATTCTCAGAACCACTCGATACAGTAACTGTCTGGAGACTTGGATAAGCAAGAATCTGTTTCAAATTCACAGTTATCAGCACAAACACAAGTGATCTATAGTAAGTTATAGGCTAATGTAACTTATTCAGAAGCTGTGTTCTCTGAAGGGGAAAGATTACCAAAAAAAAAAAAAAAAAAAGATGAAAGCAGCTGGAGGAGGAGGAGAAGGAGAATAGGATATCATTTTCTGTCCACTCCCAAGAACTGACATAGTGTGACACAGAGAATTGGTGAGAGTTTATATAATATGGGACTCCGCACGGACGCTCATACCAAATAACACTCAGGAGTTGGGATACATTCCTGTTGTGTGGACTTAATTTATTTTTCTGTTGTATGGGTACTTGAGTTCATCCTCAGAGGTCCAACCAATTTGTAATATGAACCTTTCCTGGAATCACAGGAAAGGTACAAGATTTGCCTCAGATCAATGACTGAATTTTGATTCCAATAATTTAAACTTACCCCAATAATATATTTGCTCACAAGTTATATCTTCTATGGCTTACTTTAGCAAAGTAATTCAAGTTGTTCTAATATAACCCTCATAAATAACCTCAGAATAATCACAGTAAGAACATCCATTTTGACAAGATTTGTCTTCAGCAGCGATTTAACCCTAATTACTATTTAATGGGAAAACTTTGAGAGAACTAAGTGTCCCATATTGTTTTTTTGTTTTTGTTGTTGTTTTGAGTAGATGTTACTAATCTCTCTGGATCCTCAAAGAAGTTTCAGTGATTGTCTTGATAATTTTTGAAGTAAATATATTTCAAAGAATTTGATGTCTAGGAAATGCCTGGTTGCTACTTATGCAATTGATGTAAATAACATTATTTACTTATTCCAGATTCTCATTTTCCTAAAACTACTTTCTCTCCATTCTGATAGTAATGATTATAGCCAAAGCAAAATGGTGTATTTTTAAATAAATTTAACTTAGTCTCTTAGAAAAAAATGTAGCCACAATTTTTGTCATATCAGAAAGTATCATAGGAGAGAAATTGAAAAATACCAGTTATATAAATTTGAGTCTATGTTCTTCACTATGTATCCCTGAGCAAAGCTGTTTTTTAAGCTTCAGTTTCTTCCTGCAAAATGGTCTAACAATTTTAAAAGCTGCCTTCAATCTTGGCCATCTGTGCCCTGAGTAACCTTACTACTGAAGTCCTGGCCTATTAGTTCAGCTTAATTGTTATGCCACAATAAAGAGGAAGAATAAGAGGCATAAAAGGCAGAGTAGCACATAGTGTAGATTCTGGTTTTTTGACACACAGGAGTGGTCCAGACCTACTGGTATTCTTTTTTAAAGAAAGTATAGTAAATCCATTGGATGGATACTAGGTAGTTCTTGTGTTGACATGGAAAGATGTTCATAATAAATCATTAAATAAGCAATGCCAAATGTGGACTAGTAGGAAGAGTATACATTCATATACATATATAAATGCCTGTCTTCTTTGTATTTAACCTATGGAATAATAATTTTGAGATCATTTAACATCCTTGGGATTTATATATGTTACTGCATTTTCTGTTTGTAGAAATTTAGGAAGTATAATAAGAGCTTTTCTCCTTTGGAAAAGAAATGCTTTATGTCATAGTAGTACTTGTAGAACTTGTAGTACATTGTAGTACTTGCTAAGGGAGAGTTTGTAAGTTGGAGTAAAACCTAAAGTGTACTGTAACAAAGAAACCAAAATCACAGTTATTCCGGGAAGCCATAAGTTGATTTCCCTCTCCTTGGCAACTCAAGTAGTCAGGTAATCAGGCTCTGCATCCACCAAACCACCAGGGACCCAGCTTGTAGGACAGGTGTGCTCTCCTCGCAAATTAGTATCTCCAATATTGCAGCCCTTGCTATTTCCAGGAAGTGGGAGAAAAGGGGAGCAAGTCCATGACAACAGTTTTTATTAAGATGAGTTGTAAGCTGCACACATCACTTCTTCATATGTCTCATTAGCGAGAGGATTTAGTTATAAAATTAACTGAAGGCTAGAGGAAGGGTTGTCAGTTAACAGTCTGCCACAAGAGCCAAGAACGCGAGATGAGAAAATTGCTTTACAAACTAATATGATCATCAAGCTAAGAGATGAGTTTTTGCTTTTGCGGTTATTGTTTACTTTTCAATGAGCCTCAGGTGCATAGAACGAAATTAATTGCAATCCTTGATTCACCACATATACTCTCATCAGTACTTCATGTAAGGACCTCATTTGTGATTGTCTGTTTAATACACAATAAATCACTACCCTCTGTGGAAGCAAAATTTGTGTGTGGGAGAGGGGGAGAGTGTAATGGCACCAGAGCTTGAATTTAGGGCCCCTCATTTGCTGGTGCTCTACCACTTGAGCCATGCCTTCAACCCATCTCATTTTCTAGTTAATTGGACCTGACAGACCCTGAGATTCTCATGGGTTTTTCTGCTTAAACTGGCTTTGAACCAAAATGCTCAGTCATGAGTCACCAGCAAAAATCATCTCAAAGCTGGTTAATTTTTGTCACATAATTAGCTCAGAATTCCTTGGCTTAAAGATCATACTATGTAGCCATTGTGATCATGTCCTAAGAGTATACTCCTTTTTTTCTCACTGTGTGAATGCTTAATGACTCAATAGCTATGGGCATATGATCCTATAAAATGGTGCTTATGGAAATGAACTCCAAGAAATGGAAACAAGAGGTTTTAATTTACTGTTTTCAGTTGTTTCTTTTTTTCTTTCTTTTTTCCCTTTGGTTTATTTCCTTTTGTCACTTTTTTGACTTCTATACCCTTTGTCTTATATATCAGTTTATATGATTTGTGGAGAAAGGGAATCACAAAATGGTGGAACAAAGGGCGAACTAATTCAGCAGTGATAATCACTAGATACTATGTTGGAAATGAACTTTACAACTTGTGGAAAGGGGGGGAAGCTGGGAGATAGAAAAAAAGGAGGGAATGAAGGAGGGTGTGATGCTGTTCAAAAGGAAATATATTCAATACCAAACGGATGTAACTGTAACCCCTCTGTATATCACCGTTACAATAAAAGAAATGTAAATTTAAAAAATCATACTGTTCTATTAATTTGTGCCTAAAGTTCTATGGCTCAGCAATTTGCCTGCCATGATATAGGAGTAGTTCTTCTATTCTGGTGGGTGTGGCTGGATGGTGTAAGATGGCTGCCTTCACAATCATCTGTAGGCTAGCTCTGACTTTTGGAGTCCATGTGATTGTCAGCTGCAGTGATTGGGAAATGTTTCTCTATGAGATCAACTCAAGTGTATTTACCTGGAGCAGCAAGAGAGGATAAGCTCAGTGTGGAAAGAAACACACAGCAAGGCAGCAACCATCACATTTACATTTATCCCAGTGATCACAGCAAGTCTTTACAAACCCAACAGTCAGTACAGGAGAAAGTTACCTAAGGGTGTGGATACAGAGAGACATGAATACTTGAAGGCCATCAATACAGCGATCTACCATAGAGAAAATCCCACATTGACTTATAAGGTTCTCCCTGTCTTACTGACTGCTTCCTGTGCCCCAGACATCACAGTGCTCATGAATCCCATGTATTTTCATACATACCCATATATGTAATCTATGCACATATGTATATAGATTGTTTTCCTGGGCTCTAATTTGATAGTAGAAGTGACTGTGTGGGATATAATATTTGTATATTTTGGATGACATTGCTGAAATATCACATTATTCTATATATTCATAAATCATTCATTTAGCTGAACATATCGACATATCTGTTGCATAAGCAGATATTCAAACATTGCCTAACCATATTGATGCATTCTGATAAGTGTGTTCTTAGGTAATTTGTCAAAATCATAGCATATACTTCCACTACCTAAGATGGCTATGTTTTTAGTGACTGATCTATTCTTTTGGAACTGTTGTTGGACATGCTGTTTGTTGCTGACTGAAATACTTTTATACTGCACATGACTATTGAGTATTTCATCTTGTCTTTCACCTGGATGGCTGGATTGTATTCACATTTCTAATGTGAACAGTATTAACCATGAACATTTATAAAAGTGTCTTTTACTATACATATCCAAGTGTTTAGTTTATATTTATCTGGGAATACTTAGTGTAGCAAAATAATGTCATATTGTTTTCCAAAGTTGTCATGCCAATTTACATTTTTATGCAAGTCTGAAAGATCCCATTGATCCATAGCCTCCTTATAACTAATTGTACTAGCAAAAGTCATCAGTTTCACAACAACATGGGTAAATATTTGTATATCTCTGTGGCTTTGATAACAGTGATTGCATTAACTGTCCTAATTGACCCTCAACAGCAAAACTTCAGGATTTATGAGTGAGTCTGAAAGATTTCCTGGTTCCAGATCTTTTCCAGCTCATTTCCAGCTTCTTGTATCCCTGACAGACCCTGAGATTAAAGAACCCATGGGCACTCCGGATGAAGCAGTGACATAAAATTCCTTCCAAATCTGCAATTCTACCTTTCCCCCTCCCCCCCAAAAAAAATCTTCCTTCTCTGAAGCCTAGTGAAGGGAGAAGAAAAACTTGGAGAAACTTATCATGAATTGTAACAACTGGCTTTGTACCCCTGGCAAAGTTATTCAACAGCATTTTTATGCAATAGCTGTCTCCCTTGTAAGAAATACAATCCTCTTTTTGTTGTAAGTCTCATATTGGGTGAAATGCAAGGGAACAAGCAACGCTTGGTGTATAATTGGTGTTTAAATTTAGAGATCCTGCTGGTGAAACTCCAAGAAATCAAACCCTTTGCATCAAGATTAGATGGACTGACCTTGCATGGGGTTAAGTAGCTGTTCTGTATTCATTCATGTCAAATGAAATAGTAGTTTCTCGGTGGATCACAAAACGATCATCAGATCTGACAAATCCGATCAGCTAATTTTTTTTGTTAAATCTCAATGATTTTATGTAGGCTATTAGTCACTACTTTGCATGAGCATGAAATATGACAAAGCCCTGTCAGGCATTTTCACAAGCAGTAGTAAAAACAGTGAAAGACAATTAAGGTGTCTCCGTGTTCCTTTGCCCATTGGAAGAGCAATGGGGAAGGCTGGCCTATGGGGGCATACCAGGCAGGGAGTTGCCCTTAGGACAAGCCTAGTTCTGTTGGAAGCACACTGAATGACTGCAAAAATCCTTGACTTGCCTGGGTCAGTGTTTCTTGACTGATAAAGTTGATATATGATGAAGTGTTGATGAATTACATTGACTTGGATCTGAGAAATAGCAATGATAAGCTAAACTCTCCCCACAGCCCCCAGTAAGGCCACACATAGTCTCATATTTAGGAAGGTTACAGAAGTGGCTATTGTTTCTGTTAGCCACACTTACATTGCAGATGTAATTTGAAAGCTGGAACTCACGAATGTTCTGAATCTTAGGCAAGAATCAAGGATCATGACACATAAACCCTTTTAGTACATTCTATCTCTTCCTTCCTGGTGTTCTATGGGTCTGATGGATGAGTGGCTCTGATATGGGATAATTTTGTTCTCTAAAGTTAAGTCAGACATTCCTGCTGCAACAAAGTTGATTTGTATTTCAAACATTTGTGTTTAAAAAAAAATTGCCTGAAGGTCTGCCATTCCAGCTACCCAAGACCTGTATAGGGACTGAAGAAAGAATAAAGCTACTATACCTGTTCAGTCTAATGCATGTCAATGAGGTCTAAAGCCTTACGCTAAAGCTAGAGTCCTAGCCCTAACTCTTCTACAAATAACCTGTGACTTTTTTTTAGTAAGTCACCAGCTTTCTCTGGATCCCAGTTTCCCCACTTAGTAAACAGAGACAATAACAACTGTTCTTCATCTTTTGTGGCTCAACAGAGATAATGTATATAGTATGACTTTGGTGGTTGTCATTACTGTCTCCATCTGTTTCCGCAGTGGTCTCTGGTCCTCTGCTCCAGAGCTCTCTCACTAGTCTTCAGCGGATGGGACACTGTCATAGCCATCATGTGGGTATTTTGTGTTTATACAGTTCCCACTCAGAGAAGCTGAAGGCAATGAGGCTTCTCTTCTGCACCCTCCCTGGAGGAGGGGGTGCTCACTGTGTAACAGCTCAAAGCTCAGACATATTTTGCAAGGTAATCAGCTCAAATTCTCTTCCAGCTGGTTTCAGCCCATTTCCTTTTGCTACATTCCTTGGGACCAAACTTCTGTTTCTAACGGTGGGGAGATGGGGAGGGAAGAGGAGAGGCAAGAGAGGTGCTAGATTATCCATTTATAGAAGCAAAGAAGCAAAGAATACTATCACTGTTACACAGAGGGCAAAAATATTTTGATCAGGGGCGTGATACAGGGTTATGAAACATCACATTGTGTTAGTGAGATCAGTCTTTTCTCCCCTGTGTGGCACCTGATTTTCCCTGTCTTGTACGGTGGAATTACAGGCTGTCTTCTGGCTGTGATAGGAAGGGCACTTTTGTGCCTTTGTGACCACATTCTATTGTGATTAAGAATAAAGGATTTGAGTTTGCAATCTACCTCTATTGTTTTAGTTATGCCACCTTCTACCAATTGTCAAAGTTCTTTCCCTTCTTTATATATCAAATAGGGTAATAATAAATACCCTCCCAGACTTGTAGTAGGAATTAAGTGCCACTACTTCATGTAAGGTGTGAAACCTAGTGCCTTGAAGATGGTAACAGGTCAATGTCAGTAGACATTATTACTAGTATAATATCCCCACCTAGGTTTCAGTTATAGTCAATACAATTTATTCTGTTAATTAATTGAGGAATCCCATGCATGTCTTCTGACCATAAAATCTGACATTGTATTTGAGCTTTTCTCCAAGATTCCCTTGAATTGCCCAGGAATTTTGTAATGTACCAAAAAAAAAAAAAATCCAAGAAAGTTGGAATTGGATCTGAACCCTCTGACTTCTTGCTGCCCAAAGGCCTCGCTGTGGAAGATTCATTCTGCCCAGTGGATAAGATCATGAGGAAGCTCAATAGGAGGTGATACTGGGAGATTAGAGAGGGTGGAAGAGGGAAGTCTTCCCACAATCATCTATCTGACTCTTGAGAATCACCATTGTCTACATAATAAATTCTCCACATAATATTACCCTTGTTATAAATACTGGACATGATTTCTGCTTTTCTGGTAGGTCCCTGACTGTTAAAATTTGTTGGATCCCTGTTAGGACTGTCTCAGTTCCAAGACATTGCCTTTCATTTCTCATGTTTTCACCCATTTATGGTTACACAAACAGGACACTCAGTCAGGATTACTGAGCCTTGAGAATCCCCCAGTCTTCTGATTGCATAACTAAGGGAAGCTAGCAGCAAAGAGCTCTTCTTAAAGACTGCTGGTACTAGATTCAAAAAATGCAAATAGAGCTCAGATACTAGCTCCTCCCTGAAGCCAGACAATATTTAATCAAAGACAGTGTATGATCACGCAGAATCCAGGCCACCACAAATTCTTGTCTTTGCTCCTGCTGTGGTATGCAGAACCATTTACAATTATGCATCTATGCATTCTTATGTTAGCACTTCTCAGCAATCAGTGGAGACAAAACCCCTGGAAGAACTGGATTATGTCTCTATACCAGTTGCCTAGCATAGGACTTGCCTCTGAACAGATATGCATTATGTAATTATCACATGAAGGAAAAGATAGCAAATGATGGCTGAGTGACACACTTGTTGATTAGTGACTAGACTGAAGACGGCATGACTAAAGCGCAAGGAAGGAAATGAAACTTGTAAATGAGAAGAGGACAGGGATGCCTTACAATTCACAACACCAAGTTTCCAAATCTTAGATTGTTGGTGCTTAGGCTTGAAAATCCCACTTGCAGGTTTATTTAAAAGAACAGATGGGAAGTTTGGAAGTTAAAAAAAACTCTAGCTGGTTGTCAGTGGCTTAACAGAATAACTGGAGAGCTGATACCCACAGACGTTCAATGAAATACCCAAGAGGATCTCAGTTCAAGACCAGCCCAGACAGAAAAGTCCAAAAGATTCCACTTCCAAAATAAACATAGAAAAGATAGTCTAGAATTATGACTCACGTGTGGTAGGACACCAAGAGTATAGCAACCAATTGAGCTAGCGCAAAGGCCAGAGTTAAAATCCCAGTATTAATTTAAAAGAAGTTAGGAGAATGTTTAACAGTTGTAGAGCTATGACAACAGCAACTCAAATTCTGCTTTCCTTCTGCCTTTACTTTGCTGGCTTGGCCTCCTTTGAGGAAGGAAGTCAGAGGCGACACTCATGGATCAGTTACTCAAAGCTGCTCATCTCACACAGTGATGGGAAGAAGTGCTCATATTTGCCATGAAGATATTTTTGCGCAAGACCCCTTATCCAGTATTTGGTTTACTATAGATTTATTCCCCTAGAAGGTCCACTGCTCCCTTCTGTCTTTAGCATGATACAAAGAGTTGGGATTTATCTGCACACCTAAGGGACAGATGTGGAAGGGGACTGGATTTTCTGGGTCAGGGGATTCTGCTCTGGAAAATGCTGCTTTACATGAAATTGAAAATAGGGAAATGTATATACCAGAGATTTCAACTAGATAGACACTAAAAACCTCACTAACAGAATTGTACAGGCACACACTGTCTTTTTCAGAGCTTAATCCTCTTTCAGGTGCTTTTTCTAGGCCAATTGATTTGATTTCCCCCCCACCCCCTGAGAAGCTGCCTGAATACCATCTGTCACTTTCTGGGTTATGTAGCAAGTCTACCACAGCTGTCTCAGGAAGGTGTCCCCAAGTCTGTCACTCCCCCAAGTTTGCCTGTGGATACAGAATTCAGTGAGGGAAACAGTGTTCACTCTGCTATTAACTCTCTTCTTCCTATTTGCTAAGCACATGGGCCTCTCACTTCATGCATTTGTCCACTGATGTTGTGCAGATGCCATAGCAAACTGTGGACATGGCAGAATCCTTCATTCATTCCATTCCTCCTATATCATTCCCTCATTTATTTGATCAATACTTCCTAAACCTCAGAGATATACACTAGTGAAGTAGGCAAACACGTACAGACAAATATGCTAATACATTGCATTAAATTTTTGTCTATATTGTGATTTAAACTTAGGGACTTGAGCTCACTAAACAGGTGCTTTACCATGTGAGCGATACTCCAGTTCACTATACCATTTTCTAAGACTGTGCAAAAGTAGCCAGTATGGATATAGGAGTGTTTGTGGGGAAACAGCTAGTATTACATGTCGGGGATTCCTCAGTCAGTGTGCAGGAAGGAATGACAGCTGCCCTTTTGCAGTTAGAAAGAGAATTGATGTGCTTGGAAGAATTGAAAGGAGATTGGAGTCATTGGGAATTACTGTCTGCTTACAGTATGAATAGCAAGTAAACCTGAATGGCAGCCAGGGGCGAGGGGTTCGTGTGAAAGTAACTTCCAACTTCATGTCAGCACTAGAAGCCTAAACTCCTTGAAACTTCCTGGGAATACATTCCCCTCCCCTCCTCCCCTCCCCCTCTCTTTCCTAATCATCGTGTCTTAGCTGGCATTCCTCCTCCTTCCATCAGCCCAGAGTGCACACCTTGGAGAGCAGCCAGTCAAGACAAGAATCTCAGCCTCAAAAACAGTAACTGCATTCAATCCAGATGCTCAGACACCTGTCATTCAGATACAGTAAAGCATAGGCAAAGGTCTTCACCTTTTCTTGTGTGTGTCAGTCCTAGAGTTTGAACTCAGGGCCTGGGCTCTGCACCTAAGTTCCTTTGCTCTACCACTTGAGCCACAGCTCCCCTTCTGGCATTTTTTGGGAGGTAATTTAGTGGCAATAAGAGTCTCACAGACTTTCCTAACTGGACTAGCTTTGAACTTCATATCTCAGATCTCAGCCTCTTGGGTAGCTAGGATTGCAGGTATGAGCCACCAGTGACAGATTGTCCCTCCTGCTTTTATGAGAACCTTGTATCTTCAGTCTCAACTCTCCCATTTGACATTTTCTCACCTCTGTGTATTTGATCAAGTAACTATTGCTAGAATGCTTTCTTGGTTAACCTCTTAAAGCTATTTTTTTCCAAGTAGCCCAGAAGATGTGCCTGCTCCTGGCTCTCAGAACACCGTCCAGAGGAAATTACTTCTCCCTGGAGATATGGTCAGATGCAACAGAATAGCAAGTTCTGCCTGGAATGCAAACTCCAAGAACCAAGTCACATCTTGGATAAGGAACTAGAGTCCCTTGGATAAGGGACTAGAGTAGTGATCATAGATTGAGGAACTGTTCAAGGTAGATCAAAGCCTAACTTTCACCCCTCCTAAGTGTCAATGCTCTCTCTGCCTGGCAAGCGGGTCATTGGCACAGTACCAACCTCTAGGCAAAGTCCCTATTCTCTAGGCCATGGCACTTACTCTAAATGGTGTCTTCTAAGGATTTCCTCTTTTTCTCTTTGCCTCCTGAAACAATGAAATCTTGTGGGAGTTTTTCCTGCTGTACTCGATGTCTATAGGCTATAAAGAAAAAGAAAAAAAAAAGACCAAATCTAAATAAACTAGATTACAGAATAGCAGACCTCTTTTATCCCCATGAAAAATGATCACAGGGAACAAAAATACATAAGCAAGGGGAGAGATAAATGTCATGCAAAATTGCCAATTCAAAATAAAAGGCGAACCACACCACATTCTTCTCCATAATCACATCTTGGAAACATGCACAGTGCCACATCGAGCCTGGAGTATATGATGAACCCCTGCAGACAGAAAAATTTTGTGAGCTGTAGATTGCAGAAACCCATGGCGCAGGGAAAGCAGAGGTTGAATGGTATTTTAAATGTTTTGACTATACAGAAGGCAGAATCTGCAGTCTAATCGTTTTCAGAATACTTGATGGGCTGGAAGCAGCCATGGGAACTATGAACTTGCTAGGCTTGTGCTCTGAGAGCGGATCAGGTTGGAAGGGGAGGGGATTGGCAAGCACTGGGAGCATCCAGTATGTGCCTGTGGCTGTCAGTTATTTTCCATAATCCTCCCTGAAGCCGGGGGAGGTAGGGATTCTGAGTCACACCTCTGGGCTTACAGGCAGCAGCAAGACCTATTCAGCAAAATGAGCCAGGTGTGGTAATGCACACATGTAAGCCCAGCAAGAGAGAAGTAGGTAGAATTGACACAAGAGGACTGCTAAGGTCAAAAATGAGATATCCTAGCGATTTCATTTCCCCTTGAAATTGATAAAGGCACAAACATTATGAGAAATGATCATGAATTTTGTTGTCAGATTCTGTCACCATCTCAGGAGGAAAACACAATTTCTTTGGTTCTCTGCCTTTCACTAGGTTCTCTGTCCATCAGGAACTTTGCCAACTTTGGGAGAACATGGCTAGACTCTGCACCAGAACTCCTAGCCAAAAACAAAACAAAACAAACACTGCTTAAATTCAAAATGACATGGAAGCCTAGGCAACTAGGGTCAGTAAGTGAATAATGGAGGGGGGGGAGGATCCAGTCGGGTGTGTGTGTGGGGGTAATGAGAAGGGATGGGAAGGGGAAGCAAAGGAGGAGGCAACAATGCTTGATAAGAAATGTACTCATTATCTTGCCCATGTAATTGTAACCCCTCTGTACAGTATGTTCACAATAAAAAATAAGTAAATAAATCTCAGAGAGCCCTCCTGTAAGTCCCCCCTTTACATAGAATCCTTGAAGGCCAGAGGGTCCTACATTTACTGCGATTCAACTGGCCAGCCATTCAGTGAGACCAGTGGTTTGATTTAATTTGAGTGATTGGTTGATAGTTTTTATTGGTATTGAGGTTTGAACACAGGACATTGAACTTGTTTGACTAGTGTTCTACCACTTGAACAATGCCTCCAGCCTGGTCTTTGGCTGGTTATTTTGGAGAAGGAACCTAGTTGACTTTTTTCTCACATTGGTTTCAAACCATGTACTTCCAGACCTCATCCTTCTGACTAGTAGTACTCCTGGTGACCAACTGGCATGCTTTGGTTCTTAAAATTTTTAATGTAAAAACTTTAACTTGTGGGCAGAAGAGAAAGAGAAACTGAGAAAAAATGAAGGAAGGGGTGATATTGTCTAAGAGAATTGTGCTTATTACCAACTTTTGGAATGGTTGCCTCTCTTACAACTCCTTAAAATAACAATAAAATTATATTTTAAAAATGAATGATGTGATAATCTTTGGGAATGTGAGTTTTTGGCTCTATATTCATATATATAAATTAGTTTTTTATTATTTAGATTTTAGGGCTGGGAATGTGGTTTCATGGTAGAGTGCTTGCCTAACACGCATGAGGTCCTGAGTTAGAATCCTCAGTACCACATAAAAAATATTTTTTGAATTTTAAGTAGAAATAATTACATATATAATTTATAACATAATATATTTGTAGAATATAATGTGATGCTTTTGATATATACATATGTTTAGGAGTGATTAACAAGCTAATTAATATCATATTACATACCTAACATTTTAATGAGAATATTTAAACTCTATCTTCCCATATTTAATACATAACACAACTGTCATCTTGCTGAGCAATATATTTTGCAAACTTATTCTTCCTAAGTGAAATTTTGTACACTTTATTGAGTTTCTCTTCATTCTCTCCTTTATAGTAGGCAATAAAAAACACTATTCTAAAAGCCAGAAGTGGTGCTATGGCTCAAGTGGTAGAGCACTAGCCTTGATCTGAAGAGCTGAGGACAGTGCCCAGGCCCAGAGTTCAAGCCCCACGACCAACAATAAACAAACAAATAAACCAGAATTCTACTGTTTACTTCTATAAGCTGAATATTTTGATTCCACGATTGTGAAATCATGCTATTTTTGTCTTTCTAGCTTATTTCCTTCACCACTCTTATTGTCGGAAATGAAAAAATTTGCCAGATGCTGGTGGCTCACGCCTGTAATCCTAGTTTTTCAGGAGGCTGAGATCTGAGGATCACAGTTCAAAGCCAGCCAGGCAGGAAAGTCCATGAGACTCTTATTTCCAATAATCCACCAGAAAACTGGAAGTGGCTCTATGGCTCAAATGGTAGAGTGCTAGCCTTGACCTGAAGAGCCAAGGGAGAGCGCCCAGGCCTAGAGTTCAAGCCCCATGACTGACAAAAAAGAAAAAGAAAAAGAAAAGAAATGAAAAAATGTCCTCCTTTTCAAAGCTGAATACTATTCCACTGTGTATGTATTATCACATTTTCATGTCTTGACAGATCCTTAAATTAATCTGCTGTCTGCTGTCTTGGTTATTATAAATAATGCTTACAATAAACATGGCACGGCAGTTCTCTTTGGTATTAGGGATTGCAACACCTTCCATAAATAGATTGTTGTATGATATACTAATTCTGTTTTAAGTTTTGGAAGTACATCCATGCTGTTTACCACATGGCTGTGATAATTTACATACCATCAACAGTGTGCTAGTGTTCCTTTTGTGGCAGGTTCTTATCAGCATGCTTTATCTCCCATCCTTTTGATGAAAGACTTTTCATCAAACACCATCTTATTATGGTTTTGTTCTCGTTTTCCTGATTATTGATGCTGTGGAACATTTTCTTTTCACAAATCTGTTGATCATTTGTGCCGTCTTTGAAGACATGTCTATTCAGGTGAGAGCCCTTGACTTTATTTACTTATTTGTTTACTTATTTATTTATATTATTTCCTTTTTGTGCTGGCCCTGGGGCTTGAACTTGGTGCTTGGGTAATTTTCTTGAGCTATTTTTTGCTCAAGTCCACCGGCATACCTCTACTGCTGACTTTAAGGTGACTGATTGGCAATATGAGTCTCAGATACTTCCCTGCTTGCTGGCTTTGAGTGGAAGTTCTCAGATTTCAGCCTCCTTAGTAACTAGAATTACCTATGTGAGCCACCAGTGCCCAGCTTGCTTAATTCATATTTTATATAGAGCATACTTTTGTAAGGAAACATGTCTGATTTTATGCTTGTTTTTGTGTTCTGCGACTATATTGAGTTTGCTTCTTAGTTCTAACAATTTTCTGGTGCAATTTTTAGAAGTTTTCTCTCGTTTTTCATCAGCAAACAGAAGTAATTTCACTACTTTCCTTCTTGTTTAGATGACTTTTATAATTTTTTTGTCTAATTGCTCTAAGTGTGGCATCCAATTAAGCATCGGAAGACTATGGTGAGAGTAGATATCCTTGTTTTATTCCTGATCTCAAAGGAGAGGCTCCATTTTTCACCATTGAGTATGAACCCCTCAAAATGATATTACTGTGTCAAGAATATTCCTTTTGTTCCTAATTTGTTGAAGGAATGTTGAATTTGGTTCAATGCATCTTTTGCATCTATTAAAAATGGCCACATGATTTTCATCCTTCATTCTGTAATGTTCCAAAACTTACCACTCTTTGATACATAATGATTGTACAGAGTTAAGGGATACAGCATGGTAAAATGAAGGTAATGATCCAATTAGATAATTTACATTCAATCTTTAAACATTCCACATTCTTTTGTAGTGAGAGCCTTCAAACTCTTTCCTTAGAATTCTTTATGAATTCTGTAATACATGGTTATGTATTTTAGTTATTACAGTGGGATCTGAGTCACTGGGACATAGGCTTCCTGTCTGGATTCTGTTATCCTCTGATTCTTCCTAGCTCTAGTGACCCTTTGGCTCTCAGCATCTTTGAAACTGATTCTTAGCTACCCTACAGGAAAGGGAGAGCCTGTGGCACCTTTCTGTGACAAATTCTTTACTAAAATCTGTTACCAATTTGCACATGCTTCCCTATTGTTGATCTTGCTACCCCCTAAAGCTTGATGATCCTAAACTGTAATGTATTTGTTGTTGCTATGGCAAAATCGTTGAGAAGGTTAACTTCCTTACTCTGGGACTCACTTCCTAAAGGTTCCATTACCTACCCAAATTCCCACAGCCTTGGCGATAAAGGCTTTGAGGGACACTCCTTTCTGATTCTGACACACTCATGTGATCACAGCCCTGCTGACTGCATTGCTCTGCATACTTACTGCCCTCTTTGCCCAAGGAAAGCTTCCCTGCTGGAACAGAACCTCAGGCCCAGGTTTCTTGCCAGCCTGCTCTTACTCTGTCATCCCATATGAAGATGCTCTGCTGCAGAGTAGATTTCACGTTCCCTGATGACCCATGTTCGTTGCTGTCTCTTGACCAATCTCAGCCTTCACCCATTCCCCTTTATTCACCCTGACATGCCCATCCTAAGAACATTACCAGACTCCAAAAAGAAATAGAAGTTTAAATGAATGTCCCAAAGTCACATAGGAGTAGAGGTAAAAGCAGAGATAGGTATGCAGGTCCATCGATCCCCAAAAACTTGTACTGTTGCTTATATACTGTGATGGCTAATCTTCACTGTGAACTTGATTGGGCTGAAAAAACATTATTACAGCACATCCCTGTGTGAATCTGTAAGGACCATGCTGAGAGGATTACCTAAGATGAAGACACCTACCTTGAATATGGGTAGTAGTTTGTCATAGGTTAGGTACCCAGATGGAATAAAGGTGTAAAACAAAAATTTCCCTCTGGCCAGCCCTCTTTTTTTTTTTACCTTCAGCACTAATTCCCTATCTCCTCGCTCCTACTCTTCTCCCCCTCTTTTTCCTCTCTTTCTTTGTCTCTCTCTTTCTCATTCTCTCCCCTTCTCTCTCCTCTTCTCCTCTACCTTCTCTGCCTCTTCCTTCCCCTCCTTCTCCTCCATCTCATCCTTTCTTCCTCTCCTCCTTCTCCTCTCTCCCCTTCCCTTTCTTGGTAGCCATGATGTGAGCCATTCTCTTCTACTCTGTTTCACTTACTCTGCCATGATGGACTAGAACGTTTGAAACCCAAAGTCAAAATAAATTGTTCTGCTCAGATTTCTTTACTTTTGTCTCAGCAACAAAAATGTCAGACTTGTACACAATAAGACTTCCTCTAGAACATACTGACTTATATGACACAGTCATATGATCAATCTAAATTAAATGTTTTTATTGTTCTTAGAGTAAAAGTATCAGAATGATGGAAAGTGCCAGTTACCTCCCATGAATGATTAATTAATAGGTGTGATAGGCTCCTCTCTTGTTTCTGGGAAGGTAGATGGGGGCACATTGGATAAACTCTCCTGTATTACTATCTAGTGTGAATCATTCAACCTCTCTGAGTTTCAATGATCTGTTCCACAACGTGATTCTAACTTAGTGATTTTTAAGAAAAATTCCAATTTGTGATTTGTAGTCTCAGACCTTGCAAGTCTCTGATACCCCATAACTTGAGGAGAGTTTGTCTTAATGGCACTGACTGCTGGTCCTTCCTTGTTCTAATAGGTGGATCAAGGATGTCCTCTCTGCAGGAAAGGCTCTGTTGGGCTGCCACTTAGGATATCTTTAATCTCCTCACCTCCATGTCCAAAACAAACTACTTTTTCTATCACATAAATGTCACTGTCCTTCCTAGATATAGGAACCTGGATGCTGTCAGGTGATGCCTTTAAATGAAAAAGTACAAGTTGTTGACTTAAGGAAAGAAACTGAGGTTGTGTCAATCTACTGTAAGATGAGTCTTTTCATTGCTGAAATTGTGAAGAGTGAAATTTGCACTCATTTTACTGTTATATCTCAAATAACAAAAGTTGTCTTGATTGAAAGTGCTCAGTGCTAAGTCAAAAGGAATACCATATTGAGTTTATGGACATTTGCACACTCAAGGCACAGGGGATCAAGGGGTGAGTACTAAGTGGTCACAGGTATTCTTTGTAGAACTTGGAATGCACCTTGTACACATGAAGGAGATGACTTCATCACCATTAGTAAATTGCCATGCCAACCTATCCTGATAGTTAAGGGTACCAAAGCATGAAGAGGTTGAGTAACTTGCTCACAGACCCAACACTAGGATTGTATAGCAGAGATTTGAAATCAGAGGTACCTCAGACCTCATTCTTAATTACTACACAGTGCTGCCTCTCTAATCAGCAGCACAACAATTAAGCTGTTAAGACTTTCGACAGAGTGTACTGGAAAGGAGAGCTGTTTATCCTTTTTAATGCAATTCACCTGACACACTTAGAAAACACACTGGATGAACCAATTTATCTTGACAAAAGGAGAAGAATAATTAGTTAATGACAATTGATTTGGGTCTCCTCCATCATCCACAGGAGGCTGTGGTCCCCTCCCTGCCTGGTTACCCTCATTCTCACCCAAATGCACCATTGTAAACTGGAGGAATGTCAGGCATTCTTTAAAGTGGAACTTGGCCTCAGCCACTGTAGAAAAACAAATGAACAGGAGAAACAAGGAAAAAACTGAAACAATTTAAAAAAAGGAGTATGCACCAAGTTGTTGAATGTTGAAAGGGACAAAAATAATTATTTCAAAAACAACTCTCTAAGAAGACACTTTTATTTCATTGTCTTCATTGCTTGCTTTCTGTGATTAGCCAGCTGTGTAGTGCCCTCAAGTATTGATCCACCTGTCACACACTCTTTTGTCTGTTGGGAACAAGGGAAGGTGCTGACCTTTCCCAGGAAGCACTGGGGACAGGTCTGTAATTTGATAATCATTTGTTCAGGGAAGATTTCCCTTTGTTCCTTGATATCCCTCCCTGCCACTGGTGTGCCTTTGCGACTTCAGATCACTCCATTTTCTAACCCCTCTAGAAGCCTTGGTGTGGGATAAAGCCAGATAACACAAGAGCCTGTTTCTTTTACCAAAGATTAGGAAGGTACTGTGTTTCCACTTAAAAATGTATTTATTATAATTTGTAGGCTTTTGAAAAGCAGAAAGAAAGAAGGAAGGAAAAGAAAGAAGGAAAAGAAAGAAAAGCAAATACACTTTGAATTCATAGACAGGTATGTGTTCTAAATGTGAGGAATAAAAATTTGGGTGAAGTAAAATGCATTTGTACGGCAGCCATTGGATTCCCAGCTTTGGAGCCCCAAGTAGCATGCTGTGTCCGGTTTTAAACTCAAAGCTTGAGCAGAGAGAAAGGAAAACATTATTCCTCCCATTGCTTTGTGTTCTTAGCACAAAAGAAGAGAGATGAGTGAGCCTGGATTTGTTGAACAGTGGGAATTATATTCCAGCCGTGTGGGGTTTAGTAAAACCCACACATATTTTTTTTCTCCTGTGTTTTCATTCTTGCTGCTAAGCCTCTTGACATTTTAATAAAACTTCTCATAGACTACTGATTGAATTAAATTTATCAAAGTATTGGCAAGGCAATTTTAGAAGAAGGAAAATAACCAGCTTAGTCTCAGGCTGTGACTCCTAGCTGTTCAGTGAATGTTTGCTTGGTGTTACAATCAAGTCAAATGCCCAGCCTCAGTTTCCTCCTCTGACAAAACTAGATGTTAATGGGATTGATTACAAATATGTAAGTGGGCAAGAAGCCAGACAAAATCATCCCTTTCATTGAGAGCAAGACACACTCCTAAGAAGTTTAGCAAAATACCTCTTGGTTCCCTATAGAGGAAATGTTGACTACATTGTGATTGGCTAATACTGTGTTCTGACAGACGTGTTTTCTTGAAGAAGGGAAAGCAGCAATTAACTCCTTGTTTCCAGATTCCTCATCTTTGGTCGATGTGTCACACTTTGGCATAATCAACGTATGGCAGATCTTCATTTTGGTTTGTTTGAGACTCATGACCCCAATGGCAGTAATCCACCAGAAAGAAGCAGGCAAAAGAGCAGTGGGAACTATATACCACAGCCCAAAACCTCTTACCCTGCCAGACCTCAGGCTCTCCTTCCTTTTCTCCATTTAACTTGGCTGCAGCCCTCAGTCAAAGAAGACTGACACTTAAAAGCAACCCTTCATTCCTGCCACAAGGATCAGTTGATTCTCTATCCTTGATATACGTTCATTTCTCTATTTCAAGCACCAGAAGTAGCAATGTCATGAGGGGTCTTCACTAGTTTCCTTGGTTCCAGCCTTCCCATGCCACTACCTAACTGAAACCTGTCCATTGCTTCTCATTTCCTTCAAGGTAAGACCTTAGAATGGTCTACCATGTTCCTTACCATTGAGCTCTCCAACCACTGCTTGAACACTTTCTGTTCTTGTGGAAGAGAACCAAAATATGCCTACAAAAACAGTAGTAGTCCTCCTCTAAATGTTGTTACCCCATAGACCACTGAGCCTAGTTTTAAATAATATGAGCTATTTTTTTATTTTAGATTTCATTGTAAAGGTAAGACACAAAGAGGTTGCAGTTACATAACTTAGGTAATTAGTACATTTCTGTTTGAGCATTACCCCTTCCCTCATTTTCTCCCACTTTTTCTCTTGCCAATACCCCTCCCTGACAAGTTGTAAGTTCATTTCCAACATAGTGTTTAGTAAGAATCAGAGAAATGAAGGGACAAATGGTAAACCAATTCAACAGTAATATGTACTATGAATGAGATGTTTCACACATTTGTTCAATACTCATTACTATTCTATGAAGTATTTCTGAGGAGACTGGGTAGAGTAGAAACTATCATGCCCAAGATTATTCATCTAGTGATGCTAGAATCAAGATGTGGAACTCACTCGATCTGCCTCAGAGCCCATTTCTCTTGTAAGTATTGCTGCTGTTTGACTCGGTGATGCTTAATTTCTAAAAGTTTCTTTCCCACATACTTGGGAGTGTTACTGGATTAATCTCAGAATGATCCCTTCACGTGTCTCTCTCCTTCAACTATCACTAACACCTCCTTTGAAGGCAGGTATCTTATTTTACCAAAGGTTTTTATTTTCACTGTGCATCGTAAGCCTGGTCAGTGTACCAGCTCCTGCTAACCATTGTGTATATGACATGCATTGTGATCTCATATCACCCATGTAGCTATTCTCATCTCACCAAGAAACATTGTGGTTCCAACATAAGCAGGCTAACCCTCCATTACAAAAGGGGTTAATTTTATTTCAAACTCATCAGTATTCTAGAAGGTCTGATATTTAATATACTACAGCATTTGAAGAATGTAATACCCACTCTACCAAATGAAGAAATATAATAGGAAACCTTTAATAATAATACAGTGATATTTTATGCTTACCATGTAAGTTGGTTTAGAGCTTATCTTTATAATTAACAATTGAACTTGGTAACTTTTAGCATGAATATAAAATGTGAATGTTTTCAGCAAGAGGGAAAAAATTAAAGGGCTTTAACTTGTCTAAAATCATGAGATTTAAAACAATCATTTCTGAAGTAATACCTGAAATAATTTTGGAAAATGTTAATTCACAAATTTAACTGCCTGGATTTCAAATGGATGACAGATTTCTTTTCATCCATCCATTCAAAATGTGAGTTCCTATCTAGGCCAGAAGCTAGAGTAGTTATACTCCCTGTGAGCTGCCCAGATTTATAGTAAAGGTACAACATATGGACAAGGACCTCTAAAAGCAATTCCCATGTGTAAATCAGTTCTAAGTTTTAATGATGCCTGACCCTTATTATCTCATCTCAATCTCTAGGACTTAATTAGGACACAGAACAGGTAGGAGTTAGATGAGGTACCCGGACTCCGGCATGTCAGGGACCATACCCAGGTTCTCACAGGTAGAAAGGGCCAAAGCCTTTACTTACCACTACAACTACAGTTGGTTATCTTTATTCTGCAACAATATTCAGAAGTTTCTTCCCCCTTGTGTTCAAATCAGATATATCTTGGTATTTATGGCCACTGTTTCTAAGACTGTCTTTTAGTTTATAGATGTCTAATGGGTCAAGAGAACATTCCTATAGCGTCTACAAGGATGGTACCATAGAGGAGCTCAGTGTTACAATGTCACATTCAAACTGGAAGACCTGAGTCACAGGTCTTGCCAACTGGGTATCTACACAACCTCCTGCTCCATGCACATTTAAGCAGAGAAAAAATGATCATGCTTGGTAGAAAATGGAATAGCACTCAGTAGTAAAAAGGAATATATTAGTGTGCCATATAGCAAAATATGTTATGGTAAGCAAGTAAAAGAGTCTGTGTTCAAAGAATAAATGAGTCCATTCACACAGAATGTCATCATTTTGGAAAAAAAAAAGCAGAAACTAAACTAAAGGGATAAAGAGAAAAATTATCAGAGAAATGAGGACAAGATGCAGGAAGATTTGTGAGGTGATAAAAATGGGCTTATGAAGTTACATATGTGTCAGTGTGATTTTGTAAAACTGAGCCTGACAGAATGATGGAAAAGTAAAATGCAGATTCTTCAGCTTGGTATAGGTTAAAAGAGCACCATGATAACAAGATCAGAAAACTGAACTCAAAGACCCTTTACTATTTCCTTATGGTGGTTATACCCATTTTTGAACTCACATAAGAAATAATTTCCTTATAAGATGAGATCTTAGCAGAAATCATCATTGCAGAGGTGATTTGAACCTTGCTTATGTCAACTAATATCTTAAACTCCAGGTAGCAGGCTTCATAATTTGTGGTAGTTTAGAAAAAGTTCTTGAGGGATCTTGTTAACCTAGCCCTGATCTCAGAGAGTTTGGTAATAGGGGATCCGAAGTAAAACCCAAAAATCTGTGTATTTTGAAAAAAACGTGGAACAGATTTTATTGTACATGGAGAAGCATTACTTAATGAACACAAAGGGGAAGTATAGAAAATATTCTCATTTATGGACCTGTGTACAATAATTTGAACCTTGTAGCCTCTATAGAATGTTCTTCTAACCATGTCTATTGCAGTCAGCTTCCTCTACCTTTTTGTCAGAGAAAATTGTTTCTGGCCAGGATCCTGATTCTTGGCTCTTCTCTGGAAACTTGACTTTCCCCTTGGATAGCTAATACAAAGGTTATAGGTTTTCTTTCCACATGGTATGTGACCTTAGTGTGATTTTATTAATCCAACCATATTAGACTACAATAAACCTGGTCAAATATATCATGCTTACTAGAGTGACACATATGGAGGGAAAAAACATTTAAAGTATAAATAAGCTTTGAAAACACACAGTCTTGTAGTTGAAAGAGTAAAGACTTCAGAAAAATAGCAACTTGGGTTTGAATTTTGATCCTGCCTTTGTATATCCATGTCAATTTGGGAAAATCAATTCATAAGCTTGAATCTCTGAATTTTTAATCATGGAGATCATATAGCTCACCTTCTAGGGACAATACACAAATTTTACAATTGCCACATGATTAGTATTTCTGTCTTTCCATTATTTGTTCAATTGAAGCATAATTAACATGTAATAAAGAGTACAGATATTAAGAACAGATCTTGGTGGATTTTCAAACACAAAGAGAAGCTAGAGAACTTCCATCCAGATAGAGACCAAACATGTCCATCACTTCAAAGGGCTCTGTCCTGTTCATTTCCTATCAGAAACTTCCATAGCCAGCAATCATTTGATGTCTTCCACCAGTGATTGGGGGGTTTTAGCATGTTTTAGATGGATAACAAAATTATTCTTATCATAGAGGGGGAGGAAAATATCAGTAAGGTGTAAGCAGATGCTTCTTAAATAATGCCCTCCTTAGAAAGCTTGGAAAAAATACCTGCAATCCATGACATATGAGATGCTTCTCAAGTCATCTTGGTAAATTTTGGCAGAGAGAGAAGAGGTAACATAGCTGTGAGGGAGAAACTGTTTTCACTTCCCAATGAATCCATGTGGAAATGAGCCCAGCATTGGAGAAATATTGGATTTGACATCTTAAGAGTAAAAACCTGGAGATTCATGTAGATTATTAAAGAAAGCAGACAGACAGATGCAAAGATTAAGGAGGAATATGAGTAGATTTATTTGATGTGGCAGACGAAATTGGGCAGTGGGTTAGCACAACTTCAAGCCTCTCCACAGGAAGCCTCCATATTCCATCTCAATTTCCTCTCCTAAGTGAGTATGCTCATCACCAGTCTCCTCTCTAATCCTTCATTCAGTATCCTCCCATCCATTTATTGATCCCATCTAAACTCAGCCAACTCCTACTCCAGGATGATTGTTGTCAAACACTTCCTTAGATGTCATCTCTACCTCAGAACCTTCAATGATTGCATTTAACTTGTGAGTTCAATTCTAGCTTAACTTACAATGTATGTTAGACCATTGCTTTGTCTGATTACTAAACCCAAACACTCTTCTGGTGACTCTAGACTAACCTTGACTTACCATTTTCTATACTTTGGGACCATCCGGACTCTTCCATGGAAAGTCCTTCCTAACAAAACTATGCTTCTGCATCAAGTCCATGGCCACTGTTAGCCCTCTGAAAACTTTCTTTGTTCCCTGCATGTACTGTATATATCAAAGCTTTATTTAAATAAAACTTGTCTTATATTACTCCATTGCCTGGCTGTGTACTTGACATTGTATAATCTAGCTCATTAGTAGTTTTGTCAATTATTAGTACTTTAGGAATTTTTCTTTTTTTTTTTTAATTTAATTTAATTTTATTTGAGAACATACTGTACAGAGGGGTTACAATTACATGGGCAGGATAATGCATACATTTCTTACCAAGCATTGCAGCCTCCTCCTTTGTTTACCCTTCACCTCCCTTCCCAGCCTCCCCCTCCCCCCCCTCCCCAATTCTTCCCCCCCTCCCCCCCCCCCCCACCGACATTGTAAAGCTCGTTTTTGACATGACATTTTGTACTTCTCATTGTTGCAACAGGTCCACCTGAATCCTTAAACGACTTGTTTTCCCCATCTCCTCCACAAGTTATACTGACATCAAATATAGTGAAAGCGGGGGTTACACTGTGGGGGAGGGACATACAAAGCAACAAAGAAATAATCTTATAAATGCGTTAGAAACACATGCATGAGAGAAAAAAACATTAAAATACGTATTTAAGGGTTCATTTTCCTAACATCACATTATCTGACCTTTTCCGCTTGACTCATACCTATACTAGATATTGCAAATAAGGGAAACCATGGGACCTATGTTTCTTTGGGCCTGGCTTACTTCACTTAATATAATTTTTTCCAAGCCTTTCCATTTCCTAACAAATGGGGAAATGTCATTCTTTCTGATGGAGGCATAGAATTCCATTGTGTATATATACCACATTTTCTTGATCCATTCATCTACTGAGGGGCATCTGGGTTGGTTCCATATCTTAGCTATGGTAAATAATGCTGCAATAAACATAGTTGTGCTGGTTAGGAATTTTTCTAGATTGGTTTAATCCTGAGGTAGCTATGGAGAGTCTAGAAAACGGTACATTACAAGGAAGAGCGCAATTGGCCTAAGTCATGTGAAACAGGAGCTCTGGCTAGCCTGAGCTCCATTGTAAGACTCAAGATGTGCTCTACTAATGAAAACTGGATGGAAGTTGAAGAAATAAAAATGAATGAATGGGCATTCTTTCACTTAGTATTAATACCTAGCATTACTTAGGGAGGTGTTGTGGTACAGGGAATTGAACACAGGGCTTTATTCTTGCTAGGCTGGCATGATACTGCTGAGCCATGCTTCTGGCCCTATTGTTCACTGATTATTTTGCGATAAGGTTTTGCTTCCTGCCTGAACACCTGATACATATACATTAGGCTTGTCATGTTTTTCTTTTAATTTTTTCAATGTATTTATTTTTTACTACTTTAAGTAGTTGTACAAAGAAGATGCTATTTAACTACAGTTGATGAATATAATGTATCTTGGTCAATGTCATCCCTTTCACCGGGCTTGTCTTTATTGCTATGCATGCTACTGCATCCAACTTTCATTCATGGAGATGAAATCTTGATCTACCTGGACTGACCCAGAACCATGATCCTCTCAACTTCAATTTCCCATATAGTTTGGGATGCCAGGCATGCACTATTGCACCCAGCTGTGGTGGAAAGGGGATCTCATAAGCTGTTTTGACTTGACTGACATCTTCCCAATTCTCAACTTTCCGAGTTGCTAGGATTACACACATAAGCCATAGATGCCCAGCTCCTAGGACTTTACACATAAAAGTCAAGTTATTGCAGCCAGACTAAAGACAGAACTCCTCCAATGGAGACACGGAACTTGACCCTTCCTACTGGACCAGGCCTAATTTTGGCTGACTCTATAATAGCCTCAGGACTAAAGCTTGGAGAGGATTGAGAAAGTCACTGTCTGACAAACTCCGTACATCCCCCAAACAGTGTAACTTGCAACTTCTTCTCTGAAGGACTTGCATTCACCTTCGTGTCCTTAGAACCAATAGCAAACTCTGGAACAAGTGGCTTCATGCGATGTGTCAAGTGAGAATTGCAGAAATCCAAATGACCCACTTGAGTACTTTCAGAATTTATTGTGTTTTAATGGGAAGGCTAGTCAAGAAGGCATGAGTTTAAGTCTTGGTCACTATTATTAGCCTCCCAGGGCTTTTTTCTCCTGAATGGCTGCATGCTGGACTGTGGGGCAGTTGGCACTGGGCAGGCAACAGTCTATGGGCTGCCGATACTCCAATCAGCCCCATCATCAGGTTCCAGTTGAGAAGCTGCTGAGGCAATGGAGGAAACATTGTTGTTATTGTCATCTCCATGGCACTTACACTCTTTGCCTATTTAAGATAGGAAGGTCACTATGGGGAGTTTGAATCTTTAGGGCAATAGCTATAGGCACAGGAAGAACACAGTTCTTGGGCTCAGGGTATGGCTCAAGTGGTAGAGCATCTGCCTGGTAAGGGCTAAGGCCCTGGGTTCAAACCCTAGTATCGGACTGGCAGGAGAATGAGAGAGAGTTATGTGAGTATTTTTTGTTTTGTTCTGTTTTGTTTTGTCAGTTATGAGGCTTGAACTCTGGGCCTGGGCACTGCCTCTCAGCTCTCTAGCTCAAGGCTAGCACTCTACCACTTGAGCCACAGTGCCACTTCTGGTTTTCTGGTGGTTAATTGGAGATAAGAGTCTCATGGACTTTCCTGCCTGGGCTGGCGTTGAACCAAGATCCTCAGATCTCAGCCTCGTGAATAGCCAGGATTATAGGCATGAGCCACTGGTGCCTGGCAGTAAGTTTGTCTTATTCCTGCGGGTATTGAACTTGAGTAAATTAGTCTCATGAGTCAATTTTTTTCATCCATAAATAGTGTCTGTCTCATAAGATTATTAGGGAGCTAATATTAATGTTTCCTAGGCCTTTTAGATCTATAGAAGTTTTAGATAAGTAAAAAATCCATTTTCACAATAATTCATAATATTAAATATTACTATTTTGTCAGGGAAATTCTTGGTACAAAGGAAAAGGTAAAAGATTTATAGTGAAAGAAAAGAATTTGGCACAAAGGAAATGACATGTTTTTACATACAAAACAATCAAACTGTCATTAATATCAAATCATCTACACTTTGAACATCATTTAAAATATAAGTTCCCATGAAAGTTAACCATCTTTCCCTTCTCTAATTGTAATGTTGAAATGGTGTAAGAGCATTCTGTTTATTTTTTAATTTTTAAATTGTTATTATAAAGATGACAGAGGGTTTGCAATTACAAAAGTCAGGTAAAGAGTATAATTCTTTCTTTTTATAAATTTTTATTGTGAAAATATTGTGCAGAGGGGTTACAGTTGCATAAACAAGGTGATGAGTTCATTTCTTTTTTTTTTTAATTTAATTTTATTTTATTTGAGAACATACTGTACAGAGGGGTTACAATTACATGGGCAGGATAATACATACATTTCTTACCAAGCATTGCAGCCTCCTCCTTTGTTTACCCTTCATCTCCCTTCCCAGCCTCCCCCCGCCCCCCCACCCAATCATACCCCCCTTCCCCCCCCCCCACGGACATTGTAAAGCTGGTTTTGACATGACATTTTGTACTTCTCATTGTTGCAACAGGTCCACCTGAATCCTTAAACGACTTGTTTGTCCCCGTCTCCTCCACATGTTATACTGACATCAAATATAGTGAAAGCGGGGGTTACACTATGGGGGAGGGACATACAAAGCAACAAAGAGATAATCTTATAAATGCGTTAGAAACACATGCATGAAAGAAACAAAAACATTAAAATACATATTTGAGGGTTCGTTTTCCTAACATCACATTCTCTGACTTTTTCCGCTTGACTCATACCTATACTAGATATTGCAAATAAGGGAAACCATGGGACCTATGTTTCTTTGGGCCTGGCTTACTTCACTTAATATAATTTTTTCCAAGTCTTTCCATTTCCTAACAAATGGGGAAATGTCATTCTTTCTGATGGAGGCATAGAATTCCATTGTGTATATATACCACATTTTCTTGATCCATTCATCTACTGAAGCATTGTTGCCTCCTTCAATGTCACCTCTTCCCTCTCTCTTTTGATTCCCTCCTTTCCCCATCCACTTTCAACATCGTGTCCAGTGACTACATTGCTGCATTTGTTCACTCTTTGTCCCTCCATTTCTGTGGGTCCCCTTACACTCCTTACTATATATAAACAACTAGAGCAAAAAGAAAAGAAAAGAAAAGAACAAAAAATGCAAAACCCTCTTGTTTCCATTTCCTGGAGTTCATTTTGATTAATATTAGTTTGTATGATCAGATGCATATGGGCATTGTGCCTTTCTGTTCTTCTCCTAAACGTATCCTCCTTTGGTGTCACTGTGAGTGAATGCATAGAGACCTGTATAATTGTATAATTTATTGTGTCCTGGTATATTTAGATTTAGGTTCTTCATATGAGAGAAAACATGTATAATTTGTCTCCCTGAGCTTGGCTTAACATGATTTGTTGGCTTAACATCACATAACATGATTTGTTCTAGATCCATCCAGTTCCTCAGTTTTATTTTTAAAACTTGTATTTCAAAAGAAATCAATATTTGAGGGCACAGTGGCTCAGCTACTGATTGGGTAAAGATCAAGAGGATCACATTTCAAGATCATCCTGATCAAAAAGCTAAGAAGAACTCCTCTCAACAAAACTAGATATGGTAGATTGTATTTATAATTGTAACTACTGCCAAGGTGGAGGTAGGAGGATGGTGGTTCAAGGTCAGCCTGAGCAAAATTAGTACAAATCTTTATGGGAAAAGCAAAAGTAAAAAGCGCCAGGGGCTTGGCTCAAGGGCAGAGAACTTGCTTTGCAAATATAATGCCTTATAGGTAGCTAGTTGTCCGGCACCAGACTAGACCTAGGAAGTATCAGTAACAAGGGCACAGAATTTGTATTACATACAGCTTTTCAATATTTCATTTTTTTTAGTCATTAGCCAGGGTTGTTTGAGCTATGCAAATGTCAAAAACAGTAGGCAAGCTTTTTTATATTGCTTTCAAAATAGTAATTTAGTAGCATTTTCCTTACCTCTGCACTCTAGCCACATAGTGAGCTTCCTTTTCCTTTTATAGAAAGCAGCGCTTGCCAGCATATTAATAGCTGGTACTTGGGACTAGAGTGTATCAGCAGCCCCTGTAGTTCTCTTTACCTTTATCACTGATCATACACTGATTACATGATTGTCCTTACATTATCGTGTGTGTGTGTGTGTGTGTGTGTGTGTGTGTGTGTGTGTGTGTGTGTGTGTGTGTGTGTGTGTGTGTGTGCCAGTACTGAAGCTTGAACTCAAAGCCTGGGCATTGTCCCTAGCTTTTTCATTCGAGGCTAGCGCTTTACCACTTGAGCCACAGCTCCACTTCAGCTGGTTAATTGGAGATAAGAATCTTTGTACCTTCTTGTCTGGACTAGAACTCAAACTGGAATCATCAGATGTCAGTTGCCTCAGTGGCTAGGATTACAGGTATGAGCCATTGATGGAAGGCTAACATTAATCTCCTTGAGCTAGAAAGTGAATAATCAGATTTAGAGATAAGAAAACAGCTCCAACAGATCATGATGTTTTCCCAAGTCCACATGACACTAAGGACAGAGTCAGCTCTGAAGTATATGGCTGTCTGAGTCACCATATCCAGACACTTAGCAACCAGTACAATCTCTTGTTCACTTACTTATTCTCTCACGCAGGTATATTTAACACTAACAATATCAGCAGTAGCAATGACAGTGAATATCTGTGTGCCAGCCACCGTATTATCCTCCATTCAATGATGTCCTTTAATTCAAGCAGGGATTCCCTGAAGTAGGTGACTGTAAATTTTGTTAGACAGATGAAGAAACGAAAGCTCAGAAATGAATAGATTGCCTGAGATCATACCTCTAATAACTGGCAGATCCCGAAGTAGAATCATGTTTGTCTTTCCTTAGTGGTTGCACATTAATTAAGCACATAGATTAACTGATCCATGAATTTCCCTCATTTCTCCAACAACAGCAGAGTATACTAAGAGCCATACAGGGAGTTAGGAGGTGAGGAAGCAGCAACAGTTATATACCTACCTGTCTTCTGGTAACTTGAAGATTTGCATGGATTCAAAATAAGTCACAGGTGATATTGGGCTGAGATGTGTTACAATAGATTGGATTGGATGGCTTTATATTTGCAATGAATTGAATTGAACTGAATGAAGTCTTGTGTATTGCTTATACAGAAATGATAGGGCAAGAATAATAAAGCCCTTTGCTTCTATAAATGGATACCATAGGGAACAAGTGGCCAACCATTATAGGACCCTTAGAAAACAAAAAGAGGCTATGAAAAGGAGCAGAAAAAAAAATTGGTAAATAAGAGAAACAGTGCCTGGCCCTGAGCCATGGCCTACAAAATCTGGGAATTTCTTTCACGAGTAGCACCAAGCACTCTATTAATGTTAAAGCTTCAAGGAAAACTGACCCATCCCCTGAGTCCAAGGAGCTCACAGTGAGACATTGTCATGTAAAGAAGGAGGTATAAAAGAAGGCTGACTTGCAGGGTATCTCTCTCCAAGTTAACTCCCAATTATATTAGACACAATCCAGGCACTGGTGGCTCACTCCTATAATTCTAGCTACTCAGGAGGCTGAGATCTGAGGATCATGGTTCAAAGCCAGCCCAGGCAGGAAAGTCTGTGAGACTGTTAACCATCAGGAAACTGGAAGTTGATCTCTGGCTCAAGTGGCAGTGTGCTCACTTTGAGCTGAAGAGCCCATGGACAGTGCCCAGGACCAGAGTTCAAACCCTATGACAGACCAGGAAAAAAAAGTCATATATTAGACGCAAAGCTTGAATGGAGCAAGAAAATCTACTACCTTAAATGATATGACATCTTTATTTGTAAGAATACTGAGTCAGATTCCTGCTTGAAATCCTAGTTATTCAGGAGGCTGAGATCTGAGGATTGCTGTTTGAGTTCAGCCTGGGCAGGAAAGTCTATGAGACCTTTATTTCCAATTAACACCCAAACAACGAGAAGTAGAGGTATGTAGCTCAAGTGGTAGAACACCAGCCTTAAGTGGGAAAGCTAGGGGATTACACCAGGCCCTGAGTTCAAGCCCTCCTATTGGCATGCACATGCATACACACGCACACGCGCGCGCACACATACACACACACATTATGGAAGAAGAAATTGAGGGTTCCAACACTGCTCTGTAAATATCAAGATAAAACAACTCTGAGGTCCTAGAAAAAGGAAGGCCTTTACAGAGAAAACTTCCTCCCATTTCTGGCTCTTTCAATTTGCGAGTTGTATGACCTTGTGCTTAGAGCTCTGGTATCTTCATCTACAAACTGGGGCCAGTGATATCTACTTTAAGGAGTTTTAGCAAGAATAAATGATTATGTGCAAATATACCCACACATTACTTGACACAAAGGAATAGCTCACCAAGTATTAAACATCAACTCTACTTCTATTCTGTACTAAAAAATTAGCCACCCGGGATCCAGAAAAGTATCTGCTTAGCATTTCATAAACTATATCCTATAAAACAAGTGTTCTTGGGACAAATATATTTAGAGAACACTACATAAGCAGCTTCTACTCTGAAGATTCAGAGTGAATATCAGCTTACAACAGTTCTAGAAATCTATGCATCATAGAAATTTTAAATTGGTTATAAAATTTCCATTTTTTACCACTATGATATTTTATCACAGAATATGTTAGTATCTCTTTGTCACATTATTTGTTTTTCTTTATTTCTTTGCTTGTTTCATTAATGAATGAGCAAGTGGATCAAGGAAACTCCATATAACTGTTTGGGGATAACTGTTACCCCTAGACTTTAAGTTTAAAATTAAAGTCAATATCCTAACACAGCTCTTGGAAGCAAATAATTATCTGGACATATTTGCTTCTTTTGTTGTTTACTTTTGTTTTTCCTATTGGTAGTCTAAGAATTGAACCCAGGATCTTATGCTTGCCAGGGAGGCTTTCTACCACTTGAGCCATATTCCCAACTCCTTTTTGCCTTGGTGATTTTCAAGATAAAGTCTCAGTTTATACACAGGCCAACCTAGGTTGTGATCCTCCTATTTGTCCTTCCCCATGTTGCTGGGGACCAAAAACATGCACCATTTCATCCAGCATTCTGCTTTCCCCATAGCTGGTACCTGCCAGACATTGAGGAAGATGGCATCTCTTGTATATTTTTTTATGCTTTGGGCACCTCAAACCACAATTTTTCCATCTCTCTCAAGTAACTAAGACTACAGGCTTGAGCTGACATGCCTGACTGATTCTCTCACCGAGTACTCAGATCTTAAAGCAGACGGCTTTAACTAGTCATTGCAATATTTTAAGAGCTGAGCTATCTTTCTTAGGTTAATAATACTAGTAATTTTATTATTATTATTATTATAAAGTATTTATCAGTTCTTTTTTCCTGAACCAAACACACATTCACATGTTCTTACATACCTTACCCATTACTTTATAAAGTCAGAAGTCCAAACCCAGTACCAAATAGTACAATGCTTCAATTCTCATCTCACATCCATTGAAAGCTTCCCATGAGAATTCATCAAATGAACCCTGTATGTTATGTTCATTCCATAGTGGAGACAGAGTGGATGGAGATACTAGCCCTGAAGGATCATGTCAGGTTAACCACTTGATACCACAGTGTCCCAATCAGCAAAATAAGGTAGTGAGATTTTTGGAGGATTTGGGCTTAATCCATCTCAAACACCTTAGAACACTGTCTAATACAGGGTAAGGATCCTGAAAATGAAAGTCATCATTGTCATCTTGGTTATACTTGTCACAGACTATTTGGTAGCCTGATTAGTCATGTGAAGTCCTCTGCTAAGTTAAGGGCAGATGTTTCTCTTCCTTTTGCAACTTGATCTTCAGCCCAGAACTTTATACATAGAAGTGCTTAGTAAATACAGATTGAATTGAACTGAAGATATAAGCAAGGTAGGCTGAGGTCAACTTTGTCTTTCTTCTAGCATTATGGCTATACCTATCAACAACAGACTGAAACTACTAATAATTGACAGGTATTGGTTTATAGATGCTGTTTGTTAAAGCCAGGAATTACCAAAGAGCCTTAATAGGTATCTTTTAAGCTGGGTTCTTTCAAACAAAGCCCTCAGTGGAGATCTTGTTCCCCATTATTGGCATTTGAAGAATCAATGCAAATCTTTCTGTCATCATCATTTTCCTGGCCAGCTTAGTGCTTGACCCCTGATCCCCATAGATTCAAAGAATAACAGGGATTAAGTGCATTGGCCTGCTCTGAAAACTTATTCTTGCTTAAATTAGAGACAAATGTCTAGCTTGAGGCAGATGGATAGCAGGGCAGTGATTTCTTCCTCCAGTACACTCACTAGCCAGCAAGACATTTGCAGGGGAGACATTGGCTTGGGTGGCTTTTTAAAAATACATTTTTTATTGTAAAAACACTGCACAGTTACATGAGTAGGGTAATGAGTACATTTCCTATCATGTTGCCTCCTTTTGTTTTTCCCCTACCACCCCTTCCTTCCCAGCTACCCATTTCCCCTCCCCTATTTTACCCCCCCCCCACCCTGCTGAAGTTGTAAAGTTTGTTTTCAATATAATGTTTTGTACATCTCATTGTTACAATGGGTCAATCTGTATCCTTATTTTGTTTTTTTTTTGTTTTTGTTGTGTTTTTGTTTTGTTTTGTTTTGTATTTTGTTTTTTCCTTTCCCCTCCCCGAATTAGAGAAGTGTACATACAAGATGCAGGGCACCGACATCAAATACAGTGAAAACAGGAGTTATACCATGGGGGAGGAACATACAAAGCAACAAAAAAAATCACATGGTATATTATAAATATGTTAGAAACAATAGCAAGAAAGAAAAAAGATATTTGTGTCCCTATCTTAGGGTTCATTTTGCTTAACATCATCTTATATGGTCATATATACATAGCTTTTGACCTTTTCTGCTTGCCATACACATGTAACTAGTTTTTGCAAATAAGGGAAACCATGGGACCTATGTTTCTTTGGGCCTGGCTTACTTCACTTAATATAACTTTTTCCAAGTCTTTCCATTTCCTAGCAAATGCAGTGTCATTCTTTCTGATGGAGGCATAGAATTCCATTGTGTATATATATACCACATTTTCTTGATCATCTACTGAGGGGCAGCTGGGTTGGTTCCATATCTTAGCTATGGTAAATAATGCTGCAATAAACATAGTTGTGCTGGTAGCCTTAAAATGACACATGAAGAAATGCTCAACTTCTTTAGCCATAAAAGAAATGCAAATCAAAACAACATTGAGATTCGACCTCACTCCAGTTAGAATGGCTATAATCAAGAACTCTAATAACAACAGATGCTGGAGGGGATGTGGCCAGAAGGGACCCTACTGCATTGTTGGTGGGAGTGTAAACTTGGTCAACCACTTGGGAAAGAAGTATGGAGGTTCCTCAAAAGACTCCCCATAGAGCTCCCCTATGACCTAGCAATCCCACTTTGGGGCACTTAGCCAAATGATCACAAACAAGGCCATACTAAGACTATTTAAGCATTTTGTTTGTTTCCCTTCCCCTCCTAATGCAGGGAGGGGAAGGGAATCAAATAGAGTGAAAACAGGAGTTATACTGAGGGGGAGGAACATACCAAAGAAACAAAAATCACATGGTACATTACAACTACATGGCCTTTAAACTGAGATAAAGGAGTTAAAAGAAGCACTATCTGTGGAGTCACAACCATTTTTATCTTCCTTACTCATCCCTGACCATTTACAATACACTAACCCCACCTGGCCCTATTTCCATAATTGTTTGTTTTGATGGCAGAGTCAAGCTATGCCTCTGGTTAGAAGAGGATAACAACTATACTTATATAATATCCTACATACAAGATCTATATCAGCAACATTATATCAATCTAGTAAAAGTGTTCTACAAATTCCTGTGGTCTTAGGGATTTATTGTCTTACAAATGGAGGGATGTATCATGCAGAGCGTATTTAGAGAATATAACGTAGAGAATGATGCTGGGGATGCACTAGAGACTCCAAAATACTGTTCCTGACATCACAGTTCTTGTAGTCAAATGATTCTCCTGTAGCTTTATTTCTAAGAAAGTTTCTGTGCTTTCAAGATCATGCTAACAGAAAACAATTCTCTTGACATGGAAAGAGGGTTCATTTTTTCTTAAGTTTGTGATTTATAATGGCAGAGTTAGTTTTGAAGAGCATAGTAATGTTACATAGCTACAAATAATTTTGTTATTTCAAGCTGGATAGCTCTAGCTACTCCGAATGGATTAAATGTATCTTCTTTGCTTGGGAGCTAATAATAAATATATAAGGCATTTAAAGGAAGAGCAAATGATTGAGTGTTAGTGAAATACAGAGAATAAAAGATAGAATATGTAGGCATTTAGATTTGGAGTTGTCCTGGAGTGCCTCATTGTCCATGAGGAGTTGTAATTCACGTCTTAGTCAAAGGTAAACAGAGGCTGTCACAGAATGTAAAGCTAATAAAACATTATGTGAGATATTGATCTAATGGACAGAAAAATGAACACAAGGAAACAAAGAACAATTTGAATTATACAATAGAAAGGGAAGCACCAGAAGGGAGACACATGTATAGCTGATGAAATTATAGCTGATGGTTTGCAAATTTCTGGGCTTTCAGGCTATGGTGCTTACAGCTGATGGCCCAGTACATTGACGGGCATACAGCTGATGGGCTTGTAGTAAATACACCATACATACACTGATAGGCATATAGCCTGCCTATAGACTTGCAGCTGATGGGCTCCCCCATTGAAAAGCTTGAATGCTGACAGGCTTGCTTACTGATTTCCTGCTTTGAGGCTGCTCATAGGGCTTATAATGATCACCTGTTGAATCTGTTTACTACTTTTTATCCCAGAGAGTCTAGATCAGGAGATTTCTAATGGGTGCTCAAGTCTGCACTTTTAAAAGTAAGCAATGGGTTGCTAACTAAGTTGTCTTAACACCAATTTTAGGAAATACTGAGTAAACAGAAGGAGCTAATAGCATAACTTTGAGGAAAAATATTTTTAGTGAGACAGGAAGGAAACCAAGGCAGAAAACACTTAGGGTGGCCTGGATCTGAGAAAGGAAAAGTAAAATGGAGCAGATTTTTGAGAAGAAATTTCAGCAAACTACAGAATATTAACAAACTGAGGGGAGAGAAAATCAGAAAAATGCCAAAAATTATCTGCAGGTGAGTAAACCTGATGCTGTTTGCTCATGGTATTCAGTTTTATATTTTTCCTAGTATTTCCAAACTTGAACTATTGTTTTATTGGGAACTATGAGTTGCTAGTATTTAAAACAGCAACAAAATTCGTTTTTCAAAATGATGTTATAGTGAAAACTTCCAGGTACACACCATCGTTGAAAAAATTTTATGGTGAATGCTGATCTGTGTGCTACCTGCATTCTTCCATTAATATTTCACTTACTTGATTTATCACTTATCTATGTATCTACTTTCCTTCCATTTGCCTTTCAGTATATTTCAAAATTAATTGCAGACATGAACACAGTCCTTCCTAAATAATTCATGTTGCCTATCATTAACTAGGGTTCAGTATTTATTTCCATTTGTTAATGTACAATTTGCATGCAATAAAATGTATAATTATGAAGTTTATATTCACTGAGTATTGACAAATACATGAGTTTGAGTAATGCCAAAACTCATCCAAATGTGAAAAAATATTTCTCTCACCGCTCCCAACCTTGTCAGAGAAAACAGTCATGAAGTTTCTGTTGTGTGGGAATTTCATAGAAATAGAAACAAATGGTATGTTCTCTGCTGGGTAAAGCTTCATTAGTAAGCAAAATGTTTTTCTTTTTTGCAATTCATTCATGCTATTGAAGGAATTAAGTTATTTTATTCGTGAGCAGTATTCACTGAAAGGAATGTATTAGTTTGTTTATCCATTGTCCTATTGAAGGTTACCAGAAATGCTGCCAGTATTGAGCTACAGTGAATAAAGCTGCTATCAACTTCCTTGTACAAATATATGTTTTTGTTTGCTCTCAGAAAATTCCTATGAATAGTGTGTGTATACATTGATGTATATATATGATATAATGACCAAGATAGCTGTATCTATATAGATTTATAGATATAGAGAGAGCTATCTATATAGATATAGATATAGGTATCTTTGTCATTTCATTTTATGAGCTATGCACAAATAGTTTTCCCCTGTTGGACTTCATTATTCATTTTCTCTAGAGTATCATTTTTCTCTATTTTTATAATATATAAGTTGTACACAGAAATTAGATTTTTTTCTGTGATGTTTTTCGTATTTTGCATACTACATGGCCTGATCAAACCCATCTTTTCTCCTTTCCCCACCATCTTTCTCCCCTCCCCTGGAACTAATCTTTCAAAAGAAACCTGTCCTTCCCTTTTTATGGATGGCTGATACCTATGAGAGACAAGATGAAATATTTGACTTCTTCATACTGACTTATTTTGCTTAACATGATGGTCCCCATTTTATAAGCAACATCTTTTATATTTGGGTGAAGTTTATTATTTTTTTGTTTTACCATAGCCACTGTTAGTGACCTATCAGGTTCCAGTGGCTCATGCCTGCAATCCTAGCTACTCAGAAGGCTGAGATATGAGGATCACATTTCAAAGCCAGCCAGCCCAGGCAGAAAAGTCCGTGAGACTCTTATCTCCAATTAAGCACCCCAAAACCAGAAGTGGAGCTGTGGCCCAGTGGCTCAAAGTGGTACAGCACAAAAGCTCAGGGGCAGTGTCTAAACTCTGAGTTCAAGCCTTATGACCAGACCTAAACAAACAAACAACCCCCCCCAAAAAAAACCCCACCTATCTCCAAATCATGAAAATATTCTGTTTTCTACTAAAAAGCTTTCCAATTTCATCTCTTACATATGCTAGTTTGTGAAACTTCTTAAATATGGCTGTTGAACAAATTTTATTTTATTTTGTTTGCCACATTAGCATGCAGTGAATCTGACACCAATTATTGACAATTTCCATTGTAGTAAGTCTTAAAGTCAGGTAGGATAAGCCAGCCAACATTTTCATCTTTTTTAAGATTGGCATGTGCATATTATTTGTTAGTATGTAATTCCCTCCTCAGAAAGCCTACAGGAATAGTGGCAGAACTGAGAGTTTGTTAAATTACTCTACACAGTATTTATAGCTTTGAGTATTGAGTCTTTCAAATACTTCTGTTAAATTTTATTGTAAATATCTTGAGCTGTTTTGCCCTTTAAATTGGATTGTTCTAATTCTCCACTTGCTTGATAGTAGAATATAAAAATTAGAATTGATTTTTTATATATAGTCTAATCCTACAGACTTGCTAAATTCAATCATGGGTTTTAGTAGTTAGTGGATTTCTTAGGATGTTATGTACAAGTAAGGAGGTCACTTTCAAGTTACCTTTATGTCTTTAGCCTGTTGATAGTTTTTCTTGCATCAATAGTAACCGAAGTCAGACTTTATTACAATGATCTTAAAGGAAAATGCTCAATATATACCAAGTATATAATTAAGTACGTCTTAATGATAGGTGTTTTCTAAATGGTCAGATACCCAACATGAGGAACTACTATTCTATTATTCAACAGCTTTTAACAAAAATGTCTATTGGATGTTGACAAATGCTTTGAAATTATTATAATGATCATACATCTGTTTTTAGCTTGATAAATGTTTGTTGATTACAACTATTAAATCTCACATAACTGGAATAAATTCTTGGTCATGATGAATTTAACTTAGATTTGCTGATAATTTGCTAAGTATTTTGTGCCTATTGTTTAAAAGATATTATTCTTACAATGTATTTGTTTATTTATTGCATTAGGGTTATGATGACCTCATAAATTCAGTTGGGATATTTATCTTCTTTATTTGTTGAGGAATTTGCAAACATTTTGTATTACTTCATCCTTAAATGATTCATAGTCAAATTATGTGAGCCTTGAATTTACATGGTGGAAAGGTTTTTAGACACAAGTTCAATTTATCTAATAGATTCAGCTATCCCAATTTTTATTTCCTTTTGAATTGGATTTGGTTAGTTTTATTTTTCAAGATTATTTCTGATTCATTTAAAGTGTCTAATTGCTTGGCTTAATTTTATTCACCGAATGACATACTTTTGAAATGTCACTCCTAAAATTGGCAGTATATGTTCTCTCTCTTATTGATTAGAGGTGATAACTAGAGGTTTATACATTTTATAGATGCTTTTATAACTAGAAGTTTATCAATATTATACATGCCTCCAAAGAATTAAATGTTGTTTCTATGATTTCTCTGTTTTCTGTTTCTTCTCTTATAAACTGGAAACTTAGGTTATTGACCTTTTATCTATGTTTTTTTTAACTGTAAACATTTTAGCATAAAATTTCTCCCAAATTATTGTTGTAAATGAAGGACATAATTTTGAAATGTTTTGTTTGATAATATTTGATTCAAATGTTTTTGATTTCCCCTGAATTTTCTTTCATTGTTTAGCCTGTGGATCTTTTGTATTCCTGATGTACATATCAATATTATAAGTATGGTATACAGAAAAGCCATTGATTGTTGAGGGTTAATTTTATACCCTGCTACTTTGCCAAAGTTTTGAATCAGCTTGAGTAATTTGGGAGTGGAGTCCATGGGATTTTTTAAATACAAGATCATGTCATCTTCACAGAGGGAGAGTTTTACTTCAACTTTCCCTATTTGGATCCCTTTTATGTTTGCATCTTTTCTTATTGCTGTTGCTATGCATTCTAATACTAGATTGAAGAGAAGTGGAGAGAGTGGACATCCTTGTCTAGTTCCTGAGCTAAGAGGAAATGACTTTAGTTTTTCACCATTACGTATAATGCTGGCTGTAGGTTTGTCATATACAGCCTTTATTGTATTGAAGAATGTTCCCTGGATTCCTAATTTTTCTAGAACCTTCATCATAAAGGGGTGTTTGATCTTGTCAAATATTTTTTCTGCATCTATTGAGATAACCATGTGGTTCTTATCCTTGCTCCTGTTGATGTGATGAATTATATTAATTGATTTGCATATATTGAACCAGCTTTGCATCCCTGAAACAAATCATTCAAATAGGGATACAGGTGGAGCCATTGCAACAATGAGATGGACACGTTGTTATGTCGCAAAACGAACTTTTACAACTTTGGTGGGAGAGGGGTGGTGCGGCGGGGGAAGGGGGTATGGCTAGAGAGTGTGGGGAGGCGAGGGGATGGGAGGGGGAGGTGGGAAGGGATGGGAAGGGGAAACAAAGGAGGAGGCAACAATGCTTGATAAGAAATGTACTCATTGGGGCTGGGAAGGGGTCTCAGTGGTAGAGTGCTTGCCTTGCATGCATGAGGCCCTGGGTTCGATTCCTCAGCACCACATAAGCAAAAAGAAAAAAGCCGGAAGTGGTGCTGTGGCTCAAGTGGTCGAACGCTAGCCTTGAGCTGAAGAGCTGAGGGACAGCGCCCAGGCCCAGAGTTCAGGCCCCACAACCGGACCCTCCCCTCCCCCCCCCCCCCCCGAAAAAAAAGAAAGAAATGTACTCATTATCTTGCCCATATAATTGTGACCTCTCTGTACGGTATTTTCACAATAAAAATAAATAAATAAATAAAAATAAAATAAAATACAAGAAAAAAATAAGTATGGTACTTAACTTGCAAATATAATCTATTAATTTTATTAGTCTATTATGGGCATTTAACATGTTGTATAGAGTTTCATACTTTTGATATATTTAAATTTCAATATGGTCCCATCTTAGTGACTACAACATGGTCACCAGAAAAATATATGTTCTTTAGTTTTGGAATAAAATATTTAGCTATGTCAATTATTTCAAGGAGTTTATATTGCTATTCTTGTTTTCTTCTTTCATTTTTTTTTTTGTTTATGGTAACAAATGTTAGGATACAAGTATTGAAATCTCCAGAGATTGTCATGAAATCATTCATCTTTCTATTTAACTTTGTTCCTGCAATTTGAAGTTCCTGTAATTTGAAGTTGCATATTTGTTACCTCCTCAGGGTAAATCAACTATTTTTATCATTATAAAATAACCAAGTTTACATGCAACAGAACTCTTTGCTTGATCCACCTTATATGACATTGGATACAATCTTTTCAGCCTTTAACTCTCATTGTTATATGGTATCTTTCCATTCATTTACTTTTCTTTTATTGGTGTGGCTAATGGGCCACCACCCTGGAGAACTAAGTCCCTAGGCCAAGGCAATCTTTCCCTTCCTTAAGTAATTTAGCCAAATTGGCTGGAACTTTATCATCAAAAAAAAGTGCATTTGAAAAGCAACTTTGAGAATAGCAGCGGACATATCCTTAATTTAACACTTTTGACTTGGCTGAATAGTGCTACAATAAACATGGAATGCAAGGGTATGCAGATATCTCTTTGTATGCTGACTTTGAGTCAGCATACAGTGTATATCTGTAAGTAGTATAGTACCATGGTAGTTTTATTTTTCATTAGATAAGGATTATAATAAATCATAAATCATTATTTTGATGTGGCTGCATTAATGGGCATCCCCAGTGATACTGCATGAGGGTTTGTTTGTTCTATATTCTTAATAGCACGTTATGTTTTCTTGATATCTACTCTGACTGAGGAAGATGTAACTGCAATCTAGTTTGTTTTCATTTCTAGTTGTTTATCTCTGTTTATGTTTGAAAAAATTACAAGAAATATGCTACCATGCCCAGCTCTGTAATATACCCCACACTAGATATACAGATTTCAGCCACCTGAGTAGCTAAGCATGAACCACTAGCACCTGGCAATAACTTCTGTTCTCATGGTGGTGAAGTTATGACAAAATCCTTTCCTAGCCTTGCTTAATTCTAGAGTATGAAATTCCAGTCCTGTTTGGGGCAAGGAATAGAAAAGAAGATTTATATCTGGGCAGGGCTGGTTGGAATGGTTTGGGTTGCCATGTATCTTCAGGAATGAAGAAGGGGGGGAGGGAAGATCTAGGAATTTATGTGCTCAGAGAAACTCAGCTTAACATCACCCATGACTTGAGGGTCTGGACTCTACCACAATGTTTCTACCTCCATACCTATAAGATGCAATTCTTCACAGCTGTATGATGTTTTAGCCCCTGCCTCATTTCTGATGAAACTCGGATTCTATCTGGCTCTAAAACCAACCCAAGTATCTGGTCCTCACAAGATGATAAAATATTTTTATTAATAATAGAACTATTATCAAACACCTTAACATCTGTTATAAGCATCCCCTGAAGTCCTGACCCCTTCCCAAAACCTTGTCTGAAATTCCCATGACATTTTCCTGTGGCTTCTCATGCACATTGACAATATCAGTCAGAATAAACATACTAGATTTGATTCCATTTGTTCTGAATTGATTGAACCAAATAAAATCCAGTTTCCCACTCGCATTTAGATAGTGACTAAAAGTTGCTTTTTTCAGGATATTCATAACACAGGGCCAGAACTATTGATGATCCAGACATGACCAGATCTTTCAGCTTCTCATCAACTCCCTTGAGGTCCATAACATGCCTCAGCCTTGTGCAGAAGGATACTGAGAGTCAATTACCACCCTAGATGAGCTTATACTCTAAGCTGGCAGACAAATGTGCCTAGTTTTGTCATTTCTCTTCATGACTATGGCCACTGCCACCAATACCCTCTTGATCCCAGAGCCAGCAAATCCAGTAACACTACCCCCAACACAAAATGTGCCATTATTCTTCCAGCCTCCACCCAGACATCACCAATCTATTATCAGTGCTGTCCTAGCTGAGCCACACTCAGTCATTGCTGTCAACTGACCACCACTGCACAGTTCTTATTTCTCTGGTGGTAGGTATTTGCCTGTATTCTGTATAAAACATACAATAACCCTCCACAGATGTCATAGAGACTCTAATTTGCAAATGAGGGAATGAAGATTTAGAAGAGTAAAAGGAATTGTCTATAGCTACTAAGCCCAGGTCCAGACACTTCCTATAAAAATACTTCACATCAAAGTGTTTGTTCCATGTTAGACATTCATCTAAATAGGTGGATTAAGTCACTTAATCCTAAAAACTTTCAAAAGTAAATACCACAAACTTCCTAGTTAGTGAGGCCAATAAGGGAAAATGAGACACAGGATAGTCAAGTTATTTGGGAAGCCTTGGGATTAATATGTAGCTAAGTTCCCAGGGCAGACTGTGAAATTCCTGAGCCCTGTTCCTAACCTGAGCCAAGCTCCTTTTCAAGGACACCACCAGAAACTTTTACAAAGACAGCATACAGCTATTACTCAAGGAAGGAGGGAGGTCAAAATCAGGCACTTCAGATTCAGAAATGGCTCTTCAGAGTGGACATTTTGGGCTAAGAGTAATAGAAATAAATCAAGGTACCTAGGTGTTTCTCATACAAAAAAAAAGCCATAGTTGGGGCTGGGAAGTTGTCTCAGTGGTAGAGTGCTTGCCTTGCATGCATGAGGCCCTGGGTTCAATTCCTCAGCACCATAAGCAGAAAAAAGCTGGAAGTGGCACTGTGGCTCAAGTGGTAGAGCACTAGCTTTCAGCTGAAGAGCTGAGGGACAGTGCCCAGGCCGAGTTCAAGCCCCACAACCGGAACTCCCCCAAAAAAAAGCCATAGCTATCAATTTATTCAGCTGTATATTTTATTTTTTTCCATCCTAATAAGAAAACCCTTAAATAGCAATTTCATTGTCATGCATTTTTTTCGTTTTAAGAATCGATTTATATTACTACTCAAAGTAGCACAGAACTAGTAAGGTACATTCTTTATAGAATCATATTTTGATTTTGGAATATCAATACTGAGGTGGAATCTCTAGGGAAAAGTTGAAGAAGCTGTGTGTAAAGTTCCAGTACTTTGGTTAGGAAAGATAGTGAAGAAGAATTGTTTCATGAAAGGTATTTTTTAGGTTTTTTAAGCGTCGGGAAGACTGATTCTAGCTTGAGGTCTCCCAGAAAACAGGAAATCACCCTCAGGAGCAGCGAACACTGAATCTCTGATGCTACTTATATGATATTGTCTACATTATGTAACTTTTGTTTGCCACTGCTGATACTTGAACTCAAACTTTTGTGCTTTGACTTGGGATTTTCATTCACAACTGGTTCTCTACCATTTGAGCCATGCCTCTAGTTCCAGATTTTTTGCTGACTTATTGAAGATAAGAATCTTAACTTTTTTTTCTTTTCTGCCAGGCTGGCTTCAAACTGTGATCTTCAGATCTCAGCCTCCTGAGAATAGCTAGGATAATGGGTGAGAGCAATCAGTGTGTGGCTGAGAGACCACTTCTGAAATCCACCTGGTGAGCTAATAGCAGGAAAGAACCATGCTCAGATTCTTTCACTTGCAGCTCATGACTTTATATAAGCGATGAATAACAGGACACACAAGACTGATTCCAAAGCACCATGGCAAAGTCTAGATGCCGTCAAGTTCAAGGTGATGAAGGTAGAGTTTAGGGGGAAAGTATTCATCTTTAGGCCACACAAGCCTCCCAATGTTCATCATTATCCCAAGGGCATTTTGCTATCTCTGGTCCCATGTCAGTTTCACACTATTAAAGGTGTTGCCAGAACTATAGTTACTACAGTTATTAACATTTTATGAGGTGGTTATTCACCCCTTAAGCTCCTTAATATGAAGTGGTGCATTTGAAAAGCACCACACATGCCTAATTGATTCTGACATAAAAGGGTTGCTACATTCCTTGGGTTTCTATCTTTGCTTCTGAGTCTACAATGTATTAATGGAGCAATATAGATTTATGGAGTTAGAAGTGGTACAAGACAGGCCCAATTTTTCTTGTGGAGATCACACAATTGCATTGATTTCAATAGAATTTTCTTTCTACTATCATGAACAATGACCTTTGTGTAAGTTCTAGATTTTATTTTCTGGCAGATATATCCTATAATGTTAAGCATTAGTGGATGAAAACTTTCTACTTTATGCAATGGTAACTCAAATGTGAACTCCTGATCTTTAGTCACTAACTTTCACTTATGAAAGGTTTGTCAATGACTTCCTTTATTCTTAGTGACAAAGGTGTCTTTGGGAAGAAGTCTCTGTGCCAGAAACTGGAAAGCTTATATTCTAATTGTGTGTAAAAAACTCAGCCTCTTTTGACCTGTAAAGAGAGCAAGGACATGTCAATAGCCTCATGAAAGTGAGGACATGACACTATTTCACTCTCATTTCCAAGCAATTGAAACAAAGGAGGAGGCAACAATGCTCAATAGGAAATGTACTCATTACCTTGCTCATGTAACTGTAACCCCTCTGTACAGCATTTTTACAATAAACGTACAAAAAAAGAAGAACATTAATACATTTCTAATTGCAAAGGAAGAAATAAGCAAGCAAGATTATGATTCCAATCATTTCCTATGCAACATACTTAATTGCTTTTATCTTAAAAAAATGAAAGCCAGGCATGATGGGACATGCCTGTAAGACCAGCAATATCGGACACATATATGGAAGTATCACATTCTGAGGCCAGCCCAGGCAAAAATTTGAGATCCTACTTGCAAAATAACCTGAAGCAAAATGGACTTGAATGTAGCTGAAGTGATAATCTGCTTGCCTAACAAGTATGAGTTCCTGATTTCATATCCCAGTGCTACTAAAATACGTAATTGAAGACCCACCAAGGCTACAGTTATTTTAGTTTTTAAATAAATGCTGTTATACTTGGGAAATAAAGTTAGAAATTGCATTTAGGTCATTCTAGTATATATAATAAGATAGCACGACCAGTATTCTCCACAGGATTGAGGCTGTATACATTAATGTAATTTGTACCTAGTCTTAAAGTCTAAATGCATCTGTATTCCAAAAGTCATTCCTAATGTCCTTTTTTTTCCAGTTTCTTACCCTGATTAGAAATGAGTCCTACAAATCCAAATGTAACAGATTTCAAAAGTAAGAGTCTCCAGTTCTTCATGGCAATAGTACGATGAAAATATCTGACCAGTTGGTTTCTCAAATACTTGCATCACTCCAGAAGTAAATATGTCAATCACAGTGCTAAAAATTGATCTTTTCTTTGCTCTTCTCCAATGTATTTGCCAAATGTCTCATATTTCTTGTCAAGTCCTATCCTGGTCACAAGGTCTGTTATTATGACTTTTGAAGCTTAATTGAGGACACAGGCATACAAACCTTAACAGAGTAGTGAGAGATAAATTTGTGTTTTAAGAGGTGGAAACACAGACTAAAAGAGCAAATGTTATAGTTTCTTATGGTTGAGGGGCAGACAGGTGAATTGTCTTTACAAACTAAGCAGACATTGGAGAGTTAGAGCAACATGCTTGCCATGAAGGTAAGAGTGTCCAGACATTGTACGCTACTAAAATCATGATACAGTTTGAAAATGAGAGGAAAGGTGTTTCGTGTCCTGGAATAATAGAAAGGGCAGATGAGTTGCAAATCATAACACTGTGATTCAACAGGGGTCAGGTCTTTGCAGGTCATGTGAGATTAATTTTTTTCTCATACAAAGTATCATTTACACATCTAAAGTGATATGGGCCTCTGACAGTACTACTGTTCTTTGCATGAGGTAGCTTAACAGTTTGAGTGTTTGCAAAATGCTATACAGGGAGCAAGGTACTGAAGGGCAGCCTTGTACAGTTTTTTTTTTTTTCCCTCGCATGTCTTCATTTCTCTTCACCACCATGTCTGTTCTTCCTATTTTTTTTCTTCCCTTCCTGGGTCATTTGTTTCTTTTACCCTTCTGGACATTTTCAGTCAGCGAACACACCATAATAGAAATGCATTCAGTAGTTTGTTTGGTAGGAAAAAAAAGGAGTTTATCATCTCCACCTTTGTTTTTCAACTATGTCCCAATTTTTCCATTCCCAAGAAAATTTCTTGGTAGAAAGATTTATAGCTTTCTCCCCTATGACCCAGCAATCCCACTTTTGGGCATTTACCCAAATGTTTGCAAACAAGACCACATTAAAGCTACCAGCACAACTATGTTTATTGCAGCATTACTTACCATAGCTAAGTTATGGAACCAACCCAGATGCCCCTCAGTAGATGAATGGATCAAGAAAATGTGGTATATATACACAATGGAATTCTATGCCTCCATCAGAAAGAATGACATTGCCCCATTTGTTAGGAAATGGAAAGACTTGGAAAAATTATATTAAGTGAAGTAAGCCAAGCCCAAAGAAACATAGGTCCCATGGTTTCCCTTATTTGCAATATCTAGTATGTGACTGAGTCAAGCAGAAAAGGTCAGATAAGGTGATGTTAGGAAAATGAACCCTAAGATATGTATTTAAATGTTTTTTTTCTTTCATGCATTTGTTTCTAGCGCAATTATAAGATTATTTCTTAGTTGCTTTGTATGTCCCTCCCCCCACAGTATAACCCCTGTTTTCACTGTATTTGATGTTGGTATAATTTGTGAAGGGGAAGGGGAAAAACAAGTCGTTTAAATAAGGATACAGGTGGACCCGTTGCAACAATGAGAAGTACAAGTTGTCATGTCGAAAAAGAACTTTACGACTTTGGTGGGGGAGGATTGGGTGGAGGGGCAGGGGAGAGACTGGGAAGGGATGGGAAGGGGAAACAAAGGAGGAGGCTACAATGCTTGATAAGAAATGTACTCATTATCTTGCCCATGTAATTGTAAGCCCTCTGTACAGTATTTTCACAATAAAAAATAAATTTAAAAAAAGAGAAAGAAAAAAAAGGAAAGATTTATAGCTTTTGCCTACCCAATTCTGTTTCATGCAAGTTTTCACCTCCATGATTTACATTTCCTTTCTAAGGAAAGGAAATGCGCATCATCTCCATTGGTTACTTTCTGTCGTCCCTGCTCAATAGTCACCAATAGGGCTGACCTCTCTTTACATAACGGTGACATTCTTCTCTTAGTTTCATGAAGATCAGGCTCTTGCTTTTCCTCCCACCTGGATGCCACTCTACTCACTGTCTTTTGCTGTCTCAGACAGGTAAAGTCATCTAGCTTTGGTCCTGTGATCTCACCTTGCCCCTTTTATCTGAATCTATTCTGTTTTCCAGTCCTGTGTTTGTTAAGGCTATGGATTAACACACCCATATCACCAGCCTCAGAATAAGATCAACTGCAAAACATGGTTTAGGAGAAAGTAAGATCCCATTTCTGATATCAACCAATCATCTCTCCATTGTTCATTATGCTCAGATCACAATGCCTTCTTATTGCTTAAATTCTTGAATCCCTGTGCTTGCTCCCTTCTGCCAAAGGAACTTCATGGGGTTCTTCCTCTGATTAGGAGGCTCTTCTTCCAACCTTCACACAGATGGCTCTTTCCATGAGCACCTTCCTTCCCTCACATGTAGTTTCACATGAACCCATTTGAATTCTTCACTATCCATTATCTGTAGGTGATTCTTTTATTTCCTATTTCCTTATCCAGTTGATAATCCCTTTTTTTGCTAGAATTTCAACCCCACACGGGGCAGGAACTTGTTGATTGCAAGGGTGAATTCTCCACAAGTATTTGAGAAAGGAATGAAGGAACGAACCCTGTAAGCAAATGCTGTTTGAGTGAGTGACTAAACAAGAATCACCGTATTCCTCTTCCTGCAGCAGTCAGTGTGAAGGAAAGCCCAGCACATACATTCTGCTTGGTCACTTCATTGGATCTTTTCAGGACTACTGGATAACTTTATCCTGACTTTTATCCCAAAAGCAGATCATGAAAATCTCTTTGAAATCTTTAACCTTATTTCTTTTAATCCATAAAAGCAAATAAAACAGTAGCTTTCATTAGTGGTGATTTTGTGACGATCATTAACTAGAACTGCTCTTAAAAAGTCGGATGCCCCTACTAAACTTTTCTTCTTGAAGTAGGGATTAACATGGCTTTCTGAGAAGATCCACCCTGGAATATCTTCCCCTGAAAGTCAAGTTCACACATGTGACACAAGCTGATGCTGGTGAGAAGTGGAAGTAAAAAGAGAACAGGAGGAAGCATTGTGGAAAGGAAAGAGTTAGAAGAACAAGTCTGGTTTCACATATCTATGCTTGGCTTTTTCTAGATGTATGAATTTAACCACTTATTATGTTGAGTTACAAGTTCTTTATTTGTAGAGTACACATGATATTTACTCCATGGGAATGTTGTTTAGACTAAGTTGAAATCAATATTTCATTTCATACCTAGTGTATTTCCCAGCGTACTGTAGGCCTTCATTGTTATTAATAATAACAGTGGTACCACTAAAATTGCCTCTCCCATCCAAGAGCTGATGCAGTCACATACTGGTTTTGTTCTTTTTTTTTTTTTTTTTTTTTTAGCAAACTTCTGCATGAGATTTTTGTTCAGGACCCGTTTTAATGTAACAAGTATAGAACAAATGATGGTCAAGAATCTATGCTTGAAGCCATCTTGCTTTGGGTGATCTGAATAATTGTGACTTCACTTCCTTTGTTGATGTAGTCAAGTAACGTTGCAGGGGAACTATAATAGGAAGCATGAGATCCCTTCCAAGAGATATGGAGGCAGGGACCAGCAGGCAGGGATGTTCTCTGGATAACCATTGAAAACCACAGTACCTCCTGTAAATTCACTTCAGATCAATGCAACTCTTCATTCCAGTTCAAGTTTTTAACTAGTCCACTGACATATATATATATATATATATATATATATATATATATATATATATGTCATATATATATGCTCTATGAGGCAGATATGTGACTCCGCTTTGGCAGATGAAAAAAATGATGTTTGAAGCAATTCACTGTCCAAACTATAGACCCAACATTAAAATGAAAACCTGAATGACATCAAGGTGGGATGTCCATGTCCTGGAATCTTGTATTTGTGACCACTGTGGTCACTCTGTTCTTAGAACAGAAACACAGTTCTACTTCTTATGCAGGCTACCAGACTCTAGTGACCATTGGTTACTTATGGGATGGGTTGATATGCCATCATTATCATAGTATTATGATCTCATGTGACCTCTTCTACACACAATTACTCTATTTTTCCATCCGTATTGTATGTGTATATGTATGTATAAAATGGGCTGGGTGTATGTGGGCATGAGTGTATGAAATACAAAAGGAGAGCTCCTCACTTAAGGATAGACATAAGTTGATCAAAATCATCAGTGTGTCCCAAGAGTTTTCCTTTCATTAGTTGACCTTCTCAAAAGATTTATCTGATTCCTTTCAAGAACTTTATTCATTAGTTGAGCTTCATTGCCCAGTAATCCAGCTGTATTATTTTAAACCTTGCCATTTTACCTAATGACCAGGCCTTCCACTAATACTTAGTTCATCAAGGGACCCTAGGATTTGTTCCAAAAGGATAGCAGGATTTCTATGCTCTGTCTCAGAACATGCCAACAGCTAGGTGGTGCTGTGTTAACCCTTCTCTTTACTTCAGGAATAGAGTTTCAACATACTGTCTCCTACATCTCATTGTTACAATAGGAGGGGGTGGGAAAGGGAGGGAGGAGTTGGGGAGGTGGGGAGGAAAGGGATGGTAGGGGAAATCAAAAGGAGGGTGTAACAATGTTGTATAGGAAATGGACTCATTACCTTGCTCATGTAACTGTAAACCCTCTGTACATTATCTTCACAGTAAAAAGTATAATTAAAAAAAGAAAGAGGCAAAGAATAAAGATTTGCCTTCCCTTCTTTTCAATTTGCTTTTCAGTGAAGTGATGGAGAGAGTACCAACATTACTTTAGAAGAATTCCATCTTCAGTTATCTTCTTCTCTCTGATCACATGACCACTGACAGATGGAAAGGCCAAACTATTGGGGAGAAACAGTAGAAAACAATAGCAGCCACAGTAAGATGAATGAAAGGAAACTGTGGATGTGTTGAGCAACTGCAATGCACCAGGAGCTTCTGAGAGTATTTTGACAACTCAAAACAATTCAGTGTACAGATAACTAGTATCCATCTTAGACAAAGAGGAGACTGAATTAGTTGTAGCTAGGAGGCTTAATGTTCCAAAATCACCTGACTTGTTTAGTGCAGTATGTAGCCACAGATTTATTTTCTTCTCTCTTAGTTAATCTTTATCCAACTTCGTGAAATAATTTTTATATTCTTCACATTAGGAGAAAGAAGGGAAATACATTTGTAAAATTTTCCCTGATATTTAATCTGGTTTCTTTGTTATATGGTTTCTTTAAAGTTTTATTCTATAAATACTATCTCTGAAAGATGGTATATTAAGTAGTATTACATTATTCCACAATTACATAGTTCATGAATGTGTTTTGAGTCATTTTAGGGCTTTGGAACTACCCAGAGAAAGACTATTTATTTGGCTAGAATTGGGCAACTCCAAATCTTAAACTGGAGCCTGTTCACTATTTTCACTATTTAACCTCAGGTAAGGTATTTGAGCTTGATTGGCTATTTCCTCACCTGTACCACCAAGGTCTGTTATCTGCCTTTGGGAACTATAATAGTAACATATCAAGCACCTTCTTATCAAAGCTGAGACTTTGCCCCCTTTCTTCTACCTACTCATTACAGAAAACTTTCCACAGGTAAGGTGTGAAGGAGCAGAACAAACTACTGATCACAATTATGGTTGTCTGATTCTCTTGATAATTCATTGTGATTAGACATATCTCCCTTAAGAGCTAAGTTCAAATGAGATGCCCTAATTGACCTACATCTCTTTTTAGTCTGCAAAGAAAAAGACTCATTGTGGTTAAGATTTCTGAATCCATGATTCTGCCTCACGCATTGACACTTACAGGGTAGGTGGTTTTAGTTGTTATTGTGGCTGGACCCTAGTTTTCTCACCAGGATAGGGTGAAAATAAACCTGAAATGGTTTCTTATGTACAGCATGCTCCTCTCCTTCCTTCTCTGTTGATACTTTGTGATTTCCTTCTTCAAAGATGAAGCAGGTTCATGATTCAACGTGAAGATGGTGATTGTCACACTCACCACGGTAGCTTCTGACAAAGACTGGATTTGTTATAGGAATGAGGCTGTAACCGTGTCTCTTTCTTAGCAGTTACTTTTGAGGGGGAAGACCCAGAAGGTCTCTGCTAGTCCATAAAACCTTTCTTCTCTGTCCCTTTGCTTGTCTGTCCTGATTCCTTTTCCTGGTCCTGCTGTCTTCACCCATACCTGAAGTTAACTTTTTTTATGTCTTGACCCATCTTGTTCTGTCCATCATAGGTAGGTGCATGATCCTACTAGCTGACCCTAGACCCCTGGGCTCCCATCACCTGCATATACATTGCATTCCTGTGATCGTATACCTGCCTCCACCAACCAGGTTTGCTTCCCCTGAACCACAGGGGAGGAAGAGACAAGGGGGATCTCATTCACCGTTCTCTCTCAGCCCATAGCACATTTCCAGCAACCAGTATAAATTGAAAAGTAGCCACAGAACCACACAACTGGGAAGGTTTATATTTCCTACAAGTCAGTGAGTGACAACCAATCTAACTTTAAGCCCATTAAGGCTCATTGCTCATTCACAAAATTGTTCAATAATCCAACTGCCCTTGCATACCAATATGAAAGTGATCTGTTAACAAAGCCATGATTAGTGACAGTGTTCTGTGATCCAGAACTCTGAATCCAATATATATTTAAGGGAAAAGTCAAGGAAACCTCTGGTTCAATTCATTTGAACCAAATCAGTACCTCCTATTAAGCATAGGAGGTAGAAGTATTTATGCATTCTCCCCCAATCGAATGGAAGAGTGTAGCATGGTAATAGATGAGGATTTTTAAATTATATTTTATTTTCTTTAATCAGTTGTCCAAGGGGTTACTATTTAGCAAATCAGTTATATGTACAATGAATCTTGATCAGTGTCACCCCTTTCATCCTTCTCCTACATTCCTCCCAATCCATTCCCTCCCCCCAATCTTCTTAATTTTATAGTGTATACATTGAATATTATTACTATGTTCTCCCTCCTTCTTCTCTTCATTCATCTACCTCTGTCCCCTTGACCTCCCCAGTTTTTGAACATTATAATGTTATAATTGAAGAGGATATGAAATCCATATTATTCATATGAAGAGGGTATGAAATCCATATTATTCATATGAAAATGATCATGAAAAAGTGTTAAAAGCTACAAAATTTTACATAGACCATTATTGACATACAGAAATTGAAGTACAAACAGCTGGATAATTTAAAAAATAACCATCATCTTCCCTCTTGAGACCATTAGCCTGTACTTAGTATTTAGCTTTAATGAAGTTGGCAATCTTCTATAATTCAAATACTCATGAAATAAAGTCAAGGGATATTGGTATGGGAGGGAGACACATATATTTGAGAAATTTTGATCCTCATTTTACCACATTTCTATGAAATGATGAGAGGAATGTGTTGGGAAAAAATAAAGGTAGATTTTAGTCAATATAATTATTTTTCTTCTTTTTTATTTTTATTTATTTTGTGCCTCCTCCTTTGTTTTTCCCCTATCCATTCCCTCCCATTTCCACAACTACAGTCCCCCCCTCAACCTAAATTGTAAAGTTCCTTGTTCAACGGTGTCTTGTACATTTCATTGTTGCAATGGGCCCACCTGTATCCCTAGTTAAACAATTTTTTCCCTTCCCCTCCCCAAATTATACCTACATCAAATACAGTGAAAGCAGGGGTAATACCGTAGGGGAGGGACATACAAAGCAACAAAAAATCACATGGTACCTTATAAATACGTTAGAAACAACAAAAAATTGGGGTTCATATTGCTTAACAGCATCTTATCTGGTCATTATGTGCATAGCTTTTGACCTTTCTTGCTTGTCCGAACTCATGGCCTTGCAGTATTTTGTTGTTCTTGACTTCCCACTTGAGCTGTGCCCTCAATCCTTTTTTGCTTTAATTTTTTTCTGACTTTTCGTTTTTTGATAAGTTTTGTGGTTTTATGTCTAGAGCTATCCTTGGACCATAGTCTTCCTACCTATGCATCTGTGTAGCTGAGATGATAGGTATGAGCTACCAGGCTTGTCCTTGAATATAGTTTATATGTATAAAAGTATCAATGCGAATGAACACACCTTTCTGTCATTCATTAACCTGTGACAGTGTCTGTGTGAAAGGATCCTTCAATAGCTTAATTTCAGTTTCAGTTTACAAGGGATAGGTGTTGGACAAGATTCTTTTCCCCTTGATACAGAACTCAACAGCTCATTGTTACTTAAAAGTGTTAACTTCTTTCATCTAGTTTAGGCGATAATATGGGGAGCTGGAGACTGGTGGTTCACAACTATAGTCTTAGTTATGCATGATGCTGAGATTTGAGGATCACAATTCAAAGCTAGCCTAGGAAGACAAAGCTAAGAGACTCCTATCTCCAATTATCTGGCAAAAAGCTGGAATTGGAGGTGTGGCTCAGACTTGAGTAAAAAAAATGCTGAGGGCCAAAGGACAGTGCCCAAGCCCCAAACTCACGTAATGGCTAAATAAATAAATATTAAAACAGGAGCTATGTCCCAATCCTGATGAAGCCAAAGCTACCTTCCTTGCTTCAGAGGCAAGTAACCATCTAAGACAAATGGGAAACTTCAAAATTAGACTTTTGAATACTGAGCATTTCCCTTTTCCATGAAGACTAAAACCCTAGCTGCTTCTGCAGTATTCCTTTCCATTGAATGTCACAGTCAGAAAAATTATAGTAAATGATTAGGAGTATGTACACCCTAGGATTAACTCCAAATACATGAGCAGCGATAGGATTCAGTCCATGAACCTTTTGGATACAATGCTCTTGAGACACCAGCTATAAAATTGGATGTATGTTTACACATCTCTTCAAAAGTAATTGAATAGAAGGCATCACTGATGTGTGTCAAAATCTTAATATTAGTCACAAAGGGCTTTTGAAAAGATATTAACTCACCCACCAAAAATTAATGCTTCACAGGACTCATACTTTTAGATATTGGCTTTTAAGAAAAGTTCTTCAATTTTAATTGTTCTCCAACCCAATTCTTCTTCCTCCAAATAACATTACTTGGCTTCATCCTTTTAATTAATGATTGATGGTTCTAGTGTTAGGACCATAGGTTGGCTCATGTGGCACTTATCTGATCCATATCTGGCATTGGGAGTATAGGTGTGGTTATTTGTTTACACTGTGATTAATTTGTGAAACAGTGCTGTTGAGCAAAGATAGAGACTATATAGACAACAAAGCCTACATTTTAAAATCTTTAATCTTTAACAGAGTAAGATGAGGATTGCAGTGGTGGAGATCTAATTGATTATATTAGAATCCCATGGAGAGCTTTTATTATTTTCTTTTGGTATTGCGTCTGGGTCTTGAATTTAACCCTTGCTCTCTTGCTTAACTGTTTTTCTCACAGCCAGTGTTGTACCACTTGAGCCATGCCCCCAATTCCACTTTTTTCCTGATTAATTGGATATAAAACTCTCTTGGATTTGTCTTCTCAGACTGGCTTCCATTTGCAACCCTCAGATCTCTACCTTCTAAGTAGCTGAGACTGTAGATGCCAGTTGCCAGTACCCAGCCTATGGAGAGTTTTTTGTTTGTTTAATTTCAGGCATACCATAGTGGCATATGCCTTTAATCCCAGCAATCCCTTCAGTGGCTAAAACAACAGAATCACCTGCTCAAGGCAAGCCTAGGCTACACAATGAGATTCTATTTCAAGTAATAAAATACCCTGGCACACTGGTCTTTACCAGTGTTTGGAGAAGGGCAGTTGTGCCTCAGTTTCTTGGATCCTTTCAATATGTGGACAAGGTTGAGAACCACTGGTTTAGAGAAGCCCATGCAGTCCCAGAATCTGAATACTAGTCTAGTAGAAAGGCCCTGTGAACCTTTGATTTTCCCAGTGGTATTCAGAGTTACTACCTATGAGGTTATTTGCTAAACCCAGTCCATCTCTTGTTTTAGAAGACAGGGAACAAACTAGAGCCCTAGGCAATTATCTTCCTTAGTTAATGTCTTTTTTTCACCATTTTTTAAAAAAATTTTTCATTACCATAGCATATAAAGCCCCTAATAAGTGCTGACAGGCTCTCTATCACCTGCTGTCAGCTATTTCTCTTACATGAAGGTTTTCCAAGGCTTTGTCAGGATCCTCAATAGACAGTCCCTACAATAACCCTGCTGCATTGAGGAGGGGACACAGATGGGGACCGCAAAAGTGCCTCCAGGTGGCAGAAGGCAATGAATATTCAAAAGGACTGCTTCATATGTAAATCAGTAGACTCTTATATAATAATATGATTCTACCTTATAAAGATTTCCTTACAAGCTATATTTCTATGTTTAGATCGTGGACAACCTAAATCAGTATCTCCAAAATGAAATATGATGAGATACCGTCCAGAATGATAGCTCTCCCAGTAGGGAGACAGGGAAATGCATCACACACACACACACACACACACACACACTCTCTCTCTCTCTCTCTCTCTCTCTCTCTCTCTCTCTCTCTCTCTCTCAAAATCAGATGATCTACTTCCAGTTCTACTGTGCTGTTTCTGTGTGTCTGCAATCTAATGGACTCCAGCTTCTCACACTTTTTAAAATGCAATTATACAGGTTTGATTCCAGTTACTGAGAGCCTCATTTGATGGGGCTTGGACTTTAATTTACTTCTAGTCATTCATCCTGTCATCATTCACTACAGAAATACCTTATAAACTCTTCTGTTTTTTTCTTTTTCCCTTTGTCCTCTTTCCTCTCCCTCTCACAAGTACCCTCACTACACACACACACACACACACACACACACACACACACACTTATGCACAATTGAATGAGAAATCCATTCAGTTTTTCAATTGAGGCAGTAATCATTTGATAAGTACTTTTCAATAAATTAACTATTATTAAAGGTTCTGGGTTTTCCAAGATTAGATTTTAGAAAAAAATCCCAGCCCTCATGGAGTTTATATTCTGTGGTAATTGGATGTTTTCAGTGCTATTACTATGCATCCTTCATAGTTCAAAGAGATGAAGTTATAAAGAACATTCAGAACCTGCTCAGATTCCAGAGCTGAAACCTGAGCATCCATACTCCATGGGGCTATCAGTGCCCCTCAATCCATCATCATGCATCTTAAAGGGAACACTTGAAAAGATTAAGGTGTTTTGTTACTTGTACAGAGAAGTACATTTCCTGATTTGTTCAAGAGCTTGTTTTACTAGATTTCCTCTAATGCCTTGGCAGAAAACACAGAGAGAAAAGGGATAGTTCCATTTAAGAGCTGACTAATGTGAAAATTGGAGCACACATAAAAGATGTGACAAGGTGGAACCTATTTATCTTCCTGATGCCATTTTTGGCCTCCTCCAAGCCTCAGGTAGGTAATATACATAATATATATATGTTATATAGAATATATTATATATATTATATATGTATTATAAATTATATTATAATTATGTTATATTTATATAACATATTAAATAATTATATATTATATATTATATTATTATATATTATATATCACATATATTATATATAATATATAATATTATAAAATATATAATATATATATATATGTTTACCCTACTGTATCGCTTAATTGGCAGATGACATTTTCCAAATACCAGTTCTTCTAGAACCTCTCTCATGAAGAAGCCACATCTATGGTCCTTCTTACACTTGTGTGGGCCTTGGTGAGTTTCTCTTTGAACAAATTATAGCTGAGGCAGTGCTATATAATTTTTCTCTTTTAGGAAATTTACCCCCAAAACCCTAGACCATGTTCTATGAGGGAATGTTGACTCTGCCTTCCTGGCCTGAAATAGTTTCTATTTATTCTTCCATAACACCTCATGTGAGAAGCCCTCCTCAGTTTTCCAGGTTGGGGTTTGTTCTCTTCTGGGAACCTCTTCATGGACTTTAGCAAAATATTATCATACATTGATTTTTTATTGCACTTAGTATACTAGACACCATGAAAGTTGGAACCCTGTCCTGACTACATCTGTTATGGCTAACACGGGATCTGGCACAGGTGAGCACTTCACAAATGCTGGTCGTGGTCACAAATCACAAAGCACAGGACAAGCAGACACAATCAGCCTGTCACAGGAAACCTCTTAGATTGTTAGTCTCCACTCAGCTTAGTAGGTGCCCAAGTGAAACAATGACATCAAACACTTTAGAGCAATCTGTAAAGCTGTGTTATCAGAAGTTCAGGATACAAAATAAGATGATAATTCTGCTCCATAAGTATCTTTTCTGAATACAGCTGGAAAATATGTTCTTGGAACATATTCTCTCATGATCATCCAAAACTCTTCTGATCATTATTTAAGTAAAGAAGGCCATTTTGACCATCGAAGACAAACCTGAAGACTGCATCTTCCAAATATTGGATAATTGTCCTGGATAGGAAAGGGACAAATTGTACTAATTGATTAGTAGGTAAGGCTTATAACAGATAACATCTGCATATATATATATATATATGTATTTATACATTTGTTTATATACTAGTAAATATATACTTGCATATACTAGTATATCTATACATATTCTAATATATATATATATTTATATGTATATAGTATATGTATATATACATGTATACTATATACATAATATATTATATATTAGTATATATTTGTATATGTATATTATATGCTATGTATATAGTATATACATGTATTAGTATATAGTATATATTTACTATATGCTAGTAAAGTATAGATGTAAATTTATGCTTTATATAATATACTAGGAACCCTGTAGCAAAACATCTATATTTACCAGAATCTTAAATATGTGACTTAAAAGATGAGCTATTTTCCATCTTCAGTGAAATGTAGGGAAGTCTTTTGATTTAAAAAATTTAGTTGCATATGTTGGAGATGGAAGAAAGTTATACTTATTCTTTCATTTAAATTCAAGCTTCCTTCAAGAATGAGTGATACTAGAGAAGCAGGAAATTGGCCCATGCTGAAAGGATGTGTTTGACTTATACAGTAGAATAGAGACCAGGGAAGTGCCCCCAGTGTCCTTGGGAACTTTCACAGCCTGAATTTTACCAGTTGTTGAACATCAGCCCTTGCCAGAGTTCTCTCTGCTGCTAAGTGAGACTGCTCAGTACAGTCATCATCCTTCATTAGGCTCTGAGGGAAAGGACTGCTTTGTTCAAAAGCAATTAGACTCGCCATATAGACAATCATTAAACCTGTATTTTCTGAAACATTGGCATTGATGCAACTCTCATTACTAAAGATACTTCCAGGGCTTCCAAGCTAATAGCATGAAGGGTATGTTCTTTGGGATAGTACCATAGTTTATATGTTTACTCCAGACAACCCAGCTTCTTGAGAGTTTAGAAACTGCTAGCTTTACTTTTCAGTAGAGGAAATAAAGAAGCAAAGTTTCATGCCAGGGATGGCATGTGTGAGTTTTATTAGATTTTTTTAGCCAGCATTCTTCTTGCCCCATGCTGGCCCCCAATTTCAGTTGATGTTTGCAGAGGAACACAGTATGGTATAGTTTGCATTCTCTACAATGAGTACAAACTCCACACTGAGGGAAAGGAGGAGAGAAAAGGCAGTTGTATAAATAATGCTGTTCCTAATGGTAAGTTGTGGAACAATGAAGAACAATAGGAACCTACAAGGCCTTATTCAAGTAAAAGAAATTTTACTTCATTTTATAAATATGTTAGAAACAATTGCATGAAAGAAAAAAAAACATTTGAATACTTACCTTGGGGTTCATTTCCCTAACATCAACTTATCTGACCTTTTCTGCTTGACTCAGACATACACTGGTTATTGCAAATAAGGGAAACCATGGGACCTATGTTCTTTGGGCTTGGCTTACTTCACTTAATATAATTTTTTCCAAGTCTTTCCATTTCCTAACAAATGAGGCAATGTCATTCTTTCTGAGGGAGGCATAGAATTCCATTGTGTATATATGTCTCATATTTTCTTGATCCATTCATCTACTGAGGGACATCTGGGTTGGTTCCATATCTTAGCTATGGTAAAATAATGCTGCAATAAGTAACGTTATTACATTAACATAACCTTCACTGAAGAGAATACCAACAACTACATTTATAAAAAAAACACCCAGACTATAAAAGGTTATTTGTAAATCAGTAATCAATATATGGTAAAAATAAAAGAGCCACTAGGTTTTGGAAGCCATATGAAGAAAAAAAATATAAAAAGATAGTTAGCCTCAGAGATTGTTTCTAACATATTTACAAGATTATTTCTTTGCTGCTTTGTATGTCCCTCCCCCACGGTATAACCCCTGCTTTCACTGTATTTGATGTTGGTATAATCTGGGGAGGGGAAGGGCAAAAACAACTCGTTTATCTAGGGATACAGGTGGACCCATTGCAACAATGAGATATACAAGTCGTTATGTCTAAAAACGAACTTTACAACTTTGGTTGTATGGGGAGGTTACCCTCAGTGGCATACAGAAAGAGGTGCTTAGAGACATGATATGAAATCTGTCATATGGCTCAGAATTGAAAAGTCTGCTAAGACCAAGTGTTGGTGAAAATAATAAGTCAGCCAGACTGACTATGCACCAACTGAGTCCTCAGCACTCAAACCCCAGACTGAGAAATTGTCTCAGGTACATATTGAGTCATAGTGAAGGTGTTCAGCACTAAACAAAACTCATCTCTTAAAATGAAACCAAGTAAGTTGTATCTAATTTAAAAGATCTTTATAATAAGAACTAACAAATTGTAAGAATGGTATTGGTGGGGCAAAGACAGAAGGATCAAGATTTCTAAGTCAGCCTGAGCTACAACTAAGAGTATGTCTTAAACACATGCACACACACACACACACACACACACACACACACACATGTACACGCACACACGCAATCTCTCTCTCTAATTATTATTCATTTATTGAATGAAAACCTCCCTATACATAATACCAATAACATGGATATGGACTAGAGTCCCCATACAACCAAAGTTGTAAAGTTCGTTTTTAGACATAACGACTTGTGCATCTCATTGTTGCAATGGGTCCACCTGTATCCCTAGATAAACGATTTGTTTTTGCCCTTCCCCTCCCCAGATTATACCAACATCAAATACAGTGAAAACAGGGATTATACTGTAGGGGAGGAACATACAAAGCAACAAAAAATTCACATGGTACCTTAGAAATCCATTAGAAACAATAGCAAGCAAGAAAGAAAAACCACTGTGTCCCTATCTTTCAGTTCATTTCACTTAACTTCATCTGATCTGGTCATATACATAGCTTTTGACCTTTTCTTCTTGTCCCAGACATATACTAGGTATTGCAAATAAGTGAAACCATGGGACCTATGTTTCTTTGGGTCTGGCTTACTTAATAATTTTTTCCAATTCTTTCCACTTCCTAACAAATGGGACAATGACATTCTTTCTGATGGAGGTATAGAATTCCATTGTGTGTGTGTGTATATATATATATATATATATATGTATACATGCATATACATATATACATATATAGGTACATACATATGTATATATATACACAAAATGTTATCTATATACACACAATGTTATATATATATCACATTTATATATCATATATAGATATATCACATTTTCTTGATCCATTCATCTACTGAGAGGCATCTGGGTTGGTTCTATTATCTTAGCTATGGTAAATAATGCTGCCATGAGTTCAATAGGAAATGTACTCATTACCTTGCTCATGTAAATGTAACCCCTCTGTACAGCATTTTTACATTATAAGTGTACAAAAAAGATTATGTTCAGATTGAGACAATTTCATTTTGTCTGAAAGGTACACAATTTAATTTTTGCATTTGGACTTTTGTTCCATTTACCTGCATTGCAGGTAAGGTAGGGATCCTATTTCATTTTGTCCCTTACACAGTGCCACTGAGCAATTAACACTCCCTTGATTTCTCCATCCTGTAGGCATATCTACCAATGTGCAGCCTCATAGAGGCTACAAGTCTGTCTGACTCTGGGGGGAGTATTTTCTTCATTAGTCTGTTTGTTTATATCAGCTCCACATTCTCTTTATTATGAGTTCAAATAGTGTTGATATATTGTGGTAGCTCTGCTTGTTTTGCTTTACTTCTTCACCATTGTCCTAGTTGCCTTGATATTGACACATTTTAGTAAAATTCCAAAGGGAAGGGTGTGTGTGTGTGTGTGTGTGTGTGTGTGTGTGTGTGTGTGTGTGTGTGTGTGTGTGTGTGTGTGTGTGTGTGTGTGTGTGTTAGCTGTTCATGGGAATCTTATTGAGTTATAGATCAAAAACAACACTTTATTTAAACACTCCTTTTATTCACAAATATACTATATCACATGTAATTGATGGGGGGTGCCTATTTTTACAGGTTATATAGGGTCCACATAATAATTTAGTAGATGACAGGATAGACACATGAACTTCTTCTAGACTGCTCATTTATATTAGTATATTTGTACCACCCTGACATGAAATTATAAACATGCATAGGGCCCTTGGTAGAAAAAAAATGATTGCCCATCCTCGCTCTAATTTGTATTATCTTTAGTATTTTCAATTAAATTGTAGAATATTTTCATGGGATTTATAAGATTATTAAAATATAGGTTCTAAAATGTATATGTGTATATATATATACACACATGTAATTATTATAGTGCATAATAAAAATAGGTTTGTAAATTGTAAAACAAAACCCTCCCTTGATATGACTAATATATACTAATAATATAACATTACCAAAAAAACTTTCCCCAAAATTTATTTTGCTCCCACATTCTAATAAATTGTAGATGTTTCATATTTTTCCTAAAATCTATATCATCTACAAATGATGGGATCCTTAGTTTTATTTTATAATTCTTCTATCCTAATTTTAATTTTTGTATTGCTTTCCAAAGTGAAATTTGATTGTTGTCATTTTATTTCTAATTTTTAAGAAGACTATTTCAATAGTTTGATGATTAAGTATGGTGCTTGTAGGCTCCAAGTAGTATCCTTTCTATATTTGAGAAGGTTTTATTTTTTTCTAAATTAAATAATCAATGATCAATTGAGATTCTTTTGAGAATTTTAATATGGTCAGTAGCATGAATATGTCTTGTCAATCTAAGATGCCTGTTTATTTGGCATTACTGTACAGCTTTGGTTATAAATTATTCATGAACTTTAACTTTTGTTTTCTTTTGTTTCAATCTATTAGCAAACCATCATTTTTCCTTTGATACAAAGTAATTTTCAAAGACACAAGACCAATCACGTAAGCTAGGGAACAATCCCTTTGACTATACCCTTAAATCGCTTTTAGCATTAGAATTATAAAGAAATGATGAGTAAATCTGTAACTGAGTTGGTGTGGTTTTTGATGGCTAGTAGATAATCAAGCTATTAATGAAATATATTTAACTGTGACAGGTCAATTTTGATTTTTAATTTTATCTGAAATAAGTTTCCGGTTTCTTGTCCTTGAACTCTTTGTAAAGTCCATCTACTTTACCTTTGCCTTTTTATATTTTATTTAATTCTAAATGCTTTCTAGGTTTTCATTCTTTTATTGTTAATTTTTCTTTGATATTTACTTATCTTACTCACAGAGCCACCACTAAAATCAGTTTGGTTTGGTTGATTCATTTTGTTTTCTAGTTCACTTTCTATTTTTAGTTCTTATTTTGAAAGTCTGAAGTATTGTATTTAAATAATAGAACATTAGTCTTCATGCTTTTCTTCTGTTCTAACTTCTTACTTATTGGAATGCTTTATCATATATAGTGATCTTTATCCTTAATAAAAGCATACTGATTTGTTGTCTTATCTGTAAGTAATATCAATACTAAGATGGATGGAGATAGGTGATGAATATATGATAAAAGATAGATGGATGGATGATAGATGGATAGATAGATAGGGATGTTGTTTATTATTTACCTAATTAGTATTTTCCACCTTTCCCTTTGCAAAATTCTTTTTCTTGTTAGTACAAATGTCTGTGAAATAAACAGTCTCATCATCCTCAGTTTTACTTTTATGAATTCATACTGACAATTTAAATGAACTGGTAAGTTTAATATTTATTCTGATTACTGATATTTATATTATTATGAGTAGGGGTATTTCTATCTTTTATTTTGCCATTTTTCTAATTCTTTCTCCTTTTGTATTGTTCATAAGTTTTCCCTTTTCTTTTTCTTATTTATTTTTTGTTTGCTTTGGTGCTGAGGATTAAACCCAGGGTGGTACCAGTGTTAAGCAATACTCTTCTATTATGGAAAGCATAATGCTTTTTTTCCTCTAGCCCTTGTTTTTATTTTGTTTTTGAGAAAGGCTATTTCCAACCATTGCCAGAGCTGGCCTCAAACGCAATATCCTCCTGCCTCTAATTCCCTAGAACATGTAATTACAGGAATGCGCCACGAGGCTCAACTTTTTAATTTTACTTTTCTTTTTGTTCTTTTTGGCATCTTTATATCTTGTTTCTGCCCTTCAAATGTTTTGCCTAATAATTTTTATAATGAAATTCTTTATCAATAAGAAACCTGAGGCCAGGCACCAGTGGCTCACACCTGTAATCATAGCTACTCAGGAGGCTGAGATCACAGAACCAAAGCCAGCCTAGGCAGGAATGTCCATGAGACTCTTATCTCTTATAAATCACAAGAAAATTGGAACTGGCCCTGTGGTTCAAGAGGAAGAGTGCTTGCCTTGAGCTAAAGAGCTCAGGGATAGCACCCAGGCCCAGAGTTCAAGCCCTATGACAGACAGACAGACAAAGAAAGAAAGAAAGAAAGAAAGAAAGAAAGAAAGAAAGAAAGAAAGAAAGAAAGAAAGAAAGAAAGAAAAGAAAGAAGAAAGAAAGAAAGAAAGAAAGAAAGAAAGAAAGAAAGAAAGAAAGAAAGAAAGAAAGAAAGAAAGAAAGAAAGAAAGGGAAAGGAAAGGAAGGAAGGAAGGAAGGAAGGAAGGAAGGAAGGAAGGAAGGAAGGAAGAAAGGAAGGAAGGAAGGAAGGAAGGAAGGAAGGAAGGAAGGAAGGAAGAAAGGAAGGAAGGAAGGAAGGAATCCTGAGTATGACATAACATATGAGTATTACTTTTTGAACATTTCAGGAAGACTCATGTATCACTGTATTATCTTTTGACTTTTACAGCCATTGAAATTCTACAACCATTAAAATTATATTATTTACTTGTTTTTACTCATACTGGAACTTGAACTCAGGGTCTCAATCTCTTGCTAGGCTATTTCAAGTTATGAGTGCTTTCTCACTTGAGTCATACCTCCAGTCCAGCTTTTTTTAAGTCTTCAACAGGAGATAGAATGTCATAGACTTTTCTGCTTTGAAATGATTACTTAGATTTCAGCTTCCTAATAGCTAGAATCACAGGCTTGAGCCATGAATACCTGCTTCAAAATGACATTTTATATCACAAGTCAATACTTCCATATATTTATACATTGCTATAGTAATTTGCTTACCATTATATCTTCCAAGTCAAATATTCCTTCTGAAATTGTTCTCATTCTATATAATTTTAAGTTGTTCCAGAAAGGGTTTACTGTTACTTTATAATTTTAGATAGTTGTTTGGTTTCTTTAGGCAAAATATGCATCCTTTCTAATTTGTTTAAAGACATTGTGGTTTGAACTCAGAGACTCTCAGTTTCTGGGCAAACGCTCTGCCAATCAAGCTCTCATATTCGTTCCTTTTTACTGTTGGTATTATTCAGATGGAGTCTTGCATTTATTCTGTTGCTGACCTAGACCTCAATCATCCATGTTATATTTCCTGAATAGTTGAGATGATTTTTCACTTAATTGTTATTCATTTATGATTTTGCTTAGTTTTACTTAAGCCACAACTTCATTTCTAGAGTTTTTTTGGTCTTTTCTTTTTTTTTCCCCAGACTTAACTGGAAATAAGAATCACATTCATTTTTCTGCCCAGACTGGCTTTGAACCACAATCCTCCAATCTCAGCCTCCTGATTAGCAAGAATTATAGATGTTAGCCTGAGGCAACAGACATCTGATTTAATTTTTTAATCAGATAATTGTATTTTTTTCGAATAGTTATACAAACAGATTAAATTTTTTCACATCCATTTATATCTACATTAACTCTACCATCATTCTCCCATCTTTCACTTCCAATGTTCCCATTTCACCCACTCTGGTCCCCAGTACCCTCAGCCCCTGTACCTTAACAGCTTTCATTGTGACTCTTTGTACTATTTTCATATAGTTCAAAATTACTCACTATCTTTTTTTATTCTTTCCTATGTCCCCTTATCCTCCTAAATAGTCCTTTAGTTACAGTTTATTATGGTAGAGCCCCATCATAAGTCAAGGACAGCTGAACTTTTTTTTTTTTTTGTGAAAATACCGTACAGAGGGGTTACAATTACATGAGCAAGGTAATGAGTACATTTCTTATCAAGCATTGTTGCCTCCTCCTTTGTTTCCCTTTCCCATCCCTTCCCATCTCTCCCTCATCCCCATCCCCATACCCCCTTCCCCATCCTTTTAACTATATATTAGTAATCTTACTGTTTTCCTCATCTATTAACACTTTCTTTATACTGCATTCTATATGACTTCTTCAAACATGTTTTTCATGTTTGATATCTAGGTTTCTTTACTTTCCTTGTTTTGGCCAAGTAGATTTTCTTGTTAATGGTATTGTTCTTTTTTATTTCTAGATCTACTTTTATGGCCCTTTTAAAATACTTTGTTATTTCTGACAAGAGAATTCCAATCACATGCTTTTAATTATACTTTCTATGAGCGTTTTATATATTATTATAGTACATATAATCCCACAACATGAAGTTATTGAGAAGTAATTTGCATCATCATGAATGGTGATACTTTGGTGCTTAAGGTTTCAGATTCTGGAAATCTTTAGGGTATGGTCTACCAATCCTCACTGAGATATTTTCCCGACCCCTAGGGTTAACAAGAGTAAAGAGTCCTCCTCATAGATGTCCTGCTTTAGCACCTCACACCTACACTGTGTTTAAAAGTGGATGCAGCCTTTGAGGCCCTCAGCTATGAATAGCATTCCTCAGTTCGAATCATTCATCTTTAATGCCTCTGAAGCCATTAACAGTCTTGAAAAATATTTCCAACTCACTCCTCAATATTTATTTTATACTAAGGTTTCTTCCTCTATGTCTGTGGCCTTTGGAAATTCCCTTGTAGACATATTGACAGGGAATGCCAGTGAGCTCAGCTATGAATTAAACAACATTTCTTTTTATTCTGGAGTTTGGTATTTTTAGAGATTTTAGAAAATCTTACTTGCCATTTTGCTGAGAGTACATGTCCTTTAGCTGTAGTAACTGGCTTATTTCTATATGAATTGGTATTTGTGGTATTTTTAAAATTACAATAGAACATACCTGGAGATTCTTACATGGCATAAATTCTGTCAGCTAAACGCATTTACCTTTATAAAATCACCTAGAAGTTGAAAAGTGCAATATTCAAATAGTTTGACTCATTACTCATTCAGAATTTAATTTGGATATTTTCCTCTTCGGTAAGTAGATTCCCACAAATAAATAGGCAATATGATCTACCAGTTCTCCATGCTTTTCATATTAGTATATATTGAGATTAGTCCCCTAATTATGTTGTATATTATTTATATAAGCTATGGGAAAGAAGAAATTATAACTATTATAATTACCAAGAGAATCCTGTCTCAGAGAATGTATCACCCAGAGCAAAAACTTAAGTATTGGGTAAATAAGTTTATGAATAGGCAAAAACCTAACTTTTTTATTTTGACCAATGTACTCATTCTTTGCAGATCTCATATTTCCTATGTTTTAAAGAAAAATGTCAGGATATAGTAAAAGATGAGTCAAAAATCTAACCCCTGTTTTTACTGTATTAGATGTCGATATAATTTGGGGAGGGAAAGGAAAAAAACAAAATGTTGGAATAGGGATACAGGTAGATCCATTGTAACAATGAGATATATAAGACACCATGTTTAAAATGACTTTACAATTTAGATAGGGTGGGGAGTGTAGTTGTGGAGGTGGGAGGGAAGGGATGGAAGGTGAAAAACAAGGAGGAGGCAACAATGCTTGATAAGAAATGCACTCATTACCTTGCTCATATAACTGTTACCCCTCTGTACAGTAGTTTCACAATTAAAAAAACATAAAAAATCATTAAAAAGCAATTCCCTACCCCTAGCTTTATTTGCTATTACCAAATGAATTAAACCAACTTAAATAATCCAACACATTTTAGGCCTATGACTAATAACCAAAATATTACCCTCCTACTATGTCAATATCTTTAATTCATAAAATCTGATCCGTTTAAATTAGAGATGAAAATGGACACATAAAGTAAACTTTGTTGTTGTTCTCTTAAACGTAGTAAGCCAGTAGTTTTAGAACTCAGTTTTAACATTTCATGTTATCACTACCCAGTCATTAAAGGACTAGCAGTAATGAAGATAATAAGAAGAACTGTTTAATTATCTAATCCTTTAATTTGGTTCCTACACCAGAATTATATGATTCATTCTGTTTGTACCTGTACATACACATGAAGAAAATGAGGCTCAGAGAAGTTTGATTAAGTTTTTCAAGTGACTGAGGTCAGATTTGATCAGAATCATCTCTCTTCTAAACTAGGGCTTACCCCAGATCTTTTAAAGTAGATGATCCACTAGGTAGCTTCAATGAACTGTGTCAAAGACAAGCTACCAAGGATAAGAAGGAAGGAGGTCAAAAGCTAGAGGGTGTTTAAGAATACCTGACTCTTATTTGCACACCACACACAATCACATACAAAGTAAGGTGAAAAGCTAGTGAACCTTTTTCTCTCCTTGGCTTTACAACCCTCACTGCTATCTTTTCTATGGTTACCAAGTTAAACTCATTGTGAGGAGGGTAGGCAGTGAGGGAGAAAGCAAATGTGTAATGTACAAACAATTCTCTACCACATCTTCTGAATTGTTCTGAAAACTGAGAGGAAGCCAGAAGAAATAACTTACTACTCTAAGAACTGTTCTCTGTGCTATGCATGATTTCAGATAATGTACATGTATATTACAAGGTAGAAAATACTAACCCCATTCACACCTGAGAAAAAGGAAACTACAGGCAGTACCCTGCTAATGTATTTTGTAAGTGGTAGAGCTGTACTACTTCAAGATACTTCTGGCATTATATTATAGAAATCATCTAAAATAAGAGGGAAAACCATGAAATCCTTAGGGTCCAGAAAGACAAAATAAAAGATATTCCTGGCCTAATGGTGTCTGTCAATGTAATTTTTTTGGGGGGGTCCGGTCATGGGGCCTGAACTCTGGGCCTAGGCGCTGTCCCTCAGCTCTTCAGCTCAAGGCTAGCACTCTACCACTTGAGCCACCACGCCACTTCCAGCTTTTTTCTTTTTTGCTTATGTGGTGCTGAGGAATCGAACCCAGGGCCTCAGGCATGCAAGGCAAGTGCTTTACCACTGATCCACCTTCCCAGCCCCTGTCAATGTAAATGTATTGGTGTTACTTAGCCCCAATTCATGTACAATTCTATTAGGAATGAAGGCACCTACTCATCTGTTGTTGAATTTTGTTTCTGCCTTAATAGCTGCACTGAATATTGTGACCCAATAATTGATAAGAAAACTCACCTTTGTGCAGGAATCTACACTTCCCACAAGGCTGCCAAGGATTAAATTCATCTGATCTAATTTACGAACAGACTATTTTACTAAAATTAATCTCCTGTGAAGTGCATCTCATTTACTTTTCACCTCTCCATGCTCATACTCTTGAAAATCTCAACTGAACAAATAACATCACATACAATAGGTGCTATAAGTTATGGGACAGACAAGTTCTTCTTACTTTGCTTATGCTCAAAAAGCAGCCAGTAAATAAATGTTCATGATATACACCTGTCCCTTCTCATGCAGTGAGGACCATTCTCCACCTGAATATAAGATGCACAGCACTCAAAATCCCTCCTCTGATTTCCACTCTCTTTCAAGATAAGCAATATGCCTATCTACCATATGAAGTGTTACTATGTTTTACAAGGAATAATAAATTGTATCCTATCCAGATTTTGGCACAGAGTTGGCTAGACCCCTATCCTAATTCCCTATCCTTTCCAGGGACCTATGTCTTTTTGAAGGCCCTCTGAGGTTAATGGGCAACCAGATTTTGAAAGGCTTACACTATGTGTATTTCAGGTTTGACAGAACTTGCTGCAGTGAGTATAGGATTCCTAAGGTCAAAAGAGCTTGATTTTTCCACATCCTTGACCTAAGCATTGAACTGTAAATTAATAGTGTTATGGACTGAATTGTTTCCTCACAAAATTCCTATGTTTAAACCTTAGCCCTCCATATCTCAGAGTGTAACTATATTTGGAGCTAGGTTTTAAAAGAGGTAGCTACATTAAAAGGAGGTCCTTTAGGGTAAGCCATAATCCAACCTCACTCGTGTCCTTCTAAGTAAAAGTAATTAGTTCATAAAAAGAGACAGCTGTAACATGAGTTCCCTGAGGAAACTCTGTATAAGTGCAAGGCAGAGAGATAGAGAGACCTGAGAAGCAACCAACCTGCAGAGAGCTTAGCCTTGGACATGTAGCCTCCAAACTGGAGAAAATAAATTTCTAGAGCATTTGTTTTTGCTACACAGAGTCTATCGTATTTGTCTGGCAAACTAGTATAATAGCATTCAGCAGAAAAGTCCAAATGTAGTTTTCAGTAATCCAAGTAAATCCAATTTTGAAATCCGCAGATGTATAATTTTTCTCTAGTCTTACCCAGGTACTTACATATAAAAGCAAAGAGGTTGGAAATCATATATTGGATGGCAAAAAGTATAAAGTAAGAACGATGTAGTCCATTCCCAAAGAGGATAATAAGAACTATCACTTCAAGGATGAGATTCGGAGATTTTTATGTCAGTTGCATCTTGACTGATGGATGAGATTTTCCAGAAATGGGCAAGCAGGCCATATTGAGTAAGGGAAACAAGATGAATCTTTATCTTCCAACGTGGAGTGAATGGATAGGAGGCATAAAGTGCTTCACAGTTGAAATAGTAAAAGAATGGATACTTGGGAGAATGAGAATTGCTTCCATTTTTATTAAGAATCTACTATGTCCTGAGCATTATGTTAGACTTTGGAAGCACAAAGACAGAACAGAGAAATAATGTCTCATGAGAAATACACAGACAATCAAGCAAGTGAGATACACAAATAAACAACATTTCAATAATATGGTAATTATATGCCACAGTGGAATGTTAGAGAAGCAAATAAAAGAGAAGTGGTAAATCTGGATTGAAGTTTTGGATGATCACCAACAAAGGGAGAAATGAACCAGTCTAAATGGGAGGGAAGGGACGGTAGGGGAAACACAAAGGAGGAGGCAACAATGCTTGATAAAAAATGTACTCATTATCTTGCTCATATGATTTTAACCCCTCTGTACAGTATTTTCACAATAAAAAACTTATTTAAAACAAAAGAAAAGAAATGACCAATGACCAGGACTTTGGATGACAGCATTCCTAGAGAAAAAGATCTTATAGAACAGGAACAGGGCAGGTAGAGTAGAAGCCAGATGATAAAGTTCCTTTTACTATGAATCTAGCTCCTTTCTTTCCTTTGTAAAACTTGTTTATGCTTGTTTAATTGACAATATCATTTCCCAAAGATTATTCGACCAGAAAATTTATTAAACTACTAGAGCCATACCATAAATTAATAATATCTCAGTGTTATTTTTTAACGAAAGGATTCAAACATTCATTTATATGATTAAAAAATAATTATTAGTTGGGTACCCAAGGTGCAGGCATGTCATCCTCACTATTCAGGAGAGTAAGTGCTAAGGATTGCAGTTCAAAGCCAGCCTGAGCAGCAAAGTCCATGAGATTCTTACCTCCAATCCCACCAAAAAGCTGGAAGTGGAACTGTGGCTCAAATGGTAGAGCTCCAGCCTTGAGCAAAAAAGCCATATGGGGGTTCAAAGCCCTGAGTGCAAGCTCTACTATTGGCACACACACAGACACACACACACAGACACACAGACACACACACACTGTGAACAACATATTTACAAATACCTCCAGTGGGACTGGAGGTATGGCTCAGTTGGTAGTCTATACGAGCCAATGAGGGAAAGCAGCTGCAGTACCCAGTTCCAGTCCTGGTCATGGACCTATGGGAAAAGCAAAACAAAACAACAACAACAGCAAAACCACCTCTAGTAATAAACTAGTATTATTTCTTTTTTTTGCGGGGGGGGGGGGGGGGGGGGGGGGAAGCGGTTCCGGTCGTGGGCCTAAACTCCGGGCCTGGGTGCTGTCCCTCAGCTCTTCAGCTCAAGGCTAATGCTCTACCACTTGAGCCACAGCGCCACTTCCAGCTTTTTTTTTTCTGCTTATGTGGTGCTGAAGAATCAAACCCAAAGCCTCATGCATGCAAGGCAAGCGCTCTACCACTGAGCCACCTTCCCAGCCCCTAAAGAGACATTCTTTTAGCACATGTATGGGGCCTCTGGTTTTATTTAAAAAATTTAAACCATTTACTTAGTTGATGGCCAAAGAAAAAAAACCTAAGCATATGTGTCAATCCTTGGGGAAATTCTTCTGGGCTTTTAACTCTGCTCAGGAAGCATTTTGGAGCCAGGTGTGTTCAATTTGTTTCTGGCTAGAGCCTAAGTGTCTAGGGAGGGAAGGTGTCTGTAGAGAGAATGATTTGACAGACTGCCTAATGTCATGTAGGCAATGGCTGTGGGCTGTTTTGGGAGCAGCTAGTAAAGAGGCCTAGCTTTTTTCCCCATCTTCTTCATCCACATGGATAATTAGCAAGGTTGGTTTCAGACAATGTGGCATCGCATAGCCCTCTTCTATTTCCTCCTGCCGCCTTAGACCCCAAGCTCTCAGGATGAAGAACAATCAGAGAATAAGAACACCTGTGGACCATTTCCAAAGATAGCTGTGTCAGGAGTGTTGCTACTTTATACACACCTTAATATTTCATCCTAACTGTGAACATTTAAAAAATATTGAAAGTTACCATATTGTGAATAAGAAATCTATCCATTCCCTATGTGTTGGCTTCAGCACACTTCTGACTTCAGAATATACCAAGGGCCCCATGGTCTTATTAAGCCACTCTAACATGGTGGCCAGTTCTTCATTAGGGTCATTTAGACTGACTGTGTTCTTTTGCATTCCCTGAGGAATCCCTTCCATCACTGACCTCGAGTGGCTTTTGCTGCACTTCCACAGTGAGCCTTCTCGATATTTCACACAGAAGTGGTCCAGCACCCACTCACCATCAGGGCAGTGCACTTCACGGTTGATTCCACCTCCAGAGCAGACTGTCTTTTTTGGCATATTTTCCTGACCTCTACCTAACAGGCCTCCCCTCTCACTACTATTCACTCTGAGAAGTCCTTTCTCCTGTCTCTCTTGGTATACTTTCCTCTATGCACAAGACTGGCATGCTCACCTTTTACTATTAACAATAAGCCCAGACTCACACATCAGGTCCCCATCAGTGTTTATTTACTTAATGTCTAGTGCATTTCTCAAATCAGGGGGTAGAATCTAATGAGATCGACTAAGAGAACTACCATTAATAAGTGTCTATGTTGTACCATGATTTATGCTTGAGTGTTGCTGTGGCTCCTAGCAACACTGTCTTCCAACTTGTAGATTTTACTAATACCAGGCCTCTTTAATTAGCCATCTTCTTGGCACTTGAGCACTCTGTATACTTTCCCTTCTCTTCCCTTGAGCAAGGAATGAGGATGAGCTTTTTTTCATCTGAACTAGGGTCAATGGGACTCTATAAGTAGTCTATCAAGCCCATTTAGCTAAAATCCATTTTGAGACTACTGGTCATATGCTATGGGGTACAAGACTTTCCACTTAATCTCTTGGGTATACCAAAAGAAAACAATGTCTGGTCAGTTCTAGAATGATCTAGAAACTTCTTTCAGTTTCTTACAAACATCTGAGTTCTCATTTGTATTCCAGTCTTCCATTACCACCAGTTGGTCCATCCGCCAAAGATCACAGAGTAAAGCTCTTGCTCCAAGCTCACTAGGTTTACAATTTTCCTTCCTTTCATTTTTTCTGTGGGTCTCCTGCTGCTGACAAAAGTCTACTTGCAAACTCAAAGCCCTAGATTATGATTTATTATTTATTTCTGAACAATTTCTATCACTCTGTGTTAACTGCATAAGAAACACTTGCCCCAGTTGCTTTAATAATGAGTAGGAGGAGAAGTTAAAAAAAAAAGAAAAAAGTGGAAAAAATCTTATTTCATACTAAGTTTATATTTACCACACAATTGCAAATGTCTAACAATGACTACTTTTCTTTAAAGGGGATCAATATTGTTAATTTTCCTCTTTAGAGTAATTAAGTTTTAAACTAGCAAACAACCAGTTCAGAGATTTTTTTAAGTGATGATCCATGCACCAAAATTGGACTAAAGATTTCTTTCTAACATTAAAATTTAAAACCTTAATATTTAAGCACAAGCAGGTGGTATCCATGCACCTCAGTTCACAGACACTTACCACTCCTTATTGTCACACAAAACATATTGTGTATGTGGCTGCTAAGGCATTTGAGTTTTAACTATAGCCACCCCCCTGGACAACCAGACAGGTAAAGGTTATAAAACTAACCCAGTTAGGATACTGGTTCTGTAATGCAAGCTAATTCTAGTCTAGTGATACTTTGCAACTAAGGTTTCTTCAACAGTAATATAGTAGGATAACCTTAATTAAATTTTTCTTCGTCAGCAGAAAGTGAGAAGAGAATCCTAACCATAAACCTCCAGAATTTACTGACTCTCATTCAAACCCACACACCCAACATATCCACTGCACAGTACAAGACGACCTAGTTACATCTTCAAGTCCTAAGCAGAAAGGATCTCACATGTGTTCCAAAACTTCTTGCTGGTTAGTTACCGCATGGTAACATTACATAATATTTCTCCCCCAATCTGTGTGACTTTGTATAGCTGATCTTCTCTGGCCACAAGGTCAGTGAGGGTGACTGTAACTGCACCTAGCTTTAGACCAAAAAAAACAGATTTCATAGCTTTTAGAACTGTGTTAACATTGTTTAGAATGGAATGGGTCATACCTCTCTTCCAGGGATGTTGAAGGATTATTTTATTTGATGCTGAGTATGAAAGGCTCAGCAAGCTACAGCACGCAGTACAAATGTTAGCTCTGTAGTTTGTGGTTTTACAAAGCCTTCTGTTTTTGGCTTCCACTCTTTACTAACACCTCATGCTATGTATCTTGTTTTGCCTGTTAAAAAGCAAACATGATATTTTAAAGTTGTAAAACCTAATAGATGTATTAAAAATGCATAGCTCCTAAGTTATTAGATGTTTGGTAAAAATCACAGGTCTTTTTCATGCTTACTGATTTTCAGTTTAATTCAATTAACCACAATTGAATACTTACCTGTAGACCTGGACTGGGCACCTGTATCTCCCCAAGTCCTACTATCAAGTCCTACTTAAGTAGGACTTGTGTTTTTACTGTAACATGTATCTGGCATTGCTATGAGCAACAGCTGATGCTACAGATACTCTCGACTTTAGTTTTTGGATATCAAACAATAGGATTGGGAACCTTAACTCACCACTATACTACATCATCTTGTGACCTTGAGAAAGCTTTGTAAATTGATTGAGTCCCAGATTTTTTATCTGAACAATGACAATGATGCAGTTATGCTGTAGAACTGTAGTCTGCAACAAACAATATACCCTACGCTATATAAAACACTTCATAGATTTTATAATTTGTTTTCATATTTGAAAGGAGTTTGATATCCCTTATAAAGGGATATATTAAAGCTTTATGATTATCTCTTCATTCTGCATAAGAATTATCATCTGTGAGGCAATTTTCTGAAACATGGATCTTCTGCTTTGTGTTAGAAAAAAAAAAAAAACACCAGATTCCCAAACCCAATTAAGCACACAAGAATTTTATTAAGGGTAAACCATGTGGGAAAAAATAGAAAGTTACCAAAGAAACAGGGAGGCAAAAGCCAGGCACGGTGGCTCACGCCTGTAATCCTAGCTACTCAGGAGGCTGAGATCTGAGGATCAAGGTTCAAAGCCAGCCCAGGCAAGAAAGTCTGTGAATAAAAAATAAATAAAAACCACCAGAAAACCAGAAGTGGCGCTGTAGCTCAAGTGGTAGAGTGCTTGCCTTGCATGATGAGGCCTTAGGTTTGCTTCCTCAACACTACATAAGCAGAAAAAGCTGGAAGTGGCACTGAGGCTCAAGTGGTAGAGTGCTTACCTTGAGCTGAAGAGCTGAGGGTCAGCACTCAGGCCCAGAGTTCAAGCCCCATGACTGACAAAAAAGAAAAAAACTTGGAGGCAACAGATTGAAAGGCCTGTCTGCAGCCTCAAGTAGAGGGACAGAGAACCTAGGTTAGAAATATTGTAGATGTCTAAATGATATTCTGTGAAGCCACTAGGATCTTCTAGACAAAGTGAGCTCTGAGGAGTCCCAATTTCCCTGGATCTGATCTACCTTCTTGTACCCTGGTCAGCTCAGTCGTTGGCTTGCAAGAGCCTATGGAGGCATGATTATGGAGCTAACCCATCATGGATTTGAAAGAGCAGTAAATCCTTGGCCAGTAATGGTTAGATCTCAAAGCACAATTGTCACAGCTTATCTATGCTTTCCCTCCCAAGATGGCCAGGAAATCTTGCCCAGGAAAACACACACTGCTTTAGAAATGTTTATTTCTATAAATCTGTTTCAAAACTTGCAGCTTATTTTTTTTTCCTTTCAAATGAGATCTCGATAACGCAAAGATTGATGAAAAGGGAATCGGCTCCACAATACAACAAATTAATTTGACTCTTGGATGATGGATTTAACCCCGTATTCAATTGTGTGTAATCCAAGGAATTCTAACATTTGGTTATGGTGACTATTTGCCCTAGGTTTTGTAGAATTCATCCTGGCTCATGCCTAGCTGTCTAACTTTGGACACGTCCTTCAAATTCACTAAACTGCTCCCCTTTTTTATAAAATGGACACCATAATAGCTAACACAAATAAATCTTCTAAGAGTCAAGCACAGCATGTAATAACCACGGAATTGCCAGTCACCATTCAGAAAACTAAAGTTCATGAATTTAATAAACCAAAAATTGTTATTGTTGTTATTCTTACTAACTCAGGTGATCATGACTCATGTAATAAGCATTCCTTAATGGATCCTTGAAGCAGTTCTCAGAAAGTCAACTTTTCCTCTGATTCAGGATGGTAGTTAGCAAATGCTAGAAATGCAACAGGTACTGGTTTCCTCCATTTACTTAGTTTCTCTGACAATTTCATTTCCTCCTAGGAGATTTATATTTCTATTTGTATGAGAAAATTCTGTCTTCCTGGTAGACATCTACCCACTTTGTTCAACATTAAAGGGTTCATTGAGGTACCATGTCCCCTGTTTATTATAGGTCAATTTTTTTAGTTAACACATAATAATTACACAGACTTGTATGGTAGAATGTGCCACTTTAATATGTGCAGCTGGATATATGTAATAATCCAATCAGGGTATTGATTATTCCCATATACTTATCATTTCTTCCTGTTTGGAGATATCAAACTCACTTCTTCTAGAATTTCTTAAAGTGTAGAATTTCTTAAAGTGTACCCATTACCCAAGCTCTATTATACACTTGTAAGTTATAGTCACACTGCTGTGCAGTCAAACACAAGAACTCATTCCTTCCACTTACTCTGTTTTGGTACCCATTACCCAAGCTCTCCTGAATACCTCTCCTCCTATACCTTCTAGGCTCTGCTGATTAGTACCCAGTTATTCTTTGAGATCAACATGTTTACCTTCCATGTGTGAACAAGAACATGTGGTGTTTGTCTTTTGTACATCTGGCTTATTTAACTTAACATAATGTTTTATGGTACCACGTATTTTGTCCCAAACAACATGATTTCTCAGGGCTGACTAATGTTGCTATATATATATATATATATATATATATATATATATATATATATACACCACAGAGAAACAGAATATTTTATCCACGATTGTTGGACTGTTAAATTAGTATGGTCATTATGGAAAACAGTAAAAGAGTTCCTCAACAAACAAAAACTAGTCTACTGTACGATCCATCTACCCAGAAGAAATGACATAAATACATCAAAGAGATGCCATGTTTATTGTAAGTCAACTTATTTTAGCCAAAATAATGAATCAACCAAGCTGTCTATTGGCCAATGAGTGGAATAAGCAAATAGAGTATATATGCACAGTAGAATGTGATTTATTCAACATTCTTTTATTCAGAATTTGCTAAACACCTAATTGGTACCAACAGCTTAAAAGATTAGATGTGTACATAACAGTTTTTCACTTACAAAGCTAACTAACTATGGGGTGGAAAGGAAGTAGAGGCCCTATGAATTGCCTGGATCTTTGCCAGTAATGACTCAAAAACAGAGTAATCCATTTGGGGGGAGTCATGTAGTAATCAGAAAAACAATTTTTCTTCTTTTTCCCTTTGTTTTCTTTTCCCTTCCCCTCCCCTTTCTCTCCTCCTCATTCTTCACTATAATCACCACTGTTATTTCAGCTAACATCAGTTCACCCAGATAACTGTCAGTCCATGTGCTTGTATCTTTTCTTTCTTTTGGATTTCTTTATTAGGCAACTTAGTCTTCATCATGATATAGAGTGTGTATCTTTAGTTTATATCAATGCAGAAGTTAGTCATTCAAGGCTCAGAAATAGAAGCAGGATTTGAATCCAGGTAATCTGATTCAACAACTACCAGGTAGCACCCCTGGAAAAAGAAAGAAGAAAATACAGCTGGAAAGAAGAAAATACAGCTGGATCTTGGGAAAGGAAGGATTCAGATGACTGACATTGTTAGAGAGAGCATGGTAGCTGGAAGGAACAGCCAGGGCATCAATAGACATGGCAGCATGATACAGCCTAGTCTTTTTCTTTAACTGTGATCTGTGACTCCCTAGGAGAGTGGTGAGTATGCTGCAGGCTTTTTGTGTGCCTGAGTGAAGAATGTAACAAACTAGGAATGTTCTCCACCTAACCATCCACCAGTCTACCCCACCCCCGACTCCTACTCCAAGTTTCTCTCAACTTCATTATTATTTGCCATCTCAATCAGGAAGCTTTCTTAGATTTTAGTTGTGCCTAGTGACTTCTTCTCCCTGAAATAACACACATCTGTAACTCAGGTGACATTGAACTGTAAGGTATCTTGAATATTTGATCAATTTTTGTGTGGTGCCCTATGGACTCCCCAAGGATGTAGTTCACAAAAAGCAATATGAGTGACTCAAATAAAAGCTTGGAGCTTGATGTGGTGGCATGCTTGTGATGTAAGCTACTCAGAGAGCAGAAGCAGAAAGAAGTTAGTGATACTATATGTTGAATATAAAACCTACTAAAGGGCTGAGGACATGGTTCAAGTGGTAGGGTGCTGAGTTCAAATTCTACATAGAGAGAGAAAAAAAACAAAGACAGAGATACAGAGACAGACAGAGACAGACAGAGAGACAGAGACAGAGAGAAAAAGGACAACAGTTTGGTATCAAATTTGCATTTGAACTATCATAACTTTCTGCATATTAGTGATTAGGAATAGAAAGCTTACTTTCTGCAAACTTCATTAACATTAAAAAGTCATGCTGAGACTACCTAGCCTACATCAGGCACATAGCCCCTCCATGAGGGCAGATTTACACAGTCTTGTTCTTGCCTCATTCACATATTTGTGGTTAGACTCATGAAATACACAAGGAAGTGTTGGAACACGTTGAGAACCACATGAACCTATTTATTGCATCAAAACTGCTGCTCATCTAGTTAAACAAGTGGAGAATTGGGTCATTGGGGATCAGGTCTCTTTTCTCAGAAGTTAAGAAGCAAGCAAGACTTTCTCTCTGAGGAGAATGTCTAATTGCCCCTAACTGAATGTGAGAGCAAGAGTCTCTGTGGAACTGTGACTTAGTTTCAGCAGTAGTTCTGGGAAATATAAACATTTTTCCTTATGTATAAAATCCACAATGTTATATATGCATTTGAACTCTGTGCGCCCTCACACATTAACTTGTTTATTCAACAAATATTTATTGAGTGATTATTTTGTGCACAGTGCTCCAAATCCACCTAGGGGGGCAGAAAATGAAAGCTGGAGGAATTCTAAGTATCAAAAGAAATGCTTTGTCTCTAGATTCAGATAGCCTGGGTCTGACTGCCCTAGGAAGATTTTAGAAACTCTCTGAGACTTAGTTTTACCTCTAATATGATGATGTTAATAGAATTTGGCTAATGTAGATTACTACAAAGATTTAAAGAAATTATCTAAATAAAATGTTTAAAACTAGTGCATACTTATCATTTAATGTCTGTTTGTATATATATTTATGGAGAGAGAGAGAGAGAGAGTCATGATTTTAAGGTTTATAATTATACAATGGAAAATAAAACAAAACTCCCAATCAAGCCAAAGAGATCACTGATAGGGAAATGACAAACTTTCTTTTGATCTGCTTCTTGAGGGAATTTTCCATTCATCCCCAGCTATCATTGTCTCATGAAGTCTGTTTTCATATAAGGCTTTTAGAAGCCAGAGGCTTACTCAGGAAGTATAGGGAGCAAACAGGCAAGGGTCACTGGGAACAGCTTTGCCAAAGAGGTGAGATTATAACTATACAAAAAGATATATATAGTTGTAGATAAGTAGGAAGTGGAAAGGAAGGGCAAAGTTGTCAGCTGTGAAGTGGCAAGTCATACAAGATAGTGGAGGAGTCATTTCTAGAGATAAAGAAGAGGAAGATAAGCAGAATAAGGCCTTGAATGCCATTATAATTTGGCATAGTTTTCAGGTTACCTAACCACTCACCTCATGTTCCAGATGGGGAAAAAATGAGTTCAGAGGGAGCTCCTTCAGAGTTTAGCTGTTTTATACTGCTTTACTGAAACAATATGAAAATAAATGTTTTAAATATAGTGATGTAAAACAATATAGTTTGTTATTTTGGAGTGACAACCTCAGCATGTTTTTATAAATGATGTGCCAACGTGCCTACTTGGGCTTCCTCACAGCATGGAAGCTTCTGGAGGTCTGGGTAGACATCTTACTAACCAGAGATAATTTACCATCTTCCATTAGAATACAAAAGTAAAAGCTGCCAAGTCTTTTTGAAATTAAGTTTAACAACCAGAGGAATTTCCTCACCCCCATATTATTATACATAAAATTATAGTACATGAATCATTTAAGGGGTGCATACAGTGATTTTTCAAAGTGAGTAACATGTTCAGGAATTTCTCACCCCCATATTCTATTGGTTAAAGCAGTCCAAGGTTAACTAAGTCTTCTGGTTAAAACATCCAAGCTGTCAGGTGCAAGTGGCTACTCCTAGTTAATCCTAGCTAATCAGGAGGCTGAACTCTGAAGATCATGGTTTGAAGCCACCCCAGGCAGGAAAATCTATGAGATTCTTGTCTCTAGTTAAATATTAAGAAGCTAGCAGTAGAAATGTGGCTCAAGTAGTAAAGCCCTAACCTTGGGAAAAAGAAAAGCTCAGGGACAGTACCCTTGTCCCCTGAGTTTAAGACCACAAACAAAGAAACAAACAAGAATAAGAACTACCCAAATTTTAAGGCACCTGCCTACATAGGAACATGTATACTTAGGGGCATATAGCTCAACAAGTAACTTCCCAAGATTACCAGTCAGCAAGTAGTACTTCTGGGACTAGAATTCATGGCTATTCCTTTCTGTCAACAGCATCATAGTATCTCCAGTCACAGAACATGACCTACCCCATCACCACATGGCTTGAGTCAAAACAGCTGCTACCCAGCAGATCATCGTGCTCTTTATCTGAAGAATCTAGGAGTGCAGTGGTAGTAGTCTTTGCAAAGCATTTCCCTTGACCTTCATGGTTGGGTGAGAGAATGAAAATCCCCTATATAACTAAAGAAATTACCAGTGACATAGGATCCATTTTTGATGCCAACTGGCCAAAAAAAATCATTAAAAACAGTTACCATCATCTGGCCAGAGTTGAGAGCTATTCAATTCAGGACTAATGAACATCGCCCTATTGATCTTTTAAGACTGTGCAGGACTGATCAGTATCGGAGCTATAAATTGTATTTATGAAGACATTCAAATAGCACACAATGATTACTTTTTGTCTTCGAAGCCAGGAGTAGCTGCAGGGCCATCAGCTGTGTACAAGGTGATACAACTACTTCTTTCACAGTTATCTGACCAAGACAGGAAGATGGATATTCATTGGCAAAAAGCAAAATCTCATTATGTTGACTTGGTGACCACCTATCTCTTGCAAGCTTTGTCTCTTTAGAAGAGACAGTGTGTGAAATCATTCTTCACTTAGCTTTCATATTTTTTGGTGATTTAGCAAACTAGAATGGGTCCTTGGAAGGATTTATGCTAGAACAGGAAGTGAAGCCTTCACTAAAAGGGTCAAAATTTTCAAAGAAGTAAATGCTAACAAAACGTCTCCCATATTATAAGAGAAGTCCTAAGAAAGAAGTCTCGCTCTCACTTTCCTAGAAAGGGATAGAGCCTACAGAACACACTTTACCTGCCACAGGAAAGGACCACGCTCCTGTGCCATAGCCTGTGCTTCTTTGTGCTCAGTCACTTTTCATCTTCAGAGTTTGAAAGACAAGAAGGGTTATATATGGCATAGATACTTTTGGCACCTCTGAAATTTGTACATCAGTATCTTAACTCCTAGGGTGATGGTATTAAAGAGATGGGGCTTTGGGGGGGAAATGAGGAGGTCATAATTGTAGAAAGACTTGGAAAAAATTATATTAAGTGAAGTAAGCCAGGCCCAAAGAAACATAGGCCTCATGGTTTCCCTTATTTGCAATAACTAGTATATGTCTGAGTCAAGCGGAAAAGGTCAGATAAGTTGATGTTAGGTGAAATGAACCCCAAGATAAGGATTCAAATGTTTTTTTTCTTTCATGTGATTGTTTCTAACATATTTATAGGATGATTTCTTTGTTGCTTTGTATGTCCCTTCCCCACGATATAACCCCTGCTTTCACTGTATTTGATGTTGGTATAATTTGTGGAGGGGAAGGGGAAAAAAAAACAAATCATTTAAATAGGCATACAGGTGGACCCATAGCAACAACGAGATGTACAAGTCAAGTTGAAAAACGAACTTTACTACTTGGGCGGTTGGGGGGGAATAATGGGGGGAGGATGGGAAGGGATAGGAAGGGAAACAAAGGAGGAGGCTACAATGCTTGATAAGAAATGTACTGATTATCTTGCCCATGTAATTCTAACTCCTCTGTACAGTATTTTCCCAATAAAAAAAATAAAATATTAAAAAAAATTGTAGAACCCCTCATCAATGTGAAAAGTGCCTTATAAGAGACTTCAAGAAGCAAAATAGCCCCTTCCACAGTAAAAGGATAAGGTTACAATGTGCTATCTAATGAAGAACTGAACACTAAATCTACCAGTGCCTTGACCTTAGGATTTTCCAGCTACCAAAATAGTGAGAGATAAATTTTGTTTATTTCTTTTTTTTCTAAATTTTTATTGTGAAATTACCGTACAGAGGGGTTACAATTACATGGGCAAGGTAATGAGTACATTTCTTTTTTTCAGGGGGGGAGGTCCTTTCGTGGGGCCTGAACTCTGGGCCCTGTCTGGGCTCTGAAGGTGCTGTCCCTCAGCTCTTCAGCTCAAGGGTAGCACTCTACCACTTGAGCCACAGCACCACTTCTGGCTTTTTTCTTTTTGCTTATGTGGTGCTGAGGAATCGAACCCAGGGCCTCATGCATGCAAGGCAAGCATTCTACCACTGAGCCACCTCCCCAGCCCCTAATGAGTACATTTCCCCTTCCCATACCTTCCTACACTTCCCCCGCAGCCAAAGATGTAAAGTTCGTTTTTCAACATAATGACTTGTACATCTCATTGTTGCAATGGGTCCACCTGTATCCCTATTTAAATGGTTTGTTTTAGCCCTTCCCCTCCACAAATTATACCAACATCATATACTATGAAAGCAGGGGTTATACCGTGGGGGAGGGACATACAAAGCAACAAAGAAATCAACTTGTAAATATGTTAGAAACAATCACATGAAAGAAAAAACATTTGAATACTTATCTTGGGGTTCATTTCACCTAACATCAACTTATCTGACCTTTTCTGCTTGTCTCAGACATATACTAGTTATTGCAAATAAGAGAAACCATGGGACCTGTTTTTTGGGCCTGGTTTACTTCACTTAATATAATTTTTTCAAGTCTTTCCATTTCCTAACAAATGGGACAATGTCATTCTTTCTGATGGAGGCATAGAATTCCATTGTGTATATATACCACATTTTCTTGATCCATTCATCTACTGAGGGGCATCTGGGTTGGTTCCATATCTTAGCTATGGTAAATAATGCTGCAATAAACATAATTGTGCTAGTAGCTTTAGTATAGTCTTGTTTGTGATCATTAAGGTAAATGCCCAAAAGTAGGATTGCTGTCATAGGGGATCTCTATGTGGAGTTTTTTGAGGAACCTCCATACTAATTTCCAAAGTGGTAGAACAAGTTTACATTCCCACCAACAATTCCCACCACCACATCCCCTCCAGCATCTGTTGTTATTAGAGTTATTGATTATAGCCATTCTAACTGGGGTGAGGTGGTATCTCAATGTTGTTGCATTCGTAATAGCCCCACAAAAATAAAATACCTAGGAATTAACTTAACCAAAGAAGTGAAGGACTCTATGACGAAAACTTCAAAAACCTGAAAAAGGAAATCAAAACAGAACTTAGAAAGTGGAAAAACCTCCCATGCTCCTGGATTGGAAGGATCAACATTGTGAAAATGGCAATACTTCCCAAGGCTATCTACAAATTCAGTGGGATACCTATCAAAATTCCAACCTCATTCTTCAAGGAAATAGAAGAGGCAATCCAAAAATTCATATGGAACAATAAAAGACCCAGAATAGCAAATACGATCCTTAACACAAAGAACTGTGCTGGAGGAATATCAATACCAAATTTCAAACTCTACTACAAAGCCATAGTAATCCAAACAGCTTGGTACTGGCACAAGAACAGACCTCAGGACCAATGGAATAGAATTGAAAACCCAGAAATGAACCTACAGACATAAAGCCATCTAATCTTCAATAAGGGAGCTAAAAAAATAGAATGGAAGAAAGACAGCCTCTTCAGTAAATGGTGCTGGCAAAATTGGTTAATCACTTGTAGAAAACTAAAGCTAGATCCTTATATATCACCCTGCACCAGAATCAACTCCAAATGGATCAAAGACCTCAGAGTCAAAGCAGACACTCTGAAAACATTACAAGATGGAACAGGAGAAACCGTAGGTCTCCTTGGCACAGGCCGAAATTTTCTTAATAGAGACCCAGAAACACAACAAATCAAAGAAAGGTTGGACAAATGGGATTGCATTAAATTTCCAGAGCTTCTGCATGGCAAAATACATAGCGAGCAAGATCAATAGAAAGCCCACAGATTGGGAGAAGATCCTCACTCGCCATTCAAAGGACAAGGGTCTCATATCTAAAATATACCTGGAACTCAAAAAATTAAATCCTCCAACAACAAACCTTCAAAGAAACAACTGCCCAATAAATAAAGAGAAACTTCTCTGAAGAGGAAAGAAGGATGGCAATAGACACATGAAGAAATGCTCAATCTCTCTAGCTATGAAAGAAATTTTGTTTATTTCTAAACAATTTTGCTTACTCTTTTTTGTTTTAGTAGACTGAAAAGACTAAAGCAGCCTGTGTTTAAAGTAAAGCAAGAAGACAGGGTTTCAGTGTAAAGTCTTGTGCTGTGTCATGGTATGTTTTTATACAATTTATTATCTTCTCTAGGCCTTAGACTCCCCCCATTTATAAAATAGTGCTTAAACTAAATGAGTTCTAAGCTCTTATTTAGATAAAATTCTGACTGACTCTCCCTGACTAACTCCAAGGAGGCTGAGTCTGTATTAGAACATTGAACTTTAAAGAGAATGGAGAGAATTAGCTTCAATTCCATCTTTAGAGGAGAATTAATCCTGAGGAAGGTTTGGCTGTGGCCATGGAGGTCAGCAGCTGTGGGACACTAATTTAGATTGGCCCGGGCACCTTGGCAATCATCAGGCTGATATGCTTTTGAAAAAAAAAAAACAAACAAGCAAAACTAAACTCTCCTAATCACCTCAAGAAAGGATAACTCATTATAACTGCACACTAAGGAACTTCACTGACATTTATTCTGCATCTGTGTATAAATAGATTACATTATTTAACTAAATCAGTTTGGGCAGCTGGAAGCTACCCGTGGACTCATTTATCCATGCAGAATATGTAATAGTGATTAAAAGAGAATACCTCTTTAATTCCAGATATCCTATACATTATCAATGAGGGTTTTGTTTTTGTGTTTGTTTCCTATAAAATTCCATGGTGATAATGTTATATGAATCAAACATTCTTCATGCTCTACTGGAACTGAGGGGTGAGGAGAGCTCATTTTTGTGGTCATGTGGGACAAATTCAGTTCTGGGATTTTCCCACCTTCCTTAGAAATTTGCTATTCCACATCTCCTCCCTGACATGGTCAAGATTAGAACAGCTGTGAATCACAATGGTTACATAAGAGCCTGTGATTGTAGCTAGCCATAAGGTTGAGATCTGAGGATCATGGCTTGAACTCAATCTGGGCAGAAAAGTCTATGAGGCTATTATCTCCAGTTAACCAACAAAAATCCAGAAGAGAAACTATGGCTCATGTGTTCAGGTGCCAGTATTGAGGAACAAAGCTAAAGGATAGTGTCCAGGGCTTGAGTTCAAGCCCAAATAGGAATAGAGAGAGGGAGAGAGAGAATTCTAGACCTCCTATTTAAACATTTGGCTCTTAATTTAGCACCCAAATGTTCTAGGCTAAAGGCCCAATACCAAGAGTTCCAAAAAGCAGGCTCAACTTCAATTCCATGGGCCAAAAGGAAGCATAGAAGGACAGAGAACAGAGATTGAGTGCATGGATGGGAAAGCCATTGAAAAAGGAAAAGGAAATACATCTCAGGAGTACAAACATGAGTTTTAAGTTTAAAGAAAGAAATAACTGGGATTGAGAACATGAGGCATCCATAATGATTAAATGGTTCTTGTCCCGGGTGTGGTCTGCTGTTCAGAAGCAGTGTCCTATAGCTCCTTATATTTATCTTGCTGAGTCAGGCCATTTCTATAATAAGAAAGTCATTCTTGCCTGTCACGGGGTAGCATTGTCTCTTCTCACAGAATATTTATCCATCAGTACTCTGCTTCCTAGACTCCAAGGAGCCTATAAGTTACTGCAGGAGTAAATAGCTCAGAACTAAAGGCACAGATACAAAATGAAGATAAATGTCAAGGTTTTATTCTGCTTTTAGTTATCCTTTGCACATCTGTGAACCCTGTTGTAAATTAGCTATCTAGAATTCCAGGTAGCAGGTGGTTCCACAGTATGAGTTTTCCAATGGGACAAGGCCTACTCTCTAACATTGGGATTCTTTATTCTTCATATTTTGAGCTTTCTATTTTTTTCCATTTTATCCTTAAGGAGAAAACTAAATGGGTACATTTAGAACATTGTGATCTCTTATTTCTGATGCCAGTAAGTAAATGCATTAGACATGATGGGGCTTTTAAAAGAGGATCTTGAAAACAGGTATGGAGAAACCCAAACTTATTAAATAGTAGTATGAGTTAAATAAGGTGTCAACCATGTAACAGAAGCTCAATTGATTCTCTGTGGGTGGTACCAGCTGTCAGTCTCAAGACTTAAAAGTGCCCCATGCTTGCAATAATGTTCCCTTGACACTTCTTAAGATTCTTATTAATTTCCCCCCAAAGGGTTCCTACCTTTTCACTTTGCACTAGGCTCTGAAAATTAGATAGCCAACCTCAACTGGCTGGAGAGGTATTATCACTTGTTTATGAATCTGTGTTGAACTGATTTAACAAAAGCAGCAGCAGCTCTGCTGAATCACAAACCTGTGTCCAACCAATGTTCTTCATTCTTCATTTGCAGAAGATATGAAATAGCCTTCAAAGTCCCAGTCTGTGTCATGATATACCCCCAAACAAAGAGGCATGTGTAAAAGAGAAAAGAATAATAATAGTAACAATAATGATAATTACAGTTATCCATGTGATTCTTGGATATTTTTAAATCCATTTGGACAGGTGTAAGTCATACAACTCTATGTAAGAAGCTTAATAATTACATCTGAATGTCTACAAAACATGTCAAAGAGGTATTCTTTTCAGATTACAAATCCATTCCCATCATACCGCTAAGTAATCTAAAGTAACTTGTGTCACATCCCATAGTTCTCAAAAGGGAAGATTTTGCAGATGATAAGGAAGCAAGGTTCTAATATTAATGATCAGATTTAAGGCCAGTTTTAGACTATGGGACTTTTCTCTCTGAAATAGGGTTAATCATTCAGGATTCATACACTTTGGACTCTTCAACTAGTATTAAGACACTATATAGACACTAGTGTGTAAAAACCCACATTAATAATTGGTATGCCTTTGCTAATTAAATACATATTGAACATTTGCTGGCAGGTGCTGCATTCATGAAAAGGACCAAAATTAAAGGGAACTATTGTCCACTTGTTCAGAACCATCACAGATACATCTGAGGCGTTGGAGACCCACCTTCCTGATTTTACTCTGCACACTAGGTAGAAAGGGAATAAAAGTTAAAAACTTCTCTGTAAACTTTTCCTGTTTAATAGACTATATTTGTTTGGAAAAAATAAGAATATATGTGAAATGAGATGGGTAAAAAATATAGTAGATTTGGTAAGTCCCTTTTTTTTCTTTGCCTGTCTTCAGGCTTGAATTCAGGGCCTAAGTACTGTCCCTGAATCTCTTTGTGCTCAAGGCTATCACTCTACCACTTGAGCCACAGTGTCACTTCCAACTTTTTGGAGTCGTTTATTAGAGATAAGAGGGAGTTTCTTCCTGGGATGACTTCAAAAAGTAATCTTCAGATCTCAGCCTCCTGAGTAGCTAGGATTTTAGGCATGAGCCACTAGCACCCAGAATGTAAATCACTTTTATTAGATAATATAATCTGAGCAATACAGATGTTACATTGAAGTAGTCACAGCCAGAAAAATAGAATCATAAATGTATAATAGAAATTGGAATAATAATCATAATAAATCAAAATAAAATAATAAATATATAAGATAATAAAGAGTAGGACACTTGTGGCCCATCCTTCTAATCCTAGCTACTCATGAGGCTAAGATCTGTGATCCTAGTTCAAAACAAGTCCAGGCAGAAAGTCCATGGTACACTTAACTCCAATTAACCAGCAAAAAGACTAGACGTGGAGGTATGGCTCAAGTGGTAGAGCACCAACCTTGAGCAAAAATGCCAAGCAAAACCATAAGGACCTGAGTTCAAGCGCTAATACTGGCATACTCCCAAAAAAGTGAAAAACATACTAAATAACCAAAGTAACACCTGAGAATCCAGAGAAAAGATTGCCTGGTCCAAATTAGGAAGTGTGATAGAATTATGAAAACTGTCATCAGTCCTCAAAAGTCAGAAACACTGTCCCTCTACCCTGTGGAACTTCAATTCTCTTCTGAGTAAAAGAGAGGCTTGAGGAAAAGTCTGTGTGAACCGTAAGTTTCTTGTCAATGTTGAGAACTCTGAGTTTTAGTGGCTACAAGAGATGATCTAGGTTTTAAGAAAGGTAAAACTAAAAGAAAGTGGAAGGAATGCCTGGCTAAGGAAGAGAGTGATAAAATTCTTGGAGCTCGAGAAATGCATGACACACCTCAACAGAAGACACCACCTTGACAATAGTTCTAATGGCATTAGCCAGAGGAGATGGCAGCCAGCACATTTAATGTTTCCTAGAATTTTCTGATTCTTGGTGCAGTGGCATCCTGCCTTAATTTGCTTACATCATCATGGGTACAGGGGAGCCAATCAATGTCTTTTATTGTTCCTGGCTGCTTCCCCAGACTTAATTTTCATTCTCACTTGCTAAAGCAAACATTACAACTTCTGTTAGCTCTGCCTGCAGTCTAACTTTTCATATGGCAACCACCATGGCTTTATTAAGACAAACACCAGACCACTTCTGTGCATGACATGCAGGATAATGGTTAAATGCTTTATGTACCAGCACCTGCTATGACCCAACACATAGTCCCAGTCTGCCTTTGCAACCTACCTGATGCGTCATGGTGTGTGATAAGTGGAACTGAAATTTAAAACTGGCCCTAGCTGACGTCAGTGACTCATGCCTGTAATCCTAACTACTCAATTTTCAATTAGCAATAATTGTGCCTCAAATAAACCTCATTGGCTATGATACTGCCACTGAGCAAAGCTTCCTAACTACTCAGATGGCTCAGATCTGAGGTACCGGGTTCAAAGCCAGCCCAGACAGGAAAGTACACAGAGATTCTTATCTCCAATTAACCACCAAGAAGCGAAAGTAGAGCTCAAGCTGTAGCATGCTACACTTGAGCTAAAAAGGTAAGGGACAATGTTCAGACCCTGAGTTCAAGCCCCAGTCTTGGCATACATACACAAAAAAATTGAACCGAAATTCAAATACTAGCTATTCAAGAGGCTGAGATCTGAAGATCATGTTCAAAGCCATCTTGGGCAGGGAAGCACATGAGATTTTTATCTCAGATTAACCATCAGAAAACAAGAAGTGGTAGAATAATAGCCTTGACCTCAAAAGCTGAGGGAAAGTGTGCAGGCCCTCTGTCCAAGCCCTGTGACAGACAAAAATACAATAAATTCAAATGCCGAATCTTTTTTTTTTTTTTTAATCTTAATTGTACCAAAATTTTATTATATTTTATTATATATGTTTTTACATGTGGTGACTGTACTTTGTATTTATTTATTTTTTTTTTAATTTAATTTTATTTTATTTGAGAACATACTGTACAGAGGGGTTACAATTACATGGGCAGGATAATGCATACATTTCTTACCAAGCATTGCAGCCTCCTCCTTTGTTTACCCTTCACCTCCCTTCCCAGCCTCCCCCCTCCCTCCCACCCAATCATACCCCCCCTCCCCCCCCCCCGACATTGTAAAGCTGGTTTTGACATGACATTTTGTACTTCTCATTGTTGCAACAGGTCCACCTGAATCCTTAAACGACTTGTTTGTCCCCATCTCCTCCACATGTTATACTGACATCAAATATAGTGAAAGCGGGGGTTACACTGTGGGGGAGGGACATACAAAGCAACAAAGAGATAATATTATAAATGCGTTAGAAACACATGCATGAAAGAAACAAAAACATTAAAATACATATTTGAGGTTTCGTTTTCCTAACATCACATTATTTGACTTTTTCCGCTTGACTAATACCTATACTAGATATTGCAAATAAGGGAAACCATGGGACCTATGTTTCTTTGGGCCTGGCTTACTTCACTTAATATAATTTTTTCCAAGCCTTTCCATTTCCTAACAAATGGGGAAATGTCATTCTTTCTGATGGAGGCATAGAATTCCATTGTGTATATATACCACATCTTCTTAATCCATTCATCAACTGAGGGGCATCTGGGTTGGTTCCATGTCTTAGCTATGGTAAATAATGCTGCAATAAACATAGTTGTGCTGGTAGCTTTAGTGTGGCCTTGTTTGTGATCATTTGGGTAAATGCCCAAAAGTGGGATTGCTGGGTCATTGGGGAGCTCTATGTGGAGTCTTTTGAGGAACCTCCATACTGCTTTCCAAAGTGGTTGAACAAGTTTACATTCCCACCAACAATGAAGTAAGGTTCCTTTCTGTCCACATCCCCTCCAGCATCTGTTGTTGTTAGAGTTCTTGATTTTTGCTGTTCTAACTGGAGTGAGGTGATATCTCAATGTTGTTTTGATTTGCATTTCTTTTATGGCTAGGGATGTTGAACATTTCTTCATGTGTCTATTGGCCATCCTTCTTTCTTCTTCAGAGAAGCTTCTCTTTAAGTCTTTCGCCCACTTACTTATTGGGCAGTTGTTTCTTTGAGGATTTGTTGTTGGGTGGTTTAATTTTTTGAGTTCCAAGTATATTTTAGATATGAGACCCTTGTCCGTTGTATGGCTAGTAAAGATCTTCTCCCAGTCCGTGGGCTTTCTATTGATCTTGCTAGCTATGTCATTTGCCCTGCAGAAGCTCTGCAACCTTATACAATCCCATTTGTCCAGCCTTTCTTTGATTTGTTGTGTTTCCGGGTCTTTATTCAGAAAATTTCGGCCTGTGCCAAGGAGACCCAGGGTTTCTCCTATTCCATCCTGTAATGTTTTCAGAGTGTCTGCTTTGAGTTCAAGGTCTTTGATCCATTTGGAGTTGATTCTGGTGCAGGGTGATATATAAGGATCTAGCTTTAGTTTTCTACATGTAGTTAACCAGTTCTGCCAGCACCATTTACTGAAGAGGCTGTCTGTCTTCCATTCTATTGTTTTAGCTCCCTTATCGAAGATTAGATGGCTATAGGTCTGTAGGTTCATTTCTGGGTTTTCAATTCTATTCCATTGGTCCTGAGGTCTGTTCTTATGCCAATACCAAGCTGTTTTGATTACTATGGCTTTATAGTAGAGTTTGAAATTTGGTACTGATATTCCTCCAGCAGTGTTCTTTCCGTTGAGGAGCGTTTTTGCTATTCGGGGTCTTTTATTGTTCCATATGAATTTTTGGATTGCCTCTTCTATTTCCTTGAAGAATGAGGGTGGAATTTTGATAGGTATTGCGTTGAATTTGTAGATAGCCTTGGGGAGTATTGCCATTTTCACGATGTTAATCTTTCCAATCCAGGAGCATGGGAGGTTTTGCCATTTTTTAAGTTCTGTGTTGATTTCCTTTTTCAAGATTTTAAAGTTTTCATCATAGAGGTCCTTCACTTCTTTAGTTAAGTTAATTCCTAGGTATTTTATTTTTTGTGGGGCTATTACAAATGGAGTTGCTTTCCTAATTTCAGCCACACTTTTCTCATTGTTGGCATACAGAAAAGCCATTGATTTTTGGGGGTTAATTTTATAACCTGCTACTTTGCCAAAGTTTTGAATCAGCTTGAGTAATTTGGGAGTGGAGTCTATGGGATTCTTTAAATACAAGATCATGTCATCTGCAAAGAGGGAGAGTTTTATTTCTTCTTTCCCTATTTGGATCCCCTTTATGTCTGCATCTTGTCTTATTGCTGTAGCTAGGCATTCTAATACTAGATTGAAGAGAAGTGGAGAGAGTGGGCACCCTTGTCTTGTTCCTGAGTTAAGAGGAAATGGCTTTAGTTTTTCACCATTGAGTATAATGCTGGCTGTAGGTTTGTCATATACAGCCTTTATTGTATTGAGGAATGTTCCATGGATTCCTAATTTTTTCAAAACCTTCATCATAAAGGGGTGTTGGATCTTGTCGAATGCTTTTTCTGCGTCTATTGAGATAACCATGTGGTTCTTATTCTTGCTCCTGTTGATGTGATGAATAATATTAATTGATTTGCGTATATTGAACCAGCTTTGCATCCCTGAAATGAATCCTGTTTGATCGTGGTGTATGATTTTTTGGATGAATTGTTGAAGTCGGTTGGCCAAAATTTTGTTGAGAAGTTTTGCATCAATGTTCATCAAAGAAATGGGTCTATAGTTCTCTTTCTTTGATGAGTCCCTGCCTGGTTTTGGGATGAGGGTTATGATGGCTTCATAGAATGTGTTCGGTAGTGAGCTTTCTCTTTCAATTTCATTGAAGAGTTGGAGGAGAATTGGTGTGAGCTCTGCTTTGAAGGCCTTGTAAAATTCCGCTGTAAAACCATCTGGTCCTGGACTTTTCTTAGCTGGGAGGTCTCTTATTGCTGTTTCTATTTCAATGCTTGATATGGGCCTGTTAAGATAGTTTACCTCATCTTGGTTTAGTTTTGGCATGTCAATATTTGCTAGGAAGAGGTCCATTTCTGTCAAGTTCTCAAACTTATTAGCATAAAGTTTTGAGAAGTATTCCCTTATAATGTTCTGAATCTTGCTTGTTTCCGTGGTGATGTTTCCATTCTCATCTCTGAGTTTATTAATTTGGGTGTGTTCTCTTCTTTTTCTGATAAGATTTGCTAAGGGTCTGTCAATTTTGTTGAGTTTTTCGAAGAACCAACTCTTTGTTTTGTTGATTCTTTCTATAGTTTTTTTGGATTCTAATTCATTTAATTCTGATTTAATTTTGATTATTTCTTTCCGTCTACTGGATTGGGGTTTATCTTGCTGCTCTTTTTCAAGGAGGTTTAGATGTGTCATTAAATTGTTAGTTTCAGATCTTTCCAATTTGTTGATGTAGGAGCTCAGAGCTATAAACTTGCCTCTGAGTACTGCCTTTGCTGTGTCCCAGGAGCTGGTATTTTGTGTGTTCATTTTTGTTGAATAGCATGAACATTTGAATTTCCTTTCTAATCTCTTCCATGACCCACTCATGATTCAGCAGTGTGTTGTTCAGCCTCCATGTGATACCGGACTTTCTTTGGTGGCTTTTGGTGTTGAGTTCTAACTTTATTCCCTTGTGGTCAGAGAGAATGCAAGGTATAACTTCAATGTTTCTGAATTTAGACAAGTTTGCTTTGTGGCCTAAAATGTGGTCTATTTTAGAAAACGTTCCATGTGCTGCTGAGAAAAACGTGTATTCTGATGCTGCTGGGTGAAATGTTCGGTAAATGTCTGTTAAGTCTAGTTGATCTATGCAGCTGTTTAGATCTGCGGTTTCTCTGTTGAGTTTTTGCCGAGTTGATCTATCTAGTGGGGAGAGTGGTGTGTTAAAATCCCCAACGATTAATGTCTTTGGATCTATATGGGATTTGAGGGAAAGTAGTGTTTCTTTGATAAATTTGGGTGCTCCATTGTTTGGCGAATAGATATTTAGAATTGTAATATCCTCCTGAAGGACAGATCCTTTAATTAGTATGTAGCGACCTTCTTTATCTCTTTTCACGAATTTTAATTTGAAGTCTATTTTATCTGATATTAGGATTGCAACTCCCACCTGTTTATGCGGTCCGTTTGCTTGGTAGATTTTGTTCCAGCCTTTAACATTGAAAATGTGTTTGTTTTTACGGGCAAGATGTGACTCCTGCAGGCAGCAGATAGAAGGGTCTTGTTTTTTAATCCAACTAGACAGTCTATGTCGCTTAATTGGAGAGTTCAGTCCGTTAACATTAAGAGATAGGACTGAGAGGTATTTGGGAGTTCCTGCCATGTTATCTACCTTCTTGGGGGCTCCGAAAACTGGGTTCTTCCTATGGTTCTTGGATTCTCAGTTTGGGTGCAGTTTCTTGGCCTTTATTGCGGTCTTGTTGGTTTTCTATGTGTAGGACATCTTTAAGAATCTTTTGTAGGGCTGGTTTGGTGGAGATGTATTGTTTCAATTTTTCTTTGCTATGGAAGGTTTTTATTTGGCCTTCAGTTATGAAGGAGAGTTTAGCTGGGTACAGTATTCTTGGTTGATAGTTGTTTGTTTTTAGGGCATGGCATACATCATTCCAGGCTCTTCTTGCTTTGATTGTCTCTGCTGAGAAATCTGAGGTGATTCTAATTGGTTTCCCTTTATAAGTGATTACCCTTTTCTCTCTGACAGCTTTAAGGATCTTTTCCTTGTTCTGAGTTGATCCTGTGTGGATTATTATGTGACGGTGGGATGTCCTATTCTGGTCTGGTCTATTTGGGGTTCTAAAGGCTTCTTGTATCTGGACAGGCCTATCTTTTTGCATGTTTGGGAAGTTCTCTGCTAGGATCCTGTTAAACAGATTTCCTAGACCATTAACTTCTGTTTCTAGGTGCTCCTCTACACCCATTATCCTTAGATTAGGCCTTCTGATGGTGTCTTCCAGGTGTTGGATAGATCTATCATATTTCTTGGACTTGTCTTGGATGGTTGTATGTTCTTTCTCTATAATATCTAGGCTGTCTTCAATCCCTGAGATTCGATCTTCTGCATGTTCTAACCTGCTGTCAAGACTCTCTACTTTGTTTTTTATCTCTTTTCCTTCTAGTTGGTCAGCTTTGATGGCTTCAAGTTCTTTGTTGAAGCTCTGTTTTAGGTCTTGTATGAATTTCTTTACTTCCTTAATTTGGTGTTCAGTGTTTGTCCTCAAATCACTTAGTTGATTGGTTATGGTTTCTTTGGGCTCCCATTCCTTCTGTTGGGTTCCATTCAGCATTCCCTTTGTGGTCTCCCTGACTTCCTTCATCTCTTTGTTAATGGATTCCATGAATGCCTTTAGTGATCTTTGTGTGTTCTCTACCTGGTCTCTCAATTCCTGTATTACTCTTTGATTAGCTTCCTCCTGTTCGCGGGATTCCTGCAGATCTCTTTGAGTGTTCTCAGCCTGCTCACGCCATTCCTCCCTTTCTCTTTGAGTATTCTCAAGTTGTTCACGCAAATCCTGTATCAGTTTTTGAGTAGCTTCCTCACGCTTATGATATTCCTGTATAAACTTCTGGGATGCCTCCTCTCTCTCCCTATCACGCTCATACAGAGTCCTTTGTACGTTGTCAAACTTTTCATTTATCATGTTTGCCAGCAGTGTTTGTAGAGCTGTTTGGGAACTCTCCTCTGGATTATTCATTATCTGTTCTAACCCCTGATTATCAGGATTGGGAATTGAGATACCCGAATTTGCCATTTTTCTTGTGTTTTTCCGGCTTACTCTGCCCATTTGAGATGAAGATAGCACCAGTTTTGTGCTAGAACACTATCTTAAGGCAACCATCAACCAAAGTTTGCATTTGTACAGTCAATAGTCTACAGATACAATCTAGTTCAACAGATACATCTATTCGACATCAAACAACTATATGTTAAAGGACTTTGAACCGCAGAGAAGAATTTGGAAAACCAGAAATTATTAGGGTTAGGGAGGGATGTGGGTAAAAAATAGGAATAGATTGGTGTGGGAAGGCACAGGGAGAGTTAACTATGTCCTAATCACAATGCAGGAAATAGGTTGGGTAGGATGTAAGTAGAGAGAGAGAGAAAAGGGAAGAAAGGGAAAGGGGAATGAAAAGAGACCAGAAAAAAAATAGAGACATAAAAATTAATGTTATTTTAGAGATTAAAAGACCATCTATTTATAGAGGGATATGAATATGTTGAGAGAAAGGGAGGGACATAGAGGAGATGAGAAAAACTTTTAAAAAATGCTTAAAATATTATATAGGTATAAAGAGGTAGTACTGTTATTAATGAATTTAAGTCTCAGAGGTTTTGAATTGAGTAATAAGTTTGTGGATTAAGTGTGTACACAATGGGGGATAGGGTCTACTGGTTAACTACGGGTTTATCTGAGGATGTGCTGGACAAGAGTTAAGTCACATAAAGGTGCACAAAGAGGAAAAGTTGGAAAGGATAGGAAAGTGAGAAGAAAAGATCAGAAGTTCAGTAGAGCTAGAAAAAAAAACAAAAACAAAAAGATAATTAAGAATGAATGGAAAAGAGAAAGAAGACAAGAAAAGAAAAGAAAACACACATTCACATATTCCTAAAATAAAAATTATAAGAGGAGAAAAAAAATTAATGGAAAACAATTATTTTTTCAGAAGAGGCAAAAATTAAAGATTAATAAAAGTTTTAGAAAAGCAAAAAAAAAAATTTTTTTTATATATTATATAAGGTAACAAAAAACGAAAAAAAAACAAAACAAGAAAAAGAAAAAAAGAAAAGAAGAAGAAGAAAAAAAAAAAAAAAAAAAAAGATCTTTGATTTTTTTTTTTTTTTTTTTTGGGAGGGGTGGGAAGAGTCCTGTATCTCCCTTTTGTCTGTAACCAGAGTCTGGCTGGAGTCTCTGGTCAGCTTTAGGTCCTGTGGCTTGATTGGTTTCTTAAGTCAGTTTGTTGGAACAGGCAGAAAAATGCTCTGCTTTACCCAAGATTTTGAGATCCCCCTCCCAGGTTAGTTTACTGGGAGGGTGATCTGCTTTGAGAATCACAAAAGAGGGGGATGCAGTGATGAGGCTAGGTTCTGGGTAGAGTTGAGGTCTTTCAAGGAACAGTAGCTTTTCCCTGGGGCTATTTTGTGAAAAAAAAACTCACAGCACCCAGCCTGGAGCCATTCTCAGGGTTTCTGTTTTTCAATTGATTGTGGTGGCTGCTAGAGGGAGGGGCAGCCTCTGGCTCTGGCCACCCATCGAGGAGAGCCACTCCAATGGCTGGTGCCTGAGCTGGGCGACCCCTCCCTGGATGGAACTGAGTCTGTGAGGTCACCTCGCCGCCAAGTTCCCGTGAACTGCCAAATGACTAGCTCTATTCCAAGGCCTGAGCTGGAGCTAGCCGCTCCTCCGAGCTTTGTCGGTATCCAAGATGGAGATCACCGGTGCTGGGGGGGGGAGGGGTGGCCTTCCCTCCTCTGCTCCCAGAGGAGGAGTGAGGAAGCGGGGCTTCTACTCATGCGGAGTCTTGGATCCCGGGTCGTCTCTGGTCTGCAAAGTGCAGGATGAAGTTGTCCGCTCCTTGTCGGTTCTTGCTGGTGTTGAGTAGAATCCGCTCGTCCGCTGCGTCTGGCTCCTTTGTCCCGGACTGCGTCTCAGGTATGCCTCTGCGGCGGTGGTCGCAGCTGCGACCCTGCCGCCGCAGCGGCAGCTGCTCAGATGTGTCTGCTTGGCTTCCCCTCTCTTGACTAACTCTCTGTCCTGTGATGGCACACTTGGTGTGATTCTCTGGCTTGGGACTGTTCACTGGAACTCTGAAACTGTTTTCTATGCAAGAGCTTGTTCAGATTCCAGCTTCTCCTCCGCCATCTTCCCGGAACCTCCAAATGCCGAATCTTAAGTATTTAACTGATCCACCTAGGGCCAGCTAGCTAACTGATCTGAGCTTCAACTTCTTCATCTTTATTAAAGGAGATTAAATGACAGAAGATGAAAGCAAATCTCAGCTCTAAGAATTTGAGAATGTGGCAGGTGAAAGGCAAAGAGTTGACAAAGCTCCCTGAAGCAAGTCCCTCCGTCATTGCTGGCAAAGAGCACACAAGCCTGGATTTCAGAGGATTGGAAAGCTTGAATTCCCCTTGCCCTGGGGAAATTTTTTAAGGCTGATACTGTCTTGATACCAGAAGATAGTAAACACCCATTGCTTCTCACCAACGAGAAATATTAGACTATGGAATGTTTTCTCCTTCCTGTATTGTAACTCAACCCACTAAACATCTCTTTCCTCATCTGAAAAAATACTGGCAGTGATGAACCCCTCCTGCTATTGCGATAATTCAACAAGTAATTCATTTGTTTGCCTAGAAAGCTCCTGCCCAGCCCATAAGAGCAGCTCCAAAAATGACCTCTAGATAATGACAGCGTTAATAGTCTGAAGCTAAATTTGTTAATCAGACGTAGTTACAGCTTAGTCGGAATGTTCCCCTGCCTAGGATTCTTGGCTGTGGTAATGGTAATTCATTCCTGAAACTAGACTCTTTAAAAGCTTGCAAATTTTTATACTGCTAAGATCCAGGCAGAGAGAGATGTCTCCTAATTGACAGGGATAGTTCCTGCCATTTATGAGAGCTGAATATTAACTCCCCAAGAGTGTGGTGGATGTACATTGGGACAGCAGGATGGGGTAGATGTTGGGTGAAACCTGGTGAATCACAGGGTACCCCTTCCTCAGCTCTTCTCCCGCATGGCCACGGTCCTGTGCACAGCAAGTCTCTCTTCATTTGAGTGAGATGCCACTAATTATAATGCAACTAGTCTTGAGTTAGTACCCATATAAAATTGGTTACAAACATATATGCTACTTGCTGTATAGTCCAGGGTAAGTAGTTTAAACTTCTACTTTTTCATCTGTAAGCTAAGAATACCCAATATTAGCATGGTATAGACCTGATAATGCCTATAATGTGGCTTCTGTGAAATCTGACACATGTTGCATTCTTCAGATATCACCTACTGTTCATCCTCATAAATCTGTCTCTGGTATTGGTGATTCTATGTTGGCCCAAGATGAGTGAGTCTTGTTTTCTTGATCAGTCAGGACTCTTGCTGATCTTTCTAGTACTGTACACAGAGTTCTTTCCATTGAATACAGTGTTCCTTCACCAGGATGTGCCCTTCTTATTATATGCTAATTCCTAAATCTAGAGCTTCTGGGTAATGCAGTCATCACTCTAATTTGATTCAGCCCATAAAACATTTCTTTCCTCACTGGATCACTCTCTCTTATACATTTTAGTCTGAATGAGTTCTACTGTACTCAGTGTTGTCTTGTTCTGCTCCAGCAACATCCCAAATAAACACTTGTTCAGTACAAAGTAAGTATATGAAGTAAACGGAAAAAGTGATCTGGATTTTACAATTCCCACAGGGCATTTCTCCTTTAAAAAGTGCAAACATATACAAAGAAAAGACAATACTTCTGGCATGATTGTGTACCTTCTGATAGCTGGCTCTCTGTGGCTTCATCAACATCAGCAACTGACAATGCTGTGCAGGTAGCTGGTATGGTTTGGTTAGTGCTAGTAGACATTTATTCACCATTTATTTAGTTCTAAGTTCTGAGAAAAATAGATAATTTGAGGGATTTACAATCCAATGGAAATAACTATAACAATAAGTAGTACAATGCTACTTGTGTTCATTAATTTTATATGTCAGCTTGACTAAGCTACACACAGCCAAGATACTTGGCCAAAATTATTTTGGATATATCTGTGAGGGTGCTTCTGAGCTGAATTGGTAAACTGAGTAGATTGCTCTCCTTAATGTGAATGAACTTTCTCTAGTCAGTTGAAGATATAAATGGACAATAATGGGTAAGAGGCCTCTTTTCTGATTTGTTTGAGCTGAAATGTGTGTATTTTCTATATTTGGGCTCAAATTGGAATGTCAACAGTCCTGTGTCTCTGGCCATCAACCTGTTTTATTTGACCACACAAACGAATCTCATCTCATGTGAATACACACACAAACACACATGCACACGCACACACACACGTACACGTGCACACACACAATTTGTTGAGAAAGCTCTAATACCCTAAGTTCTAATACCCTATCAATCAACTGTCTTAAACTTGGATTCGATTTTTTTTGGGGGGTGTCCGGTCGTGGGGCCTGAACTCTGGGTCTGGGCACTGTCCCTCAGCTCTTCAGATCAAGGCTAGCACTCTACCACTTGAGCCACAGTGCCACTTCTGGCTTTTTTTCTTTTTGCTTATGTGGTGCTGGGGAATCAAACTGAGGCCCTCATGCATGCAAGGCAAGTGCTCTACCATTGAGCCACCTTCCCAGCCCCTGGATTAGATTTTATCTAGATTATAATCCCTCCAGTCAGGAGAGGTTAGAATTCATCAATTAGTCAAACTTCACATCAATTAGTCAAAGTTTTTCAAAGCATCCCTGTGCTTTGAATGAAGAGCACTAGAATTATAGTCCCTTCATTACTTTTACTACCTAAGCAGACACTAAGCGCCATAGTACTACCAGTAGTAGGATATTTTTCAAGATTAACCACAAAATCTTGCAGGGTTTTCATAGCACCAGTTCAGAGATGTTCACACTTCTTACTCTGAAATTTCAGGATGCCAGAAAACTAGAAAAGGAGCTCAAAATGAAAGGGAGACTCTGCACTTAGCCAGCTCTGCAGAAGAGCTTGCCAACCAGAAGAACCAGAGCCTCTTTCCCAATTTTCCCCCACTTTTTCCCACACCCTGTACAACTGACTCTGGGTGACATCATGAACACTTTCTGTGGAGAATTGTTTCCATTTTTCACTCTAATAATAGCACATATATGTCATTAATATAGTTTCAGGTACTCTATCAACATATTGAATTATCCAAATAACAGCATCCACATTATCAACATGAGAAAAGACAAAAATATTAAAAACAAAAAAAATCAAATGAGAGAGAATAAAACAAAAATACTTATTACACCTTACACAGCTGGCATGTGGCAGACGGGTGAGAATCAATCCCAGATGGTCTGTCCAGGGTAATATTCCATTTTGCTATTGATGTTGACGTTTGAACACCCATTGTAAAGATTACGTCCTTTTTATATGAGTATGACCTCATGTTAAAATTCCCAGTTACTGGATTCTGGTGGCTTGTGTCTATACTCAGGAAGCAGACATCTGAAAATCAAGATTCAATAAACCAGCAAAAAGCTGGAAGTGGAGGGGGTGGCTGCAGTGGAAGAGTACCAATTATGAGCAAACAAGAGCAGAATGCCCTGAGTTTAAGTCCAATGTCAGCATCTAAAGAACAGTAGTTGAGAATGAAAGAAAGACAGCCTCTTCAGCAAATGGTGCTGGCAAAATTGGTTAACTACTTGTAGAAAACTAAAGCGAAATCCTTATATATCCTTATATATCACCCTTCACCAGAATCAACTCCAAATGGATCAAAGACCTCGGAGTCAAAGCAGACACTTTGAAAACATTACAGGATGGAATAGGAGAAACCCTAGGTCTCCTTGGCGCAGGCCGAAATTTTCTTAATAGAGACCCAGAAACACAAGAAATCAAAGAAAGGTTGGACAAATGGGATTGCATGAAGTTGCAGAGCTTCTGCAGGGCAAATGACATAGCTAGCAAGATCAATAGAAAGCCCACAGATTGGGAGAAGATCTTTACTAGCCATACAACGGACAAGGGTCTCATATCTAAAATATATTTGGAACTCAAAAAATTAAATCCCCCAACAACAAATCCTCAAAGAAACAACTGCCCAATAAATAAGTGGGCTAAAGACTTAAAGAGAAACTTCTCTGAAGAAGAAAGAAGGATGGCCAAAGACACATGAAGAAATGCTCAACCTCCCTAGCCATAAAAGAAATGCAAATCAAAACAACATTGAGATACCACCTCACCCCAGTTAGAATGGCAAAAATCAAGAAGTCTAACGACAGCAGATGCTGGAGGGGGATGTGGACAAAAGGGAAACTTACTTCATTGTTGGTGGAAATGTAAACTTGTTCAACCATTTTGGAAAGTATATGGAGGTTCCTCAAAAGACTTCACATAGAACTCCCCTATGACCCAGCAATCCCACTTTTGGGCATTTACCCAAACAATCACAAATAAGGCCATACTAAGGCTACCAGCACAACTATGTTTATTGCAGCATTATTTACCATAGCTAAGATATGGAACCAATCCAGATGCCCCTCAGTAGATGAATGGATCAAGAAAATGCGGTATATATACACAATGGAATTCTATGCCTCCATCAGAAAGAATGACATTGCCCCATTTGTTAGGAAATGGAAAGACTTGGAAAAAATTATATTAAGTGAAGTAAGTCAAGCCCAAAGAAACATAGGTCCCATGATTTCCCTTATTTGCAATATCTAGTATATGTATGAGTCAAGCAGAAAAGGTCAGATAAGGTGATGTTAGGAAAATGAACCCTAAGGTATGTATTTTGAATGTTTTTTTCTTTAGTGCAATTGTTTCTAACACATTTATAAGATTATTTCTTTGTTGCTTTGTATGTCCCTCCCCCACAGTATAACCCCTGCTTTCACTGTATTTGATGTCGTTATAATTTGTGGAGGGGAAGGGGAAAAACAAGTCGTTTAAATAAGGATACAGGTGGACTTGTTGCTACAATGAGAAGTACAAGTTGTCATGTCGAAAACGAACTTTACAACTTGGTTTGGGGGGAGGATTGGGTGGGGGGGGAGGATGGGAAGGGATGGGAAGGGTAAACATAGGAGGAAGCCACAATGCTTGATAAGAAATGTACTCACTATCTTGCCCATGTAATTGTAACCCCTCTGTACAGTATTTTCACAATAAAAAAAAAAAAAACAGTAGTTGAAAGTCTGTACATTGAGAGCCTGAAATAGCTGGTTCCTCATCCAGGTGTTGATCATGTGGGAGTATTCCTGTTTTTAAACTTCTTGAGTCCCACGGTATTTCCTTCCTCAGTTATCATCTAGCCTTGTTCACTTATTCTCCCAAAGTAGAGGAGAATCTTAAGTAGTCCATATTCTCTTATCAAGTCTCAAGTTACCGAAAATTGCCTTATATTTCCACAGGAATTGTTAGAAAAATTGGTTGTCACAAAGCTAACAGACTGGTCTGTTAGTTTCTCATCTCAACATGTAAGGTGCCTGATATTCTGTCTACTCCATTCTCAACTCCAAGTCATCCTCTTTCATCTTCCCATTTAGCCGTCAGTATAAATTTTCATCTCCTGTGTAATCTTTTTTGGTCAATCCAGGGGCTTTCCTGGACTAGTTTCCTCAAGGCTAGTGCTTTACCATTTGAGTCATTGCTCCATTTCCGGCTTTTTGGTGATTAATTGGATTTAAGAGTTTCAGGACTTTTCTGCCTAGACTGGCATCAAACTGCCATCCTCAGATCTCAGTCTCCTGAGATTACAGGTATGAGTCACAGGCAGCCAACTTGCTTTTCTGGTTTTGTTGTTGTTGTTGTTGTTGTTTATGTCATGCAGAGTTCTGTTCACTACACTTTGTTCTCACTATGTCTTCCTGGACAGTTTCAAATACTGCATGACTTCAGCTGGGCAATGATAACTCACCCATCTTTCACTACATTGGGCCTCACACCTTAATTCCAGGCATATCTTTCCAATGGTTTCCTTCATATTCAAAAGTGGATGTGTTCAACTTCTAAATTCATTATTGTACCTATCATATATGCTTTTTCTCCCATATTCCTTAATGATTCTATCTTGCAAGCCAGAAACCTAGAAGCAATACTAGATTTTTACATTTGTCTAAGTTCCTCTATTTTAGTAGATATGGATCCAATTTATTCTCCTCTCTCCACATCCACCTTCTTGGTCTTTGTCTCTTCTTATTATGACTTCATCATGATTTTTAACCATAATCTTCAGTAGATCTCCGGTATCTCCACCACACAGTTATGAGAATGTTACGTACAACACAAATAGTATCTTCATTATATTTGAAAAGCATTGACGGTATTCTATTTATTTCTCAGTCTCATGGATGATCAACCAGGGCATTAGTCCTGATTTCCTACATCCCTTCCTTCTGCTATGTTCCCTTCCTTCAACCTGTAACTATTCATTTAGAACTAGCCACTGGTCATTCCCAACCTTATCTCTATGCTCCTATGCTTCTGTTTTTGCATGTGCCTTTGGCTCTGCTCATATTCCACTCACAGATATAACTCAGCTTCCACACCAAACTCTTCTCATATTTCATGTTCCTCTTTAAGATATCACATACCCAATGAAGCCTCCTTTCATTTCAATAAGCAGACAGGTGGTCTGTGGAGAATGAAATGATGTTTTTTTTTTTTGCATTTTGGGTTTTTGAAGAAATCATCGGGTCCTTTAGAATAGAGTCTTAACAGAGAAACTGGAGCACAGCACTCATTTAATATGTGTTGGATAATCATGACTAACTTAACAAAGAAATCCAGATTTATCAATAAGATGTTTACATGTATGCGTGTTTACAGTTGTATTCACCAAAAACATATGCTGTGTGTGCATGTACTCTTATATTGGTGCTTGTTTTGTACACTCAATTATATCCCCAGCCTTTAAAAGTTATTAATTAACTCAGACATTGTATTAATTATTTTACTAATAGTTTTATTGTTATTTTACTAATAATTACAAGCACTTGCAATTATATGCAGTATACAATTGACCATGGATATAGCTAGATGTAATTTTCTGAAATAAACTTTAAAAAATGATAAATAGGGCCATGATATATTACAATTTAATAAAACATCTACATAGAAATATTATCCAATATTAAAAATTACTTGCAACTTGTAGATAATGAGAATAGACTTGTAGACAAATGAGAAATATAGAATATCCCTATAGATACCTTTCTTTTGCTTGTTTAATATTACCCTGGTTTTCTTCTTCATACCCTATGCATGAATAGCAGTACTTTCAAAAGTAGCATTGTGATTTCAAAACTCTTAGGGGCTCTTTATTCTGACTGAGAGCTTTTCTCAGTTTTGATGAGATGTGGCCTATGCTTTTAAAACAGAGACAAATACATCCTTTACCTAATTTCCCACAGTTCCATGAGGAAAGAGCTGGCTAGCTGATTTCTTATATATTTCCTATATGTTCTAGCTCAAAGGCTTTAAAGCTAGAACTAATTGTACTACTGCTTTTGAAATCACCGTATCATGTACTTGAGGCCACATTATATAATGAAATTATTAAATAACATATAATTTAAGATAGATATATGAAAACACTTCTTTAGTAGTATTCAGCTACAGTTTACCATCCGATTTACTTACAAATTTAATTCTTGAACACTCTGAACAAATTTCATATTATGGTAAGAATTATTCATTAAAAAAAAACTTCATGGCTGATGGCAGATCTCAAGTATTAGAACAACTACCTAGCCAGTACCAATCCCTGAATTCAAACCCTAGTAACTACAAAATGCTTTCCATTTCACTTAAATATTAACTATTTAACTAGCTGCATTTATATATGTATAGATGTAATACATTTAGAGAGAGATGATATATAAATTATAAGTATTCAGCTCAATGAATTTCAAAAAGAAAGACTCCAAATCAATAAGTAGAACATGTAAGGACCAAAGCCCTCTTGCTCTGCCTCAATTGCTAGCCTCTCCTAGAGGCAACTGTTTTGCTGATTGCTATGATAACGAAGGAATTGGTTCTAAGCACCAAGACAGAACTTGACAAGGTTTCAAAGATATGATAGGTTTTGATAGGTTTTTTAAAAGTCTGTTCCAATCTTGGGGTTCTATAGTAATGGCTTTCCTTGTAATTCAGCTCTATATAATACCTATGCTTAATAGGTATTAAGGTATATAGGTATAAAGAATATAATACCTATAATACCAATGCTTGAAACATAATTATATGTAAAAAATCTTTTAGATTTTCTTTTCCAAATATTATTTTGTTTCTTTTGAATGTGTTCCCTTTCTCCATCTTATTTTTCCATTCTTTATCCCAAAAGTATTACTCAAAATGTCAGTATTACTAGTAACTGTGCACAAGACTCAAAACACATTGAAAGAATGTTCTTAAAATTTTAGTCATAGGGGCTGGGAAGGTGGCTTAGAGGTAGAGCACTTGCCTTGCATGCATGAGGCCCTGGGTTCGATTCTCAGCACCACATAAGCAAAAAAAAAAAAAAGCCGGAAGTGGCGCTGTGGCTCAAGTGGTAGAGTGCTAACCTTGCGCTGAAGAGCTGAGGGACAGAATCCAGGCCCAGAGTTCAGGCCCCACGACCGGACCCAAAAAAATTTTAGTCATAGGAGTAATAGAGCAATATCACAGGAAATTTGGGCAATAAAACAAAAAAAGTAAACCAAACACTTCAGGAAAAGAGCATGTGAAATTTGCAAAATAACTCAAATATATCAAGCTTCCTAATTTATGCTAGACATCATCTGGTTTTGGAGGTACTACAGATTCTCTTGTGCTTGCTAGGCTGTTTGTGGAACCTCTAAACCATGCCTTATTTTTCACTGATTGTCATTATGACCGGTATCACTGCTCACTCTGGTACACACTGGAGCCAGAATCCACCTATTTTTAGGCTTTCTGGCATTGCTGGGGTCACAGGTGTTGCCACCATTTCACACCTTACTGCCATGAAGTTTAAGGACATTTTGCCAGAGCTAGCCTGGCACCATGATCCTCCTAATCTTATCCCTTCTTGTACATCTTGGGATTACCTACGACCACCACTATGCCCAGCAAAAGATTGAGGTGATTTCATGAAGTATAAGCCCAGGCTGGCCTTGACCCCCAATTTCTCATCATTCTCAGCTTGCCAAGTAGCTGGGATAAAATTCATGAGCTACTGATACCTGGCTGACATCATATACTTTTAACTCACATCATGAGCATTTTTAGGAAGTCGTATAATACATTTAAGGATTCAAGGCTACCTGATCTTGTAGTAAGTATGTGACAACCAAGTGTCTCAGGCAATCTTTAATGCCTCATTAGTATACATAAAGCTGAACTAAACATCTTCTGCATATAATGGTGTTCTTCATTTGTAGTATTTGCTTATGACAAATCCTCAGATGTATGATGGGCATATTCATGTTCCAGGGAGCCCCCAAACACAGCTTTGTGCCATGCTGGCTAGTTAAAGTAGAGGAGGGATAGATCCCTGGAAACATATTTTGATTTGGTTAAATTTCCTGGCTTGCAAAATGGAAAGCACATAAGCCATTTCTGACTGGACTAGATCAATTAGTTAGACACTCAGACATTCAATTTACAAAATAGCTTGGGGCTAAACTCTAATATCACTGGGCTACAGCTACCACTATATGTTCAACTGGTAATCTCTCTATTGCCCTTGGTTTGTAAAATAGCCTTCCAAATGATTTACTGTGATTGCCACTGAAACTTGATATTTATGCAGAGTATGAGACCTTAAAGGAACTGACCCTTTTAATCTGTCCAAAATAACTGTGGGGATGAGGAAGACGTAAGATTAAAAATGCAGAGAGGTAGTTAGAAAAGAGAGAGAATATATTTATTTTGAAATCATGAAACTATGGAACTAATTGCAGCAGAAAAGAATTTTAGTCTCAACTAAGGTCCAGAGCTCTTTTTGTTTCAAAAATTTTCAGACTTGTAAGTTAGAGAAAAATTAAATTTTATTAACTGATTAACTTAATATTACAAAATTAGGAATCAATTTTATCCTTAGCACTAAACTTTTACCTAATTAGCATAATAGGAGTGAGCTTTTTAGAGAAAAGAAATGGTATAATTAAAATTTAGAAGGATTGCAATGCTTTCTCTGAAAATTGGAGAAATTATCTCTATGTGTGAACTACTCTACTGGTGAAATATGTAACTTATGAGATTATTTTTATCCCATATAATCCATTCCCAGAGGCAAATATGACTGTTTAGAGAGAGGGGGGGTGAAACATTCTCTGGTCATTTCCATGGGTTCTATCAGGAAGAACTCATTGATGTTTTGAAATATGAACAATAGTAAACACGTTAAAATTAATTCAATATTTTAATAATGTAGATTTGCCATTTAGACTTAAGATAGGAAGACATAAAACAGGAGTGTACCTGAACATAGACATCCACAAAGTTACAGCATATGACTGTATGCATTGTAGAGAGAGAATAGAAAAGAAAGGAGTGTAGAGCACTCATAGAGTGGAAGGAAGGCAGGAAAGTCTTCTGGGAGGAGATTCCCATGAGTTCAAAGTTCAAGTGGACATCAAGTGGGGAATAGGTAGCAGAAGGGGTTGTCCAAGAAGAAGAAGAAATAAGAAGTTGCATGTTTGGAGAACCTGGAGTATCCATTTGAGGCAGCAAGTGTGTTAAATGCAACAAAAGATCCAGGGGACATTATACAATATCAAGTGCCTCAAAATTTGATCTTGTTGAAACAGGTACTGGAAAGTACTTGAAGAATTATTTTTCTTTTTTTCTTTTTTTCATTTTCTTCCAGGGCTAGCAGAGAGAAATGATATAGTTAAAATTCAAACCAATCTGGTGCTAGTGACTCACTCCTGCAATCCTATCAACTTGACCCAGGAGGAGCTCAATTCAAGGTCAAGTAGGCAGAAAAGTTTAAAAAAAACCCTTCTCCACTTGTATATGGGCACAGTGATAAAGGTCAGTCACACTAATGGCATAGGAGGCTGAGGTTAGAAGGTTCTGGTTCTAGGCCAGCCCTGGAAGAAAAGTCTTCCTTCTACATTGAGAGTAGCTGGATGTGGCCTTGTGTGCTTATGGCCCCAGCAGTGAAGACCAATCTACATAGCTCTGTGCATCATATACAATGATGCTTATTGAAATGAACTCCTAGAAATGGAGACAGGAAGGTTTTATTTTCTTTGTGTGTTTTTCCTCTTTTCTGTTTTTCCACTTTTGTCATTTTGTTTCCTGTATCTTTTATCTAGTATGTAAGATGGATAAAAGGAAGCATAGAATTGATAGGAAAAAGGGTGAACAAATGCAGTAGTGATACTCACTGGACACTGTGTTGAAAATGAGCTATATGACTTGTGGAGGAGGGGGAGTGGTGAGGGAAAAAAACAGGGACAAAATGAGGGAAGAGGTGACAGTGTTCAAAAAGAAATGTACTCATTACCTGACTTATGAAACTGCAACCCCTCTGTACATCACTTTTACAATGAAAATAAAAGTTAAAAAAAAGAAATTAAAAAAATAAAAATTAAGTAAGTAGACAAAAGTTCAGACGTACACTCGGGGAAGAAGCGAGTCCTTATCATAAAATTAACCAATGAAGACAGGCCCGGAAGCATAGCTCAAAAATACAGCACCATCCTAACAAGCATATAGCCCTGAGTTCAAACCCCAGGGCTATGTGCTTGCTAGGCCAGCACATAAAAGAAATAGAGTGCTTGCCAACAATTAGAGAAAATATCCCTACATGTAGACTGCTCTATTGCTAGGCTTGAACTCAGAGCCATGCATGTTAGGTGGACACTCTACCACTAGGCATACCCACATCCCTGGCTGAAATGTGTGTACACAGGACCAGCCGTATCAGAGCTGAATGCTATGTAAATGATTGTTGAGTATAGGGTGAACAACTTGCTGGAAAGTTATAGCACTTAGGCAGGAGGCTGCTGCAATGGTTCTGAGAAAGGATTGTCAAATTTTATCTGTCAAGGATCAGAGAGTAAATATTGTAGACCTAGCAAGCCGCATGTTCTCCATCACCGCTACTCAACTCTGCCACTGTAGCGTGAAATCAGCCATATTCAAATACAAATGAATGAACATGGCTGGATTCCAGTCACCATTTTATTTATACACAACGAAATTTGAAATTCATGTAATTCTCACTTGTCATAAAATATTACTTTTGTGTTGAATTTTTTCCAACTACTTCAAAATGTGAAAAACATGTTGTTCAAGTGATAAAATGGTTTGGGGTGGGGGGCGGGGAGGAGGGAGAGGGAGATAGGTAAATGGATTTGAAAAACATCTGCTACAGGACTCAGGACTAGGCTACTTGGCTTTTGTTTATTTGTTTGGCTTTCAAAACCAGGGTTTTTCAGCTGCTGGGCAAAGTTCTCTACCACTGTGCTTCATCCCTGGCCCAGTTGGCTAGTTTCTGCTGGCTCAGGATGATGCTTATCTGGTATAACTCTAAGGACTGTGGCTGGAGATACTGAGTAGAAGATGGTACCTACAAACAGATGGAAGGAGAAAGGGATCTGGATGTTGGAGGATTCAGAGACTGCCAAGCAACTTTCTCAGTGATTCAGTCTTGTGGGATCCTGGCATATGGAATCCTCCCCAAGAGAATATTATGAAATTTAGGTACCTAGAGTAACTTCTCATTTGCTCTTGACAAGTACTTGCTTACCATTTTGATGCCCCAAAAATTTTCACTACAGAGAGCAGGTAAGAAAAATTAACGTTCATTGCTTAGATCAATCTTTTAAAAATACCTTACCTCCTTTGACGTTTTCAGAAAACTGGCTCAAATAAACGCTAAATGCAAATGTGACCCATATGCAGAGGCCATATATCTGTCTTTGTACTGGCCACTAAAAAGATCTCTCAAGCTAGGATCTTTTTTTATCATTCCTGCATGGAATAACTCATGAAATAATTAGGAGGTATACAGGCTAATGATAAATGTTGGCTTTTTGAAATGGGTTTTGATGAAATTATCATAATCTGATTATGCAGATTCAAAGAACCTTTCGAAAGCTCAGTTTTTCCTCATCTGATCCAATCTGTGACTGTCTGTGGCCAAAACTGGCTCTGTTTGAGGATTTACGATGAGGACTTAGAACTACCAGTAGTCTCTTCTCCCTAACCTATAAATATTCATGAGGAAGAACAGGTACTATGCATGGTTCTGCCTCTTGGGTAGCCAACATTCTGATTAAAGCCCCCTCATAATAAATAAAGGAGCAGAAAGAGGATGTTCAAGTGGAGAAATAAATTGGTATTTTTTATAGCAGGACAGTTGTGGTAGGGTTAGATCATGAGCTTAAGAGTGAGCAGGACTGAATTCCAGGCTTTATCTTTCCTTTTACTCACCTCAATGCCAGACCAAAAGAATAACACAGAAGTCACTGAGAAGAGTCCTAGCCATAGAAAATATAGTATTATAATCCTGCTGTTGCTATGATTATTTTTATTACTGTGAATTACAGTACTAAAGTCTCAGGGTACAACTACAGATGGCCATTATTGACACTGTTTTTTTCCAACATTTTCATTAGCAACATTTAGTTGTACAAGGGGTTTTATTTTGACATGTCTATGTTTCATTTCGACAATGAACCTGGATTACACTCAACCCTTCCCTCGCTCTCCCCCTTCCCCACAACCCCATTTCCCAGACCAATCTCAACAGGCTTTATTGCTGCTAAATCTTTGGAGATAGGCAAGAGTGAATCAATCATTTTTGTGACTTTTTGTGATTATATTTAACTTTGGCTATATTGTATGCTATTTTATAACAATGCTATGAAGAATGAATAATTATCAATTTTTTTCTTTCTTTCTTTTTTATTTTTTCCAGTCCTGGGTATTGAGATCAGGGCTGGGTATTGAGGTCAGGGCCTGGGTACTGTCTCTGAGCTATTTTGCTCAAGGCAAGTGCCCTACCACAGCTCCACTATGGCTTTTGTGGGAGGGGGTGGATGGGGGAGAAGGGGTATTAATTGGAGATAAAAATCTTATGAACTTTGCTGCCCAGGCTGGCTTCTACCCACAATCATCAGATCTCAGCTTCCAGAGTAGCTAGGATTATAAGGGAGAGCCATTGGCACCCAACTAAATTATCTACATTTTATAAAGATAAGAAAGCTTTCTAAGGGATTTCCTGTGGCAGTTAGGGTCAGGTAGGCTCTGCTTTGATGAGAATACAAGTATGAGATAATAGCTTTGCAGTGATCACATAACATAGAAGAAGTAAAATAACGTGATATATTCATATCTGACTCATTGTGGATGCTATAACAAAATAGCTTAGGCTGGATCATTTAGGAACAGCAGAAATTGACTGTTTACAATTCGAGAGGTTGGAAAGCCCACATAGTCAGTGCTTAGGGAAACTGGCTTTCAGCTTTTATAGAAAGTGTCTTCTTGTGTCTTGAAGGGTAAGTAGCCCCCCCACCCCCCTTGGCCTCTTTTATAAGGCCATTAATAACATTCTTAAGGGTAACCCTCATGATCTAATCATCTACTAAAAGATCTCCAAGGCAAGGTAATAGCCTTGGAGATCAGGAGAATTTTAAGAGGAAACAAACCTCCCCCACAGTTATTCATACATTACTCCTGATAGAACTTGGGGACAGTATGTTCTCTGTGGTAAACCAGGCTAAGAGAACTATCCTTATTTACTGGTTGAGGCAAAAAAAATCCCTTTCTTAGTATCAAAGCCAGGACTAACTATCAGGGTTTCTGATGTCTGAGCCCAGGATATAAATACCATGGTACCTCAAGTATGCCAAATATGTTTAGACCATATATATTTAGGAAGTCGGAAATTGTAATAAATAAATATGCAAATAATCAAACTGGATTCTTCTTGCAGAGTCTTTCCAAGGTCTAGAAGAATTGGCTTTGCCACTGAATCTTTTAATAATGCAACATATTTTCCCAAATTTTATGGACATAAAGCATTCTTCTCTTAGACTTTCTCAGGACATGGCACACTTTAAGGAGATGTCACCCTTTTGGTACACTGTCAACATTTTGTACAATTATCGGTTATTCATCCCCCCTTGATCTACTTTCAAAAGGAGATCTAGACAAAGAGCTGTCGCTTCCCACAGTGTAGGGCTTTGAGTTTGAGTCTGTGCTTCAATATTCTTTAGCAAAGAAAAAGAATGGACCAAGCTGGTCTTCCTGCTTCCTTACCCTTCCTCCTCACTCCTACACACATGCACACAAACATGTGCATTTTCTAATACATATTTTACCCTGGAAGGATATTTATCCTGCTCTTCCCACGTTTGTGAAATGCAGGCCTCTTTGTACCAAGTTAAAGGAGGTTTCTATTCTCACTACAGATTGCCTGTCTTTTGAAATACATTTTGTGGTCCATTCAGTCCATTTCCAGAGAATGAAAAGAACAGCACACAGTAATTAAGAGCAGTCGCAGCCGCACATGCAGCACTCCAGTCATAATGGTGGGGATTATGGGCCCAATTTTCCCCACGTGTTTTACTAGCAGATGCATTCACTTTGATCACATACCATACTGCGATGCCTGTGTTAGAGGCTGTCATAATTTTCCAGCGCATGTTTTACATTTCCAGGGACTTCCTCCTCCTTTGCTAGCACCAAAGAAGATCTAAGAAGTAAGGGTATGACAAGCTGGACAGCCTCCATGCCTGGTCACCCACCCAGTACACACACACACACACACACACACACACACACACACACACACACACACACACAGCTCCTCTCCATCCAAGCACAGCACTATCAAATGGAATACAATGCTCCTCTCCGAAATCCAGTCCCATATGTCTCAGACGCTGGAAACCTACATGGTTTAATCCGAATCTGGTAGGTAATTCTTTCAAAGCAACAGATACTATCTTTACTTAATAAGTGATGATAAGGGAAATTAAATCACTTGTCCACATTCACATAACTGATAAGAATGGAAGGCTTTTTATTGTGAAATTTTCTGACTTTAAAGCCAATGTTCTTAGTAACCCCAAAAGAGAGACAGTAGGGACCCATGGGTAAGATTGTAGGTGTTGGTATAAGGGTTGAATTCCCACTACTGCTGTTTATTGGATCACCTAGAAACTACAACCTCTCTTCACATCTCAACTTCTACACCAATAAAAATAAGGATATCACCTGCCTTCCAAACTGGTTCTAGGGATGAAGACCTCAGTGGGGTATCATTTAGTGGCTAATCACTTCAAAATGTAATGAAGTACTAAAAGCAATACTTTTTTAGTAGATTTTGTTGTTGCTCTTTTGTTTTTGGAGGGGGGGGGTCTCTAAGCTGGCCTTGAATTTACAGGTCCTCTAGCTTTAGCCTTTCCAGTGCTAGAAGTATCGATGTGCATCATCCTGACTAGCATTTAGTAGTTTTAATAACAAGTAAAGACAGTATATATCGTTTCCTTTTCTATTTCATCATTATTAAAATGGGATCTAATTTTGAAGGGTATTAAACTGTGAAATAATATTTTCTGCTTCTTGTATTTCCATATCATACAAAATTTTAATATTGATCAAATTTAATATTCAGAAAACTGTATATATGCACATAAATTCATATATATATATCCATGTCTACCCATTTATTCATTCAAAATATGTGTATTAATCGAAATAGTCCCAATTAATAAAATTACAGTTTGGAAAGTGTTATTTAATTTGAGGGATGAAGATCTCTCTTCCCTCATTTCCACTCAAAGTGAAGATCCCAGACCATCACCTCAATTTCTCTGAGATGTGCTGAGTGTCTCCACGAGGTGCCCAGTGAATGGGCATCTCTCTCTAAGCCACCACAAGTGTGAGCCCCAGTGCTCTCCTCTGATACTTTTATGGAGCTATCAAGAGTTTGCCTCTTTTATGTGGCTTCTACGTTGATGAATGAGCTTATTGGTGAGTGGGAGGAAAACATTCGATGTGAGAGAACAGTAGCATCTTTGTGGCACTCTGCTCAGGAGGAGAACTTGAAAAACAGCTGAGTTCCAGCTGCAGCTCCAACAACTTGCCTGTGTAGGCTTTACAAATGGCCAACTCGCCATTTTTTCACCTGTGAAGCCGAGATATTGGTAGCAGTTTCATAGATTGTTGGCACTCATTACAAGGCTGAGCACTATACCACTAGAACTCATTATGACACAATCATTCTTTCATTGATAGGAAGACAAGAGGCCCAGGGCATTGTCACTTTTTTAACATTATCCTCAGAGTCTTTGAATGACCATAGTCTTTATCCAGTTTTTTCTGCCGGAGTGGTTGGACATAAAATTGACCTTTTTCTACTATAGAAAAAAAAATCAGTGCCTGTCATATTATTATAAGATCATCCAAGCCTCCCAGAACTGCTGCGTCTCTCTCTCTCTCTCTCTCTCTCTCTCTCTCTCTCTCTCTCTCTCTCTCTCTCTCTCCTCTCTCTCTCCTCTCTCTCTCCTCTCTCTCTCTCCTCTCTCTCCTCTCTCTCTCTCTGTATGGGCAATTCCAGGCCCATATGTAATATGAGTGTTGATTTTCAGCCCTGATACCAAATACCAACCACAGAAGGTAACCTTCAGGATTGGACTGTTTCAGAAGAAGAATAGAAGAAGACTGGGCAAATGCAGTCATCCTATTCCATGTGCATTGGTGAAAATGGAGCTAGGTAACCTAAGGAGATGGGTGAGGTTAAGAGAGATTGGAGAATGATGCATTGGACTCACAAGGTGACATGTGAAATCCCCTTTGGACAGTTGAAATAAAGAAAAAATAAATATAATTTTTAAAAATCAAGGAAGGGAGACACCAGGTTTGGATACCCTGCTGAAGGTCAGGGGCAGTGAGGAGCAGAATGAAATCTCAGACCTCTTTCCCCAAACCCTATTTTCTCCTCCTTTGTCATTTTCCCTCTTTAGGGAAGGAAATCCAGAAGAGCTGCCATAAGCCACCTGTCATTTCTCTAAATTTAGACTTGAAAATTGATTCTGAGTAGGAGAAAGAAAGAAAGAAAGCTCTCAGCTGTAGTTTTCTTCCACAAATGTTTTTGTGTCTTGAAGGAAACTAGCCAACATGTGACAGAAAAATAACCATCAGCAATTCATAATTGCAAGTAAAGTCATTTAGTACTTAATAACAGGGTAGATTTATTGATATCTCTTTCACAGACACCTATTTACTAGATCTATAACCAATACAATAGTATGAGTAAAAGTTAAATATAAATCCTTCATGAAGAAGAACATGCTACAAGCTATCAATGTGAGCTATGTCTTCAAGAGTTCCCAGCCCAAAGACTGTCTTTCTGGGTAAATCCTTTTGCCTCTTGAGATTCAGTTTACTCAAAAGTAAAGTGACATAGGTTACTTCTGCCCTTGATAGTTTGTGGGCTGGCACTTATATTTGTAATTTAATCTTTCGTCTATTTCTCCCAGTATTGAAAATAAAACCAACAAATGCATACTGTGGGTAGTTAAAAGAGGAACCAGAAAGCACACAGAGAAAAGGAGAAATAATTGTACTACAAACACAGATGAATTAATTACTATAATTGTGCCATAAATAACATTGTAATTCATCTGGATCTTTAATTAATTAGTCACTGGTTGGTATTTGTTGTTTGTTTGCTTTAGTATTAATCTTGAATCTTCAGGATAAGGAGGATATAGCAAAACCAGCTTGGACACAAGCACAGGCAAGTAGGAGGGAGAAAGTTGGTTCTTTCTTATTGCCAATAAACTTCCAATCCTGTTCCACATATTAATTGAGGTCACACATTTGAAACACCCCAAAGCAAAAGCCAAAGAATATCTCATAGCTCTGGAACCAGTGTGTGTGTCCTCATGGAGTCCTGAAAGGGGAGCTTCCTGCACCCATCCACACCTCTTGTGTACTTTGCCTTTCTGCCTTGGCTCTTAGTTACATCTCCTTCTGCTCTGCCTGGCCCAAAAGACATAAGCTTTCAGACAGTGATCCTATTTAAATGAGTATAGAATACAACACAGACAACGGAAGTGCATATGTATTTCATTTATCCAAGCATCATTTTACAGACATTTAGAGATCTTCACATGCCCAGTTCCAGGGAGCTCTCCTCACAGCAATCCCTGAGATCAGGAAGCCATCCCTGAGATCAACCTCAAGGTGCTCTGGTACAGCAGCTTTCTCTGTATCAAGGCTATTGATATTTGTGGGCAGGTAGAGCAATCCTTGTTGTGGGTCACCGACCTAATCACTAATGATAAGCTTAGCAATAGCCCTGCTCTCAATTTCAGTAGCAACCCCATTCCTAGCCATAAAATCCAGTATATCTTTAGATATTATCAAATAGCCCCCAGGGAACACTTGACCCCTCGGCTGAGAGCCACTGTCACAGGGATGCAGGTTGTTGAAAACTTTAATGTCACCAATTCTAGATCAGACCACAGTTCAGTGCTATGGTTAGGAGCTAAAGGTTAGCATTTGTGTCTTTGCTTTTCACTTTCTAACTGTGTGACTCAGGAACAAAGGCTTGGCTTCTCTGTGCCTCTGTTTCCTTTCATGTAAAATGTGGATGATACCTGTACATGCCTTTTGGAGTTGTGTTACAGTGGTGCAGTGAAAATGGCTTCTTTCTCCTCACTTCTCCAATGAAGCCTGTGAGCTTCTGGAGGGTAAGAACCTACCCTTTCATCTCTTTTTCTAGACTTAGAAATACTTTGCCTTCCAGCTAGCTTCTATGCTATTAAAGAACTATGAAGCATTTGATTCTTCTGAGTTCAAACCTTGTTTTCCTCATCCAAGTATTGAACCCAGACCTTTGGCCTCTGGCACTACTCAGTGCAGAGATCCTAGCTATGAAGAAGCATGGGGAGAAGTAAGGCAATTAACATAAAACTCTGTCACCACGTTTGGCAAAATATATTCCCAGATAAACGTCTAAATACAAGAACTAAAGCTAGAGTGCAAGCAGAGGTTACTTTATTGTTCTATGTCGCCAGAGAGGAGAAAGAAAACTAGAGATCATCACCTTGACCCAGGAAGAGAGCTCAGACCCAGACACAGCCTCTGTCATCAAGTGCATGAGTATTCTTCATAGACACAGTGAATTGGTGATAGACAGTGGCTCACTTCTCCCAGGGACCTGGTCCATTCTACCTCAAAGCTCTCTGGCTTCTCTCAGGCTGAGTCTTTATTCTCCATACAATAGTTGATCTTTCTAGAACTCCCCCAAGGCTCCCCCAAACTGTCATACTTGAAGCTCTCTATGGTATCCTACTGCTCTGCCTTAAGTTTCCCATGATACCTCTCTATCCTCTGTCTCCCTCACTTTACATGCATAAGACGATTTCCATAGCAGGGTTTCTCCATCCACATGGTTGAATTATTTTGCATAAGCTATTCCTTCTCTTCAGAGTACCTACTCCTCCTTGATGCAGCGGATCTGTTACTTCTTAGACGTTGAGCAGGCCGGGGTAAATGGCCCATCGGGGGCATTAGATATTCACCTGTGTTCTGCAGTCCATCACATCAATTGCTGAGATGTCTGCTATGTGAGTTGCTAAGAGTCTGGGTTGGATTTAATTTTCTTTGAAAGCAGTCTGGGGAAGCCTCTCTCCTCCCATACTTCTCCTCCACCCTCAGTGCTATCACAGCCTTGCCCATCAACCCTCTTTCACATTGCCCATTAATGAGTCATAGCCACCCATTTTAACACTTCTTTGCATTTGCTGGGACCTGGGAAGAAGCTTAAGCCTGGGTTGCAGCACCCGGCTCTCGCCTGTCCCTGGCTTCCCATTCTCTGACAAATATTTCCTTTCCTTTCCCTAAAAGACGAATTCTATTCTCCTGCCATGAAGACCAGGTTCATCAACTTCTTAGAAACCTTAGGGATGAAAATACGTAATCTTTCCAGGACCTTCTTGTCATAAACAGAATAATAAAACGATTACCCAATCCAGTGGCTCTCTAGCAAAATTGTCTGCTAATTGCTAGGAAAATAAAGTTCATCTCTGTTTCAGTATAGTATATTCTCAGTGGTTGGGACAGCAAAGTTCATGTTTACTGAATATCTGGATTGATTATCTATGAAATGTTGTGTATGAGGATGATCATTAACTGAGGAGAAGCTACATTAGGTGTAGCACTTTTAACTATTTTCATGGCAACTGTTAGGACAGTGTTTGCTAGGGCTAGCTTGATATAAAAAGAGGCAGCCTGGTTCTGGTGGCACAAACCTGTAATCCCAGCTACTTAGGAGGTTGAAATCTGAGGATCACAGTTCAAAGCCATCCCAGGAAGGAAAGGCCATAAAACTTTTACTTTCAATAAACCACCAAAAACCTAGAAGTGGCACTGTGGCTCAAGTGGTAGAGAACTAGATTTGAGCTAAAGAGCTGAGGAACAGAGCTCAGGCCCAGAGGTCAAGCCCTATGACTGAAAAAAAAAAAAAAAAAAAGAGGCAATGAGACCAAAAATTCTCAGGCTCCTCAGGTTTCCTCACCTGCTGAAGGAGGCACTTGGTCATGAACTCTGACAATAGCAAAAAGAATCTAAGGCAGGTAGAAAAATTAGACCTATTAAGGCCACCCTAGAGTGATAGTCTTAGTGGAAATGGATCCTTTGGTTTAAGGAACAAAAAAGAATAGATTTGTTTTCTGCTGCGGTCCCTGGGAGGGATAAGATCAGGAAGCATAAGCCCACTTCTTGGGAAGGTCTGCAAGGGCTTCAGAGAAGGAAAATAATCAAGGGCAAATACATTGTAATTTCAGTTAATTGGCAAGTGAACTAGCCAATGTGGGTTTTTTTTTTATTGTTAGTAAAATGGTAAGGCGGCACCTCAATCTGTCTGGGACACAGGAGGTAAACACCACATTCTGAGTCATCAGTGGGGATCTAAGTCGACAGCACAGAAGTCAGGCAAATAAACTTCATTAGGTTAGACATGTGTTTCCAACTCTGTGTGGCCTACTGTAGCTCTGGAGAGCTGGGTTGGCTTATACATGAGTCAGAAGGATGACTTTGAGCTATCATGTCTAAGGCTTAAGATAAAAATTGGAGGAAGCAGCAAAGAACAGAGAGGAGACATCTAAAGCCTGGGATTTCAGGAAATCTTCATTTAACATGAAGATCAAAGAGGGAGATTTCCTTCAGGGGCATCTGAGCATCTGAGTCCATTTGTTTAGCCAATCAAAAGTAGCTATGGCTAATTTGTCTCTGCACTAATTGATGTTACCACTATAGATAATAAAAATCTCTCCCTTTTCCCACCCCTCTTCCTCCTCTCTCTTTCTTCTTTCTCCTTCCTTCTCCCTTCTCCCTTCTCCATCTCCTTCTCTTTTTAGAGCCCAACGTGGGCTCTAGGGAACAGACGTGATCATCAAATCACTGCTCATCATCAAATCACTGATCTCCACTTTCGGCTTTCAGCCCAAGTCTGTCACTCAGCAACCAGTCTGTGTGGCCAGTTGTCCATGATTAAAATGAAAAGGGGAACATAGTGAAGTGTGACTCCTTGAATTAAAGCATCTGGAGACAGCACATATTCAGAGGCCACCATAAATACAAATGAGTAACACATGGAGGTGATAAAACCACTCTACTTCTTGATATGGCAAACTAACACGATTTAGAAGATGATATCCCTTCTACCATTTATCAATAAAATGTTGGAAAATATGTGCAAATATCTGCTTATGAGCTACCTGTTCCCTGCAGAGTTGTGAAATTGAGTGTCCCTGATGTCATAGGGAACTAATACCTAGTGGCAATTCCGTAGCAGTCAGCCTGGCCTGCCTTAGCACATCCCAACTCAGCTGAGAAGTTCCAAGGTTCCTGTCATAGAGACTAGCATAGTGCTTACAGGAACAGTCAGAACCATTTAGACTTCATTTGAGTCCTGACTCTATCACATACTGTATTTGCCATTAACTTGGTTATATTACTTGAATGTACAGACCTTTCATTTTCACATCTGTAAAGAAGCAATTATAATAGCATCTCATTGTGCCATTGTGAGCACAAGTGAAATAATCCCTGCAATGGATCTAGCACTGCGACTGGCACACAGAAAATGCTCTTTAAATGGGACATTTAAAGTGCAGTGCTCATAGCACCAATAGGTACAGCAGTGACGCTAGCCTAAAGCCTTAGAACCATTCACCTATGACTGAGCTAAACTGCCCTACTTTGCTTCAAGACTATACCCTCATACACGTTAAGAAGAGTGAAAGTTGGCAGGTCTGGCTGCCCAGGGCTCCCGCAGACCCTGCTGTCTGTCCAAATCCCATCTCAGTCCAGCTATTAAATTTCAACATTCTCTCTGCCACTTCACAAATTCAGGCATGCACTCTTCTGTTCAGGCATCCGTTCTTCTGTGTCATGTGCAAAAACAATCCTCAGTTGATTTTGTTGGAGCATAGTGACCATAGTCGTACACTTCCTGTGGGTCAGGGAACATAAATAATATCATTTCATCCTAAAACAAGCTTTCACTAGTTGAAGCAACATATTCACCATATTCGTAATTGTGGTTATGATTAAGAATTATAGAGGAGTTGAAGAATAACTAAGTCATGTTGCTAGCATCCAATTGAGCATAGATAGATATATGGCAGCAGGGTGGGGGGTTTCCCCAAAACTCTCCATTTTCTGTTCTGCATTCATTTCCATTTTGGACAAATAACTTTGAAAATAATTGCTATAGTTTGAATTCCAAGTGTCTCTCAAAGATCTATACATCAAAGGGTTGGTTTTCAAACTCTGATGCTATTGGGAGGTGATAAAACTTCTAGAGATAGAGTCTGGTAGAAGGAGGTTAGGTCACTGGCTGTGTGAACTTGAAGGGAATATGGGATCTGGCCGGACCTTTATATTCTGTATGTGTCTCTGTCTGTCTTTCTCTCTGTATCTTTCTGTGTGTCTGTCTTCCTGTCTATCACTGTCTCTCTCTTTCTCTTTGTCTGTCTCGGCCAATGCTGAGACGAACAAGCCTCTTCCATGTACCCACCATAATAGGCTGTAGCACCAGTATAGGTCCAGCACAAAACTCTGAGCCAAAATAATGTTTTCCCCTTCAACTTGTTTATCTCAGGCACTTTGTTACAGTAACAGAACACTATAAAAATAATGATAATGATGATGATGGCAGTAACTATGAGGGTAATAATATGTACTTCCCCAATTATGGCAGTTTTATGGGTTTTCCTGCCCAAAAGGAAGGCAGTTTCATAATGAACACTCTTCATCCACAATGATTGCTGGAAGCTGATGCCCATAATCTTGTAAGCCCTAGAACAGGAAGCCCTCAAGAAAATAACCCAGTCACAACACAGTCACCAGCTCTATGAGTATCTAGCTAAGAGATGTTATGAACTTCCTCCCTACTCTAACTGCCCTCTGACTTAACTCCTTTCGCTCTTACTTTTATTGAATGAAGCATTAGTGATCTTTTTGTCTTACCAGGATAAACAAAAAAAAAATCTTTCTTCTGGTACTTTTCTATTTTTATTCTCAAATATGAAGTGTTGATTGGCTGCCTAAACTCATGATTGCCCTGAAAATCTTGAGGTTACAATTCTCCAAGTGAATGTGGTCAGGGATCATTTTAGAACTTTGGTGTAAATATTTTGTACAGGCTTGCTTAGCATACTAATATTCTTACCAAAAATATACTGTATTTCTCTCCTTTTAATACAAAATTTTCATAGGCTTCCAAAACTTAATCTCCTACCAAAGGTATGCTTAATGTAAAAGCAAATATGCATGCTTCTAGGATTTTTTAAAAGATCTCAAATTCTACGCTTACTGACAACCAAAGGGATTCAACTTTAAATTTTATTAAGTTTTATTAAATTTTATTGTCTTCACAAAGACAATTTCTCAGAGTGCCACACTGTTGCCCTGGAAATGTAGACATAAGTAAGACATAATCCTGATGCTCAAGAGGACACTTTCTGGAAAGCCACAAAATTGTAGTGATTAGTTATATATTGTGTAATATTTCTCTAGAGATATGTGTTGTGTGTGTGCATGCACGCGCATGCCTGCATAGGCACCTGTGCGAGAATCCTGGGAATTGAATCAGATCCTGAGTGCTATCCCCGAGCTTTTGTGCTCAAAGCTAGCTAGCACTCTGCCACTTGAGCCATACCTCCACTTCTGGATTTTGGTGGCCAACTGGAGATGAAAGTCTCACAGACTTTCCTGCCTGGGCTATATTGAGCCATGATCCTCAGATCTCTGCCTCCAAATTGTCTAGGATTATAGACATGAGCCACTGGTACCCAGAGCTAAAGATTTCTTATAGCATTTGAATCACCTCATCTCTACATCATTTCCAAATTGTCTAGGATTATAGCCATGAGCCACTGGTACCCAGAGCTAAAGATTTCTTATAGCATTTGAATCACCTCATCTCTACATCATTTCCAGTTTTTTTATTTTATTGTAAAGATGGTGTAGAGAGGGGTTACAGTTACATGAGTAAAGTAATGAATACATTTCTTATTGAGCAAGTTACCCCCTCTTTTGTTTTTCTCGTACCATCCCTTCTCTCTCCCTCTTCCCCCACTCTCGCCCCCCCCCAAATTTGTAAAGTTCATTTCCAACATACTGTCTTGTGAGTCTCATGGAAAAAATCTTATCAAGTGAAGTAAGCCAGGCCCAAAGAAATATAGGTCCCATGGTTTCTCTTATAATACAATAATTAGTATATGTCTAGGATAATCTTCTCAGATGAACAGAAAAGCTCAAAAGCTTTGTACATATGACCATATAAGATGATGCTGAGCAAAATGAACCCCAAGATATGGACACAAGTGGTTTTTCTTTGTTGTTGTTGTTCTTACTGTACCATGTGATTTTCTTTGGTGTCCTTTGTATGTTCTTCTCCCTATGGTATATCTCCTGTTGTCACTGTATTTGATTTTGGTACCCTAAATCTTGTATATATGTTTATCTAATTTGGGGAGGGGAAAGGTAATAGCTAAATGGTGAAATAAGAACACAGGATGATCCATTTTTAATGTATGTGCTGTCCACAGAGCCATGGATATGTGGCCCCTCATAATACACTTCCTCAGGACACCAACCAGGTAGGCACCCTTCATGGCTATCCGCAGCCCCTGGGCTTTCCCATCTTCAAACTCACCACCTGCTTTAAGACATGATTCTAGCTTCCCAGTGCTTAGCATCGAACTTGGCATGATATAAGTCCTTGGCCATTTTTGCAGGATAATTGAAGGAGAACATGAAAAGATCACATTAGACCACTCCCCGGACTTACTTTTGCCTTTCACTCTTGCCAGATTAATCCTGCTGACAGTGACACTGCACAGTCATCTGAACATACCTACTCCATGAAGCTACTTGATTTCCCATAAATATTTTGTCCGGCAGAATCAGATTGGCATTACTCCATCCTTAGGGAGGAGATGGAATTAATAACTAAGCTAGATAAAAAGTTTCCTGGCCACATCAGGAGGTTTGATGACCCTCTTTGTTTATGCCTCGCGTATACTGCAAATGAAATCAAGTCGAGCCTTGAAAGTTAGGAATATCTACTTCATTGTTGTTTCTCTATTTTTTCAACATGAAGAATTATAAAACAAAATGGAGAGAGCACAGATCTGAGAGAAGCCCTTCTATTTCCAGTAATTTTGCCAGTTATAATAAAAGCAAAATTTGAGGTTCTCTCTTTCACTCTGCCACCAGTTCTCTGGGTGACTACAAGGGCTATGGATCTACTCTTGTCCCGTAGTTTCCCAGTTTGACAAACAGTGTGGCCTAGGGCAGAAGATCGCTCTGTCTTCTGTCCATCCCATGTCTCTGTCTTTGCCTTTTTCAATGCCCTCTTCAAGCTGGGATCGCTGAGACAGGGAAGCTGCCCAAAAATCAACCCACGGGCTAATAATAATACCACCATTGTTTCCAGTGCAGCCGCTGCAAGCAGTCTCAGAAGAAAGCGCCTTGTGATCCCTTTGATCTGAAAAAACAAGCAACTTGCTTTATTAAAAAATAAAAATAGCTACCATTTATGGAGACCTTCTTTGTTGTCAGGCACTGTGCTAAGTGCCTTTTATGCATTATTTCATTTAAAGTTCATAGCCGCCCCATGAGGTAAAGTCTATTTCATTGCCATATGGGAGAAATTTTCACATGGAGAAATTAAGGCTTCAAGTTAAGTTAGGAATGCAAAAGAGCAAGTCTTTCCCTAGGCCTAAAGACAGAATTTGCATTTGTACAAAATCCCCAGGCACTACCTCTGCTCTAAAAGGCTTTCTAGGTCTAATTCTTCCCAAAATCACTTAGAGAACATTAAGTTCATTCTTTATATCCCTGTTTATAACATCAGATTCTTTATATTTTTGTTTGGTTCAGGATTCAAAGCTGTGAACTATTGACAGGATTGGATCTTGTTCCTTATTTTGTGATTCACCAGTCATATAGCCTTAAATGTACTTGGTTTACTCAAGTATTCATTTTACAAGCTAACTTTTCTATAGATAGTACTAAATACTACATATATCATTGTTTTCTTGTATATACATGCATAGATTTAATGCTTTTACTAAGTACTTAGACACAGTGGCTGTAACTTTCACAGTCTAAGATACAATAGCAAAACCACATCCAATTAATTTCGTCTCCTTTATAATTTCACAGATTGAAAAATCTGATCTTACACAAACCTTAGCAATGTCAACATGGGAATATTGTCTTAGTAAGTCGAGAATTTTTACCTTCTCACCTAAATGAAGTACTTTACAGCTTCTCTTTGGCACATCTAAATTTCCTACATCACAACTTTTACACTTTGGGACCATTATTACGGACATGAAGAGCTCCTTGAACACAATTTCTGTCATCTCAGAATAGCTGGTATCAGAGCAAGTTGATAATTGACCACAGGACAGGAAGTATACACAGCACAGAGTGGATATGATGTGGTATGAACCACAGGGATGATTCACACAGAAAAGTGAGCAGGATGGCATATTTCATCCCACTGCTGAGAAAAGTATGAAAATTTAAACTCACAAATGCTTGATTTCTGGACTTTTTTGACTTAACATTTTCAGACCATAGTGAAAACATAATGGTGAACAAAGGACAAGGGGGAACCAATGCAACAGTGATATACACCAGACAGTATGTTGGAAACGATCTGTACAACTTGTAGGGGGGGTCAAGCAGAGGGAATAGGAGAAAATTGAGGGAAGGGGTAACAAGGTTGACAATAAATATACTCATTACCTTACTAATGTAACTGAAACCCCTGTGTACATCACATTGATAATAAAAATACTCAGTTTAAAATTGAGCATAACTGAAACCTTGGAAGATCAAACTATAGTATCATCCTTTATTCTCATGTGCTCTCTCGCTCTCTCTCTCTCATACACACACACACACATACACACAAATTTATAACAGAGCCTTGAACCTAGTAACAGTTCCCAAATAGTAGTTAATCACTGCCCTTGCTTCTCATCCCTCCAAGAAATTTTAGATTATTTATCATGATTTGCAAATAGCTCATCCTGCCTCCATTTCCAGCCATGTTTGAACTTCTGATTTGGATTATGAGTACCAGATAATTTGGTTGACATAAAATCATAGGGCTTTGTGACTGCTTGTCCTAATTAGCACATCATCTTGGCAGATGAAGAAGAATGTCTACCTCGCTTGAATCTCTTCGGAGTGCCAGTTCAGTGGGAGCAATTTCTAGAATGAGCAGAGACTTTTGGTGTACAAAGAAAAGAGTATGAAATACTGCTGGTGTGTGGGCTATATGGGACACTGTGTCTGGCACAGTGGGTATTTCTTACATCACAGACAGTCTGGAATGAAGACATATCACTGTGTTTTTCTCTCCTGGCCCCAGAAGGAAGAAAGGGTAATGGAGAAAGTCTCTAGCAACCAGCAGCTACAAAGGCTTAAGCTTCCATCCTGGCTCCACCAGGTATGAGATGTTGGGCTCCTTACTTAGGAATCTATGTCTCAATTTCTTTATTAGAAAACTATAGCTTAGCTAGGCACCAGTAGCTTATGCCTATTATCCTAGATACTCAGGAGCTTGAGCTCTGAGGATCATGGTTGGAAACCAGACTGGGCAGCAAAGTCCATAAGACTCTTATCTCCAATAAACTATGCAGAAAAATCCAGAAGTGGCTATGTGGCTCAAAGCAGTAGGGTTTTCTAGACTTGAGCAGAAAAGCTCAAGGACAGTGCCCAGGCCCTAAGTTCAAGCTCCATGACAGAAGAAGAGGAGGAAGGGGATGAGGGAGAGGGGGAGGGGGCAAAGGAGGGAAGGAGAGAGGTATGAAACAACCACAGCCTATTATTGTGACTTTATGGGAATATGAGAGGAAGAAGAGTAACTTGGTAGGAATTCAGACATGAATACCAAAATCCCAGGCCTTTTCCCACTCTTCAAATCCCACTCAACTACGTAGACTTCATCTAAATCCTTTTTCTTCTATTTCCCATTTTATAATCTTAAAGTCATGATATCAAACTTATGGGACTCCATTTCTTGGCCATCAAATGGAGACAGTAATATCATGGTTGCATGTTCTTTGTGGAGATTACAGTAGCACCTGCTCCTTGAAGGTACCAGATGGGTGTTCATTCAGGCCACATTAGCTCTTATCTTTCAAAAAAAAAAAGTTGTGCTCCAGCCTTGCCTCCTCTGCCTAACCTATTTTAATCCTCTTTTGCTGAGTTCTCTCTACCTTCCAAAGACTTGATGATCTGCAGGACTCGGGCCCAGAATATGTTATTTCTCTTTTCTCCCTCCTTACATGGGCCTACTAAATCTAGTTGATGACTCATAAGTTTAAATCTCAAGCTCTGAGCTCTCCCCTGAATCTACACTCATAAACCCAAATGCTTGCATAATATTCCCACTTAGAAATACTAAGAACATGTTGGATTTAAAATATGCCATAATGCCTTCTTTTTTCTTGTGCTGCAACTGGGGCTTGAACACAGAGCCTTGTACTCTCACTTGGTCTTTTTGCTAAGGTTGATGCTCTACCATTTTGTCACTTCCACATCCAACTTTTTTGCTGGTTAATTGGAGAAGGAGTCTCTCAGACTATTCTGCCCAGGCTAGCTTTGAATCATGATCCTTAGATTAGCCTCTTAAGTAGCTAGGATTATAGGTGTAAACTACCCACACCCATCTCCAAATTGCGCTTTTAAATTCTACCTTATTCACTACCTTATCTTTTGTGTTCCTAGTTTTCTCCCTATACAGATTCTCAGGCTAATATCACAGCTGCATATTTCTCTCAGCATTTCTTTCCCACTCATGGCAATCATCAGCAAATTCTGTTGGCTTGACCTACAAAGTATATACAGAATTCAACTCTAATTCAAACCAGAATCATCTATTTCTGATCTTGCTTCCCTATAACTTATTTAGAAATCCAGGCACTATGATCTTTTCAAATACAATGCTGCTTTAAAAACGGCAATCTACATCTGGCCACCCTGCCACCCAAAGTTCCCGATGTCTAGCTAACTCAGAAAAATGAAAGATTTTAGCATGACCCAAAAAGACATACATGAGCCTGTTTCTCACTTGTCCACTATCTTTCTAAGATTATCTTTCTCAGCCACTGTCTAGTCATTCTGATCTTTAATCTACACTTGCTCATACAAGCTCCTGCTCATGAAAGACTTATGACAGACTCTTGTTTTCCTTAAGGGTCCTTTCTCCGTTTATCTTCATGGTTTGCTCTCCAATGTTGGCTTATAGATCACCAATTAAGAGACATAACCATGACTTCTCTCTACCCAGTATCACTTCTACTTCACACTATCTCCCACATCATTTTTCTCCTTATGGTATATTATCTGCTTTGTATTATTATCTTGTTTTATTATTAGCTTGTCAACAAAAGAAACGTGCTACCTACTATTGAATACCCAGTAGACACTCAGTGAATATATCTTAAATGAATTGAAAAACTTCTTTAATTATGTTTTCTTATTGCATGGATTTTGTTGTTTATATTGCTCATAACTCTATTTTGTGTACCACTCTACCTAGTATAATATATGTAACTTATATAGTATAGAATGCATGGGTTACAGAACCTTTTGTAAGTATTATCTTTTTTGATTCAGTGAGGGTAAATTAAAGTTCCACCTGTTTTCATACAAGGTAACCAGGCTCACAGATGTTAAGTAACTTATGGGAAATCACTCACAAAATAATTGAAGAAGCAGGACGTGAGCTTGGATGTAATGTCGCTTAAGCTAACATATTTTTCCAGGAAACATAGGTGTCTTATTTTTACTGATTGTTATTGCTACCTACCAGATTCATCTCTAGTAGCACTTGTATTTCTTTGAAGGAAGAGCCAGATATATATGTTGTTGTTGTTGTTGTTACATTTCCATTTTACCTAGCAAGGAATAAAATATAAAATAGGAACTCATTCAATAATGGTTGGCAGATGATTAAGAATTAAGATGGCAATGTAGGAAGGGATTAGGAGAGTAGATTGTATTTGTTGAAGACAACCTTCACCCCATACACACATACTACATGGCAAGCACTAAGTCAAATACTTCACAAAATTCAACTACCCTAAAAGATAACTATGATGAATACCCCTACTAAATGTCAAAAAATGTTGATGCAAACCACATTTATAGACAAAACAAGGGGATACAAGACTGTAGTTGAGCTCTCTTGTGTGTTGGGCTCTCTTACTCATTTTGAATTTTCTTAGTTAGCTTCTTACTAATTGCATAGCAGGCATTGCATAACAGTGAAGGAAACAGTTTCAGAGAGATCAGAAGCTTCATGATCAATAGGAAATAGGCAAATTGGAGTTCCACATTCTGATTCTGAAGTTCCCATACTCTATGTCACACCCTAGTCTTTGACAAAGAACTCCTGGTGATCATGGGAAGGTGGAAGAGAGACGTGGCTGGAAAAGTCCTGTTTGACATTTTTCTTTTTCCCCACATAATAGGGTTTTAATGCATCTTGTCAAATGAAGGGAATGCATGGTCAGTAAGTTTGTGTGATTTTGTCTTCTTTTAGATGAGGTGAGTTCTAAATTAGGCCTCTCTAAAGCTTTTAGTCAGCTTACTTAGAAAAGGTTAACCACCATTTTGGCCAAAGGACATCGGCAGTGTCCTAATGATATCTCCTTACCTTAAATGCCTTCTGCTTCTTTTGGTCTCATGTAGAAAAGCCAAACTGTTATCTGAGCTCCCTGTGGAGAATCTGGCAGGTGAATGATATATTTCATGGGCACTGAGTGTCCCCACAAAGCTGTTGGCAATTCCTGGGATGACTTGACACCCCCAGCAGAATGACTTGAGAAGGCTCTGGATGTTCAGGCTGATAGGCATTCCTGATGGAATTGTGACTTTCCCAGGCAGAACCAAAATAGAACTATAAAGAGAATATTGAAAAGGGTGCAGAGTTTAAAATTTAGCGTGTATATGGGCTAACCTGTCATCCTGCCACAGCTGCAGGGATGCTGGCAAAAAGCATGAGTCTCCTGGGTTAGAGACAAAAGACTTCATTATTCCTTGCACAGCAGGGGTACATAAACAGCCTATTAACAGGTACTCCTCTTGCCCCAAAGATTCATGAAAGTCCAGAAGGATGCCTCAGTGTGTAATGGGTTGTGTTACAGGAGAATAGCATTGTTTGGGAAACCACATCTTTTAAAATAGAGTCAGTATTCCTGCCCTTTGCTTCAGAGAGAAACACACTCTATCGCCACTAAATCTGTTTTCTATGTACATATCCCTTCAAAAGATAGTCCGCAATAAATCCTAGTTAGTGCTTTGCTTCTAAGTTCTATAGATAAATAAGAACTATGGAAAATCATTTCCTAACATGTAATAACTAACGGTTGTCACTATTATTATAATTAATGCTACTATTACTCAAAAATCTGATTGGAATAGAAATATAAATAACCTAAAGTGAAAATCTTCTATATACCAGGCACTGCAACCATCCTATTCTTTCATAAAAATCTTGTTTTTGATGTCTATAACCTTCAAGGTAGATATTATCAATAAGCTTATACTCAAAGACATTTAGTATCTTTCAGAACTCACAGAGCTAGTAAGTGGGGTGTATTTGTTTTCTAGGGTTGACATAAACACAACATAAACTAGGTGCCTGCAACAGCAGAAATCTGCTTTCTCCCAATCAAGAAGTTAGAAATCCAATATCAATATGTGGCAGATTGGATTTCTTCTGAGCTTCTCTGTCTTTGACTTACTAGATGCCTCCTTCTTTTTTATGGGAAATGTGTTGTCATCTCTCTGTGGTAGAATGTATCTGATGCTTGTCTATGTACCATTTCTTTCTTTCTTTCATAAGAGAACAAATTGGATTAGGGACCACCATAAAGACTTTGCTTTTACTTTATCCTCTCTTAAATATTTTATCGCCAAAATCAGTTATATTCTGAGATGCTGAGAATTAAAATTTCAACACATGAATTTTCAGACTGTAACTTGGTTTCTAATATACTTAAGATTCAGATGCAAGATGTTTTTTTATCACAAACTCACAACTAAGATTCTGTATCTGTCTCTATCTCTCTGTGTTTTTAATCTTCCTGTCTGTCTTTCTCCTTGCTCCCTCTCTTTTCTACACACACTACCACCAATACACCCCCCAACACATTGATGTTTATTTGTATGGATATTAATGAACTGTTTTAGTAATTCTCTCCTCATTTGTAAGTTCCACAATAGTAAGATAATGGATGATTCTTTTGTTCAACATCCTGCATCATCAACTACTGACCTCTATTGTTGAATTCCATTGTTTGACACAAAAGAATTTCTATCTTCAAAAAGCAATGTATTTCATAAATTCTTGGTGAGTTATTCTAGGAATAAGCATAAAAGAGATCTCTTATGTCCTGGATGGGGCTGACTGACCAGCTATGCAGTTTGTAGCAAGCCAGTCAAAACACAAATTCCCTTAGCAGAGTGATAGTTCTATTAGGTGTACTGAGAATAGATCAACTCCATCTTTCATGTGTTGGAGATATTGTTTGCTTGAAAGGAACCCGAGGTAGAAATGTTGATGGCCGAGAACAAGGATGGCTGAAAGTAGAAAGGTTGAGACTCAACCAACTCCCAGAAAGTAGAGAAGAGAAAATTCAATTACAGATGTAAGAAATTTTTGGTCCTGGGGCTTGAACTCCAGGCCTGAACCTCTTTGTGCTAAGGCTAGCACTTGAACCACAACACCACTTCTGGCTTTTTCTGAGTAGTTTATTGGAGATAAGAGTCTCATGGACTTTCATGTCCAAGCTTGCTTTGAACCATGATCCTCAGCTTCCTGATTAGCTAAGATAATAGGAGTGAGTCATCAGTGCCTGGCTCAGAAGAATTCTTTTTTTCTGTTTTTTTTATTGTAAAAAAATAGTATACAGAGGGGTTACAGTTACATGAGTAAACTATTGAGTACATTTCCTATTGAGCATTGTTACCTCCTCCTTTGTTTTGCCCCTAACATCCCTTCCCTCTCCACTTCCCTCCCCCCATGTTATAAAGTTCATTTTCTGCATAGTGTCTTGTACATCTCATTGTTACAATGGTCAACCTGTATCCTTGTTTCAGCATTTTGTTATTTCCCTTCCCATCCCTAAATTAGAAAAATGTATATACAAAATGCAGGGCACTGACATCAAATGCAGTGACAACAGGGGTTATACCACGGGGAAAGAACATACAAGAGAAACAAAAAAAAATCACATAGTACATTTGAAATACATTAAAAGCAATAGAAAGAAAGAAAAAACAAGTTGTGTCCCTATCTTAGGGTTCATTTCACTTACCATCATCTTATATGGTCATATGTACATAGCTTTTGAACTTTTCTGCTTGTGCTTCTTTGGGCCTGGCTTACTTCAGTTAATATAATTTTTTCCAAGTCTTTCCACTTCTTAACAAATGGGGTAATGTCATTCTTTCTGATGGCTGCATAGAATTCCATCTGCCCTGACTGAAAACAGATTGGGTTGTACTACTAGCCAAGATGTACTATATAGCCTATGGGTTGACTGGAGATGAGAATGCAGATATTCTTGATACAGAGGTGGAAATGTAGAATCTAGATGTAACCATGGTTATATGTAATGACTCAGTTTTATATCCAGCCTGTCTGAATCAGTTGTGAAAGAATACACACACACACACACACACACACACACACACACACACACACACACACACACATACTTCCTATGGTAAAACTATGATTTTAAAAGTCCTATGCCTCTAATTCTAGCTACATGGGAGACTGAGATTCTCCACTTCAATTAATATCTGGGCATAGTGGTACACACCTATCACCCTAGCTCCATGGGAGGCTGGGATCAGGAGAATCATATTACTAGAGCAGCTTATGCAAAAAATCCATGAGATGGGTCTGGGAAGGTGGCTCAGTGGTAGAGTGCTTGCCTTGCATGCCTGAGGCCCTGGGTTCGATTCCTCAGCACCACATAAGCAGAAAAAAAAAGCTCAAGTGGTAGAGCGCTAGCCTTGAGCTGAAGACCTGAGGGACAGCGCCCAGGCCCAGAGTTCAGGCCCCACGACCGGACACAAAAAATAAAAAAATAAAAATTTTTTAAAAATCCATGAGACTTCCTCTCGGTGAAAGCAGCTAGGCATTATGGTGCACACCTATCATTCTGGCTACAACACAAAGCTAAAATTAGGAGAGTTGTGCCAAAATAAGTACCAGGGCTGGAAAAGACTAGTGCAAAAAGATTCAAGTCACATGCTAAGTCATGATTGGTGGTGTAAGGATAAAATACCAGATAGCCTTGAACCAAGATGACACTTGCCATACTGCCACATTAGTGGCTATAAGTGTGAACAACACACATGTGCACATGCACACATATACACACACAAAATATAGAGATTTCTTTGTGTGTCTCAACAATTTTACCTAGTAGATTTTTGTAAGCTCAACTAAGTCAAGATAGAAGACTCAGTTCTCAAAGAAGAGGCATGATAGGAACTGAAAAACAATGGAATAAGAATAGAATAAGACAAAGACTTAGCATAGACAGCAGTATCAATATAAAAAAGAGGGAGGTAACAAGTCAGTATTTGGCTGAGAAGTAACCAGATAGAGGGTGTGATGGCTTATTTGCAATAGCTCTGGCAATGGGAGCGTGACAGCCAGCAGTGGTAGCAGCAGATAAATGATCAGCAATCTCTTGACTAATTTGTTAGTCTTGATTGGAACAGAATGACTTCATGGAAACCTGTCCCACAAGGCAGTGCTACCTCCTCCTCACAGGTAACGACTATATCTCGAATGAGGCTCTAGTCCCACTAAGGGAGCTGAGGTGAAATTAGGGACTCCTATAGGAACAAGCCATAGGGCTAGGAGAAAGAAGTCTCTGTGTTCTCTGGGCATCCATCACAAATAGTTACAAAGTAACCAGAAAAGTCCACGTCATACCTCTCAACCTCTTTCTCAATACCCCAACACTTTGGCCAAGGCTCATTTGGCCTCAGAAATTGACCTATATTCTTTATTTCAGGACAGTCCAACAGAAAAGGCACTAGACAGACAGGTTAAAAAATAATAGCACAATTCACTCACCTAGAATACTGTCCCCTTCTGAGCTCTCTGGTAGCTCCAGCTGCAGCCTAATTCTCTCACCCCAGCTTCTTCCCTGCCCTAGTCCCATCCATTTCCTAAGAGGCCTAACAGCCATAGCATGGGCTCAGGAGCCTGGACAGGACCATGAGCAGCCAAGTCCAGCAATCAACTCCCCAGCAAATAGCTTCCTGAGGGTCTATTTATCTTCTGTTTCAGCCCAGCAGGACTGAGGTCTATAAATTGTAGTTGGAATTCAGGTCCATCTGCTAGGTCAGGGATGTGTGGCATAGCAATGGAGGAGCAGAGCATTGGTGCATTTCTGTCTGCAAAGTTCATTTGCCTACTGTAGTGAAACCGGCGTGTTCAGCAGGCAGCAAACCCTGAGGTGGGCCGGGCAGCCGTAAACCTCTGCAGTGGACAGGAACAGTGGAGACTAGAGACAAATGAACTGCTTCTGAGCATGCTGGGGACTTTTTTGCATGCTCTGAAAGGCTTCCCATGCAAAGTGAAAGCTGAAATTCGCTAAAGGCAAATCTAGTGTTTTACTTGACTTGGCATTCTATTAAAGTGTGTTTAAGGATCTGCTGTGTATGTTGAACATTCTACAGCTTTATGGCCATGCACAGATACAGGCAGTACAGAGCAGTAAAAATTCAGGAGTCCCTTGGCATTAAATCCCAGCCCTGTCCCTTACTATAGGACTTGAGGCAAATCATTGAACCTTCTGTTTGCTCATATGTAAAAAAAGGAAAAAAAAGACCCAATAAAGTAGACTTTCTTATCTGGATAAAAGTGGATGAATCAAAGTGTTTGAGACATAGCAGGTATTCAATGGCTTGGAGCATGTTTAAAATTAGAAATGCTTTTGTGAAACTAGCAATAAGTCTTAGCCTTAGTGTTTAGGAAGAGGATTTTTAAGGAGTAGAGAATGAGACCACATGGACTACAAATCGTTGTTCTAGTATTTTCTGGTCAGGTAACCTTGGGCAAGCTATCTACTTTTTTTGTAACTCTGGACAATAATAATACCTTAAAGCATGAAGCATATCATCTTTAATACTAAGACCTGAATAACTGTGAGATAACCAGAGTCTCAGACTCAGTATTTTTTTGGGGGGAGGTGTCCAGTCTTGGGGCCTGAACTCTGGGCCTGGGCCTGGGCGCTGTCCCTCAGCTCTTCAGCTCAAGGCTAGCGCTCTACCACTTGAGCCACAACACCACTTCTGGCTTTTTTCTTTTTTGCTTATGTGGTGCTGAGGAATCGAACCCAGGGCCTCATGCATGCAAGGCAAGTGCTCTACCACTGAGCCATCTTCCCAGCCCTCAGACTCAGTATTTTGAGACATATTTGAAGCAGGGTGTTAGAGGTATATGTAATGTACAGTTATATCTTTGTTGGAAAAGGATAATGATAGAATGATATTTTTAGTTGAATTGTTAATCCAGTGGAGTGGAAGCTGATTGTCTTGGCTACTTATTAAAAGTGAGTGACACATGCTGAGATGGATTTGAAGAAGAATAAGGAATGAGAATAAAATTGATGTCCCAAGTAGTGTGCAAAAGATATGCAAATGTATTATCTCATTTAATCTCTTCATACAGCTTATGGCAGGGGGATGTTAGAAATAAAAGTCGGAAAGAGAAAAATCTGTACAAAATGTGAAACACTTCTAATGGTTACCAGCTATTTTCTATTTACCTTTTACTCTCTTTCTGGGCAATGCTTATGATTATTCTTAAGCCTCAATTCCCTTATCTGTAAAATAAGAATAACAACATATCGATCATCTGTGTAATGTTAGGTAATGAATGAGAGCCCCTAAGAAAAGGATCTAACAATGCCTGGTATATAGTATCAATAAATTTCTCTTTCCTTCAGATTTTATCACTTATGAATAATTCCATAAGGTGTTTTAAGTTAACATATATGCCTGAGCATAGAAGATGATATTTCCAAGAGGTTACAAATCCCACAGATATATTTGTACCACAAAGAAACATGACACTTGTGATGAGTCAGCTCAGACTAAGACTTGAGTCCTACTTCCTTCTTCTTAGTCATTGAAGAATCATCAATAAAAATGTTGGAGAGAAAAGACAAAAGATATTCAGAGCTGTGGACAGTGTTTGTTTTTTTTTTCAGTCCTGGGAGTCAAATTCAGTACTTCTGCCATGATAGGCAAATGTCCTACTGACTGAGCTACAGATGCATAGAATTATTAAGGTCAGATTTTGTTGTTAGATCACACTGGTGGTAAGGATGGGTTGGGGGAATAAGCTTCATAGTAAAAACTGACAAACAGGCTATGCATTGGCATTATGGGTACAAAAAGATGGAAGTAAAAACTAGGTACATAGTAAAGATGCAAAACCTCTCTCCTGTTCCAAAGTAGAGAACGAGTTGGATCCAGGGGAACCTAAGATTATCTCTATATTCTTGCTGTCCTGGAGGACTATAAAAATTATACAGATACACAAGAGCATTGGTTGAGAACACTTGGCTTTGTTATAAAACTTCTTGGCTGATCTTCTTTTTAATTAAGAGAAACTTTAGTCTGTTGTATTTATTGTTAATATTATTTATAATATATTATATTCCAATAATATATTATTATACTATTATATATTATATTTGAAATAACTTCCTGTTTCCTTAGAAATCATTTGCAGAAATTTGCTCACCTAGACACACCAAAGTTTAACATCTGCCTGCTTTAGTCACTGACTCTCAGGGTAGGAGGTAAGTAGGCAGCTTTGAGGAACCCTCAGGAAAAGACTAGACATGATCTCCAGACCTCTAAAAGAGGAAGCAACAATGCTTGATAAGAAATGTACTCATTACCTTGCTCATGTAACTGTAACCCCTCAGTACAGTATTTTCACAGTAAAAATCTTATTAATTAAAAAAGCAACTGTCCTTGCTAGAAACACGAATGTGATATCACATTTCAAAACCAGAGTCCATTGGTATGAGGGCACGTTTTCTCTGTGACAATAATCAAGGGAAAAAAAATTAAACATTCATAGTATGGTAATTAAGAGCTGAATAATTTATTCTAAACCAATAAAGGAGATGTTGGTAGTGTGATAGCTCCAGAATGAAACATAGTGAAGGAAAAATAACAGTTTGCTCAATGGCATTAAGAAACATGGAATATGTTTCCTCTACTAAGATTGGAATTTAGAAAGAGAATGTACTCCCAAACTTGGACATTCAGCAGGCATGGTATTGATGTTCAAATAGGAGGAATCCAATAAACAGCACCCCAATCTTTCTGGGATGAGTTATATGACCAGGTGTAAGTCCCTCAACCAATTAGTAGCCTTATTTCCAAATCTGACACTGAGCATAAAATAATTCCTGTCCAGCAGTAATATGACCTCACATATAACACATAACAATCTGTCATTGTCATCCCAATTACACAGCAAACTTGCAGGAAGCCAAGTTGGTATGGGACTCTACCAAACCCTCTTGGTAAATTTGACTGCTCTGCTGTGGTCTGCCATCTTATCATGCTTAGGTCTGTGGGATAAGGGACCAAGACTACCCAACGAAGCAGAGAGTTTTGCAAATCTCTCGAAGATCCAAAAATCCCCTTGGCAACTTTTGGCAATCATAGATACCCTGAGAAACCCTTCATCATCAAAGATATCCCAGAGCTCAGGATAATCACAGCTGGACATTGGATCAGAGGAAGCAGTTATGATTACTTTTTCCCCAAGCAGGCTCCCACAGTTTTTTGGTAGGAATGGCCCATATGATCCCATATAATTTTATTTTAATTATTTGTGTATGTGTGTGTGTGTGTGTGTGTGTGTGTGTGTGTGTGTGTGTGTAAGTGTGCATGTATGTGCGTGCATCCCAATACTGGGTCCCTGAACTTTTTTTTTTTCACTCAAGGCAGGTGCTCTGCTACTTGAGCTACATCTGTACTTACAGCTTTTGTCTCCATGAAGGGGAAAAGAGTCTCTTGGAACTTATTGCCTGGAATGGCTTCAAAATATGATCCTCAGATCTCAGACTTCTGAGTAACCAGAATTATAGACACTAGTCTCCAGTGCCTTGATCATACCCTTGTTTTAATCCACACGATTGCTTTGAAGCTCCTAGGTCTCCAACACTTAGAACCCAGATTCTCTCTAGCTCTTTAAAGTACCCAGACCCTCTTGAACTATTGCAACCTTCCCATGCTACTTCATAAAAATGAAACACATAGGAGAAGACGACTCCACCTCGAGGAATTTGTTCTTCATTTTCCTTCAAGAAAGAGGGACTATGTTAGGGTCTGGGACTCAGGATCATCCTAAGAGCTAAGTTCATGAAGCTGCTGCTCTTTGCTACAAAGCTGAGGTGCCTGTGGAACCTTCTTATTGTATGCCATAAGAATTAAATTTGACAAAGTTTACGTAGCATTTGGTATGAATCCAATGCCTCACACAGAGTCAGAGTCACAATTAGCACTTGGTGTTTAAGGAGCTTATCAAGATTGAAGACTGTGCATTGTAGTAGTATGGATGAGTAAGGCTTGGTCCTGTTCCAGTAACTTAATCTAGTAGAAGGGACAGACGTTTATGTGACTAACATCCAGAGACGCTGATGACAAACAACTTCACAGACACAGAAGCATAACATCGTACTTGAGACTGGGTAAGTGGGAAGTGGAGGAATGAGCCATTCAGCCCAAAGGAACAATATGATCAAGGATGTACAGGAACACAAGTCCCTATGAAAAAGCCATAGCATTTGTGAAGTGTAGATGGGTCAGTGTATTTGGACTCTGTCACTTAATGGAGAGCCATTACATATTTCAGAGGAGAGCAAGGGTATGTTAGGGGGATGAATCTGGGGAGAGGCCTCCTCTGAGATTCTTGGGTATTGTCTTAGTGTCTCCTCCTTCTCTCCTCTGAATATGTGCCATCCTTCTTGCTGGATTTGTCCATGTGCCCAATGGCTCATGGTATGTACACAGTAAATATTTGTTGAACAAATTGTTAAGTCATCATCTTGATCCTTTCCTCCTCATTACATCAAGAAGAAAAACCATCCTTGTGAACTAAGTGGTTGGCTTGGGACCAAGAGAAGTGAGTCCCAGTTTATAGCTGTATGGTCTGTGGTTGCTGGAAGGTCACCTACCCTCCCTGGGCCTCATTAGCTCTAAAAAAATGGAGGAAATAAAGACCATTTTCATCCCAGAGTTTTTAATTAAAATTGTTTTTTTCTTATTTCTAAAGGGAATGAAAAACACTAAAAGGCATCCAAGGTCAATTACATTTTCTAGTTGAGATGGTATGGACCACTCACCAGCATTTTCATGACTTTTCCCTTACTAGGAGTGCCACAGGAAAGATGTGCTTCAAATGTGTGTGTGTGTGTGTGTGTGTGTGTGTGTGTGTGTGTGTGTGTGTGTGTGTGTGTCCACAGAAAACATGCTGGGAAATGTATCAAACATCCTGAATTTACCTAGCAGTAACTAGTTGGTCTCATTTTATTAATCACAGATACAGATACAGATATAAACCCAAAGCACACTCTGGTAAACAGATCATATACATCTATATGTACATATCTCTCCACCAATAAGTTTATAATAGCCAAACAGTTGGTTACCACACATTAATTTGTTGTATTCCATCCAGGTGCAAAGCAATTTGTCACTTTAATTAGCCTTCATATGATTAAGTGTGTGATTTGTTAGCCTTTTGGGAATGTAGAATATAACTTCCAATTTTCATTACTATTTTTAAAAATCTTTAAATTTCTAGGAATTCTGGCTTGAATGTCAAAGGTAAAAAGACTTGGCCAATCTTCTTTTAAGTAACAAAAGAGAAATAGGCAAGCCAGTACCATTCCACATAGCTGAATATGATAATAAGTTTATTATTTCAATTAGGATATGTTGAGCATTCAATATGAACTGAATAAACATAATGAACTGTATAGTCCCTTCCTTGAGTTAATGGTTTACTCATTTATTAACCTGATTTATTGTGTGCCTCGGCACTAGCCATGAGATAGAAAATAGACCCTTAAAAATGTCATGGCTTAGTGAAGTGGTTCCCAACCTCACTCAACATAAGTGTACCAGAGAACAATCCAATGCCCATCAGCACCACAGATTTCTACCAAGAATTCCTATTGCAGGATTAGATGGGTAGAGGGGCCCCTGTTAGGAAATTTCAGCAGTAGATTGAGAGAAGAATGTCTCAGTTGTAAATACAGGAGTGAAGAGGCTTCAAACAGAAGAAAGCTCAGGACTAGATGGATCAACTGTTACATTTGATCAGCACTTATAAAAGAGCCATACTTCTTAAATGATTCCATGAAATAGAAAAGGAAGGAATGCTTTTTAGTCTCATTCTATAATTATTAGACTCATTCCAAAATGACAGAGACACAAGAACAACCAAAAAGAATTATAAACCAATAATTTGGATTAATTTCTTTAGATTCTTTGATTTTATGACTTTAATAGTCGGAAAGATTACAAATTATTTTTAGAATGGTCCTCAAGTTGAATCTGTCTGAAGTCTGGATATTCATAGTATTTTCTTATTTTCTTTTTTAGGCCTCTTTACTCCTTTATTTACAATCACTTGATAGTTCTAGATCTCTTTTTATCATCTCTTAGCTCAATTTTGGTGTTAGAAATTTATTTCTTCTAAGTTTTCCAGTTTATGAGTATGAGTTTTCAAAGTATTCCCTTATGGTCCTTTGGATGTTATTGGTATTTGTTGAGATTTATTTTCTAATCTTGTCTTTTCTTTTAGTCAAATTAGGTAAGGTTAATCAATTTTATTTTTTCAAAAGAACCAAGTTTTTGTTTTATTGATTCTGTGTAATTGTTTTAGTCTCCATTTAATTATTTTCTGTTTTAACATTTATTATTTCTTTCTTTATGTCAATCTTGAGTTTGACTTATACCTGTTGTTCCAGAAATTTGACATAAAACATCAGAATTTCTATAAAAAGAATGCCTTAGTTGCTTGGAGAAGCCCTTTCACACAAACACGCACACACACACACACACACACACACACACACACTGCTCCCTTCCACCCTCCCCCATCTGCTACTAACATGCCAGGGTAGCCCAGGCACAATACTACAACAACACAAGTCCAGTGGGAAAGAGGGAGAGAGATGTAAGAGCTTTTCTAAACTGGGGCCATTTGGAACTGATGGAAAGTCTATAAAGACAGGCTCACTTCCATCCAGGAGAGGGTTCCATTCTAGATAATGATGGTGGGAATGAAAACAAGAAAAAAATTAATACTGGGATCAAACAGGAAGAATGTGGAAAATGGGTGTTGGGGGAAAAAAGAGGAAATTGAAAGCCTTGATGACTGGGAATTGATCAAGATTGGGAGTTTGTTGATCAGGATCAGGACTGGAAGCAGAAGAAAAAGAATTGATGAGAATGAGGAAGTGAAGGAGGAGGACTGAGAGGAGGGCAAAGAGAAAAAAGAGTAGGAGAAGGAGGACAAGCAGGAACAGGAGGCAGATGAAGAGGAATTATACCAACTTCTAGAGCTGTTCTGTGTTATAAGAGACATTTGATTTTTCAATGTGGCCTTTCAAGATAAGAAAATCTGAATCTTGAGTCTACCAAGAATCTATTTTTTTTAATTTAATTTAATTTTATTTGTGAACATACTGTACAGAGGGGTTACAATTACATGGGCAGGATAATGCGTACATTTCTTACCAAGCATTGCAGCCTCCTCCTTTGGTTTACCCTTCACATCCTCTACCAAGAATCTTGAGCAAGGTATTGTACCTCTAATTTCCCATGTCTGACCCATCAAATGGGGCAAGATTTTGGCCCACAAGGACATATTAGTGCCTGCTGGGTAAACATTTCTTTTCGCCCCGCTATTCTAGCTAAGCTTGCTTGCAAAAGTAGCCAAAATGTGTAGGGCTTTACTTCGCCAGCACCTCCTAAATTTGTGATTATTCCCAGACCCAACTTTCAGAACGACTACATTATTTCTTTATAATCTCTGTCAAGGTACATTCCCAGGAATTACTTGATGATTATTGCTCATGACCAGGCTATTAAATATTACCAAAAGCCATTGGTATTTTTACTTTCAGTGTATTTACATACTTGCTAAAGATAAATGTACATTCTGCAGCTCTGGCCACTAGGAATGTGTCTTGAGACTTTTATGAGCATTCCATTAAATTACCTGCTGTGTTCAGTATGCCCTTACACACCTCCAAATGAGATCTTATTTACATAGTTGTCAAATTAAAGAATTTAAAAATAAGCCAGGAGGGTTTCTGAGGAACTGGAATGAAGTATGTTAGGGAAGTATATTTTTTCTTATAGGCATATATATATAAATATATATAAGTGTTTATATAAATATATATAATATAACATAAATATAATATAAATATAAACATATATACATATAAATAAATATATATATGCTTTTTTTCTTGGTAGGTAAGGGAATGGTTTGTAGGTGACTATGATTGAAGGACTTTTTAGTGAAATAATTGAATGGCTCATGGTGATTAATTCAGAAGGTGTGATCGATGAAAGTAAGCTAATTGGCCTTCTCCAATCCTTTCTACCTTTTCTCTGGTTCCATCTCAAGTCAAAAATTTCCAACAGAAATTTTATGATCTTCCTTACAGGTTATTTTAATTGCATCCTATAGGTTTTGGCTTGGATAGTCTGGGGAGTTGATTATAATTTATAGGTAAATGATTGGAAATTTATAGCTGCGTTTGGAACTTAGGTCTTTGACTCATTCCAGGGCTGTTCGTTCCATGGTGAAACACACCAAGTCATAAGGGCAGTGGTAGGTGATGGGCCTTCACTTTCTCATGTGAAAAACAGAAAGAAGAACCAAATCCACACCTTGAGATTAGGATCTACATTCCCACACATTGTTAATATTTACCTATAATTGTGTCTTGGATTTTGCTCATAATGTTGCTTATTATCGATTTTTCTCCATCAAATCTGACAGTTATAACTATTTTATTGATAATTGCAAGAACATTCTTCTTTTCTATTTATTTGTAATATTATATTTCAATTCTTTCTACTTCCTGAATGACTCTGTTGTGTGTTTTCTATCTTCTAAGTTAGATGGTTAGCCTGTTCATCTTAAGCTTTATTTTCAAATGTAAGCACTAATGACTAAAATTTTTCCTATGATACCACTTATCTGCAACCTGCAACATTTTATGGGAAGGATTTAATAGTTTGTCATTTCCTAGTATGTATATTTTTAATTTTCATTACCTCTTCTCATCCCAGGAGTCATTTAGCAGTATCCTGTTTTTAAGTTCAAATATCTAGGAATTTTGTTTTTAGATTCCCTATGGACTTCATGAGCTCCAGCAACATAGTATATAATGTCAGCTTTCTAATGCAATGAGATTTGCATCATATAGATTAGTATGTATATCACCAAGCTTGCTCTAAATTGTTTGTTTCTCTATAAAGAGATCAGATCTTGCTATCTTGTTCAGGGACCAACTCATCTTCTTGCCTGAGCTGGAACTACAAGTATATGCCACCATGACTTACTCCATTAATGAAGCTTTTTAAATCTTCTAAAATGTATTATTTGGGGCAACAATTCCATTTTATTTATCAATAATAGAAACAAATGATGGATGATCTCACTGTGAGAAATAGAACAGTTTCTCAAGACAGTTCTACTAGATGTTACTTATACATTTAAAATGATTGAGACATATGGAGAGCACTGTGTATTTTATCATATACATGCATATTTGGAAATATTATATGAACCTAGTGAAGCATTTTAAACATAAGGTAACCTCTATTCTGAACACACCTTAAGTTATGGATGCTGAGATTCAACTTGTTTTACCACCTTATTTATGTTATTTGGAATATTCTTATTTTTATTTTGGATTAAAGAAGTTGGTTAGTTTATTGATGGACTGACAGATTGACTTATTCCACATTCCTCCAATACATGCACAAACCCCACTGCCTTAGAGCATATATCTTCCTTATTTATTCTTCAGAAGCTTCCTTTAACCATACAAATATATTTTAGCATCACTTTAATAATTACATTCCCAAGCAAGATAATAACTGCATGTTGTTTTAATTTTGACCACCCCATTTCAACTTCCATGTTTAAAAATTATTCTTGACAAAGGAGGAGGCTATAATACTTGATAAGAAATGTACTCATTATCTTGCCCATGTAATTGTAACCCCTCTGTATAGCATTTTCACAATAAAATAAAAATAAAAATTAAAAAAAATTCTTGAAAATTTTAATTAGATCCTTATAATTCCTTATAAATATTATTATTTTATAGGCAAGATTTCTGTTATCTATATGTCTCTTCGTTGATTGCTTCCACTCCTTAACATCTAATAATTTTCCTCAAAACTCATTACCTTTTGAACAAAATTAACAGCTTTAGAAGTTCCTTTAGTTCAGTGTCATCATTTAGTCTGTGTGTGTCTGTATGTGGGTGGGGGGGGCGTGTGCGTGCGTATGTATACACGCATACCTGTATTAGGGCTTGAAGTCAAGTATTGGGCACCCTTCCCTGCTGTTTTCCTCAAAGCTAACACTCCACCTCTTGAGCCACATCTCCACTCCAGCTTTTTGGTAATTAATTGGAACTAATAGTTACAGCCTTCTTTCCTGAACTGGTTTCAAATGGCAACCCTCAAATCCCAGTCTCTTGAGTAGCTAAGATTGTAAGCCTGAGCCAGCAGTGATGTCTTTTATAACTCACTTTTTAATAAAAATCAGCATTTGTTTCTCTAAAACTATTTTCATTCTAAGATAGATATTCTAGTCACATATATAAAGAACAGAAGGTAGGTTCTTCTACCCTGTAGTTTCTAGTTCTCCAGGGTCTGGCTTCATTTGTGTTTTCCTTACCAGCTAATGTCCTATTCCTTCATAGGTTAACTTTACTTTTCCCCCTTGATTACTTTAAGATCACCTCTTCAACTTCAGTGCCAAGCATTTTCATATCATTGTGGTTCTGTAGGAGTTTACTTTTATTTATCCTGGTTGACCATTTTTATATCTATTGTATCTGTGAATTCCAATCTATTATCAAGGCTTGAAATTTCACAGTCATTTTCTCTTAAAATATTTCTTCTCCATTCTCTATTTTCCTTCTGGTACTCAGTATGTATGATAGATTCATGAATCTTCTCTATCTCTTCACATTTTTGGCAGATATTACTCTGGGCACTTCATAAGTCAGTTAGTTTCCTAAGTGTCTTTTGATGCTTCCTCCTGATCTTGTTTTGTTGCTGTTGTTTGTTTGTTTGTTTATGTTCCATTCCTGGAGCTTGAACTCAGGGCCTGGGCTGTATCCCTCAGCTTTTGTGCTCAAGGCCAGCACTCTAACACTTGACCCACATCTCTATTTTTGGCTTTAGTGTGGTTAATTGGAAATAAGAGTCTCAGCAACTTTCCTGTCCTGGCTGGCTTCAAACTGTGACCCTCAGATCTCAGCTTCCTGATTAGCTAGGATTATAGGTATGAGCCACCAGCGCCTGGTGATTTTTAATTAATGGAGAAATCTAGGGGTCTGTACTGGGATTATTTTTTCCAGCAAGGATTTACACTTGCTGCTACTTGAGATTACCTTGGTGGCCTGGCAAGGCCCCTGACCTTGTCTATGCTGCCACTGACTCTAAATAGTATTTAGTTTCAAGAAGGAAGTCAAGGATTATATCATCCCATGTTTGCTTCTATTTTTGACATCCTTTATGCTAATTTCCAAATATATACAGCTAGAGAACATGGGGACACATGGCTTTCTTTAATTACTGGATTCCACAGAGCATGTCATTTCACCCCTGAATGCTTTGGGGTACAACACACATCATGAAAAGGACATTTTTATTATGTGCCACAAAGATGTAATAGCATCTAATAAACACTTATATACTCACCCTTATCGAATTTTCTTGTTTCATGTTTTTAAAAATCAGGACATAAGTAGGGACCTTCATTTTTATTTTTTTCTATGTATCTTAATTTCTGTCATATGAAATATTCATCTGCTGTTCCCATGTCATTCATTTGGCAGAAGAATCTATCCATGCTTGTTGTTTTTTTTTTTTTTTCAAAATATCCTGCCTCTTGGATTTGGCTTCCTCCTGATAGAGTAAACTAATACTTGTGTCCTTTTGCAGGGGAAGGAGAGCATATATTGGGGTTAGAACTTAGTGCCTGGGTAATGTCCCTTGCTTCTTTTCTTTTCCCCCTCATGGCTGGTGCTTTACCACTGAAACCAGAGCAACACTCCCATTTTTGTTCTGTTTTTTATGAGTTTATTTTTGTTTTTTGTTGGTTTTTTAACCTAGTGAATTGGGAATATGAATTATATAGACGATGTTCTGGCTGACTTTGAACTTCCATCCTCATATTCCAGCCTCCTGAATAGCTAGGATTATAGTCATGAGCCACAGCACTTTTTTAAAGTTTATTTTTTAAATTATTTTTTCATTTATGTGGTACTGAGAAAACAAACCCAGGGCCTTACGCATTCTAGGCAAGTACTCTATCACTAAGCCACATCCCCAGCCAGCACCTAGCTTCTTGAATCCTCTCTAATGAGGCTTCCTTATCCAAGAACTCCACACAAACCACTTTTTTGAAGACCATCAATGACCCATGTCGTTTATATTATCAATATATATTGTCATGTTACTTAACATCTCAGTGGTATTTCATGCCATCAGACACTTTCATGGCTTAATACCAAGAAGCCACTCCTAAAATTTCCACCTCCCTCACTGATTACCCCTTCCCAGGCTAATAGATGCATTGGCCTTCATTCTGTTAGCCTGAATACTGCAGAAACCAAGGCTCAATCTTTGCATCACTATGGAACCTCAAACCTTTGGTTATCTCAGATGACTTCCCAGCTTAAAATGCCACCACACATAGAGATACAATGTAAACATGCATTTATCTGATTTAAGAGATGGACAATGTTGGATATGTTGCCCACAGGGATGTCACTCCCGTTCTTGTACAAACCCCTTGTTGTTCCACCAAAAAAAAAAATCCTATGTTTTGTTTCTCTGACAACCATCTTATATTTTTGTTTTCCTTGACCTGGAGGAAGAGACTTAATGATACTTAGAATTTTCTCTTTAATTACTGTGAACTCAACAGTACTATATTTTACAAAGGTAAGGAAGTACTGGTGTCTAAACTCAGGGACACGCATTCTACCACTTGAAATATTCCTTCAGTCGTGTTTTCCCTTAGTTATTTTTCCCAGTTGGATCCTACATTTTGTCCAGGCAAGCCTCAAACTACATCCTACTTATTCCTCCTCATATCTGGTATTACAAGCATGATCCATATGGTATGGTATGTTTATTGAGATTTTTTTGCTCAGGCTGGCCTGGAACTGAAAATCTTCCAGCCTCCACCTTCCTACTACCTGGCTCTGCAATCCATTCTCAAGCAACTTTTATCTGGCATCTAGGAGTTTCAATGGAGGATCTTTCAAGATAGCTAGTCTATGTCAGAACCAGAATTGTGAACTTAACAATCTTTCCAGAACCCAGATAACTCAGCATTTGTGTTCTCTTGGAAAATCCTAACATTTCAAATCCATTCAGATCTATTCATTTTTAGCTATTACACTCCCTTCCTTCATCTGAGTCAAGATACCCTGCAAATACTAATGGCAACAATTGGACAATGGAATTGAGCATTGAAAAGAAGCTTAAAGCCCCCTAAATCTCACCACAACCTATTCAATTTTCTGCTCTGAAGCATAGTCCAGTGGTCACGTAGCCCCACTTGAAACATAATTTTGTAAGTGTGAGAATAGCTATAGGACTACTACCCTCATTTTGTAGCATACTTTGAAGTTTTTAAAACATGTTCAGAATATGGTGCAGAATGGGAGACCTCTATACTTGAAGATGAATTTGGTGTGATAAGTTCTATTATTTATACTGAGGGAAGTCCCCCACCCTGCCTGTGAGAGAGCAGTCCTTCCCATCTCATCTTCTAGCCATTGGTGATGCACATGTGGCCATGCATTGTGCTCTACCTGAAGAATCTCATGTGGAAAGTGATGCTCTGCATGGCTCTCCCTTTGCTCAAACTCTCCACCACAAGACAACCAGACCACAGGAGCCAAGCCAAGGCCAACTAACAGTATCCCTGATGGGGTACATTTATTTCTGAACAGCGTCACTTCTTCCCTCATTTTCTCCATTGTTTTCTCCCTTCTGAACCCCCTCCTCCACAAGTTGTACAGTTTATTTTCAACATAGTATCTAGTGAGTCTCACTGCTGAATTAGTTCAACCTTTGTCCCATCATTTCTGTGCTTCCCCTTCCCCTGCCCAAATCAGATAAACTTTCATAAAAGACAAAAAGTACAGAAATCAAAAACAGTGACCAAAGGGGAAAAACAGAAAAAAAAGAAAGAAAAACACAGAATATAAAATAAGAAACCTCTTGTTTCCATTTCTTGGAGTTCATTTCCATAAGCATCATTTTATATGATCAAATGCACATAGCTATTTACCCTTTGTTATCCTCTCTTAAGATCATCCTCCTTTGGTCTCACTGTGTGCATGTTTAGAATCCTATTTAATTTACCATGTCCAAGTTTAATTTTTGGTCTTTTACTATGGCACATTCTATTACAATGAGGGAAACCATGTAGTCTGTGTTTCTTTGGTCTGGCTTACTTCACTTAATATATTTTTTCCACATCTTTCCATTTTCTTACAAATCTTTTTGATCGAAGCATATAATTCCATTGTGTGTATATACCACATTTTCTCCATCCATTCCTCCACTGAGGTGCATCTGGGTTGATTCTGTATCTTGGCTATGGTAAACAATGCTTCAGTGAACATGGTTGTGCTGGTGGCTTTAGTGTAGCTGGTTTGAGGTTATTTGAATAAAGACCCAGGAATGGAACTGCTGGGTCATAAGGAAGGTCTACGTTTAGTCTTTTGAGGAACCTCCATATTGCTTTCCAGAGTGGTTGAACAAGTTTTCATATCCATGTATGGTAGTTTTCAATGTAGATGGACTGACAAATCTGGCTGTGATTCACCTCAAGCACTTATTAACTGTAAATCCTGAGGAAGAAATTGAAACTGTTAAGAGATTTCCTAATGAATCAATGAGTCTTTCAGAGCTCCTTTGTTGAGTTGTTATGAGAAGTAAATTAGAAAATAAACAAATAAAAAGTAACTTCTCACCAAGGCCAGTGGCTCAAAACTATTATCCTTGCCACATCTGTAATTCTAGCTACTCCAGTGATTGGGACATGGAGGATTGCGGTTTGGAGCCAGCCCAGCTAGAAGAGTCCTTCAGACTCCACCTGCCAAATATCCAGGAAATAGACAGGCTGGTATAAGGCACTTGTGGCTCTTGCTTGTAATCCTAGCTACTCAAGAAGCTCAGATCTTGAGGATTGCAATTCTTGTCCAGCCTAGGAAGGAAAGTTAATAAGACTCTTTGCTCCAATTAACCACCAAAGAACTACAAATGGAACAGTGGCTCAAGTGGTAAAGCACTAGCTCTGATCAGTAAAAAAGCTCAGGGACAGCATCCAGGTCCCAAGTTCAAACACCAGGACTGGTACAAAAAGAGAGAGAAGCTGGAAGAATGGTTCAAGTGGTAAAACACTAGTGTCAAGCGAGCAAGCCAAGCAAGTAGGACTCCTTGAGGTCAAGCCACAGTATAACTAATGTTTTGTTAACTCTGTGTAGCACATAGTAGGTACCCTCTTAAAAGTAACATCTTTTACTTATTCCCTCTGTTGTTTTTTTCTAAAAGAATTTAACAGTCAATAAAAATCAATATCTTTCTGTCTAGGAAATTCCTGCCATCTAGTATAGGACTTACCTTTACAAATTACAAAGTATTCACTTTTTAATTTCTCTTTCTCATTCTCCCTCTCTGAACCTTAGTATTTTCTTTTTTTTATTGAGAAAATACTGTACAGAGGGGTTACAATTACATGGGCAAGATAATGAGTACATTTCTTATCAAGCATTATTGCCTCCTCTTTGTTTCCCCTTCCCATCCCTTCCCATACTCCCCACACCACTCCCTACCCGATCCTACCACCCCCCACCAAAGTTGTAAAGTTCGTTTTCGACATAACGACTTGTACATCTCATTGTTGCAATAGGTCCACCTGTATCCCTATTTAAACAATTTGTTTTTCCCCTTCCCCTCCACAAATTATACATAGTATTTTCTTTAGGGATAGACTAAACCTAAATTCAGGTCCTAATAAAAATAAAAATAAACAGGCATTCATTCTGAGGCTAGTACTTTATTAAAGACAATAATTTTAAAGTTCAGAGACCAGCATGCGTTAAATGTATAAGATATTAAATCCAATCTGCAAATTAATGATATAGAAGGTTTAAAATAAGCCACAGTTCAAGGTTTAACTTGAATGATCAAAACTTTTATCATCTTAATCGTGAGATTTCTCAGGCTGAAGAAATAACCTCCCCAGAAGAGGAATAAACACCAAGGCCACTGCATTTTATACATTTTTCTCAAGTAGGAAATATTCAACCTGGGACCAGGAAAGTAGCAAATTCATGTACATAATTACATTGTGCAGCTCATCTGTTGAGAAGCCCATTATAGAAAGCCCAGAGGACCTTGAAAAACAGCCCCCACCAGCTGGGCCTGCAGAAGAGAGGCAGCTGGGTTCTTCCTGCTCTGGAGAAATGCAGTGGAAGGAATCACATGTTCTGGTTTCCTTAGAGATACCACTCTACATCCTGAGACATACTCTCCTTCTCCACCCACCCCAGAGCCTACACAGTGGACTCTGCCCTGGACAGACTGTTGACCTCTTCTGGCCTTGAGGTCTTCATCCCACACCGATGCAGGAAGGAAGAAAGAAATGAGAGAACAGCCACTAACTAAAGATTGGCCATGTACCCTTCCTTCTATCTCTGTGAAAATACTAAAAATTTGGCAACATAGATTTTTGTTGTCCAAGATAATTTAAACCACTTCCCAAAAGTATAAGAAGCAAGGCAGTAGTGGAGCTTGAACTTAGGACCTAGGACTGTCCCTTAGATATTACACTCGAGGGTGGTGCTCTACCATTTGAGCCGGACTTTTGGTAATTAGTTGGAGATCAGCCTAGGCAAAAAGCACAAGACATTAGCTAAAAAATAACAAGGAAAACAGGCTCGGGTATGGCTGATGTGTTAGAGTACCTGCTTAGAGAGTATGAGGCTCTGATGTAACTTTCCTAAAAAGTAGTCCAGACATTTTGGTTTGTTTGTTTTGTGATTCTAGGGCCTGATGGCTGCTAGGATCTGGACCAGGCCCCCCACCCTTTTTGCCCTTGTTACATTTTACAAAGTCTTGTTTTTCTCATGGGAGTCATGATCTACCTACCTGTATCTCTTGTGTCACTGTGATTACGTGCATGGATCATCGTGCTTGCTTGTTTATTCAGATGAAGTCTATCTTTATCCCAGGCTGGCCTTCAGCTATTATTCTCCTAACCTCTGCCTCCTGAATTGCTTAGATTGCAAGCATTAGCCACTATGATTGTAAAGGGTCTCTGGGTGACCTTGATAGGGGTAGACAAATTTGAAAAATGACTTCAAATTCCTGAGAAGCCCAAACAATGATAATGATGATTTTAAGAGGGGACCTATAGGAAGGTGAATAGGAATAATTGTGGGCTGTCATTTGTGACTAGCTGGGTTGCCTGGTACTTTCTTTGGGCAAAGAGGACTGTTAGTTTCTTGATATCCCCGTGATAAAAATATCTGAGAAAATAGCAATTTAAGGGGAAAACACTCATTTTGGCTCAGGGTTTAAGAAGGCCCTTGCTCCTAAGCCCATGTAAACTAAGGTAGTTCATCATGGCAGGGAGTAAATAATTGAACACTGTCTCATGTCTTGGTGGACAGGAGGTAGAAGGAAAGGGATAGGATAACAAGGGACCAGTGACAGCTCTATCCTTAATTGATGTCCCTGGACTAACTGGTTTCATCTAGGCAGGTCATATCTCCTAAAAGCCCATTCAGTTTGAACTCATCAATGGGGTAACCCCTAAGTGAAATTGATGCCCTCAGGATTCAGTCACCTCGCAATAGCACCACCATCTTGAGACCAGGCCTGTAACATACAAACCTTTGTGGCTATCATATCTAAACCAGTTGAAAAAGGAAAGCTCATCTAGTTGGAAGATTACACATAGAAGAAGATACTAATAGTCCAGCATCTCCAATCAAAGATTTTTTTTTAAAAAATTAAGGAATTAGAGATGGAGGGGAAATCTTATGGGTTAAAACCTGCTAAAGAGCTTCTATTTAATCTTACCTGGTTCCTATGACCAAAAGCCAGCCATATGTTTCAGAAAGCGGTTTGGCAATGAAAATAGATACTGGATTATAAAATGTTACTAATAGAGAATTATCGATTGTCAACAATTGCTATGGTAGCATTGATTTTCTTTTCCAATTAAACTGATGGAGGACTAGAAGTTCCATAGTAGAGATCCTGCCCAGTAAGCTTGAGGTCCTGAGTTCAATCCACAGGACCACCAAAAACAAAAGTGGTTTGTCATGCTGACCATCTGAGAAACACAGGTTTCTACAGTTTAGCTCCAAGTTCAACTTACATAAAGCCGAACTGAAGCCACTAAGGAAGTGAGAGGAAGGAGAGATGCCTGCCTAATTTGGGAAGCCTGGGAGGTCTTATCAAGGGAAAAGCAAAACAGTAGAGAACTTGTGACTGGATAATTCCCTTGCACCAAGGCCCACTGGGCAGAATAGCTCCTGTAACAAAGTTCTGTGGCATGTCTTTTCCCTAGAGTGGCATTTACACATCATACTAATTTCAGAATTGACCTGTTGGGGAAAGCACCTTGACAATCAATGCTCAAGGTAGAAAAATGCCATTTGCCATTTATTTGACTATATATGACTCCTATATTGAAGATTCCTCTCAATCAAGGAGACACTTCTTAAAGATTCCTAGAGAGATTTCAGACTGACAGTTTTGAAATCAGGAGGTGCTGGACAGTCAGGGCCAGAGAAGTTTGGATTCCAAGATAGTATAGGGCAACAAAATGTTGTTTTCTCATGTGGAAGCCAAATTGACACCCTCAGGCAAAGAGACCTTGGCTGAGACACTGTGCAAAGGGCTCACTTCAAAGGGAAGTTCCTCTGTTGAGTCTTTCCTCCCTCGCCAGATTTATGTAGAACTGGGGGTACTCCCTCAGGTTAGTAGGTGATGAGTTAACTTACTGATTTAGTTTATTGTACCATTCTTGCAACTTCTGGAATTGTTTTTTTAAAAGAACTTGAATATGTTAATAAATTAAAAAATAAAGCAAGATCACTCCTTTTCCAACACTACCTTAGAAGAAAATCAAAAGTGGGCCTGTCAACAGACAGAGGCTTGTGCCTTGTAATACTAACTACTGAGGAGGCTGAGATTTAGAGGATTGTAGTTTGAAGCTAGCCCAAACAAAACCATCTGCAAGATTGCATCTCCATAAATAATCAGCAAATAGCCAGGCTGGAGATATAGGTCAAAGAATAGAGTGCGAGCTGAGTAAGAAAAAAGCTGAACAAGTTGTAAGCCCTGAGTTCAAACTCTAGTGCTGACAAAAGAGAGGAGGTAGCTATATCCATTTTCACTTTGTACCTTGAATCACCAGGAGTGCTATATTCTTCACTTGCTTATCTTATTGGTGAATGTATCTAATTTCCTTTGTGTCTTTCTGAAACAGAGGCTATTGCTGATTTTTTATCATCTCAAAAAAATTTTATTGTGAAAATACTGTACAGAGGGGTTACAATTACATGGGCAAGATAATGAGTACATTTCTTATCAAACATTGTAGCCTCCTCCTTTGTTTCCCCTTCCCATCCCTTCCCAACCTCCCCCCTTCCGCCACCCAACCCTCCTCCCTCCCACCACTAAAGTTGTAAAGTTCGTTTTCAACATAGGACTTGTACGTCTGATTGTTGCAATGGGTCCACCTGTATCCCTATTTAAACGATTTGTTTTTTCCCTTCCCCTCCACAAATTATAACAACCTCAATACAGTGAAATTTTGTAGGTGGGCACCAGTAGCTCACGCCTGTAATCCTAGCTACTCAGGAGGCTGAGATCTGAGGAACCTGGTTCAAAGCCAGCCCAGGCAGAAAAGTCTGTAACACTCTCATCTCCAATAAACCACTAGAAAACCAGAAGTGGCGCTGTGGCTCAAAAGGTAGAGTGCTCACCATGAGCTGAAGAGCGCAGGGACAGCACCCAGGCCCACAGTTCAAGCCCCATGATGGAGAAAAAAAAAATTGTAACAGTGTTCAGCATGAATTGTGGATGGTGGATATGAATGCAGAGAGGGTATGAGTTGGTGCTATTTCCAAACCACCAGAATGAATAGTACCCTTTCTGCCAGTATGACTGAACTAGGGCTAGTCAAGTCTGAAGAGAAACACCTTCATATTTGAAACTGTTCGTTCACTTTACTTAATGATGGGTAGTTTATGTAATAGAAAATCCATTCTCAAATCAATTTTATGAAGTTGTAATTCTTTAAGGAAGTTGTCTACTTTGTCTAATTTTTCAAGAACGTATTTTAAAGTATCTTCCCATGGTTTAAGTTATCTACTGGGTACCTCATTTTGTTTCCCCCCTTGTAATCCTAAACTTGCTTTGTCACGTATATTTCTTTTTTGTACATTTTTATTGTAAAATTATTGTACAGAGAGGTTACCATTACATGAGCAAGGTAATGAGTACATTTCCTATTGAGCATTGTTGCCTCCTTTGTCTTTCTCCTAGTATCCCTTCCCTCCCACCTCCACAACTACCCCCCCCCACCAAAGTTGTAAAGTTCATTTTCAACATAGTGTCTTGTATATCTATCTCATTGTTACAATGGGTCAACCTGTATCCCTATTTAAGCATTTTGTGTTTTCCCTTCCCCTTCCCAAATTACAAAAGTCTATATACAAGATACAGGGCACCGACATCAAATAAAGTGAAAACAGGGGTTGTACCATGGGAGAGGAACATGCAAAGCAACAAAAAAAATCACATGGAACATTATAAATATGTTAGAAATAATAGCCAAAAAGGCAAGAAATTTATGTCCCTATCTTGGGGTTCATTTCACTTAACATAATCTTATTTATATGATCATATATATATATATATATATATTATATACATACATATATATATATATAATATATATATACACATACATATATATATATATATATATATATATATAGCTTTTGACATTTTCTACTTGTCCTACATATGTACTAGTTATTGTCACATCTATTTCTTGATGTTTTATAAGAAGTTTCTTTTTTTTTTCTTTTATTTTACTTTTTGTGAACATACTATACAGAGGGGTTACAATTACATGGGCAAGATAATGAGTACATTTCTTATCAAGCATTGCAGCCTCCTCCTTTGTTTCCCCTTCCCATCCCTTCCCAGCCTCCCTCCCCACCCCCCCACCCAATCGTTTCCCCCCCCCCCACCCCCCGGCACCACATTGTAAAGCTTTTGACATGACAACTTGTACTTCTCATTGTTGCAACAGGTCCACCTGTATCCTTAAATGACTTGTTTTTCCCCATCTCCTCCACAAGTTATACTGACATCAAATACAGTGAAAGCAGGGGTTATACTGTGGAGGAGGGACATACAAAGCAACAAAGAAATAATCTTATAAATGCATTAGAAACAAATGCATGAAAGAAAAAAAACATTAAAATACATATCTAAGGGTTCATTTTCCTAACATCACATTATTTGACCTTTTCCGCTTGACTCATACATATACTAGATATTGCAAATAAGGGAAACCATGGGACCTATGTTTCTTTGGGCCTGGCTTACTTCACTTAATATAATTTTTTCCAAGTTTTTCCATTTCCTAACAAATGGGGCAATGTCATTCTTTCTGATGGAGGCATAGAATTCCATTGTGTATATATACCACATTTTCTTGATCCATTCATCTACTGAGGGGCATTTGGGTAGGTTCCATATCTTAGCTATGGTAAATAATGCTGCAATAAACATAGTTGTGCTGGTAGCTTTAGTGTGGTCTTGTTTGTAAACATTTGGGTAAATGCCCAAAAGTGGGATTGCTGGGTCATAGGGGAGGTCTATGTGAAGTCTTTTGAGGAACCTCTATACTGCTTTCTAAAGTGGTTGAACAGGTTTACATTCCCACCAACAATGAAGTAAGGTTCCCTTCTGTCCACATCCCCTCCAGCATCTGTTGTTGTTAGAGTTCTTGATTTTTGCCATTCTAACTGGAGAAATCAGTGGCTTTTCTGTATGCCAACAATGAGAAAAGTGTGGCTGAAATTAGGAAAGCAACTCCATTCGTAATACCCCCACAAAAAATAAAATAACTAGGAATTAACTTAACCAAAGAAGTGAAGGACCTCTGTGATGACAACTTCAAAATCTTGAAAAAGGAAATCAAAACAGAACTTAGAAAATGGCAAAACCTCCCATGCTCCTGGATTGGAAAGATTAACATCGTGAAAATGGCAATACTTCCCAAGGCTATCTACAAATTCAACGCAATACCTATCAAAATTCCAACCTCATTCTTCAAGGAAATAGAAGAGGCAATCCAAAAATTCATATGGAACAATAAGAAGTTTCTTGATTTTGTTGGCCATTCTAAGTAGCTATGTGAGCATTTTATTCCTTTTAAATTTCTTATTTTGAATATTATTAACACTATGCTTTATTACCTTTTCTTCTACTCTGTTTATTCTTTTTTGGGGGGGAGGTCTCAGTACTATATTTGAAAACTCATCTAATGTCGGCTTTCCTTTTTCTCATATGTAAAGGTCATAAATTTCCAGAGAACCGCATTAGGTATACACCATAAGTTTTAAAATGTGTTATTAGTATTATTGAGCCTTTGTAAATGTATGCTAATTTCCACTCTACATTTTGCTTGGCTCATAAGTTAATTAGAAGTGTGGTTTATAATGGTCAGGCATGTGAAGTTAGGATTATCCTTTGCTATTTACTTTCATCCTCCTATATATTTGTATCATGATTAGAAAGTGCTTTCAATGATATTGATGTATGAGTATGCATTGAGACTTGTGGTTCTTAATATTTGATGAACTTTTTAAAATATTGCATGTGTGTCTGACAAGAACATATGTTCTCCAATATGTTCATTAGAACATGCTTATTTATGTGCACTATAATAAATTTCATAAACTTTATCTCTTTTGTATATGAATTGCCAAGATAACTCCATTAGAATCTATTCCTTAACAATGCTGCTTTATCTTGGGTGCCCTCTGTAGTCGTTTCTAGTTCCTTGAAAGTGTCTATCTGTTCTCACAGGATCTTCCACCTGCTATCTGTTTGTTTAGAATGGCTTCCTCACAGTATTTATGTCTTTTAAGGCTTAACCCAAAATCACTTGCACAGAGAAGCCTTCCTCTGGGAAGACCCTCTCCTGATCCCCTTTGTAAATGATGTCCTCTGTCATCCCTAATCCCTCCCTTCACAGAAACCAGAAAGATCAGAGTGACTTCCTTCTGTTTCACCTCTTTGTAACTTCCCCAAGGACAGGTGCTGTGTCTTGTCCAGTTCTCCTTAGTAAACAATTGACAAACAATGGAATGTCTGATAACTATCCATTTAATGCACGTGTCAGTTGTGACAATGAATGAACTGGTGCTGTGTTTGGTCACAAATGCTAATGCTCTAATGCCCTTTATTTTCTTTTTCCTGCCCAACATGATTTTGCTGCTCAAGGAGCTGTATTACAAACTGTCCAAACACATGGAGAGGATGATTTTTATTTTGTGAAAATTAAATGCAACTTTGATCTCCTTCACTGGAAGTTACTATGGAAAAAAGAACCTTAACTCCTGTGTGGTGAGGGAAATTCAGCAGTGAGCAGTGCAAAACAGCCTGTCTGGTCTTGTACTATGCATTCATGAATACATGTGGAAGCATTTCCAAGCTTACAGAAACCATATTTCAAATAACTTACATTAAAATACTCATGAAATACTCATTCAGTCGATAATTATACATGGCAGTGACCTGGGGTGAGAAGGACAAGAGTGAATTAGATTTGTAGAGTCGAGAACATTGAGGCCCTGAACAAGACTGGGTGAAAAATGAAAGTTACAGATCCTTATGGCTTCTAGGACTGATAGAGACTGGGAGAAGGTTAGTGATGACAGCAATTCCATTATTATCCTGTAGGAAACAAAGAAAAGACAGTAGCCTAAGACTTAGGGGCAGGCTTAAGAATCAAACAGAACCTGTTTTCCAGTGTGGTTTTCCACTGTGGTAGTTGAAATATTTTTCCAAATTATTTAACCTATTATGTTTCAATTGATAAAAAAAACTCAGAATCCTCAACAAAAGTTATTACTTTCAATTTCATCTAAAATGTAATGGATGGGAAAATATAGGACTCAAAAAGGAAACAGAATTGTTTCAAAGTATTGATAAGAATGAAATTAAGTGTGACATAAAATTCCTAGCTGAGAACTCCTGGCCTCTTCTCTTTTTTTTTTCCTCCTCACAAAAGTAGGAAGAGATAAAGAGAAGAAACAGCGAGAGAGCTAAGAGAGAGACAGAGACAGAGACAGAGGTAGAGATGGAAAGACAGAGGGACACACACACAGAGGCAGAGATAAAGAGGATGACATTGGAAGGATGCTTTGTAGCACAATGGGAACTTTATTGAACTGTAAACAATGTCATGTCACCCTTCTAACTCCAGAAATTCCTCTTGGCATGTAGAGGCGTCTGGTAACTATTTTATGAAGCCAAGTTTAATGAGAGACTCTAGAAGAAAGGATATTCCAGATGTTGCTCATGTTCCTTAAGTTGCTCTCCTCTTCTCTCCATGTGGAAATTTCACTTCCTTACCTTCTTTTAACAAAGAAGACAAAGGCACAGACTCATATTCAGGAAAAAATAACCTTCCCAGGTTGCATTATTGAATGATACAGTCTCTAGGAATGTGTTTGATTTAAAAGCAAAGACTGTCTGCCTGTTTGGGGGGTACATTTGCCTCTAGAAATCTTTCATCAGTTTACTTATAAGCTAGCAAGGCTTATTATTTTCATTATCTACCAGACTTCAGATGCTATTTTTAAAAGTAAGATATTCACAAACATAAATGTACAGAGGCTGTCTTTTCCATCATCAACTGCCTTCAAATTAAACTTTTTTTTAGGAATTTGTGCTTGAAAGATTTCACATTATCACTCCTGTGTGAGTGGTCAATTACAGTCTTGCCAAAATCAAATCAGAAACTTGAGAATGGTTAAGATGTTTGTGTATTCCCTGCTGACCATGGCACTCCCTCCTCAGAAGCCCCAGGCAGCCTCCTTGTGAAATTAGCATGTTCTGTCACGTTGTGGCAGACCTTGGCTGGCATTCTTTACTCTCTTGGGTTTCTTCTACTTAATCAAAGCAATCCTCCTTTCATAGTCCCAACCGCCCATTACTTAAGAGAAACCTATTGATTTTTTTCCCTTCAATGACACACTCTTATTGTCAAGATTTGGGGATGTCTCTGCAAATGAAGCAGGGAAGATCTGGGACAAAGTAAAGTGAAATAAGTATTGAATTATGTTATTCAACAAACAAGAAAGAAAGCAAGGACATACACTAACAACACAGCAGCAGTACGGTGTGGGGGGGAAGAATTAGGAAATTGAAGAGGAAACTCTTTTGTTCTCCTTCATCCTCTACTTAGTCTAGTAATGAAGACAGACATAGGAATACAAAATGGCAATAATAAGATGGGTGTGAACTAACAGGGGTGAAAGAAAGTAAGATGCTTTGGGAGAAGGCCAGAGTGACAGAAATGGCATGGGCTCTCAGTCCAAGGCAATGCCTAGGCTGAGCCTAGGGTACAGACGCAGTAGGAATAAAACCAAGGGACAACCTTCCCAGGAGTGAGTTTTGAAGGGTGAGGCTGCCATAGGCCTAGGGAACATCTAGATGTGACAGGCAGCAGCATATGTGAGGGGAAGAGCAGTAGCTAGATTGTAAGGTGCATGAACTACTTTACAAGGAAAATGAAATTGTGGTAGGGACCAGTGAGAAATATTCTAATAACTGCTATGGAGTTCAAACCCTACTCAGGGGCATGAAGGAGTTATGAAAGGAAGCTGGGAGGCAAGTGTCAGGACTGGAATATTGTCTTGCAGTCCCTCTTCAAAGGATGATGGCCCTCACACAGGCCACGAGGGGTCAGAGCCCTTACACTTAGAAACCTTACCCATCATCCTCATCAGACCATGGGGAAGATCCAGGAGACTTGCCCACAAGGTTTTAATAGCAATCAGAAGGACCAACAGGGAAAAGAACTACCAATCTTTAAACCTCTTTTCTTTAGAGTATTTCCAAGCTATTTCTCATCATAATTGTTATCTCTTATCAATATTTTATCAGAGTAATATAGAAATAGCTGGGAAAAATTTCAGTTCTGAAGATGTGTTTTTCTTTGAGTTACACTCTATATTTCACAAGTCTACCCACTGGGCTAAACATATCAATTCTATCACACTGGCAATTGCAAAGTATTTTTTTTTCACTAGAGCATTTATAATGTCATCTACAGACATCTAAGGGAAACTTACCAAAATATTTATCTCTTCATATTATTCCTAAGTGATATTCTCACACTAAGGATTTATCTCTGTGATTACTACTCCTTTCATTTAACTTCTGCTCATTTTCCATATGGGGAGTTTTGACTATTCCCTATTGATCCATTCTAATGCCTGACCAAATTTGCTTAGCAAGAGAATAAATGTTCATTTGCATCTACAAACTGGAAGGTGGTCCTACCCTTTCATAAACTGTTTGGGCTGTGTCATCCATATGAGTATCTGTTAGAAAACCCAACAGAGAGACAGAGATCTCATGCCTTAATTATTTATCCTCAGCTCCATTCCTAGGCAAAGTTCTAAAACTATGATCAATTTTAATTTAAGGCTGAGGGCAAGGAAAGAGGGACATTTGCTCCTTTTTGTTAACATTGTGATTACATTTCTTTTTCTTTCTCTTTTATTATCTCTCTTTTTGTTTCCTGTACTGGGAAAACCTTACCTACACTTCTTAATCTGGCATTCTACCACTCGAGCAATGTCTCTGGCTGTACTTGCCTTTTATTGTGTGTGTGTGTATGTACGTGTGTATGTGTATGTGTATTAGAGAGACAGACAGACAGACAGACAGACAGAGAGTGCATGTGTACACACACACCACTTCTGGGGCTTGAATTCAGAGCCTAGGCTCTGTCCCTGGGGAATTTTGTTTGTTTATTTGTGTGTTTGTTGTTTTTTCACAAAGGATACCACCATGCCACTTGACTCACATCTCTACTTCTGGATTTGGGGTGGTTAATTACGTATTAGAGTCTAGACTAGGTCACCTGGGCTGGTTTCAAACTGTGATCCTCATATCTCAGCCTCCTGAGTAGCTAGGATTAAATTTAGGCATGAACCACTGGCACCCAGCTTGCTGGTTATTTTTGAGATAAGGTTTCACAAACTTTTCTGCTAGGGCTAGCCTCAAACCATGATCCTTCTCACAGCCACCAGCATAACTAGGATTATAGTATGAGCCATGAACAATGGCCAGCATGATTGCATTTTTTAGTATAGAAAAATATTCTTAAAAATAAATTAAGCCAGCTGGGCTCTGGTGGTTCATGCCTACAATCCTAGCTATTAAGGAGGCTGACATCTAGGGATCACAGTTCAAAGCCATCCTGGGCAGGAAAGTCTATGAGACTCTTATCTCTAATAAACTGCCAGAAAACCGGAAGTGGTGCAATGGCTAAAGTGGTAAAGTGCTAGCCTTGAGCTGAAGAGCTTAGGGTCAGTGCCCAGGCCCACAGTTCAAGCCCTAAGAACAAAGAAAAACACATTAATTAATTAATTAATTAATTAATTAAGCCAACATTTAATAGGGATGTTTCTTGGCTCAGGGGAGAAGAGAGATGTGACATATCTTTTTACATATCTCCTTATCTGAAAATAGGCTTCAAAATAAGCAAACCAGAAAAATTTCTTTAAGCATCTTTACTTCTTTTTTTACACTGTTTATCATGGTAGATGTGACCATGACAAGTATATATGACAAACTTATTAGGTTAGGAAATAAGAATAATTCTAGCCTTCATTAAGTAATAAAGATATACTGCCTTCATACACATACACACATACAATTGCACAATTATATTACATTATAGTAATAATATCTAATCTCAGAGGGTGGCTGTACTTTCTTTAGCAAACTATTTAATTGCTCATTAGTACTGCATATCCTACAAATATGGAAATTTTTCTAATGTTTTTATTCACAGTAGTGGTAAAGCCCAGGGCAGATGTCCACACAAAGTTACTGTACCCACAGTAAAGTGCTATTCAAAGTGTGTAAATTTGTTCCCTGAGCTTCCTAACTCTTTCACTCATCATCCAGTTATATATCATGCCTATCCAACAATGACAAAAATGTAACCATAACGTGATAATCAGTTTTTCAATCTTCAGTTCAGTGTCTACTAGTCATCACAAAAATAGATTAACCTTTTTTTGCCAGCAATGGAGCTTGAACTCAGAATCTTGCATTCTTGCTTGGTTTATTGACTCAAGACTGATGCTCTACCACTTGAGCCACAACTCCATTTCTGGCATTTTGCTGGTTATTTAGAGATAAGAATTTAATATACCTTTCTTCCAAGGCTGGCTTTGAACCTTGATCTTCAGATATCAGCTTCCTAAGTAGCTAGCACTACAGGCATGAGCCACCTGTGCCCAACTAAGTTAATTCTTAATAACTGTCCAACGCATCCAGCTTGTGCATCTTTAATCCATGTCTCAGTAAATCATTCTATTAACAACCACCTAGGTGCTCAATCTATCAACCCTCTCTCAGATGAATCTTAACTCTTCATTCATCCTCCAGGCCATGCTGGCAAGGTTTTCCAGGTCCACCTTCCAAAATGTTTGACACAATTCTTGCATCTTCTGTGCTCATTGCTTTGTCCAGCCTCTTTACTGCCTATTTTATTGAACTTGAATTAAAATCCAAGATGCTAGGGATATCTCATCCACAACTTTCTCTGCTCATCTCCTACACATGCCAACATTTTTGTTGAGATCTGCAGTCATTCTTTTCCTTCTCTTGAAATGTTTGTGCCCTAAATGTGACTCTTATCTATCCTTCAAGTCGTGGCTTAGAATGCAGTGTGGACCTGGTTGCCAGTTCTTCCTCTTTCCTCCATACCGGATTATGTTTTTTATTAGTTTCAGATTCCTGACATTTACTGACTCATGATTGTTTTGGTCCATCCTGTTAACTACTCCTACCATAAGATAAAGATGGCATGTGCCACCAGAGTATGCCTTATACCTGTATATTATGCCTAATAAATAGCAGAACTCAGGATCAATATAATTCAATAAATAAAATCTCTTAAGAGCTGAAGAGAGCAAGAGGAGAAAATCACTGTTCATCTCACTCAGAGCTCCCATTCTCTTATTACACACAAGTAAGAACACAGATAATCACCTATCTGGAGAGCTGGGCTCTGGAGCTGCCAAATGCTGGCACAGGGATGAGTGGTGTGGAGTTATAGAGTTATAGATCCCTAGTGCCCATGGAACCATTCCAGTCTCCAGATCCTACAGGTCTGCCATATGCCCTCACTCTGCCACTGTACAAAGTGTAATGCTTCTCTCATAGCTTCCATATTCTCAAATGTTCAATGAATATTATAATGGTGTCTGCCTCAGACCATGAATGAACATGTGTAACACATTCATGATAGTATCTGGGATGCAGGTGACTTTATTTCTTCTCTTTTCCACAGAAAATAATTTTTATTTCTTTTTTTATTGTGAACATACTGTACAGAGGGGTTACAATTACATGGGCAAGATAATGAGTAAATTTCTTATCAAGCATTGCAGCCTCCTCCTTTGTTTCCCCTTCCTATCACTTCCCAGCCTTCCCCCCGCCCCCCCCCCACCCAATCCTCCCCCCACCCCCCACCAAAGTTGTAAAGTTCGTTTTCGACATGACAACTTGTACTTCTCATTGTTGCAACGGGTCCACCAGTATCCTTAAACGACTTGTTTTTCCCCTTCCCCTCCACAAATTATACCGACATCAAATATAGTGAAAGCAGGGGTTATACTGTGGGGGAGGGACATACAAAGCAACAAAGAGATTATCTTATAAAACAAATGCATGAAAGAAGAAATAACATTTAAATACATATCTAAGGGTTCATTTTCCTAACATCACATTATCTGACCTTTTATGCTTGACTCATACATATACTAGATATTGCAAATAAGGGAAACCATGGGACCTCCAACCCAGATGCCCCTCAGTAGATGAATGGATCAAGAAAATGTGGTATATATACACAAAGGAATTCTATGCCTCTATCGGAAAGAATGACATTGCCCCATTTATTAGGAAATGGAAAGGCTTGGAAAAAATTATATTAAGTGAGGTGACTTTATTTCTTGGCCAAGGTCCCCTTACTCTCTGCTCAAAAGAGGTAAGTGGATACTTAAGTGAGTAGTCATATATTTTAGCTAAGACAATTGACAGCCAGTGTTAGGGAATGAATGAGCACCTAGCCAAGATTTTTATAAATGAGAACATCTTCTCTTTATGAGCCATGGGCCTTCCAGGGAAGAAAGGAGAGTCAAGGAGTTGGGGTAAATAAAGAATGAAGATACAAGGGGAGATACAACTTCGAATGTTTGAAGTGATTTAGGAAGTGTGCTAGGACGACAACCATTCTCCTAAATGCACTTTGTAGCAAAATTCTGTATAAATAATATATTAAAGTGGGACAAACCTTTAAAGAAATTGTACTTGACCTTATTATATCTAATATACTCTACTGTTTCCATATGTTGCTGGAGTACCTTATATTTATTACTAATCGAAGAGCTGTGAGCATCCATAGCAGAACCCCCAGTATAAGAGAAAAGGATCAGGAGATGCAGTAGGAAAGGACACAGGTCAGAATTATGATGGTCCACGCATGGCCTGCCAGGCCTGTAGACCTTTTCCTGAAGGAACTGGGACAACCACAGTACCATTTCACATAGCAGCATCTATGTGTGTATTTATTTTTTATTTATTTTTTTTGGGGGGGTCCGGTTGTGGGGCCTGAACTCTGGGCCTGGGCGCTGTCCCTCAGCTCTTCAGCTCAAGGCTAGGGCTCTACCACTTGAGCCACAGCGCCACTTCTGGCTTTTTTCATTTTGCTTATGTGGTGCTGAGGAATCGAATCCAGGGCCTCAGGCATGCAAGGTAAGCGCTCTACCACTGAGCCATCTTCCCAGCCCCTATGTGTGTATTTGAGAGTTCATTCCAGAGGATTAACCAAGAGTATGAGGCAGATGCAGAATCAGCCTCCCTCAGTCCTGTGTAAAGCCACTTTGGGAATCAGCTGGCCACTGAAGTGGCAGCAGGTTGTTGAAGATGCAGGAAACATAGACTCATCAGAAGTTGAGATCTATATACGTTTGTTTCAGGTTTTCTCCAAGGATAAAATATCATCTCAGTATACACTATTTGAACCCTTTAACACTCATGCAATGTTATTGATTAAATGCATACATGCACATGCGCAGGTACACACACATACACAAATGTGCACACACACACACACACACACACACACACACACACACACAGACCCTCAGACCCTCAGAACAGAGGACATGACATTAATGAATCAGGAGGCTGCTTCTGAAGTCAGCCCAGGTTCACATTCCCCTAGTTATTTAAGAAATTGGTCATTTGAGGCAAATCTCTTCATCTTTGTGATCCCCAGTATCCCTATCTATTGGTAACCTAGGAATGAAACTCATAATTTATAGGATTATTTAAAGAACTATATGAGAGTAAATTAATGTAAAATGCTTAGCACGTGGCCCTGCATGGGAGAACAGCAATTCTCCAAACAATATCCTTCCTGTAACTTAGAACTTTGAGAGAGAGTGAGGCAAAGCCATCGTTTTAGTCTGAAGAGGGAATGCACCTGTGTGAGAGCTACAGCCGTAGCTCTGTTCAGCAGTAGAGGGATTCCCTAAGCACATTCAAGGCCCCACTTCAATTCCCAGCACCACCAAAAAATACCTCACCAAACAAAAATATAAAAACCTCCCATGAGTCTTTGAATTTGCATTGAAACCCTCTCTTTATCGGAAACACACAAGCACATTGTATTACCTGGGATCATATGGCTTAAATATATGGCTTCCTCATTTGTTTTGCTTTGTGCCATTACTTCTTCAGATGACCCTGAGTGTACTGTCCAGTCCTTATAGGCATTCTTCTAGGTCATGTTTTCGAAAGATTTCAGAATATTCCATCATGCATAAGTAGCATGCACCAGCAACCTCTGGGGTTGTTTTACTTGAATCCTATGGATCTAATATTTTGGGGTTATTTAAAACCCTTTCATATCATTTTCTTAAATTTCCCTTAGCCCTCTTCTTCCTAATTTCACAGAGAGAAAGACAGGAGGTGGTGCATGGCCGGGGAGAAAGATGCATAACCACCCAAAGCCTTTGGAATGCCTGCCTCTTCCCAGTGCTCTGAGTAATTCAGTAATGAATTGCTTTGAGGTTAAGTTATCTGACTGTCTTGTTATGACAGATCAAACCTGAAGGTGTGTGTTTGCTTCCAATTAACACCAACTGCTGGGATTTGAAATCCTGGTATTTCATTCATTAACCTTCAGAATAGCATTCTGAGGGGAGAATGTTTGAATTTCCGACCTACAAATTACAGACTTATCAAAAGCAATAACATTATTGCAATGTTCATGTTAAGGACCATTAGTAGCCTTAGTCTACCATGCATCATGAGGTGATTGCGTCTGCCCTAAGGACATCTTCTCTAGTAATAAGAATCTTTCATCCTCTGTCGAAAGAGATTTCCACATTTTTTTCTTTCTCTTCTTCTTGTCATCCTCACCATAACCCCAGAAGGAAACAGGCCAGAGGTTATAATTCTCATTTGATGGATGAATAAAAACTGAGTCTCAGAGATCAAGGGACTCGCCCAAAGTAACACTCCTGCAAAGTGTTGAAAGCACAATTGTTCCCTCCAAGTTCTTTTTCCACCTCTCCTTGTTGTCTTCACTGGTCATGACCTGCACTGAATAAACAAGGTAGGGTGTGAGGCCAAAGGGTGAGCCAGGCAGTCTTATTTGGCTGCCTGTCTGCCTCCAAGGCTTTGTTCTTCTTTCCAGAAAAGCACCCAGAGCACATGTGGCTGTCTCCTTGTCCTCCAGCTCCCCAGCTCTCCAGGCCAAGGGGAGTGAGTAAGCAGGCGGGGGCATCAGTACATTCAATGTACATGCCTGTTCTATAAGACCAGAGTTTACTGAAAGTTCACATCCTACATTTGCATCATTCTGCATTTGTAACTCCACACTGTTTAAATTAATCATTCTTTGGTGTTGTCAAAGTCAAAATAGGGAACCCAATACCCACTTGTGAAGACGTATTATCTAGGGGGACTTCAAGATAAAATATGTGTCTAAAAGTGGCTTTGAGACAAATAATTACCCCTAGACATGATTAATTAAACAGCAGTCTAAATATTCACACAGTGAGAACAAAGGAAGATATTCTTAGGAGAGGATCACAAGGACTCAATAGATATGTGTATAAGATCATATAAAATTATGCTTATAGAAATGAACTCTAAGAAATGGAAGCAAGAGGTTTTCTATTGTAATGTTTGTGGTTCTTGTTTTTCTTTCCTCCTTTTATTTTTTCCTTTGGTTTATTCCTTTCTGTTGCTGTTTTAGATTTTAGTACCCTTTGTCTTGTATATACATTTATCTGATTTGGGGAGAGAAAGGGAAGCAGAAAAATGGTGGGACAAAGGGTGAACCAACTCAGCAGTGAAAACCACTACACACTACGTTGGAAATGAACTATACAACTTGGAGGGGGGTAGAGAAAGTCAGGAGGGCAAAAACTGGGTGAGGATGAGGGAGAGGGTACACTATTCAAAATAAAATGTACTCAGTACCTCACTTATGTAACTGTAGCCCCTCTGTACATCACTGTTACAATAATTTTAAGTGCCTTTGACAACAAGGACCCTCAATTATCTTACTTAAGGAGAAATTTGAAAGTATGCTTCTTTGTGTTGATTAAGTGAAGTAAGCCAGGTAATAAAAACCATAGGTCCCATGGTTTCCCTTATTTGCAATAACTAGTATATGTCTGAGACAAGCAGAAACAGTCAGATAAGTTGATGTTAGGTGAAATGAACCCCAAGATAAGGATTCAAATTTTTTTTTTGTTATTGTGATTGTTTCTAACATATTTATAAGATGATTTCTTTGCTGCTTTGTATGTTCCTCCCCCACGGTATAACCCCTGTTTTCACTATATTTGATGTTGGTATAATTTGTGGAGGGAAAGGGAAAAAACAAATTGTTTAAATAGGAATACAGATTGACCCATTGCAGCAATGAGCTATACAAGACATTATGTTGAAAAATTAACTTTATAACTTTGGCGGTGGGGAGGTGGGGAGGGACAGGGGGCAGGGGGGGAGATGGGAAGGGATGGGAAGAGGAAACAAAGGAGGCAGCAACAATGCTTGATAAGAAATGTACTCATTACCTTGCTCATGTAATTGTAAACACTCTGTATGGTATTTTTACAATTAAAAAAAAAAGAGTCACAAAAAAAAGCAGCTCAAGATATCAAGGCCTTGGGTCGACATCTCTGTTCTGTCCATCTTTACTTTGGTATCATTTCATGGTGAAATAGTAATCATGGCTCCACACATTAGACTCTCAGGTTGGAGGCATACATTGGTCAGGTCTCAGTCAGTCACTTAATAAGAATCTGGGTTTCATGAGGATTTAGAGAAGCTGAAGGCAAAGAACCCAGCATAACAACTGGCATAACAAAGGTCTCAGAACTTGTCTCACATCATTACCACTTTGCAATTTAAATTTTAGACGAGAATCCACTAATTTTGTGACTTTAAAAATGCTGCTTAAGTGCAAAAAGCCTGTTTCTTCTTCTTCAAATTAAGAAGCAGGTCATTGGGAAAGTAAACAATGAAATAGTAGCTAGGGAAGTTTTGCAAGTTACTGAATTCTGTGCAAATGTAAAAATATCATGTTTACCCTTTCATAACACCTGTAGCCAGGCACTAGTCCCTCGTGCCTACAATCCTAGCACTCAGGAGTCCTAGATCTACAGGTTGAGGTTCAAAGCCAATCTGGACAGAAAAGTCTAGGAGATTCTCATCTCTAAAAAATAGCAAAACGTCTGGAAGTGGAGATGTGGCTCAAGAGTTAGAGAGCCAACCTTAAGTAAAATCCAAGCAAGAACACAAGACCCTGGGTTCAAGTCCCAGTACCTCCCCACACACAATAAAACATCTGAAAAGATGCTTATAGCAGGACTGAACTGCAGCATTACAATAGACATAGGAGAAAAGCCAATAATTGATAGCAAATTTGTCATGTGCTTGGCAATGTGATACAGGTATATAGAACACCAGTCATCTCATTGTTCTTCACATTCAAAAATAATTCCATCTTTTGTTCTGTGCCATGCTGTACCTAAATATAGGATGATGTGATATAAAATGGGAAAAAATTACATTATAACTGACACACGCACAATGACTAACTTCCCTGCTGCTTTCTTTATCCAAATTCCCCCTCACAACCCAACACATGAAGCTGCTAATGATGTCACTCGGCTCTCTGCTCCTTATGTCCTTGCGTTCCAAGCACAATGAAAAAGGAAAAAAATTCTGCCATGTCATTTCAAGAGTGCCTACTCTGTCCTAGATGCTTTTAATGCCTATATTTCATCCCATGCTCTGGTTATTTTTTAAAGTGATCTATTTATATTCCCATTATCCAATGGAAAAGCCAGAGCCTACTGTGATTCGGCAAACTATTGAAGTATAATAGCCAGCACGTGAGAGAATCCATAGTTTTGTCCATTCTCAAGCTTATTCCACTACCACTCTCCTTCTACTCTTCTACCTTTTTCACACTCATCTAATTGAACCTCAGTTGAGGTCATGTTTCCACTCCTCCTGTTTCTTTGATTCTGTAAGTTCAGTTCTGCAAACACTGGTTTGCTCTAGAATTCTCAGTCTCCTATAGTGCCACCATCTGAAGTTTTCCCCTGTAAGGCAGCTATGTATGACTACATCCACAAGGGTGGGCATGCAGGAACATTATTGGAACATGATCCCTAAGACAGATAAACAGATGACTATCATATAATGAGATCCTAAAAGTCATATATTCTGTTGCTAATGCTTTAAAGAGGCAATATTATCCTACATGTCTTGCATGCTGAATCATTTTGTTCAATACTCAAATGCTCTGGTATAGTAGGTCTTATTAACACTATCTTTTTTTTTTTTTTTTTTAAATTTTATTTTATTTTATTTGAGAACATACTGTACAGAGGGGTTACAATTACATGGGCAGGATAATGCATACATTTCTTACCAAGCATTGCAGCCTCCTCCTTTGTTTACCCTTCACCTCCCTTCCCAGCCTCCCCCCTCCCTCCCACCCAATCATACCCCCCCACTCCCCACCACCGACATTGTAAAGCTGGTTTTGACATGACATTTTGTACTTCTCATTGTTGCAACAGGTCCACCTGAATCCTTAAACGACTTGTTTGTCCCCATCTCCTCCACATGTTATACTGACATCAAATATAGTGAAAGCGGGGGTTACACTGTGGGGGAGGGACATACAAAGCAACAAAGAAATAACCTTATAAATGCGTTAGAAATGCATGCATGAAAGAAACAAAAACATTAAAATACATATTTGAGGTTTCGTTTTCCTAACATCACATTATCTGACTTTTTCCGCTTGACTCATACCTATACTAGATATTGCAAATAAGGGAAACCATGGGACCTATGTTTCTTTGGGCCTGGCTTACTTCACTTAATATAATTTTTTCCAAGCCTTTCCATTTCCTAACAAATGGGGAAATGTCATTCTTTCTGACGGAGGCATAGAATTCCATTGTGTATATATACCACATCTTCTTGATCCATTCATCTACTGAGGGGCATCTGGGTTGGTTCCATGTCTTAGCTATGGTAAATAATGCTGCAATAAACATAGTTGTGCTGGTAGCTTTAGTGTGGCCTTGTTTGTGATCATTTGGGTAAATGCCCAAAAGTGGGATTGCTGGGTCATTGGGGAGCTCTATGTGGAGTCTTTTGAGGAACCTCCATACTGCTTTCCAAAGTGGTTGAACAAGTTTACATTCCCACCAACAATGAAGTAAGGTTCCTTTCTGTCCACATCCCCTCCAGCATCTGTTGTTGTTAGAGTTCTTGATTTTTGCCGTTCTAACTGGAGTGAGGTGATATCTCAATGTTGTTTTGATTTGCATTTCTTTTATGGCTAGGGATGTTGAACATTTCTTCATGTGTCTATTGGCCATCCTTCTTTCTTCTTCAGAGAAGCTTCTCTTTAAGTCTTTCACCCACTTACTTATTGGGCAGTTGTTTCTTTGAGGATTTGTTGTTGGGTGGTTTAATTTTTTGAGTTCCAAGTATATTTTAGATATGAGACCCTTGTCCGTTGTATGGCTAGTAAAGATCTTCTCCCAGTCCGTGGGCTTTCTATTGATCTTGCTAGCTATGTCATTTGCCCTGCAGAAGCTCTGCAACCTTATACAATCCCATTTGTCCAGCCTTTCTTTGATTTGTTGTGTTTCCGGGTCTCTATTCAGAAAATTTCGGCCTGAGCCAAGGAGACCCAGGGTTTCTCCTATTCCATCCTGTAATGTTTTCAGAGTGTCTGCTTTGAGTTCAAGGTCTTTGATCCATTTGGAGTTGATTCTGGTGCAGGGTGATATATAAGGATCTAGCTTTAGTTTTCTACATGTAGTTAACCAGTTTTGCCAGCACCATTTACTGAAGAGGCTGTCTGTCTTCCATTCTATTGTTTTAGCTCCCTTATCGAAGATTAGATGGCTATAGGTCTGTAGGTTCATTTCTGGGTTTTCAATTCTATTCCATTGGTCCTGAGGTCTGTTCTTATGCCAATACCAAGCTGTTTTGATTACTATGGCTTTATAGTAGAGTTTGAAATTTGGTATTGATATTCCTCCAGCCGTGTTCTTTCCATTGAGGAGCGTTTTTGCTATTCGGGGTCTTTTATTGTTCCATATGAATTTTTGGATTGCCTCTTCTATTTCCTTGAAGAATGAGGGTGGAATTTTGATAGGTATTGCGTTGAATTTGTAGATAGCCTTGGGAAGTATTGCCATTTTCACGATGTTAATCTTTCCAATCCAGGAGCATGGGAGGTTTTGCCATTTTTTAAGTTCTGTGTTGATTTCCTTTTTCAAGATTTTAAAGTTTTCATCATAGAGGTCCTTCACTTCTTTAGTTAAGTTAATTCCTAGGTATTTTATTTTTTGTGGGGCTATTACAAATGGAGTTGCTTTCCTAACTTCAGCCACACTTTTCTCATTGTTGGCATACAGAAAAGCCATTGATTTTTGGGGGTTAATTTTATAACCTGCTACTTTGCCAAAGTTTTGAATCAGCTTGAGTAATTTGGGAGTGGAGTCTATGGGATTCTTTAAATACAAGATCATGTCATCTGCAAAGAGGGAGAGTTTTATTTCTTCTTTCCCTAATTGGATCCCCTTTATGTCTGCATCTTGTCTTATTGCTGTAGCTAGGCATTCTAATACTAGATTGAAGAGAAGTGGAGAGAGTGGGCATCCTTGTCTTGTCCCTGAGTTAAGAGGAAATGGCTTTAGTTTTTCACCATTGAGTATAATGCTGGCTGTAGGTTTGTCATATACAGCCTTTATTGTATTGAGGAATGTTCCATGGATTCCTAATTTTTCCAAAACCTTCACCATAAAGGGGTTATCTCAATAGACGCAGAAAAAGCATTCGACAAGATCCAACACCCCTTTATTAACACTATCTTTTAAAAGCTCAAAATTAAGACTGATATATCTCCAAAGTGACCATGTAATATCTCCAATATTGCTCCTTTTAAGGAATGTACTAATCATCATTTGCCCTGCAATGCTGCCTAACAAACAATCCTTAAATCTCAGTCACATGCAGCAGTGTCCACCCTGTATTGGTAGCATATGGGGTCTACTAGATGACTCACTTGTCTTAGAATTGGCTGGCCAAGGACTGATCTTAAGGAGAAGCCATGAAGTTACATAGGCAAAACATGTGCTTACAAGTAGTTATAAAACAACCAAGACCCTTATTGTAGTCTAGCTCTAGAGATTGTGAAAATATGAATGTTTTATGTTTGCTGTGTAAGTGTTATATTCTGGGATACAAAGCAAAGTCAACTCTACAGCCCTACTCCAAATTATAACATAGTTACAAAGTCACTAATAATGTGACTGCCGGAAGAAAGGATGTCAATCTGTACAACAAAGGGCCATCTCTCCATTGCTTTGGGGAGCTCCTAGTCCTCAGAGGAGCCACAATGAAAGGGGTGTCGTCCATCTCACTTTTCCTGTGTTTGAGGCCACTGAAGAAGCCTTATACTAGCTACTCCTGCTCACATCACTTGAAGCTCTGATAAGAGTGCTATCTTCTAAAGATGCTATGCCTAGTTACGTCAGAGAGGCACCAGGGTCTGCCTTCTCAGCCCTCTGCTGTAGTTTGACACCAAGACCACCATGAATGTCCTCGGCAACACAAATGATGAGGAAGAGGAAGAAGGAGAAGAGGAAGGAGGAGGAGGAGGAGGAGGAGGAGGAGGAGAAGAAGAAGAAGAGAAGGAGGAGGAGGAGGAGGAGGAAGAGGAGGAGGAGGAGCAGGAGGAGGAGGAGGAAGAAGAGGAAGAGGAAGAAGAAAGAGGAAGAAGAAAGAAGCAGAAGAAGAAGAAGAGGAAGAGGAAGAGGAAGAAGGAGAAGGAGAAGGAGAAGGAGAAGGAGAAGGAGAAGGAGAAGAAGAAGAAGAAGAAGAAGAAGAAGAAGAAGAAGAAGAAGAAGAAGAAGAAGAAGAAGAAGAAGAAGAAGAAGAAGAAGAAGAAGAAGAAGAAGAAGAAGAAGAAGAAGAGGAGGAGGAGGAGGAGGAAGAGGAAGAGGAAGAGGAAGAAGAAGAGGAAGAGGAAGAGGAAGAAGAAGAGGAGGAGGAGGAGGAGGAGGAGGAGGAGGAGGAGGAGGAAGAGGAAGAGGAAGAGGAAGAAGAAGAGGAAGAAGAAGAGGAGGAGGAGGAGGAAGAGGAAGAGGAAGAGGAAGAAGAACAAGAAGAACAAGAAGAACAAGAAGAACAAGAACAAGAACAAGAACAAGAAGAACAAGAAGAACAAGAACAAGAAGAAGATAGGTAGCTTCCAAAAACACCCCCAGCTTAGAAGCAACTTCTGATCTCAAATGCAACTGCTGCCTTCAGGTTAGTGGTAGTACCGTGATGGCCTGAGATTAAAGGCTGGCCAGGTGCTTTTCATGAGTAATTGATTTAATTCACATTGGTGGAATACCTACCTCAATGAGTTCCAGTGTGAAATCTGGTCCAGTCCAATCATTTATCCTAAATCGAAGAGGAAAGCAAAAATAAACCAATTTGTTCTAAGAAACTAAATAAATGCAATTCTCCATTTATACAGATTCAGCATTCCAAATTTTACTAAATTCTTGGATCTATCTACCTCATTCTGTACACCAACTGGATTTAGACTAAATTTTCCAAAATCTTGAATAAGATTCATACCTAGAAGCTATAAAGAAAGGATATTGTTTTAGAGAAGTATTTCCAGCTGGTCTCATGATGTCACTTTTCTTGAGAGTCTGTAACAATTGAATTAATTATATTCAATACTTCAACAAGGTAATTATTGGCAATTAGTTTGCCACAACTGTGACTTTCTGTGTCATATAGCTTTGAGCTTGATTTTTCTCAAGAAAAGTTAAAATTAGATGCTACTGATGGAGGCTTGGTTGGTCCAGTAATGTAGCCTATGCGAGAGATGAAGGTCCCATTCTCTTTTCTTAGTGAAGGAACTCAAAAGCTTTCCTGAAATACCCTAGCAAACTTCAACTTAGATGTTTTGACCAGAACTAAATTCCTGACTTCATATGGCTGAAAGACATAGGTAGGATCCCCCAGCCTCTAACACAAAGAAAGTAAGGAAAGGGTAGAACAGAATGCTCATATAACTGGACCAATGCCTTCTTCGGATACTGATGCTGCCAAGATTGAAGCTGATCAGAGTTCAGCTCTGAGTTGCATTAAGTTCAACATGAAATAATAATCTTGACATCCAGACATGTTGAAGAATGAAAGAAAATATAATTGAACTGTTCTCTCAAATATCAAAGTTCTCCTTTATAGAACAAGACTGTCACATTGGTGAAAGTTCAATAAATGATGGACAAATGGATAGGTACAAAGATCCCTCCTCCAAGATATCAGGAAACCCCAATGTCAGAAGAGATGTTCATAGCCATAACAAAGCTTGATCAAGTAACAAAGGATGCTCTCTAACAACTACAAAAATGAATAAATATTAAAAGAAGAGCATAATCACAGTGTTCATTTGGAGACAGGAAAGACTAGCCCATGGAAGCTGCCAAGGAAAGCATCCTGTGTTCATGCAACTCCCAAGAATCACATCGAAGAGCCTGGCACATCATGACAAGACCAGATGCACTCATCCTTCCTCTCCCTCTCCATAGCCCTCCAACTCCTCCTCTCCATCCCTTCCTCCCCCCTTCCCCGTACCCTCTTTCCTCTTCCTCCTCCTCTCTTCTTCTCCCTTCCTCCCCATTTCCTCCCTATCCCCTCTCCCTCTCTTTCCCTCTCCCTCAACTCATCTTCTTCTCCTTCTTCTTTTGCTTTCCCTAATCATCTCCTTTTCCCTCCCTTTGTCACTCTCTCTCTATTTCCCCTGTCCTTCTCCCTCTCTTCTCCCTCTCTTTTCCTTCTTCCTTCTCTATCCTTCTTCCTTCCTCTATCCCCCTCCATGCATGTCACTCTCCCTCTCCTCTCCTTTTACTTCTCTTCTACTCTTCTTTCGCTTTGTTCCCTTCTGGTCTCCTCCTCCATTCCTTCTCCTCCCCTCCTCTTCTCTGCCTCTCCTCTCTCTCTTCCTTCACATAGCCCTCTTCCATTCCCATTACTCTCCCTTTCATCTCCTTTTCCTTCACCTCTTTTTTTCTCCTTTTCACCTCCCCCTCCTTTCCTCCACCCCTCCTCCTCTCTCCCTCCCCCTTCCCCCTCCCTTCTCTTCCACCTCTCTTCCTCTTCTCTTTCCTCTTCCCCTCTCTCCCTCCCCTCTTTGCCCTCCCCCCCTTATTCCACTCCTCAGTTCCATCATACACCTTGCTTCCACCTTCTCATTTCTTCTACCCTCTTCCATCCCTTACCTCTAGCCATGTTAATTCTTCATTTTATTCTATACATGGAGCTTTCTGTCTTGTTACCCTCCTCCTAAGTCAGCCTCCACATAATATCCAAAATAATACTTCTATAGAAAAGGATTTACAAGGTGATTTCTTTTTTTGCCACTGAAAATTCATTCTTCGTTTATTTACTTTTAATTTTTAAATATGTGTGCAAGGGAGGTGTCATTTAATAAAGCAATATATGAATACAGTACCTCTTAATCGTGTTACTTCCTTCAATAATCTCATTCCCTTTCAACCCACCCTTTCCCTTACATTTCTCAAATTTGTGGTATATACAATAAAAAATTTTTTAATTGTGAAAATACCATACAGAGGGGTTACAATTACATGGGCAAGGTAATGAGCTATCCCTCAAATCTCACATAGATCCAAAGACATTAAATGTTGGGGACTTTAACACACTACTATCCCCACTAGATAGATCAACTCAGCAAAATAAAGGAGGAGGCAGCAATACTTGATAAGATTATTTCTTTGTTGCTTTGTATGTCCCTCCTCCACGGTATAACCTCTGTTTTCACTGTATTTAATGTTGGTATAATTTGTGGAGGGGAAGGGAAAAAACAAATTGTTTAAATAGGGATACAGGTGGACCCATTGCAACAATGAGATGTACAAGATGTTATATCAAGAAACAAACTTTACAAGTCTGGTGAAGGAGGTAGGGGGGAGGTGGGGGAAGATGGAAGGGATGAGAAGGGGAAACAATGGAGGAGGCAACAATGCTTGATAGAAATGTACTCATTACCTTGCTCATATAATTTTAACCCTCTGTACGATATTTTCACAATTTAAAAAAAAAAAAAGATTTGAAGTTGGGTGCTGGTGGCTCACGCCTGTAATCCTAGCTACTCAGGAGGCTGAGATCTGAGGATCACAGTTCAAAAGCCAGCTTAGGCATGAAAAGTGCTTGAGACTCTTATCTCCAATAAACCACTCAGAAAACTGGAAGTGGCACTTTGGCTCAAGTGGTAGAGCACTATCTTTGATCTGAAGAGCTTAGGGACAGCACCTAGGCCCAAAGTTCAATCTTCAAGACCAACAACAACAAAAGAAAAATTAAAGGTTTTGACATTGAACATGCCTCTGGAAATGACCCGTTACAACAAAGATACCCACAGGACAGTATATTGGAAACGAACTTTACAACTTTGGCAGGGGGGGGGGGGCGGATATGGCAGGTGGGGGGAGGGAGAGGATAGTGGGACAACAATAAGGAAGAGAAGGGGTAACAATGATCGACAAGTAATGGACTCACTGCCTTACTCATGTAACTGTCACCCTGTGTACAACATCTTAACAATAAGGAAGAGAAGGGGTAACAATGATCGACAAGTAATGGACTCACTGCCTTACTCATGTAACTGTCACCCTGTGTACAATATCTTAACAATAAACTTTTTTAATGTAAAAAATAAATGCTCCAAACACTTTATTTAGTCTGTGTCATTTCAGCCCCTCCATGAAGCAGATTCCGAGACAGAATGATAAGTAGGAGATTTACTGAAGGAAATGCTTGGGAGGGATGTGAGAAGAGAAGGCAGGAGAGGGTGAGAAACATCCTAACCTGGTGCAGGCCTGAAACCAAAAAGGGATAAGGGGAAGGAAGAGTATGGACTAAGACGTGTGCAGACCAGATGGAGTTCTAAGGAAGCCAAGGACAGGCCTACTGGGGAATGGGTACAAAGACTGTCTGTGAATAAAGTCCTATGTTGAACAGGAAGGGGCCAGGTCCCTTAGTCCCACCTCCATGCTCACATGTTGGCTGGGAGCATCACTAGGAGAGTGTAGACTTAATGTTAAGCCCAAAGTGTGATAACTAGAGGTTGTCAACTAGTTAATCCTCTTTGCAGCAAGTTCCCTTTTAGAAGGAGAATGGAACAGCATGATCACAGGGGTACCTCAGACTAACCTCATTAGGCATCGTGAAGGTGCCCAAACTCAGTCATTCCTTCTACCTCCATGATACAGAAGCCCTGGAATCCTCCTTGCAGAGTATAGAATGTGCTGAGTTCTCTGGGTTTAATACCTCTCTTCTTTCACTATGATCCTCCGCCATGAGTATGCTTCCTTCGCATCGCAAAGCTAGCGTCTCCTCTTAAGGGTAATTTTATTTGTGTCTATTTCCCACAACTATATTCTTTAAAAGTTCCTCAAGGTCAACATTTTCTTTGGCTATCTATGAATTTTCTATTGAAAAGTAAAAGACCTTAATCTTAGTAAGAGTTTGATAAATGATGGACAGATAGATGACCTACAGGTCCAAAGATCCCTCCAGAATATCATGAAGTCCCATTGTCAAAGGAGATGTTCAGAAGTAGTATAGTTCAGATTTGGGCAGAAAAGACCCTGTCTGTCTCAGACAGGTACAAGTTTCTGAAACATTTTAACATTGGCCAAAGATAGATATTTCTCCAGTCTTGACAGTGAGCACATTTCTTAATGTCTAACTTTCATCTCCCCTAATGCTGCTGCTAAGCTGAAGACCCAAATTAAGAGTAATACCAGCAATTCTCAGGCAACAACTTACTGCATTCATTCTTAGGCAAGAAATAGATCCATTATCCTTGAAATACAAGTAAATAGCTGACCAGCATAATTGTATCTGTCTACACAAGTGACAAAATTAAAACTAATGTATGCACTATAGCAGAACAATTAGCTTAGTGTGAGTAATCTGGGTTCCTTTTAAACTTTTATTGTCAGGGCTCATCATCCTTTGTTTCTGCAAATGTCTTTTGCCATTCTCAAAGTCAACAGAGCCATCAATAACTATTAATGTTTCTAGATTTAAAAGTAGGCTTGGTTTTTGTGATATCAACTGTGCTCCTACACTGACACGAATAGCCAAGATAAAAGTTAAAAAGGATGTTCTTGCTATATGCATATGACCATATAAGATGATGTTAAGCGAAATAAGCCCCAAGACAGGCACAGAAGTGGTTTTTTTCTTTCTTGCTATTGTTTTTAACATGCTTATAATGTACTGTGTGATTTTTTTTTTGTTTCTTTGGTATGTTTGTCCCCCACAGTATGACCCCTGTTTTCACTGTATTTGATTCCGGTGCCCTGCATCTTGTATATACACTTTTCTAATTTGGGGAGGGGAAGAGAAAAAACAAAATGCTTAAATAGAGATACAGATCCATTGTAACAATGAGATGTACAAGATACTATGTTGAAAATGAACTTTACAACTTGTGAGGGGGAAGGAGGGTAGAGTTTGGGAGGTGGGGAGCAAAGAGATGGTAGGGGAAAAACAAAGGAGAAGGTAACAATGGTCGATGGGAAATGTATTCATTACCTTACTCATGTAACTGTAACCCCTCTGTACACTATTTTTACAATAAAAATATTTTTAAAAAGGACAATCTTCCCCATAAATATGAAATAAGGATCATAATGACTAACCATTTTTCACTGGTTTCTCTATAGACATTACAGATTATATGACTGTCACTTTTTCACTTAGATCTAACAGTGTGAACAGGTGAGTAAAATCCAGATGAGAAGGAGAATGGAGAGGCCTAGTAGTGTGATTCGCATCTGTCCATAGGCAAAAAGAACACACTTTTAGAATTTCCCAGAAGTTGTGAAAGACAACAGCTGAGACCATAAAAATGAATGTGATCTTGTAAAACTGTCACCTGACATGATACAGCAACAGCAATGATAGCAACACAAGGCCAACATAAAGGAACATTTTCTTTGTTTAGTTGTTGATGGATGCAATCTGAGTTATGCTTATCCAACGTCTGGTTTTTCTAAATGCCACAAAACCTGAGAGCACATAATTTTCTCAGTTCTTCCTTTGCAGATCTTAACCAGGTATGCCACTCGGGTGAACAGGACAATCCACAGCTATGTAGTTCAGAAAAACAACATCACTAGGAGAGCTCCTTGAGGAATAACTTAGGACACGTTAGAAGAAATGAAAATACGATGTGATGTCTTAGAGGAAATCAGAAGCAATAGATTTAGAGGATTGTCCATTTGATCAGGGGACTTGGTTTGAGAGCAAATGAAGAGTTCATTATTATCTCTTTATGAGGCATTGTGGATACTTTTCTAGATGTAAAAGGCATAGTTCTATCAATTCATAATTCTTTCTTCTTCCTTCTACTTTCTGTTCCTATCTGACCTTTTTCTTTTCTCTTTTCTTTCTTTTAATTTTTCCTTTCTTCCCTCTACTTGTCTACTTGCTTTGTCTTCCCTTCTTCTATTCATCTTCAATTCTCAGTTATTTTGAAAATATCAGATAACCAGTTATGTGAGCTGTAAGTATATCAAAATGTAAGCCTAGAGATGTATAAATACAGCTGTAGACACTAAGAAGAAATATCCAAAGGAGCCACCAGACAATTCCAATGTTGCTGACAGCTGGCATACATCTGGTCCTTTGCTTCATGCTGGGGTTAGAAATGAATAAGTGCTAGTCAGTGTCCAAGGTATGTCTAAGTGCAGTGGGAAAAGGACTGTGTCTTTACTCGTAGCTTAAATGATCTAGTATAAATAATGCTGAAGCCTTTTAATGAGTGATGTGGCCTGGTCATCTTTGTGCACAATCACCTTGGTAATAGATGGCTGAATAGATAGATGGAGAGAGGGATGGGAGACAAATAGCACAGTGTCTTAAGAAAAGGATGGTTCTGCTGGATTGGGGTTTATCTTGCTGCTCTTTTTCAAGGAGGTTTAGATGTGTCATTAAATTGCTAGTTTCAGATCTCTCCAATTTGTTGATGTAGGAGCTCAGAGCTATAAACTTGCCTCTGAGTACTGCCTTTGCTGTGTCCCAGAGGAGCTGGTATTTTGTGTGTTCATTTTTGTTGAATAGCATGAACATTTGAATTTCCTTTCTAATCTCTTCCATGACCCACTCATGATTCAGCAGTGTGTTGTTCAGCCTCCATGTGATACCGGACTTTCTTTGGTGGCTTTTGGTGTTGAGTTCTAATTTTATTCCCTTGTGGTCAGAGAGAATGCAAGGTATAACTTCAATGTTTCTGAATTTAGACAAGTTTGCTTTGTGGCCTAAAATGTGGTCTATTTTAGAAAACGTTCCATGAGCTGCTGAGAAAAACGTGTATTCTGATGCTGCTGGGTGAAATGTTCGGTAGATGTCTGTTAAGTCTAGTTGATCTATGCAGCTGTTTAGATCTGCGGTTTCTCTGTTGAGTTTTTGCCGAGTTGATCTATCTAGTGGGGAGAGTGGTGTGTTAAAATCCCCAACAATTAATGTCTTTGGATCTATATGGGATTTGAGGGAAAGTAGTGTTTCTTTGATAAATTTGGGTGCTCCATTGTTTGGCGAATAGATATTTAGAATTGTAATATCCTCCTGAAGGAGAGATCCTTTAATTAGTATGTAGTGATACCTATCAAAATTCCACCCTCATTCTTCAAGGAAATAGAAGAGGCAATCCAAAAATTCATATGGAACAATAAAAGACCCCGAATAGCAAAAACACTCCTCAACGGAAAGAACACTGCTGGAGGAATATCAATACCAAATTTCAAACTCTACTATAAAGCCATAGTAATCAAAACAGCTTGGTATTGGCATAAGAACAGACCTCAGGACCAATGGAATAGAATTGAAAACCCAGAAATGAACCTACAGACCTATAGCCATCTAATCTTCGATAAGGGAGCTAAAACAATAGAATGGAAGACAGACAGCCTCTTCAGTAAATGGTGCTGGCAAAACTGGTTAACTACATGTAGAAAACTAAAGCTAGATCCTTATATATCACCCTGCACCAGAATCAACTCCAAATGGATCAAAGACCTTGAACTCAAAGCAGACACTCTGAAAACATTACAGGATGGAATAGGAGAAACCCTGGGTCTCCTTGGCTCAGGCCGAAATTTTCTGAATAGAGACCCGGAAACACAACAAATCAAAGAAAGGCTGGACAAATGGGATTGTATAAGGTTGCAGAGCTTCTGCAGGGAAAATGACATAGCTAGCAAGATCAATAGAAAGCCCACGGACTGGGAGAAGATCTTTACTAGCCATACAACGGACAAGGGTCTCATATCTAAAATATACTTGGAACTCAAAAAATTAAACCACCCAACAACAAATCCTCAAAGAAACAACTGCCCAATAAGTAAGTGGGCGAAAGACTTAAAGAGAAGCTTCTCTGAAGAAGAAAGAAGGATGGCCAATAGACACATGAAGAAATGTTCAACATCCCTAGCCATAAAAGAAATGCAAATCAAAACAACATTGAGATATCACCTCACTCCAGTTAGAACAGCAAAAATCAAGAACTCTAACAACAACAGATGCTGGAGGGGATGTGGACAGAAAGGAACCTTACTTCATTGTTGGTGGGAATGTAAACTTGTTCAACCACTTTGGAAAGCAGTATGGAGGTTCCTCAAAAGACTTCACATAGAACTCCCCTATGACCCAGCAATCCCACTTTTGGGCATTTACCCTAATGTTTACAAAAAAGACCACACTAAAGCTACCAGCACAACTATGTTTATTGCAGCATTATTTACCATAGCTAAGATATGGAACCAACCCAGATGCCCCTCAATAGATGAATGGATCAAGAAAATGTGGTATATTTACACAATGGAATTCTATGCCTCCAACAGAAAGAATGACATTGCCCCATTTGTTAGGAAATGGAAAGGCTTGGAAAAAATTATATTAAGTGAAGTAAGCCAGGCCCAAAGAAACATAGGTCCCATGGTTTCCCTTATTTGCAATATCTAGTATAGGTATGAGTCAAGCAGAAAAAGTCAGAGAATGTGATGTTAGGAAAACGAACCCTCAAATATGTATTTTAATGTTTTTGTTTCTTTCATGCATGTGTTTCTAACGCATTTATAAGATTATTTCTTGGTTGCTTTGTATGTCCCTCCCCCACAGTGTAACCCCTGCTTTCACTATATTTGATGTCAGTATAACATGTGGAGGAGATGGGGACAAACAAGTCGTTTAAGGATTCAGGTGGACCTGTTGCAACAATGAGAAGTACAAAATGTCATGTCAAAACCAGCTTTACAATGTCGGAGGGGGGGGTGAGGGGGGGTATGATTGGGTGGGGGGGAGGGGCGAGGCTGGGAAGGGAGGTGAAGGGTAAACAAAGGAGGAGGCTGCAATGCTTGGTAAGAAATGTATGCATTGTCCTGACCATGTAATTGTAACCCCTCTGTACAGTATGTTCTCAAATAAAATAAAATAAAATTTAAAAAAAAAAAAAAAGGGATGGTTCTGAAGAAGATCAACCTGAGAGTGAGGTAAGAGTGGTAGAATTAAGCAGTAGAGGTAAGCATATGGATGACAGGAATTTCTAGGATTTTGGAGACCAGTGGAATGTAGGCCAATAGAAAAAAAATGGTTCTAGTTTGGGTGGGAATTTGGCAGCCAAAGAAAGTCAAAGTGGATGAAGGGAAAGAAGTTGAATTTGATTCTGACCATGCTGAGTATGAGGTGCTAATGAGAAGACCAAGTGTAAAAGTCCAAATGGCAGTTGTTATTGATCAACATCTGAAAGGCAGACTAATCACAAGGCAATCAGGAGCATATATATCACCTTGGGCCCTAAATATGAATCACTTTGTGTTAGAAATCATTGCTTTTTTACTCAGGTATAACAGATCAATTCCTACTTCTTCCTTTATGATAATCACTAGCATGTGTTGGGTCCACAAAGTCTTTATTTTATTTGAACCTTGTCCCTTATACAACTCTCACTGGTACCTATTATCACTCCATTTGCATACCAGGGAAATGAGGTAAAAAGATAAAGACATTTTTCTCTAGGTCACACAATCAATGCATGAGAATATATGGCACATGCAGGAGCCACTTTTGTGGTTCTAAATTCTTGACAAGTTTCTTGGCAAGTCCCACTTGATGCTGGTTTCTCTCCTTTCTCCCTATGTGGAAAAAAGTAATCTTGGGTACTATTGTCTTATGCTAGGCATGGTCTCCAATACATATCAAACAGTGATAGATAATCAGCACCCATTTATCTATTTTTGTCCTTGATAAACTAGATTCTGTAGATATTTTTCTCTAGGCTAGGTTTGAATCCATTTCAGCTCAAAAGGATGGTAGTGTGAACCAAGACATTGTGCCTTCTCTATGTATAGATGACATGGTAGCCATCTTCTTTGTAGGGTTTTATTTTCATGGAAAATTTACTTTTATTTTTGGTAGTAGTGGAGTTTGAACTCAGTCTTGTGCTTACTAACCAAGCATTCTACCCCTGAGCCAAGCAGCTAACTATTGGTCACATTTTTTAAATTACATTTTTATTTAAGTAATTGTATGAATGAGTTATAATTTAGCACATCAAATTTAATCTTCCAAAAGAGAACTTGAAATACTAACGTGTGTGTGTGTGTGTGTGTGTGTGTGTGTGTGTGTGCATGTATGTGTGTGTGCATGTGTGTCCCCAAACTAAGCTGAGTTTCTTTAGGGCAAGGCCAACACAAATTAAAAAATCCAATAAACCTTTCAACTGCTTAAATGACAGTCAGTGGTCATGCCTCTCCCTGACCCATCCCTGGCCAAGGTCACTTTTTGTCTCTTCTGAAACTTCTATAAGCCTTCATTATAGTAATTAGATTATTAGTGTATAATCGTCTATTTGTATCTTCCCTAAAAGACTTCAAGCGCCTCAAGAAAGAGATCATGTCATTTCACATCTATGTCCCAGTGCTGAGATGTAAACAAACAATTACACTGCAGCAAGCTAATTACTGTGAGGGAGACCTATGCATGGGATTAAGTCAATACTTACTCATTGAATAAATGAATGAGAATGTGCAAGACAAACTTAATTCTAAAATGTCAAACTAAGAACCTTAGAAAACATTCATTTCCTGAACTTCCCTTGCAGATGATGGAAATAGGACCTAGCGATGGTCATATTGAAAGGTCTTGGTGATCTAGTTGGTGACTCCATGACCCTTGTTCCTATAGTATTCAAAAAGTATACTAAGCCTTAGGAAAAATGTAGGAGGGGAAGGTGCTATTAAAATACACCAAGTCTGAAGCACCTCTAGGAACATACAGAAATATGATACAGAAATGAAAATACAAAGAGTAGCCCTTACTGCTGAGTAAGATAATGTGAATGCATGAAGGTATTAATCACTTGAAGTTGAGGTAGCCTTTGACTGAAGGAGAAGCTTGAGAGTTTAAATGCTTCTCAGAGATGTGTGTCATATATAGTAAGATAGCAACAACTAACCCCGAAGAGCGTTCAGAGTTCACACTTTCAACATGGCCTTAGAAGAAATGTGTAAATGTCACAAGCCTATGTGATGTCAGCAGCAAATATTGTGTGGCCTCCCTGGGTCATGTGGGAGGGAGGCTTTTGAGAAACAACCAAAGCCGGTAGAGCTGGGACCAACCGTCCCCAAGAATCAAGAGCTCAGTATATGCCTCACCACTAACTAATTAAACTTTACAAAGACCACATGAAGGAGTACTAATATGCCAATTTTATGTATAAGGCAGTAGGTATAGAGGTAGGTAAATAAATATATAGGTATATGTAAAAGACAACTAAGGTCACAAAGTTACTAAATGAGACCTACCATTTAAGTTTCTGTGTATGTGTGTGTGTGTGTGTGTGTGTACATATATGTGCACCATTGCTGGAGCTTGGATTCAGGGCTTAGGCACTGTTCCTTTTTTCCCTCAAGGTTGGTGCTTTAGTACTTGAGCCACCACTCAACTTTCAGCTTTTGGTGGTCAATTGGAGGTCAGATTCTCATGGACTTTCCTACCCGCACTGTCTTCAAACCACAATCCTCAGATCTCAGCCTCCTGAATAGCTAGGATTACAGGCTTGAGCTACCAGCACCTAGTTCCTCTTAAGTATTTCTGATTCCAAATCCAAACTGCAAACAATCCTCAGAATGCTAAAGATAGGTAGAACCATTGCAGCCTTCTCAAAAGCTAGTCAAATAACCTCTCCCATGCATTGAAAATGCCCTGGTCTCCTGAGTCATCCATTTCACAGAAGCACTGATAGATATTTCAGGTTTCTAGAAGCATGAGGCATATGGGACATAAAACACTTGGGGAAGATGAGGAAAGCCTGCCCAATGCAGGGAAACACTAGATGGTTAAAGTGCACAAAGCCATAGTTAGGGAATCATTTCCTTCTTTATTAATCTGATGACCAGATTTGGCCCAAAGGCTGGTTACCTTTGACTCATATAATTTTTAAAACTATATTTAGTAAATATTGAATCATCAAGCAATAGCACAAAAAGTGTTTAGATTTCTTCTAGACAATGTATGCCCCATTTCACTTGAACCATGACCTCTTCTGGATGATGTCTGCTCCATTTCACTCAAGCCTTCCTGCCCTCCCCCCCCCCCCCCCCCCCCCGCCCCCGTGGCTTCATGCTATTGGAGGTACCGACATTCTTGGCCTGCCCCACCCCACTTTGTCATCTGAATTTTTTATCCACAGAATAGAACAAAATCACACAGGAATACTACAAAGTCGCCAGGTGCGCTTGATTCTTGATGTTGTTAAGCTATTTTTACCATTTTACAACAATTGCTATGTAGGAATATAAAATGCATGCAAAATTAAAACTGCAGGTTTACTTTGACAGTTTAAAGAAAAGTGATGTTTTTAAGCCAGTACTTTAAAAAAAATGTCATCAACAGTTTCAAGTTCCACATCCAGTTTAGGGAGCCTGTCTCAGGCAAGCCATTCCTTTTACCATCCATCTTCTCTGCTCCTCTGACCTCATTTGCTGATACAGTAGTATAATCTGTCTTACAACCCAACATAAATTCACTACATAAGTAATTTCCCCCCAAGGCTATTTTCCCATGAACCATGTGCAGTAAATTGCTTATTTGTTCCCTTCCCCAAAGTAGACCAAGGGTCACTAGGCCCTGTACAATTTCACTCCCTTAAAGGCAAACACGATTGCTTTTCCTGGGAATCCTTTAATGTCACCTTTGCCTGGCATTGCCATCCAGTGTACCAGGGCCGACCATTTATCTGAGACCAGGAGAGGAACTCACAGGGGTGATGTACCCAGGTTTCACATGATGCAGAAATGGAATGAGAACTTCATGCAGATGCTAGAGGATAAGAAACTAGCTGTTAAGTCAGATAGAAGAAGAGGACATATTTCATATGCTATGGGACTGAGTCCTCTCCTAGCCCAAGTATAAATCGACTTTGGAATGTGTGTGCATGTGTATGTGTTCTATCTTTATTCTACCATAATTTCACCAAGTATATACTAAAATGAAGAATTGGAAAATATTGCTGTGTGTCAAAGATTAGCTTTTATGTGTATTAGCATAGTCAATTTTGACAGAAATCTTAGATAGACTCTTATTCTACTCTTGACACATAGGAAAATGAGATTAATAGAAGTTAAAGGTCCTGCACAAAGTCACACACCTATTAAGTTGTAAGAAATAAACTTGCACATTTTTAGGCTGGTGTGGAAACCTTTAGTTTTATCCATTTTACTGTCTTGCTTCCATCTATGTCCTGAGATAAACATCACTAATTTATGGTGGTGGATACTATTACCAAGCTCCTAGCAGGGGAAAAATTCCTCACTAGTCTCCTATTCTCCAGAGGTTTACAATATTCCCCTAAGGGTCTATCCTCCATTTTTTTGCCTGAATCTCTCCCCAACCAATATTTGCCTCTCTATCCCATGAAGCACACAGACCACTTCTCATGGATCCAAGCCTGAATGCTGTAGTAAAAATCACTATCATCACCAACTGAACTCCAATAGAGGATCACATTAATTCACATAAGCCAAGCATTATTTGATTCTCCAGAGCTCATTTCTGTGATCCTTCGTACCTCTGCATTGAGTGGGCATTATGACTATCATGATTTTATGAGAAATACTTGCCAGGTAATTTGCAAGGCCAGGACACTTAGAGGAGCTGTCAACATTTATATTCAAAGAAAAATCTGAGTTACACCCAAAAACCATAAGACAAGATTTTTCTAGCATCTTCTACTTTTTAATTATGTTAATAATAGATTACTTTGAAAATATAAAGGCTTTTCAATCCTGAATTCAATCACTTTTGGCTGACTTACCAGATGGTACAAGTTGTGGACATTAAAGAGATTCTTATGCCCAATGACTGAATATACTTGAATATGTTAGGGATTGTTCCACTTGCTATATTCCCTCTTGTATTTCTTCTTCTATCTTCCTTTCTCCCTTTGTACGATGGGTGGAAGTCATATTCCATCCTTTCTTGGAATGAACAAGTATGAGGTATCTGGAAAGAGCACAGGATTCAAATGGCTCCATGTTTGACTCTCAGTTCTTTTGAATACCAGCTATAACTACTGGTCTCTGTACCTGGGATTTTTTTTTTTTGCAAAAACAAACACCTTGGCTCTGCCTGGAACCTATAGAATTAGAATCTTCTGGAGGTAGGGCCCAGCAGAGTATGGTTTAAAAATAATTTGAAATAATTTCTGTTAAACATTACAATGTCAGAACCTACCACCAAAAAGACTCCTAATCCATTAAATGAATGCACTGGTACTTGCTTCACAGTGATTCTCTGAAGATTAAATAAGAAGATACAATTAAAGCAAAGAGCAAAGTGCCTAGTGCATAAAACATACAAAATTCTGGTATTTTTAGTAGCACTTATTGCCAGTAAGCTGGTAATAAATGGAGATATTAAAGGCATAGTCCATAGAGCTATTGGAACTCCCAGTACATTATACACACAAATAAATATTAGCTCACATCTCCAGACCCCAAACCCATTTCATACCTCTAATGTTCCACACAGATGCCCAGAGAGCAGTTATAAGCTAGTGTTTCTTCCCTGAGGTCCTTTTTTTTCTCATACTTCTCAGCCCTATACATCTACCGGCTTTTATTGGCTAGGTCAAGACCCAAATCATCTCCATGTGTGCCTAGTTATTTTAGTTCTGCAAAACATAATCACTAAACAAGGAATATCTGGCCAGAAGTAAGTTTAAACAGTCTAGCCAACACTACATCAGAGAAGAAAACACAAAACTCTGAAAAATATTCCATAGCATTCTGAGGAGCACCAAATGCAAGGAGACAAAGAATCCTAGTCTATTTGAGAGATATGCAGATGAATATGTCAGATATTTTGATGAAGCTGACAAGTCATAACTAAATATTAAACAGTTCTCAAATTGCTTTATGTCTTGGCATGCCTTGAAAGATTTTTCATAATTGGGGCTGGGCAGGTGGCTCAGTGGTAGAGCGCTTCCCTCACATGCATGAGGCCCTGGGTTTGATTCCTCAGCACCACATAAGCAGAAAAAGCCAGAAGTGGCACTTTGGCTCAAATGGTAGAGTGCTAGCCTTGAGCTGAAGAGCTGAGGGACAGTGCCCAGGCCCAGAGTTCAGGCCCCACGACCAACAAGAAAAAAAAATCATAATTGACATATCATGGAATTGTCACAAGAACCCAGAGAAAGACAACTGTTCTGTATTCTTTATGGGAAAAGAGACACAGAATAAATAAATAAATAAATGTCAACTATTACTATAAAAAAGAAAGGAGAGAGGTAACAACCTTTAACCATGGTAAACAGTTCAGTGATCAAGCCAAGACATGAACTCAGATGTATTTGTGTGTTCTTTCTGGAACATAATTATCTCCTGAACCCTTTTTTTCCCTACTCTATTCTGATCTGATCTTTTAGGATTAAATTTAATATTTCACCCCTCCTCTTTCTTCCCCTAGTCTCTTTAAAAGGAGTTTTTCCTTCCTCTGAATGTGCAAATGTTCTCTTCCCTCTGTGTTTTCACTGTTTTTTACACCTGCAACAAGTATTTATAGAATGCCAAATTCAACCCAGGCCCTTTTCTTGACAGTGCATGGGGTTGGCATTCTGGTTTAAAATATGGATATTATACATTTAGTAAAGTACATAGCAACATAGACACTCAGGGCATGGTTCATGCTACGAAAGAGAGAGGGAATTGGGCAGGAAGGGGCATCATGGAGATGTCTTGGAGTCAGGGAGTCAGGTTGTCTTGGGAGTCAGGTTGCTCTCTCTGAAGAAAGAGCATACCAGCTGAGAATCCAAGCAGCCATCCAGATAGAAACTGGTAATAAAGTCATTCATACAGAGAAAACAATACTTTCAAACCTGAGGTACATTAAAAGAACTAACAGGTGTGTTAACCAGCCCTCCCTAGGGGAACAGAAGCAATTTATATGTATATAAATATATCTGTGTCATTATTGTCATTCTATAGGGTATATCTAATTGTATAATACATGTTTTATGTTTTATATGTTTATATATATATATATATATATATATATATATATATATATATATATCATGGTATTGTAAATTCAAGGCTATACAGGTCCACTAAAGTTAGACCTTAGACCGTAGAGCTAAATAAACCAACAGCTATTCTCTCCCAGAAGCTTAGAATAAGAGGGACCAATGATGGAATCCAGTGAAAAGACAGAGGCCTGGAAACTTTCTCTGAGGGTTGCTGGTATGAATCTACACTGAAGGCCTGAAAGGGCTGAAATACGGTATCCACTAGCAGCTGCAGCAGCAATAGGTGCAGCTGCTCATGAAGAATCAAGCCTGGCATTCAGGGACTGGCTGGCTTCCTCCTTTGTCCCACCCAGATTCCCAGCCTATTGGGTTGAGTCTTCTCCCCTCATTTTGATGACTATGCCAATCATCTTAGAAATGACCAGACACACACACACACACACACACACACACACACACACACACACACACACACACACACACACACCTAGAAGTGCATTAGTTCATTAATGCATTTATCAGCTTTCTAGGCATCTCTCCATCCAGTCAGGTTGACCCTCAGGACTCACCATAACAGCACACCATCACAATGATGTAGGACAACAGCTAAGCCAGTGACTCTTAAAACTCATTAAGTAGAGCAATCTGGAACCACGACAAATTCCTCATTAGATGAAGTACAATCTGTTCTGCATTTGAACAGAACTAAACAAGCTATGGTGTAGAGAATGGACTAGAGGGACAAAGAATGATACTGGGAGTATCCCTGGTACTTCTTAAGTTTAGACAAACAGCTTCAGCTAGGGGGATGGAAATGGAAAGAATATAGACGACTTTGAGACATACTTTAGAGTTTAATTTAACGGCATCTGGCCATGGACTTGACAATGGCATGAGAGAAGGAAAGGGACAAAACAAAGTATTTGTGTCCGAAGCTAGCAGATGGATACACAATGAGGAAAGATGGAACCCAATGAGGAAAGCATGGGAAGAAATAAGACTGACTAGAGAAAAACATCTAACTATCCTTCCACTGTACTGCTGATCCGATCTTGTTTTCTATTTCAGCTAGATAAGCATATATTTTATGATTTTATAGCCTCTCAGAGGGTACCACCTATTCACTTTATTTATCATTTGTCCACCCACCCAAATGATTCTGCCAGCCCATAGACCATAGGGTGGGTTTGAAGAATTCATAGCATTTGGCTGATTTAGTAAATAAATCCACAGAGCATTCAGCCCTTTGCTTTGAAAATGGTGCACGCTTAAGAAATGTTAACTATTGTTATTCCGCAATTACAAAATGCCTCTTGCAAACTGACCCTGTGTCCACCCAAAGCATCCATAAAGATTAAATGCAAGACACTTTATTGTGTAGCTAAATCCCTGGGTCCTGACACATTTACAGTTTAACAAAACACTGAAGCTTCTAATTAAAAAATAATAAGTCTGCCTATTATAGTGACACAAGCGTGACGGGGCAGTTGCATGCTCTACAGCTGTTACCCTGCTCTGCACGCTTTGCCCTCAGAGCTTTCAATTAAAAGCAGTGCTGAACTCACTCCTCATGCCATATGCAGATCTTGAAAGCCTTTTCTTCTTCCTTTGTGAAAATGTTAAATTAAAGACAGGGTGGAGAAGAATGTGTGAGACACTTAGACACACCAAATGTTCAGTGGCCAGGAGTTTGACAACCTTCATTTCCACTTCCCCCTCCACTCTGGCCTCTTGATTTGCTGTGTAACCTTCAACAACTTGGCCCAACATTTTGGCAAATTCAGTGAGATTCTTTTTTAAGTGCACAGTTTAGGATTAATCCATCTGGCTGCATTTGGGTTTAGAATAGTTAACAGAATCCCCAAATATATTGTGCTGAATATAATTTTCATGTTAATACTAATAATAGAGCAAATGCTGAGCCATGGTAAGTTAATAAACTTAACTCCCACCTTACCAAACATTGTTCATTCTCTACTGAGAAATACATAAATTACATGTTAATGGTTTCTCAAGAAAGTGTGCTAGTGGAATGTTTCAGTACTTTAGGAAGCTCTCTAAATGAGTGAATGAGCCATTGTTGTCATGGTCTGAGAGATTCTGGGACCTCCTACTATGGAAAGTGCTCTTTCCCACAGCTTGCCACACTATCTTAAGATTCACTTGTAGCAATTTAAGGTTCTATGGTGCAGCACAGGAAACTTCACGAATAAATGTGATTAATGCTGGGCACGGTTGGCTCACACCTGTAATCTAAGCTACTCAGAAAGCAGAGACCTGAAGATCTTAGTTCAAAATCAGCTTGGGCAGAAAAGTCTATTAGAGGCTATCTCCAAGCAACCAGAAAAATCCTGGAGTGGTCTCATAATTCAAGTGATGGTGCATCAGCTGTGAGCAACAAAGCTGAGCTTCAGCTCACATCCCTGATTTGAAGCCTCAGTACTGGCACTAGAAAGAAAAAAAAGTAAAGAGGAGCAAAAAAGAATAAGAAAAAGTGATGAATTGTTTCTATGGCTCTATCATTACCTCATTCATATGGGAGTCTTGTAAGACCATGGTAAGTTTCTGATTAGATTCCTCATCCTGTTTCTTGCAGTCAGTGAAGTACTTGCTACATGGTGAGCTCTTATACAACCCTGTTAAATGGATTCATGTGTTTGTAAAAAGAGTATGACAATTAGGGATGGACATATATCAGTCAACATCCACCCCTTAGTGGTCATGTGACTTTAACCACATGTCTACCTCTGATACATTCTTTGTATCTGGATTCCGTATCTTTCTTAAAGGTTTTAAAGAATAAATAAATGACATGTATTAGTTACTGCAAATAAGGGACACCATGGGTCCTATGTTTCTTTGGGCCTGGCTTACTTGGCTTAATATAATTTTTTCCAAGTCTTTCCATTTCCTAACAAATGGGGCAATGTCTGAGACAAGCAGAAAAGGTCAGATAAGATGATGTTAAGTGAAATTAACCCAAGATAGGGACACAAGTGTTTTTTTTTCTTTCTATCTATTGTTTCTAACATATTTATAAGGTACCACGTGTTTGTTTTTGTTGCTTTGTGTGTCCCTCCCCCATGGCATAACCCCTGTTTTCACTATATTTGATGTTGGTACAATTTGGGGAGGGGAAGGAAAAAAAAACAAATTGTTTAAACAGGGATACAGGAGGACCCATTGCAACAATGAGATGTACAAGACGTTATGTTGAAAAACGAACTTTACAATTTAGGCGCGGGGAGGGAGAGGGTGGTATAGTTGTGGAGTTGGGAGGGAAGGGATGGTAGGAGGCAACAATGCTTGATAAGAAATGTACTCATTACCTTGCTCATGTGACTGTAACCCCTCCTCTGTACAGTATTCTCACAATAAAAAAAACTTATTTAAAAAAAGAATAAAGAAATGAATGTGTATAAGAAAAAGTTAATGTCTAATATAGACCAGAAGTAAAAATTCTGACTTTGTTTAAGTGTGACAGACCTTAACAATACCAAGCCCAAACCTTAACGTGCTTAAGGATAGACATTATGATCCTTACCCTCATCATAGGCATTTGACATTCAAGGATATACTGTATACCGTAGAAATGGGCTTTGATCAGAATTTATCATAGACCCAGAAAAAGAAACTAAACCAGGTTCTTTCAATCAGAAGGCCCTACCCTGATCTTCCTCTAGCTGCACCTTTCCTCAAAGGGTGAGGATTCTCTTTGTGGGACAAACATGGGTATACCAAAGCCAAACTTCTCCAGTCCATATTTAGTGTATACAGAACCCCAAACTTCCTTAGCCACTTAGTCAAATACTTCTTCCAAGACCTGCATGGACCTCTTTTGATCTAAGTTCTAACTATAGATCACGTACATGCCCCCCACCACAAAGCATGAAAGATGGTCAAGGGCAGGGGTCTTAAAGGAAGTGGAGGTGACTTGGTTATGTGAGCTGAGGAAATCTACACATAAGCATACACACTCAGGGGGCTTTTTGTAAGGAAGATGTAAGATAACAAATGGAAATCATGAACACAAAGCCTGGCCTGGCATATTGTTAGCAATACATTTAAGCCATAAGTATCAAATATAGTCCAACAGTAAAAAAACAAAAACAAAAACAAAAAACAGACCAAGGTTCAAGTATAGGTAGTACTAGAGAACTGTGTCATATTTGGAGTTACAGAAATGAAGAAATGGGTGATCCAAACAGATGTTTAAGTAGGCTATGAATCAGGGATTTGTCTGGTACTAAAAGAAGTGGGATTTTGCAGATTATTTCCAACATATTGTCCTGTGAGTATCGTGGAAGGTTCCCCCTTTGTCCTATGTCTCACCATTTTGTTGTTCCCTTTCCTTTCCTACTTCAGATTAATGAATATACAAAGCCCAGGGCACCAAAATCAAATACAGTGACAACAGGGCATAAACCATGGGAGGAAAAACACAGGAAAGAAAACAGAAATCACATAGTACATCGAGAACAACAACAATAAAGAAACACCTCTCATGTCCATGTCTTGAAGTTCATTTCACTTAGCATCATCTTATATGGGCATATGTACATAGCTATTGAGCTATTCTGCTCATCTGCTAAGATTATCCTAGATGTATACTAATCATGACAATGGAAACCATGGAACCTATGTTTCTTTGGGTCTGGCTTACTTTACTTATGATTTTTTCCAAGTCCTTCCATTTCCTTACAAATGGGGCAGTGCCATTCTTTCTGATAAAGGCACAGAATTCCATTGTGTGTGTGTGTGTGTGTGTGTGTGTGTATGTGTGTGTGTGTGTGTGTGTGTGTGTGTGTGTGTGACATTTTCTTGATCCATTCATCTACTGAGGGGCATCTGGGTTAGTGCCATAATCCTAGCTATGGTAAATAATGCTGCAATAAACATAGTTTTGCTGGTAGTTTTAGTGTGGCCTTGTTTGTGGTCATTTGAGTAAATGCCCAGAAGTGGGATTGCTGGATCATAGGGAAACTCTAGGTGTAGTCTTTTTAGGAACCTCCATACTGCTTTCCAAAGTGGTACTACACCAACAGTGTAGTAATGTTCCCTTTTGTCCACATCCCCTCCAGTATATATTGTCATTACATTTCTTGATTATAGCCATTCTAACCAGGGTGAGGTGGAATCTCAATGTTGTTTTGATTTGCATTGTCTTTTATGGCCAGAGATGCTGAACATTTTTTCATGTGTCTAATGGCCATTCTTACTTCCTCTTCAGAGAAGTCTCTCTTTAAGTCTTTAGTAGTTTTTTTCTTTGAAAATTGGGCGGGGGGTTAATTCTTTGAGTTCTAAATATATTTTATATATGAGGCCCTTTGTTGTATGGCTAGTGAAGATCTTCTCCCAGGATTGGGAAGACAAGGGAAAAAGGGAGAAAAATGAGGGAGGGGATGACAAATTAGAAATTAATTAGAACAAATTAGAAATGTAATCACCATCTTACTTATGTAAGTATAACCCCTCTGTATATCATTTTAACAATCAAATTAAAATTAAAAATTATAAAAGAAGTGGGGGTTGCCATTTGGGAATTATACCTCAGTATTTTCAAATACTTTAGTCTTTGAGATACCTGGATCTTAGCAAGAAGCCTCCCAGTATCAGATGTTGATTACTGCTTTGTTTGATCAATTGTTAACCCCCCAAAACATTACAGGATAGATATTTACCATTGATTATAGTTTAAAAATTCTGATACAAATGATGAAGGACTCACAGGTTTTTAAGCAAGGGAAAATTAGGCATTGAATCACACTTTAAGCAGCTCATTCCAAGATATCAAGGAGATAGGCTGAGATTGCTCTATTACAAGATCATTCTAGTACTTCAAATGCAGAGTTATGAGCTCCCATGTATGCCAGGGTCAATTAAGATGTGGTTAATACAAAAGGACAAGATATGAAAAGGATTAATAAGGTAGAATTGGCAGGACTTGAAAAGCTGACGGAATAGCAGGCAAAAGATAGGCACATGCGTTGAAAATAACATCAGGGCTTTGAGCCCAGAAAGGAGATAATTTGATTCTTCAGTTAATTTTCTCCTGGGGCATACATTTGGGATGGTCTTTGGGGATAATATTTGGATGATGGCAGGAATGTGGTTTGCCAGGAAACCTAAAGCCTGACTTGGCCCAACACACTTTACTATCTTGAGGTTCCTGGAATAAATAGAGGCGTGGAAGAACATGACAGGACAAATCAAGCCTTTGATGTCATCTGTAGCCTTGACATCAAATTCCAGAGGGCGTATCTTAGTAAGCCAGGCCAGACCACACAGATTGCTCAGTATTCCCATACTGTGAGTTAAGATCCAAACTAAGCAAATCCTGAACCTCTTCTCTCTTCCAGTAGTATGCAAACACATTTATTTGTACTAGCCAGAGAAACAGACAAAAGAGACATAAACAGAGAAACAGACAAGCAGAAAAGTTCACATCTATCAATTTTCAAGAAAACCTTACAAGAAGGAATAGGAGAAACCCTAGGTCTCCTTTGCACAGGCTGAAATTTTCTTAAATAGAGACACAGAAACACAACAAATCAAAGAAAGGTTGGACAAATGGGATTGCATGAAGTTGCAGAGCTTCTGCATGGCAAAGGACATAGCTAGCAAGATCAATAGAAAGCTCATGGATTGGGAGAAGATCTTCACTAGCCATACAATGGACAAGGGTCTCATATCTAAAATATACTTAGAACTCAAAAAATTAAATCCCCCAACAACAAATCCTCAAAGAAACAACTGCCTGATAAATAAGAAACTTCTCTGAAGAGGAAATAAGAATGGCCAATAAACACATGAAGAAATGCTCAACCTCTGTAGCCATAAAAGAAATGCAATTCAAAACAACATTGAGATTCTACCTCACCCCAGTTAGAATGGCTATAATCAAGAACTCTAATAACAACAGTTGCTGGAGGGGATATGGACAGAAAGGAACCTTACTGCATTGTTGGTGAGAGTGTAAACTTGTTCAACCACTTTGGAAAGCACTATGGAGGTTCCTCAAAAGACTCCACATAGAGCTCCCCTCTGACCCAGCAATCCCACTTTTAGGCATTTACCCAAATGATCACAAACAAAACCACACTAAGGCTACCAGCACAATTATGTTTATTGCAATATTATTTACCATAGCTAAGATATGGAAGCAACCCAAATGCCCCTCAGTAGATTAATGGGTCAAGAAAATGTGGTATCTATATTTCTATGCCTCCATCAGAAAGAATGACATTGCCTATTTGTTTTTTGTTTTGTTTACTGTGAGAATACTGTACAGAGGAGTTACAATTACATGGGCAAGATAACGAGTACATTTCTTATCAAGCATTGTTCCCTCCTCCTAGTATCCCCTTCCCATCCCTTCCCATACTCCTCCATTCCCCCCTCCCAATCCCCGCCAAAGTTGTAAAGTTTGTTTTTCGACATAATAACTTGTACATCTCACTGTTGCAATGGGTCCATCCACCTGTATCCCTAGTTAAATGATTTGTTTTTTTTTCGCTTCCCATCCACAAATTATACCAACTTCAAATACAGTGAAAGTATGGGTTATACTGTGGGGGAGGGACATACAAAGCAACATAGAAATCATCTTATAAATATGTTAGAAACAATTGCATGAAAGAAAAAAAAAACAAAAAAAAACATTTGAATACTTATCTTGAGGTTCATTCCCCTAACATCAACTTATCTGAACTTTTATGCTTGACTCAGACGTATACTAGTTATTGCAAATAAGGGAAACCATGGGACCTATGTTTCTGTGGGCCTGGATTACTTCACTTAATTTAATTTTTTCCAAGTCTTTCCATTTCCTAACAAATGGGGAAATGTCATTCTTTCTGATGGAGGCTTAGAATTCCATTGTGTATATATACCACATTTTCTTGATCCATTCATCTACTGAGGGACACCTGGGTTGGTTCCATATCTTAGCTATGGTAAATAATGCTGCAATAAACATAGTCGTGCTGGTAGCTTTAGTGTGGTCTTGTTTGTGATCATTTGGGTAAATGCCCAAAAGTGGGATTGCCGGGTCATAGGGGAGCTCTATGTGGAGTCATTTGAGAAACCTCCATAGTGCTTTCCAAAGTGGTTGAACAAGTTTACACTCCCACCAACAATGCAGTAAGGTTCCCTTCTGTCCATATCCCCTCCAGCATCTGTTGTTATTAGAGTTCTTGATTATAGCCATACTAACTGGGGTGAGGTGGTATCTCAATATTGTTTTGATTTGCATTTCTTTTATGGCTAGAGAGGTTGAGCATTTCTTCGTTTGTTAGGAAATGGAAAGACTTGGGAAGAATTATATTAAGTGAAGTAAGCCAGGCCCAAAGAAACATAGGTCCCATGATACCCCTTATTTGCAATATCTAGTACATGTTTAGGACAAGCAGAAAAGGTTAAAAGCTATGTACATATAACCATATAAGATGATGTTAAGTGAAATTAGCCCCTATATAGGGACACAAATATATCTTTTTCTTTATTGTTATTTATTCTAACGTATTTATAATGTGACATGATTTTTTTTGTTGCTTTGTATGTCCCTCCCCCATGATATAACTCCTGTTTTCACTGTATTTGAGGTCAGTGCCCTGTATCTTGTATATACACTTCTGTAATTGGGGGAGGGGAAGGTAAAAAAGCAAAATGCTTAAATAAGGATACAGGTTGACCCATTGTAACAATGAGATATACAAAACGCTATGTTGAAAACAAACTTTACAACTTTATGGGGGGGGGGGGAGTTGTGGAGGTGGGAGGGAAGGGATCATAGGGGGAAAACAGAGGAGGAGGCAACAATGCTCAATAGGAAATGTACTCCTTGCTCATGTAACTGTAACCCCTCTATACAGCATTTTTACAATAAAAAGTACCAGAAAAAGAAAAAGAAAAAGGAGCAAGTAAAGAAGAATACATGTTTATCACAATCTAGGGGCTCTATATACTGCTGTCATCTGATTCTGCCTTTAGCCACATACTTGGAAGAGATTAGGACAGAGGAGAAAGAGAAAGGGGGGAGGTAGCACAGTTCACAACTGTCTTAAAAGCATTACCACTTATACTTTGAACTATGTAACCATGAGAAGTGTGACTTCCATAAGAGTTATGAAGAAAGGGAGGATGGAAAGAAAAGAGAACAGTCTCAAAGTATGCCACACAGACCAGTGTTTCTAATCTCTCAAACAAAGAGATACAAAGAATAATGAGGCTCCATGCTTTCCACAAGGTCAACTCCATAGATGAAAGTTTCATAGCACAGAATGTGCATACTCACACTGCATGTGAATATTCAATAAGGCATGTTCCCAACATGGGCCACTGTAGATTTCACATCTGAATTGGATCTTGAAGAGTCTATTAGATTCTTCAAAGTGCAAATGGCACATGGGTGACAAAGCAGAAGGGAAAGAAATACAGACTCTAGTGGAGAGTATGTGATGATGGAAACTGGATGAGTATCTGGGATGTGGGCTGGCTTGAAGTCCAAAAGTCATGGGAAGCCTGTGAGTATGTGTAACTAAAAGATCATCCAGAGAAATCACCTGCATAGTTTTTAGAAGAATGTATGAATGACTCAGAACAACTTGGAGGCAGGTGCTAGCTTTTGTTGTTGTTGTTGTTGTTGTTGTTGTTTTTAATTTTTCAGGCTTAACTTTTTTCAGGTAAGCTCTCCTTGAGCTGATCTATAGGATACCCAAGGGTTCTAAAAGTGATGTTACAGTCGATGGTCAAATTGGCACTGCAAGTCATGGTGCTTTCTTGAGACTTTCCACATGAGTTGGGGTCAGGGAGTCTTGTGTGGCCCTGGAGGCATGATGAACTCCATCCATGCAGTATGGAGCCCTATGGCTTGATTGGCTAGGTTCTGAAGGACAGTTGCAGAGTGGGTAGTGAAGACGCTCTCAGATTTCCATGGATGAAGTCTTCCAAATTGGTCACATTGTTTTAACCTAATCTCAGAGCACAAGAAGCAAAATATTCTCCATCCCTCACACAGAGAAATCAGTGAAACAGACAGAACAATAAAAAAAAAATGAGGAAGGAGCCATATGCTTGTGCTTTCAAAGTAAATGTCCTTGAAATGTATATTTATCTCCTGTTTGCATTTTGCATCTAGTCTACTTCTTCAGAAGGGAGCAGTTGAAAGTGCTGTTTAACTGAATAACCAAAATTGGGGTATAGAAAGCAATAGGGAAGAAAATGAGGTTAGAAAGGGGAGGGGCAAAAGTATGGTTTTGTTGGCATTTTGTATTTTGTAAATTGTTTTTACACATTTTATTTCCATCCTTACAACCTAGGACACTTTTATTTTATATCTAGGCAGCTAGAATAACTAAAACTCAGAGAAGTTCAGCATTTAGCTAAGAATTCACAGCTATTAAGTGACAGATCTAGAATTTTAAAACCTAGTCATTTTTCACTCACCTAATATATGACATACCTTTGTTCACTATTAACTATACAGAGGTTAAAAAAACAGAGTGCTACTTACCAAGAGCTACCAGGAAGCTGAAAGTTCAGAGGAAAGGGCATTACTATGCAGAAGGCATGAAGATCATGTTTATTAATCGTGGATCTTCATCCCACCTGATAAATATTAAACACTCAACAAATATAAACTGACTGTGCTCATATACAAAGAATCTCATGAAAACATAAGATTCTATGGAAGGCTGATAAAGATGTGGCTTGCTATAGCCTCTCTTTGGCCTCTGTAACATCTCACTTCCTTCCACCCTTTGCCTAAGGTCTAATTCTGATCTCTAGCCCTCCAAATTCATCAAGTTGTACATTGTTTGAAGAAGCCTACCTTCCCCAGCCTCCACTGTCCTACAGATCTGAACGACCATCTGGGCAGGTGGTAAGACTGAAACTGAATCTTACCCTTAGCAAGTTACCAGGAGGGCTGGCCTTCTTGACTGCCCAACTCTACTGGATCCAACCACCCATTTCCTGAGGGATGGCAGGATGTGCTTTGGTGTTTTCTTCTGTAGCACAGAAGCTAAGCTAAGAAGCTAAGTCAAGAATCCTACTTGTGTTTTATGTCCTTTATCTAGTTAACCTTAGGAAAGTGACTTAAAATTTTCTAGCTCAGTTTCATCATCTGTAAAATGCAAATGTTCCTACAAGTTCACTGCTGGGTTGTTGAACAGATGAAGCAATAATAGGTTTAAAACTCTTAGTGCCCACATCTGGAATAGAACAAGATTTTGTAACTGGGGCTATTACAGCCATTCTCATTACATGTCTTGCTGTCTTGGCAATTCTCACCTTTGCTGACTCAATCCCATAAAACTAAGTTAGCTAGGATGGGCTTCCTTTCCCTCCTGGAAATAGCCCTGGCAACAGATGACAATGGCTGCCTTCTCTTTCTCCTCTGACTTCTCCTCTCTCTACATCCCTATTTTCTCCCTTACTGTGCAGGCTCTGGTTTCTAACTGTTAGATCCTTTGTGTTTCTCTTTTTCTTTTCTTTTTTTCTTTTTTTTCAGTCAGTAATGGGGCTTGCACTCTGGGCCTGGGCATGGTCCCTTAGCTCTTCAGTTCAAGGCGAATGCTCTACCACTTTAACCGCAGCACCACTTCCAGTTTTCTGAGTGGTTTATTGGAGATAAGAGTCTGACGGCCTGGGCTGGCTTTGAACCATGATCCTCAGATCTCAGCCTCTTGAGTAGCTAGGATTATAGATTATAGATGTGGAAACCCCTCCCAACACCCATCCCCCCCCCCCCCCCCCCCCCGTGCCCAGCTCCTTTGTGTTTTTCTGTCTCTCCAGGATTATGTTGATGCTCTACAGTCCCTGATTCAGAAATTATATTAGTGCCTTCAAGAATTTCTGACAAATACTTCAGATCATAAACCTCGTTCTAAACTTTAAACTTGCCCTCCTTAAAAAGCAGCATATTAGAGGGTGGTGGGTGGTGGCATGGGCCCTAAGGAGGTGCAGGTATGAGGATTATTATGTAAGGCCTGCCCAGAACCAAGAGTAAGATGCTAACTGAAAAACAAACTAAAGCATAAGGACTAGAGTGTTGGGCAAATGGTAGAGAATTAGAGCCTCAAGCATGAGGCCTTGAACTCAAACTCCAGTATCAACAGCAACCGTGTGTGTATGTGGGGGGGGGGGGTCGTGTCTGTGTATGCTTGCATGCTCTTGCATGACCAAAAATCCAACTATGAGACCCGAAAGGATTGGAAATGCCTTCTCCCAATACACTCTAGGAATGCTGAGAGTTTTCCTGGAAAGGTCAATCAGTCCTGGTTTAACAGGAACTTGGATTCTACCCTAAACTATAGAGGAGCCTAAGGGTAGACTTAGGTTTATGCAAATTGAAGGCTGTTTACTGTTTAGCTCTCTTTTGCAGAATAAGAAGGTCACCTACCACTTGTATAAAAATATTGTCACCACCTCACCCCAGTTAGAATAGCTATAATCAAGAAATCTAGTAACAACAGATGCTGGAGGGGATGTGGACAGAAGGGAACCCTATTGCACTGTTGGTGGGAGTGTAAACTTGTTCAACCACTATGGAAAACAGTATGGAGGTTTCTCAAAAGACTCCTCTTAGAGCTCCCCTATGACCCAGCAATCCCACTTTTGGACATTTACCCAAATGATCACAAACAAGGCCATACTAAGGCTACTAGCACAACTATGTTTATTGCAGCATTATTTACCATAGCTAAGATATGGAAGCAACCCAGATGCCCCTCAGTAGATGAATGGATCAAGAAAATGTGATATGTGTATATGTGTGTGTGATATGTATATATATATATATGTATGTATGTATGTGTATATATGTATATATATGTGTGTATATATATATATATATATACACACACACATACACACACACACACACAATGGAATTCTATACCTCTGTCAGAAAGAATGACATTGCCTTATTTACTAGGAAATGGAAAGACTTGGAAAAAATTATATTAAGTGAAGTAAGCCAGGCCCAAAGAAACATAGGTCCCATGGTTTTCCTTGTTTGCAATGATTAGCACATGTGTAAGACAAGCAGAGAAGGTCAAAGGCTATGTACATATGAACACATGAGATAATGTTAAGCAAAATGTACCCCATGACAGGGACACGTGTTTTTGTTTTCTTTCTTGCTAGTGCTTTTAATGTACTTGCAATGCATTATGTGATTCTTTCGTTTCTTTTGTATGTTCTTCCCCCATGGTTTAACCTGTTTTCACTGATTTGATGCCGGTGTTCTGCACCCTGTATATACATTTGAGGAGGGGAAGGGATATTGGGGAACACTTAATGCAAGCTGACCCATTGTGACGACGAGATGTACAGGACACTATGTTGAAAACAAACTTTATAATGTCAGAGTTGGGGATGATGGCAGGAGGAGTTAGGAGGGAAGTGATGGTAGGGGGAAAACAAAGGAGGAGGTAACAATGCTCACTACGAAATGTACCCATTACCCTACTCATGTAACTGTAATCCCTCTGTACAACATTTTTTTACAATAAATATATATTAAAAATACAAAATATTGTCACATGTTGAAGTTTGCATCTTACTTCCTTGGACAAGACCAATAAAAATCTTGGTTAATGGAACCTTGGGATCTGTTGCCAGCAGAAAGCTACAAGTTCCCTAATACCCCGAATCTCAGATGCACTGTCTGGTCTCTATTATTGTGTTACGGGGGTAGGGGGGGGGGGGAGAGGGAGAGAGAGGGAGAGAGAGGGAGAGAGAGAGGGAAAGAGAGGGAGAGAGAGGGAGGGGGAGGGGGAGGGTGTGTGTGTGTGTGTGTGTGTGTGTGTGTGTGTGTGTGTGCATGTTTGTGAAATTTCCTTCCTTCCTCCTCCTCCTCCTCCTCCTCCTCCTCCTCCTCCTCCTCCTCCTCCCTCTTCTTCTTCCTTCTCTCTCTCATTGTTGTAAGCAAAGTTCTTTGGACTGGGATTATTTTAAAATGTATCTGTCACCAAACTTTATTAGGTAGTGGCTACATATCAGAAATGAGTGATAAAAGCTGATACAAAGGTTGCCCCCACCTTCTGCTAGAAGAAATAAACATGTACTTTCTCTAGGGTAGAATTTCAATTCATTTCTTACTTTATTTTGTGTCTACAGTAAGATAGCCCAAATTCCTGTCAAAAGAAAAAAAAATATAAGTGAGAGATAGAAAAGTCCTTTAAATCACTAGCTTTATAGTTGGTTGGATCTATGTTTAAATTCCTGTTCCAAGCATTTTTTTGGAATATTTTTTGTGAAAACAGATCCTGGATCTTTCATTTTCATATCCATCCAACATGACTCACAGTATTGTTTTGAATATTAAGTAAGATACTATGGTTAAAGGAGTTAGAATAACTATGTAGGGGGTGGACATACAGTTCCTATCATAACTGTAAATGCATAAATACAAACTGAAACCAAGACAGCTAATGATAGACTTACATACCAAATGATTTATCTCAAAGAAAGCTTGAGATACAAACATGAGCTTCTTTGGAAGACTGAGACTGGGGCACTCTGCCATAGTGAGAAACCTTTGCCCAACAGACAGGAGAATGTGACTTTCTAGAAGGCCTCAGGACAAAAGATTATAAACACTAGTCCATCTCAATTGCCTAGGAAGACACCTGGCAAAGCATTGCTGCTGCACTAATTGGCTTTCCATCTAACCCTTGGGAACAAAAATAGATTTTAAAAGAAACCTACTTTCTATTTTCTCACATAACTAAACCTGCCCCTCCTGGGCAAACTCACTGGGTATTAGTGAAGTTGGCTTCTGTCATTTCCAGAAATGCTCTCGGTTATTGCTATATATTGAGAATATATACTTTATAAAAAGCATAGACTGTCAGAATTTGAAGTGAAACTTGATTGTGCATACATACGCACTTTATAAAAAGCTTTTATCAAGTATAATGAAAAAATAAAGAATATGGTATGGCTAAAGCATCCAATCAACTATGCTTTAACATATGTATATGTCCAAGATGCCATCACTATAATGAAAATAATGGACACGTCCATTACTTCCCAGTGTTTCCACATCCCTCTCTACCCTGGCTATACTCCAGGTAGCCATTGACCTTCTCCAGTTACTATAGATTAGCAAATAGAATCCTGCAGTTTGCTGTCCTGTTTGCCTATTTTCTTTCACTTACCATAGCTTTTTGGGAATTTATTTGTGTTGACTGTATATCAGTCTTTTAATTGTGATCAGCATTTGTTGTATGGATATGGAAGATATGGGAGATATTATGGAAGATATGTTGCTCTTAGTTGCTGGAGATCACTGTATCCAGGACTTTGTATGACTTATACTCTCATTTCTTCTGAGTTCCCTGGAGTAGACAAGTGAGGTATAACATAGGTTTAGCATTTTTAGGAACTGTTTTCCAAAATTTTTAAACCATTTCTATTCTCATCTACAGGGGAGAAGAGTTCAGGTTAATTCACATGTGACATCAACATTTAGTAAGACCAGATTTTACCATGTCAGCTGTGCCAATATGGACAATAACTTTTTGATTTTAATTTATGTTTCCCTGACAGATAACAATGTTGAACATTTTTTCTTGTGCTTATATGCTATCAATATACCATTTTTGATTTAAAAAATTGTCTTCCAGTCTCTTGATATTCATTTGACTTCATTTACTAATTACTGAGTTTTGAAGATTAGATATATACTGTATATGATATATATATATATATATATAATATGTGGATGTAACTACTAGATCATTTATAAAATATTTTATTAAAATACATTTTACTTCCTCTTTTCCTTCTAGGAGTCAATAAAAGAGAAATTCTTAACATTAACACAGAGCAATTGGTCAAGTTTTTTTTTCTTTATTGGGTTGTGCTTTTAATGATTGAAGAACTCTTTATCTACCCAAGATCATAAAGATTTTCTCTTTCATATCTTTCTGGCAGTTTTATATTTTGCTTCCTGCATTTATATTTATGATCCATTTTGATAATTTTTTGTGATTCAAGGAATAGGGAAATGGTTTTTGCGTCTACAAAAAAAAAACAATGGTATACAATCATCATTTGCTGAAAAGCCTATTCTATCTTTCAATTGCCTATTCAGCCTTTGTATAAAAAGTATCTCTTGGGACTGGGAAAGTGGCTCAGTGGTAGAGCGCTTGCCTTGCATGCATGAGGCCCTGGGTTCCATTCCTCAGCACCACATGAGCAAAAAGAAAAAAGCCGGAAGTGGCGCTGTGGCTCAAGTGGTAGAGCGCTAGCCTTGAGCTGAAGAGCTGAGGGACAGCGGCCAGGCCCAGAGTTCAGGCCCCAAAACCGGACCTCCCAAAAAAAAGTATCTCTTGACCAGATATTTATGAATCAGTTGCTGTGCTCTTATTTTCTATGATCTACTTCGTGCTGATACCACACGATATTCAGCATACTGATCTCTAGCTTTATAAAGCTTTATAATCAATCTTGAATTCAACAACTAACTCTTACATTTTTTCTCAGTTATTTTGACTATCATAGATATGATCTATTTTCATGTGATTTTTATAAGGATTATGTCAATCTACCACATATATGCATATATATATATATATGCATATATGTGGTATATATATATATATATATGTATATATATATATATATATATGATGTGAGTTGGCTTTGTGTTCAATGAAGATCTATTAGGCCAGAATTTACATCTTAAGTGATCATCAACTTGATAAGCATAATATAACTTTGTATGTTTTTGCTTCAACTTCTGCCATATTATATACTTTGGGTTATGCAGGTCTTTAAAGTTTTTCCCAGATTTACTTCTAAGTCTTTCATATTTTTTAATCTATTTTAAATGGGGTATGGTTTATATTTGTATTTTTATTGTTAATTGTTAATATGCAAATATAGTTGGTTTCTATATTGATCTAAAATATTTCAACTTCTTTTAAATTCATTTATAAGTTCTAAGATCTATTTTGAAGATCTTCACAGATATTCTACAGACAATCATTTCTTTGCCAAATAAAATAGCATTACTTCACACTTACAATTGGGACAATTTTTCTTTCTTTTTCTTTGCCTCATTATAGGAGTTAAAAATCTTCGTTCAATATTAAATGGAAATGATGAGAGGAGACATTTTTATTGATGGTCAGTGGGGAAATTATTTAATCTTAAACATTAAATATGAGGTTAATTTGGATTATTTTTAGATGTTCTTTATTGGTTTGAAAGATTTGTCTGACATCACAGGTCATGTCTCTTCTAATTTACTAGTTATTCTTTTAATGATTCCAAATGCCTGATAATGAGCTGACTTATTTTGTGTGCACAGAACATGTCATGAAATGTGAAGCTATGGGTCCATCTTTATAAGGGAAATGAGTGTGAGAAAGAAGAGTGCTGAAATTATAAACTGTAAGTCTAAAAATCTCAATTAAAATGAAGCTGAAGCTTTATCTTATTCCCCCTCCATTTAGTATTCACATCCTTACTGAAGTCCATCTGGAGTGAGCATCAAAGGTGAACAGCCAGGCACTGCTGGTTCAAAAGTCAGTGAGACTCTTACCCCCAATTAACTAGCAAAAAGCTGGAAGTGGTGGTATGGCTCAAATGATAGAGTACCAGCCTTGAGCAAAAAAGCCAAGCCAGAGCTCAAGGCCCTGACCTCAACCTCTAGTCCTGGTATGGAAAAATATAATCCATACTGATCACATTCTCGGCATTTCCCCATCTGCTTCCTCTTTAAAACCATCCCTCGAGAACACACACTATACACTCAGTCTTAGTGTTCTACTTCTTTTATCAGCTTCCGTCTATTCTTCTATAACTCCTTTTATTCATTCTGCCACAATCTGCTACCCAGTCTGTACAACAGGACCTAACTGACCTCCCTTCCTCCTGCCCATTTCACTCTCATCCATCAGCTCCCAAAGTAAGTACACTTTCAGAAAATCAAACATGATCTGTCGTTGCTTTAAAACACATTCAATGTCTTCTAAAGTCCATCATCCTCATGGGAGTTCTCAAGATATTGGCCTACCTGGTTCCAGCCTCACACAAGAGCTAATTCTGCTCCTAGTACTTTCTGCTTCCAGAGAAGATGCTCTGGTAAGAGACTTCTTCTAGTAGTATAGTCATTAAGGCAGCCAGTCCAGAACCAAACTGCTTGTTCCAAACCTTTGCTCTACCCACCTATATGTGACTGCAACTTTTCAGAACCTCTCCATGCTTCAATAAACTCTGCTTATTAAACCAGAAAAACAGTAATTTCTGAGCCATGCAGTTATTAGAATGAAATGAGATTTGTCACTCTTACATGCATATATACATGCATACACACACACGTGCACATGTGTGCACACACACAGCCCTAAAAACAATGAGGGTAAATAGTCAACATACATTATTTTCATTGTGACTGTGTTTATTTCTTTGTTGTTCACCCCACATGTACTTCAGTAAGAAGGTGCTAGAACTATATACAGAGTAAAAACTTCTGGAAGAGTCTGGAATGTGACTGGCTTGCTGGTGCAGCCACACCCACCTCTTTCAGGAGGTTGAGAAGACAGTTAATTTCAGTGGAGTTTGTCATTGTGAATTTTATTAGATTGGCACTTCCATTTCTAAATCAAAAGCTTTGGCTTGTTCTTGTTTTCCCTTCTTCCTTCCTCTCTCTTTTCTGTGTGGTTGCAACTTTTAAAGGCTTAATTAGAGGAATAAAAAAATACCAATTTTGCTTTTCCTCCCTTTTAATAACAAGTAAAAGTTGCAAGGCAGCTGTGGGTGAAAGCTGCCACCAATCTGTAGCTCCATTTTTCACTGCTTCCAGGCACATTGGAAAATTAGTGCTGACACATGCAAATGAGTTTCTAAGAGAAGAAAAAATATGTACATGGTCTAACATCCCCTGAAGATGATTGTGGGAGATAAGGATGACTTATGTGGGAGTTTCTGCTTGATGTCAAGGGGGGAATAAACATCCAGATTCTCTTATCAAGGTCGTTTTTTTTTTTTTTTTACTTGATGTGACTGAGAAGTCTTCACAGGGACATCATATTGAACAAGAGAATCCATTCTCATAAAACTAGATAGCGTAAGTTTTCACTCATAGATGAAGCTAGCTCTAGCATATATATATATATATATATATATATATATATATATTCACAGATATATACATATGTTTACCTACTTTGATATGGATGCACATACAACATGAATCTAAGGGCTTACTTAGGTGGAGAAGGGGAAGGGGCAAGAGAAAATAAGAGATAAAGGGTGAGTAATTTTGAAGTACATATTATATATGAAAACAACATAAAGAAACCTAATGAAATTTGTTGATCAGTAATGGGATTGAAGAGAGGTAGAGAGATGAGCTGGCTCAAGGGAGGGGTTTGGGCTAACAAGATGCAAGAGGATTAATATTGTTGAGGTAGATTGTATGTATGAAAACGCAATGAAACCTGTGGAAATTGTTCTCAGAAAAGGAAGAATGGATGATATGGTGGTAGGATTGATTGTGACCTTTTCCCCACAATCTACAATGCATTTCAATGACATCCTACTCTCTCATATAAACAATATATGCTAATTTTTAAAAGCTCTTTAATGAATTCATATGTAAAGCCTATGTTTCCAGTTAGGGGTATTCTCTTGGGAGAACTTGGAAACCTACTTCCTCCTTTACATGAGTCCTAGCTGGAGGAAATAAGTCACTGGGAGTGAGTACAAAGAGGTAGTTTTGGCTATAGGACATGATCTCTAAATGGTAGCTGTTATTAAATAGTAGCAATTTTTCTGTTCCCAGAGGAGACCTATAGGTCCCATGCATTTTGTAAGTTTTAGGGATGTTGCCTCCTATAATAGGATAGGAGATGATAAAGTAAGTGAGTTGCTTTTGCCAGATGAGCCATCATAGGAAGAGGAATAGAGATTTTGTGGAAAGAGATGAAAATTGAGACAGCAAGAAGGCAGAAACATCAAAGGACACACTGTCAGTGAGCCTCTTCATGTGGTGGAGGGTTTTTAGTTAATGTTTATTTTTGAGCTGGGTAAAACTTTTACTATTTGTATAACATTTAAAGAACAAATAGACTTGTGACTTTGGTTTGCAGTTTCTGCTGTTGATCTGGTATTTCCTTAACAGTCTGAATCCTTTCTCCCTTGGAATGTTCTGATGAGTTATAGTGACACTGGTGCAGACAGTGGATGTGTAGAAGGCTAGATATGTTCCCTAAACTTCATCCCTTTCTATTGCTGTAATATTTTTCCTCCTCAATAATAACAGGCACACTCACCTCACAGGGCTGACCTGCCTCATAGTAAACTGCTTCTGATAGTCTCAACTGACCCTAAAGCCAAATGTTTGGTAGCAGTGTATCCTGTCTGTTCATTTTTTCATCACCTGAACTCCCAGCATATAATAGGTGACCAGTTAGTAGTTTCTTACTGAACTATACAGAAGCTAGTGGGCCATAGTAGGATAGGAATTAGAGGAGATATAAAACAGAGTAGAGCATAACAGAGTAGGATGGAATGGAATAAAATTCAGATGTCTGAAGAGAATAATGATATGGAAAGAAATGTTTCATGAAATATCTCTGCAGAACATTCAAGGGTATTACTGATTGGATCCGTTTCTGAACTCGTCTTTTTGTTGCTGAGACAAAAATATCTGGCAAAGCTAAGAGGAAGATTTACTTAGGCTCTTTGTTTCAGAGAGATTCTGTTCACAGTTGTAGGCCCCTTGCATTTGGGCAAACCATCATGGAAGACAAAGCATGTGTTGAAGAAAATTCTTCACCTAGTGACAGATAGGAAACACAGAGAGAAACTACAAGAAGGGGCCAGGGAAAAATATAACCTCCAAGGACATGCCCACCAGTGGCCTGCTTCCTCCAGCTAGGCCCCAGCTTCTACTTTTCACCATTTGCCAATAATGCCACCATGTTATGAATCTATCAAAGAACTCCCTATTAATTAGATTATCCCTTCAGGATCAAATCACTTCCCAAAGCTTCCCCTCACAAGTAGCCACCAAGTCCCCAATAAATAAATCTGTAGAGGACATTTTATATTTGAACTGTAACTATCAGAAATAGTGGGAAATTATTTTTTATTGTGAAAATACCATACAGAGGGGTTACAATTACATGGGTAAGGTAATGAGTACATTTCTTATGAAGCATTGTTGTCTCCTCCTTTGTTTCCCCTTCCCATCCCTTCCAATCTCCCCCCTCCTTGCCACCCTCCCACCACCGCCCCCCCAGCACCAAAGATGTATAGTTCATTTTTGACATAACATCTTATACATCTCATTAGTGTAATGGGTCCACCTATATCCCTATTTAAACAATTTGTTTTTTCCCTTCCCTTCCACAAATTATACCAACACCAAATACAGTGAAAACAGGGGTTGTTTCATGGAGGAGGGACATACAAAGCAACAAAGAAATACCTTTTAAATATGTCAGATACAATATCAAGAAAGAAAAAACATTTGAGTCCTTATCTTGGGGTTCATTTCGCTTAACATCAACTTATGTGACCATTTCTGCTTGTCTTAGACATTCACTAGTTATTGCAAATAAGGGAAACCATGGACCTAAGTTACTTTGAGCCTGGCTTACTTTACTTAATATAATTTTTTCCAAGTCTTTCTATTTCCTAACAAATGGAGCAATGCCATTCTTTCTGATGGAGACATAGAATTCCATTATGTATATATGCCACATTTTCTTCATCCATTGTACTGAGGGGCATCTTGGTTGGTTCCATATCTTAGCTATGCTAAATAATGCTGCAATAAACATAGTTGTGCTGGTAGCCTTAGTATGGCCTTTTTTGTGATCATTTGGGTAAATGCCCAAAAGTGGGATTGCTGAGTCATAGGGGAGCTCTATGTGGAGTCGTTTGAGGAACCTCCATACTGCTTTCCAAAGTGGTTGAACAAGTTTACACTCCCACCAACAGTGCAGTAGGGTTCCTTTCTGTCCGCATTCCCTCCAGCATCTGTTATTAGAGTTCTTGATTATAGCCATTCTAACTGGGGTGACAGGCTAGATATTATAGAGAAAGAACTACAACTATCCAAGAGAAATCCAAGAAATATGATAGATCTATTCAATATTTGGAAGACACCATCAGAAGGCCTAATCTGAGGATAATGGGTGTAGAGGAGCACCCAGAGACAGAAGTTAGGGTCTAGGAAATGTGTTGAACAGGATCCTAGCAGAGAACTTCCCAAACATGCAAAAAGATAGGCCTATTCAGCTACAAGAAGCTTTTAGTGGGAAATTCTAATTGAAAATCAACTATATTTAAGAGTTTCTATTTAAGAGTTTCTATTTTGTTTATGCTTTTCTGTTTTTTATTTTTTCATGATTTTTATTGTGAAAATACCATACAGAGGGGTTACAATTACATGGGCAAGGTAATGAGTACATTTCTTATCAAGTATTGTTGCCTCTTTGTTTCTGCTTACCATCCCTTCCCATTTCCCCTCCATGCCCCCCAACACCCCCCCCATGCCAAAGTTGTAAAGTTCATTTTTTAACATAATGTTTTGTACATCTCATTGTTTCAATGGGTCCACCTGTATCCCTATTTTAACAATTTTCTCTTCTGTTTTTTATTACTGTTTGAATCTATAGGTTGACTGTGGTGGTGGTAGGATTTTTAATCATTTTTCAGTCTATATAAATGCCTAGGCAGTATCTAAATGGCCAAAGGGAATGCAGAATTGGAAGTGGACCAGCTTCTACACAGTACTTCCCTTTGCTATGCTTTCATTTTATTAGCATGTAATAAACTCAAGCAAAAATGTTTTAATATGTCTGTACTACTTAACAGCCTGGGAATCATTCTAATTATTATTGGTTTTATCATTGTGGCTATAGTACACTCTTTCTTTGAATTTCTGGAAACTATTTGAGATGCAAATGATGTTAGCTTTACGAATAATTGTCAGAATGGAAGACTCATAATTAATTTGACCCCTCCTTGCCAAACACATACACAAAAAATAGCAAAATCACTTCTTTAAAATGCAAAATAATTTACATAATCATGGAATGAATACTGTTATGTGTAGCAAAATGTTTAGCACAGTTGCTGGCAATTGTCTGATGCATACTGGGTAACCAGACAATGGGGTAGGCAAATGCTGAGAACCCATTGAAAAGTAAGATTGCGAAAATTTGCTACTAATCAAATATATTGGACTAGAGCTGCAGTTCAAGCCGTAGGTGCTAGCTGAGCTGTGGTGTGTAGCAGCAAATATCTAGATTTAGATCCTTGTTTTCAACCAGCACACGGTTCAGCCAGGTCTAGCCCTGGGAATGAGAGTTGCATGGCCCACCAAACAAATGAATTAGGTTTCAAATTAGAGACAGTTCTAGAAGGATCAGGAAATCCTGGGGAAGAAAGAAAGATACCTGTACTTCATGCTAGAAGGAACAGGAAGTCCAGGGGAAGAAAATAAAGTACTTGTACTTCTTTTTTTTTTGGGGGGGGGGGTCTGGTCATGGGGACTGAACTCTGGGCATGGGCACTGTCCCTCAGCTCTTCAGCTCAAGGCTAGCGCTCTACCACTTGAGCCACAGCGCCACTTCTGGCTTTTTTCTTTTTGCTTATGTGGTGCTGAGGAATGGAACCCAGGGCCTCAGGCATGCAAGGCAAGCGCTCTACCACTGAGCCACCTTCTTAGCCCCAAGTACTTGTACTTCTTGACCCACTATGGTATCTAGGTCATAATTCAAAGTCCAAGTTTTATTTAACCTATGACCTAACAAGACTGAGTTTAAATGTAGGTGCATCAGATCAGGGAAACAGAAAGCACATTTGAGGACAAATGCTATCACTATACTTTCTGAGTATTCAGCCACAGTTTTGGCAATTCTCAGATATAGTTAGTAAGGATTCCTTTGCTCACTTCTTGATATGGAAACTGAGTCTTAACCTTTAAAATTCTGCTCCCAGTGAGGCCCCTGCTCAGTCAAGTTTGAGATTTGTGCCCTAAAAGGACACAAGCTCAATCCCTTCCACCTGGCTGTCAGCAAATGGATTTCTACACCCACATATAGCTCCCCTAGTTATATTTCTTTTTAGGAAAATAATATATTCTGGATTGTATAATTTTTTTTACATTTTTTATTGTGAAAATACTGTACAGAGGAGTTACAATTACATGGCCAAGGTAATGAGTACATTTCTTATCAAGCAATATAGCCTCCTCCTTTGTTTCCCTTTCCCATCCCTTCCCATCTTCCCCCTGCCCCCCCACCAATCCTCCCCCACCCCCACCCCCACCCCCTACCCCCCCACCCCCCACCCCCGCACGAAAGTTGTAAAGTTCGTTTTCGACATAACGACTTGTACATCTCGTTGTTGCAATGGGTCCACCTGTAACCCTAGTTAAATGATTTGTTTTTCCCCTTCCCGCCCCCCACAAATTACACCGACATCAAATACAGTGAAAGCAGGGGTTATACTGTAGGGGAGGGACATACAAAGCAACTAAGAAATAATCTTATAAATGTGTTAGAAACAATCCCATGAAAGAAAAAATAACATTTGAATACAAATCTTAGGGTTCATTTTTACTGATCAAGATTTTGAAGTACACCAAAAGTTCATAGAGTCAGGTTTCCATGAATAAAACTCAAGAATGAGCATGCTTTAATCTTCCTGGTGATTCATGCTGCAAGCTTCTGGACATGGAGTCAACAACTTTCTTAAAGAGCCTAGTGCACATAAATGAAATGTCTTTCTAATGATTTTGTATATTACATCTTTCCTTGCTTTGTGACCATTTGTTATTTCTAATTTATACCTGACAAGTTATATTAAAGTAGAGAGAAGAAAGAAAGGAAGAAGGAAAGAAAAAGAAAGATAAAAGAAAGAAAGAGAGAGAGGGTGGAGAGAGAGAGAAAGAAAAAGAAAGAAAAGCATGTTCATGACGATGATAATGTGACAGAGTCTTGTCTGGGTGATTTCCCTGTGTTCTCACCATTTGCTCTTCTTTAACATGTCCAAGACATTGCCTGGTACATAGAAAGCCACAGCAATGGTTTGGTGATAGACTTCTCAAGAGAAGAAATCCTTATACCTAACTGGTATACTTGCTCTACTGTAGTAATTTTAATTCCACAAGTAATGAGTAACAAATAATAGATACTTATAATCATGATCATTAACTACTATGAACTGTCACAGTAAATGCTAAGGATAAAAGTGAGGAGTAGCATGACTATGTCACTAGAAGCCCATCTGGAATAAAGACATAAACATAACTCTTGAAGTAGCCAGTTAGAACCCTAATACTACAGGTAGAAATCTTGCAGGGTTTTGAGAACACAGACCACATGCATTGACTTAGTCTAGAAATGATCGGGAGAGAGTTTCACTGGGAAAGGAGTTTAAACCAATGAAGGGCTTGCAGTTGGGAGATAGAAAGCTATGATCTGCTGACACTTAAAGGAAATACCACAAAGAATGTTCATTTTAATTCTATTTCAACATTTTCCCCAGCCAAAATAGGCCAAGCAATGGATCCCTCTGTATACCAGAGGGATTTTAGACTATAATTGGACTCATTCAATAGCTCCCAACTCTCCTTAGGTATCTGAGGGAGCCATTTGTCCCCAACTCCCAGAGTGGCCCAGAACCATAATGAAAAGTGCCTCGTGCATGGTTGCCTGCCTCCCTGACTGTCTGGGAGATCCCCTTTTCTCAACCCATCCTCACAATCCAAAAGCATCTGCTACTTGAGATCCCTCTGTTTCCTTCCTATCTTATAATCCATGGGGCCTTGGGAACCCCCAAACTCCATGTTTCAGACTCCTGCTCTTGCTTCAACAGAGTTTAATTGCATTCCATTCAGGCAGCTAGGATTTGTAAGAGAGTACTCTATGCCAGGTTATGTATACCAACAAAAAGACAAGAGTTGCTGGCCTCAAAGATTTCATGGCTTCTGAGAGAAGAGATATAAATCGGTAAGTTAGGACATAATAGGAAAGGCATAAAATAAGCAATGAGGAGGAAGCTAATAATGATTATGAGGTGAGGCAAAGTGTGCTGGACACATTCATTCAATAGCAAATTGTTTTTGAGCACCAATTATTAGGCAGAGTGAAAAATGTTGGTGTATAAAAGAGGCATGATTTCTGACCTGGTAATGCTTATAAGAGAATCAAAGTCCATCAATTGAACAAAGAAACAAAACTTCCCTGATTTAAATTATAGAAGATTAATGAAGGAAACTATCAGGCACCAGTGACTGAGAATAATAAGAGAGGGTGTCTATTCGTGTCAGACAGTTTCCACGAGAATCTAGGTATCTTATATAAAAATTCTTGCTTCCTAGTTATGATCTTAAAAAATGATCTAGACTGGTTTCGTCAAAATGGAAAATTCTATAAAGCTTGGGTTTATTGTGAGAATTTTAAAAGTTAATAGTATAAAAAGAAACAAATGTGTGGCCTTCATAATAAGCACTCTCTATACCTGCCTTGTTATTTGTAGCACTATTGCATCATCTCCTGGGCTGCTTCTTAAATCTTTTTCAGCCTCCCATGTTTCTTCCACAGAACAGGGTGTCTGTGTCTATCTCTCTGTAGGGCATCAGCTGCTATATATGTGAAGCTCAATTATAAAGATGTTCGTATGATTATCATTGTGATATTTGATATTATTTAAGCTTTTTACTGTTGAGCTACCCCTTACGAATGAATGAATATGTCCAAAAGGTGCATTCCTTCCTTGGGAGTACGCGGGATAGGCTGGTGGCATGCAGTAGCAGTTACTGGCCACATATACTACACAGGCGATACAGTGCAGATGAAGAGTATCTCCATCATCACCAAGAGTTCCTAACAGGAGTTCCAGATACTAGCGAACTAGTTTGATCTAAGGAATTTTGTACTCTGGAAATACTAACCTTCCTTACCTGCCATTTTACTTTTTAAGTTGTAGTTACCCAAACTTAGTCACAGTCCAAAACTATTAAATGGACAATTACAGAAATGAACAATTCCTCTGTTTGGAATTGACTATCATAGCAGGTGCCAGTAGCTTACATCTCTAATATTAGCTACTCAGGAGAATAAGATCTGTAGTGTTTTAATTAGAAGCCATCCCAAAGAGAAAAGCCCATGAGACTCACTCCACCTCAAAAATAACCAGCCAAGGGCTGGGAAGGTGGCTCAGTGGTAGAGCGCTTGCTTTGCATGCCTGAGGCCCTGGGTTCGATTCCTCAGCACCACATAAGCAAAAAGAAAAAAGCCAGAAGTGGCACTGTGGCTCAAGTGGTAGAACGCTAGCCTTGAGCTGAAGAGCTGAGGGACAGCGCCCAGGCCCAGAGTTCAGGCCTCATGACCGGACCCCCCCACCCCCAGAAAAAAAAACCAGCCAAAAGTCAATCTGTAGGTATGACTCAAGTGAATAAAGATATGAATAAAGATGAAGTCTCTTACTGCCTCAGACATGAATCCCCCTCTGTCTACTGTGTCCGCACTGCCTACTCTTGGCCACTTAGTTGCCATTTCAGTCATCAGAACACCTGTCAAATTATCTGGGCTTGTGTTCATTTTACTCAATAATGAACTACCTCAATATCCAAGACCAGTGGCTCAAAACAGATTCATTCTGTATGTCAATGGTGTAGGGCATTTAGGAAAACATATACTAGAGAGAGGGTTTGGCACTCTTTGAAGCTTAAAGCATCAACTGAGGGTCACAGTACCTTGCCTTTACAGGTGAATAGGACTTACTATTTTAGTGTTCATGTTGGTCTGCAAGAGTCATATAAGTAGTCATTCACCTTTGGAACAGATTATACTAATATGCCCTTACATATGGAGTTTTTAAACTACTTTCTTTGATGCAAAAATAATCATCCTTATAACTTGTTCTTACAACTCTCCCTTAAATAGGCAGAAGCAATATTACCATCTCTACACTTCAGTTGTTGGCATTCATTAGATGCTCATCTATGGTCTGTATGTTAAAGATGGTGCTAAGTGCTTTACTGTTTTTAATGAGATAGTAAAGCTCAGAGAAATTACATGACTTAAAGTTGACAGTAAGTTAAGGACATTGCCCAACACCAAGCTCAGTGCACTCTATAACACCTCTGTTCTTTCTTGTACAAGTTGAATTTCCAGGGTGGTGTTGTTGTTGTTGTTGTTATAGAAAGTTCTTTCATGGCAGGCACTGGTGCCTCACATTTGCAAGAGACCTAAGTATCATGATTCAAAACCATGCTAGGCAGGAAAGTTTGTGAGACTCCTATCTCCAATGAGTCACCAAAAACCTCATGGTAAGGATGTGGCTCAAATGATGGAGCACTAACCTTGAACACAAAAGCTCAGGGACAGTGCCCAGGCCCTGAGTTCAACCCCCAGGACTGCCACAAAGAAATAAATAAGGAAAAGGAAGTTCTTCCAGTGACTAAATTGTCAGATTAGACTTCTGATAGCTACTCAGAAATCAGGGGCCAACTAGTTGTTCATCTATGCTATATTGCTTCCACATGCCTGTCCCTCTCACAGTGAAACAAAGAAGCATGTGAGCTGAACTCCAATTCACATTCAGCCTCAGTGTTCTTATCCACAGCTGCTGAAACAGCTGTTCCCCTCTCAGTGCTACCCTCTCCTCCTTCCCCCAACTAATTGCTCCCAACTAGTTGAGTAGCTATGAATACTGTAGGTCTTGTCCCCCTCAACGGCTTCTATCCAGCTGCCATTCTACTGGTTCAAAGATTCAGATCAATTCCATATGTATGAATAATTGCAGAATTTAATTTTGGGGTATCTGTAAACTCCTACCCAGCACAGTGTATTATGTGTAATTTGAAGCACTGCTAAGCAAGCATACACCTTAAAAATAGTCATCAATAGCCAAGTGCCAGTAGCTTATGCCCAGGTAAAGATCTGAGGATCAGGCTTCAAAGCCAGTTCAGGAAAAAAGGCCAGGAAGTAAAATCCATGAAAATCTTGTAGCCAATTAACCTCCAAGAAACCAGAAGTGGAGGTAAAGCTAAGGGACAGCATTCAGGTCCTGAGTTCAAACCCCAGTCCTGGCACACAACAAAAGTCATCAATAATATGAAATAATGTTATTGAAGTTCTGTTGCATACCAGAAATCAGGCCCTCACCTGAATTTTCAGGCCCAACAGAGAACAATGTGTCCCTTAGCTAAATATTTCAAGATTAAAAGATTAGCTGTTAAATAATAAATATGTTCTGTTACCCTCCTTGACAGGCATAATTTCATTAAAAGCCAGGTTGCATAGTTCTACTTTAGAATCTCTCTGTCTCTTAAAAGTGCAATGCAATATACGTCTAGGATCATCTTAGATGAACAGAATAGCTCAATAGCTATGTACATATGACCATATATAAGATGAAGCTAAACAAAAGGAACTCCAAGACATGAACACAAGAGGTTTTTCTTTCTTGTTGTTGTTGTTTTACATGATTTCTTTTTTCTTTTGTGGTTAATCCCCTGTTGTCATTGTATTTGATTGTAGTACCCTGGGTATTGTATATATATTTATCTGAATTAAAGAAAGGAAGAACAAACATGGTAACACATAGGACAAGGGGGAACCAATGCAACACTGATACTCACAAGACAATATGTTGGAAATGATCTGTACAACTTGGTGGGGGGAGGGAAATGGGAGAAGAATGAGGGAGGAGGTAACAAGTTGGACAAGAAATGTACTCACTACCTTACTTATGTAACTGTAACCCCTATGTATACCACCTTGGCAATGAAATTTAAATTTAAATTTCAAAGAAGTGTAATGCAGAGAAATCACTGTGCAGGAAAACCTCTGTGTGTCTTTACAACCTTGCAAATGAGGTGAAAATGGCCTCCCCTCACAGGTACAGGGACCCCTCCAATCACAGCTAATGAAAGGCCACCACTCCAGCCAAAGGGGCTTACAGCAGCAGTAGCATGTCGGCTCTTGGGATGGATGTGGGAAAGATGCCTTTGCAGAACTTTTAGTTCTTTGGGAAGAGAAATGTGGACATATATATATATCCAACAAAATACATAATGTATAGCAAGATATCAATAAATAATAGCTAACATTGCTACCATTGTATGTGAAATGGACTACATATAGAAAAGATGTACAAACATATATATATATATATATATATATATATATATACATGTATAGATGGAGAGAGAAAGAGAGAGCAATACCCAAATCATATATATTCGTGGACCTGAAATTACTTTAGTTTCTCACTAAGAACTTTACAAGTTTTATCTAGGAAGGACCAAGGTGTTTGGTCCTTTTCTGATTGTATTAAGCCTTACATTATCTTAATCCTGTATTATGTATCTTTGGTTTTTTTTTTCCGTCTCTGTTTATAGCATCTTCCTACTTCTTTCTGATCTGGTTACATTCTAGTATTAGTTCCTGATATCAGTTAGAGCTAATTATCTTCCTATCTTGAATCATTCAAATTTTCACCAAAAGTACAGCAACTTTGTCACTTATACTAGCAGTACAGTGACCTTATTAATTATGACTCTAGCTAATACTGTTTCCCATTGCATCAGTACTGTGCTAGCTTGTGGAGTCACTCTGTTCCCCATTCCCCACTCCCACCTCGGGCATTTTCTGTTTCCTTACAGCATATCATGAAAGTAGAATGCATCATGCTAAATGAAATAAGCCAGATAAAAACTAGTATCACATCTCTCACATGTGACGATTCTAGACCTAACAGTAATTACAAAAAGGATGGCACAAGTGCCAAGTGTTAGTGGCATATGCCTGTCATCCTACCTACTCAGAGAGTCTGAGATCTGAGGATCACAGTTTAAAGCTAGCCCAGGCTGAAAAGTCCATGTGAGATTTTATCTCCAATTAGCCACTCAAAAACCAGAAGTGGACCCGTGGCTCAAATTGGTATAGTGCTAGCCTTGAGCAAAAGAGCTCAGGGACAGCACCCACAAAAAGACCCACAAATGACAAAGGGGGGAAAAAAAGAAAAAAAAAAAGATGACATCAATCCGTGTTTGAGTGTAAATGAGGGAACCAGATGGATGAGGAAGGGTTGACTATGATTAAATGCCTCATTCACGTGTATGAAAACAGAATTATGAAGCACACTTAAAATTGTTTAGTAAAGGAGATAATTTAAATCAAACTGTTGTATATTCATATATGGAAATAATACAATGAAATCTATTTATATAATTAACATATACTAATAAAACAGAGAAAACTAAAATGTAAAAAATATATCTTCTGGAAATGAACTTTACAACGTCGGGAGGGGGAGGAAAGAGTTGGGGAGGTGGGAGGGAAGGGACGGTAGGGGAAAACAAAGGAGGGGGTAACAATGCTCGATAGGAAATTTACTCCTTACCTTAGTCATATAACTGTAACCTCTATGTACAGTATCTTTACAATAAAAAATACAAATTAAAAATCTGTATAAACATGTATCTTTTTGTCAGTGGAAGGTGTGCACACTTGTGTGTGTGCAAGTGTATGTGAACTTTTGCCATTGAACCTGGAAAAATTGTCTCAACACAATATTTCTGTTGTATTTCTGACACAGACAACCTTAATTATAAAGAAGAGAAACATGATCAAATCATGTTTAGATTTTCTTTTATTTGGAGAAATTCGTGAAACAAAAGTTTATGAAATCTCACCTTTCTTCTTCATCATTCTTTTTCCCTTGATAAAAACCTCCCTTGGTTCCTAGAATATTAGCCTTCAGGGAACTTTCAGTTGAAGTAGCCAAAGCTTGGGCCCCATCTTGACTAACAATACTGATTCAATGTCCAATACCTTTTAAGCTCTTGAAATGGGAGAAGCTGATTGGCCCATTTCATAGAGTCAAGGTATTCAAGTCTAGTCCAATCAGCAGGCTTATAATAACTATGACTGTGTGTGGCTTTAACAAGGAGCATGAGCTTTCTTATCTGTAAAGGAAAAAACTACTCTTTTAGTCATGATTCTTCATAATACAGAGGATAGCATTATTCTTTATGTCTCTATTTTAATCACTTGTCTTACTGTGCATTTTTCTTGATCATGTTTTTCCCTAAAATAGTACATTTTTTGCAAAAAAGAAAAATATAATTAAACCCCAGTAACCCATGAAAAATATTTTTACGATTATATTTGAAAATGGAGTTGAATAATCACTCGTATTTAGATTTAATTGTAGTTTTTATCTTATTAGAAAACTTTTTTCAACAATTTCAAATTATCTTGGTGGCATGCCATATATAAATGACAAAATTGTCAAATTTGTCAGTATCTCAAAGGAGTTTTCCAAGACCTCAAACCCCTGGAAATAAATACAAATATTTCCCTAAAAACAAATAATAAATTTGGGTGTTAGCCTATAAATACTACACACATGACCTCTTTCATTTTCTTTCTCTCTGTGTGTGTGTGTGTGTGTGTGTGTGTGTGTGTGTGTGTGTGTGTGTGTGTGTGTGTGTGTGTTCCCAAACTAGGGCTTGAACTCAGGGCTAGAGTGCTGTCATTTTGCATTTTCCTTCAAGGAGTCTTCACAAATTTTCCTGCCTAAGCTGGCTTTGTATTAGGATTCTCAGATCTCAGCCTCCTGAGTAGTTAGGATTACAGGCGTGAGCCACTGACACCCAGCCACCTTTTTAATTTTCACAGAAGCTTGGGAATGGAAGGTATGGAAAAAGGCCCAGCCCCTGTGACAGAGAAGACAACTGTCTTCTAGCAATCACATGATGTGTCCAGGATCAAATGCCTAGTCAGTGGCCAGGCAAGAATCAGGACCTTGCTCTATCTGCCTGGACATACTTGTCTGTGCTATCTTACTGTTTCCTTGCTTAGAGTTGTGTGTGTGTGTGAGAGAAAGAGAGAGAGAGAGACAGAGACAGAGAGAGACAGAAAGAGAATGTAAGAAGAAGTCCACCAATAAAATGATCAAGGAATAGTAGTGATATTCTATGGGGGAAAAATTACATTTTCTGTCATAAATACCACATTTTACCTTAAATAGGATATGAAATTTGTTCTAAAATGACAAAGAATGTATCTCCTGGAATTTAAGGAGTTCATTTAAAAAATATGACTAATATGCAAGCAGAAAGTGTCATGCATCTAGGCCAAGAAACTAGATATGTGATCCTGGTTCTCCCTTTCCTCTCTGATAAAGCAGAATTAGTCAGCGTTGAATTAATAACTTCTACCCAGCAACTTCTCTGGGTCTAGTCTTGTGCCCAGCATGGTGTGAGCCCTGAATGCACTGGTCTTACACCCAAATGTTGATGCAGATAATGAGAACACACTTTTGATCATTTTTCTCTCTCTGGCTGATGATACTCTACAGTTTATAGAATTTGTTAACATTCTTTATAAGCCTGAAGAGAATCAAGGCATGGAGTTTCATGCAGAATAAACAGTCCAACTCTACAATATTAAAAACTCTCTTCAGGTTTATTACGCTGAGGTAAAATGGTGACAGATGGGAGGTAAACATGACAGAGGAGCACTCTGGAGCCACACAGGCGATATATGAGTGTTAATCTGAAGGAAGGGATTCCAGAATGAATAAAAGAAACGGGAGTGATGAATGGAAGTAGACTATATGGTCAACTTGTCTTATTTCAGACTTGAGGAAGGCTATATCTCCCCAGGCAAACCCTAAATTGCTCATTCTCTTCCTTTCAAATCAATTTCGTTTTTGTTTGTTTTTAAGACAAAGCATTGTTGATATCTTTTGTTTCATTGTGTGCCAGTACTGGGGCTTTAACACAGGGTCTGGACATTGCCCCTTAGCTTTTTTTTGCTAAAGACTGGATCTCTATCACTTGAGTTCCATTTCCCACTTGGGGCCTAATTGGAGATAAGAGTCCCATAGATTTTTCTACCAAGACTGACTTCAAACTGCAATCCTCAGATTCCAGTGTCTACAGTAGCTGGGATTACAGATGTGAACCACCAGCACCTAGCTAGCTAGACATTTTTCCAAGTAGGGGTGCAGAGTTGCATGCTGATTCTCAAAAGAGAATCAAAACTCTCCTCCTTAAACTTGGTAAATGATTATGACACCATGGGCAAGTGATTCCTCACTCCATGTCCCCAATGTATCTCAACCCTGCCTCTGAATGGAAGGAGGTAATCTGGCTAGTAATTCATCTATAGTTTTACATAAGGTCACCTAGGAGCTTTAAAATATACTTGGGCCTAACTTGCCACACACTGACAATCTAACTTAACTGATCCTGAAGAAAGCCTGGGCAGTAGAAAATTTTTAAGGCCCTCAAAAATATACATGTCTATATATATACATATACATATACATATATCCATATATATGTATATGTATAAACATATATATTATATATCATATGTTATATATTATATATGTATATGTGCATATATGTATATATACACATGAATGTGTATATATATATATATATATATATTCATAGAGTTTACTCCTAATGAGAGCTCAAAAGTGGGAGAGTTATCACCATTGCCCCCATCTTTATATTTCTGTTATGACTAGAAAGTATTTGTGTGTATATTTGGGATCTTTTTGTTGTTTTGATTTGGTTTGTTGACATTATGTTAGTGCAGACCATTTCTCAGACAAAGATGAACACAGGGATTTAGAATGAGTCTAACACGTGTGAAGAATGATCAAATGAGAGCAAGATGATGTTCCTGTGGCAAAATTATCTTCTATCAGCTGGACTTCCCATGCTAACTTCTGTTATTGCTGATAACAAGGCTTTTCAGGGGATGTTAACAGAATAAAGTAGTCATGCATGTACTCATGAATTATGCAGACAAAATGGAGAGAATAAGAATATAAGGAGCCATACAAGGTGACTCATTTCTATAATCCTAGCTACTTGAGAGGCAGAGATCAAGAGGATTGCTATCTGAAGCCAGCCCAGACAAAAACATTAGTGAAGCCTTCATCTGGGTGTAGTGGAGTTAATATATTATCCCAGCCATACAAGAAGCCTAAGTAGGAGAACTTCATTCCAGACCAGCCTGGGCAAAGACACAAGGTCCTATTTTTTAAAAATAGCTTTTAAAAGTAAGGGTTTTTGTTTTTGTTTTTGTTTTCCTGCTTACCCCTCCTTACCTTACTTACATACTGTAACTCCTACTCGTCACTTTTTCAATAAAAATAAAAAAATAAAAAATTTTCAAAAGGAGGTTAAGGCATTGTGTAAGTGGTAAAGTGCTTATCTGGCAAGCATGAGGCCCTGGATTCAAACCTCAGTACTACAAAAGCTACATAGATTAGATTATAGGTAAGTAGGTAGGTTGATAGATTGGTTGATACATTGATAGACTGATGGAATGAATGGTGTTGAGGTCAAGGCTTGTTGGTTTGTCAAGTGACTTTAAGAAACAAGTAGCCAACAGAACTGGGGAGGACAAAGCCAGGGTTAGCTAGTTTCAAAAGCAAATCTGCCACTAAGTGTCTCCATGCAGAGACCCTGTGTATAGCAAGGGCTGCTTCCTGTATATACCTTTATGTGTCAATTAACATATCAGACAATACAAGATGTACCCTGGGAAACATGAAGCATCTCAGAAGAGCATACTTTATATGATCTAGGACAAAATCCAACTTAGTTCTCTCTTATCAAAGTGAGAAACTTGAGCTGTGTAATACAAATTACTTTCTCCGTGTTGCATAATTAGGTGACAGGATTTGAACTGCAACCAAGTTCATCTAGACCCCAGTCTAGTGCTTTCTTCTGTGTATCACAACTAACCAATTGGAAGCCAGGACTGCAGCCATGGTAGAGAGATAACATGCTTCCCTTTTGAATGATCAAGGATAGGCATGGGGGATTGGAATGGGGGATGTGTGACCAGTGCTGCCAGCAAGGACCCAATCTCTTTCTTGCTTTCTGCTCTGCCATCCTTAACATGTTGCCTTAAGCCTAGCTGCAAGTGTTCAAATCAAGCTTTTACTACTTATTAACTCTGGAACTTTGGACAAGTTACTTCACCTTTCTATACTCAGTTTTCATATCATTAAATAGTCATTGATATGAAACTGTTAGCTCATCCATAGAAAGTACTTATAACACTCTTAACTTCAGAAATGGGCTAATTTACATAAACTCTTCTTTTACTTATGAGCTTTTCTGTTATAAGATAGTAGTAGAACAATTAGACTTCATACCTGCTTACCAGAAAGAGTCTGAAGAATCCTTTTATTGCCTGACTTTAGTCTATTTGTTAATTAAATTAACAGTCTTACTGGAAACTCCAGTTTCCATTCCATTGGTCAGAAGTGAGCCACGTGCATACCCTTACCTGAAGGTAACACAAGAAAGCACATGTTTTACAATGGACAACGCCATTATGAGCAAAATCTTGGCTTCCATGTAAAATGTGATTGAATGGATATGGAATAGGCAACTCGCCAGAAAAATCAGGAATAGTTAGCTGCACTACCCAAAAAATATATGACTTTGGCATAATGCTAACTCTATAGACTCACTGTCTTCTGTGTTTTGAGGTAAACATCCCTGTAATGACTACATCCCCAATGCAGCCTATGGCCATCAGCTCCAGGGTGCTGTGTAAATGTAATTAATGTGGGTAATTATATCACTATCCAGCCATTTCTAGTAGCAAAAATGCAGCCCTTGACCCCCAAATATGCCCATTTATGCACACGCAAAATAATGCTTTTCCAGAAGTGGGTATAAGAATGGATTTAGCTCATTAAAAAGTAGGAAAGAAAGCTCATGTTCCAAGATGCTGTACTCTGCCCAAACCTTCTCAAAAACATCACTGTGGTCTATCTAAGGGATATCCATCACTGTAAGGAAAGGAGTTACACAAAACTGCATCTCTTGTGGAAAGACTCATTAACTAAAGTCTTACTCTATATCATTTAAAAGCATATACAATAGCCTTTGTTGGAAAAAGCAAAATATTTTCATGTCATAATAAAGTCAAAATGTCAGGAATAGTTAGCTTCTACTGAATTCTATCAATATGTCTACAATTCTATGAAAATGTTTGCTATTCCCATGTTTATATATATAAACAAAAATATATTATATGTAAATATAATATATAAATATGAGTGTTATATATTTAATATAAATTTATTTTTACTATATATTTACATGTCCTTTTATAGATAAACAGACAGATAGATGGATATAGATATGTCTATGTTCATGTACGCATAAAAACATGAGCTTCTAAAATCAAATTATTTTCTGGCAATATTATATCCAATTGTTTATTATTATTGTTAAGTAGTTGTACAAGAGGTTTTAATTCAACATGTCAGTTTATGAGGATAATACAACTTGATTAAATTTGCTTCTTAATATTTAAATATGAGCACTGTGATGCTCCGAGAAAACTTGCTTTTCTGGGATGTAATGATTTCCCTGTCACTAGAGGAATTCAAGCAGCATGCAAATGTCCACTGGGTGGAGCTGTGGTAGAAGAAATTCAAGTTTCCCAAACTGGCAGAGGTTAAGGGGTAGAGGAAGAATCATATTAAATGACCTAAGAGAAACATGGGTTTTGTCAGTGCGCAACTGAATGAAGTATCTTCTCTCATATAGATATAAATCTAATCCTCAATCTTCTTATTTCGCTTAGATGTGGATGTAGACATAGATTCATATTATATCAGCAGATATATTTAATAGAGTACTTATTTTTATACTTTTTTTTACATCTTGTTTTGTAGTCTCCTTTCTTGAAGTAATTGGTGAAAAATCAAATGTCACCTTCTTGAACTGAGAGACAGGAAAGATCATTTAATGCAATCATTTCACAGATTGAGGCAAAGTTTGGAGAAAGTAGACATCATGAAGGTCAGTCAACTAGACAATGTCCGAATGTATTTCCTCTTTCAAGAATTCATCTCAGAATGGAAGTTCTTTAAGAGAGCTACCTTCAATATCTACATTATTAGCTCTGGAAAAAAATGGCCTCAAGTAAATAAGTCTAATGATTAAGTTCATAAAGGGAATATCAGGAACATCCTTTTTTCATGTGTGAGGCTTTTCAAAAGAAGGAAATTTGACTGCCTTCTTCACTACAGAGACCTCGTTTAAAGTATCAGAAGAAGTAACAGCAAAAACAGCCCCCATGATGTGTGGAGGTTGTTATTTAAGGTAATGCCAGCTAGTGTGATAAGCAGAAATCTCAGTATCCTAACTCAACAGTATTTGAGCTCATTCATGTGAAATCCATTCTGAGGCAGGCTTACACCACGCCCCACTCACTGTTTCCAGGGCCACTTAGACATCATATTCCAAACAGAAGAGATATGTTATTTTTCGTGGGCCAGACCTACAGGTAATTTTCATCACTTCTTCCTATAGTCCATTGGCCCGAACTCAGCTAGCTGATCACAGTCAACTGAAGGAAAATTGGGAAATAATCGTCTGACCTTTGTGCCCAGGAGATAATTGAAAGAGCTGTGGTAAACACCTGGCCAATCTCTACCACAGTGAATGTGACCTAAATGTCCTTTCAGATCCCTTTCACTATTTTCTATATTTTCCAAGTATCTTAGCATCATTTCACATGTTTGTATATTTTTGTCTCATTGTTCAGTTCATTCATTGTTTTTTAATCAGTTGTAATCCATAGTTAAATGTACCCCTAAAACCAGGTGCTGGTTATTCATATCTATAATCCTAGCTGATACCAGAGGATCTCAATTCAAAGATAGACAGGGCAGAAAAGTCCATGAAGTACTAGCCTTGAGTGGAAAAGCTAACTGATATCTAGAGGCCCTGAGTTCAAGCCCCAGTACCAGGACCAAAATAAGTAAATAAGTAAGTAAATAAAGCATACCATTTTTCTTAATTTAGGTTCTGTGTTTTAATAACACTTTGGTTATTTTGTAGTTATCGATTTTATGCTGAAATTCTCCATATTGCCTTTTATGTGTTTAAATTCTTTAAGCATAGTTACTTTAAAGGTTTCTACTTTAGAACTCCATTATCTGAACTCCCATAGGTCTGTTTCCTCTGTGTATCAATTCTGCTGCTTGTTGAGCAATCTCTTGTCTCCTCTTATGCTGGATGATTATTATTATTTTTTGGTCGATCATGGGGCTTGAACACTATCCCTGTGCTCTTCAGCTCAAGGCGTCTACTCTACTGCTTGAGCCACATCACCATTCTGGTTTTTTTTCTAGTGGTTTATTGGAGATAAGAGTCTCACGGACTTGCCTGCCATGATACTCAGATCTCAGCTTCCTGAGTAGCTAGGATTATAGGTGTGAGCCACTGGCGCCCAGCCAGGTTATTATTTTTTGAATGCTGGTCATGGTATATGGAGCATTGAGGATTTATTGTAAACCTATGTACTGACTCTCAGTAACTATCCTGGACCAATCCACTTTCAGATTGAGGTATCTTAATGTGACACTTCATTTTCTTTTTTTAATATGTTTTTTAATTGTAAAAATAATGTACAGAGGGGTTACAGTTACATGAGTGAGGTAATGAGTACATTTCCTATCAAGCATTGTTACCTCCTCCTTTGTTTTTCCTTTACCATCCCTTCCCTCCCAACCTCCCCCACACAAGTTGTAAAGCTGGTTTACAACATAGTGTCTTGTACATCTCGTTACAATGAGTCAACCTGTCTTGTTATTTAAGCATTTTGTTCTTTCCTTTCCCCTCCCAAATTAGAAAAGTATATATGCAAGATACAGGGCACCGGAATCAACACTTCATTTTCTTAAAAGACAAGTATACTTCTGGTCCATTTTACTTCTGCATATAGACTTTGACCTTCCCATTTAGAATTAGAAGCGTTTATCACAATGATACTGCCTATCTTAGCTCTACTGTGTTAAAGCTCTATTTGCAACTGATCCCATAAAGATCAGATATTCATGGTAGAATCCTTAATATGAGTTTTACTCCTCCAGATTTTCTTGAATGCTAAATGTTTGATTTCCCAATGACTTGGTAGCTTTCTGCTTCCTTTAGTAGATGTTGTTTCTGTGTTTGAGTTCAGCATTCAATATTATTCTTTTGTGATCTTGTACTGGTACTAGGGATTGGACTCAGGGATTGGACACTGTCCCTTATCATTTTTTTTGCTCAAGTCTGGCCTGGAAGCAGAGAGCTTAGAGGTAGAGTCTCAATATTAAGTGTAAAAGTATACCCCCCATAACATAACTTCCTTCTACTAGCCCCAAGTTCTAAAGTTCCTACCACTTCTTCCCTTGGAGAACCAAGTCTCCAGCTTCGGAGGACATTTAACTTTCAAACTATAGTGCCTTTCTTTACAAAATATGTTTCCTTTTAATATGCCTCTCTTTTAACCCACAAAATACTGTATCATATGCCTACTAGTGTGTCTCCACCATTGAAATATGATCTGGTTAAGAGGAAGAGCCATGCCTCAGTTATACTCCCTACTTCTAGCCCAGTAATACCCACCCAACACAGAGAAAATACTCAAAAAGAAAAAAGAAAAGTCATAGGATAAACTCAGTCCATAGTGCCTCTCCCAAAAGCTCTCAATACAAGGCATTTTTAAAGCCACCTCCAAGTACCCAGGACTGGGAATTCTTTGAGCAAAGTTCGGTTTGATCTGTATTAAACATTCAAATATCAGTTTAAGCATCATAAAAGCCAAGAAGGAAACAGCAGAGATTTGAGTTCTTAGTTGGATCTTAGACTTTGGGCAACAGTTTTCTTTTCAATACCTAAAGACATTTCTGTTGTTGACAGTCTTGACTTCAGTGAAAAAACAGAAATTGCTGGGGCATTTCATCCTTAAACTGTCCATGGAAAGTGTTCATTTGAGTATCCCTGACTCCATAGCTCTCACCATACATGTAAATATTTGAGTGCAATTTTACCTCTGCTGTTTACTCCTGGTGCAGTACCACTAAGATAGATGTACTTGCTTTTAAGACAGATTTTTGAGAGGTAGGGTTTTTACCCAGTTGATAGAAAATGTAGGAGTAAAAAAAGCACAAGTGATTTATTTGCTTTAGGAAAATGATTCTGTGTGCTTACCAAGGAATATTTTATCACCCCAAGGAGATAACATTTCCAAGCCCATTTCAATGCGGTGTAGCATACAACCCAGGAGACTGTAATGATACAGCTATGATTGTAATCTGTGACTCATCTTTTCCCTTAAGGGCTTCTGATTTGCTATACCCCAGTGGCTCATCCATTTGGTGCCGAGTGTGATTGGATTCTATTCCTGACTAGATGTTCCCATCAAAGCAACAAAGACAACATCCATCTCCTCAGATGTCTAGAGGCATGCTAATGACTGTGGTGAATATGGTTTTAGTAGCATTTATTTGGATTCAATGTCACTCTCAGAATGAGAGGAGTCAAATGCTGGGAATTTTAAAGGACTAACAATTGTTGAATTTTTTCTGCAACATCCCCACCAAGTGGTCAGACCACCAGTATCAGAATGCCTACCATGATGGGCAGATCACTGTCTCTCCTCGAGTGCTGCAAATTCTTCACTTATATCAGTTCAGAGGAAACATGTTTCATGGTACTTTTTACATATGGCCACACAGAAGAAATCAAAAGTTTCTTGAGGCATTTTTCCTGATTATTATTATTATTATTATATTTAAATAATTGTACAAAAGGTTATCAATATAGCAGGTCAGTTTATGAGTATGATGCATCTTGATCAATGTCATCCCTTCGATCATTTTCCTCACTCCCTCATCTTGACCTGATTTTATTCTTTTTCTACAAGAGAACTTTCTAAGAATTTGAAGAATCCTCTCATATTGTGCTGAATCATCCATTCTGCCATTATTCATATTGTTGTTTGATTTTTCTTCAAATTCCCTCCAGCCAGTATAATTTGAATCTTCATCATTTTTACCATCCACACTTCTGACTGAATTCAACTTGTTATTCCAGCTTCTTTGTTGGATTCCTTAATGAAAGTTGATGTTAGGTGAAATGAACCCCAAGATAAGGACTCAAATGGTTTTTCTTGCTTGCTATTGTTTCTAACACATTTATAAGACAATTTCTTTGTTGCTTTGTATGTCCTTCCCCCACAATATAACGCCTGTCTTCACTGTATTTGATGTTGGTATACTTTGGGGAGGGGAAGGGAAAAAAACAAGTTGTTTAAATAGGGATACAGGTGGACCCATTGCAACAATGAGATGTACAAGACGTTATGTCGAAAAACAAACTTTATAACTTTGGCCGCGTGGGGAGGGAGGGAAAGGGGCAATGTTGGGGGGGGGGGGGAGATGGGAAGGGATGGGAAGGGGAAACAAAGGAGGAGGCAACAATGCTTGATAAGAAATGTACTCATTACCTTGCCCATGTAATTGTAACCCCTCTGTACGATATTTTCACACACACACACAAAAAAAGTCCAAGACCAGAAAACAGGAGAGCAGAGAGAACATCTTCCATTCCTGCTACCTAGGGCCACTTGTTGGTGGCAGGAACTCTCTGTGGATGCAGAAACTTATGGTATGCCTTTATTTACCTCTTCATTGGAACAAGAAAAATTTCCTCCACTCCATTATGATCCTGCAGAGACTGCTTAAATATACATTCTCTCATGGGGGCTTTCTCTGTGGACTTCTATAGGCTTTTGCACTTTACAGTACATTTGGGTCAGTCTAAAGTAAATAAACACTTTATCTGGAGATATAGCTCTATAGAACACTTATCCAGAATCCAGAATAACCAAGGCCTCCTGTTGGATCTCTAGACAATCATAGGTAAGAGAAAATGTTTTGTTTGGGTATCAGTTGGATCTAGGCTCAAATCTTGATTCTGCTTCTTACTGTTGTATGGTCTGAGAAAAATTCTATTGTTTCTCTTAGCCACAGATTCCCTACATGAATGTGGAAGTAATCTCAATTCTCATGATGGCTTATTACAAGTGATAATATATAATATTATGTATATATATATATATATATATAATTTAGCACAATTCCTGAAAATAGTATATGCTTAATAACCAATTAGTTATATAAAGAATGTTCTCTTCCTTGTCACCTGTTTACAATTCTAGAGCTCTCAATGTCTGAAATCTCAGAAAAACTATTTCACTCTCTTAATCACATTTCTAAAACTAGTTAACAATAGATCCTACTTTCCAAGATTGTTTTTGTTTAACTAGTTGGGAAATTGTATCAAAACATATCTTCTGCGTTATTGAATATTATAGAGGTTCTTCTAGAAGTGAATATTTGAGAGGAAATATTCTTTAATTCAGCTTCTTGTTTCCTATCACAGTACCCAACTCAAAACAAGACTGGCCTTCTCTTTTTTCATCAGTTCACATATGTGACTAGGATATTTAGTGCTATTCCAGGGTGATGGTACCATGTGGGGTAAATCTGGACAGAATTGTAATAGTACTGCCTCCAGTATTAAGCCCTGCTCTCAAGGAGTTCCCTGGTGAGGGTAGGAAATAAGATGTTAACAATCAATACACTACAGTGATAGGGCACAGGTGTGTGTGAGTGACAGCAGTGTAAGAACAGATGTGTTGTCAACTCATGGAGGAAGGAAATATGGTCAAGGGTTGACTGTTACACAAGGTTTTTCAGAAGGACTCCTTCCTTCTGTGAAGATGCAGTGAGGGAGGGTATGTTAAAGGTGAGATCATCTTCAAAGGCACAGAATTATTAGAAAGAGCATTCTTCTATCTGAAAACCTCAAATGAGTTCATAAGATTGAAATATAGAATTATATAAGGTCAAAAAAGCTTGTGGGACAAGAATCAAGGATCTGTTTTCTCTGTTGAAGACTTTGTGTTTGCTCCCCTTGCCAGCAGTCTGCTAGATACATCAGTTTTTTTCTTTTTTTTCTTTCTTTCTTTATTTTTTTTAATTGTGAAAATACTGTACAGAGGGATTACAATTACATGGGCAAGATAATGAGTACATTTCTTATCAAGCATTGTAGCCTCCTCCTTTGTTTCCCCTTCCCATCCCTTCCCATCCTCCCCCCGCCTGTTTTCAACATAACAACTTGTACATCTCATTGTTGCAATGGGTCCACCTGTATCCCTATTTAAACGATTTGTTTTTCCCCTTCCCCTCCACAAATTATACTGACATCAAATACAGTGAAAGCAGGGGTTATACCGTGGGGGAGGGACATACAAAGCAGCAAAGAAATAATCTTATAAATGTGTTAGAAACAATCGCATGAAAGAAAAAAAAAACATTTGAATACATATCTTAGGGTTCATTTTTTTTTCTTGTCAGGAATTTGGGGTGTGGCTTAGAAAAGTTTGTATCTTATGGTATCCCTAACTATCTAAAAGTCTCTCTATGGATTTTATCCTGTAAAGCCATTGATCAGAAGCTACTTCATCTGATGTAGAGATTAAGAAATAATTTGTCAGTGACTTTTTGAATGAATGGAAGCAAGGATGAAGGCAATCACCAAAGGACCTCAATTAGGACCAAGTTAGTTTACCACCTTCTGGTCCTAAATCTTAATGTATCTGAGTCATCAGTGCATAAATTATTTGTCTACTATGTGGCTATAAAATTCTCCAAAGAGTCAGAATGCCTTGGGAGATAATGGTTGCCATTTATGTTGTTTTCACTGGTATTTGGGGAGACCCCAAAGATAAATAGAAAACAGAACCCCACTAATCAGTAAGTACCACTTATGCCCATTTCCTCCTTCCCCTCTTTCCTGGAACAAAAGGATGAGTCCATCCAACAGACCTGTTGATGGAATACTAAAACATGCTAAAGAACTACTATCTGCATTGCCCGCCAACATTAATCATTGATACCCTGTGTTGACTGTTTACTTCATGCCAGTGACTCTAGATTTACCTTATGTCAGTAATTCTAGAAGATGCTTTCTGTCTGCTATCTCATCAATCTTTATAAGACCTCTGTGAAAGAAATCCAATTATTAACTTCACAAACAAGGAAGCAGCCATTTACGGAAATCAAATATTTGACCAAATCCATACCAGTATCAGAACTGGGAGCCTACCCAGATGAATGTGACACAGATGTATATATTCTAGTCATTTGATTTCCTGACTCACTTCACTTTCCTCCTGACTGTGGTCAGAAAGATGAGAATAGAAAAAATACTATTTCCCATGAAAAAACAATGAATCCCCAATGCAAAAGAAACATGGAAGGAAGGCTTGGAAAGCAGAGAAGGCTTCAAAGAGGGGCAGATGGTTGAATAGAATTCTGACAAGTGCAATTCTATGGAACAAGAAACACGGTGAGCACTCTGAGTAAAGGTCTTATAGAGGACTGCTGTTACAAGACCACAGAGCATTCTAGCTTGTAGAGGTTCTTCTGGGTGACACCAAGAGGCCTGAGAAGAAGTTCCAGCTGGCAGGAATGGCTGTTATTTGGAAGGCAATGAGAGAAGATTGAAGAGGGCATTTAGTGTCAGATTTTGGAAGGATTCTGTACGAGGTGATACCAAATTTAGATTTTATCCTGTAGCTAGATTAGTTCTAATAAGCTTTTGAAAATATGAAGATCAGGCCTCTACCCAAAAGACTTTAATTTATTTAGACAGTGATTCTCAAAGTTCAGTGTTTATGGAACTACCTGGATCATTAGTAAAAAATACAAAGACCCTCCTCTATATGTTTACTGAGTAGAACAACATGATCCTGATGATAATCTTATATTTGAGAACTAATTATATAGAAAAAGAAATAAGAATCTATTTTTAAGTCTTCAAAATAATTTTATATGCCACCAGATTAGATATTAAACCAACAAAAAAAACATGTTGATGGGCTTTGATGACGGTAAAAAAAATTTAATGGCTTTACAATAGTAATGCTGTATTCAGATTAAAATCATTTGTCAGCCATAGTGGCTCAAGCCTGTCATCCTGGGTAAAAGACATCAGGGGACCAAGGTTCAAGGCCAGCCTTGGCTACAAAAGAGGTCTGAAAGACTGTCTCAACCAGTGGCTGGGTATGTTGTGTGCCTGATATACCAGCCTAAGGGCTAGGTGAAGTGGCATGTGCCTGCCATCCCTGGAGAAATGGGAAATCTCATGTAAAATACTCACTGCCAAGGCAGCTCCAAGCATTAAGAGAGAAAATATCCAGTGCAAAAAAAAGGACCTGAAAGTATGATTCAAGTAATAGAGCCTCTGACAGCAAGCCTAAGGCCCTGAGTCTAATCCCCAGATTACCAAAAGTAAATTAGTAAGTAAATAAAGATTTCAAACATTATGATCTGATATAAAGATATCCTAGTTTTATAGGCTGCGAAGGTGGCTCAGTGGTAGAGTGATTGCCTTACATGCATGAAGCCCTGGGTTCGATTCCTCAGCATCACATAAGCAGAAAAATGCCAGAAGTGGCGCTGTGGCTCAAGTGGTAGAGTGCTAGCCTTGAGCTGAAGGGCTGAGGTACATCGCCCAGGCCCAGAGTTAAGGCTCCAACACCGACCAAAAAAAAGATTTCCTAGTTTGTCTCTTCTTCTTCCCTTTCTTTCTTTTCCTCCATCTCCTTATCCATTCTCTCTTCCTCCATCTCCTCCTCCTCTATCCTCTACTCTTTGTCCTCATCCTCTGTTCCTTTCTAATCTATTTCCTTGGGCTTAATCATTTTTCTCTTTTTCCACTATCTTCTATCTCCTCTTTTTTAAATTTTTATTTTATTGTAAAGATGCTGTACAGAGGGGTTACAGTTGTATGAGTAAGGTAATGAGTACATTTCTTGTTGAACATTTTTGGTATTGATTATCATTAGTCTTTGTTGATGAGTGAGAATCCATAATGTATTGCAGGGATTCTGCCAGTTTGTTGATTATTCATATGTTGATGGAGTTTGGGAATGCTTGCAGTTTTAGGGTTACTCTGTGTGTGTGTGTGTGTGAGAGAGAGAGAGAGAGAGACAGACAGACAGACAGACAGACAGACAGACAGACAGACAGAGAGAACACTGGGTAGCTACATAGAATACCTAAATTCTGTATCTGGCAGGGTGCAAGTGGCTCATGCTTCTAATTCTAGCTATCCAGGTGGCTGAGCTCTGAGGATCGAAGTTCTATATCCACCAGGGCAGACAAATCCAAGAGATTCTTATTTCCATTCAACCACCAAAAAGCCAGAAGTGAGTATGTGTCTCATCTCAAATGGTAGAGCTCTAGCCTTCAGCAGAAAAGCTGAGCAAGAATACAAGGTTCTGAGTTGGTGCCCCATACCAGCATAAAAAACTAAATTAAAACTTTACATCTGGCACAAATATCATCCTCTTCCACATCACAGTTCTCCCAATTCTGCCTCAAGAATGGCTTTACCATTATTTTTCTACCCACATATTTTTAGGATAGAAATAAAGAATGAAGGGGCCACCACCTTAATCTCTACAATTAAGAAGGACAAGAGTGGGCCTCCATCACATTCTCTTCCCTCTGCCCCCGCTTCAAAAACATTGTGGCTTAATTTACCACTTTTTGAGTTCTAACTCAGACCCGTATTTCAAAGCTTTCTGTGAGTGGAGTCAATTGACTTAGTCAGCCTCAACTTTTACCATTCTCCCTGAGCATGCCACCCTCAAGCCTCTCCAAAATGCTTGCTATTTCCTGCCTCAGTATTTGTCTCTTATCCCTGGGTTTTGCATGGATTGCTCTTCCCGCCTGGTCTGCTAGATGCACATTTTGTCAACTCTCCACCATCAATTCCTCTATAGATATTTTTCTACTCACTTTTTTGCTATAATGCTTACTGTTTTGTACTGGGATTGGTGGATTAGACATACCCATCTCTGCCTTTCTTGCTCTGTATTTCCAGTGTCTTCACAGGATCCAGCTCATAGAGAGCATCCAATCACTAAAATGAACTGTTAGTGAAACTCCAATGTAATCTTTGGAACACCACTCTCATGGTTGCAACCAGGCTCCAGATTCTGAAATAGATGAGAATTTAGTTAAACCAGTCAATGACAACCTATGCTGATGTCACTTTCTGATCTGAAATTGGTCCTCACACCTTTTGTCTTCACTCGATGATGTTTCAGTCTCACTGGGAGACCTTTGATATTTCCAAAAGGCCTTTCAGCTAGGAAAAAGATCAATTGATATTTTGGGTTGAGTCATTGTATTTCTTGCCTCTAGCAAGACTTTTTTTTTAAATTGGGATTGGGTTGTTCCTGTCAGCAAAACGAAAAGCACATACATTGGCATGGGAAAAAAGAAAAGAATTCAAACTTTCAGTGTCCAATTATAAGTCATTGAAATCTGCCCAAGAAATTTCAGCAAAGAGAGTGTAGGCAGTCAACGAATATTTGACAACTATGAACCAAGAACTCTTCTAAGAAAGAGAGGCGATCCACAAGCTTCAAGAACTTCTATACTGGGGTAATTGTAAACTGATAAATGATAAAAAAAAATAATGCTTCAATTTCAGAAATGCAGATGAAAAGAATATTAAGGGTAGATCATAACTGAGGAACTGCCCAGTTATAGGAGAGGAGGAAAGACTTTTCTGAGGAGGTAACTTTGAGACCTTCATAGTGAGGAGTCAGCTATACACACATCTTGAAAGAAACCACATCCAAGTTTAAGATCTAAGACTTAAGGCCCTAAAGTAAAGATAAAGTGGGCATGCGCTTGGGCCTGGAAAGCAGGGACATAGAAAACAAGAGGAAGCATGCATAGAGTAAAAAGATGCACACTTATAGGGTGATATGAGCCATCGTAGTAAGGAGGTTAGGTTTCATTCTGGTGGTGAAGATAGGAAGATAAAAGAAGATCATATAAAAGATACATGATGTTCTTGATGATAACAGGTGCTCCCTCCCTCTAACTGTTCCTAGGGAGGGTGGCTGATGGGAGGGGCTGCAGGAGAGTGAGCAGAAAAATCAGTGAGTTGATGAATGCCAGATTCCAGCTGAGACATGATGGCAATGCGTAGATGGAGGTTGTAGCCATGGAGATAGTGAGAACCGATCATATTTGATATGATTTGGAATCTGAGTCAACAGAAGTTACTGACGGGTGAAAATTAGATCTAAGCAAAAAAGAGCAATTAGGGGTGACTTCTGAATATTTTCCTCTGAATGGGTGTTGCAATAGTTTACTCAGATGGGCAAGGCTTAGAGAATCTGTTTTGTGTTTTGGGGGGGCGAGAAGAGTCTGTTTCAGTGATGTTGTCTGAAATGCCGTTCAACATCCAAGTAGAGATTGTGAGTAGGCAGGTGGGGATGATGAGTGTATTATCGACATTTAAAACCATGTACAACCTGAGGGAAAGATGAGACTGAAAAGCACACAGTCTAGGATTGAGCCCAAAGTCTGCCAATATTCAGAATTCTGGAAGAGGAGACACTAACAAAGGAAGATAAAAGCAATAGTGTGCATAGAAAGAGGAAAAATAGAAGATTGTAGAATTGTGAAAGCCAACAACAGAAATCATTCCAAAAATGGGAAAATGGACAATCTGGATGTAGCATTCAGTTGTACAATAGAAGAACATAGAGACAGACAACTATTGGTTTATATAAGGTCTAGATCTCTGATGAATTTTGTAAATAAATGTATGATTCTAACTTATGGTAAGACAACAAAGTAAAGAAACAAGAAGGTATGAGAGGCATAAATAAGGCAAAATGATATTGGAAGAAGATCATAGATCATCTCTGATAATAATGGACAGGATGAGCTATGAAGCCTGATTAGAATTATCCATGTGTGTGTGGAAGAACTTGTTCCCGGGAAAAGTAGAAGGATTCCATGTATGGAAGTCATGGATGAAAAAGAGTTTATCATAGGGCAAGAAGTAAAAACTAGCATGGCCAAAACAAAGCAGAACGGGAAGTGTTAACGAAAAATCTAAGTGACAATACAGATAAAAGGCAATGATGAGATCTGATACCCAACAATAATTCAAGGAACTATGACCTACACATGTACTGAGATTCTGAGGTTGGAAGACTGAGTTAATAAAGAGGAAGGGTATATGCAAATGAAAGCAAAGCAAAATAGCTAAGCGAATGGACCTCAATACCATGTAGACTGAATGTATTCACTCTTAGTTACTTGGAACATTTTGCTTGTGGATGATCATTAAGTTTCTTTTTTTTTTTTTGAGGGAGTGAACAGGATGCATTTTTTTTTTATTTTCATTTTATTTTTTTATTGTGAAAATACCGTACAGAAGGGTTACAATTACATGAACAATGAGTACATTTCTTATCAAGTATTGTTGCCTCCTCCTTTGTTTCCCCTTATCATCCCTTCCCATCTCCTCCCCACCCCCATCCTTCCCCCCACCTCCAACCCCCACGCCATTCGTTTTTCAACATAATGACTTGTACATCTCATTGTTGCAATGGGGCCACCTGTATCCCTATTTAAACAATTTGTTTTTTCCCTTCCCCTCCACAAATTATACCAACATCAAATATAGTGAAAATAGGGGTTATGCCATGGGCAGGGGGGACATACAAAGCAACAAAGAAATTGTCTTATAACTATGTTAGAAACAACAACAAGAAAAACCACTTGAGTCCTTATCTTGGGGTTCATTTCACCTAACATCAACTTATCTGACCATTTCTGCTTGTCTCAGACATACACTAGTTATTTCAAATAAGGGAAACCATGGGACCTATGTTTCTTAGGGCCTGGCTTACTTCACTTAATGTGATTTTTCCAATGACTGTCACTTTGTATAAGTTTCTTCTCCAAAAGCCTCCTCCTAATTTAAACAGTAATAATAATGCTTCGTAGAACTGTAGAACAAATGAGGACAGACGTGGAACACCTACCACCCTCCAATGAGATGTTACTGGAAAAATATCTGCATGGTAGTGAATGCCCCCAACAGATTAGCACAGCTATGGTTACTATTATTGCTCTTAAAACTGCTGTTAGCACGATTCCTTCTTCTCAGTAGCAATAGAAAGACATGTTACTATAGAGGGAATAAACAGTCTGGTTTTGCGTGAGTTTGTATATTGTGGCCAGGAGCCAGTAGGGACTTTCTGGTCCAAAAGAAGATTTGGGGACTCCAAATTTCCCTGTAAGTAATATTTTAACTTCATCCTACAACTTTCTTTGTTGTTGTTGTGTTCATTTTTATTTGGTTTACAATTCTCTTTGATGTCTTTTTATATACTCTTTGAACTATGGGATAATTAGATGCTAGTTACTATTTCAAGATTGTCTTCCAAGAAACCTTGTTATTGATTTATGATTTAATTCTAGTATGGTCAGAGAATGTATGTGATATGGCTTGAAACTTCCTAAATGTATTGCTATCTATATTCCAGTTCAGAATATGCTCTACAATATGAAATGTTGGAATGCACATTTTGGTATATGTGCCAGCAAAGGAACTTGAACTCAGGCCTCACACACTTGCTTAGCTTTTTCACTCAAGCCTTACATTCTACCACTTGAGCTACTCCTCCACATCTGGCTTTTTTGCTTGTTAATTAGAGATATGATTCCATTTGACTAGTCTGCCCAAGCCAGCTTCAATTGTGATCCTTAGATCTCTCCTCCTGAGTAGTTGGGATTACCAATGTGAGCCACCAGTGCCTAATTCCAACATATACTTATTTTATTTTATTTTATTTTATTGTAAGGGTGATGTTAGAGAGATCACAGTTACAAACATAAGGTAACGAGTACATTTCTTGTCGAACATTGTTACCCCTTCCCTTGTTTTCTACCACTTTCCCTCTTCCTACTCCCCTCCACCTCCCCCCCAAGTTGTAAAGTTAATTTCCAGCATATTGTCTTGTGAGTATCACTGTTTCATTGGTTCACCTTTTGTCCTTTGTATTACCATTTTGTTATTCCCCTTCCCTTCCCCAAGTCAGATAAACATATATATAAGACACAGGGTACCAAAATCAAAAATGGTGACAACAGGGAACAAACCAAAGGAGGAAAAAAAAAAAAAAACAAAACAAAAAAATTAACTTCAAACAAAAACCCTCAGAATTCTCCTATTTCTATTTCAGATATTAATATGTACTACAGTTTCACTGCATCTATATTTCACTGTCTTTGCCCTGGATGTGTGGAATAGTAGAGGAAATACAAATAAGTTATAGCTGTAAATAAATTGAAAGTACATTTGTAGCCAACATATAATTAGATCTCCCTCTTATCTCCAACTTGAGCCTTTCTGCCATTTAATTTGCATTTCATTTCTTAATGTGATGGTTGATAAAGAGAGATTTAGATCTACTGACTTGTAGTTTGTGTCTAATCTCTTCTTAATCCCTTCTGCCTGTTTTTCTGCCTTCCTTTGGACTAATTGAATGTTTTGTGATTGCATTTCTTTCTTTTTTTACTTAGCTATAATTCTTGGTTTTATTAGTAAGTGCTTTGAAAGGTATATTATACAGTTTTCTTCAGGTAGAATTACTCAGCGTTTTACATGTAGATATAGATATAGATATGCTTCTTTTTACTTATTCAAGGATTGCAAAGTTAAGGAACAACACATTGTACAGCAGTTTTGGCAGAGCCCTTCTTGCAATGAGGTCTGTTGGCTGTTCATGACAATGAGGTCAAGCCTTGCTTTTGCTGAAATCTTTTTTTTTTGCTGAAAAAAATATTTATGGTGCCTTTCTTTTGGAAAGATACTTTCCCCGAATATTGAGTTTCAGCTGAATACATTATTTTTTACTAGTTTAAAAGTGTTCTATGCTCATCTGAACACAGCTCAGGCTGTGTTCCTCTGTATATAATTTCCCCCACCCCTTTTAAGATGGCCCCTTTAACTTGTTTGTCTTGTCATAGAAAATGTGCTTTAGTGTCATTGTCTTCAAGGTAATTTGTTTGGGGTTCCTTAAACTTCACAGGACTATAATCTAGGCTTTTCATCCATACTGGAAAAAAATGGTAATTATTTCTTCATCTCTCTTTTTCTGCCCAGCTCCCTTTCCAAGGTTCAGTTACATGCTTGATGTGATGCCACAGTTATTTTGTTTAAATTTTTGTACCAACCTGAAGTTGTACAAAGGGATTTCAGTTCAACCTGTCAGTTTCTGAGTACAATGCATCTTGATGACTGTCGCCCCTTCCATCTTTCTCCCTCGTCAGTCCCAATCCTACCCACTTCCATAGCTCCTGGTACTCTGATCATTAGAGTATTTCTTTCTTTTTGTATTTCAAGCCCACTCTTCTTTTCTGCACTGCCTACTTTTCCTACTTTATTTCCAACTAGTATTGACTTTTTGGAATCTTGGATATTGATTTTTATTCATATGCGTATTCATTGTACAAAGAAGTCTTGCTATAATATTTCCATACATATATATAATATACTTTGATCATATCCATCCCAATACTTTATCTCCCCTTGATTTTATTGTTTCATTGTTCTATTTTAATGTATTCATTTAATGTCCTTGAACCTTTGACTCTGTATTTTTTATAACTTGAATGTCTCTCCTTGATGCTGTCTTGTTTTTTTCTGCCTTCCAGAATATGTGCCGCTATACACACCTTTTAGCTATGACTATAGGAATCCTATAGATAGACTATAGAAATTTCTACTTGTCTCTTTTTTTCTTTATTTTATTTATGTCTTTAAATAACTCATTACTCTCTAATCATCATTCCTGAATTCCACTTCTTTACATACCTAGTTATTGTTTTGTCCTGTTGCTAATGGTTTTTGTGTGTATTTTATCTAGTTGAGGTCTAGGTGTTTGGTATTCATTTAAATATTCTAACACTTTATTGTGAGAAGCAGTTAAATTCTTTGGAAACAAATTAATCTCTTTCAAATTTTCTTTAGAGCTTTGCTAGGCAGGACCAGATGAGCCTTTTTTCTACTATTAATTTTTCTCTTGCTATTAAAGCAAAATTCTTCTGATGATTTTACCTAACATTCATTATAATCGGTGTTTGCTCTAGCTGGAGGGAAGAAGGAATCCAGCCTTGTGTGAGCTCAGGGTTTCTGTTCTGTGTTTTTTTGGAACATGGCTTCCCCTGTCTTTGGGTCATTCTCTCACATGTATATCTGATGTACACCCAGAGGGAACTTCCAGATTCCTGAAACTCTAGCTCTCTGAACTGCTGCCTTCTTTGTGATGTTCTTCCCTGTGAACTCTGTCTTACCAGCTCAAGGGATCCTGTGAGCTGTACCTTAGAGCCCTGCCCTAGACTATGGCTTCAAACTCTTTCCAGACAGCAAGCTGAATCAATGATAGAGCTCATTCCTCCATCAACAGTCAGTGTTTGGCACCGCCTGTTGTACCATGCCTGAGAACTATTATTTCAATTATTTTGCCCACTTCCTTAATTGTTTAGACTGGTCCATCTGGCTATGTCTAGTCCCACTTACTCCATGTTGGCTACAATCCACAGATCTGAGTGGGATCATTTTGAACACAAGAGAAGGCATACACATTTTATCTGCAAGGCGGACAATGAGGAACTCTGGAAGGCCTTTCAGTTTGATTGTATATAATATGCCTTTTAAGGAAGCAACCCTGATAACAATGGTGAAGAAAGTATGAGAGGGAGACTGGCTGGGGTCGCATTGGTTGCATTGGGTAAGTTCCAAGTAATGATTTACAGGCTTGTTGATGGAGGAATAAAATAAAACTGAACACATGAGCAATCAGAAGATCATCCTAAAACACCAGCAGTAAACCCAGACACTAGGAACAGGGAGTAAGACCTCACATGTGTTAGCTTACACTTACATTGGGAAAGAAAGAACTATCAATGTATCTTCACTGACATCTTAGCCTTGGCAAGAAAGAGGAAGAAGAAAAATAAACACATTTTAAAAAATTAATAGACAAGGGCCTGGGGCTGAGATCTGTTAGATTCACAGTGGAATAAAAGTTACTTTTTAGTGGATCTTATTATTATTTATCATTTTGAAGGATAAATGCTAATTTTACAAGGGCTAGCATCTCTTTCCCTCCTGAAAAATGAAGAGGAAAAGATCCAGAGTTCAACTATTAATAAAACTTTGACCATTTATGACCACATGTGTCTCAATGGTGGACACAAGATTCTTAAGTAGAGAGGAAAAAATTGTTTGTACTTTTTCCTTACTCAGATAAGATCTATTGCAACTCTTATAGGCCTTAACAATTAGACTGGACAGAAACTAAGAGAAACTGCATTTGTGAATGAGCCTGATGGGACTCCTACAGAATAAAAAGCTTATCCATTGTTTAGGTTTTCTGCTTATATTATTTGGATTTTCAAGATAAACCCAAGTATGAACACCTCTGGGCACTCATACACTGGGCATGGCAATAGTCTATTGACAAATAATATTAACAATGCAAGAAACAGCCAGGCAAAAGTATGATGGTGGATAGTAACAGTCCAGCTACAGACCACTACGGATGGTGTACTGGAGACACAAGAATAAGCTCAAGTTGTTTGCATTGCACATACAACCAGCATGACTTAAGACCAGGGAGTCAAGAATGATCAAGAAGGAAGAAATCAGTAGACTTGGAAGCACAATTGAATTACAGGTGATATTTTTCAAATCCAGACCTTTTTGGGGTCTTACAAAGAAGGAAAGTCTTCTGAGTTGCACAGTAAAAGAAAACTCCATTAGAGATGGTAAGTGGCCCATGCTGAGTCTTACAGGTCTGGAATTCTTATGCATAATTGTATGAGGTAAGACGCAAACCTTGCAGTTCTACTATGAAGTAGAAACATCAGTCCTCCACTTGTATTCTGTCCAAAAGACTTTAGCTTTTGTCTAGTTACAGCCTTTCAACCTTCATTTTCAGCACAGATATTTTGCCTGATTTGACCCATCCATCCTCAGCTCAGAATTGCCGTTCTGACATTTGTAGACTTCCAGCCTAACCAGGACTGCTCTGACCTCAGATCAGATGCTCATGATTGCACTCAGGGCTCCATGTATCTACAAAAGGAATTCTGGTACTAAGGGATACTAGATTTAAACCAGAACAACAGTCTCAAATGTTTTACTCTCAATCTCCTTTTACACTTAAAAATTATTATTATTTATTTATGAATTATAAGTTCAAACTGAGAAAGTTTAAAAATGTCTATTAACTGTTGAAGTGATTTTTTTTAAATTTTGTTGAAAAGATAGCATGTCTCTAGAAGAAGGTGGATGGCATTATGGGTAAAATGAACGAAGCATTCATAGAACAGTACTGAACTCTGTGTGTCTTGAGCACACACTATATTTGTCCCACAGTGATCCTCCTGGAACCAAATACCCAAGGATAGCAAGCATCTATTTTATTCAAGAATTTTCAAGTGTCAATCATATAGATTGATGAAAGATGGCTGGCCTATCATGTCTGCTCCTCTAGTTGTCTATTACAAAATCACACATCTCCCAGGCTTTAGAAAACTGTAAGAGTTGATAAACATGAAGAGGGCAAGTTTCATCCTAATATTATTAAGAATATAATATTTAATAACATTTCATTATCCTCTAAGTTGTTATACAAAGGAGTTACCATTCAACAAATCAGTTTAGAAGAACAATGTATCTTGGTTGATGTCACATCCTTCATCATTCTCCCCTTTCTCTCCCAAACCAAATTCTCCCCTCAATTTTCCTGATTTCATAGGCTATACATAGACTATTTTGACTACATTCGCTTCCTCTTCCTCTATTCATTTTTCTGTCCATCTCCCCTTGAACTGTGGATCTGTTATAAAGGTCTTGAACATCCCTGAACTAAACTTGGAGAACCACTAGGCTAAATCAAGAGATGGAGAAGAAGATTCACAAGAAGAAACCAAATAACTAATGCTGGGCTGGTATTTAAGGGATAGCTTAAGGGACTTGAGTTCGAAGGCTAGTGTTTCCCAATCTGTTGTTCCATGAAACATGGTTCTGAGAGAAGGTGATAATGAGGACTGAACAGAATAACTTGTATAGCCATACCCACGTGTGCAACTGTGTAGACATACGTGTCTTTATAATATGCATATGCATATGAAATCTGTTCCCTGGGATATATGGTTTTATTTTTCTCTCCCTTGATATGCCTTACTTAATATTTATTTAATATTCTCTCTCTCTTTCTCTCTCTCCATCTTCATCTCTCTCTCTCTATCTCTTCCTTATGCTGGTACCAGGGCTTGAACTAATGGCCTCTTGCTGTTGCTGTGTACTTCCTCATGACTGGTGTTCTACCACTGATGCCACACCTCTAGTCCAGCTTTTTTACCTTTACACTAGCATACATTAATTTTACAAATGGGTTTGACTGTGACACCTCTGTGCAAAATACATAGTTTTTAGAAGGTTATTGATCTCTTGTATCACATGTGTTGCTGAAGCCCAGCTTGCCTGGGATAGCTTTCCTGGTGTCGTCTGCTCAGGGTAGCACACAGTCGGGCTGATGTGCTTCTCATGTGGGTGCCAATGCCTCTGAAGCCCACGCAGCTGATTCATAGAAGTGGAAGGAGGCACTGTAATTGCTCGCCTCGCTTCAGGGATACTTTTACTTCCAATTTAAGAAGGCACAGATGAAAACAAGAAAATGCTCTAAGTGTACATTGGCTTGCATGAAGATAAACTACTCCAGGCAGTATTGCTTCCTGGGCTAGAGGAAGCCGCAGTGTGTGGAAACCAGTGTCTAGCCACCCAGAATGCAAGGGAATGTCACGGGGTATGATTCAATAAGTGAAAAAAAAATGTGTTTGACCCTTGCCCAAGTTCTTTGCATCTTTGAGAGAAAGCATGTTGTCAGATCCCTGGGAGTGATTATAAAGTTGCATAATCCACTGGGTAAAAGGAGAAGGAGAGAGGTGGCCACTGAAATAGGAAGGAAACACAGAAGTAGGAAAATTTCAGGCTTTTACTTGTCAGTCCATGTGTGTGTGAAATGGACTCAAAGCATTGGTGAAGGTCACGGTCCCTTCTCCTTCCTCTGCCCCAGAGCCAACCTGATTGGCCAAAGCAAATGACCTGTGTTGGTGATGGTTTCCCACAGTCCTATGGGCTGCCATCTTCTCCTTTGCTACATCCTTAACACAAATTTCCCCCCAAACTGGACCCCACATACACATACACACACAATTTTTTATACCCTAGACAAAAATTCTCATTTGATTGTATTATAGTAAGTTGTCCCAAGGTTGTGAAAGTGCTTTGTAAACCTCTCTATAGGCTCTGAGCTCCCTCCTACTGAGCCTCACAAGTATATTGATCACAATGAGGTCTTGTGTAGAGTCATATTTCACAAAGTGCTGCCCGTCTATGGAGCTGCATGGCATTGGTGAGAAGATAGCTTTAGACTACCCACGTGCTAAAGCACAGACACACAAACTCTCTCTCTCCACACACACACACTCACACAATGTTTGTGTATGTGTACATGTGTGTATATACATATATACACATAAAATAGTCGTTTTAACCCCAAAATTGGTTAGGATTAAATGAGAAAATTAGAATGGTGACTCTATGTGTTGAGAATTTCTTCTATGTTAGGCACCATCCTAAGAACCAAGGGCATAAAATTATGTTTAATTTCAATGAGACAGTCAATTCTTTATAAAGGTCTCAGCAAAGCAGCTACCTCGGGGCTGCCAGATAGTAGGCCAGGGGTGAGTGTTGGATATTCATAATGGTAACAATTACCTGGCAAGGAACAATAACAAGGGAACAACTATACTTTGCAAGATGGAGCTGAGGAGGAGAATGATTTTCAAAAGATGGCACTGATTTGCAGAGAATTTAAGTGCCTTGTTAAGACCCTATGTCTTTTACCAAAGTATTAAGGGGCCGGCTCTCTGCAGAGGAGAAAGGAAAAGAAGAAATCAAGAAGGAAAAGAAGCTGTGCTCCTACAGGAAGAGTCAAAAGGTAGGAGCTGCCCAGCAAGGAATCACCTTTGCAAGTTCTGGCCCCTGGGGGCAAAGGAGGAAGGCTGGCTTCCAGGACCATCCCCAAACCACAGAGCATCTGCTCGCCAGCCCTGTTATGTGCATGTGATAAGACAAGTTCATCTCGTTCATATCCTTAAGTGTCATTCCTAAGCAGTCAGTAGTGCTAAGTTTAACTTTGTTTCCTTGTTGGGACATTTCTCTTAAAAAGCAAATGCCATGCTAAACAGCTTTTAAGTCCAGATTTGTCAGATACACAAAACAATATTTTTCTTCACAAGATTCATAGGCCCCTGACATATTCTTTATACAAACAGCTACAGAACACATGCTGCTTCGTATGCTCTGGTAGATGCTGGACATGGAGAGATTGGGGAGAAGGGTGGCAAGCCTTTGAAGCCCTAAGTGTCATGTCTCCCAGTACAGGTGTGAGACCTATTTAATGCGGTGGGAAGGGCTTTGGCTGCTACCCAAGAACTCTTGGTGTTAACTGGGGATATTACAAATGCACAGCATTGGTTTAAGTGGAGACAGATAGGATACCACCAATCTGAAGAATTACATGTGTTAGGCGCTGGTGGCTCATGCCTGTAATCCTAGCTACTCAGGAGACTGAGATCTGAGGATGGCCGTTCAAAGTCAGCCCTGGCAGAGAAGTCCATGAGACTCTTATCGCCAATTAACTACCAAAAAGATAGAAGCGGAGGTATGGCTCACGTAGCCGAGCTCTAGCCTTGAATTAATAAGCTCAGGGAGAGTGCCCAGATCCAATCACGTGTTCATGTTCTAGTAACTGCACAACAAAAAGGACTTTTGAGTGACCAAAGAATTGTCCTATGACAATCTGTGAGACACTTACCCACAATTAACCAGAAAAATACCACAAATGGAGGCATGACTCAAATGGTAGATGAATCCTGTATGAGTGAAAAAGCTGAGTGACAGTATGAAGCCCTAAATTCAAGACCCAGTACTAACACATAAAGATAGTTTCAGGGGACAGGAATGTTTAGATTGAAGCATAGCTGAACCAGAGAGGGAAAGGGTCCAGGCATGTTATTCAGCTGTATTTTTTATTTAGGTATGAACATTGGTTTCAGGTTGAAACTTGGCTACACAGAAGTATTTTAACAAAAACAATATGAAACAATATAAAAAAAGCAGTTCTCCACTTTTATATAAGTCATAGAAGCGTTTTCTTAAAGGCAAGCAAGAAAAAAATCAAAGCATTATTAGTTTGGGGATTTTTATTATACTCACTTAACTAAAAAAAAATAAATAAAAGGTTTCATTTTGCAAGTTCTCAGCAAGGTTGGTCACAAACAAACCTAAAGAAAAGAGTGAAGATGGGTGTCTGATTCCCATGTCTGATGTGTGGAATTGATAGCTAATAATTAAAACAAAATGTGTCACCATATGTTTTTTTTTTAAAAAGTAGATTTTAAAAATCAAAGAGAATTAAAGATAGAAAATATCACTTCCACTTGGAAAGGTGGCTAAAAGCTATAAGCATACACAATGAAAAGCAAACAAGAAAAACGAAGCAATGTTAGCCCAGTGCCAGTGGCTCACACCTGCAATCCTAGCTCCTCAGGAGGCTGAAATTTGAGGAGCCTGGTTTAAAGCCAGCCCAAGCAGAAAAGTCTGTGAGATTCTTTTGCCCAATCTCTAGTATCACTCCAAAACTGGAGGTGTGGCTCATGCTATAGAACACCACCAACCTTGAAGCGAAAAGCAAGGGAGAGTGTGAGGCTCTGAGTTCAAGCTCTAGTACTGGCACATGCATACACACAAATAAAAGACAAGTAAATAAGGAGTTGAAGTAGTGTTGGCCTGTGGCTTTCCAACGTATGCAAAGTTTTCTCTACATACCCAGGACAAGACTCTGTTCCCAAACCTGGAAAGAAAGTACCCTAACATGCCACATTTAATAAGAGAAATTAGATACTTGCCTGCTTTTTACTGTTTAATGATGCTTTCTAAGCTTTCCTAAAGCAATACCACACTTCTGCATTTTTGCTACTTGTAAAAGTAAAGACTTTTACAACCACCATCAAATTTTATTTTTGTTTACTGAAGGGATCCTTTAGGAGGCTTCTCAGGGAAATGAAGAGGGAAAGGATAAGAAACTGTAGAGGGAAACCCAGAGCCTTTCCAGCAAGGTCCTGAGGGGAAAGTGTTTGACCTAAAGAGAAGAAGGAACAGTGTAAGCCAGGGTAGCTGAGGCTCAGAGGCAGGCATCTCTCTGCTTCTGCCCTCTAGCAATCAGCAGGTACAGACCAGGGTATTTCCTTCTGAAATGGTCATAAATAAAAGCTGATCCAGGGCTACTCAAAACAATGTTCTGAATGTGATTTGCCATGATGCTCATTGTTGGGTTATTTATGGAGACACCCAGGATGGCAGCATGGTAGAGCGGTCATCTGAGCACTTCACTGTGTTCACTGTGTGCACGCCACAGGCAGCCATGAGTTAAGCATCCTAACAACTCTCTTACAGATGAGAAAACTCAAGTAGAACCTGGAAGAGGCAAGAGGAAAATCCAGTTAGATAGATCTGAAACATGAATCTTGGTCCTATTCCTTTGTATCGGTGTCAACTTGCCCAGCCTCAGTTTCTTTATTTAAACAGTAGGATGGGCACAGGCATTAGCGATGATGAAAGTAGTATCTAACACAGTTCTAAGTTTAGAAGAGCTGTAGATGTTCTACAAGGATAGAAAGTAAATGCTTAGATGCTAAACTGAGGAAATGAGACAGTGAGCGAATGGGTGGATGGATGGATGGCCAGCTACAGAGACATTAAACACCAGTTAAATATGAAAGATGAGGAGCTGAGCATCTCACCAGGTACCTTTTATTGTCTCGTATAGCTTCAGAAACACCCTGAACATAACATAAGACATATGTAATCGCTCTTACTTGAAATACAAATAAACTCAATGCATAAACTTAGATAATTTCCCCCTAACTCACTCAGCTAACAATGATTGAGCATGTGCTATGGTCTAAGCTTTGGGAAGTAGAGTAATAAAAAAGACAGTAGCTCTCTCCACATGAAGCTTGCATTTTATTAAGGAGGAGGGAGGGGACAATGAATAAAACAACTAGTGCATCTACTTTGAGGCGCTGGGGTAAGGCTATGATTTTGAATCTCTGAGGCTGCAGGATTATATATGCATATCTACTATGATGCTTTAGTCCACTTCCAGATTCCCAAGTAGCCTGAACACATGTCTGCAACCTCAGCAGCACTTCTGAACTCTATTTTGTTCCTCTGAAAATTGCCCATTTAACTATGGCATGCATGTGGCAGAGGTGGTGCCAAAGTGCAGGGGTCCCTCACTCTGTTATAGCTTGATCCCTGAGAGCCCCAAGAAGAGCTGACCTCAGAGCCTTCTGACCAATGGGAAAATTGAGGTCAGTCTTTGCTCTATTGTGTTACATTAACTGTGCTGTGGTTTTATAGCTTCATGGACGTAAAGCAGATGGAGTCCCTGACCTTGAGTGCTGACAAGCTAAAAAATAAAAATATCTCCTAGGCTACATGTGGTATCCGGCTAATAGCAGACCATAGCCAAAGACCATACCCTGACCACCATTCATAAGTGATGACAGTGTGTTGGTATAAATGCAATCAGTGATTCTTCTTGTTGAGCATTTAGTGTAGACCCAGTTCTGTGGGGAACGTTCTAAATCACAGAGAAAATATGCCTGGAACCTCATATGCTGTAAATCATCAGAACTAGACTTAAAACTTCTGCCTCTACCTTACTCTGCCCATTTCTTACCATTATCCACAGCCAGCATTACAAACCAGACTACCATCTTCTCTATATCCAGCTGCTTTACCTGCCAACTTCTGTTATCCAACCTTCCTTCAATGTCTTTTTCTACAGAAAAAGTATATCCTGATGGGCATGGTGTGTAAAATGCTTTGAACCCCTTTTCAAGCCATCTTCATCTCTTGTCCTTCACTTCTTTGTCCATGACACAACCATACTGGTTTTCTTAAAGTTCCTGCAAACATACCACATCCCCTTTAAGAGCCAGATATTTATATCTATTGCGCCCCTTATTTGGAATTTCATTTCTCTTTAGATAACTAGTTCATGTACTTGCATTCTCTGATCTTAAATGTTACTCCTCATGTTTAATATTGCCTCCCCCAAAGTCTCTAAGACTGGATTGATGTCTCCTCCTCCATATTCTCATATAACATTGCCTTCCCAATCTCTAAAAGTTGATTGAATAAGCAACTGAGTACTTGTAAAGAAATGACTCACCGCATTCCAAGGAATTGGTAGCCAAGTTGAACCTAGAACACAGATCACTCATCCCTGTTTCCATCCACCACACAATCAGACCAGCCTTACAGGTAAAGTGTACTCAGCCGTATCAAGGAATATATGTATGGATGGACAGATGGAGCCCTTGCCCTCGGCACTTAGCTGCCCGTGAGCTCTTCTTTTCTGGAAGTGTTTTCTCACCCTGAAGCACTATCTACATATACAGTTTATAGAACTGGACCTCGGCAATTGGTTTTTAATCCTTTCTGCTTCAGCTCACAACTAGAGATTCGATATGAGTTTAGCTCTCTTGCAAATATGTTGTCTCTCTTAGGTAGACTAGATAAGCTATTGAACTGTCTATACCATTGTCCCAGCAAGTATGTCAGTATCAAAGTCTCTGAAGTCCTCTGCCACTACACACCTTCTCCAAACAGACTTACAGAATCTTAGAATCGTTATGGTAGAAAGACCATAACATTCCATACACATCGCTATTGTATTGCTTTCATCCATTTTTCTTTTCTTCCTCTTCCTTCTTTCCTTCCTTCCTGTTTTCTGTCATTCCACTTTTACTTTCCCTTTCCTCCTATAGCACCTATTATGTACTAGGTAGAATGCACAAACTTGGTGGTTAAACATGCTGAAATATACTAGACACACAAGTGCCTTTTCTTACAAATATGATGGTCCCTCTCTGACTTTAGACAAGTGGCCAATCACACTGTGTGCTGGTGGAAAGCTCGTTTGTTTCTTTATTTATTAGTCTTAGCCATTTCATAACATGTGTCACAGAAAAAAGAATTCATTAGCCCAAGTTTATGTTGAATGTGTTCTGAATACTATGTTCTTCTGTAGAATGCCAATTGAGATTAAGGAATAAAAAGTTTATAGAAAGTAGCAGGAGTGAAGGCAACATGATTGAATTTTGACTCATATACTGGGTCTTTAACGTTATATAAGACTTCACTTTTCTCATCTTCAGGGCCAGAGCAGGAAAATATTCTAACTGGGGTTGAGGCGCCATTTTCTTTCACTTAAAAATTTTTATTTAAAGGTCGTTTTTCGACATAACGTCTTGTACATCTCATTGTCTCAATGGGTCCACCCACATCCCTATTTAAACAATTTGTTTTTTCCCTTCCCCTTCCCAATTAGACCAACAACAAATACAGTGAAAACAGGCATTATACCGTGGGGGAGGGACATACAAAGCAACAAAGAAATCACCTCATAAATATGTTAGAAACAATGCAAGAAAAAAAAACCATTTGAGTCCTTACCTTGGTGCTGGGATTGGCGGGGGGGAAGGGGAGAGATGGGAAAGGATGGGAAGGGGAAACAAAGGAGGAGGCAACAATGCTTGATAAGAAATGTACTCATTACCTTGCTCATGTAATTGTAACCCCTCTGTATGGTAGTTTCACAATTAATAATAATAATAAAGTCTATCTATAACAAAAAATTTATTTAAGTAGTTGTACAAAGTAGTTGCCATTCACTGAAGCAGTTTATGAATACAGTGCATCTTGATTAATGTCACCCCTTTCAACATTCTCACTTACCTCTCACAACCCACCCCTTCCCTTACTTATCTTAATTATAGGTTATATATTGAATTGCTTGCCATTTAACAAAACAGCTCATGTGTACAATGCATCTTGATCTGTGTAACCACTTCAACATCCTCGTCCCCCTTCAACCTAGTCATTCCCTCATCTTGCTCAATTTTGTGGAATATAGAATGAATTCTTGCCTACAGTCTCCCCTCTTCCCTCTTCATTCTTCTACTCCTCTCCCCTGAGCCCCACCTTTCCCTCTTACAAGTACCCGTTTCCTGATACATACTTTGTTGGGCTTTGATTTAGTCATTTTAAAGAATGATACTATTTGTGCTCTCTGTAGAGTCTATTACAATTCAACTAATTCCTTTGTAACCCCTTGCTTACCACCTAATGTGTTTACTTGTGGGTTTATAGGCCCAGTCTAGCTTCTACAAATGAGGAAACCATGCACCTTGTGTTTTAGACAAGATGCCCCTCAGTGGATGAATAGATCAAGAAAATGTGATATATATATACATATGTATATGTATATACATATAGATATGTATATACATATACATATGTATAATATGTATATACATATGTATATACATATGCATATGTATGTATGTGTATGTGTGTATATGCCCAATGGAATTCTACTCATGCATCAGACAGAATATATTGTACCATTCTTAAGAAAATAGACTTAAAATTGTATTAAATAAGCCAAACCGAGAGAGGCACCATTTTTAAAAATTTATATAAATTCCTATTATCTTACAGTGCTTTTACAAAGGAGTTTCAATTCAACCTGTCACTTTATGAGTACAATGCATCTTGATCAATGTCATACTTGAGGCACCAACTCTAGATTCAAGGACAATGGTATACTTAAGAATCTTTTATTTTATTTTATTTTTGTCATTTGTGAGGTTTGAACTCAGTGAGCCTGGGCACTGACCCTGAGCTCTTTATGCTCAAGGCTAGTGCTCTACCACTTTGAGCCACAGCACCACTTCTGATTTTCTGGAGCTTAATTGGAGATAAGAGTCTCACAGATTTTCTACCTGTGCTAGCTTTGAACCACAATCCTCAGAGTTTGGCCTCCTGAGTAGCTAGCATTACAGGCATGTGCCACCAGTACTTGGCACAGGATCTTCTTTCTTACTTAATAGTTTAGCATTGAAATCCTGAAAATGTAGGTGCTAAATCAACATCTGCTAGACAGTCTTGCTTTGTTTCTTGCACTGTTTCATATCTCAACCATATATACTAGCCTTTCCTCCAAATGTCTTTTAGCTTGAACAGAGATTTGAGACCATCATCAACCCCCCCCCAAAAAAAAACAAGAACCAACATGTGGACGGTCAGATTTTGTACCAGTCATAGCTAACTTATTCCCACTGCAGTTCTCCAAGCGCACATATACAAATACACACATATGTATATGTATATATGTGTGTATATACATATATTGCATGTATATAATTATATGTATAATTATATATACTTATATGAAACAACTTAAGACCTTTCAAGGTTTGGTGACTTTTCTGCCATCACACAATGAGGAAATCTGATGGACTCTCATGTTTCACCATGTTATGTAACAGCCAGCACTCTAGAGTAGGTTTGTACAGCCTTGCCAGGATAAGAATATGACCTTTATAGATGACCATCTTAATGAGACAGGAATGGACTTTGTTCAAATTCTTTTCTTCCTGTTAAAAACAATCAGTGTGATTATATTCACATGCAAAACCAGTGACCAGTCTTTTATGGTGTACCTAAAATGTACCTCCTTTTTTCTGTAATTTATACCCGTCAGGCTTTTTATCTTTCTCTCTGATTAGAAAGGCTCTTTGTGCCCACTCTCAGATTCTGACAGCCCTGAGTTTTGATTATTTTTCATTTTCATGTTTCCTTTTAAGTTTCATCAAGCCTGGGCCCATCTCTTCCCCTTCATCTGTCTCTCCTGTCTGGCAGCATTTCCTTCAGTCTGCCCACTCACCATCACTGGGAGAACAGGATTCCCGGGTCCCAACTTCCCACCTCAGCGAACTACTTAGATCACTTGTAATGAAACTGACTAAACCAGCCTGAAGTAGCATGCACAAAAAAGTGATGCTTATTATGAGAAACACTTGATGGAAAGCATGTCAGGAATACGGTGAGTCTGCAAAATGTGATGACTCTCCTATCCTTTCCCTCATCTGTACATGGACACTATTATCTCCTGAAGATACTTTTCTTGGTCTCTCGTCACAGTTATTTCTAGTTCTCAGGTGTACTTATTACAATCCAGCTACTCTCAAAAGCTAATTTTCTTAGTCCAACTACCAAATTTCTAAAACCTCTCAAAATTTGGTCCAGGAAGGTGACATTCTTGTTTTAGGGAAAGAGTGGCTCTAAGAGAGAGAAATCTGAACTGACTAGACTTACATAAGTTGCTGCTTAATCTTTAGTACGTTACCCATTGTCTGAGACATATGCTGACAATGTGAAGATCAAATCTAGAACCAAACACTGGAAGAACACACAGTGGCAATTCACAAAAGTCCTCAGAAGAATTAAGCAGGGTAAGAGCCACTATGACAGTGACACACCCATCTGTCCACAGTGGTGTCATTATGCCAGTATGATCTCTTTATACTCACTAAAAAGCAGGGAACTCCTTTTCAAGGGAAAAGTATCATTCACCATATCCTCACCTGGTGAGAAAAGAAGTCAAAATGAAGACACGATTTCCAGGGTTAGCACATCAGAAATGATAAGGGACTGGAGTCCCTGTCCAGCTGGCACATAGGGCCTGTCTTGCTAAAAGTGAGTTCCACATGACCATTTTTAGTGTCTAGGATCTGAAGGTGGCATTTGTTCTTGAAGAAGTATTTTTAAGGCTGTTCAGGAAAATCTTGTACAGAATTCAAAAAGCTCTGGATTTATATATATATATATATGTGTGTGTATGTGTGTGTGTGTGTGTATATATATATATATATATATATGTATATATATAAGTTTACAGTAGAGGAGGTGATTTCATACAGGCAAGCTGGGAAAAAGTGATAATTTTATGAGCTATAAGTAACTACAAGGCTATTCTCTGTATAGAAATCTTCATGTTTAGAAATTCATACCTTCTGTTTATCTGCTCTAGCAAAATAGATAATAAATTGGAAATATTTTCAAAATATTTATCCTTGGTGGATAATTTATTATTTTGGTAGAGCCTTTTGATTTATTTTTATTTCTGTGGCATCTATTTCTAAGGCACAGACTTGACTCACTTGGACTTTATGTGCCTTGTTAAATAAATTGTTAAGTAGTTCTCTAGAGGGAGATAGTACAGGGTAAAAGCATCCTTTTGTTTAAAATCTGATGGGTGATTTCTGCTGTTAAGTTGTTATTTGTTCTCAGTCAAGTGACTTTACTTAAAATGGGAGATTGGATTCAGTGATCTCTGAAATTTGCTTATACTCTATTATCTTGCAATTTTTCAACCAAAAAGTATTCATCAGAGAGAAATGGGTCTCTAGGAAGAAAATCTAAGAAATATTTCTAAGTATGAGGACAATGTGTAAATGAAAAAAAATCACAATCTTATTGTGGCATTACTAGAAGAATTATGTAAACAATCTGAATATCCAACGTGGAAATATGATCACATGAATTCATGATCTTTCCTAGAGAAAATATAATAAAATAAAAACATACAAGGCTGGGAAGGTGGCAGTGGTAGAGTGCTTGTCTTGCATGCATAGTCCCTGGGTTCAATTCCTCAGTACCACATAAGCAAAAAAAGCCGGAAGTGTTGCTGTAACTCAAGTGGTAGAGTGCTAGCCTTGAGCTGAAGAGCTGAGGGACAGCGCCCAGGCCCAGAGTTCAGGCCCCATAACTGAAAAAAAAAAAAACCCTATAATATTGAAAACTATGGAAGAACTTGGAACTTATACATTACTGTGCTCTCTCTTCAATCTTTGAGAACTTACATATGAAGAGAGGTCAGCAGAAACATACCAGAATGTTAATACTTATCACATTAGGTCTAGCAGACCAGGGATGACCTTGTTCCTTCCTTTATACTCTTTTCCTTGTTTCTAGAAATGTGATTATAATGCTAATAGGAGAAATAAAGAGCTAGTGCACAGTGTCAAGCAATAAGATTAAGATTAAAGGCTATACACAAAAGAGAATAAGATAATATATATTCAGAGCTCTGAGCCCAGGTGCTGAAGCCAAAACATATTCTTGGTCCTCTATATTGTTGTTGTGTCTTATTTTTGTGAATTCAACAAACCACATGATATATATATATATATATATATATATATATATATATATATACATATATATATATACATATATATACACATACACATATATATGTATAGAGAGAGATGAAAGAAGGAAGGAAAGAAAGACAGAAGGAAGGAAGGAAGGAAGGAAGGAAGGAAGGAAGGAAGGAAGGAAGGAAGGAAGGAAGGAAGGAAAGAAGGAAGGAAGGAAGGAAGGAAGGAAGGAAGGAAGGAAGGAAGGAAGGAAGGAAGGAAGGAAGGAAGGAAGGAAGGAAGGAAGATCATGGAGTTTGAACTCAAGACCTCACACTTGCTAGGCATATCCCCAGCCCTTTTGTTGCACTGCCCATCCTGGTGCTTGAACTCAGAGCCTGTGTACTGTCCTCAAGCTTTTTTGCTCAAGGCTATCACTCTACCACTTGAGTGACAGCTTCATTTTGGGTTGTTTTGGTGCTTAATGGAGATAAGAATCTCACAGACTTTCTTTCCCTGGTTGGCTTTAAACTAAGATGCTCAGATCTCAACCTCCTGAGTAGTTAGGACTACAGGTGTGAGCCACCACTGGTGCATGGCTAATGCAATATACTCTTTCTTTCTGCTTCTGTGCACCTAGACCACAGTCTTCCTATTTTTAAATACCTATCACAGATGGAATGACAGGCAAACATCAGCATACTTACCTTCTTCCATTGATATGGAGTCTCATCAGCTTTTCTACCTAGGCTGATCTTCACTGATCCTCTCAAGCTCAGCCTCCTTACAGCTGTAATGATGAGCATGCACCACTGAGCCTATAGGATGGGAAAAGGTCTCATGAACTTTTCACTTGGGCTGGCTTGAAACCACTACAGTTCTTCAGCCACCTACATAGCTAGATGTGAGCCACTGGCACCTGATTTCAATTATATATATGTATATATATATATATACATATATATATGTATGTATATGTATGTATATAATGCTATGTTGTTCCTAACATGTACTACATAATTAAACCTTATGTTTGTTTCATCATGCTGAACATACATACTCTTTTTCTTGTTACCCAGCAAACAACAGAGTATCACAGATATTTATATGCATTCACATTGTGTTAGTTTTCATGAGTAATCTATATACGTTCAGTGTATGAGAGGACATATGTAGGTCATATGTAAATACCATGACATTTTCTATAAGAGACTTGAGCGTCTGTGGACTTTGTCTCTTTGAGGCTGACAGAGGGGGCCTGAACCAAGCCCCCATGGATTCTGAGGACTGGCAGATTACGTAACAGTAGAAAGGCAGTGGTGCCACTCTGCCTGGGGACAATCACACTTGAAACACAAATTAACTGGATTTTATTCAAAGAAATCACAAAGGATAATGAGGAAGCCAGAAGTAATATCTCATAAGAAAAAGCTGTCGGAACTAGGGAAAATCAGATGAAAGAGGAAAGAATTCAGGGATTTAATTTCCTTTAGAGCCTGCCTCACAAGCAGTTGGGCTTCATCCCATGGTTTTTTTAAGCTGCTTTTTAGATATTGTCTCATGTTTGTACCCTAGTGGGCCACAGACCAACTTCCTCTTCTCTATTGCCTCTTGTGCAGCTGGGATCACTGGTATTTATCACCATATCGAACTTGTAGAATGAGATTGGGTTGGGGGGGGGGTCTCACTTTCTAGTGGGGCTAGCTTCTGAATTAGCTGAGATTACAGGCCTGACCCATAGTGTCAGGCCTAAACAAATAGTCATGAGAACAAAATGAGTTTACTGAATCAAGACAAGTCATTTGTACCACAGGAAGACAGAATCTGGGCAAAAAGAAGAGAGCAAATATTTGTAATGAATTCAGCCCAGTGTCTGGTAGATGTATGCTTGATAAATAGTGACTAAATTATTCAGTTGTTCTGCCATATGCTAATTCCTCCAGTCCATTCCGTGTATATATGAGTTGAACGCTTCCTGAGAACCTATTATGTGTCAGGAACTTTCCAAGGTACTGACAACCCACCACTAAATAAGATATATAACAAACAACAAAGACAAGATCATTTGCAAATGGCCACACCCTGTACTGTTAAATGCTAATGTAGAGTTAGAAATCAGGGCTGCAGGAGCCTGGGTAGCTAGAGGAGTTTTCCAAGGAAGGTGATCTCTGAATGAATGCTGAGCATGAGTGGAGACATCTGGCCAGAGGCTTTTTGAGAATACATAAGGCATGTGTTGTAGGATGAGAGGAAGGAGGGGTTAATATGGTGTTAAATATGGAGTTAATATGGATGAGAAGGATGTAGTTAGTTGGGAAGGCAAGAAGACTGGAATCTAGTTCTGAAGAGCTTTAGGAACCCCATTGAAGAATTTGGCCTTGCCCCTCAAAGGAACAAGTCATTTTAAGCAGGGATGTAATTTGATGAGATCTGCATTTTAGAAAGGCACATTATGGTCCATTAGTAGGAGGTTTTAATCTAAACCATGTTATGTTGTGCTGAGAACAATCTTAAACACACCAGAAAGAATCAATGTAAAATAAATGTATGGAATTGTGACTGAAAAATAGAATCAAGTATATGCCAACATGTCTGTTATATGCCAAGCCTGCCTTGCAACAGGTTCCATCAGAATGTGGCAGACTATATGTCTTGCTCAGGAAAATTCTCACTTACCCCATAAGCAGTAATGCTCTTTTCTTCTCCTTCTACAGAGTAGTCTTTGACTAAGCCTGGATTTCCTGTGCATTCCATCTACTCAAATACTGGTGAGTGATACAGCTTATTTCCTTCTATTTTTGGTCATGAGCCAAGTTAGGATGAGTGATTGACTAGGTTAGTTTTCTTCATTCACGGGTTGTTTTGTAGTTGTGATTCTTAGATCTAGCCCCAAAGATTTCAGAGCTCTGTCTGTACCTGAATTTCATACACACACACACATACACACACACACACACACACACACACACACACACACATATATAATTTTAGATATGCAGACCAAAGACAAAATTAAAATTTAAAATTTAACTTAAGCCAGGTGCTGGTGGCTCACACCTGTAATCCTAACTACTCAGGAGGCTGAGATCTGAGGATCACAGTTCAAAGCCAGCCCGGGCAGGAAAGTCCATGAGACTCTTATCTCCAATAAACCACTAGAAAACTGGAAGTGGCGCTGTAGTCAAGCGGTAGAGCACTCGCCCTCCAGCTAAAGAGCACAAAGACAGCACCCAAGCCCAGAGTTCAAGCCCCACAACTGACAAAAAAAAATCAACTTAAATTTAAAGACCAAATTAAATGTAAAGATCTTGGTTGCCTTTTATTCATGATTCTAGAATCTGAACAGGTTCTGAGACCTCCAGCCAGCCCGTGTGGTCAGGAAGTGTTTATGGATAGGAAACAGAAATGAGGTATTGCACGTAATTGGTTACAACTTTACAACTTGGCATGTGCCTTATTTGAATTAGTTCCTGTCTGGGTGTTCCTGTCTGACTGAAGATCACTTGCTATACTTGGCTGAGGCTATGTACAAAAATAAATAAATAAATAAACTCCTAGATTTGGTTTCCAAAAAGTTCAAGCACTCTGCCTAACTGCAGGATTCCAATGCATCCCAAGGCCAAATAGAGAGTTAGACAGCTAATTTAACACATCTTTAGAGAAGTAGCTGCACTCTGGGCCATGGTTGAGTAGCTGAAGATATCTGTGAATTATCTATGTTAAACCTAATGCTCATGAAGTATATGTGAAATTTAATCCCCCAGAGAACTTTTCTGTTCAAAAGAACCTTGTTATACAGTGTCAGATATATCTAAAATAATAATAATAATAACCCTCCTCTCTGTGACTTATTCATATGCCTTGTGTTCAATAATGAAAATTTTCCATCCTAAATAAGTGCTATGTTGTTGAAATGTTGGTGACAAGCATAGAGTTTGCCCTAGATTGAAAATCATCAAAGGGTAAACACTTCAAGCGAGATGCTTCAAAACTTCCTGACTGTGGCATAAGCTTCATCACCATGGGAGACTGGCACATATTTCAGACATGTCATCTATACAGACTTGTTACCTCAGATCGTGTATTGTGGTTGTTGGTGTGGTGTTGCTGTGGTTCTTGGAGGGAAGGTTGATTTGGAGTTTTGTTTGTTGGGAGGCATAGTACACAGACATGTGTCATAAGACATTTCCCGTCGATTTCTGTAAAGAAAAAAGGACATTCTGGAGACTGAGTTGTTTCTGGCTTTTTGCACAAAATCTTATTTCTTGATTGTGAATAATAACGTACTCAAAAGGCACGGTTAACCTGACACGCTTTTTTCATTCCTACACATTCTGCTTGTTCTCCTATCAGTAGTGTGGGAAGAAAGAAGCAGGCTTGAAAACATATATATATATATAGTTCACTTTACAGTGATTGGTTTTCTTTTGTAGTTTTCTTATCCTCATATTAACACCTCTGTCAGTGTTTGGCTGCCTCTTATGCACTCTTGGCATAACAATGTCTGAATTTTCTAGGGCAACCATGGTTTTCTCTCCTGTTGTTCCAGTTGCACTAGGAACCACATGCCTCACAGTCTGATGTTTGTCAGCATGCAAAGTCAGTACATACCTCTATCTCCCCATTTCCACATGTTCCCCCATCTCTTCCCACACACCCCCTTTGGCGTGTATCATAAATGCCTATTTTTACTTTTGATTCTAAGCCAATTCTAGTCTGATTTCTCCCACTTTAAGTATAGTATAATCTCACTATGTTTGGTGGCACATGGTTGAAAACATTGGTATACTCAAGATCTTTACCTTTTTAATATCATCCAGAAGTCACAATTTCAATTACCTTTGGAAAAAAATAAAAGATATTGCACACACCTTAAAACCCCCAAATGTCATCTGAAAAAGGTGGTAAGGAGAACTTCAGGTATCTGTTCTCAGAACACCTGCAAGAAATTATGTATATCATTACTGTATTGTTTAACCTGGTATGACTGCTCACACGAACATAGAGCCTCAACTGTTTCAGAAGGAGCATGAAAACCTTGTTTCAAATCAATGTTTTTTAATCCCGTTAGGACAGTGTGATAGAACAATTTGTCTATCATCTCAACACAAATATTTCTGTCAATATCCTATTGGGGAGGTGAGGAGGGAAGGGATGGTAGGGGAAAAACAAAGGAGGGGGTAACAATGCTCAATAGGAAATGTACTCATTACCTTACTCCTGTAACTGTTACCCCTCTGTACAGCATCTTTACAATGAATTAAAACAGCAAAATTACCTTTTTAAGTTTTATGTTGTCTTTTTTTTTCTTCAATCTTTTGAGTAGTTTTGGGTATGGTTGATGCAAACATTCCAATATGAGATTCCTAAACTCTAAAAAATTGTCATCTAAGAAGCATAAAAATAAAGATCTTATTTCATCCCGAAGCTAGAATTTACTAATTCAGAATTAAAGAAAAACATTTTATTCACTAAAAATACTTATCTGGCACTGGCTGTTAATGTTAATTATTTTAATGACAACTTGATAATTCATACTTGATTTATACTCTATATTGAAGTGGCATGAGTGGTGTATGAATTAAATTATATATTATTCTGCTGTGATATTTCTATTGTGTATAAGTACATATATATGTGTACATGTGTGTGTACATTATGTCATATATATCAGCTCAGGGGTTGAACTATGAGTGTCTATCCCTTAAGACATTACCACTAGCAAGAGTACACCCCTTTCTCCTCTAAGTTATACTAGGTCCTTGCCATATTAACCTACTTGAATTAGAAGCCTGATTCCCTATCGCTTTTCAGGCCCATCACGATAGCACCATGGGCTAGAATTTTGAGTCTACAAAGAGCAGGATGATGGCAGTTGTGGGGCTGACAAGGGTCACCCTTTCTTAATTTAAAGACAGCCAGTTAGTTATAAAATGGACTGTTTGCTCAGTAATTCTACTGAAGGATTATTGGCAGAGGGAAGAGGGTGATGTCAATGTGCAACTTAATTGAAGAAATACTTTTTACACCATTCATTTATCCAACTCCATCCATAACATTAAATTTTGAGTTGAATCTTTATAATTTTTATTAGCAAAAAATTATACAAAGGGTTCTATAGTCATATTTGCATACATGCATATAATGTACTTTGAGCAAATTCGCGTTTTCTGTATTATCCTTTTTACTCACACTCTTCCTCTTCTCTCTCCTTTTTAAGAGTTTTTAATATGTTTATGCTATTTTCAGACACATATACAATGTTCTTTTTTTCTGGTCATGGGGCCTGAACTGGGCCGGGGCACTGTCCCTCAGCTCTTCAGTTCAAGGCTAGCGCTCTACCACTTGAGCCACAGCAACACTTCCAGCTTCTTCTGCTTATGTGGTGCTGAGGAATCAAACCCAGGACCTCATGCATGCAAGGCAAGCCACTGTACCACTAAGTCACCCTCCCAGCCCATTTCTATATTATGCATACAAACTCCCTCATTACCTGTTTTTTTCCCCCTCTCCATATCCACTACTCCACAGAGGATTCTTCTGCATCCTTCCCTTCCCACCATCATTGATCACACAAGGTATCATGGACTTCAATAATTTTTATACCTTGCTCTAATTTACCACCTTTTAACTGGTAGTGTGATCTCAAGACAAAATGGAAGAGGACTATAGTTTGATCAAACTATAGCAAGGTTAAACTCATATTTGTTGTCCCCCCCCCCAATCTTGTTATCATTAGAGGTCAGACAATTTCTAATAGGCAGCCTTAACTTCTGACAGATGGACCACAGACACCTAAGTTGTAGTTCTTGACACATGGGCTGTCAGCATCTATCACTGTTAGATCTAAAGACTGTATGAAGCACTCAGAGGTGTTTGGTGGTTTCAAGTGCAATTCACCGCACTGCTTAGAACATACATGTCCCCTCTGCAGATACTAAGTTTTCATTGCAGTGTGACTCTCCCCCATAAAAACCTTTCTGATGACATTTTGCGAAATTATTATATAACTAAATTCAGTCTATTTAGCCACATACAATGGTTTCTGGTTAAAAAAAAAATATCTCATCTGACTGTTGGTCTGAGCAGACCAAGTTCCACACATAGCCAGATTCCTACATGTACAGGAACTCACAACTCCATCACAAATTGCTTTTCCAAGGAACTAGAGGATTCTTTCAGACATCTTCAGTAATGTACATTCATATTTCAGTGAAATATGGGCTGGTGAAAAACTGTTCTTTTAGAGTTAAAGCAATTAACATTTCAAAGACAACTGTTTCTATGTGAACCCCTTTCCCAAAGAAGATCTTAAACTATCCACACCAGTTCCTGTACCTGCACAGACCCCTGCCTACAGTATCCTTTTACTCTTGTATTTCCATCATCATCAGTTTTCTCTCTGTTGTTTTCCTGCTTCTTCCTCTCCTGAAGAGTCATATGTGTGCACCTTTCTCCCTGGTCCTTAGCCACCTTGATTTTGGGATTATAGACATGCATTTTTATAGCCAAACTGTTTTGATCATTTCTCTTGCAAATTATATCCAGGTGGTTTGAGATAAGAGTGTCTATTTACTGTAGTCATACAACCAAGAAAGTCAAGATCTAGTTTTCATATATAATTAGTAACAGGGCTTTGTTCATCTCTCAAAAGTTTCCTGATTTGCTAATAAATTCTATGAATGGATAAAGGCTTCCAGTTAGAACATGCTATTCCCCCAGTGTTGGAGAAGTCCTTATGATCATCCGCATGGTAGGTACAGACTGGAAGCATTCATTTCCTCATTCAAGAGAGAAAGGGGGAAAAATGAGCTACCTAAGGAAACTGAAGAAGCCTTTAGGAAATCCTCTCCATGGGACTCCTCAGGGAAGGTTATAAGGGGGCTTGCACAACACCTCTGAGAAAGGAATTGGGATAGTCTGGTATAAAGAGGCAAACCTTAAAACCAGACAGCAAGATCCAAATGGAAAAGGTCTATGTTGTGCACCAACTGTTAGGACCCAAGCACTTCAGCTGGTAGTATCAAAAATCTAACTTTATTAATAAGAGAAATGTATGGTATATGAGAGGAGAGTATATGAGATTGTAAGCGTTGGGATTAGCACAGGCATATGTGGAGACAGGTGTGCTGATAGCCGATGATGAAGTTTTAACAAGAATAGCAAAAGGCTTCATCGAAAAGATGAGGTCTAAATATTATACTTCAGAGTGTCTGCCTCTCAGTACTGTGATAGTAACTTCAAAATATCCTGAATAGGCCTGAAGTGTAGTGTGGTGACAGAATGCTCGCCTAGCATTGATGAGGACCTGGGTTTGAACCCCAGCCCCACAAATAATATCCTTACTCTATGGGTTCAGGTCTGTCTGCAGAGATTTAGCTCACCTGAACAGTGGATATTATCAACAACCTGAGTATAAATAAAGTTTGTTGTACAGCTTTCAGTAAAAAACAAGAAAGATATTTGATTTTTATGAGTATCACAGTTGCTCTGGACCTCTCTGGTATTTTCTTCCTTCCTTTCCTCTAGGGTTTCCTTTAGAACTTGGCAGTGTTATTTTGAGCGATGTCAGACTCTCCACTACTCCACTACACAAAGGCTTTGCTCTTCCCTGAGGCTAGAGCTTAAAAGCAGAACATCACATTCTTGGAAAACAAGATCAGTCCACGCGAATCAAGAATCCCAACTGAGGGGAGAGCCAAGCCTCCCCTGCAGAGTCCCTCAATCTAGAGACTGTAATACCATGGCCTCTTCGAACAATTGTGACAGGAGACTGGGCCGTCCTTGTCACCTTTGTCTCCATTCGCTTTCCCCTCTCCTTACTCTTCCTACCGTGTTTTCTATAGCTTCTTCCAAGCCAACACCTCCAGGCCCTCTCACTGATCATTACAACAACACTCTCACACACTCAATTTTAAAGTGAAGTGAAGTGAATATTTTAAAACTGTCTCTAAATAGAATCAGAGAGAAAATTTCTGTTGTATTTGAGACAAACTATTTCTTACTTGTTCTTTATAGGTTGCTAACTTTTTAGGTGGCAGATGGCTTTTGGCCCAATATACACACTTTTAATCATCTTTTTATTCTATCTTGTAATTCAGTTATACTCTCTAAGAATAAGACTGAAAGCCAAGCTCCTTGTAGAGAAGGAGGCTAGGGATGTACATTGATCGTGAGGTTGGAGCTCTGCTCTAGAGAAGGTTCCACTCAGCGGGGGTAACACAGGGACATGGAGACCATGTGATTGGAGATTAATCAAATATCTACAAGGTATGCACTGGGTACCAGATGTTGCTGGGTCCTGGTGGTCTAATGATGACAAAGATGATTAAAGTTTGAAGAAGAAGTTTGAAGGTCCATAAACAGCATGGGTGTAGAAGATGGAGAATAATGACTTCCAATTAGAACTTTAAATTAGTCCTGCTCTTGATGAATATGGCTACTCACCGAGAAGTTAAATGATTTGCTTTGAGTTAATTTGGGATGAGAGGCAGAAATTGATTATCATGTTTCCTTTGATTTGTGTTTGGTCCACATATTTATTTATTTTCAAATAATTTTCCTGAGTTACTAGTGATAAAATAATGTTACAGAAAATGTGGGAAAATTGGAATATCTTATATACTACCAGAATGTAATATGTAATATAAGGGAATATAATATGCTATAGCCATTGTAGAAAATAATATAGAAGCTTCTTAAAATTTTTAAATAAGGACACATATTGGCTCACACTTATAATGTTAGCCACTCAGACATCTGACATCAGGAGGATTGTAATTCAAGACCAAAAATTTGGAAAGGCTCCATGTCAAACAATAAACAGCTGGGCCTGGTGGCATGTATCTCTCATTTCAACTCCTAAGGAATTACAAATAGCAGAATGGCAGTCTTGTCCACCCTGGCCATAAAAGTCAGACCCTATTCAAAAAAGTAAATTCAAGTAAAAGGGGCTGGGGGAATAACTCAAGTAGTAAAGTACCTATCTAGTAAGCCAAGACCTTCTTGAGTTCACTCCTCAGGACAACTATGACAGTTGAGGAGGAGGAGGAGGAGAAGGAGGTGGAGAAGGAGGCTCATGCCTATAATCCTAGCTACTAAAGAGGATGAGATCTTAGGAGAATCATGATTCAAAGCCAGCCTGGGCAGGAAAGTCCATGAAACTCCCGAATAGTGGGATTTTATTCAGTAATGACATATTATTTTTCTACATTGTTTTATTTTGCTAATACTTTGCTAAGTGTTTTGCTTCCATATCCATAAGGGAAATCAGCCAATTATAAACAAAATATTTTGTTAGGTCTTTAATATTATTATGCTGGCTTCATATAAACAAATGGGACATTTTTCTTCTGTCTTCAAAAATAATTTATTCAAGAAAAATTTTATCTCTTATTTTAATCCCAAATAGGATTTTATTTCTCCCTTGCATAGGAAGTAGGATTCACCAGTAAAATTTTCCATGCCTGGAATTTTCCTTGTAAGAGAATTTGATTACAATTTTATCTCTTATTAGATATAGGATTACTCAGGTTTTCTGGGTTTTTTTTCCTTGTGTCAGTTTTGGTAGGTTATATTTTTCTTGGATTTTGTTGAATTTATAAGAGGTTGAAAATGTGACATGACATTATTCATGACATTCCTTTAATATTTTTAAATGTCTTTGTAATCTATAGTAATATTTTATGTCTAATATCAATAATTCATGTTCACTCGCTCTTCCTTGAAAAAGTCTAATTAAAAGTTTTATTAAGTTTTCAATATTTTCTAATGAACCAACAATTATCCATTGAATTTGGCCAACTTTATTATTTGCTCATTTTCTCTTTCTTTTCTTTTTAAATCTATTTTCTTTGTCTTCTTCCTTTACATTTGCTCTGTTGTTATTTGTAGAGGGGGGGGGGCTTCTTAAAGTGGAACTGAAAGATCTTCCTTTTAACCTCTTTTTAAAAAACATAATTTTATTATCTTGAAGTATGGATTCAAAGGTGTTAACATTCGATGAATCAGTTTATAGATACAATGCATCTGGATCAGTATCACCTCTTTCATCATTCCCCGTCCCTCCCAAATACTCCCCTCAGCTTTTCTGGTTTCATAGGAAAGATCCAATAGAGAGAACAAGGCATTAATATCAGAGGATCAATGAATCCTCTAGAAACTTAGGAGCATTAGGTATAGGATAAGCCCTACTTCCGGGGTTGTGAATAGAATCACAGAAAGAAACGCACGTTAAAGAGGTCTCAGATGTTGCTGCAGTGTCTGACTTAGGAACAGTGGACAGCAGCCAAATGTGTAAAGGTGCCACCCACAAACGGAGCTGACAACCAGGCAATGGTGACTATAGTACCCTGACATTCCTGAGGAAACTATCTGCAGGGATGCTCTGACATTCACCAGAGTCACCTTCTGAGCCTCCAGCTGGGGGCCTCTCACACAGCTGGAAAGGCACCTACAAGAGCCATTGGGATGCCAGCTGCTGCTACTACAAGAGCACTAAGAAGCTGCTCATGAGGCTCCCTGGAGTGAGTCAGTGGAGGGTGCTCACCAATGGAGTTCCTCCTGCGCACACAGGGCACAGGGCAGCTTCCACAAGGCCACCCCAGCATGGAGAAAAGCCACCAATCCAGCAAGAAAAGCCCTTCCCTCCTGAAGTGTCCCGGCAGCGCCCTCTTCTGACCAAGCTGAACAAAGGCAGAATAGTTGAAGTGTCCATCTCTAGGAAGTCATGGCATGGATATCTGGGGGTGGGGGTGGTGGAAGAAAGGCAATTGACAATATTAAATCTGCTTGTCTAGCTGTTACATATACTGTTTTATGGGGTATTTCTAATCCACTTAATTCCAACTCCTTTCAGACAATATATAGAAATGCTTGAGTTCTTGCTTTTTTTTTTTTTTTAGGGTTAAAATCTTTTTTTTTTTTTAAATTTAATTTTATTATATTTGAGAACATACTGTACAGAGGGGTTACAATTACATGGGCAGGATAATGCATACATTTCTTACCAAGCATTGCAGCCTTCTCCTTTGTTTACCCTTCACCTCCCTTCCCAGCCTCCCCCCTCCCTCCCACCCAATCATACCCCCCCCCACGAGTTCTTGCTTTTAAATGAAGTGTCTAGTCCATTCATATTTATTGTAGTTATTGAGATAGTTGGTTTTAGGTCTACTTATTCACCTGTTTTCTGTTCATCTTTCCTCAGTTTTACTATTTTTTTTTTATGTGTTCCTTACTCCCTAAGGGGATTTTCTTGATTGTATTTCATCTCTTGGCTTTTTAGTTACATATCCTTTCATTCTCTTTTGTGATGGCTCTAGAGATTACAATATGCATGACAATTTTTCTTTCTACTCACAATTAATGTTGCAACACTTGTAGTGAAATGTAGAAAGTTGGCAAGCCCAAATGTCCATTGATTACCCCTTACCTCCCTCTATGCATAATTTGCATATTGGACAGCTGCAAAAATTATCGATCCCAACAGATAATGTCATCATTTTTGTCTTACTTTAAGTAAATTAGGAGGAAATTTGAACAGATAATCAATTTCTTCTGTTTTTAATGTCTTCTGTTCCTGTCATGTTTACATGGCTTCCTTTCCCTTCAGCCAAGAGCATTTGTGTTACCTCTATTCTTCAGGTATTCTTACTATGGTTTTAAATCTCTTTAAAATATGTGAGTCAATGTCTGGACACCAGTTACTCATTAGCTACTCATTGTCCATGTGTGTATGTCCCTTTTCACTGAAAGGTTTGAAATTTTCTCTCCATCTTTTGTTTTTAGCAACTTGACTATTTCTGTAGGTGTGATTTTCGTTTTATGTATTCAATTTGGAATTCTGTGAATTCTCAAACTTCAAACCTGTGCATTTGTATGTTCTCTGAAGTTTTGCAATTTCAGCCATTATAGCTTTAACCCCTTTAAGTAATTTTTATATCCCGAAAGAGACTTTCGGGATTATTGTCTCCACAGTTCTATGAATTTCCTTTCATTGTCCCAAAATTTTCTTCTTTATGGCTGCAAGACTGTCAAATCTGAAATCTGTAGGGCATGCTGGAGGCCGGAGATGCAAGAAGAATTTGATGTTGCAGATTTTAAGGAGAATTGCTTCTTCTGCAAGAAACCTGCTTTTGTTTTTAACTATCTTTTAAAATATATATTTATTGTTATTAAGGTGTTATACAGAGGGATTACTATTTCTTTTTTGGGGGGGTCCGGTTGTGGGGCCTGAACTCTGGTCCTGGGCATTGTCCCTCAGCTCTTTAGCTCAAGGCTAGCACTCTACCACTTTGAGCCACAGTGCCACTTCCGGCTTTTCTCTTTTTGCTTATGTGGTGCTGAGGAATCGAACCCAGGGCCTCATGCATGCAAGACAAGCGCTCTACCACTGAGCCATTTCCCAGCGCAGGGATTACTATTTCATAAGTAACAAGTTACTTTTCTTTTTATGGACAATGTCATCTCTTCCTTTTCTTTTCACAATTTCCCCCTCCCATCCCTTCCCATGAGTTATCTAGCTCAATTTCCATATAGTATCTATTGAATGACATGATTTTTCTTCCTGAAGTCTTCCTCTGGTTAAATGAGGCCCATCTGCTAATGTCCCTTGTTTAAAGTCATCTGATCACAATGGTTAACTGTATCTGCAAAGTACCTTTCTAGTGATCCCTACATCAGGATTTGGTGAAGTAACTGCCTAGTGTGTGTTATCCATGTGACTCATCCTACTAGCTGTCACACATGGCAAGACTCGCACTACAAGCTTTCACACTGGCAGATTTGTGTTCTCTGAGCTCTAGGAGCAAGCTAGTATCACTCTGTCCCCTACACACTCAGCAGGCCAAAGACTTGGTCAGACTTATAAATAGGATTTGGAAGGAACTGTCCCTTTCTCAGAGTCTTTCCTCATTTTCCAGTCTTATTATTTGATGTTCAAAATTGTTACTCAGCTCTTTCAGTGTGATCCTTGTTTTTATCATTGGTCCACAGTTTTGCCTGGTCTGGAAGGGTAGGATCCAACAGGAGTTTACTTGGCAATACTAAAAGCAAAACTTTGCATAAACCATGAGTCTTGTGGGACCATGGAAGAAGACATGGGGGATGTGGGGAAGGGTCAGCCTGTGGCATTTGTTATCACTGCTGGATATCAGGCTAGCAGGGCTCTCCTCATGAATTGCTCACCTTAGCCAAACTCCAAACACTCTAGGGGCTGTGTGGGCAGCAGGTGCAGGTTCCTTGGGAGGTAATCTCTCAGGAAGAAGGCAGGAGTCAGGGTCTCAGCCCAAGCTGTTTCCCAGGGCTTCCTAGCTTGATTCAGTAATTAGAGCTAACTAGGAACCTGAGGCAGCCATCCAATTGGAAAGAGGAAACTAATCTAGAAATGTTTCAAGAACAAAACAAGAAGACAAGTCTAGACTTGTGCAGGCTAGACAGGCTCCCCTGGAATCCTGTCAGGAATTGTGACCAATGTATTAATGTAGTAATCCTAGCATTGATCCCACGGTCCAGTTAAGTGGTCAATTTAGCATAGAGCACTTAGCATAGAGACCTGTCCAGTGAGTGGATGAAAGTCCTGACTATCAAACTTGCTCAATTGCCTGCTGAGTGATAAGGTAGAAATGAAGACTAGAAATGCAACAGCAATAAACACAAGACCATATGTTGGAAATGATCTGTACAACTTGGAGGGAGGGTGGGAGAGTAGGAGAAAAATGAGGTAGGGAGTAACAAGTTTGACAGGAAATGTACTCATTACTTTATTTATGTAACAGTAACCCCTCTGTACATCACCTTGGCAATAAAAACTTAATTTAAAAAAGTGAAGACTAAGCCGGATGCCAATGGCTCACGCCTGTAATCCTAGCTACTCAGGAGGCTGAGATCTGAGGATCGTGGTTCAAAGTCAGCCCTGTCAGGAAAGTCGGTGAGACTCTTATCTCCAATTAACCATTAGAAAACTGGAAGTGGCGCTGTGGCTCATGTGGTAGAACTCTCACCTTGAGCTGAAGAGTGCAGGGACAGCGCCCAAGCCCAGAGTTCAAGCCCCACAACCAACCCTCCCCCCCCAAAAAAATGAAGACTAGAGAGAAGAGCTGAATCTGTGGTAGGGTAGAGCCTCACCATCAGCAACAGCAAAGTGTAGAGAGGGGTTTAGGCACCCCCCCCAAAAGTGGGCTTCGCCTAACTCTCAGTGTCTTTCATCCGAATACCTAATCCTAATGCCCAAGACCTAATGACTCATCCCTAATACCTCAAAAAAATCTTGAGCCTATTGCTCTCCCCCCACACACACACACTTCTTCAAATCCACTGAGCAAAGCGCTCACTTTAAACAATTCGCTGTCAGTGAATGCCTTGTCAGCTGCGAGGGAGGGCCATGAGTCACTTCTGCCTAGCTTATTTTCCCAGACAGTGCACCAACTCCTCCCATCAATCCATGTCCCTTCAACTGCCCCAACCTGCAGGGTGAAGCCAGCCACACATACTTGTCTTTTTCAAGGAGCCTCATTGATTAAAAACCCCAACCCAAAATGATATGCTCATCATACGTGGCTGAGGAAATAAAGAACTATGCTATCACCCAAAGATAAGTACAATACACACAGATCCTTTTATTTCCACACATTTTTTTTCTGCCAATATGTTTTCATGGGGCAGTACTGAGGTTTGAACTCGGGGCTTTGTGCTTATCATGCTGGTGCTTTATTGCTCAGCCATGTCTCCAGATATTTTTCCATTGATTATTTTTAAGAGAGGGCCAAGCTTCCCACAAGGGCACATGAGCCGCAAACCCCCTACTTTAAGCTCCCTATGGTTGCTGATCTCAGATCTGCACCACCCCCCATCCAGCTTCCCTCTATGAAGATAGAGCCTGGTGAATTATCCTTCCTGGGCTCATCTTGTACCTCCCCTCCATCCTCCCATTCCCAGCCTCCCAAATAGCTGAGATTATAGCATGAGCTACTAAGTACCTGGCTACATATGAGCCAATAGTTTTTATACATTTTTATGTAATTGAAATCACAATCTGACCTAGTTTTGTATCTGTTGTTCCAAGAAATCTATGGGATTACATAGTATTCCTTTGCACAATTAGCATGGCCTTTGGTTCTTTGTTCAGTCAGGATAAATATTAGTTGGGCAGCCAGTGTGCATCATGCACTATAGTAAACTTTGCGTATATCTACCAATGAAGACACAACTCCTGCTGTTGTGGAGCTTCCTGTGTGGTGCAGGAGATAGACAATAAGTCAACAGCCTAATGGTTTATAAGCGACAGGAAGAAAATCAAAGCAGGCAACTTGACATATTTCTCTTGCCTAAAGCACTTCCCTGTTAAACTATGGCTACTGAACTCTGCCCATTGGCAAGCATTTTGAAATGAGTGTGTTATTTGGTGAAACCAAAACTCCTGGAAGGAACCAAGCTAAACAACAGAGGGAAAGAAGTAGACAAGAGAGTCAACTAGAAGGCTCAACAACTCTTGAGAAGACTGAGGAGAAGAAGAGAAAAGAGAAAAAAGAGAAGGGAAGAGGGGAGGGGAGGGGGAGGGGAGAAGAGCAAGAAAGAGAGGAAGGGTGGGGAGGGGAGGGGAGATAGAACAAGAGAGGAAATGAGAGGAGGAGAGGAGACAAAAAAGGAGAGGAGAGAGGAGAACAGAGGAGAAGGAAAGGGAGCAGAGAGAGGGGAGGGGAGAGGAGGGTAAGAGTGAGACCAAGAGACCCAGGTCCATGCCTATAATCCTAGCTACTCAGGAGGCTGAGATCGGAGGATCTTGGTTCAAAGCCAGCCCTGGCAGGAACATCAGTGAGACTCTGATCTCCAATTAACCACTAGAAAACCGGAAGTAGTGCTGTGGCTCAAGTGGTAGAGCACTAGCCTTGAGCTGAAAAGCTCAGGGACAGCACCCAGGCCCAGAGTCCAAGACCCACGACCAACAAAAAAAAAAAAAAAGAGAAAGAGACCCAGGTCCATGAGTAATACCTGATAAAGGAGTAGACAGATAAGCAGGAAGTACTTTTTAAAGAACCAGAAGTTTTTAGTTTACTGGCCAAGAGAATTATGTGTAAACAAACAAGAGTTCTTACAGCAATCTAATATTTATTGAATGTTTAATAGACGTTCTATGTAACTAATAATGCCCCAAAGAGATGCTTTCATGAGGTATAATTTCGATCATGAGATTCACATTGAAATTAACCTGGCTCTGAATCACGGCTGTGAAACTTCTTTGCTCTGTGATCGTTGCCTAGTTACTTAGTATCTCTGTGCCTTATTTCCCTCAGAGTAAAATGAGGACTAATCATATCCCACCCCCTGGTGATAGTCTAATAAGATGATCATTGTAAGGCCCTTAGCATATCCATAACAGACAGGTACCCTGAAAATGGTGGAATATGTGGTTGTTGTGTGTGCTGTGGTTGTATCTTTTGTAATTCTTACCACTCTTCCTAATAACTGACTCCTTTTATCTATTATAAATGATTCCTTTCTTACCCCAGTCCATTACCATCTGTGTCTCAGAACACCTCTGGGAGGAGCTGAGTGGAGGATGTCTGGTCATGATGCTGAGGAACACAAATCTTTCTAGAAGAAGTGCCAGGCTAGGAAGAACTTTATTTCATGACAGGAAAAAGTGAGAACTAGACATAAAGATGGTTTCGATGAGTTTCCCTTTAAAGTCCCCAAGCAGTACCGTAGAGGCCTAGGTTATTGACTTCCATCCTGGGAGACCAGAAAGCTTATTGAGCTTATACGAACACTAAACCCAGTGTATGTATGATGGCTATTAACTCACTCTAAAGCTTGTCTAGAAGGAACTATGGCAAGATAGGGGTGGTGGCAAAGTTCAAGGTCTATATTAAAATGGGATTGAGTAAGCCAGCTGGGTTTGTGGGCTACAGGTGCATTAGTGATGCCTCAGGAAGACATACCATTAATCACTGGCCACAGCTGTGTGTCTCTATAGTACTTACTTAAGCATCCACAGCCTAATGGGATTGCAGCTTGGAGTCAGCCACTTTTTTATATCGTCCTGATCATATTCACACACACACACACACACACACACACACACACACACACACAGAGGATCAGTAATCCTGAACATAGAGTGACTTATGGAGACTGACTTTTTCTGAAAACCTTAGCTGAACTTCTGTATCTTCTTTCTAAATGAGCAGAAGTGTGGGATGGAAATCAACATTTTCTTTACTCAATCGCTTTCCAACCCTGAGAAAGGCAACGATGGTGATTTGGGTGGCATTTTTTTCTGCTTATGAAATCATGCTTGGTTTGCAAGGATGTGCTCAGGGTAAAGGATAACAACCCACACTGGAAGGCATGTTGGGAGAATGCCTCTCAAATATTTGTTTTAAATTAAGTGAATCATGTTTATTTATCAAAAGGTGTTATCTCTTTTTGTTCGAGAAAACATGGAAATATTTTTGCCATTCATGGCAAAGCAATCACAAACATTTGTACAACCTTTGGCTTTGTAAATCAGATTGTTAATGTTTTCACACCCGAATGAAGTTTATGCTGGCAGATAAAATAAGCCTGGGAATGAGAAGATGACAGCAGATGTGACCAAAAAAGTCTTATAATTTGATGGATGATGGTTGACAGTAACAATGATTAATATAATTGTTTTATGCTAATCTAATTTTGTACATGGCATAAAATTTAGAAAGCTATCTGATAAGGGTAGGATGAAATAGAAAATATCCATCGTTCTCTTCAACTCTTCAAACCCTACTGGCAAAGCAAAACTAATTTCACTTGTTTGGTTTTAGATTTTAGTACTCATATCATAATGCTCAATCAGCTTATTTTAATATTTTTTTTTACTTCTTATTCACTATAGGCTATACCCAGGACTCCTTTCTATAAAAGTGGAAATTGCTATACTGTCTCCCTCTTGTATACTTTAGTGGGCTTTTATTTTGATGATTGTTACTAGATTTTATTGTCCAATTTAATAAACTTTAAATTCTGTCTATTTTTGGTAGTTTAGTAGTCTGAGAGATAAGAAACTACCTCCCCTCTGCTTCTGTTACCCTTCCTTTTTCTATTATAATTATTCAGTCTTATTAATTGGGTAAATTAACAGGGTTTCTTATGATATTTTTGACCTGTGTAGACCAGACTTTGATTGTGTCCCCATTCCTTTCCACCTCTTAACTTCCCTCACCCCTCCCTGGGAGTCATTATTCTACCAAGTTAACCATCTTATTGTTTTCAGGTTTGATGTATGAGAACCAAACATAGACAGACAGACAGACAGACAAACAGACAGACAGACAGATGACAGAGAGACAGACAGATAGATAGATAGATAGATAGATAGATAGATAGATAGATAGATAGATAGATAGATAGATTGATTGATTGATTCTACTTGTCTTGTGAATTGTGTTTCTATAAATATGGGTATACTGGTATCTTTTATGTATAATGACTTCATCTCCTTTAGGTATACACCTACATGTGGTATAATAGGGTCATAGGGTCATTCTACTTTTAGTTTTTGAGAAACTGCCCTATTTATTTCCATAGTGGCTGGACTCACTCACATTCCTACCAAGGGATCCATTTTCCTCTACAGTCTTCCTAGCCTCTGTCATTGTTGTTGGGTTCCATTTGGTTTGGTTTAGGTTAATGGCCATTCTGACTGGGGTAAAATAGAAATTTAGATTTGCATTTCCCTGTTGACTAAGGCTAAAGAGTATTTTTTCATATGTTTATTGGCCATTTATTTGTATTTCTTTGGAGAGTTATCTGTGGAAATCATTGTTCACTTGTTGTTTGGATTATCCTTTGGTATTTAATATTTTTTTTAGTTCTTTATGTATTCTAGGTATTAATCCCCTGTCAGATAAACAGCTAGCCCATTTTGTGGGCTGTGTTCTTCAGTCCGTTGATTGTTTCCTTTGCTGTGTGGAAGCTTTTCAATTTGCTTTAGCCTGTTTAATGAATTCTGCTTTTATTTCCTGAGCTGTCGGGGTTCTATGCAGAAAATCATTTCATGTGCCTATTTCTTGGAGTGTTTCCTCTGTCTCAACCCTTCTTTCTAACTTAAATCATTTGCACATTTATTTTTACTTTGTCAATATTTTAGGATTGTCAGATAATATGCAGAAATCCCAGTTTAAGTGTGAAGCTTACATAAGCAATAAATAATCTTTAGAGTAGCTGTGCATGGGGCATACTTCTACTAAAGAAATATTTGTTGCTTACCAGAGATTTAAATGTCACTGAACATCCTTAATTTTTATTTGCAAAATTTGGAAATATTGAAATGTTTGTCAATTTCCATTTTCTTCTGAAACAACACAATAATTTCCTGTTTTAACTAAGGGCCTTGTGCATGCTAGGCAGGTATAAACACTTGAGCCACACCCTTAGCCCTTATGTTTTAATTAATTCTTGAATAGGGTCTCAAATTTATGCTGGCCTGAACCTTGATCCTCCTATTTATGATTCCTGTTTAACTAGGATGGCAAGTTCATGATGCTGGGACTAGCTTTTGTTGGCTAAAATGGAGGTCTTGCTAATTTTTCCCCAGGTTTGCCTTGAATCATTATCCTCCCAATCCCTACCTCCAAAGTGGTTAATATTACAGGCATGAGACACTATGCCTGGCTTCTTATTTAAACTCTATGTTCTTTTTTTAAAAAATAAAACCTAGCTACTCATTAGGCTGAGATCTGAGGCTTGCAGTTCAAAGCCAGCCTGGGCAGAAAAGTCAGTGAGACTCTTATCTCCAATAAACCACCAGAAAACCAGAAGTAGCATGGTGGCTCAAGTGGTAGAGCACACGCCTTGAGCTGAAGAGCTGAGGGACAGCACCCAGACTCAGGGCTCAAGCCCCACAACCAAAAACAAGAAAAACAAAAACAAAGCAAAACATCATGGTAGCAGTGGCTCACACCTGTAATCCTAGCTACTCAGGAAGCTGAGATCTGAGGATCGAGGATCAAAGCCAGCCTGGGCAGGAAAGTCCGTGAGACTCTTATCTCCAATAAACTACTCAGAAAACTGGAAGTGGTACAGTGGCTCAGTGGTAGTGTACTAGCCTTGTGCTGAAGAGCTGAGGGACAGTGCCCAGGCCCAGAGTTCAAGCCCCATGACAAAAAAAAAAAAAAAGACAGACTGTGGTTCCAAGTCAGTATGGGGGGTGTAGTGGGGGGGGGGGGTTGATTATGAGACATGAGACTCCATCTGGGTCTATCTAATTAAAGAATCTGGTTGTTGTATTTGTGCCTGTTCAGCCTAGCAACTGAAAGAAGTATAAAATAGTAAGATCACAGTCCAGGCACATACCTGAGCAATAAAGCAATACTCTCTCACTCAAAAGAACTAGTGCAAAAACAGGTGGGAGCCGGGCCCTGGTGGCTCACACCTATAATCCTAGCTACTCAGGAGGCTGAGATCTGAGGATCTCGGGTCAAAGCCAACCCCAGGCAGGAAAGTCCATGAGACTCTTATCTCCAATAAACCACTAGAAAACCAGAAGTGGCGTTGTAGCTCAAGTGGAAGAGCGCTCACCTTGAGCTGAAGAGCGCAGGGACAGCGCCCAAACCCAGAGTTCAAGCCCCACGACCAACAAAATAAAAACAGGTTGTTGCTGTGGTTCAATGGTGGAACACCTGCCTAGAAGCAGAAGGCCCTGATTTCAAACCATATTATTGCAAAGGCAAAGGCAAAAAAAAAAACCCTGAAAACTATTATATTTCATATTCTTTTCTTCTACTTTGATAAACTCATCTTAAGGACAGACTCCTAGAAATAATAAGAGAAAGCATATCTCGCAGATAGTTTAAAATTTCACTTTTACTAAAGACAAATCTCAGTTCCAAAAAGGATTTAAAAAATCTTTACAAATGGCTGAAATGGGTTTCAAACTAAAGATTCTGTTTTCCTGTTCCTCTTTCTGACCTTTTCCTGTCTCACCTAGAAAGAATCTTATGGTTTCCTTGTCCTCATCAGTATTTGAAGACACTGAGTTGATATCCAGAAAGGACAGTAATACTGACAATTCCCACCATCCCTCATCCTTCCATGAGAGAAACACTGCATTCTTCAAAATGTACCAAACAGAGGGCTTGAGAGTCAGGCAGATAGTGTTTCAAATCCCAACTCCACATTTACTTCACAGACCTGGGGGGTAATGCCTAAACTCTCCGAATTTGATAAGTCTTGCTTTGTGATTGTTACTAAAGTTACATACTATAATACAGGTGCTCCACTGGGTCCTTGAGAGGGGAAAGTGGTGTTTTTCACAATGAGGATGAATCATATCTCACCCTAAATATTTCATGTGTGTGTAAAAAATGAATACTAGTACTTCTTAAGGGTCCCCTGTTACAACCTTGACTCTTCCTCTGTGCTGTGTTGGCTCTGTCTCTGAGATCACCCATCCATCCCCCCCCCCAAACCCATATTGTTCCCAGAAAGATGGGCACACAGTACAAGTCTGGTATGAACCAGTCACAAGCCTGGCAAGACTTCTGGAGAGAGTCCCAATTTCCTGGGCAGGAAAGTCCATGAGACTCTTATCTCCAATAAACTACTCAGAAAACTGGAAGTGGTACAGTGGCTCAGTGGTAGTGTACTAAACTTGTGCTGAAGAGCTGAGGGACAACGCCCAGGCCCAGAGTTCAAGCCCCATGACCACAAAAAAAAAAAAGACATACAAATGGCCCCGAAGAGCCCTTGAGCTTGCCTGGCCACCTCTGCCTCCCTGTCCTTCATTCTAGCCACATGATCATCCTTCCCAGGACACACTGCTTTTACCTTTGCTATGCTCAAGGCAACCTTGTGTCTCCATCCTTAAAGCAAGCCACTCCAAATGCTTAATGACCTGTTCAGATATCTCAACTGCTAGGGTATTTCCCTGGCAGGATTTGGTAGCTCCCTTTTTTATAGCTCCATGCTACTGAGCACCTTTGAGATAGCATTTATCAAGTACACAGCAGGACCATGAAAAGTTGCTCAGGGGCCTGCCAGGTGAGGCATGCCTGAAATCCTAGCTACTCAGGAAGCTGAGTTCTAAGGATCACAGTTCGAAGCAACCTGGGCAGGAAAGTCTGTGAGATTTTTCCCTTTAATACATCACTCAGTAAAAGCTGGAAGTGGTGTTGTGGTAGAGCACTAGCCTTGAGCAAAAGAAGCTCAGGAAAAGCCCTTAGGATCCAAAAATTGCCATAGAGGCCTTCTTCTGGAATTACCATCACCAGGTTATTCAGGTGTGGGTACTCAGCTTCTCTGCATACAGATCACGGTGTGATCCAACAGAACACCAGTGGACTTAAATACCAGCTACTACCCTTCCCACCATCAGGTAGGTTGGCCCTTTAGTCTATAGACCTACAGCATGTATTAGCTGCCATCTTGCCAAAGTCGCCATTACTGAGTACAATATATACCACTTTTATTTCACTTCTTGCTTCCAAAACTCATCTTCTTTATATTCCTATATTTCCTCTTACAGTGAGGTGTTCTCAGGATCAAGGACTGAGCAAAACTGTTTTGGTTTTTGTTTACTTCACTAAATGCGTAGCAGAGTACAGACTCACAGTAGACATGGAAATAAACAGTTGAGTGAGTGAGTGAATGAATGAATGAGTAAAGGCTATGGAAAGCCTTACTTCCTAATGTATCACAATGACATACCACATGGGCCAAAGTCAGGAGTTTAATGTCCTCAAGCAAAAGAAACAAGAACATTGTTTCATGTCTTAGTAAGTAGAGCATGCCAGAACTACAGAGTAATCTGTCTTTTCTACTGAAATAAAATAAAGAATTCTCAAAGCTGTCTGTTACAAAGGTGACCCTCCTGTAGAGAGCAGAAACACACTTGTCAAGGCATCAGCCCCAGGCTACTAGGCATAGGAGGTTAGCTGGCTCTTGCAAAGTCTGAGTGACCTCACAGATGTTGTTGCTCAGATCAAAACTACTATAGAAGTTGATGAGGCACTGGTGGCTCATGCTTGTACTCCTAGAAACTCAGGAGGCTGAGATCTGGGGATCATGGTTCAAAGCCAGCCCAAGCAGGAAAGTTCGTGAATCTCTTAATTCCAATTAACCACACACACACACACACACACACACACACACACACACACACACACACACACACCAGAAGTAAAGCTATGGCTCAAGTTGCAGAGTGCTAGTCTTGAGGGAAAAAAAAAGCTTAGGAATGGTGTCTAAGCCCTGAGTTCAAGCCCCAAGACTTCCACATGTGCATGTGCACACACACTATGAAAGGTTAGACCTGGTGAGCTAGAAGTTCAAGTAAGACCACAGCAGGACAAGAGGCCTGGATTGGCCTCAATGGGTGGCTTGGAGTAGAAATTATGTCTTGAGGACTTTTAGCTGACAGTCATCAAGAGGAAACATTGAAGATATTGATAGAGCTCTAACTTTTGAGGGCCTACATGGGGTATAAATTTATGTCATTCTTATGATATTTATGCTCCATAGACCAGCATGATTAGTCCCATTTTACCCACACACTACCCAAAATGCAAAAGCTGGACATTGGTATTGTCTAGCCATGTCGTATCTGCAGTGGGTGAACTTTGATGATGTCGAATCATGTTATATCAGGTGGTGGTACATGAGAACTGACAGCAAAAGAATGGTGCCCCTAGATCAAGTCATACTGACCACAGCTGGATAATCCATCCTTTATCATCATTGACCTTTAAAGATTGCTTGGTCTTTTGGACTCCAGAAATTATGGGAACAGTTTCAGGGTCAGTAAACTGGATATCAGAGTTTCAGTGCTTACAAAGCTCATGCTTTTGCCTACCACAGATGGCTCATGACCATATAACATTTGGCTTTTGTAATGAGGGCATTTCTGTCTATGCACCATGGTCATTCACTTGATAAAATTAGCATGGAGATGTTGCTTTTCAGACAATAGCACTGTCTCTTTTTCATCCAGGGATGAGAATAAAAGGGTGATAGGTGGAATAGTTAACAAAGCGATAGTAAAAGAAGATCTTGTTGTGGTCATACAGCCCAATAGAGGATGGTAACATTGGGCCCTGTCCAACCGTGTCAGTTGTGGCCTGAGGTGGACATAATTTAGATTGAACCCCACCATGGGTGTTCAGTTGGGCGAAAGAAGAGCGAAACTAGAGACAATATACAATATGAAAACCTCGTAATCCAATGTAACATCTAAATAGATAAACTAGCAAATTCTGAGGACTTTTAATTGTTGGGAAACTTCCTATTCTACAAGTTTACTGATGTTTCTGCTTTTGCTCCATTTTCAAGGACACACAACTGAAAAGAGGGCAGGATGGTCTCTCAAGAGGCCCCCATTACATTTGGGCAAAACCCAAGAATTTCTCACCTCAAACTCTCTTGACTTCTACAACTTATCTTCCCCTCTGTCTCTTCCACCCTCTCTCTTCTTTCTTTTATAATTTTTTTTATTATCTTGAAGGTGTTGTACAAAGGGGTTTCAATTACACATGTCAGTTGATAAGCACAATACATCTTGATCAATGTCACCTCTTCTAATATTCTCCCCATCCCTCCCAACCCTTCCTATCCATTCAGGTTATCTGGTTCCATTTTTACATATCCTGTATACATTGAATATGATGACTGTATTCATCCACCCTTCCTCTCTCCATTTTTCTGCTCCATCTGACAAAACATGTTTCAGCTTCTCAGTATTCATTATGTTAAACTGTAAGTTGGTTGTTCAAAGGACTCCACTGGGATCCTCCCTTGTGTATACCATACTTTGGCCCATTTGTTTTTGTATATATGCATATAACACTGTATGCTTTCATATAGGTCAATGATTTAGATCTAACTTCCACCAAGGAGAGAAAACATGTGCCCATTTTCTCTGTGAGCCTGGCTTACCATAATTCTTTCTAGGTCCATCTATTTCCTTAACCTAAAATTCTTCTTCCTGATAAATGAGTAAAATTCTGTTGATAGATAAATCATGTTATCTATATGTCTCTCTCTCTCTCTCTCTCTCTATATATATATATATATCACTTTATGTGTATCACATTATATAGATACATAGAGACATAGACCACATTTTCTTGATCCACTCATCTGTTGTAGGAAATTTGGGCTGGTTTCACAATTTGGCTATGGTAAACAGTGATGAATGATGGGTATCTATCTGTCCTTTCATCTGACCTAAAAAGAGATCAGGCAGCAGAGGACTTGGACAGAGACGCCTAGGTTGGCATGAAGGATTGCTGTAACTATAAAATGGCATCTGTCTGTAGCAGACTCAGAACCTGCCCACAGGCTACATGCAGATACTACATCTGGCCATGGGAGGAGCATGGGGTGATGAGAACGGACAGGGATGCTTTGTGTCCTGTAGAGAAGAAGAGGGAGAATAAGGAGCCAGCCAAAAGGATTGTGCTATAGGCTCTCCATCAGAGAATTGCAGACTTTATGAACTCAAACGGACAGCTTGACTCCACACTTCGGGAAGTGCTCTTGTTTGGGAAGAAAAGAACATTCTAGCAATGTGGGGTCCTGGAGCCTCTCTCTGTCAATGCCTCTCTGTTAGCTAGCCATGGCCTACTTTTCTTTGCTGATCAGGACTGCATTTTAATTAGCTGCATCTTCAACGCCTCCTATGACACCACTTTTTGGAAGCTTGCAAAAAGATTCAACAAATATGGCAGTGACTGGCTTTACTAGAAAGCTAAGAGTTGACCTGATGAACTGTCATCAAATGGAGCCCTTCCTTCATTCTCTCCAGACCCCACTGCACATCATGCTCTTGTCTCTTAATTTAGAGAAGACTAACCAGCTTAGTGATCTCTGTCTATCAACCGTGTTGGGAACAAATATTGGTTCAAGGGATTATACCCACAAAGAAGAGTTTTCTAGCTGCCTGCCAAACAGGGTGCCAACGCAATGAGCCTGCCAACAGAACAAGGTAAATCTTGTACCCGGTCAAGGCCGACAATGGTCTGAGCCTTGGTGATGCCAGGGAGGAAGTAGCTTTCCATCCCTCAGTCATCTGCTGCTAAGTAACTTGAGTTAGTGGCAAAAAGCTTACTTGGGAAGTTGTCCGGGGAGTGGACACTGATGTGCTGCCAGCGGAGGCTAATGAAATCATTTTCAGGGGTCACCCAGCTGAAAACCTTCCTTTCTGTGCCACGAAGCTGACCCCATACTGTCCAGTATCAGTCACATATTGGGATACCTTGTTCCCACTACTAGGAGAGCCATATCCTTGAGACTCAGAAAAAAGCAAAGAATCATGGCAAACATATTCATTCAATCAACAAATATTAAATGAGAGACTGTGGAGACAGAGGAGTGGCAAGTACAATATCAATATAATACACACTGTACCTGACAAGGCCACCTGTAATGTGCCCAAAGACATTTTTATTTTTTATCTCCATTTCCCTATAAGGGAAATCAGGCAAGAGAGAGTTAAGCGACTTACCTTAATTACCCAAGCTAGTAACATGTCCTAACTTAACCAAATTAGTAAAGATAGAGTTGGAATTGAGCCTAACTTACCCAAAGTAGTAAGTGGTAGAGTTGGAATTTGAAGTTGATAGCTTGGACATAAAACTTAAATGAATGAAAGGAGGAGGTTTGAAAAGGGAACAAGGAGACATTCTCAAGAGATCATATTTGAGCTTATAATTTGAACGACATCCTATAGGACTATGCTTGGTGCTTTGTTTCCTTCCTTAATCTTCTTAACAAGGCCTCCAACAAGGAGATGATAATATCCTCATATTCCAAAGAAGAAATACAAGCTTATGTTTAGGTAAATTTCATCAGAGTTTGTGACTTTTATGTGGCAGAGTCGAAATTTATATCCAATTCTAAACTGTAATTTATCCACCAGCCACACTGAGCTACAAATTGCAAAGTGTTGTCCTGATTATCTCTAGAGGATTTGAAAGATCAAGGGTGTGGATATATCTAAACGAGGACAGGCAGAATGAAGAAATCAGTCTGAAAAAGACAGGTGAGATGGGCTGATTTTACAAAAGAGATGGGAGAGGGGTCTAGGCATTCCAGGAAAAAAATAACAGTTTAGCAGAGACTCAGGGACGTTAGGTTGTTTCAGGAAACAGTGCTCCTTCAGAATGCTATATGAGCACTGGGATGTTAACAGTACAAAGCTAGAATGGTAGGTTGGGGAAAATTACCAAAAGTATAGACTTCTCCACTGACTGTAAATCAAAGTAACTATATTGACACTATACATTAAGGCAAAACATCATGATGCCTTTTGAACTCTTACTGACAAGCTCCTCCATGCAAAGTTAGGAACTCCTGTTAAAATAAATGCCTCTAGTAGAATCCCTCTAAGGTGTGTTCATCTACTTTCTGGATCTTGGAAGAATGCTACCCAAGCAGATGTCAGCCATCATTATCTGACCAAGGGTCCTGCCTTGGGATCAGCAGTAGGATTGTCAGTTTTCAATTTCAAACTCAGTGGATCTTGGGGGAGAGTAGATTGAAATGAAAAGCTGTGTTAACCTCAGAGGTGTCTTTGGAAGTTGCTTTCCTTGAAAAGTCTGGTAACCAAGTGTTTTATGCTGCTTTGCTTTTTTTCTTAGGAAAAGCAAAAGATGAAGCCACTTTTGAGAAGGTTTCATATAACTGGCAAGTTCCCAGGGAAGGTGGCTGCTGACCAACCAGAGCTTCTCTGGATAGGTGCTCAGGAGGCACCTGAGAGTCCTACCAGCTTGCCCCTGGCCTTATATAGCCTGAGTGTCCAAATCAAAATTAGGAATGTAGCCATGCACTGGTGACTTACACCTATAATCCTAGCTACTCAGGAGGCTGCGATCTAAGAATTGTAGTACAAAGCCAGGCTTAGTAGAAAAGTCCATGGGACTTTGATCTCCAATTAACCTCCAAAATAATTTTAAACCAGAAGTGGAGCTATGGATCAAGTGAAGAGCACACACACTCATTCACACATACACACACACACACACACACACACACACACACACACACAAAATAGGGATGTAACAGTCTGAATCATACTAAATATGATAGTGCATATAAAGTACTTTACATGTAAAGTACATAAATATAAGTGCTCAAAAATGTTTATTATATGCTAACCATTAGTAGTAGGTATTCCAATAATTATATACCAATTATTATTTTTAAAAATCAGAGGAAAAGAAGACAAATTACTACTTGTAAAATAAAGACTTCTTGTGTCAAATACAAAAGACTTGAATATACTACATCCTCATACCAAAGACAAAAGATTTGATAAAACCACATTTGAAGAGCATCTGAGCATCTGAGTGTGTATACACATGCAAACACATGTATGTTCACTAATGGCCAGTAGCTTAATTAGATCTGGGAAATGAAGCCTTCATAAAAAATCTGAGGAGACAGAGTTTGAAGAGCCTTTGGAGAGCGGAGCCTCGATGCTTCCAGAAGTGGTACTCCTGGAGAAGAATTGGAAGTTCCATGCCTCAGCCCATAGGACTCATCCTGGGCAGTGCTTCGCCTGCAGAGTTCCTAGTATATACTTGACACGAGTAGTCTGTTCTTGTGGTTGTTTACTTTATTTCTTCTGGCATCTCTAAGTTTTAGTAACTGCTTAGGTACATTGGATCTTCTTGTGGCCCAAGTTTATAACATGGAGTGGAAGGCTCTGTTTATTTAACTCTTTCAGAGGATTTAATATCAAAGAGGTTAGACATTTGGACTAAAAGAAAACAAAAAGAACACTTATAATAAGATGATATCATAAAATCACTACTAACTATGCTTCTGCAGAATTAGTCCTATAAAATAGCTGATCTGGTCAAAATGCATTTTGCTCACAAACTGGCATGGCTGAATTGAAACCCCTTTGTACAACTACTTAAAGATCATTAAAAAAACAAAAAATGAATAAAATATATTAATAAGAACTCATAATTTAGACACATATATGATATGTGTAGTATATAAGAAACCACTTTGGAAAGCAGTATGGAGGTTCCTCAAAAGACTCCACATAGAGCTGCCCTATGTCCCAGCAATCCCACTTTTAGGCATTTACCCAAATGATCACAAACAAGACCATACTAAAGCTACCAGCACAACTATGTTTATCGCAGCATTATTTACCATAGCTAAAATATGGAACCAACCCAGATGCCCCTCAGTAGATGAATGGATCAAGAAAATGTGTTATATTTACACAATGGAATTCTATGCCTCCATCAGAAAGAATGACATCGCCCCATTTGTTAGGAAATGGAAAGACTTGGAAAAAATTATATTAAGTGAAGTAAGCCAGGTCCAAAGAAACATAGATCCCATGGTTTCCCTTATTTGCAATAACTAGTATATGTTTGAGTCAAGCAGAAAAGGTCAGATAAGTTGATGTTAGGGGAATGAACCCCAAGATAAATATTCAAATGTTTTTTTCTTTCATTCAATTGTTTCGAACATATTTATAAGATTATTTCTATGTTGCTTTGTATGTCCCTCCCCCATGGTATAACCCCTGCTTTCACTGTATTTGATTTTGGTATAATTTGTGGAGGGGAAGGGCAAAAACAAATCGTTTAAATAGGGATACAGGTGGACCCATTACAACAATGAGATGTACAAGTCATTATGTCAAAAAACGAACTTTACAACTTTGGGGGGGGGAGGATCAGGTGGGGGGAATATGGGAAGGTACGGGAAGGGGAAACAAAGAGGAGGCAACAATGCTTGATAAGAAATGTACTCATTATCTTGCCATGTAATTGTAACCCCTGTACGGTAGTCTCACAATAAAAAAAAAGAATTAAGTCAGCATATATATATATATATATATGTATATATATATATATATATATATATGAATATATCTATTTACAAAGCCATCAACTGCTAGTCTGAAAATAAGTGTATGGATTAGAATTAACTTTGGAGACATTGCTATTTTACTGAGTTTGTTTTCAAAAATTAGCAATGACATTGTTCAAGATGCGTTGTACTCCTAAATTGCCACGTTGTACTCCTAAAAATTGCCACGTTGAATTGAAAGCCCTTTGTGCAACTAAATATAATCAAAGAAAAATAGTAATGCTTAAGAAAAAAGAACTGATTTCAGTGTCTCAGTATTTCACTGAGACCAAAAGACAAATTGTTTTTGCAGGGTTTGCTGATTTCCATCCCATCCTATCCATTTCTATCATCCTGATCATGCGCAAGGCTCTGACCTTTCGCACTGGTTGTGCGAATGAGGCATTTGCTGAAGCCAGAGCAAAGGACGGCTTTATTTGCTCCATTCTGGTTTTCTGCCCTCACCCTGGAATGTTTCTGTTTGTAGAGTCCTTCCATAAGGCTCCAGTCGACACAGCCCTTTGATTCTGCCATGGGAGGTTCAGCATTAACTCATGTTTGAAGCCTGCTGAGAGAATAAGCCCTGCCTAACAGAAATAAAGGTGTGATTAAAGAGAGATAATCTGGTAACTGTCAGTCACATTTTGCAAAGTTATTATCCAATTGAAAATCTCTGAGTATTAGAGGCTTCATTTTTTTTCCCCAAGGAACATTGATTGCCTGTGGCCCCAAGTGAAAGAAGTTTATTTTCGCAGCTTAATTAGTGGGGTGTGTGTCTTCATTCTCAGTGCTACATTTCCATTTCTGAATCTTCCTCACCCACAACCCCCAGTGATAGCTCTCCCTTTCCTCCACAGCCTAAATATACATATTCACATACATACACATGTGTGCACACATATGTACACACACCACACACACATACTGTCCACATACTCTATGTGGCTATCCGAGAAATTTAAAATTGGAAACATTTTAGTAAACTGCGTAGCAAAGCCCTCCCACCCCAAATAAGCTCTAGGCCAAACTGCACATTTTCGTGGGTGACATGCAGTTTTTCAATTAAAGATCAGATGGAAATCAGGCAACCAATTTACCATTCAGATTGATGGATGGGATAAGGGACTGCTGGACCATTGTCGAAATGCAAATGATTTTTAACTCCAAACACTCAGGGGAAAGGAGATTGATTACAGGGCAAGTTATTCCTCCCATTACTCAAATGGGTAAATAGATGATAGATGGGGAGGGAGAGAGGTGGACCCTTGTCTGGGTGGCGATGCTATTGGAGCTGAAGGCATGGAGCAGATAAGTCTTTCTCTCTCTGCTAAAGTAGGTTGAGCACAAATTTGGACTCCCCTACTCTGGTCTGATTTTTTGTTGTTGATGTTGATGATGATGATAAAATAAGCAGGCTTTGCTTTGGGGCAAAAGGAAGCTCTGCATTGTTCTTTTCACAATGGATTTTCTAGAGCTACAATGGCTTTCTGGACATAGACTCTTCCTGTACTTTTTTTTCCAATCTGTTAAACACACACACACACACACACACACCTAGTCCAATCCAAAGGCTAGTGATGAGAGCTTAGAGTCACCACCCTTGCTCTCCTAGAACTTTCCCAGCAAGCCTCATAAGGGTCCTAAATCCCATTTTCCCTAGTGCTAGCACTCTACCACTTGAGCCACAGCTCTACTTCTGGCTTTTTGGTGGTTACTTGGGGATAAAAGTCTCATGGACTTTTCTTCCCAGGCTGGCTTCAAACCACATTCCTCAGATCTCAAAATCCTAAGTAGCTGGGATTACAGGCCTGAGCCACCAGTGTCCAGCTTGCAATTATTTCTTTAACAAATATCACATGCAAGGCCCTGATTTGGGTGCTGTAGATGATAGAGATCTAAACTTACATACAGGGAGAATTTCATGAGAATGACAGTATGAGAATTGGAAGCAATGTATTTTAAGTGTCTAGCAAAGTTCCTAAGTACCTAGACACTCAATAAACACAAGCTAACTATTATCAGAGACTCGAGAGATGGAGGAGATTGTGACTTCTGGAAAGTCTTTGGAAGTGTCAAACATTAGTGCACTTAACTTGACAGACAACAATGCAGGCATTGTAGGAAAGGTTGTAGTAGACACCTCATCAAACCCTACACACAGGGTTTGAGGGGTGGACTTTACTATATCTGGATGCTATGTTTAGATGTGGGAGTGGGTTGACCAAGAACTCAGGAACTATTATATGATGGTACTTAGAAACGCCAGGCTAAGTTGTTCAAGTGAAGAGCAGACATGTAGTCAAAAAATAGACCCTATCTCTTGAAACAGAGGTACCATCAGTATTTAGCTGTACGAAGGATATTCTGGCATAATTCTTGCATTAAGGGATGATGTGTCAAGAGAAGGATGGAGAATGGAAATGATGCCATCCATCCTGAGAAAAGACTGTGATGTCTTAGGCTTGTAGTGTTCCAGAAAGGGTGGTAAAAAAGTGTGGGTATAGAAGAGACATCTGAGTAAGACATGGAACTTAATAAAGTAAGGTACATTAGGGGCAGATGAGAGGAAGAGATCCAGAGTCACCCGGAGGTACATGGTGAAACCCCTCAATAATTGATAAGAAAAAAATACCAGATGACAAGTAAGATCATCAGTTCAGTGCTGGGCATATGTTTGAGGTCTTTTATGGATAGCCTACCTGGACTTGGCAAACATATAATTCAAGATGAAGAGAACACCAATATCTGGACTTTAGCTATAGATGTTTTTTTTTATTTATTTATTTTTTTTATTTTTTGTGAACACACTGTACAGAGAGGTTACAATTACATGGGCAGGTTAATGCGTACATTTCTTGTCAAGCATTGCAGCCTCCTCCTTTGTTTACTCTTCACATCCCTTCCCAGCCTCCCCCCACCCCCCCCCAATCCTCCCCGCTTCCCCCCCCCCCCACCAACATTGTAAAGCTCATTTTCGACATGACCTTGTACTTCTTATTGTTGTATCCTTAAACGACTTGTTTTTCCCCATCTCCTCTACAAGTTATACTGACATCAAATATAGCGGAAGCAGGAGTTATACTGTGGGGGAGGGACATACAAAGCTACAAAGAGATAATCTTATAAATGTGTTAGAAACAAATGCATGACAGGAAAAAAAACATTAAAATACATATCTAAGGATTCATTTTCCTAACATCACATTATCTGACCTTTTCCGCTTGACTCATACATATACTAGATATTGCAAATAAGGGAAACCATGGGACCTATGTTTCTTTGGGCCTGGCTTACTTCACTTAATATAATTTTTTCCAAGTTTTTCCATTTCCTAACAAATGGGGCAATGTCATTCTTTCTGATGGAGGCATAGAATTCCATTGTGTATATATACCACATTTTCTTGATCCATTCATCTACTGAGGGGCATCTGGGCTAGTTCCATATCCTTAGCTATAGATGTTAATATCAACTCAGTGTCTTTTTTTCCCCCCTGACAAATTTGAAGCCTTTCCACTAACTATAATATCCTCAGTTTCTGATTCAATAAATTTTCAAGGAAGGGAGAGAAAGATGGAAGGAAGAAAAGAGAAAGGGAAGAAGAAAGAAATGAAAGATAGGTGGGAGGAAAAGGTAGAGGGAGGAAAGAAATGAAAGGAAGAGAACAAGGGAGGGAAAGAGAAGAAGGACTGGAAGAGGAAGAAGGAAGGAAGGAAAAGTGGAAGGAGAAAGGGGAAAAAAGAGGAAGGGTTGATCTATTGATTAGGTAAGAATTTGTAGTCATCAGTTACTGGATGTAGAATCTAATAGGCTATGGTTATAAATTATAAATAAACTTTTCTTTATCAGCTTTGACCACAAGTGAAGGGAAAGGAATTAAACTGGTATTTATTAGGTATCTACTATTTCTCAGGAAGCACATAATCCTAGGATTCCTACCTTCATCCCTTGCTTTGATCCATTTATAGAGTAATAGCTAAAAATGCAAAATCTTGCTGGAATTTTTGGTCTCTGCCTTCATTCCTTAGCAAATATCATTATCAAATACACTATTTTAACTTGTCTCTTTCTTTTAGTTTATATCCCTCTAGCCCAATATTCTGATCTGAAGCTGGTTGTTTAAATAGATTACAGAATGTATATCCCTTCTTCCCTTTGAACAGAAACTCTTAAGATATCTTCCAACTATACTGAGGAGCTCCTTATATTTTCTGATTAGTCTTAGCACCTTCACTGGCCTGTCTGGCCTGAAACTATGAATGAGGAATGAGCAATAGAATTCTGACTAATGTGTTTCTGCCTGCCAGACCAACATGTTCAGAACATTTTAGTGGTATAATATTGTTGAATTTAGGGTATTGTGCTTAAAATACAAGTAAGGAAAGATTTTCAGATGCTTGCTATGTGGTACCACATGTGTTACTCTGCCTAGAATGGCAAAGTGATGCAATTTGCCCCTAATGGCATCAGTTTATACTGATGTGCAACTCTTCAAAGATTGCATCTAGAGTCTTTGGTTTAAGTGATAGATTATGTGCCAGGCACCAGTGGCTTACCCCTATAATCCTTGTTACTCAGGAGACAGAGAATAAGAGAATTACTCAAGGCCCACCCAGGTAGAAAAGTTCACTGCACTCTATGTCCAACATAATCAGCAAAATATAGGCAGGGTTAGTGTGGCTCAAGTGATAGGGTACCAGCCTAACAAGTGCAAGGCCCTGAGTTCAAACCCCGGTACTGTCAAGTAAATCATAGATTATGCACAAAGCTCATTTTATAGCCTCTCATTGTCCTGTTTTGAGTTGATGCTATAATCCCAATAATTCCATTTTTAGATGAAGCAACTGAGTTTCCACAAGGTCAAATGGCTTACAACACTCATCTATGGAATTTGGATTCTGATACTGGAATGATAGCTTCTAAAGGAAGCTTTCCAATAGTTCATTCATAGTCATACTCGCTATTTCCAATAGTCATTCAATAAGAATTCATATAAAGATGATGATCAAAGTTCTTCATCTCCAAATGAAACACTTCTCTGTGACCATAACCAAGGCACCCCCCACTCTGCAAATGAAATAAGCATACATAGGAGTAGAATGTTTTTCCTCTCTATTATTGATGTACAGATAGCAGGGTCTTGACCACTAGTCAAGGTCAGCCCAACATAAGACTGACAAGGATAAAAAGTGTGGCTTTCCTGCCACCCTCGTTAAATCTTCTATCCATCCCCCTGTAACTCCACGCTGCCCATCTCCTATCCTGCAAAACACTGGGAAGCAGGAAAACTCTGTCAGCAGAGACCAGAGTTCAAATCCAGATCCACTCCTCCTGAGCTATTCAGCCTTAAGGCAAAGAACATGACATCTCTGTGCTTCAGTCTCCTATGTAAACTGAGGGCCAATCTACCTCCTAGGCTCTACTCAGTGATGATCTGATATGCACCCCAGCTCAGGAAGCCCTAAGCTCAGGCTCAGCCCCAGAGATAGAGCACTCTCTCCTCCTCCCCACAGTGCTGAACCAGGACAGGCTGTGTAGACAACTACTTTATGGTAAACTGGAGCGTTTTCTAGCTGACTGAAGTCACCCTTTGTGGTGGCTTCTGGTGCTTTTCCAATTACTTCCAGAGATGTTATGAGATTCTCAATGTAATCTCCGAAGACAATCAATTTAAAAACACATATTTGTTCATGTGAGTTATTCATAAACACTAATATGCTTAAGTATATGCAAATTTAAATTAGTTTCATTTAGAATATTTTAAACATTTTGGAGGTGTACATACACATGTTATTGACTCAATGTTGGCTATGGCCTTACACATGGTAGGACAGTTACACACCTAGAGCATAATAGCTTAGGAAACAAGAGTAGTAACAACAGATATTTCTCACATACGTGCTACATGTCTGACACCCTTCTCTGCATTTACTTTGTATATTAACCTAATTTGTACTCATAATATTCTTAGTGGTGCCATGTTACTCCTATTTGAAAGATAAACCCACTACATTTTACTGCTGCTCTTCAGATCTTATACAGTTAAACTTGGGGTACATGCAATAGATACTTACTGCATATTTGTTGATCTAGGAAGCTGCTATTACTGCCAGTTTAGGGTAATTCACCTAGGTCAACAGATATAATAATATCTAACCTTTCCATACGAGTATACTTGCCTGACTTCATTCAGAAATAATATCTGTAAAAGAGCTACGCTTCTGTTAGAGGAGGGAGTCTATGCTCACCAATTACAAACTACACAACCATTTGATAATATGATTTCAAAAGCCATAAAGTGCTTAAAACAGACATTGGGAGAGGAATTAAAGAGGGATGAGTCATCTGCCACACAGAGGGATGGAGATTGAGCCATGCACAGATGGAGTTGAAGGGCTGAGCAGAGCAGGAGTGTTCTCTGACTGGATCTCTCCCTTGATTGGTAAAATCAGATGGGTCTTTCTCATTTATCTCTGGTGGTAATTAGGATTGGAGTCAGTACTAGGATCCAGGAAGCCTAAGTATGACTTAAGCATGAAGAATGTGTTCCACTCACATAACCTGAAGCTGGAATAAGCATATGGCTATGGGCACTGGGTTTCACATCCGAGAGTTGGAGTAGCATCCTTGTGATTCTCTTAGCCTTTCATTCATAGTTGAAAGCTTGCTATCCCCACCTCTGGCATCATCCCTGAATTTAAGACTGCACAAAGAGATACAATACGGTTGGGCCACACTAACTGGATCTCTTCCTTCAATCATAAAAATAGAAGCATTCCCCAAATTCTTGGAATATCTTGTCTATGCACTAATTCCTAGGTTTCCATTCTTCTCTCAACACTAGTAGATTGGGTGACTTGATGCAGATTTGTACTTTGGCAAGACCAGTTATTGTGGATAATGGGTAGAGTCCCAAGCAAATGATAAACAAGTAATGAGAGGAAAGGTAGAAAAGGTAGGAGGGACATGTTTGGCTAAGGAATCTGAGCACTGTTGGGAATCCCAATTCTTGCGCAAAATCAGTGAAATTGATTTGGGAGGATGAAAGAGTTTTCTGTCATTCTTCCCATTCATCAGTGTGGCTCTAAGAAAAGCCTATCTGGCCTTGTAGCCATATATACCAATCTCATAGATGAGTCTTTGGGTCCTATTGTGGTCATTATCTAATGCTTTCACAATCCTTCCTACCCAATCATGGCTAATGTAAAATCTAGAGTATCAAAACAGACCTAGGTTTAAATTCTGGCAATGGGTGGTCTGGGGCACACAATTTGCTCCATTTCCCAAACCTCAGTGATCTCTTGTGTGAATGCCAGACAACTCAGGCTGTCTCTTGATGTTGTCATGAGGCTTTGAGAAGTGTGAGTGAGGCAGGGTAGAAAGGTTGGTATCCAAGCACACCAACTCTGAAGCTGCATGCTTTTGTTAAGGAAATTGCTGTTGGATGAGCCCGGGCCAACCTAAATCTGTCAGGGCAGAAGTCCTGACCAGTCTGGAAAGGCAGTTAAAAGATGTAATTTGTTTCATCTGCCGTCATTTTGTGTCTAAACAAGGCAAGAACTTACTAAACCACACTCATGACAAGGAAGCAAAATTGCTTATACACAGTGGAATGTGGAATTGCTCTCTCAGGGTGAGTTAATGAAACTAGGGTGTATAACACAGCCACATTAGTGAAGTGCCAGCCTTAGATGGCTTAGCATGTATGGGCCAGGTTCAGGAGACTTTGCCTTGTTAACTTTGATGACCTTGTAAAGGTCACAGCACGCTCTCTGCCTTGTGCACAATGTCTATAAAATGGACATGGTACAAGATCTTGGCTATGAGAACAAAAATATGAAAGAACTTTTGTAAAGTTATATTTAATTTCAATTATTTTGCTATAAGATAGGAAGTGGATTATTGATGTTATTGTGTTGGTCCTTCATACAATAGCCAAAGTCACAGGAAGGCCCTTCATAAATATTTCTGTCCTTAGGAACTCACATTCTTGTGGGAGAGGCTGACACTTGCATAAATCACTCTAATACAAGGTAAATCGTGGTAAGTGCCATAGGAAAGGTACAAGCCAAAGGCCCTGGGGACATGGGAGTCAGGAGATTAATTTTGGATGTGGGATCTGAAAAGGTTTCCTGAAGGAGATAGCATTTGTGTTGGGCCTTGAAGTTTTGAGAGAGCTTTGATTTATACCATCTTGTCTGTGGCTCACCGAGTATGTGGTACTTTCTTCTCTCAATTGACTCTGAATCTTGAAGGGTAAGGACATTGACTTACTTCTCACATCACCAGCTCCCCAACCAAGGGCTTGGCAGCCATTCAGTGCTCTGTAAGTTTTGTTTGAGTTCAAAGAATAATGATGATAGAAGGAGAAGGAAGGAATGGAGGAGGCATCATAGTAATAATATTGGCCATGTTTATTCTGTATCAAGTTATGTTATGCATCAGGTGATTTACTACATTCCCCCCTGGCCACTCAAGCAAGGTGGCATCATCCCATATCAGAGTACCTATTCCCAGAGAGAATGTTTCCTGCACCAGATTGATACAAGTAATCATGACACTAAAGTTCTGAACTCACAGTAGTGGCATACAATAGCAAGAAAACGAAGATAAGAATCTAAGAGCCACTGATTTTGTAGCATTGCTTGTGGAGAAAATAGGAATCTAGCAGATATATGTTATTGGAGAGGAGCCTCCAAAGAAAGAGAAGCAGTAGGGTATAGGTAAAGAGAAGTAGCCACAGATGAAGGGGAAGGGAGGAGGTGAGATTTATTTTAAGGAATTGGCTCACAGGCTTGTGGGAAATAGCAAGTTCAAAATTCAGGAGGCAGACTGGCATGCTTAAAGTGCAAATGCAAGCAGGGAATCTTGGGCAGAAGCTTCTCTTTTCTGGGGAACCCCAGCCTTTGTTCTTAAAACCTTTGGTGAATTGGATGAGGTCTACCACATCATGGAGAGTAATCTGCTTTACTTAAGGTCAACTGATTAAAAATGATCATCACAACTGCAAATACCTTCACAACAATATCTAGTCTAGCATTTGATCAAGCCACTGGACATCATAGCCTCGCCAAGTTGACACAAAAATTAACCATCCCAAGAGGAAGACCTTACCTTACCCCAGAAAAAAATTTTATATTCAGTCCACTTTGTTCAACACATTTTCATTTTTTAATTAAAATGCTATTTTTGAAACACATTGAGAACACCAGTTTGGAATTCTGTATACTTGGTAAGAGAAAATATGGTTTTCTCTTAAAATGGCTATTTAAAAACCTCACGTAAGCATTAAAAAAATAAAGAAAATAGTAAATTCTGACATTTGATTTAAATGTCAAAATATTTTGTAAATATTTAATTTTTAGAGTTCAGTGCCTAGAGAAGCATACTCAACTCTCCATTACATGTGCAGTGCTGCGTTTTGCAGAGATTCCTAGAAGGTGAGCATGGGGAAAGGATCTCGCTGTCTGTCATGTGCGTGACCCCACATGATTCCCGTCGGAGGGCACTCCGATGGCATGCTGAGCTAATGACAAAAGCAGGACTCCCACTCACTTCTTGGATGACACTCTCTTCATTCAGGCTCATTAGCCAATTCTGAAAAAGAAAAATAAACCCACATGAAGCCCACACTCTGCCATAGGAGTGCATGAACAGCACCTGGGACAGCTGTGAGCCAGATGTCTGTCCTTCTTGAAGGGGCTACAGAAATAGATGAGGATAAAGATGAGGGTTGCTGGGCTAAGGTTCCCCAGCCCCACAGAAGCAGGAGGAGGTATTGGAGCCCACTTTAGGGGGCAGAGAAAGGAAAAGCTACATGTCAGCAGAGAGCATCAGGTTGGGGTCAGAAGGAGCAAAGCTGTCAGGACCAAGTCCTGGGTTCTAGTTACCATTTTGCCCTTTATGAGCTACACATTTGCCTTTCTGGGCATTCATATTGTCTATGAGATGGAGGAAGGAAGGACCTAGTTGTGTCAGTGTAGATAAATCAGAAGATGTAAGCTTAGAGCCTCGCTTTGTCACTTACAAACAGCCTGTGGTAGGGCAATGTACTCAGTCTCTCAACAAAGAGGGATGAGACTCCTGGCTGGGATTTAAGACAGCAGATCGGGGACAGAATCTGTCCCCAAAACAGTTACTCGGGGATGTTTCCTCACCTTATTCTGCCTTTTCCCCTTTCAAAATCAAATTTCAGAGTCTGGTGCTTTCCCAAGGGTCCCCAGCACACTCAGTGATGGGGGAACTTTTCCACTTCTCCTTGCAAACAGGGCCTTCAACAACTGTTCCCTAAGGTAAGGTTGAGTGGGGGAAGGCCCCACTGGCTTGACACTGCCCTCCCACAGCACACTGACCTCCAGCTGCAGCCTCAGCTGTGCCCCACCTTTGGCCTCCCCAGAGCTTAAATATTTAAGCTTTACACTGATGGTGTTGCTGACATTATTTCCAGCCTCCAGCCCCAGTACGAGGAGCACTTGCCAAGTTTCGCTGGTGGGAAAGCCAGAAGCCTTGCTGGAAGGGGTGGAGTAGGGGCCTGGAGTGACTCCTGACAGCTGGTGCTACTGAAATATTGATGACATCTACCCACGCTTTAGAATCCAGGTGTGGCTGCTTTTCTCATTCCCAGTCACAGGGCCCAAAGAACACTTCCATTGTTGAAGAACCTGTGAGATGAAGTCTCTTTAGATCTCTTTTTTTTATATATATAGAGCAAACTGTCCATGGTCCCCTGGAGGCCCTGAGGACATCTGAAATCTGGTCACCAGGCTGGGGGATGGGGTGCCTGAACTATGCTTGCACACTGGGAAACTACACCATGGAAACCAAGGCAGGATCTCAAGAGTTTCCTATGGCGATGCCTCACAGGACAGAGCCGGGGAAAGAGCTGATGGCAATCTGGTTGTCTGAGGCCTGGAAGCTAGGGACTCCATTCAGTGAGTCACACTCAAGCCTGAGCTCATCTGAGATGCTTGTGTATGCAGCAGGGCTTGTGAAGGTAGGGAATGAAGTCAGTACATAACAAAAGTGAGATCAGGAGCAGGATGAACAATCACTTCATCCACTCTCTTGTCCTGGGAGCCTGTGGAACTTTCTGCTGTTTGGGCTCACTGTCCAGGACCGTACTAACAACCACACCTAAATAGATTAAAAAAAAAAAATCCTTGTATGAATTCCCTGACTGGAACATAGACTTAAGGAGCCAAGGCATCAAGAGGAGGAATCACTGAAAATTCTCAGATCCCAGCATTCATGTGGCCCCTGTGGTTTTCGGTGCCCCCTCTGCTGAGCAGAGGTCACCTGGCCTTTCTACACATCCTCTCAACAGCAAGGATAGAGAAACTATCTAGGCCACGCCATGGGTCCCTCTGAAGTTCAGACAGGAACTGATCTTTCCTAATAATGATTCCTCCCCTGGGCATCTTTTCTCACCCTTTTATTTCACAAAGAAAGAACTCAGGCCAAGAGTTCAGAGATTTGCCAAGATCCCACACTCTATGGGTACATAGCCAAGCCTGGCACTTCGGCCTTCCTAATTCCTGCCCTGGCTTTTTCCATACAAGTAGCACTTTAGCCTGAGGACTCACCAGGCCCTATCTTGCTTAGTTGTGCTCAGCTTCCAAATAAGGCACCAACTATTCCAAATCCACTTTCCAGGGTGGGGCAAAACTCTGTCAAATCATTGAAGCACAAACTCCCTTTGATCTACTCTGAGCATAGAATTACTAATTCTCAATACTTTTTTATTCTTTTGAATCTTTTTTTATTAAATATATATTTTATTGTAAAGATACTGTACAGAGGGGTACAGTTACATGAGTAAGGTGATGAGTCCATTTCCTATGGAGTATTGTTACCTTCTCCTTTGTTTTTCCTCTACCATCCCTTCCTCCCCCCTTCCCCACCTCCTCCCTCGCCCCCACCCCCGCAGTTGTAAAGTTCATTTTCAACCTAGTGTCTGGTACATCTCATTGTTACATTGGGTCAACCTGTATCCTTATTGCAGCATTTTGTTATTTCCCTTCCCCTCCCCAAATTAGAAACATGTATATACAAGATGCAGGGCACTGGAATTCTTTTGAATCTTTAAGAGGAGTTAGTCTTGTCTAAACAATCTACTGCAACACACATCAGGCTCATCTTCAGGGGCATCTGGTTTGATCTAGATCTTTCAGCTAGTTCTAGAGTACTATTCTTTAGGAAATTAAGTTAGGTAAGAGGATGCTGCACATTATAAATTTAAAACTTGGCCAAGCATCTTGGTATGGTATGAGCCTGGGAGAGATACCTAAACTCTCTGAGCCTTTGTATGCTTCCCTATAAAATGTGCATACTTGATCACTGCCACAGAGGATTATTGTGAAGATTTATGAGGTACTTGTATGTGAAACATACTAACTCTTTCTGCTCTAAATAAGAATATTCCTTACTTAGGTTTTCCTACTGACTCCACAGTGTTTTATTTTCTGAAGTAACAACAATTTGCCTATCTATAATGTATGTGTGTATCTTTTCTAAACCTAACAACTAGAAGGGTGTCTATGGCTTCTGAAACAAGGCCATGGAGCTTGATGACAAGCACTCACCCTATAAATCAAAGACCCTGACTTTCATCTGCATCCACCCGCTGCATTTCCTGATACAAGTGGTCAGTATCCATGGCCTAGGCCAGCCTGGGACCTTACCACTTCACTTCCATGCATTCTCTATAAACACATTCCTACCGTCTTCCTCACAGTACTGCCCTAACTAAATATAGAGCGTCAGGTAGCGTCTTGGTCCATTTTGTGTTGCAGTGGAGTGAAGTGGCTGGAGCTGGGCGGGAAGGAAGAAGGGTTGATTCAGCTCACATCTCAGGATATTCAAGAACATGGTGCTGCCGTGGTCAACTGTTTCGCAGTGGTGGGTCGTGTGTGGCATGAAGAAGAAGGAGGTGCCAGCTTCTCTACAACAACCATTTTCATGAGAACGATTCTACCCATAGAAAGAACATAAATCTCTTCCAAGGGTAGTACTTCAGGACCAAATTACCTTCCACTAGGTCCTACCTTTTAAAGGTTCCACCCCTTCAACATCATTCCTCTGAGTAGCAGCTCCCAGTGCATGAAACTGTGAGAGATGCACTCAAACCATACCTAAACCATAGCACACACCACGTACCTAGAACCTAGGGGTTCTTATCGCCTGAAACACCACTCCCCAAAAGATGTAGGGATAATGCAAAAATAAAGCTCCTGCATCCTAAAAACAAGCCAGTCAGCTTAGAGGAAGGATCACCCTTAAAACCATTGATTCCCCAGAATACAAGTTTCTGGGAAATGAGGCTCCTATCACAGCTTTAGACTTTTGTACAACTTCTTTTTTGTTTTTGTTAACCAACTTTCTGTTACTGTACCAAATACCTAAAGTAATCCAGCTATAAAGAAGAAAGGTAAGGGTTTATTTTCACCTCACAGTTTTGGAGGTTCCAGTCCATGACCACTGAGCTCCCATTTCTTCGAGGCTTATAATAATTCAATACATCAGGACAGGAACATGTGGTAACACAAAGCCACTCACCTCATAGCCAGGGAAGAAATAGAGAAAGATGAAGGGATTGACATTCCACTGTGACTTTCAATGGCCCCATTTCCGAAGGCATAAAGACCTCACTACCACCTACCTCTCAAAGCACCTACCACCATCCAATAGCACCAAGCTGGGGACCCAAACCCAAACTAACATAGAAGCCCTTCGGGGGACTCTTAATAGCTAGCCTATACTATTTCCTATTCAAGTTTTAGGAACATTTTTTTATCTGCTATCTTTTTTTTTGGTCTAAAAATCAACTTTTATTATAAAACAAGTTATAATCCATATGTCCATTTTTATCTTCTTAACCCTGGATGCTGGCTCTCCAACTAGCACCAAATAAACACACTGCACATAAATGTCAGGAAGAATGCAGAATTTACTAGGAGTCCCCAGAGAAGACAGTGGAGAGAATTTACATGGCATATCCACAGAAGACCACTCAAAAGGCGCTTTTTTTGACATTTCTTATCTCCCCTTGGCAGGCTCTCACTTTGCTCTGCTTTTTCTGGATAACCTCACCTCCTGTTTATTTTCCTCTTTTATGCGTGTCTTTCATTCCCAGAACTTAGAGATGAAAGGCAGAGCTAGCAGCAAGGAGGAGGTATGGAAAGTGCATAATGACTCAAGTCAGTATAGTGCTTAGTTCAAATCCTAATTTTACACCTCTCTGGTTGAGTGATCTTACCATGCCACTTCACATTTCCTTGACTCTATTCTTTTTATTTTACCTGTGTAAATACTGGGGTTTGAACTCAGGCCCTCAGATTTACTCAGCTTGCTCACTTAGAGTTGATGCGCTACCATGCCACACCTACTGTACAGCATGTTGCTGATTCATTAGAGATGGAGTCTCATAGGCTTTCCTATCCTGGAGGGTGTTAAAGTTCAAACCTCTAAATCTCAGCCTCCAAACTAGGTAGAATTACAGGTGAGACTTACCAGGCACCAGGCTCCATTTCCATCTGAGGAATATGAAGAAGAACCATTTTTCTAGTCTTCCTGTGGACAGGAGCAAAGGGATGGGAAGGAATCATGTAGGATGGTGCCTGGCACAGAGAAGGCAGCATGTGAAATTGTAGTCAGAGTGGGACAGAGAGGAATTGCAAAGTGTCTGAACCCAGATGGTGGCTGTTACAAGAGGAAGGAAGAGACAGGTGCATGAGACATTATGTCTCAACGTAGACTAGGCCTGCACTGGAGTGAAAGCAACCGATGACAGGTCTCCGTTAAAGAGATTAAGTGCTTGGCCTTGCATGAAGCTCAGAGTGCCAGTCATGATGCAGTTTGACAGCTGAGCATCAGGGACTGCTAGGAAAATAAGCCAGGTGTCTCCCAGGGCCACCCTGGTGTGTGTGTGCAGGGGGGGGGAGGGGAGGAGGGATGGATAAAGGGCTGAATTAATTAATTACAATCCTAGCTGTAGATCTGCTTGATGTTCAAGCAGATAAATGACAGGGCCACCTGATTGGTAAGTGTGAATGGGATTGTTAATGAATGGCTTTGGGAGGGTGAGTTCTAAACCATCTTCTGTAAAGTTACAGATCATTTTACATTTCATTTGTGAGTATGTGTGTTTTGTTAGGCTTTATAGAGTAACTGCTGAGGCATAGAGTTGAAGTACCTCACCTTCATTTTCAGCCTGGTCACAAATGACTGAAAACAGCATATTGTAATACCTGACTCCTTCTGAAAGCTGAACAACAGAGAAGAATCTCAGCCTCTTTGTAGTGAAGAGAGCTGACTTTCAAAGTTAAACACACACACACACACACACACATACACAAATCACAAATCCCAATTTGGACCCTCACTACTATGAATTTCCCATGTTGTTTAACCTCTCTAGAATTATTTTCCATTGTATATAATGTATATGAAACTCCCCTCCCACCCTGCCCCCTTCCCCCACCCTGCCCTGCACACATTGCTGGGCTGTTCTAAGGCACAAATAAGACACCATAAAGAGTACTGGGTAAGGTGCCACAGGCCTGTGCTCCTAGCTACCCTCAAGGGATAGGTGGAAGGAGTCACAGACCAAGACCAGCATGGTTAAATTGAGAGATCCTGCTGAAACAAACTAAACCCAAAAAAGCAGAGAATGAGGCTGGGGACAGGGTTCAAGTGGCAGAGTTCTTGCTAAGCAAATATGAGGCCTTTAGTTCAAAACTCAGTATTGAAAATAAGAAAAAGTGAGTGCTGGCCTATGGCTGGTATGGGTATATAATGGTTTGTTCATTTTCCTTTCTTATATTAGAGTTAGAGAGGCTTTATATTAACAGAGAGGAAAATAGGAGAAGGCTGCTCTGAAATTGGTGCATGACTTAAGGTATCTGTGGTTTGCTTTGAAAAGAGATAGGATCTAAATAAAACTCAAGGCTAAAACCAACTACTACTTAAAAGCTTTAGTGGGCTGAGTTGCATGACACTAATATGACAATGTAAAGAGATTTCAGGAGGGGAAGAAAGGTTGGGGATGAAAGGAGAGAGGAAGAGGAGAAAGAAATGGGGCAGGAAGTAAAGGAAGAAAGTAAGAAGTTTAAGGAAAAGAATGGAGGGACTTGTAGCATTGAGAACCTGGAGCTCTAGATTGTAATATAAAGTGTTTAGGTTATAGATAAAAGGGAAGACACCAAAGTGACAGCCCTGAGCCTATCAACTACCAATATTCAATCTATTCAACCTATCCTATGTAGAGATTCCTAATACAAAACCCAGGACTGATCCAGGCCAAGGCAGATTAGAACACCCAGAAGTCTCTTGCGACTGGGAAGAACATTGGTGCATTTTTCTTCACTACTCTACACCCTAGTTGAAGAGGCATAAGGCCTGTGCTTTGGGACCTTCCTGAGAGCTGAGTTATACAGAATCACTGATGTCAATGCATTCATGCCATGAGTTTTAGAAGAAACCAACTATATATATTAATAATCAAGTCAGAAGTGCGAGGACTTGCAGTTCAAACCCATATGCATTCCAGACTTCAGGAAAGCAGATTCCCAAAATTTAAGACTACCCTCCACAGAAACAGATGTATGATCTAAAAAGGGAGAGTCCAGGTGCACCATTGTGAGGCACCCTTATGACAGAGAAGGGTGGGTAGATGCCTGTATGGCTACACAATGCTATAGTAGGGTCATTATTTTTTTGAGTGTTATGGAAACAGCACAGACCTGAGAACTAACTATGCTGGGGTTTGGACTTTAGACCTTCCAGTGTGAGCTGTGACAGCTGATATCTGGGTTTGTTCTTATATACATCAAAAAGAAACAGAACTGCTTATAGTGCACCTCCAATACACACAGGGTCAGGTTAGATGATAGATGTGAAACACACTTCCAGTCCCCAGGACATAGAAGCTGCCCAAGGTAAAGTAGAAGGCTGCTTTCATTTTGCTCCATAGAGTTCTTTAGCAGATGGCACTGAGAAAAAGCCACCAGTAAGGGGGAAGTGGAGGGGTAGCATTCAAAAATGAGTCTGAAGCCTGTCTGGTGGCTCATGCCTATAATCCTAGCTACTCAGGAGGCTGAGATCTGAGGACCAAGGCTCAAAGCCAGCTCCCAAAAAGAAAAAAAAAAGCTAGAAGTAGAGCTATGGTTCAAGTGGTAGAACAACACTAGCCTTGAGAGGAAAAGAAAAGCCCAGGCCATACAGACACACAGACACACACACAAAGACACACACACATAGACACACACACACACACACACACACACACACACACACACACACACACACACACACACACACACCCCACACACAGACATTCACACACAATATGATATTGAGAATGTCTACCTGGAAGGTAGGATGTGGGAAGGGCATTGCTGTATTCCAAAGCTGTGTCTCCAATGGGGAATCACCATTGGTAGGAGCATTATTTTTAGACGTATTAAGTGGGAAAGTTCAGGTAGCATTCTTCCAGTTACACCATTCAGACAGCCACAGGTCTTGTCCCCTCCCCATTGGAGTCTTACTGTGAAAAATTACAGAAGGCTGGGAAAGAGGATATGCCATGGGAGCTGGCCCAGATCCGCTCACCAGCTCTTCTTTATAAGACATGGTTCTGATCTCTTTTTTTACCTATTGGCAGAGAAATGCCTCACTGCATTTAACATTTTTGGTCTGTAACCTCAAGCAAGGAGCTGTAAATCTCTAGTCCTTCATCTCCTTAAGTGAAAATTGAGGGAAGGTTTGGGATAGGCTGATAAAACCTGCCTTAAATTAGAATGGTAAAAGCATGGTGAGATCATAGCACTAGTTAAAATATAAAGAGTAATTGTTTTATACAAGAAATTATTCAAAGTCCCTTATATCTTTAATTCTTCTGTTTTCACCTGCCCTGGAAGCAAATAATGTTATTATCCTCATTTGTCAAATAGGAAAAATTAAAACAAAAGATATTAAATACCTCACCTAAGCCGGAGATTGCCAGATCTGAACCTAGGTCAGCCAGCATTGGAGCAAGCCAACTCGGCTACTGATCGATTCTTTGGGTTTGGACAGATGTGGTTGTTCATGGAAGATGCTTTACACAAATTAAATCCTTAAACCAAGCTATCCTTGATAGCCTTACTGACAAAGTATATCATTTTCTTCCTCATGGGGTTGATGCCCATAGCATATTAGATCAGCGTAGGTTGCAGATGAACTAAGAAATAAATTGAGGCTGAGCATAGTGGTTCAAGCCTGTAATCCTAGCTACTTGGGAGGCAAAAATGAGAGCATTGAAGTTGAAGGCCAGTCTGGGCAAATAAAGTTTATGAAACTCTCTTGACCAGTGGCTGTGCATAGTGTCATGCCTCAGTTATCCCAGGGAAACACAAATAGGAGTATCACAGTCCAGGCTATTGTCAACATAAAAGGATGATCATATCTCAAAAATAACACAAAAAGGCTAACAAAGTGGGTCAAGTAGTGGAGCATCTGTGTAGCAAATGCAAAGCCTTAAGTTTGACCTGTAGCACTGGAAGGAAGGAAAGAAGGAAGAAAGGAGAGTGAAAAGGAGGAAGGAAAGAAGCAAGCAAGCAAGCATGCATGCATGCAAAAACTTGACCAAGTATACCCAATTGTAATTGTGGAGATTGTGGCTTGAAGCCAGCTCAGGCATATACACAAGATCTATGAACTCATTACCTTATTCATGTAACTGTAATCCCTTTGTACATCCTTACAATAAAATTTTTTTTAATTGCCTGGGCCTGGTACTGGTGGCTCACATGTGTAATCTTAGCTATTTAGTAGGCTGAGATCTGAGGGTCACGGTTCAAATCCAGCCTGGGCAGGAAAGTCCTTGTGAGACTCTTATCACCAATTAGCTACCAGAAAAGTGAAAGTGGTGCCGTGGCTCAAGTGGTAGAGCACATGCCTTGAGCTGAAGAGGCTCAGGGACAGCACCTAGGCCCAGAGTTCAAACCCCATGAACAACAAAAACAACAAAAATTGCCTGGGAAGCCATGCATATTATCCCAGCAATGTGAGACATGGAGATTAGAAAGATTGTGGTTCTGTGCCAGCCCTGAGAGAAAAAGTTCATTGGATTCTAGAAGTGGTAGTTCCCACTTGTCATTCCAGCTATGGAGGGAAATGTAAAACAGGCAGATCACAGTCCAGGCACAGCCTAGGTAAGAAGCCTATCTCAAAACTACCAGTGCCCAAGAGAGCTCAGCTGTAGAGCATCTGCCCAACAAGCACAAATCACCAAGTTCAAACCCTAGTAACACACACACACACACACACACACACACACACACACACACACACACACAGATGCATTACTGGTACTGTTCTCATCTCAAGAGAGAAGTTATCTATATTTCTCTAAGTCCTAGATTACCCAGACGTCGACAACAAACGAGAAAAAAAAATAAAGTAGTAAAAAGAGCATGAGCAAAAGAACCAAGATCTGTGGATGATAATGAATCCTAGAAGGACACAGCAGGATGATGATGGAAATAAAGTACTTCCACCTGGAAAGAGGGGTCAAGGAGGCAGCACCCAGGAAGGTGGTGTATTAAGTAAGACACTGCGGAGATCATTTTCCTCTCATAGCAGGAACTAGGGGATCGCTGATAATGATAGAGGGTACCACTAGCTCTGAGAAGGCTTCATTAAAAGTTTTATCAGGATGATATTTCTTCTGCCCAAGGTTGGCTGGGCAAAGTATTCTATAAACATTTCTGATGTATGTGTATATCACTAAGTTCCATGAGTAGAACTGATGAGTTCTAAGCCAGTCTGCTATGCCCCTCTGTTGCTCTCTTCTCCTATTATGTGGCGGTCATCATGCGAGAGCTGTAAGATGAAAGCTTCTCTTTTCATTTGAAAAAACAACAACACTGTACCACAGTGATAGATAGGATGGAATCAACACTTCTACTTCTCCTTTCCCACCAGGAAAAAAAAAAGATTTTAATTTTAACATGAAAATTTGATGAGCCGAACATGCAGCATTCCCCGGTCGATATCTGCATTTCAAATGCATTTGCCGTTATTATGAAGAAAATCTCCACTTGGTGAACCATTAAGACAAAGCACTGAGTAAATGGGCTAAATCACACCGAGGGTAACCAATCTGCCAGGTTTGTGGGGATGAGGTGCTCTTCCTACAAGTAATGATTGGTAAGGGGATGACCTTGCTAAGGAGGAGAGGGATGCTAATCAAAAGAACTGTACATGTGAGTGAAGTCGGAAGAATGGATGTGTCTGATATCCTGGAGTATGGATAAACACCCCCATGAGAGCCTCCATTCCATGACACCAACCAGCTCTGTGACTGTTTACTTCACTGGTATTTATTGAGTGCCTACTATGCTTCCAGGCACCTAGCAGGTACTCAAAAATTGCCCTCTACAAGGGGAGCAATTTCCAGGTAGCAGGACATTATTAAAGACTGAATATTACAGGTTGACTCATTGTAACAATGAGATGTACAAAACACTATGTTGAAAAGTGAACCTTCGGTGGGGGGTGGAGGGGTTTGGGAGCAGGATAGTTGTGGGTGGGAGAGAAGGGATGGTAGGGGGAAAACAAAGGAGGCAACAATGCTCAATAGGAAATGTGCTCATTACCTTGCTCATGTAACTGTAACCCCTCTGTACAGCATTTTTTTACAATAAAAAAGTACCAAAAGAAAGACTGATGTACATGAAAGCACACTGGGGAAGGTAGGAGTCTCTGGAGGTCATGTGTGTTAGATTAGCTCAGGAGGGTGAGGTTTTTGAGATTGGATTAGTGCCCTTTGAGAAAGAAACGCCAGGGAGCTTGGTTGCTCTCTGTCTTAAAAGCATACAGAGTGAAGGGTAGCCATCTCTCTGCAAACCAGCAAGAGACGAGTGTTCCTTGTAGCTCCGTCCTGCCACAACCTCAAGCTTAGACTTGTAGGCTTTAGAGCTATGAGCAAAGACATTTCTGTTTTGATGCCACACAGTCTATGGCATTTTGTTATGGAAGCCCAAGCTTAGATGGAGGTAAATAATAGATAATAAATAAATGCACAAGGCTGGCTGGTGGCAAGTATTAAAAGAAACTGAAGAGATCATGTGCTGGTCTGTGTGCTGGTCAGAAGGAAGAAGCCCACCATGAAAGGCTCCTGAGCCCAATGTCCCATAGGAGCCATAGCATATACAATAAGAGTGCTAGCTACAGTAGGGTTTTTTTGTTTAATTGTCAGTCATCTGAGTTCAAATCCCAGTTCTGCCCATTACTATCTGGAAAACATTCTCACCAGTACTTTGCAAATCTTATGTAAATGTTAATACAAATCAGACTTACCTGAAGGGCTTTTAAAACATATTGCTGAGCCCACCACACACATTTCTGGTTCAGCAAGTGTGGGGGGTCACCTAAAGATTTTGCATTTCAAGCTCCCAGCTCCTACTGCTGCTAGCCTGAGAGTCACTGCCCTAGGTACCAGATGTCTCTCTCCCATTGTCTTGGATAATACCCATCATAGGGTGGCCATTAGTGCCAGACACACAGTTCTGTGAGTAGAGACTGCTATGGGAGGTCCCTTACTAAAAGAGGATGCCTTGGGCTAAGAAAGAAGACTAAATAAGAGGAGAACAGTGAGTCCTCAGGGTTTAGGTTACAGGGAGATTGCTGGAGGAGATGTCACCCAGTTCACTATTAATGGAAATACAGGCATTAGCCTGAATGGAGAATGGAGAAGAAGAATAGAAGAGGTCACTCTAAGCTAAGCGCACTGGGAACACAGGCATGACTGTACATGTTTCACAAGTATATAGAGATCCAAGGAGAGAGGAAGAGCCTGCTAAAGCCAGACAGAGTGGCTTGGTTTTAACTTAGAGCCCTGATGGGTTCCTGAAAGTTTGTGCAAAAAGGCATGAAACTGTGAACCTGAGTTCAGTTGGGGATACTGTTTTGGAAATTTGGGTCTTGTCAGATTTGGTAGCCTGGGATGGTATGGAGGAAGAACTGGAACAGAATAGCTGTGACAGGAGGCTGGGAGATCTGTGAGGAGACTAGGATCACAGATTAGGGCTGGGAAGTTATATTCTGGCTATGGTGACTGGCTGGAGGAAAAGGGGCTTCGAGATCCAACCCACTTACCGAGTAGTTTAGCCATGGGCCTCGGCCTCCCCAGAGGAAGGGGGCTTTTTATTGTGCCCAGATGAACTGTTTTTTTCTGACTTATACATGGACTAGGCTTGGCGATTATTACACAGGAAAGAACAAAAAATCAACAGTGTGAATAAAGAGGAGGGCCCCTAAGCTGAGAAAGGATTATGAGTAGAAATGAATGGAACTATTCTGCAGCACTAGTGATCGAATTCAGGACCTTGTTGCTCCTACCACTCGAGCTATGGCCCAGACTTTTTGTCTTTAGTTTGTTTTACAGATAGGTTCTTGTGTGTTCTGCCCATGCCTGCCTCTTATCTATGCCTTCCAAATAGTGGGAATTCTAGAACTAAGGCACCATGTTCTGTTCTTCGAGCTGAGTCACTTTCTGCTTTTAGTTTGTTTTTCAGGACAGGGCTTGTGCTTTTGCCCAGTCCTGCCTTCTTTCTATTCCTCCCAAATAGTTGGGATTATAAACATGACCACCACTCTTGGTGTCCCAGCAGGCTGATTAATTAAGTTGATCTTACACAGTTCACTGGGATTAGAACTCAGATCCCTGTTTCCACATCCTGGAGTCTGTCTACATTACTTAAGCAATGTAAAATATTTCCCAAAATGTGTAGGCCACAGGGTAGATAATTGTCTCTCTTTGAGTTTATCACAGATCATCCTAGGCTTGGAGCACTGGGCAGGTGCTTTCGATGTATTACTTCCTGCTTCATCTGATCTTCAAGTTAGGCCTTTAACAGATGGAAAGACCAGGGTGCAGAGAGATGTCTTTTTCTGCATGCACTCAGCTAACTCCTTATAGCTGTGAGAAGGGTACAGTTCATCCTCAAAGACCCTTCTCTTCTCAATAGGGCATCTCATGACATGAATTTCTCCTGAGTGGATGAGGGAAGGGATATAAAGTATGAGCTATCCAGGAAACAACAGCCCCTACTCTGTGCTTCATTTCACCTTGGTAATCATCACTGTCAAGAAAGTGTCCCCTGGACAACTTTTTATCTATCCTAGTACTGGAACTGGAACTCGGGGCCTAGGTGCAGTTCCTTAGCTTTTTTTGCTCAAAGTTGGCACTCTACTTCTTGAACCACAGCTCTAATTTCAAGCTTTTTTTAGCTGCTTTTTTTTATTGTGAAAATACCGTGCAGAGGGGTTACAATTACATGGCCAAGGTAATGAGTACATTTCTTATCAAGCATTGTTGCCTCCTCCTTTGTTTCCCCTTCCCATCCCTTCCCATCTCCCCCCCCCTTCCCTCACCCCCGCCAAAGTTGTAAAGTTCATTTTTCAACATAAGGACTTATACATCTCATTGTTGCAATGGGTCCACCTGTATCCCTATTTAAAGGATTTGTTTTTTCTCTTCCCCGACACACATTATACCAACATCAAATACAGTGAAAGCAGGGGTTATATCGTGGGGGAGGGACATACAAAGCAACAAAAAAATCATCTTATAAATATGTTAGAAACAATCGCAAGAAAGAAAAACTATTTAAATCCTTATCTTGGGGTTCACGATGGTTAGGGATAAGAATCTCATGGGCTTTCCTGCTCAGGCTGGCTTTGAACCACGATCTTCAGATCTTTCATCTTCATAAGTAGCTAGGATTATAGACATGAGCCATCAGTGCTCAGCCTCCTGGGCCACTTTTACCAATGTAGCTTTAGTAAGCATGAAGCTGGCAGAAGAAATGGCTTGTTTACTTACTTGTTTTTGAAATATTTAAGGCTATGGAGGCTATATGAATGTGGATTGCATTAAGATCGCCCACAAATGGCATTCAATTAGCCCACGTGGAGCAGCTGGCCTGCTACTGTTGATTTCTGGGCTAATGAGATAGACTGGAAAGAGGAAAAATATCTTCCTGTTTCCACTGTGTGCTTGAGTCTAGCCTTATTGTACTCACCATCTGGAAGGCAAAACCATCCTGAGTGTGTGTTTTCAAGTAATGTCTCAAATACGTACTCAAAGCTCACAAGGTCTGGGGTCTTCTCCATTTATGCTATTCATTTACAACTCCCTCTGATACTCACATGTAGAGGTGACCCATGAGAAGATATGGCCTTGGTTGGAAGAACTGCATTTCCATGAACAGTCGGTTCCTTCCTTTATCCTGCTAATGGAAAATTCATGCTGCATCATGCCTAGTATGAGTAGAGGGAGCCTGGGCTTAGGGATTTGAGTTTTCCTCACTTGTTGTGATACTTGAACTCAAGACCTGGGTGCTGTCCTTGAGCTTTATCTTTTGCTCAAGGCTAGCATTCTATCACTTAAGCCACAGCTCCACTTGCAACTTTTTGCTGGTTACTTGAAGAAAAGAATTTCATGAAGTTTCCTGCCCCAGTTGGCTTCAAAACATGATCTTCAGACCTCAGCCTCCTGAGCATCTAGGATTTCAGGTATGAGCCACAATGCCAGGCTCACCCCATACTTCTTGCTTCCAATCCCATGAAATTGCTTTCCACATTACATGTCCTAGCAATCTCACTCTTATTCTTCCTGTGATTCTTGCTGACCTACTTAGCTGTTTACTTTTCTGGATTTTTTTTCAGCAGCCCATTCATCTCTCCATTGCTTTAGGTGTATTGTATTCTAATTTGCATGTCCATGTGTCTGTATCCCCTCATTCATTTCTGTGTGCCTAGTGGCTAGAAATGAACCTGCCATAGAGCCTGGTGGACTGAATAAATGAATGGATGGGTGAGTAGAGGAGGGGAAGAGTCAGTCAGTGGGGAGAGCAATGAAGGCTTTGTTTTGTTGGTCCGAAAGAAGACAGCCATGCTGTAAGGAATACTGGCAAAAAAGATCCCAGGTGCTCACATTCTCAGGGTGAGTCATACCTGGTTCTCACCTTCCTCAGCTCTCCTCATCAGTCCTCAGTCCTCATCCCACTCTTTCCTGGCCCTGGGCCAGCTCAGCTCCACTTCGCTAGGAACTCCACCTGTTTCCAGAAGGCAGGGAGACATACCTCATTGCCTGTGAAAACACAGCATGGATACTCGGTGCCAAAACAAATTGACATCCCATCCACTACTGAAGACCCAGAGAAAGACAGCGGGAACAGAGGCCACTGACATTCTTCATCACTGTGCTGGGCTGCTCTGTGTCTCCCAAATCCTTCCCAAGAACCATTTACTAACCTATGGTAGACTGGATACACAGGAAAAGCCCAGGACTTCAAGAGCTCTGAGCATCCAACTTCTTACAAGCACAGAATGTTTGACATCTAGGCCCAAACTCAAAGAAAAGATTAACCTTTAGGAACTTTTTTTTGCGGGGAGGGGGCCCGGTCATGGAGCCTGAACTCTGGGCCTGAGCGCTGTCCCTCAGCTCTTCAGCTCAAGGCTAGCGCTCTACCACTTGAGCCACAGTGCCACTTCTGGTTTTTTTCTTTTTCCTTATGTGGTGCTGAAGAATCTTACCCAGGGCCTCAGGCATGCAAGGCAAGCGCTCTACCACTGAGCCACCTTCCCAGCCCCAGGAGCAATTTTAAGAGGTCAGATTTGGAACACAACCAACATTTGTTGATTTACTTGCCTTTCAATGAACATTCAGTGGTCCTACTAAGTGCTGAAATACAGATCACTCCTTGAATAGAATCCATAGAATCATTAGAAGTAACATGCATTCCTAGTACAGAAACAAGTACTTGGTAGATACTTAGTAAATAACACTGAATAAGCTAATAGATGAATTAACAATAAACAATAAAACCAAGTGGAATTCCATACAGTTACTCAGATCTAGAAGTGGGGTCAGGTACTAAAGGCTGCCCTCAGGGATCTCCACTCCTCTCCTCCATAACAACGCAAGGCCCTGTCTCTTAAGGCATAATTCTTGTTAGGAAATCTTGCTCGTACACTGAGAGCCACATGCACAGGCTGCAGAACTTGTGGTGTCTGGAAGGATCAAAGTTGTTCTGCACAATACAGTGATAGGACTTTTGGCTTTCTCTTAGTGATTCAGGAAGTTAGGAATTGGGGGAGGAGTCTGTGGAGCTTAAGAGGCTGCAGGGAGAACACAAGGGGATGGGTTGCAAGACCAAATGTGAGCCAAATCCCTTTTCCTGACACACTAGTCAGGGTGCACACTGGGTGCTCACTGACCTAATCCAGTCCACAAACATCTCGTTGTCCTACAAAGGGCTAGATGATGACGTGACATAAAATCCGGATTGGAATTTTCTCTGAGAAATCAGAAATTGTGATCACTTCCATGGAATCCATGAAGCTGGGAAGTTGCTAACAATTTTGGTCCCTACCTAGTTTGTGCAATCTAGGTTTCCATAGTTCCCAGCACCCCCCCCCCACAATGCTCTGTGTGCTTTCCTGACCCCCTTGACTCAGTTATATTGTTTCCTGGCTCCTGTACACCTCTGAGTTTGCTGTATTTGCACCAGAGCAAAGATCTGGGTGAAAACATCAAGTTCCTGATTGCGTAGCAAACCCATGAGGTCAAGGTGGGACAGAAAATTATTAGCCCCATTTTAAGGTTGGTGAAACTGAGGCTTAAATAGGGTAAAGTTGGTGACCTGGGTCATACAACAGGTCAGAGGTGGAGCTGGGATTCCAACTGTGGTTGATCTGGTTCCTGTCTCCAATTACTCCTCTAAGCATTTGCCCTCTACCCCTGGTTTGCCTTCCAGTCTGAGCTTGAAGGCTGACCCGGAAGGCCTATCTCATTTGCATATTAATTGAACGTGGCCTGAGAGCAGGGTCAGCAGATCCATGTACAGTCTAAAATCACTTTTTTAAAAACCGTAGATAAACCAATGTGTCATTTGTTGGTTATCGGTTAAGGGAAATAGAAGGAAATAATTAAGTTGCCTGGATATTTGGACTTCAGTGTTCAGATTACTAATTGTCAAAGGCAGGAAACTGATCGCTGAGGGCTGGAGCCAAGCTTTAGTACATCAAAAACCCCTGTGTGTTGCAGACATGACAGGGAAAGTTATAACTAAGAAGAAGTGTATATATAATTAAGTGTCAAAACATATTTTGAAGACTGCTCTTTAACTCCTCAAATCTCCCAGCAGAATAAAAAACTGAAACTCTTTGATAAAGTTGCCTCCACCTTGCAGGACACATAGTTGTGGTTCCACAGTAAAGACCAGCAGAGGAGACAGTCCTGTTGTGGTTCTGAGAGCTTTGTAACCTTCTCTGCCTAATCCAATAATCATAGCTAGATGCAAGAATGCCCTACTATGTGTTCATTCATTTGTTCTTCACGGTCACTCTTTACAATGATGTAGTCCCATTTCCAAGATGACAAAATTGAATTTTGGGGAGATAGAGTAGCCTACAATTTCCATTGCCTTTTTCCTCAATCCTCAGCTACTTCTGCCACAGATCCCATAAATTGCCCACAGGGAGGGAGGGGTGAGGGGGAGACAAAAGAATCAAGAGGGACAAGACTCTGAAGATTTCAATAAATCTAAATTCAGAGATTAACCTTGAAGAGGTGGAAACTGAGGCAACATAAACTAGCGCGTCAGGACTCATCTTCCTCATCTGGGGCATAGGAAATTTGGACAGTCAGAGTTCTGGTCAGAGTTAGAGGGGACAGTGCATGTGAGTGATTGACATAAAGGAGATACACAAAGATCTGTCATTGAATTAGTCTTTTGTACCAACAGAATCCCTGTATTGAGTTAGCCTTTTATACTAGCAGATTCCCTGTATTGAATTAGTCTTTTGTACTAGCAGATTTCCTGTTTCTTTCCTGAGAGTGGATGAGAAGCATTCTACTTCATGTAGGGAATGATCTGGGTGTTAGTGCCTTCCCTGCCACTCCATAAGACCTCAGTTTGCCAAATCACTGATGGGAGCTAACCACTCCTCCACAACATGAGGACTGAAATCAGATGAGAGAAGACTCCTGGGCGGGAACTGGGGGACCTAATGAAAGCACTCCCTTTCCCGTCCCACAGGAGATAGTGTTCAGTGCCTTTAAGGGAACTCATGGCTGCCACCTAAGTCTGTTGTGATTCACAAGCATTTTGCAAACCCAGTGACACACATGGATTTCTCACCGCAGCCTTCTATAGCCTGCCCACCACCCCCCCCCCAAAAAAAAAAACAATCCATGACTCTCCAAGGTAACCTTGCATTTAACTGTGCCTTATCCATGGACGGTGGATATTCAATATTCCCCAGGGCAGCTGCCTTGGCAGATCCCGTGAGATGCACCAGGAAGGTAAACCAAATAACTACACATACACACCAAATTTGCTGACAAGAAGGGAGAGCTCAAGCCACTCTTGGCTGCAAACCTAGCTACTCAGGAGGCTGAAATCTGAGGCTGGATCAGATACTAGGGTAGAGCCTTAATACGTGTGTGCGTGCACACATGCGGGCACAGGCAGATGAATGTGTGATTGTGCATTGTAGTACATCTTTCCCAAGTAATTCTTGACACCTCTCTTGGACACTGCCATCTGCTTTCTTTGTGATCAGAAAGAGATTATCTTGGAAGCATGATGTTCAAATGCTGTCTCAGCCCCTTCAGTAGCTAAAGGATTTGGGTCAGGTCACTCAGGATAACTACAGTTACCTCAAAAACATAATGGGGGAAAAACACTGAGTTTGCTTCAGGAAGTATGAAGGTTAACTGAAGGCTGCACGGCTTAGTGTGCCTAACTTAGTGTTTGGCACACACAAATTCTCGGTAAGTATTCAGTATCTGTTGGTGATAGGGCTAATAGAGCACCCTTGTTAAGGCATTTGCAGGAGCTATAGGAAGTCAGTAAAGCAGATGCATGTAATTCCGGTCTTAAAGATGAGAAGACAGATGCTCAGTCAGGACTAGTGCTGGGGGAGGAGCTAGAATAGCAGATACAGTGGCTGGGTGGAGAGTCCTTGCTTCTCAGTGGTGCTATTTAGCTTCCCCATTAGAACTATTGTCATTGTCTAAAAAGGAAGAGAATACACTTTTATCCCCTGCTTAAATGTGACCCAAGTGATGTAAATATTGAAGGAGATAAGTTGGGTCAGGCATAGAGAAAGGAGAAGCTGCTGTCATGAAGAACTGACATTCTCTGTGTCTCTCCTCTCTCTCCCTCTCCCTCTCCTCTCTCTCTCTCTCTCTCTCTCTCTCTCTCTCTCTCTCTCTCTCTCTCTCTCTCTCTGGCTCTGTATGTATCTGTTCTGTCTCTCTGTCTGTCTCTCTGTCTGTCTCTGTCTCTCTCTGTCTCTGTCTTTCTTTCTCTCCTGTCTCTGGCTCCGTCTGTATCTGTTCTGTCTCTCTGTCTGTCTCTGTCTGTCTCTGTCTCTCTCTGTCTCTGTCTTTCTTTCTCTCCTGTCTCTGGCTCCGTCTGTATCTGTTCTGTCTCTTGGTGTCTCTCTGTGTGTCTGTATCTGTCTGTCTCTCTGTCTCTCCCCCTGTCTCCCCCGTCTCTCTCTCTGTGTCTCTCTCTGTGTCTGTCTGTCTGTCTCTCTGTTTCTGTCTCTCTCTCTCTCTCCCTCTCTCTCCTCTCTCCTGTATCTGGCTCTGTCTGTATCTGTTCTGTCTCTCTGTGTCTCTCTGTGTGTCTGTCTCTGTCTCTCTGTCTCTCCCCCCTCCCTGTTTCTCTCTCTCTCTCTCTCTCTCTCTCTCTCTCTCTCTCTCTCTCTCTCTCTCTCTCTCTCTCTGTGTCTCTCTCTCTCCCTCCTTTACCCCCCTCCCTCTCTCACCCTTTGCCTCAGAACTTGGAATGGATTTGGCTGCTCACATTAAGTGGCATGCTGACACCACTTGGCGTAGGCAGATAGCTTTATTAGATGAAGGGTCAAATGCAATAAAATGCTTGGAGGCTTTTAAAAAAACATTAGAAACATTTACCGTGACATTATTGACAATCTGGTTAATAAGCCTCCTGGACTGCAGTGAGACTGCTGGAATCAGCACTTCCCCTCAGTGCGTGTTACCCTCCACCTTCTCTTGGGCTCCAAAGCATTTGGTTTTAACTTCCTCCATGGCGGTTATCCTTTGGCCTTGCATTTGGAGTAAATCTATTCTCCTAGAAAGGAGGTTTCTTCAAGGATATCAAATAGTTCTTTCCCATCTCTGGGTTGTTAATACTTGGCATGTATCTTGCAATTACTGATGGTCTCTAACCTACCATGGTTCAACTCATAATCTGGGGGCTTTATCATAATGTGAAAGCAATGCACATTTGCTAGGAACCATACTTTCAATATTGAATTCTGGTCATTCTCCAGACTAACAAGATAGGGAAGGGAACTTTTTCATAATATAGCAGCAAGGAGTCACAGCTGTTAGTCAGACACACAATCACACAATCTCCCTGTATAAAATAGGCTCAGTATTGATGGATTTGTCCAAATGCAGGCTAATATAAGTGTTCTGAACACATTTAAGGTAAGCTAGACTAAACTATGACTTTCAGTCAGTTTGATGTGTTAAGTGCATTTTTATTTTTTTCTTTGAATATTTTTAACTCAAGATAGACTTATCAAAATGTAATCCTATTAAGTAAAGGAGCATCAGAAATAGCACTAAATAATTAACATAATGAGGATTTTTACACTTATTTAACCTCTTCACACATATCTTGTTTCTTTCCATTTTCACTTCTCTTTTCTCCCTCTATACTCATCCCAAATGATTCCTTTCCAATGTCTTGCTCTCCCTATCAACAACAACAAAATTTATTTTAAAGATTCATGATGAAAGTAAACTCCAACGATTAAGTGGGTGTGTCTGAATTTAGCCCAATAATTGGATAATTCCCCACAGCTATCCACCCACAGTCCTTGGAAGGCAAAGGTATTCTCCTGTTGGATTGAAGAGTTGGGCCTATCTATCCCCTTGCTTATGTGTGTGATCCTAACTTTTAAACATAACTGTAAATTCAATGGGAATGCTAAACGGGTCATGATTAAGATTATCCTGCTGGTAAGGATATCTGTGTCACACTCTGCATTCTCACATGGATGATGAGGGTAACAGCAGAACATATGTCCCAAGTTTGGAATGAGCCAGGTGCCAGTGGCTCACACCTATAATCCTAGCGGCTCACATGGCTGAGAATTATGGCTTGAAGCCATCCCCAGTAAGAAAGTCCCAGAGATTCTTTTTTTGGGGGTTGGGGAGGTTTGGTCGTGGGGCCTGACCTCTGGGCCTGGGCACTGTCTCTCAGCTCTTCAGCTCAAGGCTAGCACTCTACCAATTGAGCCACAGCGCCACTTCTGGCTTTTTTCTTTTTGCTTATGTGGTGCTGAGGAATCGAACCCAGGGCCTCAGGCATGCAAGGCAAGCTCTCTACCACTGAACCACCTTCCCAGAGATTCTTATATCTGATCAATTACCCAATAGCTATATATAGAGCTGTGGCTCAAAGAATAGAACACAAACACAAAAGTTCAGGGACAATGCCCAGGCCCTGAGTTCAAGCCCTAGAACTGACACCAAGAAAAGCAAACTTGGAAAAAGCATAGAATGTGATAAAACTATTACTGGTAGCTGACTTGACCATGTCATTTAAATACCAAGGACATCTTTGTAGAAGTATTTCACTTCTGTGTTAAAGCACTTAAATCTGGTATGCGATTCACCCTGTTCTCTTTTCCCTTTACTCTAATAACTAACTGGCTGTGAAGACGAGCTACAGCTACAGTAGTAACCATGTAGAAAAGAACTTCTGATATAATAAGCAGCTGAGATATCAGGGCCATTTGTTCCTGCAGCATAACCTCCCCTACTATGACAGAAGAGAGTGAAACATTAAGAGGTTCTGCTGTTTAGGAAACTGCCGAATCAAAGGCTTGGAGGCAGATTGAGAGCTAGGTGTTCACGGAATAAAAGTTTGCACACTGACTATATACCAGAAGCAATGGGTAACCAAATTATGTGTGGTCAAGAATACAGAAATGCATTGTAAGATTATTTCTTTGTTGCTTTGTATGCCCCTCCCCCACAGTATCACCCCTGTTTTCACTGTATTTGATGTCGGTATAATTTGTGGAGGGGAAGGGGAAAAACAAGTCGTTTAAATAAGGATACAGGTGGACCCATTGCAACAATGAGAAGTACAAGTTGTCATGTCGAAAATGAACTTTACAACTTTGGTGGGGGGGATTGGATGGGGGGGTTGAAGGGGGGGAGGGGAAGGGAGGGGAAGGGGAAACAAAGGAGGAGGCTACAATGCTTGACAAAAAATGTACTCATTATCTTGCCCATGTAATTGTAACCTCTCTGTACAGTATTTTCACAATAAAAAAATAAATAAATTTAAAAAAAATTAAAAAAAGAATACAGAAATGCAAAACTCACAGAGCTTTGCTCTTATTCCATACTCATGGAGGAGCTACAAAGGTCATCTGAGCATATAAGAGTGATTTGGCTCAAACCCACTTCCTCGAATCCAGAGAATGGCAGCACCAGATGACCTTGCAGTTGACCGACTAGCCCAAATAGCTGAGACGGTTACAAACTATGGAGTGTGTAAATATTATTGGTTTTGATATTACTGACGAGGTAGTTCCCACAAATCCATAGCAGCAGAGCTTAGCTTAAAACCTCAGTCCAAAGATATCTGTGTGTATGCCCACAGTGGTCTAATTACTCTGTATCAAGTACATGTATCAAAATACCCTTCAAGATTATAACAGGTTTAATTAAATGCACAGTGAAATCCACTTAAGATGAGGTAATTGGGTAGAACCTGATTTTCCTTCCCGCTGCTTCTGTCAGACACGAGGACATTTCAGGGAACAGGCAGCACATAGAGATGATGAAGAGGTAGAAGTCAAGAGCTGCTGCTTTAGAGGCCATGGCAGAGTCAGAGGCCTGGAGTTTTGAAAAGCTGGGAACCAGCCTGATGACAGGCGTCTCCTCCCATGTCATTGGACTGTTTCCTTTCCTACTTCTCAAGCCCAATGAGTGGCAACTCAGTCTTCCAATGGTTGGGACAATTGGCCATCTTTGGCTCTTCCTTTTTCACCTTACCTTCTATATCTTCCACAGCCAATCTCATGCGCCCAGTGCTCAAAATATGAAACAGTTTCTGAACGTTTCTTGTCACTCCATTACTCCCGTTCTGCTTCAAGTCCCAATTGTGTTTCGTTTAGATGACCAACCTCCATCATTTCCTTAACCTCCACCCCCTTATCCAGTTATTCTCACCCTACAGCCAAATGATGTTTTTGAAACCTAAAATCAGTGTGTGTCACTCATCTGTCAAGACTGTCCAAGGGGTTCTCAACTCATTCTTTAAGCGGTCTTCACAACCACTTAAAAGACTATATTGTTGCCTCCACACCCAAAGAAAATTCAAAAATGAGTCTGAATGATGTAATAAGATGAAATGGCTCATCCTGCCTGACTAAAACAAACACTAGATTACTGAACAAATACTGCTCTGGTCTAGAATGCTACTCAACACAGACATGGGGAGATCATGTTGGCGCTCATCTAGTTTCTAATCTTGTTACAAGATATGCAATATGGGCTGGGAAGGTGGCTCAGTGGTAGAGCGCTTGCCTTGCATGCATGAGGCCCTGGGTTCGATTCCTCAGCAAGACATAAGCAAAAAGAAAAAATCCAGAAGTGGCACTGTGGCTCAAGTAGAAGAGCGCTAGCCTTGAACTGAAGAGCTGAGGGACAGCGCCCAGGCCCAGAGTTCAGGCCCCACGACCGGACCCCCAAAAAAGAAATTTTACAAGATATGCAATATAATAATGTGACTACTGGTAAGGGAGAGAAAAGCACCATGTATCTAGGAGTACTGAGAAGGAACACCTAGTCTATAAAAAACTTGGATGAATATAAGTTTTAAGTCAATCATTTAACCAGTAATCTTTATTTATGAACTGAATCAAAATTAATTTTTTGAGTTGGTTCATGAATAAGATGTGATAGCTGTCAGACATTTCAAGATCACACTCATGTCTAGGTGGTCTCTACAGTATTTCTCATCCACTAAATCTGACCCTTCTGCATATGTGCTAATCATATTATTTGCTAATTATCCCTGCTGCTTATGGATCTAAGAATGCTATAATGGTGAAGGCCAAGTGTCTAAATAACAGAATCAAAATGCCCTGCAGCTAATATATTTCTACTCCAACGAACAGTGTCCTATAGGCTATAGGAGTAGAAAGTACCTTGTGCCAGTCAGCTTCGCAGTTCAGAGGTTTCCCAGAATCAAGAGACAACTGAAGTATGAGTCTATGAAGCTGGTCACTATAGGAATGCTCCTAATGGCAGGGCCACCCAGTTATAATGGACAGAGCCAATGTACCAGACTGTTGTTTGACAAAGATGTCTTTCTTGGAGAAAGCACAGTCTCCTCAATACATGATTTAGGGAAAACTGGATATCCACATGTAAAAGGCTGAAACTACATCCTTGTCTCCTTGACTATACTAATATCAATCAAGTGGATTGAAAGCCTTAATATAAGACCTGAAACTTGGAAACTATTGTAGGAAAATACTGGAAGATACAAGCATAAGCAATAATTTCCTGGCTGTAACTCCAATCATTCAGCAAATAAGAGCAAGAATTGACGAATGAGATTGCACCCAACTAGAGAGCTTCTACACAGAAAAAGAAATGGTTGCTAAACTGAAGATACAGTCTATTGGATGGGAAAAAATCTTTTCCAGCTATTCATCTGAGAAGGGATTCATAACTAGAGTTCCCAGGGAGCTCAAAAATCTAAACTCCCAAAGAACTAACAACTCAACTTGTAAATGAGAAAATGATTTGAACAGACACTTCTTGAAAGAAATACAGATGGCCACTAAATACATGAAAAAAAGCCCAATATCACTGGCCATAAAGAAATGATAAATCCAACCGATATTGAGATTTCATCTCACTCCAGCTAGAAAGGCCATCATCAAGAGTACAAACAACGAAAGCTACAAAAGATAAAGAAAAAAATGAACCCTATGATACTATAAATGAACTATACAACCTGTGGATGGGGTCAGAAGGGAAAAACTGGGATAGAACAAGGGAAGGGGTCACATTGTTCAAAAAGAAATGTCCTTTTTAACTGACATATAACTATAACCCCCTGTACATCATCTTTACAATAACAATACAAAAATGAACCCTATACTCTGTTGGTGGGAATGTAAATGTGTACAAACACTGTGGAAAGTAATATGGAGGCTCCTCAAAATATCAAAAATAGAACTATCATGTGATCCAGCAAAGCACTCTTCTGCTGAAAGGAATGTAAGTCAGGTTATAATAGAGACACTTTCACACTTACATTTATTGCAGCACTATTCATAGCTATGCAATAGCTATGGAAGTAGCTTGCTGCCTTGCATGTGATGAAGGAATTAGGAAAATGTAGTATATATACACAATGGACTATTAGTCATTTAAAAATAAAATTGTCATTTGCAAAAAATGGGTAGAATATCATGTTAAACAAAGTAAGCTAGATTTACAAGTACAAAGGTCATTTGTTTTCTCTCATATGTGGAAGCTAGACTTAAAGAATACACATATACAAAGCTACACTAGATACATACATGCATCTATATCCATATATAGGGTAAATAACAATAAAATGCACTGTCTTTGTATGAAGATGGCATACCAAAACTCACTGAAAGCCTTTTAATAATAGAGGGGTTAGGAGGAATGGGGAAGAAAGAGCAATAGAAGGTATTAATCTGGTTAGAGAACAATATTTGAGTTAAAGGCTGCTGTTAAACCCTATTGAACAATTCGTATACACTTAAAAATAGGAATGACAGGAATGAATAACAGATTCTGTTGGGTGTAGGATGGGAGAGGGTAAAGGAGGGTAAAGGAGGGAGTTTAAATGCATCTGTGAAAATAGAACAATAAAAACCTGATAAAGTTGTTTCAAGAAAGGGGAGAGGGTATGAGAGAGAGTAATAATTTGATCAGAGTTTGCATTCATGTGTGGAAAAGTTACAATGAAACCTCCTTGTACAACTAATATTTGCCAATAAACAGGTTATTTTATAAAACTGAATTAAAACTTTACAACTTCAGTGGGTGGGAAAGAGAGGAGGGGGGAGGAAAGGGATAATAGGATAAAACCAAAGGAGGGGTTAATAATGCTCGACAAGAAATGTACTCATTACCTTACTCATGTAACTGTAACCCCTCTATACAGCATTTTTACAATCAAATATTTTTTCTACTTTCAAAGTCTTTTATTTTTTAAATAAGTTTTTTTATTGTAAAAATGCTGTACAGAGGGGTTATAATCACATGAGTGAGCAAGGTAATGAGTACATTTCTTATCAAGCATTGTTGCATCCTCCTTTGATTTTCCCCTACCATCCCTTCCCTCCCACCTCCACAACTACATCCCACCCCCAACCCCGCCACCTAAATTGTAAAGTTCGTTTTTCGACATAACATCTTGTACATTTCATTGTTGCGATGGGTCCACCTGTATCCCTATTTAAACAATTTGGTTTTTCCCCTTCTTGAATTAAAAATGCCAAGATGGTGACTCCAAGGCATTCAATTGAGCATATGCCCATGAAATGGCTCTGCCAATTTGTTTTGCCTAAGTTGGGGACAAATGTTTTCTTTAGATTTTTTTTCTTGTACCAGGGTTTAAACACAGGACCTCACACTTAACTTGGCTTGCTTGGTCAGCTGGCCTTCTACCATTTGGCCCATGCCTCCAATCAGGAATTCTGCTGGTTATGTGGAACCTCTCTGTTCAGGCTGGCTTTTTTCCTTCATATATTTTGTATTTCTTATAAATTTTACTACTTAAAGAATTTGTAGCACACCATTTGTAACTACCTATACAATATACAATATTCTTTACTATAAAGTCCAACTATTCAATCAATAACTATTTGTTAGATCCATTACGAAGCCAGGGGGTATGTCAGGCATTAGAAATATTAGCAAGTAACAACACACAGATCACCATTGACCTCATAGATGTCAAGCCAAAAGGGACAGGTAGCAATCAGACAGTTGGGCTATACACAGAGAAGTTATTGATTAAGCAACGTACAAAGGAAGTTGAAAGACAGTCAACCCATCTGATGGCTGTAAGTAGGAAGAAGTGGAGGTGGGAAGACTGTCTGGAGGAGGTACCACCTGCCCTGATTCATAAAAGATCAAAAATGGTACCCAGCATATTTCATTTAGTATATGACATGGGATAGGCTTTTAATAAATGATTGATGATTGTGTGCATTGACAGAAAAATGTCCAAGCCTTTCTAAAGTTAGGAAAGACAGTTTAGTTAATTAAACCCTAATCATAATTATCTACCTAGTAGGAAAGAAGAGCTATTGCTCAAAAAACTCTGTAATTCTACTCATTTTATTTGGTTTGAAATGTACTATGATTGTTGTTAACTGGACTATATTACCTGAACTCGTATTAAAAGAAATTTGTAGGCTGGGCACTGATGGCTCATGCCTGTAATCTTAGGAAGCTGAGATCTGAGGACCACGATTTGAAGCTAGCCCATGCAGGAAAGGCTATGAGACTCTTCTCACCAATTAACCACCAGAAAACCAGAAGTGGAGGTGTGGCTCAGTGGTACAGTGCTAGCCTTGAGCACAAAACTCAGGGACAGTGCCCAGGCCCTGAGTCTAAGCCCCACAACTGACCAAAAAATAACAAAAAAAAATACATAAAAGAAGTTTGCGTCTTGTGCCCTTGATGGAGCTGGGAAGTGAGTTAAGTGAAAGAAAACTATGAATCTAGGACTGAAAGTTACATGAATAATAGAAGATATAGATAAACTGTTAGGAATTAGTTAAAAGTGAACTATATGCAGTGAGAAATCTCAAAATTAAATGAATTATCTGTTAGTGCCTCACTTGTAAGATCAGGATAATAATGAATGCTCTCTGATAAGTAAGTAAGAATTAGAGATTAATAAAGACAAATCTCTCAGCTGTGGGTTGGCAGGAATAACTTAGCCACTGCTCTTATAGCTCAAGATTATCTTTCCATTATGTTGTTACAGTTTCTAAAGTGTATTGCTTTCACTCTTCTCGCTATACCCTTACCCATGACATTCTTCATCCAGAGTTCACTCAAGCATCATGTAATTTCTATTCACCCTTCAAGTCTATAGCCTCCCCCAATCATTACCTAACCATTCCCTTCTCCAGGCTGGTGAAATGCCCTGTCAGAGCTACACTTGGACACAAGTACTGATCACATGGGACTGTCACTGCCAATGTGCCCATCTGTCTCTCCCACTGGCCGGAGACACTCTCAGAAAGTATTGGATAATTTTGAAATCTATTTCTAGTTGCTCTTACCCAACCTGTGCTCTGCACATATTTATTGAATGAAGGAACACATGAGAAGCTACAAAAAATATGTTTTTAGAATATTATAACCCAAAAAGGTATAAAAAATCATCTAACTCCATCTGTTTACTTCTAAGAAAAAGATGATTTATCTAGTCACACTGTAAGAAAGGTATCAGCACTGGACTTAAATGATGAGTATTTCTACATCTTGAGAGCCAACCCAGAGCCCTTTCTGCAGTGTTACTCTTGGTTCTAAGTCCCAGAAAGGTTGTTCTAATGTTGGAACTCATTGAGTCAAGTTTAGTGTAGCATTCCTCCACGTATGATCCACTGAATACTAGCTCTGTGAGAGAAATGTTTATGTGGGTAAGTTCTTGGAGAGATCTGTGTAGCATCCTGTCTTAATTCTACTACATTTCCACTCACTGAGGGATTTCAGTCTTGTGTTACTTTGTTTTACCTCTAGAATCCCTCCCTCTTACTGATTTCTCTCTTTGTTGTTTTGTTCTGTGGGGGTTCCTTAAAGCATATAAACATCCCCCCCAAAATGGTATCTTGAGAAATATCGACCTCACACAGGTAACCCTGCATGAATTGTCACTTTCCATTCCTATGCAACATTACAACTGGAGGCAATCCTAGGGTACACCTACTCCTAGTTCCTTATTTTCTTGAGAAACTAAGGCCTAGTGGGCAAGATGGCATACCTGTGTCACACAGCACAAAAAATGGTGTGCCACATTTTAATTGGTTTTATCAAGGGATCTCTAGGCAGGCACCAGTGGCTCATGCCTGTCATCCTAGCTACTCAGAAGGCTGAGATCTGAGGGTCACAGTTTAAAGCCAGCCTGGGCAGGAAAGTCTATGAGACTCTGATCTCCAATAAGCCACCAGAAAACTCAAAGTGGCACTGTGGTTCAAATGGTAGAGCACACGCCTTGAGCTGAAGAGCTGAGGTACAGCGCCCAGGCCCAGAGTTCAAGCCCCATGACCGACCAAAAGAAAAAAAAAGTGATCTCTTAATGTCATATGTCTGCAAATCTCCCAGGATGTTAAGGGCTTAACAGGGGCAGTTTACAGAGTTGTGTGTCCAGCTGATGTTGAGGCAGAAGGCTTGATATCTGCCATCTGATGGAAGATGTGACTCTCATAGACACGTGAAAGTCATTTCCTACTGCGATGGGGACTCACTGTCCTGGGTCAAGTTATCATTGTTCGTTTCAATAAAATGTCCTGTCTTTCTATCAGCAACTCAGATTGTTCTTTTCGTAGTGTAAGACCTCACTCATGACAATTCTTTGGATCATGCTTGACAGATGGGGGAAAACGGTTAAAATAAAGAAGGTTTCAAGCCTTACCTCACCAAGTTACCACATTTAATCAGAAAAGGAAATGGACTGAAATCTTAGTGTCCTGGAGCCATGCTGAATCTACCACTTCTTTCTATTTCTGTTTTGCCTTCTATCCTCCTCTTCTTTATTCTGTTTCCTAACCCCAGTTTTAGGCTATGTTCTCCAGATTCCACAGTTCCCTTTGACTGCTGTGCCCTTTCCTCTCCTCAGTTTACCCCAACCCTACTCATATTTCCAAGTCCTAACCTAAAAAGTTCCTCTTGGTTAAACTTCACCCTAGCTGTAAACTTGGCAGCTTACCTGACTTGAAGTTGGAACTGATTATATCTTGCCTAAATTCTTAAAGCCTCAGTTCATATCTGAATCTTTGACACATAACTAGGTTTTAGGTACAAGGTCTTCTATTTTCCTGTTGTTTTCCTTTAATTCAATACCTGGAATTTTAGTAGAGCTCAAACATAGACTTCATACTAAAAAGATGAAAAAATTCTGCATACGTCACTGTCTATTCATTACCCCCTCTGAATCCTGGTTTCTTTTTTTTTGGGGGGGGGGTCCGGTCATGGGGACTGAACTCTGGGCCTGGGTGCTGTCCCTCAGCAATTCAGCTCAAGGCTAGCGCTCTACCACTTGAGCCACAGTGCCACTTCCGGCTTCTTATTTTCTGCTTATGTGGTGCTGAGGAATCGAACCCAGGGCCTCATGCATGCAAGGCAAGCGCTCTACCACTGAGCCACCTTCCCAGGCCCCATGTATTCTGGTTTCTTCAAGGGTAAAATAGAGATAATTATGCATAGTCTAAAAGGGTTGTTAACATGACAAAGAAGCAGCAGGGGTAAGAGCTTTGCAAAGTGTGCTGGCACACTTGGTGCTCAACAACTAACAGCAACTAACAGTAGAAGCACACAACTGTCCAGACATGATATAACACAGCTCTTGCTCTATATTGACACCACCTCAATACCTCCCATTTTTCTTATTCTACTACTATACTTTTAACTTAGGATGACTTCCCTACCTTCTTTACCCTAAATGCCAACCCTCTCTAAGAGTATCTGTCATAACTGACTCATTATTCCAGAAGCATTCTGTTTTCTATTTGAGTATTGTTTATTCTGGTTAGCCAACAGTTTGTGGCTCTTTCATTGTCCTGAGGTTGTATCTTTCCATCTCCAGTGTTTGTGGCCTAGTGAGTAGGTTATAGTCAATTCTCAGTAGAAGACTGATAAGTCTATGAAAAACAAAGGAGGAGATAACAATGCCCAGCAAGAAATATACTCATTACCTTACTGATGTAATTGTAATCTCTCTGTATAGACTCTTTACAAGAAAATAAAAATTTTAAAAATAGAAAAAAATTAATGTCTTGCAATATAGGTCCCATTTAAAGTGCCACACTTAAAGTGCTGTCGAAATATCCCAGGTGCCCTATAACTGATAAATGGATTAGAAAATGTAGAAAATGTGATATATATGTACACATACATATATACAATGACGTATTAGCCATAAAGTCAGATGAAATTGTAATTTGCTGGGAAATGTACGGAATTGGAGATTATTATGTTAAGTAAGCTACTTTCAGAAGGACAAAGATCATATGTTTTCTCTCATAGGTGAATGTTATAACTAAAAGATAAATGTATATGCAAATATATACATATATGTAAATGTGTATGCAAATATATGTTTAAATCAAAACTCCCTAGATGCTGTTGCATAATAGGCAGTAGTGGGTAGCAGGAATGTGAGAATAGGCAAGGAGGTTAATCTGATTAAAGTACTGTATATAGATGTGCGAAATACCACAGTGAAATTTCACTGAGCAATTAATACACCTTTAAAAATGAATAACAAGAAAATAATACAGGTATTGTCTGGAAGGTGGACACTAGGGGGAAGGAGAATGGAGAAAATAAAAGAGAATGAGTCAGGTCAAAATATTTTCAGTACACTTGGGAAAATGGAACAATGGAGCCTGTTGAGAGTGGTTTGGGAAGCAGGAAATAGGGAGTAGGGATAGTGATAGACAAGATGTATCGTGTACATGTATCAACACGTCAGAATGAAACCCCCAGTTATAACTAACTGAGGCTAACAATAAAAAATAAAATGAAATGTATTTCTCAAACTGATGGCGTTTTTTCACTCACTGAGCTGCATGCTTAAAAGCAAGCTTCCATACACCTGCACACTGGGACCCTTCTTGGTATACTGCCCACACCTGCACATCCATATGTGGGTGTAGATATGCTATCACAACCCTCTACAGGAAACCAACGATCTTAAAATTCCAGTGATCTGAGATGGACTTCCATCTTCACAGATTAGAAGAAGCTGGCTCTGGAGTTTTGAACCAGCTATCTCCACATTCAAGTCTTAACATCGAAGAGGAAGGGATATAGCATTCAGAAAGCCACTGAAGGTACAATCAACTGCACTTTGGGGAAGAAAGTAGTTTCCTGAACACCTTCCAGCCCCCAAGGCCTGGAGCAGGCCTGGCTCTGTATATGATCATCCCTGTAGGATAGTTTGTATACATTTTTCCTGAAGAGGAAACAGAGGCTGAAAGCTTTCATGAGGCAATTGAGTGGCTGAGCTAGTATTTAAACCCAGTGCTAGCCATCACCAAAATCCATCTCCTTCCCTTCAAGCTACTTTATTTCTGGCATCTGTACAGACAGGCCTTTTCTGATATTTTTGCATGACACCATCTTCTCCAACTGCGCTAGACACAGATGTGGCTGTGTTATATACATGACCTTCCAGAGCAGGAGTCACCCTTGCCTCAGAACCAGTGGCCACCCCAGGATGTCAAGCAGCCATTTCTCACTGATAATTGAGAATTACCAAAAGTGTTTTTCTCTGCCGTGGTAAAACTGTTCTAGATTTATCTCATTATTATTATCGTTTTCATCATCTTAATGATTATTCAGTACATAACAAGTGTCTCCGATGAAACATACAGGAGATGAAAAACCTTTGGGTGGGTTTGGCATGATCCAAATAGTGTTTTATTCATTAGTGTATTAATATTGCATGGGCTGTATTTTTATACTCAATTTAAAGAACAGGTAGCTTAGAGTAGGACTGAGCCAATATTATTAGATCAATCAGAAGCTTGGGCTTTCACTCAGAGCTTTTAAATGATGATCCAGATCTGTTGGGTGAGAGAATCTATTGTCAGAAAGGTGAGTGTATCATCATGTGTTCAGGATGGAGAAAGGTGTCTCAGCCTAGAGCAGGTGGGACTAATAAAGTAAATCTTTTCTTTACATCCGGCAAACTTGAGGGAATTGGGTCTGGTCTGTGATCTGCCCTAGAAGAAGGCTATCTTAGATCTGGGTTCCAAAGAGGAGAGAATAGATCATGGGGTTGTCCTAGCGGCTCTGCGTTGGTGCTTCTGATTTCCTCCTTGGCGAAAGCTTGAAGTATTCATGCATTTTCAGGTCAGTTCTCATTTTATGGGACTGAAAACAAGAATGTGTGTGATGTACACAATCGGGGAGATCAGGAAAGTAAAGCCAATTATCCATAATTTGGTCAATTCCAAGGGAATGGCTTCTATATCTTGAGCATACATGAGTTCCTTCGTTGGCACTATTGTTCTGAAAGCCATCAAAGTAGGGAGCATGATAGACTCATCCTACTTCCAATAATTGAAGAAACTGAGGCCATGAGACATGCCTGTTGTTTTTACCCTTAGTTATCAGTAAAATAGATTTCAGGGAGATTCCACATCAGACAACCCAGGGAAATTTGGGGAAAGACTGCCCATTCTTATGGCACTTGAATATTAGCCTGGTTTTAACATTAGCTTAGGAGAAGCTCAGGGCAGAGAGTCAAAAGTCTTTGTCGAAGTTCTAGCTGAGGGGTCTTGGACAAGACATACCCCCTCCTCCTTTCCAGCTAAGGACCTGAGCATACAATGGAATCACAACCTCAAAGTTCTCAAGAGCAGAGTAGCAATGAGAATTGGTAAATAAGAATACATGTTAAACTAATAAGGGACATAGAAATATTTAGGAGTGACGCTAGCCAAACATAAGCCATCTGGGTATCAGAATGTCAATACTAAGCAAGACGACTCTGGTGAGTACTTTTAAGATCAGCTTTTTGTGTGCAATCTTAGTTGCTAATAGAGCTAACGAATGTTAGCAGAGCATCCATTCCTACCTTGAGACCTCCAGAAACCTACCCAAGCACTTTCCCTTAGGAATAACTTAACATATAGTTTAACTCTTACTTCAAAGAGACAAATGTTGATACAGGTTTTTAACAACAGAAAGATCCATAACATCATTTAATGTAAAGTTCCCATGTCACAGAAGTCAGAAACAAGAGCCAGAAAGCAGAAAGATTTGCAAACTCAAATGGCTAATTGATCTTATTTGTCTAGGACCCCAGGACTCTGCTGAAGTGCTCCAGGTGAGCTGGACCTGCACAGCCTACTCTGTACTTGGCCTTTTTCCTCAGGACCACTAAACCCAGGAAAGCAGGAGCCAGTGCAGCTGTGGCAGCATTAGGAAATGGGGGCCCACTGGGCCTCATAAATGTTCCTAAAGATTTGAAAGAGAGAGACTGTCATGACCTTCTTTTCTAATTACTGCCGGCTATAAAATAATTTATCACTGATGAGAGGAAAGAGGGTCTCTTAGGTATCTTCCTGAGTCTTACGCCACATGTTTGTGTTCCATGCCATGGACTGATATTCACAGAGATAAGCTGTTTTGATAATGTCCTCACTAGGGTTCATTCGTTCATGTGTTGGTCCTTTGATCCATTTGTTTACGAAATTATATTTACGAAATGTTATTTATAAAGCATGCCTTCTGTGGGCCAGGCATCATGGTAAGCTGTGAAGAATCTGAGATGAATAGAACAAGAGTCCTCATTAGCATCCAAGAGAAACAAACGTCATATGTTCTGAGCATTTACTCAGAGCCTGGCTCTATCCCAATTGATGCTTATTGAATCCCAATGTAGGTGTGATGAGATAACTTACAGATAGGAATCTGAAGCTCATGAAACTTTTGCCCAGTATCATGTAGGAAGCAAGTGATCAGTCCTAAGTCCAGCTAGATTCATTGTCAAGACGTACAAAGAAATCTTTATGGGAGAGATTCTCAAAGAGGAAAATTACAAGATAGAGTAGGGGAGGAAAGGATCAAAAGAAGAAACCAGGCCATCACCTTGGCTGCCCACCTGTATCCCTTTCCACTCCCAATTCCAGGAAGCCAAGAACAGAGAAAGAACACCCGCCTTAATTGAGCATGGCCTCCCTGTCACATGAGAAAACTGTTGATTTATTGTTCAGATCCTTCCTAATGTGTTGCAAAGATCATCAGGCCATGACCTCACTGCCTATGAAAAGAAAGATGAGAAAAATAAGCTAAAACAGCTTCTCTGAATTAAGCAACTTCTTTGTTCCAGGAGCTATGTTTGCCAAACTTTATCTTTGAACTTTACAATGACCATATGCTCTGAGTCTCCAAATCATAGATGAAGAAACAGCATCTCCATGACCACCAAAGAGTGAGGGTCCAGGTCTAGATTCCAACCAGTCCCCAATCTGTCCGAAGAGCCCCACCCCTCACCTCCTCCCTTCCTCTCTACACAGTACTGTCCTTTCAGAAGTAACCACAGTTGTCATTTATTCAGTGTCAATAGTTAATGGCGCTGCCATATATATTTTTCTTTTTTTTTTAATTTTATTTTATTTTATTTGAGAACATACTGTACAGAGGGGTTACAATTACATGGGCAGGATAATGCATACATTTCTTACCAAGCATTACAGCCTCCTCCTTTGTTTACCCTTCACATTTATTCAGTGTCAATGGTGAATGGCGCTGCTATATATATTTTTCGACTACACATTTAAAAAACCAGAGGAGGCATTAAGTATTTTTTTATTTGAAAAGAATCAAAAGCTTAAATAAGTAAGACAACTGAGTTGCATCCCAAACCAAGACCTGCTTGTCTCCAAAGATTAAGCCATCCAAAGTAAAGTCTTGCATCTTGACCTTGTGCTGCCCTTGTCCTGTTTTAAAAAGCAAAGATTATGTCCCCAAGCCAGGTCTAAGCTCCCTCCACCATGAGTGCCATCCATTTCCAGCCCCGAGGGAGCCATTGTGCAATAGATTTTCTGCGTCTGTCAACCTTCTGTAAGTATGCTCAGGTCTAGCCAATGCCAGCCTTCCTGCTACCCGTCTGACTGTCAAGTTAGCATTCTGATCTCACTTTCATTCCAGCCCTTGCAGACCCTGGCCTCTGTATTTCCTCTTCACTCTTCATTCCTACATTCTCCCCCAAGCCACTGCCTGCTGCTCCCGACAGCTCAAGGTGTTCACGCAAAAGCTGCCAGAGACCTGCTGCTCATCAATTCTAGTGGCCTTTGGCCCCACCTGTGCTGACTCCTGGAGGAACTGTCTCTTCCTGGCCATTCCCACCTCCCCTTCATTGATTTGCTGTGACCCTGTGTGGTCCTAGTGTTCTCTAACCCAACCAATGATTCTTAGAGCTAGAGGAGAATTTAAATGGGTTCAAATGAAATCCTTATCAGAGCAGGAATCCCTCTCCCAGAATTACCCACTTAAAGTCATCTGGCCACTTTTATAATCTTTTCAGTGGTGAAACTCATTATGTTGCCTCTGTTTTACAACAGTTATAACTTATTCATGTGGTTTTTTCCAGTGGTTCCCTTTACATATTTCTGTTATTTGGGGTTTTTTAATTATAAAAAATGTTTACCTGCATTGTAGTCAATGATGAATAAGTAAAAACCTAATATGTATAATGACTCCCTTTTCAACACTTTTCCATGCCCACAGAAGAATGCATAAGTGCACTGATAATGCTATTGTTGACATTTGTTTTACCATTAGATTTATAATGTATGCATTCCTCTTTTTTCCATTCATCACTACTTTGCAAAAGTACTCTACGTCTAAATTTATGGAAAAAAAAACCTTAAATTCGTTCATATGACATAATAGCTAAGCAGTGTTCTATAGTATAAATACATTGCTGTCTACTCACCAGGCCCACATCAATGGGCATTCAGATTGTTTTCACAGTTGTGTTGTTGTTGTTGTTGTTACTTGTTACATTAAATGTTACCTTTAGTGTATTTTTTAGCATAAGGTAGATATATCTGGAGCCATATAGTGCCTATAACATTAATTTAAAAATATTTTTAGTTAACGTTCCAAATTTGTTACAATTTATTTTCCACCAGGGATGTGTGAGCCTTTATCTTGTCACATGTCTTCCCAATAAGCAGATTTTTTTTTGCTATGTATTGGGACTGGCAAGATATAGTACTTCATTGTTATTCTGATTTCTGTTTCCTTGGCTAGTCGTCAAGTTGAGCATATTCATATGTTTATTGGTTGTGTAGATGTTCTCTTTCATAAATTGCCTTGCATAACCTTTACCTATTTTAAAAATAAATCTGATTGCCTAACAATTTGTAAAAGCACTTTGTATACAGGAACAATACACTAGGTCCATATACTAATGTAAAAGTTGTATTTTTCCACACTAGCATTTGTTTTGTTGGGGGTTTTTAGACTTTATTTACTGTGTCTTCCTATGTACATGTTTTAAATGTTGGTGCATGCATTCCCATATATTAGTTTTTTTCCCCTTTTAGGTTTCTGAAGTTCTTATTTTGTTTAGGAAAGTCCCTCTAATTCCCAAGATTATACTGTTACTCTACCAATTTTTACCAGTTTTGTCATTGTAAGCTATACTGTACTCAAAAAGTTGTTTTTTAATATGGCACGAGGTAGGAGATTTCATGATCATACTCTTGCGTGGCTTGACCACAAAAAATGCCTCTATGTTCTTACCTCTGGCTTGACCACCCACGATGATGCACAACCCAAGTTCAAGGCTCTAGTATCTCAATGGTGAGCCAGGTTTCCCATATAGTCTGCTTGGCTAGATTTTGACTGGGTGAAAATCGCATTTTGAAAAACTTACAGTCTTCCCTTTTAATCATGGAAGGCTTTGTTTTTCTATCTTTTCTATCTTTTTCTATCTCCTCTACATTAATGGTGTTATTTCCCACTGAAGCTTAGCAAGCCCAAATAGCATATGCTTGTCAGGTTCAATTCCCATCATCACACCTCAGATACCAGCATCCTAGGCCTCCTGGGATCCAAACGACCTCCCCTCTGCTCTCTAGAAGTATTTTGTTCCATTTGTCTGGAGATGGGCACGTGGGAAAGTGCCACTCAATTAAGCTCTTTTGGATTTCCTTGGAACATTTACCAAAATCATAATTGCATATTAATCTGCAACTCAAGTGGCCTTTCATAACTGTTGCTGGGGGCTGGGTGTTCAGGACTGGGTGTCACTTGTATGTGAGTGGGGAGGGGATGCTGCTAAGGCATCAGAGAAGGTTCTCCTGGAAAGAGTCACATGAAAAGCTTCACTGAAAGGCTGTTTCATCAGTACTCAGAAGCATGATGGGTGTCACAGCCTCTTATTTGTGTTTGGCTCTGTTTTATGGCTGTAAGTTCTAAGAAAGAGGGTTGTTTTTATGCTGAAAGAAAAAGGAACTGGCATGTACACATACCAGCAAAGATATTCAGAGTGGAAAGAAGAGTTCAGTCTGCTTCGTCTTTAACATCTCTCTCTTTTTTCAGTTCAGTTCATCTTTAGTGGGGTGAACATGGTGAGTTTTGAGTTCTGTATCCTACTAGCTAATTAGTATCTTATCATCTGTAGAATGGGAATGGTAGTTTACCATCTTGTCAGTTCAAATTAAATGACTCTTATTCAATTATTGACATAGTACCTAGCGTCAAATAAGAACTCAGTAAATGATAGTTCCTATTATTGTTATCTCATCATTATAATAATTATACAGTGTCATACATTGTGTAAGACACTGAGACTTAAGAGACTAATAATACAGTATGTCTACCCTAGAAAAACTAAATGCCTTAAAAAGAGAAGAATAAACCAGATTGGTGGTGCATACCTGTAATCCTAGGTACTCAGGAGGCTGAGATTCTAAGGACTGCAGTTTGGGCAGAAACTCTATATCCAAAATAACCAACAAAAAGCAAGGTGGAGGCATGGTTCACATGGAAGATGAACAGCTAAGTAAGCAAGCCAAGTATGCAGTCACAACTTCTTAAACTCCCATGTCTTTGTTCAATAATCTAGAAGGAATGAGTCTTTCATAACAATGCTATGGATCCAAATATATTTCATAGCTCCTGAAGAGATCCCAACACAGGATTCCTTTGCCAGTGCATTATACCTTACAGATTACAAATTCTTATACTTGCATTCTATCATTTGACCTTCATAAGAGCCTCAAGGTCACCCAGTCCTTACTATTACTGCTTATGGAGAAGAAGCTGCAGAGGAAAAGATCATGTGCCCAAGAATCCACAGCAAGTGATGAGTAATATCCCTCCCCAAGACCTCACAGCCCTGTCCAAGGTCATCTTCTCACCATCTTCTTAGCTTCTCTGACAAGCTTCAAAGATGACGGGAAGAAAGGTGGGAGAATGTTTAGATTGCTTTCCCACAGGCCAGAAATCAGAACCCAGAAAGCTAAGACCTCTGACCCTAGTTCCACAGCTAGATCCCTATTCTGGTTGGAATATGAAGCATCTCCCAAATGCTCTGTGGATGGTGAAAACATTAGGATGTGGGGCCTGGCTGGAGGAAGTAAGTACTGGGGGCAGACCCTCAAAGGTGTCACCTCATTGGTCTCTTCCTATCTTGATCTCTGCCTCCTGTCTGTCATGAGGTGAAGAGCTCTTCTCTATCATACTCCCTCTGCCACCATGTTTAGCCCAAGCATATGGGGTATGGAAAGTGCCTATGGAATGAACCCTCTAAAGCCATAGCTGAAATAAATCCTTTATCCTTATCACTAATTGTGCCACAGCTAGAAGAAAAGCTAGATATCCAGGAGTCTTAGTTCTTGGCTGTTCATCTATCTCATTCCTCTCTATCTGTCTCACAGTTACATTGTAACATGGACCATGAAAGTCATAATGTCAGATCAACCTGGACCTGAATGCTGGCTCTGCCAGTTTGCTAGCTGTTCTAGTTGAGTTAGCCTTGATTTTATAAGCCATAAAATGGGACCGCACAACCTACCTGCATTGGTTAAAATGAGTCAACCTTTGCTAAAGTGAAAATATTCCCTTTTGCCTCATTACATTGTTTTGTTACTTGTTTGTGGGAAGGCCATTCTGCCGTTACTTCATAGCTGTCCATCAGGAACATGTGACCTCTGAACGAGCTGTGTCAGGGAAAAAAAGAATCAAAAAATAGTCTCCAGCTACATTTTATTGACTGGAACTTGGCCCTGCAGGATCTTCCCTGTGCCTAGGACAAGAATATATATGATGAACACATAGAAGAATTTGCCACACTGCTTTGCAGAGGATTAAATAAAGCCAATGGTCTCATGTCTTGTATACATGATCAATAAATGGTGATTGTTCAATTAAAGGTACCACTTGACCAGAGCTGGGTGAGCCACCAACATACAAGCTGCCTCCCCTCTCTGAGCCTCAATCTCATCCTAAAGAAAAGGGAGAAAGATTAGAGGAATTATTTGGCAAGTTCATTTGAGCTCATCCTACCATTTGAGTTCATTTGAGCTCATCCTATCATTTGAGTTATTCTTAATTTTCAGTAGTTTAAAATTTTACAAGTGACAACTTTAGTTCTTCAGAGTAATGACTTCAGTTCTCCTTTCTAAAACTAAAAAAAAAAAACTTACTACCTAAACAATGGCTAGATTTCCCTGAACTACCTAAAGACCTCCTCGTGAGTTGGAAATTCATCCCTCGACCCTGCCACCTTTAGGTGCTAACACAAGAATCCTGCCTGCTAGGAAGATGGAGCTCTACTGTTAAGGAAGCCTGTGGTCTCTTACAATGGAATCACTGCTGTTTTGCAGATGGGAAGAATTGAACATGATGACTCCCCTTCTCCCCTTTTCCTCATTTAATTACTTAACATGAGGATCATCTGGATCAATTGGTATTGGGGCGGGGGGAGGGGAGGTAAACTTCTGCTCAAAGGAAAACCCTCAAACCTCTGTTGTAGAAGCTGTCTACCTTCCTCACAAGCAATATCCCCAGGCTCCTCTAAGCAAATCGTTTCCAAATAAGGCGATCTCATTTTATTTACTTAGTATTTAGTGATGTTTACATGGATCTTGCCTCTTGGCCCTAAAAGTACTTTGTAAACCTTTAGTTTCCATCCCTGGCCTCAGATCAAGGTTTCCTGTCACTCATGATGATGGCAGTATCCTCAGGGTGAGCGTCAGTCATGCCTGCCCTGGGAAGGCCTCTCGGCTGGGAGAATGGTTAGAGCAAGAAAGTCCAGATGTAGCTTAGCCCCACAGGCAAAATGACAGTGTGACCACTCACAAAGTCCACCTGTTAAACAAACAACTCAGTTTCTCTTCCCATGTGCCTGTGGCTATCTTTCTGGTCACAAAAGGGGAGAGAGAGAGAGAGACAGAGAGAGACAGAGAGACAGAGAGAGAACCAGACTGTATGGTAACAATGTATGACACAGACACAGCAGCTGCTTCACTAAGTACCTTTGTTTTTGATTTATGGTACAATTTATCACACTCTTTTGCAGGTAGTGTACAAGACTGATGACAACAATAATTGACATGTATTGAGTTCCAGCTCAGTTTCAAGCATTGTCTTGAAACAATTCCTGTTGTTCATTTGAACTCATTCATTTAGTCTCCCCCACACTTCTTCATAAAAAGTAGGTTGTTTGGGGCTGGGAAGGAGGCTCAGTGGTAGAGAGCTTGCCTTGCATGCATGAGGCCCTGGGTTCAATTCCTCAGCACCACATAAGCAGGAAAAAAAAGCCGGAAGTGGCGCTGTGGCTCAAGTGGTAGAGTGCTAGCCTTGAGCTGAAGAGCTGAGGGACAGCGCCCATGCCCAGAGTTGAGGCCCCATGACCGGAATCCCCTCCCCCCAAAAAAAGTAGGTTGTTTTGTGTTTCTAATGAGAAATCTAGCCAGAGAGAAGCTACATAACTTGTCCAAGGTTACTTAACCTGTAAACAACTGAATGAGGTAGTCTGCTTCCGGAACACCCACATCTAGTCTTCACAATATGGCAATACCATATACATCACCCATTGTAGTCTGATATATATATTTTTAATGATTGCAGGAAAGTCAGCCAATGTCACATGGGAAGGAAAACTGAGACCACTGTTTAATAGGTACACAGGGATACTAAAGGTTCTAAGTGTTCCTAGCCAGAACCAAAGCTCAGACAGATCATTTCATCTTCTAATGCAGAAGGAGTTCAAAGAAGAAGGCTCTGATGAGCCATGATGATACAGGACTGTATTCTCCACTTAGAGCCTACAGACAGGCACAGCATGGCCAGATCCTCCATGACAAAGGTGTTCATGGAAATCACAAAATGGGTAGAGCTAGCTAATGGCCAACTTTGTTGTTTGAGTGCCAGGTAAACCAGAGGAAAAGCCAGCATCTCTTTGATGGCTGACTAGTCCCAACCTGCCCTCAGGCCAGGCCGAGAAGAAGATAATCCTGACACTTGAAAGTGGCAAAGTTAATAAGGATTTCCGGCGTTAGCAGAGTGACATGATAGTCGCAGGAACTCCTCATCCATTCCCTTCAGCATCACAGGGCCTCTGGGAAATTATGTTCCTGAGAAAACTGAGGCTATTAAAGGATTCTGATATTCAACGTTAATGCATCTAGAAAGCTAGAGCTTCTCTAAGTGTGAGATCTTTGTCTTACCAATGGCTAAATCCTAAATATTTACATTGTCTTGTATCCTATCCACAAATACCTCCTGTGAGTATATTACCTGCTACTCACTGAGGATGTTGAGTCTAATTGAGACCTGGGCCCTCCCCTCAAAAAACACAGACTGTATTCTCTTTTTCAATGAACCTGATCCCAGAGGCCAGGATTTCTGTGAAATGACAGCAGAGGAGAGAATGCTGATTGAATCATTGGAGAGGCCTGAGCTCTGTTCTTACTGCTATCTATGCAACTTGGGCATAGATAGGTCTCTAGGTCTCATATCCTCATCATTTTTAGAACTAAAATGTGTCCAAATTGATATAATAGGCTTCAGGTTTCTTGGCTGTAAGTGGGGATAGTCTTAGTACTTACCTTACAAAGTTACGGTGAGGATTAGATTAGTTTCTAATTTATTGTTATGATGGACAAATGAGTTACTGAATCACTGCTATTAGTTAAGTGAGCTATTGCATGTATAGTAGTTAAGATAGTGTCAGGCACACAGCAATCACCCCATACATATGAGTTCTTAGTGCTCATAATATTATTTTATTTTAACTGAAGTCTGGGCTAGAAAACCTCCATGCTCCCTACACAAATGCATTGGGTCAGCTCTTACTGACTCCAAGTAACTGTGAAATGTTGGCTCTTGAGATGATGCCTAGTGTAAGGACACAAGGTCTATAAAAATGCCAGAATCACAACTATGGACATCTCTTCTTTTTCTGGTTCTCAATCCCTGCAGCCTTCTGATGTTCTGGAGACAGAAGCTGTGCCTTCCATCTTTTGTCCCCAAACCCAGTACAGAGCCAGACATCTAGGTCAGCTTCATAGGCATTCATGAATGAGTACCCCAACCAAAATGAAGACAACTCTGCGCTTGCTGTACATGTGAGGAGGGATTTCAGTGACATCTATTTTCTCTGTCCTGGTAACATGCTAATGAGCTGGAGAGCTCTGACTAAATTGCGATTTCCCAAAATGAGTTAATTAATAAACTGATTTTGGGATGATTAACAGGGGGGCACAGTTAACATGATTTTAATGGGAAAGCGTCAGTGAAGCACAAACTCATTAGCACAAAACTATTTCCTGCCCCAGCAGGCCTGTCACATACTACTTTTTATGAAGGCAGCTGGAAAAGCCACACTGGTAAAGACTGGGCTAGAAGCAGATAGGCGCCCCTAAGGGCAGTACCCTCCTGAAGGGGATCCTCACCATGGCCTTTGAGAACACCCTTTAGAAGTGGGGGCTTCTGATTTCTCCTCAGTTCCACGGAATCATTGGTTGCTAATAAGCATGCTTGATATTGAAGCTTAATTAAGTTGAATGTTCCTTTTATTGAAGAATAGGAACAGAAAGTCTATGTAAACTAGCTCTGATTAGTTTCCAGACATTAAAAAATAATCATTTTAGTAATAAGTACTATTATTATAAGTAATGTTTATAATGTATATTTGTGTGTGCACTGGAATTATATGTTCACTTTGAGAGTTATCATGAGAATCAATTCAAAACTAAAAAGCTATCATCCTGTGTGTCCTGTTCTAACAACTGTACTAGGCACCTTTGCTGTAGATAATAAAATAACCCCCCTTTCCAGATCATGAAACTGAGGCTCAGGGAAATAAAGAAAATTTAGATATAAAAAAGGAATAGTTCAGGCCGGGTACCAATGGCTTATGCCTGTAATCCTAGCTACTCAGGAGGCAGAGATCAAAGGATTGCAATTCAAAGCCAGCCTGGGCAGGAAAGTCCCTGTAAAACTCTTATCTCTAGTTAACCACCAGAAAATCGAAAGTGGCACTGTGGCTCAAGTGGTAGAGCACTGGCCTTGAGCTGAAGAGCTCAGGGACAGCACCCAGGCACAGAGTTCAAGCCCCATAACAAAAAAAAAAAGAAAAAAGAAAGAAAGAAAGAATTCATGTCAGGTGTCAGTGGCTTATGCCTGTGTTAGTTATGAGGCTGAGAGATGAGGATCAAAGCCACTCTAGGCAGAAAAGTCCTTGTCTCTAATTAAGCACCAGAAATAGAGCTATAGGCTGTGGTTTAGAAGGTAGAGAGCTAGCTTTGAGGGGAAAAAAACCCAGAAAGCTCAAGGACAGTGCTTAGGCCCTGAGTTTAACCTCAGGACTGCCACCACCACCACCAACCCCCAAAAAAAGAAAATCATTTATAAAGCTCAGAGTACCCATGCTATATTACTACAATTATCTGTGTGGCCTTAAGAAATGGACCAGAAAAATTCAGCCATCCCTATCTTCGTGGTAAAGATGTAAAGAATGGAGGATGCTATGCTCCAGGACAGTTTAAGTCCCATGACTGCCCTTTGCCCTAAAAGTTCATAAAGTCTAGAGTCTGTATGAAAGATATTTCTATTCTCATTTTCTTGCTAAGGATGTGGGGGACTGAAGATGCTGTGTCTTGCACAGGATCTCAGAGTCAACCAATAATACCATGGTTATATCAGTAATAGTAATAAAAGAGACATTCTTGCTACGCTTCATAAACCAAATGCTGTGTTCTTATCAATCTATACAACATGCAGATAGGTTATGCAAAACAAAAGGTGGGTGCATATGCATTCCCTCCTATTTGAAGAAATGAACTTTAGTTTTCTACAGGTGATTAACAAATTTTGCCAGCACCATTTACTGAAGAGGCTGTCTTTCTTCCATTCTATTTTTATAGCTCCCTTATCACAAATTAGGTGGCTATAGGTCTGTGGGTTCATTTCTGGGTTTTCAATTCTATTCCATTGGTCCTAAGATCTCTTCTTGTGCCAGTACCAAGCTGTTTTAATTACTATGGCTTTGTAGTAGAGTTTGAAATTTTGCATTGATATTCCTCCAGCACTGATTTTTTCTGTTAAGAATTCTTTTTGCTATTCGGGGTCCTTTATTCTTCCATTTGAATTTTTGGATTGCCTCTTCTATGTTCTTGAAGAATAAGGTTGGAATATTGATAGGTATTGTATTGAATTTGTAGAAAGCTTTGGGAAGTATTGCCATTTTCATAATGTTGATCCTTCCAATCCAGGAGCATGGGAGGATTTTCCACTTCCTAAGTTCTGCTTTGATTTCCTTTTTCAGGTTTTTAAAGTTTTCATCGTGGAGGTCCTTCACTTCTTTAGTTAATTCCTAGGTATTTTATTTTTTTGTGGTGCTATTACAAAAGGAGTTGCTTTCCTGATTTCAGCCTGATTTCATTGTTGACATACAGAAAAGCCATTGATTTTTGAGGGTTAATTTTATACCCTGCTACTTTGCCAAAGTTTTGAATCAGCTCAAGTAATTTAGGAATGGAGTCCATGGGATTCTTTAAATACAAGATTATATCATCAGCAAAGAGGGAGAGATTTATTTCATCTTTCCCTATTTGAATGGCCAATAGACACATGAAGAAATGCTCAACTTTTCTAGCCATAAAAGAAATGCAAATCAAAGCAACATTGAGATTCCACCTCACCCCAGTTAGAATGGCTATACAAGAACTCTAATAACAACAGATGCTGGAGGGGATGTGGACAGAAAGGAACCTTACTGCATTGTTGGTGGGAGTGTAAACTTGTTCAACCACTTTGGAAAGCAGTATGGAGGTTCCTCAAAAGACTCCACATAGAACTCCCCTATGACCCATGACCAGCAATCCCACTTTTGGGCATTTGCCCAAATGATCACAAACAAGACCATACTAAAGCTACCAGCACAACTATGTTTATTGCAGCATTATTTATCATAGCTAAGATATATAACCAACCCAGATGCCCCTCAGTAGGTGAATGGATCAAGAAAATGTGGTATATATATATATATATATATATATATATATATATATATATATATATATAAAATGGAATTCTATACCTCCATCAGAAAGAATGACATTGCCCCATTTGTTAGGAAATGGAGACTTGGGAAAAATTATATTAAGTGAAGTAAGCCAGGCCCAAAGGAACATAGGTCCCATGGTTTCCCTTATTTGCAATAACTAGTGTATGTCTGGAACAAGTAGAAAAGTTCAAATGCTAGGTACACATGACCAGATCAAGTTAAGCGAAATGAACCCCAAGATACTGACACAAATAGCTTTTTCTTTCTTGCTATTGTTTCTACCATATTTATAAGGTACCATGTGATTTTTTGGTTGCTTTGTATGTTCTTCCCTCACAGTATAACCCCTGTTTTCACTGTATTTGATTCCAGTGGCCTGCATCTTGTATATACATTTCTCTAATTTGGGGAAGGAAAGGGAAAAAACAAAATGTTTATATAGGGATACAGGTTGACCCATTGTAACAAGGAGATGTACAAGACACTATGTTGAAAAACAAACTTTACAATTTAGGTGGGGGGGGGGGGATGAGTGTAGTAGTGGAGGTAGGGAAGGGATGGTGGAGAAAAACAAAGGAGGAGGCAACAATGCTTGATAAGAAATGTACTCAGTATCTTGCTCATGTGACTGTAAACCCTCTGTACAGAATTTT